>NC_081826.1:287865577-289319327 GCF_030867095.1 Alligator mississippiensis
TGCAGTAATCCCCAGGGATCCAGGTTTGCTTTGGAAAAATGCAGATTTTTCTCCTTTTAAAGGAGAAAAGCACAGGAAGCCACAGGTTTCTCCTTGCTGGCTGGCAGAGTTCCAGCCTGCAAGGTGCTGCTTGGGGTTGGGAAGAGCAGGATGCAGGGGGTACCAAATGTATGTGTGCACATACACAAGTGGCAGCCAGGCAATGTAGTGGAGAGCAGCTCCAGCTAAGTCTTATGGGGTGGGAGGGAGGGACACACACCTGAGATTTCTGCACACACGGGAAGGACACCACCACCACCACCACCAAGGTGCACCCTGTCTGCCTGACAGCAGTGGTGGGCACAAGTCCACACCTTTACCACTGCTGTGCCTCATCTTGTCAACCTTGATGGTGCAGCACTTCCTCCAGTGCCAGGTCCTGTGTGCTGGGCCATGGAAGAAGCTCCTGCCCAGAGCTGGTCCAGCCTGGCTGCATCCTCATATCCTCATTTTGGGTATTGAAATCTTGAGAGGCACATGCCCCCCAGCCCTGCTGGTGCCCTCACTTGTGACCTGCTTCCCCTAGTATGCAAGGAAGGGGGTGCTGTGGGTTGGGAGTGAGGGGCACTGGCAGGGCTAGGGGGTTGTGGATCAGGAGTGGGAGGCAACAGTATGGGCAGGCATCAAGCATAACAGGGCTGCTCAGTGCCACAAAGCAGCAGGGGGGACAGCCACAGTTGGACCCATGTCCTGGTGAGTGAAGGGGGTAGAGGGAGCTGTGGCTTTCCCTGATGCAATCAAATGTTAATATATATTAGAAAAAAATTTTAAATCAGTTGAACACAATGTTTTATTGAAAGATTTACAATTTTAAAGCAATTTGGAAGCCTACCAGTGCCTTATTCATTATAATGAAATAAATCCTTAATATATATATATATATATGTATAATTTTATCAGTTGAACACAATGTTTTACTGAATTGTTTAAAGAGAGAGCGTGTTTCATGTTAATTGCAGAGAAAGGTGGATTGGGGGGGGGGGGGGCACGGTATTCAGAGAATTTGGGATTTTTTAAATAGAGAAAACCAGCCTCCCTGCTATTCACTGACTAATCATCCTTCCTCTTGCTTCAGTGGGTTGCTATTCAAAACAAGTAAGTCAAATTCTAACCATCTTGAAGTGCTTTTATGAATTGTGAATACTGAAGAAATGAATGTTACATATAATCTAATAGTATGCAGTAAAACTATTCCAGGCCTGATTCTGATATGCTCTACTCATACTCAGTAGCAGCTTCTGCTATGTAAATTAGATACATTGGAATCTAATCCTTCAGGATTAGAAGAGTAAAGACAAATGTCCCTGTAGGAAAAGTACCCTGTAGATGTCTCCAGTTTAGGGGCTTGGCATCTACAGAGCTCTGCTGGTTCGATCATTGTGTTCTTCTGCCCAATGTCTTTGCGATGCTGCAACTTGGTTTCTAGTTGGCTTTGACTGCTCTGCCATAGCAACAATTATAGGGAGCTGAATCCAATAACAGGGAGCTTGCTGTTAAACTGGCCCAGCATTTTTAGAAACAAACTTATTTGGAGACCATCCCCTGCTGTAATAATGGTTGCGGTTCTACCTACATTTCCCAATGGGTCTACAGATGACAGTCCCTTGTGGGACGGTGTTCCCAACCAATCCGTCTGCTGCAGAGCATGTTAGAGGGCTGGCGTCCTTCCAATTTTGAAAATCCATTTCTTAGCTTTTTTTTTTTCTCTTTTCCTCCTAATAGACTCCACAAAAGGAGCAAGTAAACCTTGAATTTCTCAGAAAAGGTTCTTTGGGTGCATATCAGATCTCTTATCAGACCAACTTAAATAGTTGGAAAAAAAATTCTTAGCAACTTTCAGGTTTTCACTGCCTCGTAACAAAGAGGTTGACTTCAAAATTCAAGCATGTCGGGGCCGAGGGGCTGTGGCCAGCAGCCCAGGCACGTGGGCCGGGGAAAAGGTCGGCACGGCAAACTAGAATTAGGCACGGACGCGTAGAGGTTGATTAAAGATTTTACTTACACCGTAGATGGTCGCAGTGCAGGCAGGAAAACTTTCTTGAGTTGCAGTTACAAAACGAAAAGAAAACTTGAACAAGACTCACAGAAAACACGAGCCTCTTAAACACGAACAAGACCCGTAGAAAACTCAAGCCTCTTGAAACAACCTGGACAGAGCTCTGGATACACACACACAAAGTTTGCTAGGCTCCGTGGACCAACCGAAAGCACGCAGGGAAGGGTACGTTGAGGGATCAGGGGGCGACGGGGAGAGGCTAGAGGTTGATCAGGCCCCTGTGTCCTCTTTTAAGGCACACACGGAGTTTGTTAGGCTCCACAGCGCGCTTAGAGTTCTTCATGAGATGGATGTGAAGTTCCCTTCCAACTTGGGTGGAAACTGCTCAAGCCTCTTATACGGCTAGCAAGCCAATCGCTAGCTGCCACGTGGGAATAATTTAGAAACAGCCAATAGTGGGGAACAAATTTACATACGGGTGGCAGGAACTCCTTTGCACCGCGGTTTTCTCCATGCAACTGAGAATTGCACCATGCAAAGAAAGCTCCCCGTGGCGGGAAATAATTCTGCGGTGCCGAAGCGCGCACACAAAATCATACCCTTTGGGTCATGACAAAGCAGCGTTCAGGTGCCAAACATTCACAGCTGCAACATCTGGTCCAGTTTGTATCTTGAGTAAAAAGTATTTCATGTTTCTTCCTGTCTTTTTGTGGAGATGAGAGAATGGATGAGAGGAAGTCAGTGTGTGTTCACTTCTTACTGGTTTTCCAGTGCTCTGGAGTAGTTTCTTAAAAACTTGTTAAACCAAAACCTACTTTGGACACAATGATGAGCTTTGTACCACCGAACTCAGAGCTGCAAGCTCCAGAACTCAAATCCTGGCACTGGTTTTTGCTATCTGGCTGCTTCCTCTTGTTGTGTAACTAAGTTAATACTTACCTCACAGGCAGCATTAAGTGGTTATTCAAGGGTAGGTCTATACATTGCTGGATGGTGCGCTACTGTGACATAGTGCTCTTGTGTCTACACGTGATTGCCAGCTACGTTACCGTAGTGGCACACTCCCCGGGTATAGTGTGCCACTACGGCAATGTAGCAGCAAAATCAAACCATGCAGTGCATGCATGGAGCAGTAACTGCCATGCTTTAGTACTTCCAAAAGGCAGTACTAAAGCGTGGTGCTGTAGCAACGTCACCATACAACAAGGACAAGGGATTAGTGCGTGCCTCGGGCACAAAAATATCCAGCACACCTACTGGCTGGGAAGTGACCCTCTCAGCAGCACAGAAGTGGAAAGTCATCTCAGAGTCATAATGGACTCCAAGATGAGCATGAGTCGTGAGTGTGACAAAATCATCAGCAGAGCTAACCACACTTTATCATGCATTAGCAGATGCATGACAAATAGAACCAAGGAGATGATGTTTCCCCTCTATGCGGCATTGGTCAGACCACAGTTGGAGTACTGCGTCCAGGGCACCGTGCTTCAAGAAGAATGTTGATCGACTCGAGAGGATCCAGAGAGCCACTCGTATGGTTACGGGCTTACAGGACAAGCTCTATGAGGAGAGACTGAGGGACCTGGAGCTCTTCAGCCTCCTGCAAGAGAAGTCTGATCTCGTGGCCACGTACAAATTCATTAGGGGGATGCAGCAAGGAATCGGAGATGCTCTGGTCCCTAGGGCACCTGTTAGGGTTACAAGGAATAATGGTCACAGACTGACAGAGAGCAGGTTTAGGCTAGATATCAGGAAAAATTTCTTCATGGTAAGGGTGGCCAAAATTTGGAATGAGCTTCTAAGGGAGGTGGTGCTCTCCCCTACCTTGGGGGTCTTTAAGAAAAGGCTGGATAGGCATCTGGCTGGGGTCATCAGACCCCAGCACTCTTTCCTGCCTAGGCAGGGGGTCGGACTCTGATCTGTTGAGGTCCCTTCTGATCCTAGCGTCTATGAACATGGCGATGTATAGGCACACCCCAGATTGATTTAAAGACTAAGGGTCAGATTTAAAAAAACGAGACCTTTAGTGCCATGAAGCCTCCCTCCGCTCTCCACTGGAGCCTTCCCCATTCACCCCAGAGGCACCTCAGTTTGTAAGCGTCTCCCTGTTTTGATCTGAACTTTCTCTAAGCACCTGCAGTTCTGCTGCACATGCCCCAATCTGAGCAGCTAAGCAACTGCATTGGAGCCTACAATGTAGGTAGCATCCAAATCCCCCAAGAAATTAATTCCCCTAATGTTGAAACTGTACCACTGCAGAAACAAATGTGAGATTAATAGGAAAGGTGTAGAAAGACTAGCCTGGGGCTAGAGCAGAGGTGGGCAAAATACATCCCAGGGGCCAGATCCTGCCCACTAGGCCATTCTTTCCAGCCGACAGGGCCCCTAAAAAATTTAGAAAATGTAATTTTTATTTGCTTCTGGCTGCCTTTCAAAGATGACAAGAGGTAGGGGCAGTAGGACCCCAGGGAAGCCGGCAGCAGGACCCAGCAGCAAGGGCCCCCCAGCCCTGCCCGGCCCCCCAACCAGAAGCCCCTGCCTAGCAGAGGCTTCTGGCCTGGACTGTGGGCCTGTTCTTGTTTCCATGTGCTGGAGAGGGAAATGCAGCCCTCGACAGCTTGCCAAAACTTGGTATGTGGCCCTCCGCCCAAAATAATTGCCCACCCCTGGTCTAGAGCCTGGCAGGGATAGGGGAAGTCCTGGGATCACCCGGCTGGGATAGGGGAAGTACTGGGATCCAGTTCCTGCTTCCTTAGTTATTTCTTTCTTACCTGCAAACTGTAAAACACACGATAGCTTCTGTGAACAGAAGCTGGGATTCTCCACTCCGAGGCGAGTGCCCAACTCATTAGGCAGACAAGGTTCCTTGGGTGAATTTGATATCTTTTATTAGACCAACCCAAATAGTTGGAGAATAGTTATTAAGCAAGCTTTCGGGTTCAAAAACCCTTCGTCAGGCTAAGGAAGCTGAAGCAGTTGCTGCGTGCTCTTCCTGGATGGAATGAAAAGTGAAGAAGCCAGGGGCTGGGCTGGGCTGGGCTGGGCTGGGCAGTCAGTTGCCAGGCAGATTATAATGTATCAAAAATCCAATGTCTGTGTTTAGTCCCTGATCTCTAGTATCCAGCAGGTTGATGAAGTGGAGTTCATAGGCTCGTCTCTGGGAAGTGTTGTGTAAATTTCCCTTGAGGATCAGGACTGAGAGATTGGAGAGAGAGTGGCCCTCCTGTGAGAAATGTGCCCCCACCGGTAATTGGGTGTTTCTGTCTTTGATGGATTTCCAGTGTGCGTTCATTCTGGTGCGCAGTTGTTGTTTGGTCTCTCCTACATATCTTCCATCAGGGCATTTGGTGCATTAGATGAGATGTATTACATTTCTGGAGGTGCAGCTGTAAGATCCTGGGATGCTGATGGCTCTGTTGTGGAGTGTAGTAATGGTGGGGGTGGTGGAGATGTGGGGGCAGGTTTTGCATTTCTTGTCCTGGCACGGTCTGGATCCTTTTGGTGTGTTCTGGGCTTGAGGAAGTTTGCTTCTGGTGATGAGGTTGGCGAGGTTCAGTGCTTGTTTGAAGGCTAGGATGGGTGGCTCTGGGAAGATCTTTTTAAAAATAGGGTCTCTGTCTAGTATGGGTTGCAGTTGTTTGAGGATTTTCTGTACAGGTTCAAGAGAGGGGTGATACGTCATCACCAGCGGTGTGCGATTTGTGGGGGGTTTTCTTCTGTACTGCAGCAGTTCTTCACGTGGTATCCAGGTGGCTCTTTCAAACGTGCGATCTACCTCTCTGGGGGAGTGTCCTTGCTGGGTGAAAGCCTTTTTAAGATTGCTGAGGTGGCGATCCTGGGTGCTCTCTTCAGTACAAATGCGGTGGTATGTGAGGGCTTGGCTGTATATCACAGCTTTTTTGGTGTGTTTAGGGTGATTGCTGGTTCTGTGCAGATATGTATGTTGGTCTGTGGGTTTCCTGTATACTGTAGTCTGTATTTTACCCTTCTGGATACTGATCATCGTGTCTAAAAAGGAGATGCTGGTGCTGGAGTATTCTAGAGAAAGTCAGATGGAGGGATGGTGATTGTTGAATTTCTGATGGAATTCAATCAGAGATTGCAGGTTCTCACTCCAAATGATGAAGATGTCATCGATATATCATAAGTACAACAAGGGTTTGATGGTGCAGTTCTTGAGGAAGTCTTCTTCCAGGTGGCTCATAAAAAGGTTGGCATACTGTGGGGCCATTTTAGTACCCGTAGCTGTTCCCATCATCTGGAGGAAGTGTTGATTATTAAAAGTGAAATTGTTGTGTGTGAGGATGGAAGTGTATAAGGTCAGTAATATCTTTGGGTCTGTATTCTGGGTTGTAATCTTGTTCCTGTAGACATGTAAGGCAGGCTTGGATGCCATCCTGGTGTGGGATGTTGGTATATAGGCTGGTAACGTCCGTGGTGGCTAGGAGGGTGTTGCTGGGAAGGTGGTCTATATTTTTAAGTTTCCGTAGAAAGTCTGTAGTGTCTTGTACAAAACTTGCTCGGTGGGTGACGAGCGGTTTTAGGATGGATTCAATGAAACCTGATATTTCCTTAGTTAGGGTCCCATGGTTGGATATGATAGGTCTGCCAGGGTTCCCTTGTTTGTGGATTTTAGGGAGCATGTAAAAAGTCCCCGGGTTAGGTAGCGGGGGGATCAAGGTCTGTAGGTTTTCTTGTAGTCTTGATGGAAATGATTTGATGGTATTGTTGAGGTTTTTTGGTGAAAAGGGGAGTAGGATCTTCTTGTAGTTCTTTGTAGTAGGTGGTGTCAGAGCTGTCTCTTGGCTTCCTTTATGTAATCCTCACAGTTTAGGATGACTATGGCTCCTCCTTTATCTGCTGGTTTTATTACTATTTGGTGGTTGGATCTTAGAGATTCTATGGCCTTTTTCTCTGGTAGAGAGAGGTTGTTGTGGTGGCGTGTGTTGCTGAGTATTTCATTTTTCATTCTTTCCCTGAAGCAGTCAATGTAGTGGTCAAGGTTAGGGTTTTGTCCACTGTGAGGTGTCCGATCTGATGGTTTTTTGGGCTTTTTGGCATTGATCCTTTCCTGAACGTTGTCAGAGGATGAGTTGTTGTTGGGAGTGGGTTCAGTGTGGTCGTGGAAATATTCCTTGAGGCGCAGGCGTCGGAAGAATTCTTCTAGTTCTCCACATTGAAGTATTTTATTAGGGTGTTTTTCTGGACAGAAATTTAGGCCTTTAGAAAGGACAGATTTTTCAGTTTTGATAAGCGTGTGTGTGGAGAGATTGATAATATTTGTGGGTTGGTTGCTGCTTGCAGTTTCATCGAGTCTGAGGTTGGAAGGTGTTGGTGTTGTTCCTCTGATGGTTGTTTTGTGGCTGGGGAGCTTGTTCTTGGAGTAATTTGTCCCATTTCTTCTCTTTATGTAGGATGAATGCTGTAGAAAGTTTTTCGTAGTCTCTTTGTATCCACTGTATATTGTCAGGGGACATGCATGGATTTCTATCTTTTAAGTTGTAGTGTATGGCGATTTCCTTCCTGAGCTGGTCTCTTTTGGAGTAGAGTAGGTGAAGTAGATGATTTCTAATTTTCTCTGAAGTTCTTCTGCATAGCTGTGCAGCATATTTGGAGTTGTGTGTAGTAGTCAGGGGATTGTAGATGTTTAGTCCTCGGGGAATGAAGTTGTGTTTCTTGCAAAGGCTTAGAAAATATATGTCGCTGTTGAGTTTGGCTTCTTTCTTTTTCATGTTGTACAGTTTCCATTTCAGATGGCTGAATTCGATATCTTCCATGTTGCAGGGGTGTAGGTCTAGACTAACACGGCTACAACCTACACCCCTGCAACTCATTAGGTTACATTCAGGCTGTCTTGTACTTCTAGCCCCAAGACTTGCATTCTTTCCATACAGCGTTATAGGTTCAACATGAAGATGGAGGATGTCCCCCACCCTGGAGCTCTTACAATACAAAATTGGATTCTACCCTGGGCATCAAGGATGCCTAAAATTCAGACTTGACTAGTACTGAAGTCCTCTACTGAGCCTAGCCCCAAGTGCTGTACGGTCTTGCCTTTTAGTAACTCTCTTAAGAATCATCAGGAGGGTCCAAAGTGAATGTCATACATAGATTCATAGATGTTAGGGTCGGAAGGGACCTCAATAGATCATCGAGTCCGACCCCCTGCATAAGCAGGAAAGAGTGCTGGGTCTAGATGACCCCAGCTAGATGCTCATCTAACCTCCTCTTGAAGACCCCCAGGGTAGGGGAGAGCACCACCTCCCTTGGGAGCCCGTTCCAGACCTTGGCCACTCGAACTGTGAAGAAGTTCTTCCTAATGTCCAGTCTAAATCTGCTCTCTGCTAGCTTGTGGCCATTGTTTCTTGTAACCCCTGGGGGCACCTTGGTGAATAAATACTCACCAATTCCCTTCTGTGCCCCCGTGATGAACTTATAGGCAGCCACAAGGTTGCCTCTCAACCTTCTCTTGCGGAGGCTGAAAAGATCCAGTTTCTCTAGTCTCTCCTCGTAGGGCTTGGTCTGCAGGCCCTTGACCATATGAGTGGCCCTTCTCTGGACCCTCTCCAGGTTGTCCGCATCCTTCTTGAAGTGTGGCGCCCAGAATTGCACGCAGTACTCCAACTGCAGTCTGACCAGCGCCCTATAGAGGGGAAGTATCACCTCCCTGGACCTATTCGTCATGCATCTGCTGATGCACGATAAAGTGCCATTGGCTTTTCTGATGGCTTCGTCACACTGCCAGCTCATGTTCATCTTGGAGTCCACTAGGACTCCAAGATCCCTTTCCACTTCCATGCCACCCAGCAGGTCATTCCCTAGGATGTAGGTGTGCTGGACATTTTTCCTCCCTAGGTGCAGCACTTTGCATTTCTCCTTGTTGAACTGCATCCTGTTGTTTTCTGCCCACTTGTCCAACCTGTCCAGGTCTGCCTGCAGCTGTTCCCTGCCCTCCGGCTTGTCCACTTCTCCCCATAGCTCTGTGTCATCTGCAAACTTGGACAGAGTACATTTGACTCCCTTGTCCAAGTTGCTGATGAAGATATTAAAGAGTATCGGTCCAAGGACCGAGCCCTGCGGGACCCCACTGCCCACACCCTTCCAGGTCGAAGCCAACCCATCCACCACGACTCTCTGGGTGTGACCCTCTAGCCAATTCGCCACCCACCGGACTGTGTAGTCATCCAAGTCACAGCCTCTTAACTTGTTCACCAGGATGGGGTGGGATACCGTATCGAAGGCCTTCCTGAATTTTAAGTATATGACATCCACCCCTCCTCCTGTGTCCAGGCGTTTTGTAACCTGGTCATAAAAAGAGACTAGATTGGTCAGGCACGATCTGCCTGCCACGAACCTGCCACTAACATATGGAGTTAGATTATGATTAATCACTTGTTTGTGAACTCTGTTCTTATGAAAGCAGTACAGAGAAATCTGCAGGCGGGCTGGTCATTTAAGGCAGTGAGGGCCAACGTTTTGGCAGGTGTGCTACAAGTTAGCCTCGTACTCTTCCTGAGGGCCACCCTGATCCCTTTCCCCTGCCCAGTATGCTGCTCTGCTCCCTGCCCTATCTGTGCCTGCCCCCACCCCCATCTGCCACTTGAAGCTGCCCATGCCACTTGTGGCATACATGCCACACGTTGGCCACCCCTGATTTAAGGTGCTCCTCCATTTAGCTTCAGTGAAGCCAATGTTTAAGTGACTGGTTAAAAATAAAAGCTGTGTCAGGACCCTCGGTGTTTATGGCAGAGGGAAACAAAGTGATGGGGTTTCCCTTCAGAGTCAAGCCAAGATTTGCTGTTCAAGGTTTCGTCTGCTGGATGTTGGGATGGTTTTAAGTAGGCCATGCTCTGAGGTACAGTCCTAGTGGAAATTTAGCACCTTTAAAGTAGAATCACAAGCTTGGAAGGGACCTCACAAGTCTCCAGTACAACTCCCTGCTCCAGCTAGCTACAACTATCGAGGACAATAAAAAGTCCTTTTTTAGATACGTGGGGAGCCGGTGGAAAAGCAAAGGTAACATTGGACCCCTGCTGAACCAGATGGGACAACTGACAACCGATGCCCATGAAAAAGCAAACTTGCTGAATGGGTACTTTGCATCAGTTTTTCACCAGTCCCATAGGGCACCGCTGCCCACTGTGGGTCAGGGAGGCCCGGGTGAGGGAGATTCCTCGCCCTCCATCGAAGCTGACCTCATGAAGGACCACCTTGAGAGGCTGGATACCTTCAAGTCAGCCGGCCCTGACAGGTTACACCCCAGGGTACTCAAGGAGCTGGCGAGCATCATAGGTCAGCCCCTGGCACAGATCTTCGAGAACTCCTGGCGCTCTGGTGAAGTGCCTGAAGATTAGAAGAGGGCCAATGCAGTACCTATCTTCAAGAAAGGGAGGAAAGTAGACCCGGCAAACTACAGGCCCATCAACCTGGCCTCTATCCTGGGGAAGGTCTTGGAAAAGATTATCAAAGAGGCCATCCTTAACAGACTAGCTGATGGCAATATCCTGAGGGATACCTTTACGGGTTTGTTGAGGGTGTCTTGCTTGACCAATCTCATTTCTTTTTACGACCAGGTGACCTATCACCTGGACAAGGGGGAAGAGATTGATGTCGTATATCTTGACTTTTTAAAAGCCTTCAATCTGGTATCCCATGATCACCTCTTGGCAAAACTGGCTAACTGCAGCCTTGACCCCAGCCACCGGATCGTGGTGAGGAATCGGCTCCGTGGTCGGACCCAGAGGGTGGTGGTCGACGGGAGCCAATCGTCTTGGTTCGTGGTCACCAGTGGGGTACCTCAAGGCTCTGTCCTTGGGCCTATACTGTTTAACATCGTCATCAATGATGTGGACATTGGTGTCAGAAGTGGACTGGCCATGTTTACCGACGACACCAAACTCTGGGGTAAAGTATCCACACCTGAGGACAGGAGGGCGATCCAGGCTGACCTTGACAGGCTCAGGAAATGGGCGGATGAGAACCTGATGGTGTTCAACACCGAAAAATGCAAGGTTCTCCACCTTGGGGGGGAAAAACCTGCAGCATCCTTATAGGCTTGGCAGTGCTACGCTGCTTAGCACTACAAATGAAAGGGACTTGGGGGTCATGATTGACCACAAGATGAACATGAGCCTTCAATGTGATGCTGCAGCTAGTAAAGCGAGCAAAACGCTGGCTTGCGTCCAGAGATGCTTCTCAAGCAAATCCCGGGACGTCATTCTCCTGCTGTATTTGGCCTTGGTGAGGCCACAGCTGGAGTACTACATCCAGTTTTGGGCTCCACAATTCAAAAAGGATGTGGAGAAGCTTGAGAGGGTGCAGAGGAGAGCCACGTGCATGATCAGAGGTCAGGAAAACAGACCTTATGATGAGAGGCTGAGAGCCATGGGACTCTTCAGCCTGGAAAAGCGCAGGCTCAGGGGTGATCTGGTGGCTGCCTAGAAGTTTATCAGGAGTGCTCATCAGGATCTGGGGAACGTTTGTTCACCAGAGCGCCCGAGGGATGACAAGGTGGAACGATCACAAGCTCCGCCGCAACTGATTCAGGCTGGACATAAGGAAGAACTTCTTTACTGTCCAAGCCCCAAGGTTTGGAATAGACTGCCACCGGAGATGGTTCAAGCACCCACTTTGAACGCATTCAAGGCACATTTGGATGTTTATCTTGCTGGGATCCTATGATCCCTGCTGACTTCCTGCCCCTGGGGCAGGGGGCTGGACTCGATGATTCTCTGGGGTCCCTTCCAGTCCTAATGTCTATGAAATCTATGAAATGCAGCATGCATGAATTTGTATCCCGGGGACCTGTGCTATGTTTCAGGTGGCGTGCCATGTTCTGCGCGTTCCTGGTGTGATTGTCGTTGTGCCTGAAATGAACTGCACTGCTCAGTCCTAAATACCCCTATGGCCTGGTCTAAATCCGACAGGATCAGGCATGGTCTTTTGGCCCCATGGTGATGGACAAGGGCTTTTTTTCTTTTGCAGATTCAGCTGCCTGGTTATTGAATAGTGGCAAATCCAAATGGGCCCCCAAGCAGCAAAACAGCATAATAACCCCCTAAAGCCTTGTCCAGAAGCAGATATTAGGAAGGGAGGTAAGCTCTTTAATATGCTCCCTTTTTTCCAGCTTGCCTGGGTCCAACCCCCATGCTTTGCTCTGTATTTATGGTGCCTGGGATTCCAAGGTAGTCTCCCACCCATCTATGAGCCAACTCCAGGACTGCTTAGCTGCCAAAACTGCTTGGGAGCTGGAGCATTCAGTCCAATACGGACATTTCCTCTCAGACCCTAAATGTCAGTCTTCATAAGTATTAAACTCCTTAAAGATTCAGCAGAATTAATATGGATGCCCAATCCCTGTCTAGGGACAGGAAGTCGTCCCCCAGTGCTATTTGCCATGCTGTGTCCTGAAACCTGGTTGAGAAGAATCCTGGCTTTTGATGGAAACTTATTTTTTGGCTAACCTTCTGTTCACTTGAAGGGAGAAAAGGAGGTTGTAAACTGCCGATCGCCCTGGTCTTTATGTATCAGTGGGCGGTGACTTAAAAGATAGTGTCTTTGGTACCAGATGGACTATGGGATGTTTACGGATCGATGATACGGGTCTAGGTTTCTAGATGGCACGTGTCTCAGGGACAGGGTTTGTGTGAAAATGCTTCAAGTACTGCTGTTTGCTGGCAAAGAGAGAAGGGCCAGCAGAGAACAAAGGAGCATGTTAAAGCTTCAGGAACAGGCTCACAATTATTATCCTGATAGCTCAGAAAATGTAAGCCACTTTCTGACATAAAGAGAGTAATTCCCTTTTCGTTTGGCTCAGGTAAGTGTCAAAATAACCTGATTCTTGCAGCATTTGACTGTAGCACCAGGCAGTCGCAAGTAGACTTGGTCTAAAGAAAAAACCTTTATTCTTCAGGGATATTTTGTCCACAGCTTTTGAAGAATTTTGAAACTTGTATTCAACCAGCCACTTGAAATAGGGATATCAATAAAAATGCACTGCTAACTGCGAAGAAATAAAAGAGGTCTTTGATATCAAGGTTTCAAAAAGAAAGGTTTTTATTAGACCCGCAAATGTCAAGAAAGGTTAGAGAGAAGCATTATATTTGAGATCTCTTCCCACAGAGCTACGCACACAGGAAGTACAGAGTACTACTGGAACATAAGCCAATCCATAGCAGGCTACACAATAGTGGGGAGAAAGAGGATTTGCCTCAGTGTATAGGAAAGGCAACATTTTTCTATCTAGAGTACCAGCTATCTTTAATATCCAGATAAAATGAATTAAACTTATGTAAAAGATCCATGCACAATGGGGAAAAATTAAGCTAAACCACATTCTTATATATCTACCAAAGAAGGATGCTGCAGACTTATCATCACCTCCGCCTGCAGAGGAGGCTGTGCTTTGATAACATTTTAGAGAGGTTCACTCTTGATGCATTTTAAACAGGAAAAATTGGATAAAATAATCAGTTCATTACAAAAAGCCATGCCCTTTGGGGACATTAAAAAAAAAAAAGCCCCGCTGTGTAATAGCAGCAGCTGCCCAAAAACAGGTCGATCACTGGTTCTGTTCTGAGCCCCTGTAACATGAGGAAAGGCCTTCCTTGTCGTGAGCCCTTCAAAGTACTAAATAGTGTTGGACTGGGGTTGGATACCAGGGGAAGTCGATTCCTGTGGGGGCTTCTCTTGGGGGATGAAAGCAAGCATCAGAAGAAGTCAGTGGTCACTGCTCAGGTCCAGGGAAGTTAAGTTCATGGATTAAGCTGCCAGTAAGCATATAGATTCATAGCTGCTAGGGGCTGGAAGGGACCTTACAAGATCATAGGGTCCAGCCCCCCTGCACTTGGGCAGGAAAGACTGCTGGGATCAAATGACCCCCAGCAAAGTGGGTGTCAAGGTGATTTTTGAAGAGCTCCAGGGTGGGTGACTGTACCACCTTTGGGGGCAGCCTGTTCCAAACCCTTGGCGGTCGACTTGCAAAGAAGTTTCTCCTTGTGTCCAATCTGAAGTGATCTTCAATTAGTTTGTGCACATTGTTCCTTGTCTTCCCCTGGGGTGCCTTGGTGAACAGATGCTCCAGGCCCTGATGTACGCCCCTGATATGCTTACAGGCTACCACCAAGTCCCCTCTGAGTCTTCTCTTCTCCAAGGGACAGTTCGCATCCTCTTCGATGCAGAAGCTCAGAACAACAGCCCCATGCAAAAGGCCAGCTCCCTTCTTTGTGCGAATAGCCACTGCTCAGCCGAAGTGCGGTGGACCACCGAGCGGTTCACACTGATCCAGCTGACCTGGCTGTTTGTTGGGTGCAGGGTATTCAAAACTGTTCAGAGGTGGCAGGTGATTAATGCTTTGCAAAGCTCGTCATGAGTGACATCTTTCTCAAGCCTTGTTGGTGCTAAGAGAAACGAAACCCTTACGTGGTGCTACCCTAAGCTCTGGTCTAAGCAAAGGTGAGGAGCATGGCAAATAAAATGTGCTGCACTCAGACACTGTCATTAGCTGCCCAGTGAAAACCATTGCTTCATCAGCAGGTGGTGAAAGACACCATAAACTGTGAAGGGAGGAGGATGGTGGCTGCAGAGCTGAAGAAAACTGGTGTGGGGGGATGGGGGGTTGGACAAATAAGTAAGTCCTCTGAAGGACATGGGCCAATATACCTGAGGCTTTTACCAAATAAAGCAGATAAAGTAAATAGTCTCAGAGTGAGTCTAAAAAAGCAGGTCCTTCAAGCCACCCAAGAGTCTGGAGGTGATTCACGTCATATAGCAACTGCAGGGTGCACGTTTCTATCCGTACTCTGCGGCGTTCAAGAGTGAGAGATGGATTGTGCATGGAAAACCCGAGCTGAGTGCTGGCCTTCAGCCAAAGAGGATTGAAGCTCTGCCCCGTGGCTGGGAGCAAGCTGCAGGGAAGGCGGCTAATTCAGAGTCCGCTGCGACTGCCGGGGCATCCTGTGGGTGCAGAAGTACACTCGAGGTTGGAGGCTTTGTACGTCTCGGTGCCACACGACTAAGGATGCTCACCCTCCCTCGCAGCAGCCAAAGAGAGCTTCTGTGAGCCTATTACAATTAGATGTGGGGCTTAATGCACATTTCATCTGCATGGTGGTTTATTGTAGGGCATTCATTGCCTTGTTTCCTTCCAAATATTTGAACAAACGTGTAAATGAATCCAGCTAATTACCCAGTGCATGTATTGTTTCAAATGTAAAGATAATGTTGCTATGTGTACTGACTTGCTTCACTTTGCAGGCAAATGATGCTACAAAAATAGGGACAAGAGAAAAGGTGGTCTGAGGAAATCCTCTCCCCAGATGGGTTAGCATCCACGGATGCTACTTGCCCCATAAAACATTCACCCTCCATCAGCCTGTGAAGCCAACCTGCATTTCTGCGTGCAAGGCAGACAAGCCAAGAGAAGCCTGGCTCCAGGCCCTACAGCTGGGTTGCTCAACCAAAATCCTTCCGAGAGGTTCACGTAGTGTGTCTGGTGAGCTGGCTGGAAGTGGTGCACACCGACAACCACAGGAGGAACCTGCCAGCAAATGCACGCACTCCCTTGGCTGTTTTCAAACGCAGTGGTGGCTAACACTCCTCAGCTAGGCCGCCACCTTTTCCCTGAGCGCTATGTTGTGCATGGAAACTGCGCTACCTTGACCCTAGATTTGTGCTTGTGCCAAGAGTGAAGAAAAAGGCTACCTGGGCTGAGTTGTAGCCTGCCGTTCTCAAGAGGGACACTTTGGGAGGTCCAGCGTGAGCATGATCTGCTGAGAATACTTTGCTGAAACTAGGACATCTAGATGCCCTTTTCGCCCCAGGGGAAGATTTCAGTCTGGGCCTGGCTGTCAGCCCCAAAGACAGCTCCCTTATCGGTTCCCCATAGCCTTGTTTCTTTTGCCTGGAGGAGTGTTAGTCGCTGGTTTAACACTGTAGTTTTGTACCAGTCCTGTTGTGAGCATTGACAGGTGACAAGGAGGAGTAAGGTGCTGAGAGAGCTGGAGGGACAAGAGAGTTGTCCCAGGGTGGACAGAGGAGAGAAAAGTGTAATCCCAGGCAGGACAGAGAACTGCAGTAGCACAAAAAGAATTGCTGGTTTGGACTTGAGCAGTCTGCTGGCTGGTTTGGGACCTCAGCGTGCTATAAGACACATGATGATGATGAAAATACTCTCCATCCCCTGAGCCGACCAGAAAGAAGGAAGCCCTAGAGGTAGGGGTGTTATGCGTGGCCTGGGAAGCCCAGATCTCAAAGGCAGAGCCTTGCTACCTGTGAAGCCATGCCAGGGCTGGTTTGGGGGTCCTGCAGGAGAAAGGTTTAAAAAGGAGGTGGATAAAGGAGCTGCTTAAACTTCCCTAGGTATTTATTTTTCCACAGTTCAGAAATATTTAAGTGCAAAAGGCACAGAATGGGTGAATTTTGCCTGTGCTATTTCATGCATTTAATCTGTTTTAAAGGTGGTGGTGCACAATCCCGTGAAGCTTGAAAACTGCTTTTCTAACTTGTTTTGGAGAAGCTCTAGCAGAAGCTCCAGCGCCTTTAAAATCTTATAGGAGAAAAGCCCTCAGGTTTGGGAACTGCCATTTTTCTGTACCCCATAAAATTCCACCCAGGTTTCGTTCAATTATAAACTTTTTGAAAAATAATCATGGGTTGTTGTTTTTTTGTTTGCGCCACTCAGCAGAGACCCTGGCACTGTACCAAAATAATAACTCAACCTGGACAACCAACATATTTGGGGTAAACTATTTCATATCTGTGAAATGGAGTTGATGAGTTCTTGTTCAAAGCAATGTAAAGATTTCTTAATATCTTTGAGGTTCAAATACTTAGGGGATTGGCACATGGAGGTAAATAGATAATGAAGATTAAGTGACTTGCCAAAAATTATACAGCAACTCTTGACAAATCAATCCAGAACCCAGGCTTCCTCCATTCTAATCATTAAGCGGCACTGCCAAAAAAAATCCAGAAAGCTTAATACATTTTTTGACAGGATCATATGATAAACTCCTAGTTCCTACAGCTTGCAATTAATCTTAAACCTTGAGTAATTGTCAACACCTACCCGATTTAGTTTTGCTTTCTGTCATTCCTTATCTTAGCTTTTGATATTGGACAACTCTAACTGAAGAGCAGAGAGCATGCTAGCCGCGTTCCTGCCCAGGACAGTGCAGTTCCCCGAGGTAAGTGGAGATGAGCTAGTGTGGGGCTTCCCTTTCAGCTGTTGTTCCAGACTTTACATCACGCCAGGGTGTGGTGCAGCTTTGCAAAGGATAATGTACCGTGCAGAGCTGAAACCTGGGTGCCTGCGGGGGAAGCATTTTGGAGTCAGCAGTTTCGCTGGTGACTCACCCCCCACACTGCAGAAGAAGTTGCCCAAAGAGACTTTTCATTTGACAGGCGATGCCGTATCGCAGCAGCTGGAGGAGTGTCTCTCGGCTGTGAAAAATGGGTCACCAATGTCAGCTGTGCAGGGGGTAACAGGTGGGTCAGTGCTGACTAAGCTGCGACCCACCTACACATCAGGGAGATAAAGGAAAATAAAGGAGAACGGTGAGGAAGAAAATGGGTCAATGGGATTTTAAGCAACAGTCTCCACAATGGGTAATAGCAGTGCAAAATCATACTTGTATGTCACCCTTCTCCTAATTATTGCATTATCACTCAGTGTGTTTTACCCAATGGCATGCTCCTTGCTGGAAGCAGCATGGGTGCATCATCATCATCACGTAACTTGAATTCAGGAGAGGTGGTCGCCATTCCTGGCTTAGCCCTGCTGCATGACTCTGAACAAGTCCCTTCCCTTTTCTGTGCCTCTTTCTCCGTCTCCAAGAGGAAGTGGTGATACTCGCATTTTTCTGCAGAACTCTTTTAAAAGATTACAAAGTCTCTTTTTGGAGGGACACGTTGTTTATGTTCTTGCCCAACCCTGCTTAATATTCCCATTTTTCAAAGGCCTGTCCATGCAGCGTACATACTGCGTTCTTCTCATGGAGGAGCTGAGCATTACACGTTAGTGTGTCTGTTCTTATGACACTGCTAAGTGCAGGATAACGCCTTTTGAGTTACCTGTCTGTTGCTGCCCTCCCTTTCTCCTGTTTCCCTACTGGGTGGTTATGATGACCATGTATGATCTCCCCTTTGAAAGAGGGGAATCTATGGAGGGCCCTTCCAGTCCTGTGTTCCTGCTTTTTGCTCCAGGACCAATGAGGCTTTATATTTCCTAAGGGAGGCCAGAGCCACATTCATGGGACGCTTTACCCTTGTGCTGTGCCAATACGCAGAGCCTTTAGAGACCAAGGACTCAGAGTAGACAGTTTGCATACCCATATAGAAAGATGTCCATCGTCATCATCATGCCTGCCAAAGGCGACAGGTTGAACTTGCTGATGGCAGCTGCACTAAAACCAGAACAGTGCAGCTGACCTTCAGAAACTGTTTCACCCTTTTCCATTTCTGCTGGCATAAAGGAGGTGGACGCTGCTGCTTTTGATCATCTGATTTCCTTGCCCTCTCCCTGCCCCCCACCCTCTTCTCCATCCAATTTCAGGTTTTCTTCTTGCAAGAGTTATGAAAAGAAGTGGTCTCACTGCTCTTGCTGAGAGTCATGTCAGCTCTTCAAAACTACATGGGCAAAGGATTCTGCTTCTACCTCCAAGAGCAGAAAGAGGGTCTTTGTGCTATCCTACAGCTGAGGAGACTGAACAAAGATATGGGCTCTCTCAGATTCATGATACTAACGTTCACCTCTGCTGTTGGAGCGCTGTAGGCTCATGACTGATGAGTGGCTGTTCATACTGCCACATCACGACCCACCAGGTCATGAGAAGCACTCCCATTTCAATACCTCCAGATTCTCCATCGCACTGAGGGTCTTTACTCACTACCCCACTATTTGTGGCACACTTCGGGTAAAGGGATGTCCGTATCTCCCTTGACTTACATGATGGGATGATCAGGAAATGATCTTATGAGGAAATGCTGACAAGACTAAGCTATGCTGTTAACGAGGAAAAGTTAATTAGGGAAAGGAGGGTTCCTTATTAATTAGAAACCTGCCTCTTGGGAAGGGATGGTCACCATACAGTTATACTAGCCCAAGCTGAACAGGCTGGTTAAATGCCCGGCTTGGTTTTCTGGTTTCAATCCCCAACAACAGACAGTAGTGAAAGAATAAATGTAAATGGTTATTATTAGAACAGTAAAGGTATTGAACATATATACAAATATCATATAGGATAGGGGTGGGCAAAATGTGGCCCACTGGCCAGATGTGGCCCACCAGGCCATTCTGCAGGGCCCCTAAAAAATTTAGAAAATGTATAGTTACCTGCCCCTGGCTGCCTGTCATGCGGCCCTTGATGGCTTGCCAAAACTCAGTAAGTGGCCCTCCGCCCAAAATAATTGCCTGCCCCTGATATACAAGGAGGAGGAAAAGGAAGGACTGGGCAGCACTCAGCTCAGTCGCTGGCACAACACTCAACAACCCTTTCACTGAAACGAAGACCCACCAAGCTGGACAATTATTCATGAGACAAAAGCACAAATATCAACGCCAAAAAGAACAAACACATAAATAATAATGCGACCAACATCCAAATGCTGAGACGTATCGTTATGCACACATACACACAGACATAGATACCAAACAAGGACCACACACGAGCTCACAAATCCAGAAGACACAAAGGCTTAGAAGAAGAGAGCCTCCTTGCTCCATCTAGAGCAGGAGCAGGCAAAGCCTGGCCCATGGGCTGGATTGGGCCCATGGTGGACTCCATTTCCCAGCAGCCCCTGTCCAAGTCGCTGTGGCCAGTTTCCATGGAGACCCCAGCAGTGGTGACAGTGCAGAGCCAAGGTTTCCATGGAGACCAGCCCCAGCAGCACTGGCAGGGCGTGCGGCTGCGGGGAGCTGCTCTGAGGTTGGGGCTGGGATTGTGTGATGGTGACGGCGTGGTCCAGAGCCGGCGCAGAACCGCGATCCACTGCCTGCATGCCCCAGCCCTGCTGTCAGGGGCTCACCACTGCTGGGGTTTCCATAGAAACCAGCCACAGCAATGCAAGCAGGGGCTACTGGGAAATGGAGTCTGGCTGCCAGCCAGATGTGCCCACCCCCAATCTAGAGAGTCTCCTTGCTCTACCTCCCCTTGGCCACACTTTACAACGCGAACCAAGCCTCACCACCACCAAAACCCACCAAACAACCCACACACAAACCCCACTCCCCTCGCTCCACCAAACCCGCACAGAGCTCTGCTCAGCTCCCTTTTTATCCTCTCGCTCCAGCCAATCAGGGTTCTCTCACACTTGTCAATCATACATTTGATACTTCTTCACTCCTTCATCCAATCCTCTCCCAGAGTTAGGGTGGCCATCATAGAGGATGGTCCGGTTGTCCTCTATTGATATGAAGTCCGACGCCTTTATGTCTTGAAGAGAAAAACAGAGGACATAAAGGCGTCCGGTTTCGTATCAATAGACAACAGAGGACAGAGTAGCAGAAGACCAGAACATCCTCTGTGATGGCCACCGTACCCAGCGTACCTCAGCAGGGTAGCTGCCACTCACACACACTTACCTCCCATTTGCTCCCTGTAGAGCTTTCAATGCCTTGGGAGATGAATCTGAACGCTGTAGCCATATCCTGTGCTTTATGTTGACAGGGCTAAATTTTTCTTAAATCACCCAAATCTGTGGTCATAGGAGGCCACTATAGGCCAGGCTAAATCACTGTGAAGACTCTCATCATGCCATGCTACCAGCTGAGAGCTCCACTGCCCATCAAGGCCACCTCTGCCAGCTCTCCAGCATCTTCGGTCTGCTTCTGAAACAGCCCATATCTGCAAGGTTGCGACCAGTGCATTCAGCTCACGATTGTGAAGTGTTATGCACTGCACGTGGCTGGGAGTTTGATGCTAGCCTTGGAGAGCAGTGCTTTAGTCTTTGTTTGACTAACATGGCTGCTGTTCCTCATCCCACCATCCTGAAGGGGAAGCTGTTTGACAGAAAGGACAAGTAACTGCGTAACCTGGTTCTTCCAGATATAGTCAGTGTGGATCCCACGGCCCACCTCCCACCTCACCTTGGACCCCTCAGCTCAGAAGGGTTTTGGGTCACAAGGGAGATGTGGAGCTGTGTTTTTGCATTGGTCCACGTGGTATCCTGGGGGTAAGCTTCACCACTACAAATCACGTGAGACTGGCTTTTCTACCAGAGCAGACAGACTATTTTCGACTTGTGCTAGTGCAGACAGGGCCTGCACAGGGAGTGAGGTGGGTATTGCAAATGTTCTTTCCCTGTGGATAGATTCTTCTGGGCTCCATTTCGCTGGCGGGCTCAGGCATCCCTGCGCACACAATAATGCACCTACACAGCGCACACAGCTGAGGAGAGGTCAGGTCCTCCCAGTGCCCTTGTGTCTCTAGCACTGTGGTTAGGCCCCCTGCTCCCAGTCCCTTTCCCCGTGCTATACACCTATCCCCACACTTGCTGCACACCTTTCTTGATGCCCATAGTGATACAAGTGGTCCCCTCTGAACTCTGGAGGGGATCTATGTCTACAGAGTCACCACTCCTGGAGACAGAGCAGCAAGCTCTGGTAAGGTCCTTAGGGCATAGAGACCCATTCCTGCAGCACTGAAGCCCCTTTGAAGTACTTAGAAAAGATGTTCACAAGACCCAACTCGCTTCCTATGCTATGTTCAGCCCTTCCTCAAGGAAGTTCTCATTGAGGCTAAGTCTTGGCGAAACATAAGCCAGAGCCTGATTATTCCCCCTGCTACTCGCATGAGCATAGGAAGGACTGATGTGGCTAGCCAATTAGCACGCTAGTATCCCTCCTATAACCTTGTTCAGGCTCCCCACGTGGCTTCCTCCACCTTGATCCTCACTTACCTGTGGGCTTCTGCCTTGGTCCCTTCTGGAACCTAATTGAAAGCCCTGCTCACTAGGCTGGGGACCTACATACATAGATGTTCTTCGCCCACTTCCTTGGGCAAACTCCATCTCTCCCAGCAGTCCTTCCTCCTGGTGCACCAGACCATGACCAAAAAAACCAAAGCCCTCCAGGTGAACCCATCTCTGCAGCCACGTGTGGATCTCTAAGTTGCCTCTGATCCTTCCTGGTCTCCCACCCATGACCAGATGCAGCTGGAGCCCTATCTCCCTCATCTTCGGGGCCATGACCCCGCAGTTACATTTGATCTTTTTGGAGTCACCAACCACAACTTTGCTTCCTCCTAGGGAGCTTTTGTCCTCAAGTTTGCCAACTTGGCCTCTTCCACTACTGAAGCAGGCTCCTTCTCCTCTGATGCCAGGGATTCTCATCTGTTCCTCATCACCAGGGCTGGGGCTCAGACATGGAGCACCAAGAAGAAGCTGCCAGTTTCCCCGCATCCTGAGCCCCCAGTTGTTGCTTGTTCCCTTAAGTCTTTTCTGGCTGGCTCTTTTCTCCAAGCTCAGAGGTCTCCTTGAGCAGCATAGCATTTAAATCCTCCTGAATACAGATCGTATTCAGTTCCCTGGTTCCCGAGGGAATCCACCAGGCAGCACCTGTCGCAGAGGAACCGCTCCCCTGCGTGGATGTCTGGGCAGGTACATGCAGACCTCTTTCCCCGCACAGCCGGGCCAGGAGCCGGGTGGCAGCCGCAGAGACTGGAGGCCCCATGTAGACAGAGCCCTCAGACACCGCTAGCAGGGACAGTGCCTTGGATGTTTAAATGCCCCCGCTCTGCTTGCATGCTTCCTGTTAGCACCTCCTAGGAAAAAAAAAGAACTTCTCTCTCCATCCATTATACTGCTCGTTCTCACCAAGCGTACACAAATAAGGGCCACTGACAGACAGAAGAAGCCCCACACCAACAATACTCCCACCCAACCTCCCCTGTTTGCTGGCTCCCTGTATGGCTAAGACTCTGGCTGGTCTAGCCTGTCTGCCTAGCATAGCCTTACCTCCTGGTTAACATGTAGCAATGCTTTCTTAGCTCAACAGCGGTGTGAAGCTCGCTGCTTCACACAACCCCTCCAGATGGCAAGAGACCCAAACCGCAAAGCCCGAACCAAGCAGACGCACCCTCCCAAAGCCTCTCTCCAAAGCTACAAGGCTTCCCCCTTGTCTCCCAACGGTAGTCCCACTCCAACTACCCTGTTTTCTGGAGGTCCGGGGTCACTGGGACATGTTTTCCAAAAGAACATTAACCAGATCTTTCCCCGGTTGCCAGCCAAAGGGGAGTGCCAGTTCATTCACCCTAGCAGGGAAGGGAGGTGGACCTTCTCTTCCCGGGGGCTTGGGGTGCGGCATGCGTGCTGCCTGTGCCCAGATGGGTCTGCTAGGACCAGGGGAAGAGAAACTGCAGCAGCCAGTGGAGC
This sequence comes from Alligator mississippiensis, assembly GCF_030867095.1. Classification (NCBI taxonomy): domain Eukaryota; kingdom Metazoa; phylum Chordata; order Crocodylia; family Alligatoridae; genus Alligator; species Alligator mississippiensis. Next base: position 287,888,982 of record NC_081826.1, read on the forward strand.
AAAGAACAGTTTTTGTGTTGGAGACGGGGTCCCCCGCAGCAGCAGCATGATGTTGTCAGAGGAGGGAGTGGTGGGCACTCCTGGCTGTCCCCATCTTCCTGCCAAGCTTTTCCCTAATTGCTTGTCAAGATGTCACCAATGACTTGGGCTGCCACTAGCTGGACAGCTGCACAGGTCTATCTGCCACACACAGAGAGTTGGTAAGGCAGAGGGGATGCCTTAATGAACAGACTCTTTGGCCACAGGCGAGCCCTGGCCACAGCTCCTGGAAACACCAGGAACCAATGGAGAACGGGGCGCAGCTGTTATGGGGGTGGGAAGTGCACCACTGGTTCCTTGTGGCTCACATTTCATCTCCTCACCTGCATCTGGCACAGCTGGATCCTTGTGCTCTCTGATCCTACCAGGCGCTGATCAGAGTTTCTCCCTAAGAACGATTCCCAATTGAATGGGAACTCATATTTCCAAGGGGATTGGAAGGCCCTGAGCTCTCAGAAAGGTGGTGTAGAGCAGGGCCTTGTTCATGAGTGATTGGAGGATACCTGACAGAAGACAGGGTGCTAATGGGGAATGGGGGGCAGCACACAGCTACCACTTCCCCTCCGCTGAGGAACCCCAGGAAACCAGTGGAAGCCAATGCCTGGGAAGCTATGGATGGAAAGGAGGCTTGGCCAAGGCAGGCAGGAGATTCAGGGAGGCAGCTGGATTCCCGGGACCACCTGGTTAGGTGGAGCATCATCTCCAGGCCTTTGTGCCACATTTGCACCTCCGAACGGCTCCATTTCTGGGGATGAGGTTCTCCAGAGCAGGAGTGGGTGCTGGGGTGGGCTCTCTGGGGGGCTAATGTGCACAGCTGCCACATGCTGAGAGAGTGTGATTAGCCTCGCTCCCTGCTCCTCGTGTCCTGGTGATCCTGGCAGCCGACTCCCCCATGCGGGAGTAGGGCCAGGGGAAGGGACTGGAGTGCAAAGGACACAGAGCTTCTTATTATCACCCTCAGCAGCGGGGAAGGCGGAGCAATGATACCGGTCTTCCAGGACAAGGTGACAGAGGAGGGACCAGGCAAGCGCCACGGGCAGACAGGATGCTGCCTCCCACGGGAAAAGGAGGATGCAGTGAGATTCCCAGTGATCTTGGTCAGTTTGTGAGGGGAATTCTCCAGCATGGCTGTCTTCAAATACCACATTCATTGGCCCCGGTGGTCTCTTCCAGTCCTATTTATCCATGGGGTAGCACTAAGTGGCACAAGAAAGTCTTTGGGAGGGTGTACCTGTTTGGTTTGGGCCTTGTGGTCTGCCAGTCTCATGTCCATAACTCAGTGATACTGAGTAAGAATACAGAGAAACCAGGCGTCTTCTCTCTCTGGTGAGCTTGGAAGTCGCTGCTTAGACCTCAGGCCAATCACGGTGACTATACGTAATGGTCATGTCATAGGCTTCCTGCAATGGCACTGGCTTCTCCTTGGCCTGGTGGCATCAGAGACACATGAGCTCTCTCCGGTAAGAAGTGCTCCCACACTGGCTGCTGGAGGATGCTGGTCTCAACTGGGAGAAAATGAGAGCTCTGTCGTGTGCCTGGCAAGGGAGGCATTGATGTGAAAACCTGTAATGGAGGAAGAAGATTCTGCTCACACAACCGCTGAGAAATCATGTTGGTGTGTCATCATGAGCCCCCCAGTGAAGCTAAACCCAGCGTCTGTTGTCCACCTGTATTTTAGACATTATCAGCATTTTGTATAGACAGCTGGAGGAGAAACTGCTTGGCACTTTGTATTGACGTTTCTCCCACTGAGGATGAATTCCCCAGGAGGGGGTTGGCTCCTGGGATGTCCAGCCGAATGATCTGGACACAGATGAAATAGGAAATACCTGGGCAATGGAAGAAAGGCCTTCCCCATGATATCAAACACAGTCTCTGATGCCCAGGAGTGTTTCAAGGTTCAGACACTGAAGAACTGCTCCTGAGCTAGTATCAATCAGCTGAACCACGGTCCAGGCCATGGAGTGGTTGGTAGTGGTTTTCACCAGCTGAACATCTAGCTCTAGTGAAGGGGAGCAATCTAGTTGATCTACTTGCTTACCAGAATGGGAACCCAACCATCATGGGGGACCTTACCTTCCATGTTAGCTTGGTTGATCAATAATCTGTGTTTCTTGGAGAACAGCTCCTGTCTCCAGGGAGCATGAAGCTGCTCAGGCCGCCTGATCCAGAACAGACAGATAAGAGACTTGGTTATGTAAAGTGCCACTCTGACACTCAGGGGCCATGGTCTACCCCACAGACGGCTGCTGACTAGTGAGGGGTGGCATTTCATCTAAGCTTTCCCTTGCGAGGAGCTGCATACATGCACAGCCCCAGGAGTACCTGCATTACTTTGATGTAGAAATTCCCAGCCTCTCCGAAGGTGCCCATGTCTGCTTTTCTGAAGTCCAAGGTTTGTACTCTGCTGCTCTCCTTCCTTGCTTTGCTTGGGGACAAAACCTCTGACATCACATGTTCCTGGCACCCGTCTATAAAAGAAATAACTATGGACCATGTGGAGGCACAAGGATCCCTCCACCACCCAGCTATTCCATCAACCTGATGTAGAGTGTGGTGAAGGGGGGTGGGTGAAGGGAGGTCCATGGGAGGCTGGTAATAGGCAACACTTGGCATTTTTTGTGACATTCCCTGTTTTCAGTGTATTTTCTACACATTAACTGATTAATGGTACCTGGACCTCTTCAGCCTCCGCGAGAGAAGACTGAGAGGTGATCTTGTGACTGCCTATAAATTGATTAGGGAGATGCAGCAAGGGATCGGAGATGCTCTGTTCACCAGGGCACCTCTTGGGGTAACAAGGAACAATGGTCACAAACTGACAGAGAGCAGATTTAGGCTGGATATCAGGAAAAACTTCTTCAAGGTAAGGGTGGCTAAAATCTGGAATGGGCTTCCAAGGGAGGTGGTGCTGTCCCCTACCTTGGGGGTCTTTAAGAGAAGTCTGGATAGGCATCTGGCTGGGGTCATCCTAGGCAGGGGGTTGGACTCGATGATCTGTTGAGGTCCCTTCCGACCCTAGCATCTATCATGCCTTAAATTGGAGAAAAAGTAATAAAAGGGCAGTGGGAGCAGGCTTCAAGTATCTGAAAGCCTGCCATAAAGAAGAGAGAGAAAAGCATTCCCGTATTTGAGTTGGTGACTGGACCGGAAGAGCCTAGAGGTCCCTTTCAACCCTGTGATTCAATGATTCAGAGTTCTTGATGTATTTACTTGGAGTCTCATCATCCTAAAATGCTGACAAAATTACGTGTCTTTTAGGGAACTTGCTTGTTTGAATGTGCACAACTTCTTTGACACTACAGCACTTTTAAACAACCTTGGAAAATGTTCCAGAAAAATTTACACATTTTTTTTAGCACCCAGATGTTTTGAAACCTCCAAGCTCCCTTCCCTTGGAAATCTGCACCTGGGAATGGAACAGGCAGGAAAGAGCACAAGGACAAAATGCAGGAGAGCCACAGTTTCAGGTCCACATTGGAAAATGACTCCACTGAATATTGTTTTCATTTTTGTATAGCCACCCCCGTGCCCTAGTTAATTCAACCTCACTGCACATGTATAATCACCTTTGGTTACCCAGACAGGGAGCATAAGGTTTCCAAGTGGACAGGCTCTATGGTATTGTCTTGAAAATCTACAACCCTGATGTTGCAGGTTCAAGTATCACCATTCTCTGCTAAGTTTTGAAATGCAAACATGAGGAGAAAGGGCAAAAAATCCTACAAAATCAGCTGGCTGGTGAGAAAAGCTGTGTGAACTTCTGCAGAAACTTCTTGCCAACTTCCTCCATCCAGCTCTGCTCTACGATCCACACGGGACGAGGGTGAGGTGTCACTTCTGGGCACCTGCAGCCACTGTATTGAAACACGAGGTGCTCTAGTGACAGGCTGCACAGGCCTTGGGGAGGAAGAGAAGATCGAGCAATCTTAGAAGGTGATAAGAGTGAGGGCCTACTGCCGACATAAGACGTACAGTTAGACTCTCCAGCCACCGTAAAGATCAGAACAGCCCTCCGGCACTGAAGAATTACTGTAGTCTTGAGGAGGAAAAAGCTTTATAGCTGGCTCTGTAACTGAAGTCCTGCTCATTGCACTTTGCCTTCTACAGCTTTTAAAAATCAGCAAGTCCCAGTGATCCAGCTTCTCCTGACAGATCCACCTGCAAGCTTGAGAACCCGAGCTGAACTAGCTCTGACTCACTATCTGGAGGAGGAACCTCTACATTTACTGCATCCTGATTCATAAGCACGTCCTGTCACGCCAGTATGTCATCTTCAGTCTTGAACTTGCAAATGCCAGTGCAATTGCTCTTTACTTCTCATTCCAGGGTGGATGGGAGGGGTCTGCATATTAAGGTGAGAATATATTTCAGAAACCACTGGAGGGCATGGCTAGCCTAGAAGCAAAGGGCGGCTATGATCCCTGATGTCAGGTGACACAGCCCAGCCTCCAGATCTGTGCTGCTAGTTGGAATTAGTCCAAGGGAGAGGAGCACTTATCTGCAGGCCAGTCATAGGCTTGCAGATAAAGCCTGAGCTGACTGCCAGGAACAGATAACATCGGAGACAGTTGGAGAGATTTTTTTAATGCATCTGAATGGCTGAGTACTGGTCTCCTGGAAAGGAAATAGGCCGGGCTCTGAAGCGTGCACACAAGTATAATAACATAGCGTGATTTTCTTCCCCACATACTCATGCCACTCCTGCCTGCACGTGGACATGGTTATACTGGCATCATGGTGCTTTAATCAAGTGTAGCTTTTCCTGCCCTGACCTAACAGAAGCACATTTATCTCAGTATAACTGTGCCCCTAATAAAGGTCTCGTGCTATAATTGTCCTGGGCTGCAGACTGAGAAACAAGTCTTACATGGCTTAAGTGCTACTTAGGTGTCCACATGTAGCTGCCCAAGTGATATTTTGGGCACTACACAGACTCCACATCCTGTTTCCAGCTGTGCAGCCCTGTTTCCCCTCTGCAATACACTCAAAAAGCTCTGCCATGGCCACGTATGCTCTGGGGTGGAGTATGATCACCTGCATAGGTGCTTAACCACACGAGTCCCCGGAAGTGTGGTAGTCAAGGGGAAAAAATGTGCCTCAGAAGCAGAAAGACCCTCTCACTTTTTAGCCCAATGGTTTGGGCAAGATCTTGCCCAGGAAGTGGGGGGCCCTGCCAGAGAGTTTGAACATGCACCTCTCGCTGTTCAAGAAAGTGCAGCCACCACCAGGCTGTGGGGCGGCACCCTCCAAGGTTTCTGTGATGCTGGCCTTTTGGGCAGCCAAACGTGGAAGACAGATGGAGCCAGGAGAACAGCAAGGCAGAGGGACCGCAGTTCAGTGAGAGCCAGTACCACGGAGAGGAAGGGCCCTGCTCCTACCTTCCAGGGCTGTTCTGCACCTTGCACTTAATAGTCCTTGGATAAAGTAGGCAGGCAGGAGTAGCCAGCTCGTACTGGGGAGTCCTGTGCTGCAAGTCTTTGTTCCAGTACATAATTAGCTTCGTATACCAACTGTGATTGCTCCAACGAGACCCAGGGAGGGAACTCTCCTGAGAAGAGCTCAGGGGTGTCAGACTCACCTGCCCTGCCAGACTGGATATGAACCACAGGTCTCCTCAAGGGCCAAATCCAGACCCAACAGTGGTAGCAGGTGCAGGAGACAGTGGCACTGGAGAGTAAAGAGGTAAATGCACGGTCGTTCATCTCCTACAGGCAACGTGCACCCCCATGGGGCTCCGTACGCTGGGTTTTGGCAGCAGGCCTCACCCCTGTGCACCCTGACATGACTTCAGGCCAGGTCCAGCCCCCAGGCAGTATGTTTGACACCCCTGCTTTGGCTTGATGGTTAGGGCAGGTCCTGCTTTCAAGCCCCTGCTCCCAGTTGGCAGAGAAGGAAGTCTGGTAATAATTTGCCAGTTCCCAACCTATGGGGCAAAACAGAGCACACTCCCACTCCAGCCAAGCAGGAAAAGCCTCCTTCACTGCTGCCTCCTGGGCAGACTGGGGGGAAAAAAAACCCTCTTCCCGTTCTCAAATGCCAGGAGGTGTGTCACAGCGCTGGCACATGCTGCAACCCCTCCATTTCAGGAAACATGGGCGTCTGCCGTAACCTGTCATTACTCCAGCCCTTTGGCAGGCTCTGATTGAATGTCCCTGAGAAAACACGCCTGCCACCACCATCCAGCAGGAACTCTCTCAAGGCACTGACTGAACGACCTGATCCCAGCCTCACCCAAGCCCCCATCCTGCAGGACGACTCTTAAATAATGCCATGCCCTGACTTTGTTTGTAAGCCAAGCGGTTTGGTTGCCAGGGTCGTGATCTCATTAAGTGGTGGCTTGCGTTGAACGGTGACAAGCCTTCACAGCACTCCATGGGTATCCTCATTTCCTTGTTCGCAGTGCTTCATCATGCTGAGTGCTAAGGCAGTGGAAAATAACATTGCTGAAAATAGCTCCTGCAAATGTTCGGTGGTGTTTTTCCATTATTATAGCACAGTGGCAGCTCTGCCAGGCTGGGAAACCCCTCTCTGTTTAGAGGCTTCCTCTTCTAAGTGCTCTGCAATCCACGTGTTTGGTGGACTGACTTCAGATTCAGTGCGGCTCATGGAGAGGAAGGGGCCACATCCAGGATCGTCTGATCCAGGGGGTCCCCAGGTACAGCCTCCAGAGAACCAACGCAGATTTCTGCAAGGCTGACAGAGCAACCAGCGTGGTTTTTGTACAGACCAGAGGGTGGGATTATGTCCTAATGGTCTCAGTCACTCCATGTTTATCCCAGCTAGTGCAAAATTAAAAATGATAGTCAGAGAAATTGCTGGACTCTTCAACTGCAGGCTGAAATCATAAAGCAGCTGGAAAGCTTTGCATTTTTATGGACAGAGCAGCAGAAAGGGTGTTGTGGCCTGCCAGGATCAGGGGAACAGGGGATGCTTCTCACTCGGTGTCTGACCCATATTTCCTGTGCACCATTATGGGACCTGGAGGGGATGCCCTTCCAGCGGGGCCAGGTGGTAGGCAGAGGCAGCTGAGCAGAAGCCAGCTGGGCAGTGTCAGGTAGTAATCTTCAAATAAAAAGGAAGGGGTCCTGCTCCAATCCACATCTGCTAAAGGGTAGATTTTGTTCAGGGGGCACAAGCCAGGAGTGGCAGAAGGGGATTTAGAGGAGATAAATTGTGCTGGCAAATATTTGTGGGACAGAAGAAGGCTGTAAGAGTCAAAGGAGAAGCGGGGCTGGGGAGAGGAGCTGTGGCAAGGGAAAGGAGGTGAGTGGGGCAATGTGGGGGTGGCAGGGTATGGATGATGTCTGTAACTGGTGTGTCTGAGCCGGTCTCCCTCCACCCCAGGTGATCTGCCCCCTGCACCCATGAGGAGTCTGAGCCACTGTCCTTGCCCCCCTCATGAAAGCGGGACCTGAGGGGCGATTGCTGCCCCTCGGGTTTCGTCCGAGTCCATCCACCTGCCCCCCAGTATGAGCTGAGCTCTGGGGGAGAGGAGGGGAGGGCTGTTTGAAGAGCTGGGGGTATCATTTTCTCCCCTAACCCATGAGGGCCCGTGAGGGGGGAGCTCACCATCCTGGGCAGATCCTGAGCCCTGTTCTCTGCCCCTGTGCATATGCTGGGATCTGGGGGAACCGCAGCTCCTCCAGTGGGTGTCCCGAGGCCCCAGTGCTCCCCAGTGTTGGACTGGGGGGGCCTGCAGGACAGCCCAGTGGGCACTTGAGCACACAGGCCCTGCTGTGGGTTGTGTGAGAGGAAGAAATGCCGAGTTTGCACGCAAACCACCCCAAGTCCTAATGTCACAAAACCAGAACCCAGTGCAGCCCCTCCCCACCTCCAGCCTTCGCCTGCAAGGAAAACCATGCTCTGGACGATGCTGCCATCTCACCTGGCCCATGAGCTGGTGGTAGTGCAGGAGGCTGGTGTTGCTCATGGTATCAGAGGCTCCCGGCTGGGTCCACGTGTGTCACTGTTGTGTACGTGCTCAGGGCAGGGAGCAGGCACCACAGCGCTCTGCAGACGGCCACAGGCAAGCAGAGACGTCGTGGCGTGCGTACAGTCCCGGGAGTGTGGTGCACAAGGAGGGAGCGCGGCAGCACCAGCATCCCTCCTCTGGTTACACAGGGATCACCTCTCAGGTGACCCGTTGAGGTCCAGCGAGCCCTTGGTCTTCTCTGCCCTACCTGCTGATGAAGGCACACCGAATAAAGCTGGATGAAAATAGCTAAGCGTGTGCCTCACCCCAGCCAGTCTCCTCGGTGTGACTTTAGAAGGGTCCTCACATCCCACAAGGCATTTCCCCAACTTGTCTGGCCTGGCTTAGAGCGGGGGGATCCTGCCTCGAGCAGCAGTGTGGACCAGACGGCCTCCTGAGCCCTCCTGCCCTGCTCAGCTGCTTCCCTAGAGGCAAACATCAAACACCGCTTGGATGAAGGGGCTCTTCAGCGTGATTGCTCCTCGCACCCACCCCAGACTGCACAGTGCGCAGCAAGGCCCATCTCCTCACCGCTCCACGCCTGCTCCAGCTCTTCAGCCCCATCTGTGCCTTCCTAAAGCAACACAACAGAGCACGTGCCATTTTTATGCAGCCAGCCCTTAAACCAACTTCCTCTCCAGCCTGCCGTAGTTATGGCCACCTCAGGCTCAGGACCTCCAGCTGGCCCCTCACTGGGATGCTGCAAAGACATTGCATTAGTTTTAAGTCTTCTAACGAGAATATTTGGCTACAACTGTCCCACTTGTGTCCCACCTGTGCCTGGTGCTCAGTGGAAGATGTAATCCCCCGTCAGCCAGAGTTCGCACAAGCCACCGAGGCAATGAGCTGGAAGTGAAAATATCCCTCTCTCCCACAGCAAAAAATGCCCGGCTGGCGGGACAGGCTGGATTACTGACAAGTGAAGGGTGGTGGTGGGTGTTTTTCTCCCACCTCATTTGCTAACCACAAGCAAATTAATGTTGGTGCAGCTATGCTAAGTGGGGCAATGAGGCCATCTGGCGACCGCTGACCTGCACTGCAGGCAACCCTGAGGATTGCAAAAAGAAGCGGACCCGCCTGAGTATTGCTCATTTGCAACCCTGCAAGCAAGAAGAGGCCGACGGTGCCTTGTGGTGCAGGAATGGTTCAGAGCACTTTGGTGGAAGAACACAAAGAGTGTGTGCTTCAAAATGAGCAGCGCCCATCCCTGAATGAGAGTCCTTGGTTCTCCACCGCCGGAGACTTCAGCGTGGCAGTACCCAACACTGAGGTGCACGGTCGCCTAGGGCAATCCAGAGGGCTGAGCCAGGCCCCCCAGCTCCTCGTGCAGTGCATGGGGACAGCTGCGCACTGCCGAGCGGTGACTGGGGAGCCGGCCAGGATCCAGAGGCCTGAGCCCTCTCTTGCACTTAGGCTTTTAATCCTTTCCCTTCGGCTCCAAGGAGCCGTCAGCCCTTTCTGTCAAAGCAAAGCAGGCAGAAGAACCAGTCTCCGCTTGCCTGATAGCCAAGGACAATGGTACCCAACCTCTTCGCCCCGTGGGCTGGATGAGTGCTGCCAGGCCAGTACACAGGTTGGATCTGGACCATGGGCCTAACCCAGGGGGAGAGGGGGTTTGGCCAAGGCCCAATCCTGGCAAGCAGCAATGGCCCAGGGCCTGACCCCCGTGCATGGCAACAGCCCACCTGGGGCCCAGTCCCGGTGCATGGGAACAGCTCATCTAGGGACCAATCCTGGCGCCAGGGGCCAACCAGGTAGGGCTGATCCAGCCCAGTGGAGCTTGGAAATTTGACAGTAGGGGAGCAGTGGCAGTGTTCATTGCCAGTGTTCCCCTGCTTCCAAATTCTCACGTCTGTAGGGACGTGATAACATGGCTCTGTGGGCTGGGGCTCGAACACTCGTGGCCCAGGGGGCTGGCAACTCACTGAGCGTGCAGGAGTCCTGTGTCCAGTTCCTTCCACTGCACGAGTGCCTCTGAACTCCTGACTGGCAAAGAGATCACCACGCAGCAGAAGGTGCCGAGTATTTCAGGATGGAGAAGACCACTTGCCATTTGTCTTTCATAGATTCATAGACATTAGGGTCAGAAGGGACCTCAATAGATCATCGAGTCCGATCCCCTGCATAGGCTTCTTGTTGAAGCTGTGCCCATGTGCAGCAAAACTCTCCAGACCCATTGGCCAAGAGGGAAGACACAAGCAGGGGCACGGCTCTGCAACCTAGTGATTATGGCACTTGCATGTGATGGGGGACATGGGGTCTCACCCCTGCTCCACTAAGTATTTCATGTGACACAGCATAGGGAATCCTCTATGAGATCAGGGTGTGAGGAAGGCATGAAAGCAGAAGAGAGGTGACCAGGGCAACCCCCAGGACAGTCCAGGCCTGGAACAAGTTGTTATATCAGACCCTGCCTCCTTCCCTACCTGATAATCACAAATCTCCTTCCAGCTCAGATCTCAAATGCAGGGTCATAGATTCATAGATTTTAGGGCAGGAAGGGACCTCAATAGATCATCGAGTCCGACCCCCCGCATAAGCAGGAAAGAGTGCTGGGTCTAGATGACCCCAGCTAGATACTCATCTAACCTCCTCTTGAAGACCCCCAGGGTAGGGGAGAGCACCACCTCCCTTGGGAGCCCGTTCCAGACCTTGGCCACTCGAACTGTGAAGTTCTTCCTAATGTCCAGTCTAAATCTGCTCTCTGCTAGCTTATGGCCATTATTTCTTGTAACCCCCGGGGGCGCCTTGGTAAGTAAAACCTCACCATTTCCCTTCTGCGCCCCCATGACGAACTTATAGGCAGCCACAAGGTCGGCTCTCAACCTTCTCTTGTGGAGGCTGAAGAGGTTCAGGTGCCCTAGTCTCTCCTCATAGGGCTTAGCCTGCAAGCCCTTAAATATATGAGTGGCCCTTCTCTGAACCCTCTCCAGGTTATCCGCATCCCTCTTGAAGTGCAGCACCCAAAATTGCATGCAGTACTCCAACTGCGGTCTGACCAGTACCCAATAGAGGGCTGATGCACGATAAAGTGCTGTTAGCTTTTCTGATGGCTTCGTCACACTGAGGACCCATGTTCATCTTGGAGTCCACTAGGACTCCAAGATCCCTTTCCACTTCCGTGCCACCCAGCAGGTCATTCCCTAGGCTGTAGGTGTGCTGGACATTTTTCCTCCCTAGGTGCAGCACTTTGCATTTCTCCTTGTTGAACTGCATCCTGTTGTTTTCTGCCCACTTATCCAACCTATCCAGGTCTGCTTGTAGTTGTTCCCTGCCCTCCGGCGTGTCCACTTCTCCCCATAGCTTTGTGTCATCTGCAAACTTGGACAGAGTACATTTCACTCCCACGTCCAAGTCGCTGATGAAGACATTAAAGAGTATCGGTCCAAGGACCGAGCCCTGCGGGACCCCACACCCTTCCAGGTCGATACCGACCCATCCACTACTATGGGACTATCATGGCTGCCTGTAGTTCAGGGTACATACTGTAAGCAAGTGTAAAGTGTTCTCAGCATGGTTTTACAGAGCAAAATGAGCAATTTTTACTTTAAAAACTTTCATGATCCACTAACAATGTCAGCCAGTTCCCCTGCTTCTACTTACACCCTCCCCTGAATGCCGAGGCCTGGAAAAATTCCCTTGCTGTCCATCCAGCAGACAGCAGTGGCGGTGACATCCCTTTCTTAGAAACAGAAGAAACACCATCTTACAGTCACTGGGTTGCAACCGGAGCCATAGCCTCATAGATGGGGCGTATGACTGAGTTCCAGGACTCCTGCATCCCCCCCTTCTCCCCCCAGCCAAGTTACTCAAAACTTTCCAGCCAGTGATGTGCAAGGCTTTTTGCTAAACACCGTTCCAGTATTGTAGCTCTGGTGGTTGTAACACACTCAGATAGACCAAAATCTAGGCAACCACCAGCATTTTGACATGTCAGTCTTCTCACCTGCACAGCCTGCAAGCGAGAATGGCAGTGGCCACTGGTGCTCAGTCTGAGCGACTAGTCGCATTTGCTGTTACCATTACCTGTGAGAAATGTTTCCCAGCCAAAGCCTTTTTGATGAGGAGGTTGGTCAATCCTGCCCTGTAAATAATGAAAGCTCCTCATGCTCACACTCAGGTGCAGACCTGGTTGCCAGCATTCATAAGACTACAGGGCACAGGGTACAAAAGGCAGGCACCTCCGAGCATTAAAGAGAATTCCCATCCCCTGGTCCCAAACTGGGGGTTCCTAGTTTAAGGCCAATATTTTTGTTTCATTACCATATTTGCAGAAGATGAGCAGTAATATTTTCCCAGCACTGCATTCATGCTGACTAAACCTCTGCAGTGAAATGAGCCATTTCATTTGAAGCAATCAGTATATTCTCCCGAGGGTTGTATGCCTTGATAGTGGAGTATCCACCAGCAGGTGATTAGAGCACCTGCCTTTTTTATTATGGTGCTCTCAAGCATGGAAGCTGCTACCGACCAAGGGCATGGCATGATAACAATTTATGCTGGGCCTTAGTAGACCTACAGCAAAAAAGGATCACCGGGCACAAATCAGCTCTTTTTAAAGGCTACAGATAGCGATTGAGTCAGAACCATGTTGGGCTGGGCCGACACTGAAACATCGCTATCATTGCTAAGGTGCAACAGGTCTCTGACCATTCTTGTTGAGGGCAGACTTCACTGGCTCGCCATTCCTGGATCTCCCTGCATAGTCACTACTGTGCACACCCCTTGCCCCCCAGGGGTTACACCCCACTACCACGGACTGTGTATCACTATGGGCAAGAGCCATGGTCTGACCCTGCACCGTTTGTCATAGGGTCCCCTAAGCAGTCAGGTCACACTGCATGGCTCTGAAGCCTTCCCCAGTTTGGTCACGTGGTGTGTAGCTCGAGAGAGCTGAGACGACGCAAAACAGATTGAACCACACACACAAGGGAGAAGACTCATGCCAACGTGAAGGCTCTCGCAGCAATGCATCCAGCGCCGGCGGCCTTGCACTGCCCGATGGGAGAAGAGGCAATGGCAGTAGGATCTTAGGTAGGGCTGGAAGGGACCTCACAAGGCCCTCTAGTCTAGCCCCCTGCTCAAGACAGGATCATCACTAACTAAACCATCCCAGTCAAGTGCCTGTCTAACCCACAAGTTGGCAGCTTACAGCCTGCAGGCGGGATCCAGCCCATCTGGCACTCAGACGTGTGGCTTCAGCTGCATTCAGTGATGGAGGGTCAGCTGTGGGTGTTTTCTCCAAGCCACTGCAGGAAGACGTGCCAGCTGTGGGTGCTTAAAGCAGCAGAGACTTTTATTCTCATTTGAAACTGAGCAAGCCAGAATGCTGCAGGCTGAACGTATGCCAACATTACAGGGACTGCTGCCTCTTTACCAACTCCGGCAGGGCTCCGGCAGCCAGGCCCCAGCGCGTGGACTCGGCTCTGCTGGCAGGAGGAGGTTTTCAGCCACCAAAGTGGCACCAGCTCCCCGCAGGTGGCAGCATCCTCCCAATCAGAGTGGCAAGGTGTGGTTTCTTCGCACCCCTTATACAGCATAGCTGTCTGCAGGCATGGGCATGGAGACAAGGACAGAGTGAAGGACCCCGAGGAGGCTTTGCACCCTGCATCTGTGCCTGGACCCCAGAGGTCCCAACCTGACTGGACTCCTTGAGAGCTGCAGTACTGATGTAGGATGCAGTTACATTAAAAGGACATGACCAAGATGGCAAAGCCAAGGCCTGGCAAGTTCAGAAGAGTCGGAGTAAAGGGTGCCTGGGCACCTTCCTGCAGCCAGTGTGTGTGTGGAGCACGGCCCAGTCTTTCAGCTACACAATTATATATTTTTTTCTCCCCACAGGACCCACCACTGCCTCATTCAAGGAGCAGAACAGGCTCCATGTGGGGGAGACACCGAGGGTTACGTAGCCAAAGAGGCCTTCATCTGTAGGTGCTTTGTCAGAAGTCAGAGGGTGTGGAGCAAAGGAGACAAAGGCTGGCCAAATGACACAGACCCAGGCAGTCACACAATTACGGTGGTCAAACCGTGCCCTAGATAACTGGAGTCTCTCCCTGCCTCTGCCACAGAGTTCCCGCGTGGCTCTGGGCAAGTCCCTTATATCGCAGGTGGTCACTAGGCAGGCTTCATTTTCTGAGTGCCCAACGTGAGCTTTCTGAGCCCTGAGTTACAGGTCTCACGTACTGAACCCTCCCAGCCTGAATGCCACTACCCAGGGTCGGGCCGCGTGGCCAGGAACCCTGTTTGCGGGGCATGCTGGTGCTCCAGTAAGATGCTCTATGACAAAGCCCATCAGGGATGAATAATGCCAGTGTCCGTGGAGTTCAGATGGGGGTGGGATAAAAACCAAGCCCACAAAAGGAAAACAAAAGGAAATGCTAAACAACCGCCTCCCAGCTTGAACCCTTCCCATCCTGTGCACACCAAGAGGCAGAGGCCTGTGCAAAAAGAAAGAGCAGGCGCTTGTGTGATTAAGGACCACATATGGATGCCTGTTCCCCGGGGGGAGTAAGGCTGAACTGAGGCATTACTAAGCTAGTGCAGGGCGTGACTTTGTGCCTAAACAATGATCTGTAACACGGACTGGGGGCTGCCTGCAATTATCCACATTGCCACCCTCACAGTTGCAAAACCAGAGTCAAATGTAAAGAGCCACTTTGTCTTCTGCCCGTTTGCACCCGACGGGGTATTTTAATCTAGCGATAGGAAAGCGAGCATCAGACTATTAGGAACAAAAGGCCACATTTGTCCCCTGCAGCCAGGGAAGAATTTTACCCAGAGCGTTTAACTTGCCTTTTTCGCAGCAGCTGCACTAGTATTGTCTTGCTGTGGGGAGCAGCTGCCAAATGCTTCACGTTACCAACGTGCCAGGGAGAGCTTTAAAAATTAATGGGCACGAACATTTCGAGTTCAGCTCACCGAGCAATCGCAGAGAGTTGGAGGAAAAGGCTAGAAGTCCCCAGGACGGCCTAAAGGCACCAACCTGTGCAGATCGGAGTCACCCTTCCAGGAAGCACGGCTGACTTGCACTGCACTTACTCAGGCCAGGGCAGCACGTTTGAACTCCAGGTCAGCAGGGATGGGCAGGGAGCACAGAGCAATCGGACTGAAGCAACCTTCAGCTGCGCGGTGGTCAGATTTGGTGAGGGGTTGTATCCAGCCCAGCGTAGCGAGAGCTTCCAGGCTATGGGAGCAAGAGGTGACCTAGCCCAGCTTAATGCACACAGCATTACCCAGGCACCAGCACTGGCCACCTTCTAGCTTCAAGGCAGTTTCTAGTTTTGAAACATTACAATAAGAGTCAAGAGCCTGGATTCGGTCTCTGACACCTTGGAAGACCTCACCCACCTCTCAGCCTCTTGGGGCCTGCGTCCCCATACAGTACTCAGGCTTGGTCTACACCTATGAGTTGCGTTGCCATGGCTGTGTTAAATAGGAGCACACATCACCCTGCCACTGCCAGCTCCACCAGCAGAAACCCTAGTGCAGATGCTCTTCTACCAGCAAAAAACCCCTGCCATGGCCGAGGGAGCGATCCCAGCCAAAGCACTCTGTTGGCAGAATAACCTGCCTGTGCCCTGCCAGTAGACCTCTCCCAGGAAACCCTTCCCCGTAGAAGCAAGCCCCGGGCTGCTATGTGCCAGGGTCCTGTTCCCACTCGTAAAGCACTCAGAGATGCTTTGGTGAATAAGCGCCTTTGCTGCACTCAGCCACACCTGGTGAAAGGCAGATTCTGCACTCAAGAGACCCAAGCACAACCCCGGCTGCGCTGTGGCAAATGTCCTGGAGTATCTATACATCAGTCACATTCCCCTGATGCTCCAGGGAAGCGGAGGCAGCGCTGGGAGGAGGCAGAGCCTGGCATCAAAAATGCATGAGGCAGAGTCGACCCACTTGAGGTATATTATATGCTTGTTGTTGATTTGATTAAAATAATCACCAGCATTTGTTCTGGTTCTACATATGCTGCGGCACAGATGGCAACTTAATGCCTCTTTTGTGTAGCGATACGAAAAAGCGAGGGGGAAGGCACCAAAATCAAAGGGCTGGTTTCACCGTGGCCTGGCCTGCATGCCAGCCTCCTTAGCATCACTCAAGAGCTAACGAGCCAGCACGCAGCACACCCCCTTTTCTCCACCCAAGCAGCTCTTGCCTGCTCCTTCTCTCCACACTGTGCTTGCCAGGAGGAATACTCTGGTTGAACCGCAGGGCACGTCCTTCCCTTCAGTCTGCGGTCTCTGGGTTTTGCTCCAACAAATGATTAGCGGCAATTATTCTGTACTGGTTTTATGCATCTTGCAATACCTTGCAATGCAGATACAGACCTTCATAGGGATGGTTTTAATATTTAACATGCAATGCAATATAAAGAAGAGAGTATTAATGCACATGGCAGACATTTATACACAAATTAAAGCACAAGGAGGCCCTAAATGTGATCTTGCCTGTAAATGAGAAGGAAGGCCAATCAAGGGAGAGAAGCTGAACCAGCACAAATGAGTTCAGAATCAGATACTGTAACCGAGCCCTTTGCTCTCAAGCTGCAGGGCTAACAACAGTCCAGTTTTCCACAGGGGAAGAGGCGAGTGCAAGAGAGACATGGCTATACTCTGTGTCCCGTCAGTACATGGACAACGCACTGCCTCTGGACTTAGAACCATCATCCTCATCCAGACACCTCCAGTGTACTTCAAGCACTGGGGGAACTGGGCAGTGTCAAGGGCAGCCGCATTTCAAACCTACCGCAATGCTAGGTACAGTCTAAATGCATGGGGGCAGGTCTGATTCCTTGGCCTCTAAGGAACAGCCTCCTTTAGCTGGCTAGCTCTGCTGCCTCCCCCACGCGCCCCCTTCTGTCACATTCACACTTGAGGAACTCAATCCTCCAGCCCCAGACACAGCGGTAAAGAAAACAGCTAAGAGGGATGGAGAATTTTCTCCTTCCCTTTTTCCTTCTCCTATGTTCCCCACACACCTGTTGCACGTATCACGTGCTAATGTGCGGTGTCTGGGTAGCAAGCAAAAGGAAATGGGAAATTCTCATGGGCAGGAAAAGTCGGCCAGAGGTGGCATCACCAAAACCTAGGAGGATGAGTGGAAATAAAAACGTTAAAATACCTTGTTATAACCAGTTCAGAAAGGCTGGCAGGGGGGGTGTCCTGATACATCAGTGCTTCCCAAACTTTTCCCCATATGACTCCATTTTCTTAGCATAGCCCCTCACTCCCAACCCGCAGCCCCCCACCCTGCCTGGTGCCCCTCGCTCCTGGCCCACAGCCCCTGGCCCTGCTGGTGCCTCTCGCTCCCAATCTGCAGCCTCCCACTCCCCCTAGGTGCCCCAGAGCCAGGGCCAGCAGCCCCCTGCCACCCCCCCCCCCCCCACCTCCGCTCCCGTGGGCAGCAGGGCTGAGCAGAGCCCATGGAGGGAAGGGGAGGATGCACTCAGGGCTCCCTGCCCTGATGCCTTGCTCCCAGGGGCTCCACGGCGCAGCGGGCAGGTCCTGGCGTGGGAGGGAGCACCGCACCGCCATGGCCACCAAGCTGAGGCACCCCTGCCCACCTGGCAGCCGTGAGGGCACAACTCCATGCCGCTGCTGCACCTGACCTTGGCAGCCATGGCAGTGCAGCGCTGCCTCCTATGCTGGGTCCTGCCCACTGGGCTGAGGAGGCAGCTCCCGCCTGGAGCTGGTCCTGCCCCATTGCAGCCCCGCACCCCGCTGTGGGTGCAAACTTCTCACAAGCCCAGCCACTGATTTTGCGCCACCACTTGGGGTCACGAGCCAGTTCAAGAACCGCTGCTCTACACTAAAGACATCGTGTCTTGCTTTAGGTCCCAGACAGAGGAACACATCCCTCAGCGCAATCTGCATTGTAACGGACACTGGTACAGACAGCAGTGGGATCAGGAAGGGACATTATCATTTGCTCTACCACCCCTGCTTCATGGCACTGAGCAGCCCTGATATGCCAGTGGCCTGCCCATTCAAGTGCCCCTCACTCCCAAGTCACAGCCCCCCTAGCCTAGCTGCTGCCCCTCACTCCAAACCCACAGCCACATGGTCCTGCCAGTGACCCTTGCGCCCAACTCGCTGCCCTCCACCCCCAGAGAAAGTGAGTGGGTGTGCAGGGAAGGGGGGGCACAAGCGACACAGTGGGGTGGTGAAGCTCAGGTGACACGGCAGGTGGGGCACGTGCCCCCTGAGATTTCTGCAGCGACAGCGGGGCACGGGGCTGCACCCTGGCCAGACCAGCTGCAGGCAGGAGCTGCTTCTGCGACCCAGTGCACAGGACCTGATGCACAAAGAAGCGCTGCACCGCCATGATGAGGCAGCAGCAGCAGAGTTGTGCCCCCTCCCACAATGCATAACCTGTGCCTCCTCCCCCTCACCCAATATGCGGCCTGTGCTCCTTCTTCCCAGCCCCCACATAGCCTATGCCCCTTCCCCTGCCTCACCTAACGCATAGCCTGTGCCCTTCCCCCTCTCCCACCCCTATAGACTTACCTGCAGGAGTTGCAGGAGCTGCTCTCCATCACTGCCTGGATGCCATGTGCATGTGCACATGCAGCACATGGTGCCCCATCACCCTCCTCCTGCCCCCGTCCCCCACCAGACCCAAGCAGCCCCTGGCAGGCTGGAATGCAGCCAGCCTGCAAAGGGAAACACATCATTTCCTGTGTTTTTCTCCTTTAAAGAGGAAAATTGATGATTTTCTTCTTTAAGAGAGAAAATCTGCATTTTTCTCCATTAAAGGAGAAAATCCATGTTTTTCTGCATTTTTTCTGCAGCAAACAGAAAACCCAGATCCTTGGGGATCAGCTATTATATGGTGGGTTGCGGCTAGATGACAGGGAAGCAGGTAATAGCCTGCTCCAGGATGAATGCAGACAGATGAAACTTAAAGCAGGATAAAACTTGCACACTTGGGCCCGGGACAGACATTGCACAAAAAAACAGTTGAAGTAATCATAAACTGGTTTAAACTTGTAACAGAATATAAGTTCAATGCACATAAAACAGTTTCAAATGGCTGAAACTGGTTTAAAATAAACCTGGTCCAATGTAGTATCAGACTTAACTGATTTGGGTCAAAGCAGTTTACACAATGTCTGTCCCAGGCCTCTTCCTGGTTTAAATTAAACCATTGTTCCCCAGCATCTCAGATGCTTTGCAGCCCTGGGCTGGGCTAGGCTGTGCTGTCTGCTGCAGAGAACGGGGCTGCTCCACCCCTCTCCTCCCTAGCCAGAGCTCAGGAGAGACTGCAGGCACAGCAGGGTCTGCCTGGCTTCCCTTGCTGCTCACTTGTCAAGCAGGGATCCCCGCTCCCTCCTTCCTATCTTCCATAGCACAGACCCCAGCCCCACAGACCCTAGACGTGTGGTATGCTAGCTAATGCTGAGAGGTGTCTGTGTGTGCGTCTCCAATTTCATTAGGGTTTTTTGGAGCTAACCAACAGGTCAGCCGGTAATGTCCCTCCATTCCTTCATTAGAAAAAGCTGTTTACAAAGAGCTTGGACTAATAAGCGAGAGGCTTTTGTTTTGTTGATGGGCTGATAAACACTGTGGTTTTATCAGCCTCCTGCTGGTTTGCATCCCTGTCAGGTTTGCAGACAGGTTTGCAAACAGGGAGAGGGAAATTGAAAAGCTCAGTATCATCAACAGATGCATGTACTGCATGCCCCTCCCCCTTTGCCTCAGAGTACTAGCAGGGGCTGGCAACACTCCCACCCCTTGAGCAGCGAGTGGGGTAAAAGCCTGAGAGTGCAGGTTGGGGGGAGTTTAAGCCCCTCCTAAATCAGAGCATCCTGCTTGGGCCTAGCCATACCCCTCCCCCGCCAGCTCAGCACGGTGGAAGGGAATGGAGGGCAACTCTAGTGCCCTCTGACTTCTAGCCTGAGCCAGTGCAGGCATATGCCTGCAATTCTGGAATGAAAAGGGAATGTCTATCTACCTCCAAATCGGTTCAAGCTTTGCAGGTTAGACTAACCTGCAAAGGATTGAATCAACTGAGGCTTAGGCTTTTTGAGTGTCTGTCCCTAGCCCTGGGATCTTACTCTTGGTTTATTTTCAGGGTAATTCTCCACCAGACTGAGGAAAGTTACCTCAGTTCAGGGGTTTCTGTGATGTTTACTGTTGATTTTCCACGCCAACGTGGTGCCAGTTACATGGTATACATGCGTAATCTGTCCATCCCCTTAGAGTTACTGATAATTTAGAAAAGCACGATCTAGACTATAGATTTTGTATCAAACGATCCTAAAAGATAAGGCTAGGAAAATCTCTGGCCTTCTGGGTTTTCTTTTAATAGCTCTTAAGGAATTCAGGAAGATCAGAGGTGCCAGCATCGTGTAAATACTCACTGAGCACAAGTAAGGTGAGGCACTAACTATAGTTTGCTTAGTCTGACATCAATCCTGGTCAAAATAATGGAAAACCCCGTAGAGGAGTCAATTAATTAAGCAGCAAAGAACAGGAAGATAATTAACACTAATCAGCATGGTTTTATAGAAAACAGGACTTGTAAAAAAACAATTTCATTCTTTAATGAGATTGCAGGTCTGGTGATTACAATAGCAGCACAGCTGTAATGGCCTTTTGTAAGGAATTTCCTTACATACTGCCTGGCATTTTGGTCAAACCAGCAGTGCTCCAGTGCATCAATAGAAGACACTTTACATGGATTAAGGACTGGCTAACAGATTTGAAAGAGTCAAAGGGGAATCAGTCCTGAGCAGAGAATGGGGTTCCACTGGCATGGCTTGTTGGCCCAGTTCTTTGAATATTTGCATCAATAATCTGGAAGTAAATGTCACTGCTGTGAAAATTTGTGCAGAAGATAATTGGTGGAACAGTGAATACTGAGAAGGCTAAGGAAGTCAGGCTATGCAATTTAAATCACCTGATAAACTGCATGCATTTACATGAAACATGTTTTGGGACAGTCAAATGCAAAGCTGTATGTACAGTACCTTGACAGGCAGCCTGTGCTTAGAGAATGGGCCCCCGGAAGCTGGAAAGCAGCAACTCTGAAAAAGGATTCGGGGATAAGAGTAGACAAGCAACTCAGCAGTAGCTCCTTGTGTGACAGTCTTTACAAGCAGGGCTAAAACAATCCCAGGATTGCATCAACCAGGAAAGAATGATCAGGATGTGGGAGGTAATTTTAACCTCTTCATGCAACACAGGTGGGAGAGGGACTCTACAGCCATTTTTGAAAGGGAAGTTGAAAAACTGGAGGGGAATCAGAAATGAGCCACAAAGTGATTTGATGGCAGGGAAAAATACCTTGCAATGAGGGACATGAAGAGCTCAGACAGTTTAGTTTATCAAAGACAAGAGTGGGAGGCTAACAGACTGTGTTGCCTATGTCTATGGGAAATAAAGTTGGTCAAATAAAAGATACCACTCAAAAGAATTCTTCCCTCTAAGAAAAACCTTGAGCCTTCTCAGCTCAGAAATCACTCTTGAGTACTGTTTTCAATAAACATACAAGTATTTTTTCCACTTGAAGAGTGATGGTTGGCTGCTTAAAAGAATTAGTTAAAGTTCATGAAGATCCACAATAGACTGGAATAAAATTAACTGAAGCTATTTCCCCACCGATCAGAATAAGTGGAAAAGCTCGGTAATGGTTTCCTAGCTTGAGAGCAAATCCCTTGGAACCACTCGGTGGCTGTACACGTGCTCCGGCGCGTTCCGATTAGAATCAATCAAGTCTGCGCCGCATCCTAGTTAGAACGCTCTAGCACCGCTGCAGCGTCACACACAAGCTCCTGCGGGTTTAAAAATGGCTGCTTAAATGGGTTTAAAAATGGGGCGCGTTAACTAAAATTTGTTCAATGAGTTTTAATTAAAGTGTCCTGCAGCCATTTTTAAATGTGTGGGGGCTTAATACACGTGACGCTGTGGCATTTTAATTAGAGTGGCTATCCAGGAACTGCTCTAAATAAAACGCCCGCCCCCCCACCACCAAGCACATGTATAAGCAGCCTTAGTGACCCTCAGCCTTACTTTTCCAATGCCGAGTAGTCTTACTACTCAGCATTGGTAAAGTATTCAGGGGGCAGAAGTAGCAAGTTGTAAGGGGCTCTTGTATCTATCAGAGAGGTGCACAAGACCCAGTGCCTGGAACCTGGAGCCAGACAAATTCAAATGAGAAATTAGGCACAAGGTTTTAATAAGGAAGGTGACTGACCACCAACGCAGACCGCTGCCTCTTGGTTCTTCACATCAGCATGAACTGCCTCTGAAAGATGCACTTGGTCAGAACATAAGTGATTGGGCTCAACAGCAGGGCAACTAGGTGGAAATTAATTGCTTGCATTATACAAGAGGTCAGGCTAGCTGATCTCAAGTCCCTTTTTGGCTTCGCCTCTGAATCCCTGGATAAAAACGAAGAAAAGAGAAATGTCATCAGGGAGCAGCTCACCAACTTGTATAAAAACCAATTAACTGGAGGATTCTGTTAACAAAGATTCAATTCTGTCAAATTATGCTTACCTTTACAGAAAAAATGAGCATCTAAAACATACCAGTTGACCTATGATGATTAAACACGCACCTTTTCTAGCTGTGTAAGACACTTACGCAGCCCCTGCTGCTGCAGCACAGGACCCTCATTGCTATCCCTGCTGCATGCATTTGTGACAGAGAGAAGTGCTATCACCCCTTTTTTAAGATGCAGCTTGCCCAAGACTGTGCAAGACATCAGTGGCAGAACAGAAATTGAGCCCAGGCCACCTGTGGCCACTAGCCACCCTTTAGGTCAATGGATAGCACAAGGATTGTAACCAATAAATATCTGTC
Source organism: Alligator mississippiensis (assembly GCF_030867095.1). Lineage (NCBI taxonomy): Eukaryota > Metazoa > Chordata > Crocodylia > Alligatoridae > Alligator > Alligator mississippiensis. The sequence continues at coordinate 287,911,800 of NC_081826.1, forward strand.
CCGTGCAAGTTGTACTCTACGCTGTTTCCGAACGTTTGTTTTAGAATTACAGCTCAGGTACCTCAGAATCCCTGCCTTTTAATAACAGTGCCGCACAGCTCAAACAATAGCACCTGCAATCTCTTTTCTAATATAATAGGAGGTGTTACATGGTTTGTTGTGGAATATCACTAACTTTGCCCCAAACCGCTCCTGTGCCTTGTCTACCAAACACTGCTAGGAAGAGATTCTGGACCATCTTGTTCAGCACATGCTGTTCACTTGAGAAACTCATTTGGCAAGCTCCTTGCTCACGTTACTTTGAAACCTGTTCTCATTTGGCAAGGATATTCAGAAGACTGGACTTGGGATGGGCCCCAATATTTGCCCTCAATGGCACTTGGCCTTATGCATAAAGGTGCTTGATGTGTCACTGGAAGTAAACACTATTCTGCATTGGTAAAGTAAGGCTGAGGGTCACAACAGTGCCAAGGAATTTGGTCTCTGACTAGGAACCTGTTACCATTTATTCTGATCAGTGGGGAAACAGCTTTGGTTCATAGACTGTAAGGGGGTGGAAGGGACCTTGCAAGATCATCAGGTCCAGCCACCTTGCACTAGGCAAGAAAGACAACCAGGGTCAGGTGAGCCCAGCGAGGTGACCGTCCAGTGTCCTCTTGAAGATTTCCAGGTTAGGCGATTGCACGGCATCTGGAGGGAGCTTATTGCAGTCTGGACACCCTGACTGTGAACAAGTTTTTTCCTAATGTTAAGCCTGAATCAGTCTTCCAGGGCTTTGTGGCCATTATTCCTGGTTTTCCCCAAGGGTGCCCTGGTGAACAGTTGTTCGCCAAGCCCTTCATGTACTCCCCTGATGTAGCAGTAAGCTGCTACCAGGTCCCCTCTCGACCTTCTTGTTTTTAGGCTAATTTGGTTAATTTTGTTCCAGTCTATTCCAGAACTTCATGAAAATGTATCCTTCAAAGCAGCCAACCATCACTCTTCAAGTGGAAAAAATACTTGTATGCTTATTGAAAACATATCAAGAGAGTGATTTCTGAGCTGAGAAAGCTCAAGTTTTTCTTAGAGGGAAGAATTCCTCTGAGTGCCATCGTTTATTGGGCCAACTCTATGTTTGCCATAGACATAGGTAAGCGGTCAGGTATCACAGTACCTGAGGCCTAAGTAAGGGTACTGTGGTACCCAAAAGCTTGCCTATGTCTATACCGACCATACAGCTGATCCATTAAAAGATATCACCCACAAGAATTCTTGCCCCTCATGCATCTCCTGAAGAAACGTTAATACTTCAATACTACCAAATTTAAAGAAGCTTTCCTGAGAGTGCAGGAAGACTAGCAAGTATGGCAGAAGATCAGCTTGGCTTCAGCAAACTAAAATCACAAAAAAGAAGCTTGTAAGAAATGGAAACCTGGACAAAGAAGGGAGGAGTATAAGAACATTGCTCGGGCATGCAGGGATGAAGTCAGGAAGGCCAAAGCGCAACTGGAGTTGCAGCTAGCAAAGGATATGAAGGGTAACAAGAAGGGTTTCTACAAGTATGTCGGCAGCAAGAAGAGGATCGGGGAAAGTGTGGGTCCCTTATTGAATGGGGGAGGCAACCTTGTGACAGAGGATGCAGAAAAGACTGAAGTGCTCCCTGCCACCACCTTCTCGGTCTTCACAGGCAAGGGCAGCTCCCAGACTTCTGCACCAGGCAGCACAGTTTGGGGAGGAGGTGAGCAGCCAACAGTGGTGAAAGAACAGGTTATGGACTACAGTAAAAGCTCTGTTATCTGGCATCCCCCAGGAATGGTGGATGTCGGAAAACAAAATATGCCAGTTAATTGAGCGGTCCGGGCCGCTGCTTCTCCCGCTGCATCTGGGGCATCCCGCTGCCCTTCCCGCAGCATCACCGCCCCTCCCGCCGTGCCCACAGGTCAGAGAGGTGGGCCCCGCACAGCCTGTTATGTCCCCAGGCCGTGGGGGCTCGGCAGTGCAGGCTGCTTTGCCCTGGGCCACGGGGGCTCGGAGAAACCAGAAGTGCCATGGTGGACACTTCCAGTTTCACTTTATCTTACAAGCCAGCATGCCGGTTAATTGAGCATGCCAGCTTGTAAGATGCCGGTTAACAGAACTTTTACTGTATTTAGAAAAGCTGGACATGTACAAGTCCATGGGACTGGATGGGATGCACCCAAGGGTGCTGAGGGAGGTGACTGATGAGATTGCAGAGCCACTGGCCATCTTCTTTGAAAAATCATGGAGATCAGGGGAGGTCCTGGATCATTGGAAAAGGGCAAACATAGTGCCCATATTTAAGGGAAGATGGAGGATCCAGGAAACTACAGACCAGTCAGCCACACCTTGGTCCCTGGAAAAATCATTGGGCAGATCCTCAAGGGATCCATTTCTAAGCACTTGGAGGAGAAGGTGATTAGGAACAGTCAGCATGGCTTCACCAGGGGCAAGTCATGCCCAACCTGATTGTCTTCTATGGTGAGATGACTGGCTCTGTGGATACAGGGAGACCAGTGGATGTGATATACCTTGATTAAAGCAAGGCTTTTGATATGGTCTCCAACAATGTTCTTGCAGGCAAGCTAGGGAAGTACAAGCTGCATGGACTGTGAGGTGACTGAAGCATCGGGTTCAGAGGGTAGTAATCAATGGCCTGATGTCTAGTTGCCAGCTGGTATCAAGTGCAGTGCCCCATGGGTTGGTCTTGGGGCTGGTTTCGTTCAACGTCTTCATCAATGACTTGGAAGACAGCACAGAGTGCACCCTCAGCAAGGTGGCCGATGACACCAAACTGTGGGGAGTAGTAGCTAAACTGGAGGGTAGGGTTAGGATTCAGAGTGACCTAGACAAATTAGAAGATTGGACCAAAAGAAATCTCATAAGGCTCAACAAGGACACGTGCAAAGTCCTGCACTGAGGATAGAACAACCCCATGCACCGGTACAGGCTAGATCTGACTGGCTGGGCAGCAGCTCCACAGAAAAGGACCTGGGGTTACAGTGGACAATAAGCTGAACACGAGCCAGCCGTGTGCCCTTGTTGCCAAGAAGGCTAACAGCATCCCGGGATGCATTGATAGGAGTGCTGCAAGCAGGTCAAAAGAAGTGATTATTCCCCTCGATTCAGCACTGGTGAGGCCCCATCTGGAGTACTGTGTTCAGTTTTGGGGCCCCCACTGCAGAAAGGATACCACTCTGCTTCCGCTTTACCTGCTGCAGCATTGTGGGGGGACAAGGTTAAGCCAACCCTCCAACTAGATTCTATCCATGGACTATTATAAGGTTTTAATTTTCCATGTGTAGAATCAATTGGGGTTGGGGGCGAGGGTTGTCTTCAATTCAGTGACCTCTCAAATTTGGGGAAATGTGGTATATGTGCTGAAGATCCTAAGAGAAAGGCCATGCACCCTATGGAGGAAGGCAAAAACTCTGCAGCCTGCGCCAATGTGACCTGAGAAAAATGCCTTCCTGACCCCAAATTAAAGCACTGCATGATTAAGTGAGCTTGCTACTGCCACAATTTGCCACTAGCTGAAGAAACTGAGGGAAAAGCAGGTCGGAGAAAGCTAGAGTGAGTGCTGATGTGTCAGGAGGAATAGGACAGTCCTTGCCCATTCCTCCAGATCACGCTGCCCTGGGGCCGTGTACTTGAAGAGGCTTCTGCGCACGAACAAGCATCAAGTTCTTTCTGACACCCATATGCTTACAAAGATGCACTGCTCATCACAAGGTAGGAGCAAAAGCAGGTAAAACACTGGATTAAGACTTTCTGGCCACTGGTGCGCTCAGCCACACCTGGGCTCATGTAGCAACAAATGTGAAACTGGGCAAAGCTGGTCTCAAAGCTCAACTCTTAAAGTTTTGCACATCAGCACTTTTTCCTTGTTTACTGCTTCCTTCAGAGACCTGGGCTTTAGTTTCTCAGAGGCTCAGAGAAGATGTTTTCCATTTGTTAACTACAGGAATGGATTTCATTGACAATAAGGAACAGTTTTATTTCTCACAAGCAGCACCAAGCATGTTATGTTCTGGAAACTTGAGATTAAAGACTCAGATCCAACACCCAGTGATTTCAATATGCTTTGGATCACGGAGTAAGTGAATAGTTGGTTAAAGGCTGCTAAGACATCAGCCAAGCTGCAAGCATGCACTACCCCTTTAAAATTAAGTTACGCAGGTAGCTTTGAGAGACTCCTATTCCCCATGGCTCAGCCAAAAGAGCAACTGGACCTGGGGTGTCGTCATAAACCCCAGATAGAAGCAACGGGATGAGGAGCCAAGGCTCCGGTTTCACTGGTGGTCCCTTCTGTGGTGAAGGAGTTTAAGGGAAATCTAATCAAGCTGAAAGAAACTTTGCCAAACATGTCAAAAAAGGACACAAGGGGAATGGAGGGGGAAAGGGATGGCTGACTTCTTGCAAAGGAGTTACCCTGGGAGGAGGCAGCAGGTGTTCAACAAAGAGGATGGAAACAAGAAGCCAACTGGTGACCCTTGAGGCAGTTGACAGCACAAGAGAAGTGACAAAAGCAGCAACAGAAGGGACCTTCAGAGAAAGGACCCCTCCCACAGCCCGACAGACAGAAGGGGGGTGGGGGGAATACCTTATAGCAACTGCAGGCACAAGGGAGAAAGAGTCGCTTTCCTGGCACAGAAATAAGGCAGAGGACACAAAGAGGGGAGGGACAGGGGCAGGAATGGATTAGGAGGTACTGCACTATTGGCACAGTGCAATGTGGGAATACATACAAGTTTAGCCAGTCATGGTGAGCTTGTGTACAAAGAGCATTCACAATTGCTTCCCTTAGGGAAGCGACAAATAGCTGCTAGGGGAACTGGGGAAGACAATTAACAGACTGGATGCAAGTGTGAGGTGTCAAGTCTTCCCACGCAAGGTATGAAATGTGCCATGCATGCAGAAGCTAACAGATTTTTTTTTCCTTTATCAACCTGATTAGAAAACTTTTTTTTCTGAAAATTGCAATTGGTTCCTTTGCTTGCGAGTTCCCCGTCACCCCACATCCAGCTCCCAATGCTCAGGTGCAAGGAAGGGTACATACCACCCTTAAGCTTTTCTGCATGAATAAACTATGCAAGGTTGTTTACAACCAAGTACATGCAAAGTTGAATACACGTGAGATGCTATGAACAGTTGGAAGGGCTGTAGCAGCCCAGAAATTAAGCACTGCCTTGAATGCACTCCGGCCATCTGCTGTACAATACTTGTCAAAACAGTTCAACACTAATAGTAGCGTATTAGTCCATTGATGAAGGATCACAGTCCAAGTGTCAGGCCAGAAACTGCCGAGAAGAGAATTATACCAAGCTAATGTACATTTCTGGCGTTCACACAGTTAACAAGGGCAGTCTCGTTCATCCCCCTAAGCAGCAGTTCGGGTGGCCTGGGGAAAACGCTGATGAAATGCTATATCATTACTAAGAAAACTCCACTTTGTACAAAGGATTTCATTGTGGATGGAAACAAGATGCTGACAATCAACAGGAGGAAAAAGACCTCAGGTCAGGATGATGGACAATTTACGGGCTGGAGCTGAGAACAATAAGTCAAGGCAATACAGCCAGAAAAACATAGGAAACTTTACTTCAAAACTGTCCTGTGTCCGAACTGCAAAATGGACTGTGAATTTGCATTAATACACTGGACTGTCACCCACCAATATACCGCATTATGAATGAAGCATCCTTCCACTTCTTTAGAGCAATGCATTTACCTTTAGAGGACCCTTCTTAAAACTTTATTTGGTTACTCCTAGTTAATGGAGGTCTTCCTTCAAGAGTGACGGCAAGTCTGTCTTACTGTCCTTTATACCACATGCTGCTGACTTGCTGCTGGCTGCTGAACACGCCAATTTTTATTTTGAACACCAACAGACATATATTCACACTTACGTCAGATTAAAATGCTTTTAAAATCCCCTTTGGATTCATTACAATTACATCGCTGTCTGCCATTTCATACTGCATGATATTCCCAGGGCTGCATGATTAGGTCCTTGCACATATCTACAGGATTTCATAGAAAAATATGTTCTTTGAATGGGGAGGCAGATGGACTTCATCAAGGTGAGAGAGGAACTGCCAGTCTAGATACCATTTTGCAAAAAAGGAAATAAAGTGTAGCATTTGCAGCTCAGGGACAGCCAGAGTTTTTCAAACTAAGAAAAATATGGTACTACCCCCAATTCTGATGATGCAGTTCCATGTCAACTGCCTCAAATCAATGTAAAATATTAAAGATGTGATTTTATCCCAGTGGAGGTTATGCTTGTGCAATGTGTGGTGACACAGCAATTCGGGGATATAGGTAGTAGCCGTGTTGGTCTAAAAAGCAGAAGCAGACAAAACTCTTGGGGCATAAGCGATATCTTTTATTAGACCAACTAAATAGTAGCAAAAAATAGCTTGCAAAGAAAGCAATTTTTTTGCTACCATTTAGTTGGTTTAGTAAAAGATAATCACGTCTACCACTTGTTTTGACACAGCAATGTGATTTTTACCCATTACATACATTTAGCTTGTGTCAGTAACTTTGCAGGCAGCATTTTCATACATGGGCACCCATAAACAATAGCTGCACCAAACCAATTTAAGTTGGTGCAACTTCATACCTTAGACCAGCCCTAAACATCTTCACGTGTGGACAGCATCCCTCTCCCTGAATATTGCACATAAACAAAATCCTGTTATCATTTGCAGAGATATATTTGGTAAGCCGACAGGCTAAAGTAGCTATTTTAGTAACCATACATCACTTTTTAAATGGTCAGTTTTGACGGCAAATCAATCCAAAAATACATCAAATCTGCCCACTGAACAAAACAAAGAAACCAACAATTTTAAACTTTACCTTTTTTTTTTTTCTTTGTTTTCTTTTTTTTTTTAATCAAAAACACTTTGTTACAGAATTTCAGGAAAGTTAACTACAGTGTATTATCCACAAACTAGGTCTAATGAAAAACATACAATGAGCTACAAAGGAACTACTGGGAATCTTGTTGACCGTTTATCAAAAAGGCAATGGCTACCAGAGTTATGGTTTACTAGGCTTTGGTGCTGAAAGAGGAAACTCTTCCAGCGAAGTGCAGGCTATGTGTACCTTTCAAGGATCAATCCAATTGTCTCTTGGCTTACAAGTGCTACCAAAAGCCATGGATAAAGGTACCAGAGCCAGAAAGCATTAGATAAATTTATTGACCTTCAACTATTGAGTCCTGGAGTCAGGAGTGAAGCAACACTCTCCAATGGACATGAGGCACAACAGCAGCCAACTCTTGGTCTTTTGTCCAAAATCCTATTCCATCTATTAAGCATCTACATATAAACATGCAATCCTGCTCAAATCCCTGAAAAGCCTTTCAGCACATCTACTTTTGTCCAACTTAGACTATTACCACAAAAAAAAAAAACCCCAAGGAGGAAAACCTTTTGTATTAACATTTTTTCCCCCAGGAACTGAAATGCAGTGATACAGGATTGTGTTTAGACATCCCATGGGTTGGGAGGGGAAATAGGATCTGGCTCTGTATTACTGCTTTCTATTCAAACTCCTCAATGAAGCTTTCACAGCACTCAAAAACAACATTGTGATGTCCATCCAATGCACCAGAAACATGCACAGTGAGATTACTAACAGAATATAATGGAATGTTTCAGATCAGCTTCAGAAACATCTGATAAAAAGAGCAAATACTATTGCAAATCTTACTGGGGGGAGGAGGGAGGAAACTATGAAAAGGACAAATGATTTTTTTTATCCTATCTAGGCCTTGGAGATCTCAATAACAGACTGTTTACTGAAACCACAAAGGAAGGACCATGTTCAGTAACATGCCAACTACCTGCGTCGGAAACCAACCTCGGTGCCCAACAATACTGCAGAAGAGATTGGATACATATTTCCCAGGTAGCTGTCTTGAATATGGTGACACAGTTTTGGAAAAGACATTTGTGAAAACAGACAAATCGATTACATACACTACTGAGGAAAGCAAAATAAAATATTGCTAGTACTCTAAAATGTATTTAGATTTAAAAAAAAATCTACCAGAAGGATTTTGTTCATTTGCATATATATTTTTAACTCATGATGAGAACAGAAAATTAAGAGCTTGGGGAAAAGTGGAGGCTTCTTGGCTTAAATGAAGTCTACAACCATAGAATCACAGATAAGTAGGGCTGGAGGGACCTTCAAGAGGTCATTTAGTCCCACCCGCTGGTCATGGCACAAATAGCCCTGTCTAAACCATGCCATCCAACTATTACTCTAAACTGCCACTTCAAGGAAGAACCACCTAGTTATTTCTAATTAAGCTATAACCCAGTAGTGCCCAGAGGCCCTAGTCTGGATCAAAGCCTTGCTCTGGGTAGCAAAGTAGAACAGCAAAGTAAAACAATCCATTCTAAAGCACCCACTTTATAACCTTCAAGAAGGTTTAAAAGAGTTCTTGATACCATTTAAACAGTGGCTGCTTAGCTACTGTAGACAGAGTGAAGCCAAAGTATAGCTAAGGCACGAGAGTACGTCTTGGCTGTAGGCTGGCCCACCTCCATTATAGGGCTACGTGATATTGGATGCAACATTTAGAGCTCTCTGTGCCTTACGTCTCTAGCTGAAACTAGCATTTCCCAACCCTACAGCAGTGTTCGGTAGATAAATCTACTCATTTCTAGAAGTCATAGGGAAGTAGGGCTAGACAGGACCTCTCCAGAGGTCATCTAATCCACACCCCTGCCTGAAGCAGGATCATCCCCTTCCAAACCATCCTATACAACCATAATCTAAACTCTACATAAGACTAACTGAAATCCTGACACAACATAGACTTATCTTCCAAAACTGCCCCAGGTCAAGCAGGGGAACCACAGCAGCCCATATCCTGCTCCTGTAAAAAGCTGTCAATATATACTTGAGGGTCCTGGGTAGAGGGCCATGCCCCCCCCTGCAATATAGAGGCCAAAACCCCCACAGTGCATACCAATCTGACCATGGAGTAAAATTCCTTCCTGACCCCAAACAGGCAATCAGTCTGACCCCGAGTGGAGGGGCAAGACCCTCTAGACAAGAAACAGGAACCTCCAGCTTTGCTCCTAGCAGGAAATTGGCACACCCCAGCTGAAGTCCCCAGCCTTAGCTGTAGCCAACAACCAATGCCTCTGGGGAGGCTTAAAACACCATGACACACAGCAAAAAGATAAGTGGGGGAGGGGAGAGGGTGCAAAAGCAATCAGTAAAGCCCAAAAGCATGGGAAATACCCATGGTAGAAAATGGGTACGCCTAGATCATCCCAGCCAGTGGCTGTTCTTGAACACCTCCAGTGATGGAGAGTCCACAACCTCCCTAGGTAGTCTATGCTCATAGTGAAGAAGTTTTTTTCCAGATATCCAATCTAAATTTACTTTACTGCAACTTCGAGCCATTGGTCTGCATCCTCCTCTTTGCGGCAAGAGAGAAAAGATGTTTTCTTCTTCATGACAGCCCTTCAAGTACTTGAAGACTGCTATCATGATAGGGGCCATGTATGTACCCAAGAAGGACCTCTCCATCAAAAAAATTTTTGAAACACGTCCAGAAGGAAGTCATTTGATGAAGGTCAAGCGTGGCCAAATGCATACAAAGAATTTCTCTGCTCCCTTTCTGCACTGGCCAGGAAAATGTTAAACCATTTATGGTGGATTTTAAAATCATTCCGCCAGCCCTGATAATTTCCAAAATTTCTAAGGCAATTATTTTAGTATCCCAGCCTTCACCTTGGTGATGTGGCCACAGTCACCTAAGTTTCTGGTAGGTATAACATCGGCCATTCTACTATACAGGCAACCAAAAACCAAGATCGCTAGCATCAGCGCTTTCCTAGTAAATCAGTGAGCCACAATAAGAGGCTCATCGGCAAATCTGAAATTGCTAGATCCTATAAGCAAAGCAGACACCTGTGTTGCAGCATAGGAACTGATGCAGAAGGAACCGATTACTTGGCGGTCCTTTGGATTCAGGCCTATTGAATAACATGCCTGTCAGCAACTAGAGGATCAGGAGATCCATATCATTTAGGTTTAGCATTAGTCCTTAGGTCACTGAATTTAAGGCAGCTTTGATGCAGAGGATTTCTGAATCTTGGGGGCTGTCAAATAATACTATTGCCATCTCGCTGGAATTAAAATTTACTACCTGATAGACCTCACCCCCTTTGCATGGCTCAATGAGTGGCCAGGAAGAGGTATCAGATTCAGACCACTGCCACAACACCACAGCTTCAAATGCCACAAAAACAACAAAATAATAATACAAACAGTTGGACTATTTTCTACCTAATAAAATCTTACCTGGTTACATTTTGCTCTGAGGAGAGAGAGTCTGTAGCCAGATTGAGTGGAATAGAGCCCTAGCACAGGAAATTCATTTGTTACCTCTTGCAAATAGACACACAACAGCCTCCTCAGTTCAGTCTGGCTTAAAATTAACCAGTAGCAAATGACCATCCTGCCAGTTATTTCAGGGAATGAACAGGAGCTGTGATCAAAGCCTGTCAGCAGGTTAACTCTCACCTGCCATTGGTTTGGAGAATACCATACTGTATTGTCCTGAACTTCAGCATAACTTGGTTCAACTTTACTGGCCACATCTGCATCTAGTTCCTGCGACCAGGGAAGACAGTATGAGATCCAGAAAGGGAAAGATGTCTGTTCCTATGCATCTGGAACACAGCTGGGAATCTTTGCAATAAGACATGGAAGAGATCTATCAGGTCCTGTAGCCAAGGGACAAGCATACCTGCCCCTGTGCCAGAGGTGGAACTTCTACTCTTTCAGTCTTAGAGTTTGATGTCGAGTGGTTTCCACCTGTTAAATTCCTCTCCTCTGAACATCCCTGTTCTTGCCTGAGGGCAGCATTCCAGACGCTGCTCTCGAGAGACAATGGGAGAATTCCAGCTCACGACAGCCCTACAAATACAGCCTAACCTCACAGTCACGGAGAAGCTGACTCTTCTGATCCCAACACATACAAAAATGAAGCAAATGCCTTCAACTAGGCACAGGAATTTTTTCACTGTATTATTTGGCAGAAAAATAAGGACATGCAAGGATTTCTTTGAAGTACAAGTGCACATTTTCCAAGCAATTAGACACCATGAATCTATTAAGAGCTGAGTAGGCCAATCTGACAGCTGGTTGGCCAAGAGTAGCCTATAGTTGGGCTTCACTTCACTACTTTAGCCAATAGAAGAGTACTTCCCATGGAACAGTCTGAATTTAGAGAGACTATTTTTTCCTGGTCAAGCAAGGGTCTCTGAAGTCAAGACAGAAGTATCCCCTACCTCTGAAAAGTTCCTTGAAATACTTGAAAAAAGCCACCTTTCTTCCCCTGATAAGGAAGCTGAACAAGCCAAATCATCAGAAGAGGGAGACAAAAAACTAAAGAAACAGAGCTAAACTGTGGAAGTAACAGTATTCTGTACCTTATTAGAAATGGATCATAAAACAAGACAGCACAGACTAGTCAGTAAGGAGAGTAACTGGGAAGGGATTAAAATGATATTCTCAGCTGTCACTTGGGGCAATCACTTGACCTCTCTGTGTCTGTGTTTCTTATCACCATAATGAAAATAACCATGGACCCAGACCTCTGGATGAAGAAGCACTGAGTCTTTTGCTAAGTTTCTTGCATAGGCAACTTGAATAATTTACACCTATTGCAAGACTGTTTCTTCCCTGGACATGTTCACTGCTGAAAGTGTGCTGCTTAACAGCTTCAACCCTCCCCCCCCCCCCCAAAACAAAACACATAGCAGGTAAACTGAACTGATGATGCTAAAGTGCAACGTTGAATTTGCACTCTAAGCATTTCTGACCTGTTTGACTAAACTCCAGTTTTCCAAATACATGCTGCAAAAATGAATTCTCAAAACATCACACCCCCACACTGAATAGCAAAGGAAGAACAATGCTTCTGGACACATTTGTTGAGATTTACTGAAAAACATCAGCTAGAAGAGCCCCGTGGGAAAACAGAAGGGAGTGTTTGTAAAAGACCTACTGCTATTGGCTGCTGCTGATCCTGCTGGTCTTTAAGAGAAAGTGAAAGATCACTCTAGAGGAACAGACTCAAGGTGTGAAAGAAGTCAATAAAAGCAAAACAAATACAATTTATAAACTGGGGTTTTCATGATTTTATTTATACTATTAACTATAGATAAAGCATACATATTGTGTCTGTCATACAATCAATGCATTTGCAACTTCTACTTTAAATTCTCTATACAAAGTCATTGCCAACTGATACGGTCAATGATGGCATAGGGCTTAAAGTAACCAAGAGGTATAAAAACAAGTTTGCCATCTTGCCCTGAGTGGAAATGGTGCCAAAAAAGAACAGGCTCAGTTTCAAAGGAATGAAGCTCAATTAAAGTCTCTGTATGGTATTTACCTTTCACTTTACGCCCTGAGCTACGTATTATGGCAATAAAGTTGTGAAGAAAGCTGAAATCCTATTTCTGTACATTCAGTTTCTTTCTGCTAAGAGCAAGGTGGCAAACACATTTTTAAACCCTGGCTTTAAAAGATTAAGCAGAACAAAAGTAAAATCTCTCTTCAGGTTATAAACAGTAGGGGTGCACCGATAAAGATTTTCTTGGCCGATACCGATAACCTATTATTAACCAGGCATATTGGCCAATACCGATCCGATAACCGATTTGCAGGAATGCAGCCAGGCAGTGGGGAGAGCAGCTCCCTGCAGGTAAGTCTGTGCAGGGTAAGGGGCATGGGGGAGAGAAAGGGTAGATCAAGGCCACCATGGTGAGGGAGGGAGTGGGGCAAGGGCTTGGGGTGCTGCCCAGCCAGGGCAGTGAATGGGACCCAGGGCTAGGTCAGGGAGCAGGACAGAGCCATGGGCAGCTCATCCAGGGGATCAGCATCCCAGCACTTAAAAATGGCAGCAAGCAGGGGTGTTTCAACTAAAGCTCAACAAATGAGCTTTAGTTCAAGCACTGCCACCACCATTTTTAAGTGCAAAGACGCTTTTAACCAGAGCTGAGCAAAGCAAGGGCAGATTCAGGCTGCGGCCTCAGGGCTCTCCGCCCTGCTGCCTTTGCCCCGGGGACCCCATACGGGCCACATGTCCCCTGCCCACCCAGCAACGGAAGGCACAACTCACCGCCGCCACTGCTGCCAAGTGGGCCAGGGACACGCGGCCAGCACGGGACTCCCAAGGAAAAGGCAGAGAGCCGTGAGCCCACAGCAAGCAACCTGCATCGACCCTGCACACAAATTTGGGGGGGGAAAGGAAGGAAGGGAACAACATGCCCCCCCATGCCTCCCCTGGGGAGTACAAGCAGTAGCACCCACCCCTGCACCCCTTAGATGAGCTGCCCATGGCCGTCCTGCTCCCTGCCCTGGGTCCCGCTCACTACCCCGGCTGGGCAGCGCCCCCAGCCCCAGGCCCACTCCTCCCTCCCTCCCTCCCTCACTGTAGAGGCCTCGGCCTGCCCCCACCCACCACCTCTTCCTCTCCACAGACTTACCTGCAGAGCACTGCTCTCCATGCTGCCTGGCTGCACTCCAGGCCACATGCATGCATCCAGCTGCACAAATGCACACGGCATCCTGGTGCCCCCGCCAGAAGGCATAGTATATTTATCAGTTAACATTATTGGCTACACTGGCCAAAAAAAGCCAATAATGTTAATTTTCCTTTTATTGGTGCCAATCCAATATGGCATTGATATATCGGTGCACCTCTAATAAACAGAATTGTATTTTACAATTCACCAGCCTGACAATATAATGGCCCACAGCAGTGCAGCAGCAGGATCTCAGTCTAGAGGTTGTGGGTCTGCGATAGGCATGGTATGAAGTACTTCATCTAGAAGCTGGAGCGCACGGTGTAAATGGATTTCAATCCAACAGGGTGTTTCTTTGATGCTCTGCCTTGGGTAATCAGGTCCCCAACCTTTCACAAAACTCATCCTGAGTATGCATAAACGGCGAAGGTCATCTACACCAATTCCAGCAGCAGCTGACAAACCTAGACAGGAGTTTTTCACACGTGTTTATTTGCATTTAGCTCTGTCACTCCATTTTACCATGCATTTACAGCCAATTCTACAGAAAAGACCATTTGCCCAGCTGTTTCTTCATGTACTTCTCTCTCCACAAGCCAGGCCAAACAATGGGTCTATATTTCTACTGTACTGTAAGTTACATGGGTTTTCCAGCTCTACTTTATGGCCCAAGTTGTTTATAAACTTCTAACCAGCTATTTTAAGGTGCCTAGTAGACCTCTTCTACCCTTTGCCCTGCCCCCCAACTTGGGGTGGGGAGATGATAAAAACTAGTGTCAGAAGCCCATTTTACAAAGGCAAATGTAGCAAAATATACTTATTTCTGTAATCTGGCAAGAATGCAGCATTCTTCAAGATACTACTTTCTCGTGTTCAGTGAAAAGCAACATGGATAAATATGGCAAGCGATCCTTTTTAAAAAGGAGGAATTAAGACTTGCTTTCTGCTGCAGAATTGCATATCTTGGCCATAATATTTTGCAAGTTTTACATCATAACTCAGCGGTTCCCAATCAGTGGTAAGCAGACAACCCATCAGTGGTGTGCATTAACAAATTTATTATAATTACTTTATATGACAAAAATTTGCTGGTGGTACTTAAGGTTGTATAGTTTTAAATTGGTGGTGCACAATCTGTCAGAGTTTGGGAACTGCTGTCGTAGCTTATGATATGCACTTACCAATAGCAAAAAGCTAAAGATAGGTCCACGAGGGTGTGTTACAAATTAATGGCAAGATAGCTGCCCACGCTGTATGTCTGCAACAGTGGGAAACTACACAGCAGTAGGGAACACCGATAGCAGCACTGCTGAACGCACCCCTCATTTACAACTATGTAGAGAAAATGTGATCCCCACATAGTCAACAAATGTTTCACACAATGGCTTTATTTTGAAATTGCTATTTGAGACACCCTTGTATTTAAGCGCTGAACATTTTGAAGAGCTTATTTGTCATTGAGAAAGAAACCTATGTTTCAGTATCAATTAAAAAAAAAAAGGCTCATCCAAGGTTGATTGGTTAATGAAAACCTAGGTTAGGTAAACTGTCAGTCGCAGACCTTTAACACCTTCTTTGTAGGATACATTTCTTACCAAGTTCCCCCTAAGCCTCAGTGACAGGCCCAGGTTCTGTACCGCCCCCCAACATGACCTTTTTTCAAACAATCTGGTCAGTAACTTAGTTTCTCGGTGATGGTCCCCCTAACCTGCATTTTAAGAAGTGGAAGCTGCAACTTCAGTTAGAGAAATGCTGTTACAGAAAGCATGCATCCAGCTTGGTTTGAACTGTGCATTGCTACACTGCTTACATCAAGCATAATTCAATGGCCACTCTCACATCAAGAATTCTCATCTGCCTTCACAATGAGAGCTACACGTGCACAGCACCAACAGAAATTGGTAGCTAATTAATCTGATCCTTGGAGATGGTCTGAAATGTGAAGCAAAAGACCCACCAATACTCACGAGTTACATCAAAAAGGGAAAAAAAGGAAGGAAAAAAGAAGAAAGACATCAGACTACTTACTGATAGCTGGGGCTATTCCACCCACTGATCCTGGCCCAGGGATGTTTCCTGCTACTGCAGCAGCCTGAGCAGCAGCTGCAGCTTGTGCAGTGGCAGCCTGCTGCTGCATCTGACGATGACATTGCCGCAAATCAAACACCTTAAAAAAAAGATAAGAATAATTTATATAACAAAGAAATCAACCACTGGAGGAAAGGCTTCCTAACAGCTAATACAACTTGTTATCCCAATATCCTGTAATAGGGAGCAGAAAACACTATTTCCATGGAGTTGCAAAGCTTTTGTTTCTGGAATATTGAAGGTAACAGGAAAAATTCTACTAAACCTTGTTTTTACAGGCTTGGATCTAGCCATTATCAGCTATGCAAAAAGCCAAAACCATTAAGATTGACTGCATCCAGATGGGCAACAGGAACTATCTGCAGATCCACAGATCTAATTGCTTGATCAGTCTAAGACTACTGTAAACTATGAAATCCGAGACTATGTTAATAGCTAGACCCCACAACTGCAATGAGGTCTGTAAATGAAATTTCAGAGTAACATGGCCTCCTTAAACTCTGAGAGCCCTTCTGTTTGTTGCAGCCTT
The DNA here is from genome assembly GCF_030867095.1 of Alligator mississippiensis. NCBI lineage: Eukaryota > Metazoa > Chordata > Crocodylia > Alligatoridae > Alligator > Alligator mississippiensis. Next base: position 287,927,991 of record NC_081826.1, read on the forward strand.
CTTGAAATAAACCATTTTATTCACAAGAACTTAGGACAGCTGGTAGACATGGAATTAGAACACCTAGGTTTCAGCGCGAGGATATCCTGCATTACTCTGATCTAACAAGACTTCCGTCCTCATAGACTAGGGAATTATGACCAGAGTGAAAGAAATTAGTGTCCTGGATCTTGGCTGAGCACCCTGCCAGCAACTGAAGCTGCATTTTAACACTGAAGACCTGAGTTTAAAAAAAAAAGAGTTTACATATACTTCAGCAGGAAAATGTATAAATAAGTGATGCTTTTTAAAAAGCAGGTTAAAACTGAAGCTGGTTGATCATGGACATCCAAATAAACTTTTCGTAAAATTCTGGCTCACTAATTAAAGTAATTAAAAAAAAATACTTTGCTATGTTTTCAAGATGGTAATGTTATACCTTTATTTGCTCCCCAAAGTGAAAAAATAATAAACTTTTTGTAATGAGCAATTTAAAAACCTGCATGGCTAAGTACAGTCAAAAAGCGCGAGGATGAATCGATTCAGTTTTGCAAGTTAGCTTAAGCTACGCAGATTGAACTGATAAGCAACAGACATTCACTTTTGATTCTAGAAATGCAGCCAGATGCTCGCAGTAGCCCAGGCCAAGCGCTGGGGGCACTAGAGCACAGCTCCTTGTTCAGCAGAGAGCTTGGGCCAAGGCTAGCCTGCCAAGCTTGTGAGAGGGAGTATGCAGGGGAGGTGCAAACTGTGAGTTAACTTGAATCTGGAAGGGATCTGGGACAGAAGTTCAATAAACCGATTTAACCTAAACCAGTTTAAGTCTGGTACTATATCCATCCAGGTTTATCTTAAACAAGTTCTGGCAATTTTGAAAGCAGTTTATGTGCACTGAACTTCTGTTATGTTACAGATTTGAAATGGTTTCCGATCCTTTATAGAGGTTTGTGTGTAATTTCTGCCCCCAGCCCAAGTGTTAAAAAGGCAGAACTTCTGCTAAGGTTTCATTTGTTTCTCTAAAGCACATCATCCCCAATAAATCAAACCAACCTTTATATATGCACTGGGGTAAATCTTGTGAACAGCATCTCCTGGCGCCCGCCCAGCTTCTCTGTCCAAGTAGTAGCTCTGAACGAAGACTGCATGGTCACTGAGGCACCTAACCCACACATCACCTTCACCTTTACATTCCAGCTGCACCCCTTTACCTATGTGCAACCTTAAAGAAGGAAAAAACTGAAATGTGTATATGGTCATGTATTATGAGTTAGAACCTTACTATGTGAGCTACAAACAAATTAGTGGTCTCATTAATCCACTATAGCACAATCAATTCTAGACTAAAGATTTTCCTTAAAAGATGGATAATTCATTTTTTCCAAGAAGATTAGATTTGATGAAGCCTTGACTGATTGTACTCAGTAAGTTCTAAAAAACAGTACAAAGATATTTCACATATGCACTGTCCTGTAGATTTTTTTTAACTCTAATAGAGTAGAGGAGAGGAAAAGCAATGCTGGTCAAAAAAACACTCATAAATAACTGCACCTAAGCTCATGGAAGCATTCCAAAATTGTGTCTGAATAATTGCAATATTTGGATTTCATATTTCAGCAAAACAAGAATCCACAGCAAAAAGAGCTCTAATAAAAGCAATCCAAGTAAATAGCTGCACATTAGAGTTGAGCTTTTTGTACACATCTCCAATGCCATGCTCCCCAAAGAGCACTGTGGTCTTTCAGGGATGCCAAAATATTATTTAAGATCATTCAAACTAAGAACCTGAAGTCAGAATATAAAGACAGGAATAACATTTTTATTCTGTAGGAAGAGGATTGTAATCACAAGGACAAGACTCTAAAAGTTCCTGCAGCAAAACTTCACACGTACAAATGACAAAAATCTTACCTGCTTGGCCTCGTCTGTTCTGACCAACCAATCTACTTCTTTGGTCTCGTCTTATCCCACCCTGCCCCCTTCTCAGAATAGTTGCCTATCCTGTTTTGGGCCAACCCAACAAGTTTCTCTTAAAAGCAGCTAACATCACAAGACATGCCTGGACCACAGATGCACTTCTGCGAAGGCTGCACCCACCCAAAGCAGACATACATTATTGCAGCTTATTAAAAGAAATCCTTTTGAAATTGCAAGTGCAGCAAGATATATACCAAAAGCAACTTTTAAACAATATACGGTCTAAGAAATTACTCGAGTTTCCATAGGTTCTGTAAGATACCTTGCTCTCTCAATGGCTTCTGTTCTATGTACATTGGAAAGCTGGCCCAAGCAAAAGCGGTCTCCGCCAGAAGGGTCCACATATCCATCCACCGTAACAACTGGACAGCTTGAAGGAACTTTAAATGTCTCCCCAACCTGCACATCCATTTCAAAATAAGCAATCGAACACCAGTACTCTGGAGCTAGCGAAGATAAACAGACTGAAATAAGTCAATAAAAATCTTGCAAAACCATTAGGAGACAATGAATTAGAACTTCTGTATTGCACTTGACAGTTAAGAGTGCTGGCATAAAAGTCAGTAGAAAATTTAACTAGACACATTTGCATGCACTTTCAATTTTACATGCAGTATTTGTTAATAAAAAAAGTTAAAGCAGAAGACATGAAACTCAGCAGAAATAAGACCATGGCAATTTAAGCTTACAACTGCATACAACAATTATTCTAAATACACTTTGATGTCAAAGTATTTGCATTTAATTATCCTTATATATGTGTAGTTACGACATTCTGAGGGATCTAGGTACAATTTACGAAATCGACTCTTAACAAAATATCTGCATCTTGTCTTTATGACTGCCTTATGCTTTGTGCTCCTATGGTAAGGAGACATGCAAGTGGCACTGCTACCCATGATTAGATTGATCATTAAAGACTATCAGGCCCTGAGGAGATCTTAACTGAGAGACAAAAAGAAAGAACTGCATTCTAGCTGCAACCAATTTTCTCCTGTCTCAGCATAAGAAAGTAATGCTGGTATCTTCGCTTTATTTAACTACTCAGTGTTAACTGCACTCAGCCAGGATGTGGGAGATCCAAGTTGAATTCCCTTATTTCTAATCTTCCAGGAAAGAGTGACCAGAAAATTAGAGGCTACTCCTCGGGACAGGGCCACGTTCCACATCTTCTGTTGAAGTTATGTCACTGTCCTGTGCACATCAATTCCCTGAAGAGGGAAGCTTCTGCCAAGTATTGCTCATGCACTTTACCTGATACAGTCTTTGAATTATGCATGAACAGTCCATGGAACAGAGAGCAAGACCCAGAACTTCTTTCTGCCAGAGGTGCTACAGTCATTGTTTGCTTTGTTCTCACTTTATCCTGACTAAATACTGAAGGTATATGCAAAATGGGATGGTTTCAACAGGACAGGTGGTTTTCATGCCACAACAGTCCAAATTCTAGTAGTCAGAGAAGTTTCCTGGAAGATGTGCGTTTATGTCTTGTCGAAGTCAGGAACCAAATCCTGACCCCTCATATCCTGGTCAAATGGTATAACCCCCAAGGCATCAGATAATGGGAAGAGGGAACAGCAGCAACACTAGTGCCATCCTCTTAGTTGTATTATATAACAAAGTCACAGTTACCACACACTCATGTGTATGAACATGACCCCAGGGTGTGCAACAGGTGTTGTCAGATCTCTCCTACTGTATCAAGCCCTTCAGGCAACACAGGCAGAGGGAAGCCTAGTTCAGGGATCCCAGTGAGGCTTACACATGAGGAAGGTTTTAATACCAAAGTGGAAAGGCGTTAGGGCGCCTCCCAGATTAGGTAGCAGCTGAGTCAGCGTTACAGAATTGCAGCTTTGGATCGGTGCCTAAAATCCAGCTTAGGTCCACCTTGGGTAAAGTTGTTTTTGGATTTGGACTTTCAAATTGGGACCACAGACAGCACACGGGATAAAAATACTTCCTCAAAAGCTCCTGTAGGTTTGAAAACATGTCTGGCACGGCTTTCACAAGAGATAAGAGGACCTGAAGTACATAAAGCTAGTTTTCTAATAGGTCCAGAAAAATTCTTTAGAAGAAGGTACTTACCAGGATGATTTGATATAGGAGGCTGGAATGCAAGTTCATTATGAACTGGCCCTTTAACACACAGACAGAGAAAAACAAAACAAAACAGGCACTTTATTTTACATGGCAATGCACATTTGAACGTTATTTCTACCTGGAATAAGACTCATCTGGCAAGTAGAAAAGTTAATTTTCTCCCATTTTAAAAGACTGTATGAAAGAGCTTAGTCTGGCACAGCAGGCTAATTTAACAGTGATAAACAGCAGGTATGAGTACAAGTTGACTAGGCTCCTTCAACATGTCAGAGCAGAAATAGGCTTTCATGAGGGATTTAAGTGTGGAGGTCTTATGCAAGACAGCGTGGAAAAAGAATAGCTTCTAAAAAGGATGGCAAAAGACTAAAAAAAGTCGGTAATGGTAAATGGACAAGACTGTCCAAAGTTCACAGGCCTCTCTTTGGCCTCCCTGAAATCAGCATCCAAATTCATGCATTAATGTGTTTTTTCAAAATCACCAAACTAAGTCAATACTGAAAATATGTATAGAGTACATAGAGCATCAGCAAGAATTCTGAATTCCAGTACTGCAAATACAGGTTAAGATAGAGTAAGGACCAGGCAAAAGAAAACAGTGAAACTTGAAAACCAGATCAAAAATATATTTTTGCTGATCATGAACAAACTGCCAAAAAATTACAGAATCATAAAAAAACAGAGCAAGAAGGGACCTCAAAGTCATCTACTCAACTCCCTTGTTAAAGCAGGACCATTCCTAACTAGAGTATTCCAGCCAAGAGTATATCTAACCTGTTCTTGAAAGCTTCCAAGGATGGAGCTATCCTGTTCCAATGAACAACCACATTAAGACAGGAAGTTCCTTCTAATCTCCAACATAAATTGCTCCTGCTGAGGCCACTACTTCTACTCCTGTTCCCTATAACCACACAGAAAATCCCATCACCATTCTCCTGGAATAACCCTTCATAGTTAAAGACTGTTATTAACCCTCCCCATGCCCCTCACCATCCTCTCTTCACCAGACTAAATAGCCCTAGTTGTTTTTGCTGCTCTGCACTGCACTCAAACTATCGACATCTTGAAGCACGGGGCCCAAACTGGACATAGTATTCCACGTGAGGTCTCACCAGTACTGAACAGAGTGGAACAATCACTTCCCTTGATCTGTCACGTCTGTTAATATAACCCAGGATGCTGCTGGCTTTTTTTTTTTTTTTTTTTGCAAGAAGAGCACACAGTTGGCTCATATTCTGCTTATGATCTACTGGAGGGGTGTCAAAGACAAGGCCCACAGAGCCCCATCATCTAGCCCACAGTGCTGCCCATGGGTCTGGAGCTGACCTATAGTCCACATGCGGCACAAGCTCACCTTGGTACCTGCACTGCATGTGATGCCCAGTCCAGGACCCATGCCACATGCACAGGATGCAACATGCAGTGGACGATGCAGAGGCATTTTCATGGGCCTGATCTGGCCGGCAGAGCTAGCCCCACACCGTTCATCCAGCCCATGGATGTGCACCATTCACCCGGCCTACAGGACCAAACGAGCCTGACACCCCTCGTCTACTGGAACCCCAAGGTCCTTCTCTGGGGTACTTGAGCCTAGCCAAACACTTCCCAGTCTGTACTTGTGCATCCAGTTATTCCATCCCAGGTGCAGAACTCTGCACTTGTTCTTGGTGAATCTTATCCAACAGCTCCCCAAATATATGAAAAAAACAGATTTTCAAAAAGTATTTGCTATTGCTCTCGTGATAGTGAAGAAAATATAAAACATTCAAAACAAACAAAAAAAAACCCTCTTTTACACAAACAAACCCCTCACAAACTTGGTACTGCTCCCGGACACCTGGCACCTCGTCACTGCAACCAGTCCGTCAGTGTTTGGTTCCAAGAACTACCGTGAAAACCCAATTTCATGGTGACTTTCAACTGTTTGCCACAGTTTTGACTATGTTCATCACTGAAAAGATCTGTTTGCACACATACGTGCTCACAAGCGTAGAAAGCTTACTTGATGCTAAACTTTTTATTGCTGGATAGCTCTCTCTCAAGTATTGGTAAAGTTCATGAATCCTAACTTTGAGAACTTATTTTCAGCATGTGTTACACTGAAGATCAGCAAGTTTCATTTACAACTCCCGAGGCATCTTCCACAGAGACGGGGTGGAATGCTAAGAAGTCTGCACTGTTTCATGGCACTGGAAGTCAGAGAAACCCTGTCCTCAAATTCACAATGGACTTCAGCCATTTTAGCCACTCACCGTATTTTTCTCATATACTATGAAACCCCAAATAAGATGCACATCTTGTTGTGAGAAGGCAGAACAAAGAAAAATCCATGCCCCGCCAGTCATGGCTGAATCCCGAGCACTGCTGCTCAGGCAAAAGCTCCCGTTTTAACCATATTGTAGCCATTGCCAAATGACAGCAGCTTTTGGCTACAGCCAATTCAGGAACAGCTCTGGAAGTGGTTACAACTGTACAACTGCAAAATGCAGAACCTCAGCAGCCCTTAGAGTATTCCTATGCTTTTCTATTCTGGTGCAAAAATTAGCTGCTTTGCTTAAACACACACCACAATTTTGGAGGGCTGGGTGCATGTGTTATATATAGAAGTAAATACAGTACCCCTCTAATCCCTTTCCACTTTCAATCCTAGAGCTCTCACTTATATCATTAAACCTCACATCGTAAGTCAAAGAATAGCTTTACAACAGCTCAGTTCGCTCACTGCAGCATAATATAGCAGTCAATGATGAAGACCATCTTCCTCCAAGAGCTTTCTGGTTCAGATAAAAATTTGCCATTTTTACCACAACATTCTGGTCCATGCCCAGAGTTTTACCACACAGCTCCCTGATGCACAACACGAGTAGAAAAAAAAAAAAACAAAAAAAACACACAACACCCATGGCCTGTATTGGATACCCTGCAGTTTGCTCTTGGGTTTCACTGCAAATTCTTTTGTTTCCACCATGGAAGTCCCATAACGATGCAGCTCACTGCCCTTTTCCAGCCTACATCTAGCTTGTTGAAAGCTGTGATCATACTGTTGGGAAGGGTCCTCTCCTGCAGCCGAGTCTTTCAGCAGCACTAACTCCATGAACCCATCACATTCATAGCTTGATCAACACCCCAACACACACAGCTAGCTGGTCAACTTCATTTACAGGTCTCCTTTCATCAGTTATTAAAAACACAAATGCCTTTGCCTAGTCCAGCAGTTGACTGCAAATTATCAGATATGTTTCATAGTAGCTAGGGTCAGGAGGGACCTGAACAGATCATCTAGCCTGACCCCCTGCCACAGGCAGGAACGAATGCCAGGTTCACAAGAAACCAGACAGGTGATCGTCCAACCTCCTCTTGAATTTGCCCAAGGTAGGGGCGAGCACCACCTCCCTGGGAAGTTGGTGCCAGATTTTGGCCACCCTAACTGTAAAATATTCCCTTCTGATCTCCAACCTAAACCTATTCTCCATCAGCTATGATCATTGTTCCTCATCACCCCAGGTGGTGCTGGGGAGAAAAGAGCTCTGCTTATTTCCTGTTGATCACCCTTGATGACCTTGTAGGCAGCCACCAGGTCCCCCCTCAGCCTCTTCTTGCTGAGGCTGAACAGGTTCAGGCCCTTCAGTCTCTCCTCGTAGGGCCTGTCCTTCTGCCCTCTCACCAAGCGGGTGGCCCTCCTCTGAACCCTCTCCAGGCTAGCCACATCTCTTTTGAAGTGCAGCGCCCAGTACTGGACACAGTACTCCAACTGCGGCCTGACCAAAGTCGCATAGAGGGGGAGTAACACCTCTCTGGACCGGCTTGAGATGCACCTCTGGATGCATGACAAGGTATAGCTGGCCTTGCTGGCTGCAGTCTGGCATTGGTGGCTCATGTTCATCTTGGAGTCAATAATCACTCCGAGATCCCTTTCTGCCTCTGTGCTTTCAAGAAGGGAACTCCCAGCCTGTATGTGTGCTGTGGATGCCTTCTCCCAAGGTGCAGCACCCTGCATTTGTCTACGTTGAACCCCATCCTATTCTTGTCTGCCCACTTTTGTAGTCTGTCTAAATCTAGTTCCAGCCTCTCTCTCCCTTCAAGCGTGTCCACCTCGCCCCACATCTTAGTGTCATCAGCAAACTTAGACAGCATGCTTTCCACCCCCTCGTCCAAGTTGCTGATGAAGATGTTAAACAGTGCGGGCCCGAGGACCGAGCCCTGGGGTACCCCACTGCTCACATCTCGCCAGGTTGAGTACCACCCATCCACCACTACTCTCTGGGTGCGCCCTATCAGCCAATTTTTTACCCATCCAACTGTGCAGGCATCAATGCCACAGTCACTTAATTTATTGATGAGGATGGGGTGAGAGACAGTGTCAAAGGCCTTCTTAAAGTCTAGAAAGACTGTGTCCACAGTGACACCATCATCCAAGGATTTAGTTACTTGGTGGTAAAAGGCAATCAGGTTGGTCTGGCAGGACCTGCCTTTGGTGAAGCCATGCTGATTGCCCCTGAACATGATCTCCCCTGCAGGCCCCCCAAGATATGCTCCTTGGTGATCCTCTCCAAGAGCTTCCTGAGCACCGAGGTGAGGCTTACAGGCCTATAATTACTTGGGTCCTCCTTCCTCCCCTTCTTAAAAATAGGGACCACATTAGCCAGTTTCCAATCCCCCAGCACCTGGCCAGATGACCACAAATGCTCATACAGCCAGGCCAAAGGCTCCGCGATGACCCCTGCCAGCTCCCTCAACACCCTTGGGTTGAGGCCACCTGACCTGCAGATTTAAAAATGTCTAGCCCTTCCGGAAGATCCCTACTTATAAGATCTCCTAACACTACATTCTTTGGAAACAGCCACTGCTGGCTTACAAATCAAACCTGTGGGCTTTCCATTTGCTTCCATAAAGAAGCCTCCATTTCTCTTGGAGCATACAGCACTTGTTTTCTTTCCTCATCATAAACACAGTCTCTGATTTACAATTAGCACAAATATACAAGATGTGACAATTGCTTATTCAGGGATCCTAATTTTCTCTGTTTAAAAATCACAAATTCTGATTTTAAAGCCACCCAAATTCTCCGACTGAAACCCTACCAGTGCCTCAATCACTATAATAAAATTAATTCTAAGTACCTGTAAATTTTGGTGTTTGATTTTGAGTTTTTATAATGGAAAAATCATAGCTTCCCCTGCTCCCTTTGCTCACCAGGACAGCTGTCCTTCCCTCATTGCTTTGTGGTGCTGAGCAGCCCCAATATGCTGATGCCCTGCCCAAGCCATTGCCCCTCATTCCCCACCCACAGTCGCCTGGGCCCTGCTGGTGCCCCTCACTCCCCATGCACAGCCCCCTGCCCTCCCAGCCCTGCTGGAGAGGGGCACTAGCTGCCAGGGCTACAGGACCAGGGACCCAGGTTTGCACCCCCATGCTCCCTGCAGCAGCACCCAATCATCAGCCACTGCCTGCAGGAGGCAGCAGCTGCTGCATCAGAGCGTGACTCCCCCTACCCCAGGGGTTGCAGGGCAGAACCAGAGCCCATCAGAGGGGAGAGGGAGGGGGAAAAAGGACAGCATGAGGATGCGGTCTGCCCACTGCAGGCTCAGGGCTCCCCACCCTACTGCCCTCCCTGCAGGGCCCCCACAGCCCAATGCATGGGACCCAACAAGGCTGGGCAGAGTGGGACCAGCCGCAGAAGTTCACTGCTGCCGCTGAGAACTCTATACTGCCATGGCGAGGTACCCCCTGCCTGCCTGGCAGCAGTGAGGGGCACAACGCCATGCCGCCATCCCAGCTGCTTTGCCATGATGATGCAGGGATTGAAGCGGTGGCACCAAACTTCCCCAGTCCAATGGGTCCCACCCACAGGATTATGGAGGCCTCAGAGGGAGGACAGGGAGCCCCAAGTCTGCAACACCCAGCCTAACGCAAAAGGTCTGGGGGGCACAGGCCCCTCATGTTTCCTCCCCCACAAAGTCTGTACAGCCTCCCCACCCTGCCATTTTTCATTTCAGCTGTGTTAGCAAGGGACAGAAAATGGGACAGAAACAGGAGGACTAACACAACAACAAGTGGCTCTCATCAAGAAGATCTAATACAAAACAAAAGAAAAAGAAAGAAGCTGAGAAGAGAGAAGTATGAAGACACAGAGCAGATAGAGCAGAGGTTATATAAGAGGCCTTGGGCTAGCTCAATACTGACTGATTTACAGTACGCTGGGGCAGTGCTGAAAATCTCAAGAAGATATTTCAGAGGAAGATAGCCGGCCAGATGACCCACCTCTGCAGTCTGTATTTAGCCCACAGACCATGTTTGACAACCCTGCTCTAAAACAAATACAGAAGCAAAACTAGGATGGGACTAAGCCCCGATATTCATGCCAAATATCCTCTTGTGCTAAACGGGGAGGGGAATATTCTTCAGCTGAGAAGTTACAAAAAGTTGTTAAATCAATTAGTTGGTAAGGACAAGCTTTTCTTAATGTAATCCAAGTACCTTCAGTTAAGGAAATAAAATCTTCAGAAATATTCAGAGAAAGAAAACAAGCGGAGGTCACAAACTTGACCTTTCTGAAGTAGGGTCCAAGCAACTTCAGAACTTACCATGCATTGTTTGGCACAAAGAAAGACATTACTCAAGTTATAATGCCCTATAGAGAGGTTTAGAAGGGAAATACTGACATGTTCTTTAAGTTACTGTACAGTGCCCTATAGATATATTTAAGCTTTTAATCTGCTTTTGACTACTTTAATGCAGTAGAAGGCTCATGAAGAATTGTTCTTTAATTTTCAGAATAAGTTAAACACATGAATTGTAATATTATAAAATAATTTCAATTCTGAGAGTAAACCAAGAGACTCCACTATTATTCTAAGTTATCAACAGACAGAATAGAAATTAGACTAGAAACAGAATATAGAAAGAATACAAATTAGAAAATCCACAGATACTTACAGTAATGCATAGGTTGGTGATGCTGAAGATGTCCATTCTGATGGTGAGGTATAGTAGGTGTGTAGGCAGCTGTTCGGCTTCCAGTCCAAGTTGTAGTACTATCTAAAAGAAGAAACGACTAGTTTGCTTTAAAGGAGTTTTCCGGCCCCCCATCTCATTTCTAATTTTATGCGTCTCCTGAACCTTTGGAAACAGGTTTTCAAAAAGGAGGCACATATACGTGGAAACTCACTGTGATGGTAAGTAGCTGGCTGAGCTGCAAACCCATTCTGCTGTGCTCCTGGCTGAGGCCCTGACGCGATCTGCAGGAGTCCATCACTATGGCTACCTGTCAATATACTGGTAGGTTGACCTGGTGAAAAAAAACAAACAAAAAATAACATACTATCCATTATAAATGTTCTACTTTTCTAGCTTTAAAAAAAAACATGTTTGGGAAGGAAAATGCACTTTCACAATTATTCAAGCTATTACAGTGTAACTGCTACAAGTTTAGGATACATTATATTACAACAGAGAAACTGAGAAAGCAAATAGGTGTACTTTTATTTATAAAATTAGCTGATAGCCTAAAGCAAGATACTCTCCAATGGGGAAACAAGATCTTTGTTTACTCATCTCTTGTTTAGGATATTCCTTTACTGCATCACACCCTATACCCCCCCGCCCTCCCCCACACACACCCCTTCACCTGCTTTTACCTGCAACCACTTGCTTATTTTCAAGAAATTTTCCATGCAATTTGAATGGTAGTGAGGGTGCTGGCCTAAGAGTAGCAGAAAGTAAATGTATGTGGCTAAAGGTTAGTTTCTGCAATATACGCACCCACAGTATAAGCTTTCCCATACTGCTCTGCCAATAGCCCTTAATTCTGACCTAAAAGGGCCATCTCTAGAGATGAAAGCATTTTACCCCTTCAACACAGAACTGGAAGGAGCTTCCTGAGCTACTGCATGCAGATGCAGGGAACCAGACTCATTTATTCAAGGAATCCCAAAAAATCACCACTTCAAAACTCCCACAGAAACTAAAACTGTCAACACAAGTCAAGTTCAATGAACACTGAATTTTAGGTAATACCTGTTGGGACGAGTCTTTTCAACTCTTAACTTAAAATAGGCTACTTTATTCATCAATTATCATTTTAGTCATTGCAAAAATAGGCAAGATTTAAGGTCAGAGATGTAGCACTGACAAATTCTGACATCCCCCCATCACTCACCCAGCCCTAAACTACCCACTGCCTCATATCTTTAGCATTTTACAGAGAAAAAGTGGGAAGTTTGAGATTTATGGAAAGATATTACTGCCCTGTAAACAGAAAACCTTAAATTTTGTCTGATATTCCAGTGAACTGGGATCATGGCAAGAATCTGCTAGAGTTAAAATGTGTTTAGTCAGTAAAATGAGGCTCAGCTGGGACTTTACTATAGGAATAAAAAAACACCTTTTTATAAGAAATTCTAAAGTATGTTACAGAGTTCCAAAACAGCTGCATTAGAAAGCTGGCCGGGCACTGCTCTCCAAGCAGCTAGGCTGCATATCAGCAATCGGATCGGTATCAGCCAATAAGGCTGGTTAATAATCGACCATTAGTGCTGGCCAAAAAAAATCTTTATCGCCCTACTTAGATCTTTATCACACCCCTACTTAGAAACACCAACAAAACTGAAGAATAAGATTAGGCCAAATATAACAGAATGTCAGTATTCTTATACCTTACAAAATTCAGGTGCAGATTATGGAGTCACAGAGTATGATGGAAAAAAAACAGTCATGGACTCCAAGTTAAATCTCACGTTAATACCCATGACAGTGAGGTTACCCTGTGACTGAAACCATGTTTTACTAAAATAAGAGCAAGTTTCCAAAGCAAGGCCTACTTTAGGTAACATCAAATCATTGGACCCTTCAAATATTTAGTTTTCAATACTCCCAAAAACAGCTGTTATCTTATCTTACTTGTGGAAGCCACAGGAATGTTGGGAAAATTAGTGGTGCTCGTAGCACTAGACTCAGAAGGAGCTAACATTGCTGGGGTGCTGTACGTCTCTGTGGCTGCCCTGTTACTTGGTGGATGCTGAATGGTTTGGACTGAATGACCTTCCGCAGAAGATAATGATGGCTGCCCCTCAAAGTCATGAACATATTCGTCTTTCACCAGCATACTTGATGGAGCTGTGAAGAAATGAAGGTTTAAATCCTCGAGTATAAGTTCACTTTTGCTACCACAAGTAAAACTGAGCAGCATCACTTTCAAACAAATTACAACACTATTAAAGCTGCTTAAGCAACCAAGCATGGTCTACATGAACAGTACTGTATTTTGGGAAATGTCCTCAGATTACAAATATGCAAGTCATCCAGTATTGGATCAGTTTAAAAAAGAGGAACGGAATGACCGGCACAGAATTAGGAGCTCTCTTGCTATTCCTGAAGTACAAATTTACTCAAAAAGCTAGACCCATCCAGAAAGCATTTAGTTTTCTTTTCCAAGGAGGAGGATGGGGCAAAATGCAAACAGGCTAACTGCCAAGCACCCAAGCTTATAATAAAATTATAATCTTACCACTGCAAGTACCTAAAACAGAATATGCAAGGTGTAACTCTCTCATAATAACCTTAATCCACTACTACAGCATATTAACTATTCCTCAAGTTTCACTGAGCTACTTTTGTGCAACTCCCATCATGACCAACTGGAAACATTCACCTTTAGGTAAAAAATAGAGCCCGCTGCGTATTTAACAGTATGAACATCAATCTAGAACAGTTTTCATGTGCAATGTGGTGTGTTACTATTACTCTAAGAACTAACTCAGAAATTCCTTATTGGGCATTAAGCCATCATTAAATTGTTTTAAATTGGCTTCCTTAAGAAATTAAAAACACACACAAAGTATACTAAATTGTCTTAAGTTCTGTACTTTCATTTGTGTACTTATAGTGAAACAGCAGAACACCACCACACCTATTAGGTTCTGGACTATATAGTTCAGGCCTGGTACTGAACAGATTAACTCATTTTTCAAATGATCTCTTCTAATCCTGTTGCATGGGAACAGGACTAGAGAAGAGAGCAGGGCTGAATGGAAAGTTGGAGTTAAAGCGTGTGAAGGTTAGCAATTTGATTTCAAGTGATTCAGACCCAAAAGCTTCTAGATACTTAAGTTCTCCCTCCCCAGTGTCCAAATCTCCTACCACATTTATTTCCTTTAGGAAAAAAGAAAAAACAAAAGTCTAGTTTTGGTGCAGTGCATCTATGGGAGGGCTCTCCCTAAATCTATACAGCTGCCAAAGTGTACACAAACTATCTGGTTAATTAATTGTAAATTTTAAATGTTTTTCTCCTACAATTTACCAATTTGCTTGTATTCCACCTGGCTGCCACATACACACTGCAGAAAAACTGTCTGAATTATCTGTGCAGGTTTTTTCTTCTTTTAAGTACTGGTTTAAAACAGGAGAATATCGTTTACTCTTAGCAACAGTTAGCAACTCAACCAACTGTTTTACAAACACCAGATTTGTGGCTTACAGCTTTCCATGCTTGGTCTTAACCCAAATGAGAGAGTTTTTGAAAACTTAAAAAGCAACTGAGAGGGCAACAAAAGATAAGTTGAAACCTTTGGGTTTTTGATGCACACATCACATCTCCCATGCAGTACTTTGATAGGTTTCCCTAAACAGAGTAAACCAACAAATCTTACTTTAATCCACTGTAACATGTATGAATAGCCTGTGCTTTTTAAAGTTCAGTCCAGTTCACTTCTTACATGGAAGCCTATACCAATTATAAGCAATGAACTACTTACCAGAACTCTGCAGTGTCAGTCCTGAGAGATCTTTTAAAAAGGAAAAAAAAAAGTCTTAAAAAATGATAAATAAAAGAATCCTTAAATAGTGATAGTTTACTAAATGATAATGCAAATGCATTCATAATCATTTCTATAAACTAAAACATTGCAGGCTATAACTTCCCATACTGTGCTTCTCCACCACTCCTTGCAAGCCATACAATCACTCCTATGTCTTCTAAAAGAAACTGAATTTTTTTCCGGTATACCTTCTGTTTATTATCAGGTTAAACTTAAGTAACTATTTCCACTAGAGAAGGTACATGAAAAAGGGTAAAAAAAATTCCAAAGCACACTATATCTTCAACATTAAAAACTCATGTATTCTTTCAGACCTATATTTCCTAGAACAAAGTAAAATGTATTTTTACTTCACTTCCAGTGTTCCACTTTAATCAACAGCCTACTTACCGATGCCCGGGGACACCACACGCTCATAATGGTAAGGATTCACACAGACACTGTCACATTTTAAGTCAAAAGCATACTGACAATATTTAACATGCTTGAGTTCATTTTTGTGAAGATCAGGCCACCTCCAAAGACGAGCATAGATCACATGAGGGAACCCTTTACGACCAGCCACCTAGAAAAAGTTAAAGATACAAAACTCCACTGAGAAAGTAAAAGGAAGATTTTTCTTTTGTGAATGGGGAATAAAGTTGACCAAAACTGAGCAGATACCAGTCCCAGAAGAGACTTTCCCCTATCCTCAAAATTTAAGGGAAGAAAATTGTAGGAATACATTTCTTCTCCAAAAAAAAATAAATAAATAAATAAATAAATAAATAAATCTGCATCCAATAGAAATAAATATTCCAAAAAGAAACCCCATGGGAACTGAAATTAATGTATTTTATCCTGAGAATAATCACAACAAGCTGCAAAAGACGACACTGGAAATAAGCCGTCAACCACAACAAAAGTGGTCTGATAAAATAGAAAAATTTAGATTTCCACATGCTTGTAAATAAAAATTACGGGGAAAACAGCAGAATTCGATCCCCAGATTAAAAATTAATGGAAAACATCTTAGCAGATGTGAAAACTGTTCTTATATGCAACATGTGGCATGCAGCCAAGCCATTTACCATATGCTTGAGAAACTGAAGCCTTTGTACAAAATAAAATAGATGCTACAGGGGCAAGCCATGATCCATCCTCCCTAGCCTGAACACTGCGGGACCTGTGGCTTTGGGAAGGAGGAAGATGGCACATATAAACTCTGTGGAAATAATCTGCATCATTAGTATATGGGCTTTACCAGTAGGGAAATAAACACCAGCATGTTATACCATGCTGAGTGATGTGCTCTTAAGGTGGACTCAGCTATACTAGCAAAAATGAGCTTCACGTTGGTATAGGAAAACCAACCCCAACACTATGCTAACAACAACATGGTTTCTGCTAGCACTGCCTTATCAATGATCAAAGAGGGATTCTACCTCTTCATGACCCTGTCAAACCTAAGCAAGCAGGCCATAGTACAGATGCAGCTTAAGCCTTTCTACAAAAGTAACAAAAATACCTTATGAAGAAATATGCTAAGCCCGCTAGCCTGTGCCCCTAGTGGTATAAATTATCACACTACCACTAGATCTTCCCACTGCCCAAAACCTACCAATCCTACAAACTCCATTAGTTCCTGTAACTAAGGAACTAATGGAGCAAGCCCCAGAGCTCCAAACTGCCTGCATATGGATTTACAGGTCAAACTTATGCTAAGGAGCCACTACACCTACTCTTCAGTATACCCTAAACCCAGTTCCACTTGTTTGTACTCCCACTCTACAAGCATTAGGAGAGAAAAAACCATCAGGTTTTGCATTTGGACTAACCTGAAGCCTTCCATCCAATGTTCTCTGTATTGTAACACATTTACTAGGATGAGCTCCATTTGTAGTTATAGCTGTAATCAAAGAATCCAATTCATCTTTTTTCTCCTTTAGCTTTTTAACTAAACTTTCAATTGCTCGTTTTGCAAAAGTTTCACTCTCTCCACCTTGTCGATGGCACATCAAGCTGTGAACAATGCTCAGACAAGCATCATTACTTGTTGGTGTGTTAGTAATAGACATATTGTCCATGTGTCACAGCCTTTTCTTTCAGAACAATGTCTTGAATCTTTTTTGGAGTTACACTTTTCAGGCCAGCGAACAAAAGATGATCAAAGAAAGTGTCAGGTGTGTTGTGTCTTGGGCAAACCTAGGGGGAAAAATACACCTACTTTAGAACAGTTTAATAAGGCATGAAGAGATCATAGCTTGGAAGTGAAACTTGTTTTTAATCAAAGTACAGGGGAAAATGATCTAAAGCACATCAAAACCAATTTGAGGCCCTCATTGTCCTGGCACTTATACCTTGACATTATGTTTGATCTTTTTAGAGACACTTTTATACAAAAAGTTTTTATAATTCTCAACAGGGAAGTGTCATATATACAAAAAAGATCTGGGTAGACAAATTACCTTGCACGAACAGGTTTTGATTTGGAAAAAAAGAAAAAAAAAAGTTCAGCAACATTGATTTGTAATACCTCGTATAAAGGAGATTCAAACCAATTGCAGATTAGGAGGATTAAAACCACAACTAAAATCTATGATTTAACAACCAAATTTTATTCTTGTTCGGCATTTGTATTTTAGCTATTTTCCAAAAGACAGGTTCGTGCTTGGCTAAAATATGAGCTTCACAGTAATTCTGATATTTCTTCGCTGATAACAAGCAAGGTATGTTATAACTTTACACATCTGAGCAATTATCTTATTTAACATACACTTTTTCAAATTCTTAATTTCCACATTTTTGTTGTGTTACATAACTGATACATTTCTTGTTTATTAGATTATATTGACTTGTGTCAAGCTGCATTTGAATTGAAATTGAGATTCAATTCAATAAACTTGATTTTTTTAGTTACTAGTCAAATAGAACCAACTTGAGTACACTGAATACAATAAGAAAAAGCTATACTATATTTTGCCTTGATCATTATTTTTAATAGAGAGAATTATATGAAGTTAATGAACTAAACCAATTTTAATCACACATCCTTCAAAATTTTAGAACCAGTGGATGTCATGCTTTTGCACTTCCATTTTATCAGTTGAAAATAAAAAAACATGCTTTTCTACCTTTTAGACTCAACTGGTTTCTCAACTTTGAACAAACAAGTGACAAAACTTAGTGAACTGAATAAACTGAAGCGAAGACTTTCTGCACTTGCAAGAGAGGCTACCACTATTAAGCAGTGGTATAACATATCAAAAACACTCTGTTCTGAGATGTTTAGCCAATGATTTCCACTAATTTAGTATTCAGGTTTAAAAAAAAAAAAAAAAAAAAAAGACACACTTCGGGCATTTATACACATACCTTTGTCCCGCGACGCACTGGAGCTCTGCCGCTTCGGAGCAGACTCAATTAATCGATTCTGCTCCGCACGCGATTTGACTCGATTGATTGTTTAATCTCGTCTGCTCCGCACGCAAGTTGACATACACTTTGCTGCACCGCATGCAGTTGTAGAAGCGGAGAAATACACGTCAGCGCGCAAAAAAATGGAGGCGGTGCGCTTTTGAACTAAAGCACTGCTGAGGTGTGTTAGTTCAAAAGCACACCACCGTCATTTTCTGTGCGCTGACGCACATTTCACCACTTATACAACTGTATGCGTTGCAGCGCCGGGTGCTCTTCAAAGTGCCCAGTGCTGTGGCGTCTACACATGTAAAAAAGCCCCTTGGCACCAAGTGCTTACTGTTTGATTGCTTGTATTATATTTCAACTACTGATTTATAGTAAGTTTAGGTCTCAAAATATTTTGTTAGGTTCATATGTTTATTTTTAAAAGAAAAATTTAAACAAAAAAAAATCTGATTTCAACTGTTCGTTTGGAAAGAAGTGATTTTATGTGTATACAAATGGCATGTTCTAATTACAGCGCTGATATGCTGGAATTCGGGTTTTCATCTGTTAGCAGATGTTGGTAAATTTTCACTAGAAAAATAAATTGTCCAAAATTGAAGAAATATTTTATAAATGGGAAGTTATTTTAGAAAGTTAACTTTTTGTATACTTGTACTCTGTGGGTCAGGCCTTCTGGTCTTTTGGGAAGCACTGCACTAAGGCAGTGGTCCTGACCTTTTTAGACTCCAGGAACCCCTTGTTCAGCTCACAACAGTCATTGTTAGACTCAAGGCACACTTCCATAATTATTAGCTTTTAATTGTCACTCATTCTTTTTTTATTTTGGAAAGATAAAGTAATTTGTCTACTGCAAACAACTAAGATAACAACAGGTCAGCATATTTTTGACATCACGGATTCCTATTCGAAATCTCTAGGTTTGTCTTGTGAATTATGCTTGCACATTTAATGGTACAAATACTAAGTGACATCCTGTAGCACCTTTGAAAGGATCTCAAGGCACTCCAGACTTCCACAGCTCCCTGTTTGAGATTCACTAGTGTAAAGCCATAAAATGTTTCTGGCCTTTCTAGTTTCAAAGAAAAAAAAAATCACAATTAAAAACAAAACTAGGCTCATTAAGTATGCAAATAAATTATTTTGGCATGGAGTATTTCTACACAGCTTAGGTGATCTTACTTGTATGTCCCTTGCAACACTACTAAGGTACAATTATTGCTATTCACTTTGCCATTTAATGACAATTCTGCTACATCCAACAAGTAAACCTGCCCAACACATATGGGCACCGATCCTTTCCAAAATCCTGCAAGCAACTATTGCAAAAATGGGCATCCTAGAAACAGACAACCAAGTATCTATCATGCAACTCATGTTTGAGAAACCAAGCTTATGCCATATTCACATATTGCACACCCCTTTCCCCCAAAAACCAGCCATGAAAAAAAACCCGGGGGGTGCTTTTTAAGCAAGGAAGCTGATTTCTGCACTGGAACTGAGGAGATGCTGGAATGGCTGCATGGGGCTGTGTTCCTTAGGCTTAATGATGGAGGGTTGGAGTACGCTCAGTCCAAACTCGCTGCCAATTCAGTAGCAGAGACAGAATTAAACTGCTAGATTTGGCTGAGGAGGAAGCGGAGAGCAAGCGATGCTGTTTCATGCATCAAGAATTCAGCCACAACCCTGGATTTGGGGGTTTTTTCTTCATTCTACCTTCACAAAACAGGGTGCATGTCTTATTTGGGAGGTTGTGGTATGAAAGAAAATTTGGTACACACTCCACATTTGACAAAGCTCAATGTCAGACTTCCAGGGAACAAAAAACAAATTTGCAAATAAACATCAGTAACTCCACTGTAAATTGGTAACTCACTACTGTGTTCTAGCACCTAGAAGTCTGCATCCTAGGAAAGCCAGATTCATTCTCCACTATTGCAACTACAACTGGCAACAGAGACGACTCCGGTATTTACATCAGGGTATCAGCTATGGCAGGCTAAAATTAAATTTAAAAAAAAAAAAGATAAAAAGTATCCAATTCGAATTTATACTCTAGTTCCTTACTGCTGATATCTGACAGAAAGTTGCAAGTCCTTATTTTCCAGGAGCAGGTAAGACCCTGGAGCAAACTACATACCATCAAACACTTAGACAGCAGACCTGAATTTACGTTAACTACCATAATTACTCATATACACAAAGAAGTTCCCCCCCCCCCCCCCCAATTTGGCATGGGGAGGAGGGGAAGCCCTTTGTTTTAGAACCGCATAGAAGGAAATCTCAGTAAATCCACTATTATTAAACTGCTGCCAAAAGCAGCATGCACTCAGCAATGGAAACCAAGTATGAAGTTGATTAAATGCAGCCAATACTAAGTATCACTATGAAACACATGGCTCACACTAGGCAAACATGCTGATAGGAACCTACCCTAAGAATAGGTTAGTGCGGCCCATTAAGCACAGTCCCTCTCACTGCCAACTCTTTTTAAATCATGGTGAGCCACTACCTGCGTACATTTTTACTTCCTCTTCACTCCCACAGCTGAGTTGCAGCTTTCTTGAGGGGGTGGAAAGTTATCTATCTAAAATACTGCACAGTGCTGAGCTATGGGGTCACAATGGCTTGAAATGCTGTTCTCTGCTGGGGCCCAGCCCAATGAACTCTGTAGTAAATCACGAGTCTTTTGGCTTTGGACTAATATCATGCAGTTTGTACTACATATAAGTAGGGGCCAAAGCACTGCTCAAAAGTGTGTTTATGAAGTACCTGTGCTAAAACTCACATCAGTTTAAAAAAAGGTAACGTGCATCAATTCTGAATGAACTAAGTGCATGGGTACTATATGCAAATTACTTTAGCCACATTTCATTTCATATTTATTGTTTTCAAATTTGCTCCTCACTTCTTTGTGCTCAGGGTCTGACAGTAAGGAAAAGGGGAAGTTGGGGGGAAGCAGAGAGCAAAGGGACTACCTGCTCCCTGAGATTTATTTTCCCTACTGTAGCAGTGGGAAGGGGACAAATTCAAGGCAAATCTCCAATAATTAGATTCTATACTTGGAAAATTATAACAAATTCTAAGTTTTCCATAAGTAGAATCTAATTATTGGGAGGTTCTCTTATAATCAGGGTCGTCATCTACTCACATAAATATGGTACCATTATACATGGTACAAAGGGAAATTTAAAAATAATAGTTTTCCTTTTGATTCTAGTACAAATATGCAAGTTATATCCTTCCTAAAACTGCAAGTTTTCCTGTTCAATGTTTATTCTCTCTGCAATTCCACCTTTAATTCAATGCTATATAGCAAGCTTGATACTAACATTAGAGCATGATAAATATCTCCTCTCCTTCTCAATGGTTTACCTTTTCCAAAAATGCTCGAGCTGAAATTTCTACAAGAGAAAGAACATTTTCCAAACAAGTCTAAACAATGTTTTTCACTTTTTTGAATAAAGTATAAAAGATGTATTTTAAAATCTTGGGGCTTTTTTGCACTACAATAAATGAGGAGCAGTCATTTATAGCTAAACCTAGCATGAAAGTTATTCTTCACTGCAATTAGTTTTGGCATAAACTGACAAACTTGTTAAGTAATACAGAACAGTGACATTTGCCTTAAACAGTGTTCCAAAAACATAAAGCATATCTACCTAGAAAATAAAACATTGAAAAAAAATTAAGAGCAACTAAAGACCACATGCATGGGGTTGTGTCCTATAGCCTGCAGGGCTTCCCACAGGCCCAGAAATTTGGCAGCAGGGAAGGGGTGGCAGTATTAATTGCCATGGTTTAATCCAAAGTTGTAGCAATTACCACTATTACCACTCAGCCACCGCTAAATTTCCAGACCTGTGGAGAGCCCCACAGGCTATCCAGCCCCATGGGCTAGTGGTTGAGCACCACTAGATTAGTACCTTTTAAGATTAATACCTTTTAAAGGCACCAATGCTCATCTGGACATATCTCAAGTCCAGTTTCATATTCAGGATACATCACAAAATTGCTTTCATTTGAAAGAACAATGGAAAATTTGACATTACACACTCAGAAATTAAGAACTCCAGGACACAGTCTCCAAAGTATCCTTGAATATGTAACTACTTATACCCACCCATCCTCCCATGCAGACAATATACAGAGAAGTGGTTCTCAACTCCACTGAACTCAAGGGGCCCATCCATAAAATTGTGAATTGAGTGGCATCCAGTTTATATATTACAATGCTTACCTCCTAACACAAGGGTGGTGGGGAAACCATCCAGGCAGTGATTAGCCTGAGCCTGGCTTATTTGCTTATCACCTCACATCTCAAGGCAGCCTTCAAAAGGATCTGGCAGCACTCTGGCTAGGAATCACAGAGCTGGAGTTGAATATCTGCCCCAAGCACAAAGCTTTAAAACCATCCTACGTAACAGTCCAAGCCTTGGTATGTGGAACTGACTTTATTGCCCAAGAGCCTCCATACTTCCCTGAATAACTGAGGTTCATTGAGACTGCAGTAGAAACTGTTTATGGGCAGCCCATAAAAGAGGTAGGGACGGCCTTGCAGTGCAGCTAACACCTCCTGTTCTCTCCCCAGAAACACAACCTCAGAACCGCTGAACCTGTAACTGAAGGAAAGAGCAAAGCAGAGAGTATAAGAATAAAAATGGGGACAAAAGAAAGATTAGTGATGGAAATGTAGAAGTCGACTAAAGTGTGCAAGCCATTACAAAACCAAATTAACCATCAATATAACTTAATTTGATAGCTAAATGAAAATTCATAAACAAGCCAACCCTAAAGAAAGTGTTTAGTTCCACCCTCCAAAGATCTCTCTCCTACAGAATAATGAAGTTAGATTACTTATTCAGGTAATATGAGAAAAGAAAGGAACGTCTAAAACTATGTTAAAAGTATAAGCTAGCATAAAATTCTATGTTGCAGCCAGGTTAATGATACTCTAGGAAATTAAATATGCAAAAAGCTATACATTTCAAGCCTAACATGTTACTGATTTTGTTTAAAAAATGAAACAAGTGCTATTAACTAGCACTTTACAAAAGATATAATCAAAAAAGGAGCTAAAAATAAGATCCGATGCAGAGAAAGTTACATCTGATACAAACCAAACACAAATTAAGATGCCTAGCACTTATTTACTAGATAACCAAGTAGTTAAGCAGCTACCAAACAAAGCGCATCTCAAAGAACAATTTCTAGCCAGCTTTTCAAACCCCTTCCTTAAAGATCCCACCTGAACCAAAAACTCACGTTTTTCTCCATTCCAGACCCACAAAACAGCCTCACTAAGAGCTACACTGAATTAGTGAAGGGTGATGCATCCTTTTAACCAAGGCAATGAAATTCCAAACAGGAGGCGGCTGTTTAAAATGGACAATGAAGAAGCATGTGGCTGGCACTAGCTTTGCATTTTCATGCCTATAGATACTTCGGAAGAACAAGGTTACCTGAACAATACAGACAGAATTTGCAAGCATTTAGGTTCACCTACACTGATAAGTAATATCGTATAACTAAGATGGTAATATTGCCTCTTGAAACCAACACCGAGCAGCTACGCTAGGAATCTTATTTCATTTGCATCCTCATGTCTGCACAAGGCCTGTCTAGGAAAAGGGTGCATGCAAAATACCTCTTGGAAGTTTCTCATGGTTCCCAGAAGCTTTATGGTACATCCCCAAAAACAGCAGCTATTTCAGTCCTGCCACCCCAAAAATGACCAGGTTGAATGTAAAAAGCTCTGCTTCAGGTACCAAACACTAGTCACCAGTCAAGTGAAGAGGCCCAAGGGAATAATCCAGTCTGTGCAGGTGAAATACTGCTGGAGAGCAATGTAGGAAAATCACACTGGACACAGCACCCGAAAAAGCAAATACTGTGCTATGAGACCACAGTAGGAAAACTCAAATTCCAGCTGGTTCTTCAGTATGCATCATCTGCACTAGCAACTTACCATTACACACCTGCCTGGGTTGTGCACTTAGACTCACACAGCCAGGAGTACAGAAGTGGTATGAGGCATGTCTTCCAAATGCCACAGCAACTAGGTGCACTAGCACATGCACCCAAGAGATGCAGTCACTTAGCATGCTCAAATTCTCTAGTGTAGATAAGGCCTAGGAACTGCTGAGATGTTTCAATAAAGGATGCCCCTTGACATGTTGCCCATGGCAAAAAAGATACAGACTGGTATATTTTTGCCCCTTCGCCTTCTTTTACATTTGAAAGGGAATAAGACAGTTTTCTAACTCAAGCCTCTCTGCTTTTTATATATTAGACAAATATAGACTTAATATTTCTATGCTTTTACTGGAGGAGTCCTTAGAATAGCAGCAAACCTTTAAGGTCAAGTGTTACCTTTTTTTGGTTTTTGTTTTGTTTTGTTTTAAAAAGAGCCTCTTCTCAAGCTTTTATCAATGAACCTGAGTTGGTGTTTTAAATAAGAAGCTGAATAATCAGTGTCCAAAATAACTGAAAATCCTCCCTCTTTTAGTCTCTAGTGAGATTATAACTCCCCTCAGCCCTTGAAAAAAACAAAATGAACTTCTCATTAAAAAAATAACAAAAAACAAAACAAAAAAAACAACAACAAGCTTTTCAGGTGCTTCTGAATCGGCTTCTTTTGCAAGTCATCTTTCATGATTATTTATTTAATAAATAAATGAATAATGCATAAGTACTCGTACTACCTTGGTTTACAAACACCACACACACAACTATTAGAAATTACACTGGATAATTCAGGCATGACAAATTATTCAGGCCCGAGAGGCGGGGCTGGACAGCTCCACAATGCCAGGAATAGCACTGGCTGCCAGTGCCACCCGCAGTAGCACAATCAACTAGAGACGCACCAGTATATCAACCACATATCAGATCGGCACCGATAAAAGGAAAATTAACATAATCAGCTATTGGGTTTTTTTGCCTGAGATAGCCAATAATGTCACTGATAAATGCCACTTGCATGCACACAGCTGCCATGCACACAGCCAAGATTGCAGCCAGGCAGCTTGAAGAGCAGTGTCCTTCCGGTCAGTCTGTGGGGGGAAAGGGAGTGGGGGTTGGAGAGCAGATTGAGGCCCCCCCCCAGTGAGGGAGGGAGTGGGGCAGGGGTAGGCACTGCACAGCTGGGGCAATGAATGGGACCCCAGAGCTGGGAGCAGCACGGAGCCACAGGTGTATCCAGGGGTGCGGCAGGGTGGGGGGGCTAAGGCAGCTCCCCACTGCTGCATCCCCCCCACTGGATTTGTGTGCAGGGTGGAGGCAGCCTGCCCGCTCCAAGTTCAGGGCCAGGAATGGCCCTCTTCCCAGTGGAGGGCTGGGCCCGGAGTAGGGCGGGTTCAGCTGCATGGGGTGGGTGACAGTGGCAGCCTTGGGAAGGGGCCTAAGGGGAAGCTAAAGTGAATTTTGAGGTGGCCACAGCTCCCCAAACCTCCCCCGCAACACCACCCCTGCACAGGGCACTCCACTCTGCTACCTTTCTCTCGGGAGCCCTACACCAGCTGCACACCCCCTGCCCTCCCCACAACAGGGGGCTTCCAAGGGAAAGGCAGCAGAGTGGAGTGCCATGAACAGAGGTAGCATTAGTTGGGGTTTGGGGAGGCTATAGCCACCCCACAATTCACCTTAGCCCCCCTGTAGCCACCCCTTCGCCCCATACAGCAGGGCCCAACCCATTCCCACCCACTCTGAGTCCAGCCCCAGCCCAGCACCCCAACCAGGAAGAGACTGGCAGTATCCCTGGCCCCAAACCCACAGCAGGCAGCCCACCTCCGCCCCACGCATAAATCCAGGGGCGGGGCATATGCCCCTCTTCCCTCCCCCAGGAGTGTGAGCAGCAGCAGGGAGCCACCCACCCTACCCACCCCCCCGTGCCCTCTGGACGAACCGCCCACAGCTACATCCCACTCCCAGCCCTGGGATCCCATTCACTATCCTGGCTGGGCAGCACCTGCCTCTGCCCCACGCCCTCCCTCACCATGTGGGCCTCGATCTGTCCCCCACATGCCTTCCCTCTCCAACACCCCTTCCACCCCACAGACCTACCAGCAGGACGCTGCTCTCCAAGCTGCCGGGTTCCATTCCTGTAAAACCGTTATCGGATGGGTATCAGCCAATATGGGTGGTTAATGATAGGCTTCCAGTATCGACCAAGAATATCTTTATCAATGCACCCCTACAATCAACCACCACTGGGCTTCTTTCCTTCAGCCAGTCACTCTTGCTACCAAGGAAAAGGAAAAGAAAGCCAGAATGCTGACGGAGGAAATAGGTCCATAAGCCAATGGACACTTGTCCAGGTCATCATCAATCCAATAGATGTCTTTGAACAGGCTGACTGATCCTGGGCCAGACATGCATATGTCACCCTATTGATTTATACCAGGGTTTAAGCCAACCATGGCTGCTGATGAATCAATTCAATCAAGAAACAAGCTCAAAGCATAGATGTGACTAACTAACACTGAGTAATTGCCAGAAGGTTCCCACTTTATAACTATCTGTAGTATCCACAATACACGGGGCACTTTCCACATACAACTGTATGACACCTACCCCAAAATGTACATTCTTTATAAACAAACAATCCAGCCAGAAAAAGTCTCGACTAAGAGGGAAACAATAGAAAATAAAACAGTGAAGGTGATAATTGGTAATGTCTTAGTATGAATAATGTGTTGTTTACAATACAGATATATACTGACAGTGAAATTACCCCAAAGTTACTACAACCTTGTCACTATCAGACTACTAACTCTCTACAGTTACCAGAGCAGAAGCAAGTCTTTAGGAGATATCTGAACATAGAAAGGCAGGTGAGGTGGCCTTGCAGATTAGTTCAGGAAGGAAATTTAATGCAGGGGGTAGTGGTGAAATCCAGGGATGTTTGTCTCTTCCACAAGCATGAGAATGTCCCTGTCTGTGGATTGGGAAAATAGACATGAACAGAGTCAAATCTGGGTAGGAAGGGAGAGATGTTTTACAAAACACTTGTACAATAAGCTAACAAGAGTACAAAGTATACACTTGACTGAAAGTAGAAAGACTGCATACATTTTCAATGCTGCCTGAGGCATAGAGTTTTAACGTTTGTTTGCATCAAATTAAAGGGCCTAAATGGCAAAAAGATGAGAAGAGTTACACTTTCCCCCACCATACGCACACTGGCTCAAATAAAAGATGTCATGTTCATTTTTTTTTTTTTTTTTTTACACAATTTTTTAACATTGCAGTGAATACGTACACTATACATATCCTATATACATATTACCATGTACATATTCAACTTTTAAACGGTGACTAGAGTGTATGTGATAACTACTGAAGGTTTAACCCTGAAAACTTTACAGCTATAAAAACTGCTACAACATTACACGAGTTCAAGGAGGAATGTGAAGATGATGATTTCAGATTACCACCAGTACCTTTCAGGCAAATGCATGGTGCTTGGAGGTAGCATATTTTCTCACATACCACCCCCAAATAAGGCAAGAGGGGTTGGGAATTGGGCTCAGCCAGTAGTGCTTTACCAGTTGAGGGCCTGATCCTACTGGTGCCAAACTGCCTGGACCCTCATCAACTATGGTGGATAGCTAACAGTATCTTAAAAAAAATTAGCCGAGGGCTCGTCCAGCTTGAAAAGAAAGGCAAGGAAGCTCAGGGCTAAGCTAGCAGCACTTAAGTCAGCTGAAGTCCTGTTGAAGCCAAACTGCCTGCCTCTACTCCAGCCAGGTGGGCCCTCAGCTGACTAGCAAGTCCCACTGGCTGCCCACCTGGCTCAGAGAGGGACCAGATATTTCGGCTCCACAGAATCAGGAAGAAACACTTCAGTCACAATCTGTACAGCAGTGGGGAAGTATGTTGTGCACAACTTTGGACCTGCAGGTTTGTCTGTCTTGATCTGGCTTATTCTGTAACAGATTTCAACAAGAATCAGGTCCTCTACTTCCTGAAGTGTTTCTTATGCCTTTGGAGTAGAAGATTTCTTATTGTTGAAGCTTTACAAAAGCTATGTTTTTCTTTAAAACATGATGGGTTGGGGCTCCACCAGGCCCCTGTCAAGGGCATATGTAGTCTAAGAAAGAAAATCTAGAATGCACTAGATTTACCAAGTGACAGTAGCCACCATTCATACAGTCTGAATAATGAAAAAAAAATGGTTCATTACACAAGTTACCCTGTTACTTGACTGGGAAGGCTCAGTCAGGAATTATCCTTCCTTGAGCAGGGAGCTAGATCAGTTTACCTCCGAGCTCCCTTCCTATGGTAATGCAGAATGTGACAAACTTCTAGATACCTTTAAACAGCAAAAACAAGAGGCAGGTAAAGTGACCAACTGCATTTACAACCACACTTAAACTATTAAGCAAGTATGTGACAACATACATCAATGTTTGACAAAGTCTTTAACACCCCAGGCAGCTGACTTCAAGGGATATCTCACCACTGTCTAACTGTGCTACTACAACTTGAGTTTTCACTAGCAAACTTAAAAAAACAGGCTCACAAACATGCAACAAAACATTTCACAAATTGATGCAGGTATGAGCAATTTGTTGAGTTTTCCAGCCAAAAACTTTCTTTTTTTTAACCTGAAGAGGGAATAAGAACCACACACACAGGCACAATCAGCACTAAATAGCAAAAATGAGGAGTACTAGTGCAGGACTAGCCTGGCACGGATCTGTATGACAAGAACTAAAGGCAAACTAGCCATAACATTCTTTAAACATTAGCACTTTTCTTGAATTTGAATAGTTACATAGTCTCAGTTCTGAAACTGGGACAGAGCAGAAGTCATACTACAACACAGAAAACTAACAAGTCACACCGAAAGAATAATTTTGGCACACTAAGTTTTGGCACGCTAATACAAAATCAACCACAGCAATTTAGAAAAGCGTCACGGGCAATATCAGCTATCTCAAGCAAAAAAAAGCAGCAGCAATAATTAAGCTTATTTGAATTGAGACTAAGACTATATTTCACAAATGGCAAAGACCACTTTTTCTTGTGAAACGAAGAAATCTTAAGATTTAGCTGCCTACGGTGAAGTATTCGACTGTTTTTCCTCAGCTTCCACCTGCGCACTCCTACTATTTTCAACAGCATTTTCAAGTGCAACAGACAGGCCGTGTAAATTCAACAAAACAAATATTTCTAATTGAACACGTGCAAGGATTATGGTAGTATTTTTATTTAGAGAGAGAGATAGATATTTATATACATACACACACACACATATACATGCTTACACACGCACATACACACACCCCTCCCCCTTACTTTGTCACTGAAGTTAGCAATTACACTAACTCAGAAGATATAAAATGAAGAGAGCTGATGGGTAAGATCGCACGTTCACTTAACCATTTTTTAGCCTGCGCTGGCTCAAACAATAAGCTTTTTTTTTCTTTTACCAAATCCATTTACATCACGTTTTACTGAGACGGAGGATGACCAGCACTTAGAGGAAGGAGCTGCCCATGCTCTTGGTTCACCATTCAACTATGACTCCACGTTAAAGATCCTGATCTAAATGCTGTGGCCTTAACAGAGACCCGAAAGGTTCCCCCTCCCCCCGTGACCCACTGCAATACCCCTTCGGGACAGACACTTACACCGACAAACATCAAACGAAAGCAGCAAGACCCAAGACAGTTTCACAGAGAGCCCCTGACCCTACGGGCTTTCACTAGACTGCTTCAAAACACATGACAAGATCCAACTTTCAGGGGAAAAAACCTTCAAGTTCAGCAGAAAAAAAATCTCAGGAACAGAGGAAATAACTACAGCTAAACCAAGTCACAAAAGGAATAGTAAAAAATTTTAAAAACACAACACTGTGCCCGGCCAATACAGCCTGGATACGTCTGCGCGGGGTGCACTAGCTCACATCTGCTCCTGATTGAAATCTGCAAAGGGAGAAGTGCGCCGTGTTTGCGATTTAAGAAAAAACAAAACAAAAGAGAGAAAGAAAGAAAGAAAGAAAGAAAAGAAAGGAAGGAAGGAAGGAAAACAAAAACCTTTCCCCTCCGGGCTGAGACCAAGCATGGAAACATCCCAGCCCCGGCTCCGGGACGCGGCGGGTGGGAAAGGCCCCGCAGCGCCCGCAGGGCGTCGGACTGGGGCTCTCTGCCCAAAAACATCCTCTCCCCCCCCCCCACAAAAAAAATCCCCCCCAAATGGTCTTGTTTCCCCAGCGAGGGCCAAGAAGGGGAGAAACCCCCCCCAATAGAAATGACTCCTTCGTGACGTCACGAATCACTTCGCCGTGACGTCAGAGGGCCCGTTAGTGCGGATGTGGGGGGCAGGGGGGTTACCTGGGCCTCGGGCCCCCCGCTCCCCGCCCGCCCGCCCGGCGCCGCCTCCCCTGCGGCAGGGCCCGGCCCAGGCTCGGGGCGGGCGGGCGCGCCGGGCCGCGGGGAGGGAGGAGGTTGGATCCGCCGCCGCCGCCGGTTGTTGTTGTTACCGCCGCTGCCGCCGCCGCTCCGCCGCCGACACGTCCAGCGCCGCCGCCCCGCGCATGCGCCACATCCGGGTCCCTCGCGCGGCCGCGGCCGCCGCCGCCGCCGCCGCCGCCCCCCCATCCCTGAGGGGCGGACTGCGCCTGCGCAGGGGCGAGACGTCTCTATGGTTGCGAGGCGCTGGGGTGGTTGGTTGGTTGGGGTGTTTTTCCAGTTTGGAAGGGCGGCGTTTTATGTTTCAGGGTGCGGGGCCCTCCCTAGCGCAGTGTTCTTCTTTGCCTGCTCTGGTTAGAGGGAAGGGTAGGGAAGGGTGGGCAAGGGCAGGGAGCCCTGATGCTTTGGGGGTGCTGCGGAAAGTTTGTCCGTACGCTTGGGGGTGCTGCGGAAAGTTTGTCCGTACGCTTTGGGGATGCTGCGGAAAGTTTGTCCGTACGCTTTGGGGGTGCTGTGGAAAGTTTGTCCGTACGCTTGGGGGTGCTGCGGAAAGTTTGTCCGTACGCTTTGGGGGGTGCTGCGGAAAGTTTGTCCGTACGCTTGGGGGTGCTGCGGAAAGTTTGTCCGTACGCTTTGGGGGTGCTGCGGAAAGTTTGTCCGTACGCTTTGGGGGTGCTGCGGAAAGTTTGTCCGTACGCTTTGAGGGGTGCTGCGGAAAGTTTGTCCGTACGCTTGGGGGTGCTGTGGAAAGTTTGTCCGTACGCTTGGGGGTGCTGCGGAAAGTTTGTCTGTACGCTTTGGGGGATGCTGCGGAAAGTTTGTCCGTACGCTTTGGGGGTGCTGCGGAAAGTTTGTCACGAGGCCCACCAAGTAAAGTTGCCAACCCTCCAGGATTGCCCTGGAGTCTCCAGGAATTAGAAAGAAATCTCCAGGAGACTGCTGATAAAAGCTAGGGCATTCATTAAAACAAATATTAAATGTTGAATCTGATTTATATAGTAGTCCAGTAGGTTTTTAAAATGTAATAGTAATGTTGCATTTGCCTTCCTGATATGCAATGATGACATTAATGACTTCACAATGTGACGAAACCTCCCGGAATAGGTTCAAAGAGAGTTGGCAACCCTACCACCAAGTTTCTTATTGGCATTCCTCAGGTGGGGAGACTGCAGGAAAGGTGGCAATTGATTCCTTGGGACAAATAATAATGAAACTGGGGCAGGACGCTGCAGAAAGGGAGGACTCCTGGGTTTATTACATCCCTGGGTGAGAAGCCAAGCCTGCAGACAGGTGCACAGAGGCAGGCTGGCCTCCTGCCAGCTGGGCCGGCTGCATCCTGCAAGGTGGGCAAAAGCCAGCAGAGAGTTCCTCATGGTGCCCAGTGG
The DNA here is from genome assembly GCF_030867095.1 of Alligator mississippiensis. NCBI lineage: Eukaryota > Metazoa > Chordata > Crocodylia > Alligatoridae > Alligator > Alligator mississippiensis. Next base: position 287,960,061 of record NC_081826.1, read on the forward strand.
CTGGGTCTCATTCCTGCTCCGCTGTGTGGCCAGGCCTCAGCAGCAAAAGTCACACCAGGCGACTCCTGGAGATTGGAAAGCCCCAGTGTCTCCTCCAGCTTTGCACCTTAGATTCATAGATTCATAGATGTTAGGGTCGGAAGGGACCTCAATAGATCATCGAGTCCGACCCCCTGCATAGGCAGGAAAGAGTGCTGGGTCTAGATGACCCCAGCTAGATGCCCATCTAACCTCCTCTTGAAGACCCCCAGGGTAGGGGAGAGCACCACCTCCCTTGGGAGCCCGTTCCAGACCTTGGCCACTCGAACTGTGAAGAAGTTCTTCCTAATGTCCAATCTAAATCTGCTCTCTTCTAGCTTGTGGCCATTATTTCTTGTAACCCCCGGGGGCTCCTTGGTGAATAAATACTCACCAATTCCCTTCTGTGCCCCCGTGATGAACTAATAGGCAGCCACAAGGTCGCCTCTCAACCTTCTCAACCTTGGTGCCCCTTCCTCTCCTCAGTGCCCCCATCCACAGCCTGACGTTGCTTTTCCCCCGGGCCCAACCAACCTCCATCAAACAAATTTTTCAGTCACGAAGAAGAGTACATCCCGAGCACAAACATCTCTAGGGAACGGTGGGAGTCAGACAAAACCCCTATCTCTGCCTTTGATGCATTGCAGCAGAGTAGCGCTATTATTCTGCATTTCCCCTCAAGCCCCATTAAGACATCTGGGGCCTTTCTGACCGGGAGACGTAGGGGCAGGTTACATGAGTAGGACCGAGTGCATGGCTTCCTGCCTGCTAGATAAACTGGAGAGACACGGGTTAGGGAAACCCCAGCATAAGTCTTGCCATATAGGACGGGAAGGGCTAGTATGCGGGAAAGGGCATCCTCTGCCAGGCCAGCTGGCGGAAGCTCGGGCTCCCAGGAACAGGTGTGTCCTTTTCCTTCCTAGCAGGCTCTAGCTGGGTTGAAGTTGGTGTGAAGAAAAGGATATGAAGAAACAGATAGCTGAGACTTCATTTTTCCACTTCAGCTATTGAGTTTACACACATGCATGCACCCTACCAGTTAGATTTCAGACAGAAATAGCAGTGGCTGCAGCAGTGGATAATAGGAACTGTCCTTGGCAATGATTTTGCTTCTTCCTCACAAATTGTTTTTCTCTAGGGCCCTGGGTGTCTACTGCCATGCTGCAGGAGACTGATGCTGCCTGGGGTTATCAGTGCATTTGTTCAGTAATCTTAGCTCAAGAGCACATCCTCTGTCCTCTCTGTGGAGCCCTGGGTTGGACCAAAGGAGTCTTCTGGCAGGGCGAACAGAGCGCTGTGTCTGCTCCACCTCTCCACACCAAGCCACACAAGGTCTTGCTTTGAACCTTGATTTTAAGATGCAAGGTGCTCAACTAACACAGTTCCTTAAAAAAAATGACCATGATGATAAGGTCCAAAATGAATTTCCTATACTGAGTATTAGTTTAATGATGCTGAAGTTCACAAAAATAGTGTTAGCCACCATTCACTGAAAAAAATCCCTCCTTTTCCATCTGGACTGTCTTAAATTAAACATTTTAAATTTCTTCTAGCAAAAAAACTCTCACTTTTAGGGTTGATTCTGAAATGTTTAAGGTTTGTCAAGATGGAGAACTTGGCCAGGATATTTCGTAAGAGCTCACTGTGTGCACTTATTACACCAGGATAAAGGGGATGGAGATGGGGGGGGAGATACAGCAAACTCATGTATTCCTCAATAGCGATTCTTGCCAACACCCCCTTTAGATAAATTATCCCACTGACCATAGTTGGACAACTTTTATATATAAGCCTTTCAAGGCTGGGTTTTAAAAGTTGTTTGTATAGATTTTTACAATATACAGTACTCATTTTAAACCATACCTCAGTCTATCTATGCATTATTCTACTTTGTCTGATTTGGGGAAAATAAATGTTGTTGACAGTTGCTTAATGCAATTAGCCTAGCCCAAAGAAAGCCCCACTGCAGTCACAATTAATTAATCAAGCTAAGCAGCTCCTAAAATTGAGGTAAAGGCATCAAACTCTTTTACCTTAGCTTTAGTATGACTCCCCAGCTAAAATACTAAATGGTGCCTTCACTGGTGTCAGTTGTTGTGGTGGGTCATCCCCTTTGTTTCCCCAGTTGTGATTCAATAAGACCATCCCTTTAGGCAGTTAAGTCCAGGCGGGGTTTTGGATTATGAATTCCCCATAAACGGTAGGGCTGTGCGAAACGGCAGCATTCTGTTCGATCAGCGCTTCAACAGAACAGTGTTTTGTTTCAACTTTTGTTTCGAGTCGAAACGGCTGTTCTGTTTCGTTCTGTCGAAACATTTTGCCGTTTCGACCCTGTTTTGATGTTTCGCCCATAGGATATAATGGGAAAAGTCAAAACAGGCTATAACTTTGTCATTTCTGGCCAGATTTGAATTAAACTTACAGGGATGGTAGCCCCTTCTGAGGCCATGATGCATGCCACGTTTCAAGGAGATAGGTACAGGGGGCTCGGAGAAACTGCACCCCCAAATCCTGAAAGTAAAACTCATGTCACGTGTATGTGTTAAGCCACAGTGGGGTCAAAACTGCAGGGATGGTAGCCCCGGCTGAGTCCACAGAGCCTGCCAGCTATCAAGGAGGTAGGTGCAGGGGTTCTGGGTTTTGGGGCCCTGCACCTCTGGCCACAGGCAGGCAAAACTCGTGCCAGGGGTGTTTATGCAGCTGTCTGTCTTGGGGCAGAGGTGGGGGGAAACTACTGCAGGCCTGGCTGCTAGGTCCTGCTGCAGCCACAAAGCCTGCCAGCTGTCAAGGAGGCTGGTGCGGGGTGGTTCTGGGGCCCTGCACCCCTAGCTGCTCACAGGCAAAACTCATGACATGGGTGCTTGTGCAACTGCTGCCTCTCATCAGGCAGGAGGACTGAAAATCCCCCATAACTTGTCACCAAGACCTGAGGGTAATAACTGACCACTGTACGAACATGAGCCAGCAATGCGATGCTGTAGCCAGCAGGGCCAACCATACACTGGCATGCATCAATTGATGCATCTCCAGCAAAACCATTGCAAAGAAGTGATTCTCTTGCTCCACTCAGCACTGGCGAGATTGCAGCTGAAGTACTGCATCCAGTTCTGGGCTCTGCACCTTAACAAGTAGGTGGGCCTAGTTGCAGGAGGTGGCCAGGCTTCCAGATGCACACCCCGATCCTCTGCATTTCCCATGCACACTCCTGCAGCGTGCTGGTTGCTGGAAATCCAGAGGAAATGTTGCATTTGTCTCCATCCAAGGTCCGAGAGGTCCAGGAAACATAACTTGATTATTTTTTCATCTACCCTGGTCACTTAAATCTAAATTTAAAGTGAGGCAATGCACAGCTTTCAGAATCTGAGCCTTACCCATTTGTAAATCTACACTGACCTACACAAGGTTGAAACCAGAGGCAGAGAAGAGTGGCCCATTGCTATGGATGGCCTCCAACACAATCATAGCTAAACTCTTCAAAAACATGAACGCATCTACGTTATTGCTATTTGACCTATAAGGAACTGGGCAAACAGCGTTTGTCATCTGCATGACATCAAGCTTAAGTTAGATCTGAAGGGTCCAGTGCTGACACCTGAACCATCAAGCCATCCTTTCCTTTCTCTCTCATTTAAGCCCAACAAAAATAAGAACGACAAGAGTTTCAGAAAAAAGGAAGAGATAAATGGTCCTAAAAGAGGAACACAAAATGTGTATTTGCACTCATGTGTCATTATACCACAAATAAAAACAGTCTGTGTTTTTTACACTTTTACAAAACTACAAGAAAAAACACATTTTAAAAGTGTACACTATTCTTTTCTACTGCAAAGCACAAGGTCTTAATCACTGAATTATGTCTAATGTGCATGTTTTTGTGAACTCTATGTGCATATTCTCATAATTATGCTAACGAGAAACAATGTACTTCGACAGACAGGATCTGCTGAAACTAACAATGAAACTTAAATTGATTTAGTGTATTGTCACCGCAACGCAGAATCCCCAATCTACATAATATAAACACTTCATAACCTTTTTCCCATCCCTAGAAAACAGATTTTACTGATGAAAACTGCCATATGAAAGCTATGTATGATGTTAACGATTATGTTTTCCTGCATAGATATAGTAAATAACTCATGATAATAAAATCACATGTTAAGGTACAACTTGAAGATCATATGGCAAATTCATGGGAAGTAAAGTCTAACTAGCTGGCTATGGCTTTCAAAACTGCAATCTTTTCTTTGAAACTAATATTTCAAAGGGATAATGAAAGTAGAGATTTATGGCATGAAATGGCTTCTTAGGAATGTGCATTACATTGATTTAAATGTAATGATCAGGCTCTATAAATTCATTCACAAATAAGTTTCAATTGGAAACATTGGACCAACTTCCATGTTACAGATTTCTAAGGAGATAAAAATACAAATATACAGACATGTTGCAAGGTTTTTCTGCATGCTAGGTGCACACCAGTGCTTTTCTCAATAATCAAGCAAGGCTTTTTGGGTAGATGTGTTATCTTTAATTAGACCAACTGAGTAGTTGGAACAAAGTTCTTTACAAGCTTTCTGGCACAAGTACCCTTCTTCAGACATAGGGAGACTATCAGGTATCAGTGCAGGTATCAAATTAAGGCGTGAATAGTAAAAGCGCATTAATGAACGTGTAGATGCATTATAGCATTTACACATTCCCAAGGCCTAAATCAATCCACATATAGTGTTAATGTGCTTTAATACCTGCACATGTAGATGCCTGCCTAAACACACTTAATTCACATTAAGCTAATGCGCATTAGATTTCTCTCTCTCTAGGTAGCATATCCAAAGGGTATGTTGGTGACCATGGTCTTCCACAGATCTCTTCTCTTTGGCATACAGAATTTCCAGTGTTAATACATTCATCTATTTAGATAGACTCTTCATATAAGTCAACCTCTTGTTCCACAACCTCTCCCTCCTTCACTATTTCCAGTTACAACCAGACTTTCAATTTCCTTTTTCCTCATAACATGTCTGAGAAACTCCAACTGTCTCTTTCTGATGTTAATCAGCAGCTTCCTTCTGCAGCCTGCTCTTAACAAAATATCTTCGTCTGAAGTGTGACTTGTCCAACATACCTTCAAGAAATGCTTGAAGAGCCACATCTCAGTTGCTTCAGTTCTCTTGTCCATACTTGGCGATATTGTCCACCATTCTGATGCATACACGAGGACTGGTATAATATAGCAATCCAAAACTCTTAACTTCATCCCCCATGGACATTTTACTATTTGTCAATATCTTTCATTTTCAGAAATGCGTCTTTTGCCATCCCTATTCTCCATTTTATTTCATGATCACATTTACCATTAAATTAAATTTAGGGGCACTTACGTGCACATGTAGACACACCCACTGTTGAGGATTCTGCTTCTTCACCACTCTATTTTCAGAGTATCCTCTATGTTCCCTTGTACATGGCCTGTTATGCTCATTTACACAGATGAACTTAATTCCTTTGATGAGCCCTGTAACGTTGCTACCTTTCATTTAATCATCACGTTTATTTCCTTGACCAGTTCCTGGGGCCTTAAACTATATATCTATTCATACTACAGGGCTTTAAGATCAGTGAAGCACTCTGGAAAGTTAGCACTAGCAACAGCCTTGTAGCCTTGACAACTGTAAGCAGTATCCCCACTTTACAGGGAGACATGTGGAGGCAGGGAGATTAAGTGATCATCCAACGCTACGTAATGAATCCATGCAAGACCCATGACTAAATATCAGGCATGTCAGACTTCTAGGGCACTGATCAAGACTCCAGAGTATCCACTGAAGACATTTTGCACTTGCTGTTGAATAGCATTTGGCAAATCTACACAAGCATTTAGGCCAAGATACAAATACTGAATCCAGAAATGGCAGGGGAAGTTGTAGATATGGTGCATGTAGTGACCCATCTGAAATTTCACTAGGAAAGACTTGTGTAAAAAGTGCTATGAGATTTTTAATGACTACACCCTATATTTCTTAACACACATCTGAAAAGATACATAGTATTTCCAATCAACAAGCTGGAGCATTGGTCCAGAAGAAGGTGCTACATGCTGAGATATCACCATATTTCCAAGCAACTAAATGTTCCAATGAACTTGCTTGCCCTGTCATCTGCTGGGAGGTCAATACAGCAGTGTGCAGGCAATCCAGGAAGTTTTTGGAGGGTGTTGGGGACAACATCCTGGTGCAAGTGCTGAAATGGACAACTAGAGGCTGTGCTCTTCTTGACTTGCTGGGAACCAGGGAAGAATTGGTGGGGAATGTAGCAGTGGATGGCAACTTGGGCAGCAGTGACCATGAGATGAGTTCAGGATGCTAAGGAAAGGAAGGATGGACAGCAGCAGAGTAAGGATCCTGGACTTCAGAAAAGCAGACTAAGACTCACTCAGGAAACTTATGGGCAGGATGCCCTGGGAAGCCAGTCTGAAGGAGAGAGGAGTCCAGGAGAGCTGGCTGTACTTTAATGAAGCCTTACTGAGAGTGCAGGAACAAACCATCCCAATGTGCAGGAAGACTAGCAAGTATGGCAGATGACCAGCTTGGCAGGGAACTCTTCAGTAAACTAAGTCTCAAAAAGGAAGCTTGTAAGAAGTGGAAACTTGGACAAACAAATAGGGAGGAGAATGAGTAGTGCTTGGATATGCAGTGATGAAATCAGAAAGGCCAAAGCGTAACTGGAGTTGCAGCTAGCAAGGGACATGTGGGGTAACAAGAAGAGTTTTTAAAAGTATGTCAGCAACAAGAAAGGAAAGTGTGGGTCCCTTACTGAATGAGGGAGGCAACTTTGTGACAGAGGATGCAGAAAAGGCTGAAATACTCAATGCCTTTTTCACCTCCATCTTCACAAGCAAGTTCAGCTCCCAGACTACTGCACTGGGGAGGAAGTGAGTATCCCTCAGTGGTGAAAGAGCAGGTTAGGGACTATTTAGAAAAGCTGGACGTGTACAAGTCTATGGGGCTGGATGGGATACACCTGAGGGTGCTGAGGGAGTTGGCTGATGTGATTGTAGAGCCTCTGGCCATCATCTTTGAAAACTCATGGTGATAAGGAGAGGTCCTGGGTGACTGGAAAAGGGCAAACATAGTGCCCATATTTAAGAAAGGGAAGAAGGAGCATCCGGGGAACTACAGACCAGTCAGCCTCACCTCAGTCCCTGGAAAATTCATGGAGCAGATCCTCACGGAATCCATTTCTAAGCACTTGGAGAAGAAGAAGGTGATTAGGAACAGTCAGCTTGGATTCGCCAGGGGCAAGTCATGCCTGAGCAACCCTATTGCCTTCTATGATGAGGTGACTGGCTCTGTGGATGTGGGGAGCCCAGTGGATGTGGTGTACCTTGATTTTAGCAAGGCTTTTGATACAGTCTCCCACAACATCCTTGCAAGCAAGCTAAGGAAGTGCAGGCTGGATGAGTGGACTGTAAGGTTGATAGAAACCTGGCCGAAGCATCAGGCTCAGAGGGTAGTAGTCAGTGGCTTACGAGGTCCCTTCCCACTCTAATGTCTAAGAAAATCTATGAAAAATCGTTCTTTGACTAGCTAAATGTTTCTGAGCTCTAATTTAGCCTTTCTGTCTATGTTTAATATGTATGCATAGATTTAAAAAAAAGCTGGATCAAAATGAAAATTAGGATCTAAGCCCACTTAGTCCAGTGGAACCCAGACAGTTTGTAGCATTAGGCTCCACAGACTTTGCAAAGATGAGGTGGAGTCGCATACAGCCACAGGGGTTAGCTGAATGAGACCATTATTGCCCTCCAGCTGGGTGGAGAAGCAGTGCCCTTTGAAATTAATGCCACAGGAAACAGCTACTACTCAGTCCATCCTTCACTTCTGCCTGCTGCAAGTTAAGCAAGTTTTGAAACACCCAGGGAGAAACGATCCAGGTTCTGTTGTAGTTATCACCTGTATTTTTAAAAAGTGTCAATGTTACAGAAGCCTTTAATTTTATTTTCTCTCACCCTTCCCACACTACTTTAGCCTGGAGTTCCTTAGGCCCCTCTGTTGCTATCCCTAGAAGAGATAGACAAGAACTTGTGCGGGCCGGGGGCGAGCCGGGCCCGTCTTTGCGCACGCGGGCTGTGGCCAGCAGCCCGGGCACGCGGGGCCGGAGAAGACCGGGGGGTGAACTAGAATTAGTCAAGGACGCGTAGTGGTTGATTCAAAGATTGTTTACTTACACCAGTGGTGGTAGTGGTGTAGGCTGGTCAGCATCCAGGCACAGCTCCGCTTAAATCCTCGTTGGAGGACTACGACAAATTCGTTCTAGCCCCGGAGTTGTGAAGCTCTGCGGGTTCGGTAATTTCTTTCCCCTGGAGTTGTTAAAGCTCCGTGGGTTCGAATATTTAGTATACAGGAAAAGGGATACGTCTAGGATTGCACTCGGCGACAGGGAGAGGCCAGAGGCTGTTTAGACCTCTGTTGCCTTCTTAAGAGATGCGTTGGGTCCGTAAGGATCTGCAGCGCTTAGAGATCTTCACACAGCATGAAGATCTTCCTCCTGGTGAGTTCTCCAATTTCTCCTTCTCTCTCCAGTTTTTCTCTCTCTCCAGCTTGGGCGGAAACCACCCAAGCTCTTTATACGGCTAGCAGGCCAATCGCCAGCCGCCACATGTGCATAATTTAGAATCGGCCAATAATGTGGCACGAATCCTCATACAAATGGCGGGAACTCCTTTGAACCGTGCATTTCTGAGATGCAAAAGAAATGCACCATGCAAAGAAAGCTACAAATTGGCGGGAAATTCTCTGTTGCACTGGGGTTCTCTTCTGCAGCAGAGAACTCCACCGTGCAAGGAAGCTGCAATTCAGAGGGAAAAATAATTTAGCGATGCCAAAGCACACACAAACAGAAAAGCACAACTTTGGGTTGTGACAGAACTCACAGTATACAGAAATCCTCATGGAAAGAAATGTGTCATTTCAAATAGAAACGATTGAGAAATCCTGGCCTGAGATCACAGACTCATAGAAGTCAGGTCGGAAGGGACCTTGTAGATCTTCAAGTCCAACCCCCTCCCTGGGCAGGAGGAAAACTGGGCTCAAATGACCCCAGCCAGGTAGGCATCGAGCCTCTTCTTAAAGACCCCCAGGGGAGGAGCCAGCACCACTGCCCTTGGAAGTTGGTTCCAGATCCTAGCCGCCCTGACTGTGAAGTAGTTCTTACGGATGTCTAATCTGAACCTACTCTCCAACAACTTGTGGCCGTTATTCCTTGTTATCCTGGGGCGCGCTAGGGGAAACAAGGTCTTCCCCAAACCCTTCTGGTCCCCACTAGTGAGTTTATAGACAGTCACAAGGTCCCCCCTCAGCCTTCTCTTGTGAAGGCTGAACAGGTTCAGGTCCTGTAACCTCTCATTGTAGGGTCTGCCCTGCTGTCCCCAGATCATGTGGGTGGCCCTCCTCTGGACCCTCCCCATGCTGTCCACATCCCTCTTGAAGTGGGGTGCCCAGAACTGGACACAGTACTCCAGCTGCAGCCTGACCAGTGTCGCGTAGAGGGGGAGGATCACCTCCTTGGCCCTACTTGAGATGCACTTGTGGATGCACGATAGGGTCCGGTTAGCCCTGCCAACCGTGACCTCGCATTGTCAGCCCATGTTCATCTTGGAGTCAATAATGATTCCAAGATCCTTTTCTGCCTCTGTGCTCTCAAGAAGGGAGTTTCCCATCTTATCAGTGTGCTGCTGGTTCCTACTACCAAAGTGCAGCAGTAACCAGCGGATAAAGGGAACAGTATCTTCAAAAAATCCTCATTAGCCCAACAGTCTCTTGATCTGCTGGGCTGAGCTACAAATCCAGTGTCATCCTCAGCGATAATAATACTCACCAGTGTCATCCTCAGCAATAATAATACTCACCAGTGTCATCCTCAATGATAATAATACTCACCACTTTCAATCCTTTAACTTAAAATTATGAAGCCTTCATTTTTGGCTTAGTCATCCAACCACTATTTTTTCATGTCATATCCAAATCTCAAAGGTTAGTTGAGCAGAGTGAAGTCAAAGCAGTAGCTTCCTCCCTATTCTTCCCTCAAATAGCTCAGCTCCTCAGGGTCTGCGTCAGGGCTCGGCAATGTTTTTGGTCAGAGTACCAAAAATACCCCAACCTTGACCCACGCTTTGACTTGACAAGGTGCCCGACCCCCACTGCTAGCGGCAGATGCACATGCACCTCTGGGCAGACAGCAGGTGAGAGGCCAGGTTTGCAGTGCTCCAGGCCCTTCCCTGCCATGCACCCTAAAAAGGCGTGCACGAAGCTGCCACCAGCCCTGGAGCTGGGCCAGGGCTCCAGACCCCAAAGCATTGGTTGCAGCCTCCTGGCTGCCAGCTGACCTGGGCTCTGCTGCGAGCAGCCCCTGCTCTGTGGCCAGTGGCAGCTGCCCAGAGCCCAGCAGATCAATGGCTCTGGTGCACGTATCTGGGGTTGCTGACCCCTGGTCTACATTGTCATGTGCTGCAACCCTAAACAACCTTTACAAATACCAGCCTACTACTATGTTGTACTAAGCACTTAACACTTCTCAGGAGTTGCTCTCAGCTCCCATTAATTTGCACTGGTTTTAAGGGCACTTAGCATCTTGCAGGATTAGTCCCATAATTGCATCTCATTTCCTGAAAGAGCAAATACACACTGAACAGCAGTAGAGCAGCAGCTGGTTAGCAAAGAAGAGTACTTATTTAAAACGATTGTTAGAGGTAATTTTACTTGGCTTGAAACTATTGAAGGAGAAGAAATGTCAACTGCTTCTGTGAGGGCTGCTTGTGACATCCGAAGGGGAATTAGTACAGCTGGACATTTTAATCCGTGCTATGCAATGTTCGCTCACATATGGGAGAAATTCAACCTTTGTACCTGCCATGCCTAGGCTTAAAATTAGACTGCTGACATTTGAGCCATATTGGTTCTCACAGCTTCTTTCAGAGGGATTTATTTTTAACTTTGGATGCACTTGGAGATAAAAATAAAAAGGGAAGTCAGGGATCTTAAGTTTCTCTACATCTTCGAAGCATTTGCAAATAAAGGAGGTTACCAAACCTCAAGTTGTAAACCTACCTACGGATTTCTATCTTACCACTTCATTTAGCAGCTCTCAATTTAAACATTTTTGGGCAGCCAAGATTGACTTATTTTTCCCTTCCCTAATTACTTTATGATTAATGGCCCCAAATCCGTTTTATCTTACTGGCACACACAAACCATTAACATCCTTCTAATCTCATTAAAGGCCAGATTTTCAAAAGAGTTCAGCACCTTTTTCCATTGAGAACAAAAGAGAAGGCCAGACAGTAGGAAGCACAGCCATATGCATTTGTAGGAAACACTTTGGCACCATAACAGTTGCTAACAGAAATTCAGCACAGAAATATACTCTGGGATTTCATGTATACCACTATATTTACATAATGCACACCTCTACTCTCCACATCTGTAAAGGAGAAATGGTTTATTAAAGAGTATTTTTTGTGAACGGCCTAAATATAATGACCTGTCAGCAAGAGAAGTAGAAAAACACTGGACAAATTATGGACAGATAGACTCAAATAATGTTTCTAGCCCTTACTAATGTATGGGTCTTGAGCCAACCCCTTAAGCTGCCAGGATCAAAACTCTTTTTGTTCTTCACTTTTACTAGCTGAAAGCTCCCAGTTTACCCTGACATGGAAGCTGATTGATACTCACATCACATGGTTTACTAAGGAGCCTGAAGGGGCGTCCCATCTGTTCTCACTGATTTGAATGAGAATTGAGAAGGCACAAGACCTTGCAGTATCAGGTCCAGCATTACTTCACTGCTTTCCAAAACTGTATTTACCCAGAGCTACAGGACAGACAAAGCAAGGCCAGAGGTAATATTCACAGTGGAGAGAGAAGGGCTACATGAATTGTTTGCAGTTTGTAACTCTTTCTCCTAAATTAGGGGGATCGCTAGGGTGCTGTGTCTGGTGAATTCTTTACACAACCTTGAAAAAGTACACCCCTTTTCCAAATTTGATGCCCTAACTCTACAGACTAAGATTTTTCTGTTAGTTCCTATGAAGAAGTACAGCAGGCTGGGAGTGGAATCCCTCAGTTGATTTTAATCTCTGTCCAGTACAACAGAAATACTAGATCAATCCCTGGTTCGGTGATAGTGTTTAAATTCAAAGATTCTGGGCTTTCTTTAAGCCTGGGGAACCTTTGCCCTCTATAAAGCACTTTCTGGCATTCAGAGTTGTGCTCCTGCTGGCTGTTGCTCTACAATAATCTCTAACTCTCTATCTTGATATGGAAAATGAATTTTAAACTGTGTTTCTTTAACCCCACTGTTATGATTATGAAGCATGTTGAAGCTCTTTCTCTAATGCTGTATTTCATGAGAGCTGCAGCAGCCCATCTGAATGCAAAACTGCCCCGTAGCACGGATCTATCTACAGAACGTCCTACTGACTCCATCCCATCGGTGACCTAGAGAATGAACCTGTAATAAATCCACCTGCATCTCCAACTGGCTCACTGCTGGTTCATCACCCACCCCTTTTTGTTTTCATTTAAAAGGACTTGTCTACAACCTAAATGTACGCATGTATAGTTTAAATGCAATATTATTTTCTTCAATAAATTAACGTTACGCTGCCTCATTGACATGCTCACTTTTGACAAGGATTGCGTTTGAAGCATTACCAGCAGTAGAGATGTACATTTTCATTTGATCTAAAAATTAACATCTCTCCTGCACCTGCCCCTCCAGGATTATTAATTTCACTAAGCATCCACACGTTGGTGACCTGATGAAAAATGTCTTGATTTCAAAAGCTTCTCTAAGGGGGAAGTTACACATTACACTTATACCATACTGAGGGCACTTAAAATTCAAGCATCTGCATGTTAGCTTATTAACTTATGCTAAGCATCCTCTGAGCATTTCAAATTATGCCACTTTAGGCAAGGGTTAACTGGGTTATGCTCACTAGCTCACATTAGGGTAACTTCAGGCTGCTCTATGGAGGTAATACAAGCAATTTGAAGTCCTTCAGTCCTCCTGGGAGAAGCTAGGAGTGGCACAGTGCCAGGATGGGGGAGGAAGGGTGGGCAGGCAGAGAGCAACCTTGTTCCAGTGCTAATTGACTCCCTGGAGCCTAGAGCTAAGCAACACCAGAACCGGGCCCCTGCTGGTGTGAATGAGCAGGAGCAAATTTGCACGAGCACTATGATGCAGTAACTACTGTAAAGTTCATCTAGTACCTGTATATACAGGTACTAGCTTACTGTACAGTAGACCTATTTACTGCGCAGTAGCTGCTGTGCAGTTACACAGTGACGCCTTACTGCACAGTAGATTAGTCTAGAATTGAAAGAGATCGGATGACGTTTCAACACATCCAATAATGAAGAACATGGCTAGTTCAAGCAAATCCAAGCCATGGGCTAGTATGTAGCTACAACAAAGGCACCTCACTTTGGTTTGTAGAACTAGATTACTGTACTGCATATCACATTCTTCACACAAAGTTTTGAACTGATTATGTTTCTTGGGTTTTGACCTGATTAAACTAATTCAGTAGCTTCTTTCATTACATTGCAAAGAGAAGTAAATGTTAAAAATAATGCTTGCTGGTATGTAATGGAAGGATTCCACAAAATTTCATGCAGTCTCAGATATAGATGCTCTGTGAAAAAAGGGGAACAATATAGATATCTATGGAAAGATAACTATCTATAGACTTCTCAGACTTTAGCAAACATCCCCTCCCCCCCCCAAAAAAAACAAACAAACAACAGCCCCACACTTCTCTTACCTAACTTAGCCAATGCCCTGTCTGTTGCTGTGACTGTTACTTTCTCTGGTGCTACAAACTTTTTAAAGACATTTTTACAACACCTTTTTCACCCTCTCTTTTACAATCATTTTGCAATGATATCATACCAACAGGTCTTCTGTTATATCTAATTCCCAAATAATTTGCTCTGACAATTTTCAATAAATTAAGGTATCATGAACATCCAGACTTTTCTCAGTTGCAATACTAAATAACCCTTCTTTTTCAATAATCTCTTCAATAATTTCTCATCTCTTCAATAACTCGATTACACTAGCTCAGATAACTTTCAATAATCTCTGAAATATCCAAAGCCCTCCTAGACTCAACAGAATCAGAAAACTGGCTTTTATTCTGCTCTTTTCCTAGTTCCTTTTCATCCTGAAACAGGGTAGAACATCATCTACTTGTGGTACGGTCCATTTTGTTGTTTTGCATGTGATTTTGTAAGATGCAAATGTAAACTGGCTTGTTATAAACTCTGCAAAACTACACACTTTTGATTCAGTCTTTGCTGTTTGAGCTTAAGTTTCAGTTCTTCAAATTCACTAGGAAGTGGGAAATCACTGCCAACTGCAGGTTGCACTGACATTAATGCTTTCCAATTGTGATTCTTTTAAATGGAGTGCAACATCACACAGTAGACATGGGGTAGGCAAAATATGGCCTGTGGGCCACATCCAGCCCACCAAGCCATTCTATATAGCCCACAGGGCCCCTAAAATATTTAGAAAATTAATTATTATCTGCGCATGGCTGTCTGTCAAAAACCACAAGGCACCAGCAGCAACAGGACCCAGGGGGAGCCAGCAGCAAGACCCAGTGCCTGAGAAGCAAGGCCCTCTGGTCCCGCCCTTAACTCCCCACCACCTCCAGCCCCAACCAGAAGCCTCTGCAGTTTCTGGCCTGGTGACCCTTTGGCTGTTCCCTGCCCTCCCTCTGTCCGAGTGGAAAGTCAGATGCGATCAGATGGAGGGAAGAGGGGAAACTGCCGGGATCACCCCATGCTGCAGGACTTGGGCTGGCGCCATGCCATGCTATGCGGTCCCAACCATGCAGCCAAGAATCACATGGTGCTGGCCAGGGCAGGCAGGAGCCATAGCAGTAGGCAGGGGAGCAGAAATCAGCGGCAGGTGTGGGGGGGGGAGGGGCAGCAGGAAGGGCCAGTGGGTGAGGGAAGTGGTGGCTGAGAAACAGTAGTAGCAGTGGTAGGCAGGCATACAGATGAGAAAGGGAAGTGTTGGTGGCAGCAGATGGAAATGTAGAACCTGTGCCAGTGCCCTGGGGTCAGTGGGGACTCAGGGTGGGGCAGCAGCAGGAGTGCAGAGCCTAGGCACGGGGTCTGCCTGGCTGCCCTGCATGAGGCTTATGCACAGTCCACAAGAGCTGCACGCGATGGAGCCAATGGCCCGGCCCCATCTCTCTCTCTCACACCACCCACCATAACCCCACACCCTCCCACATCCCCCACCCCAACCACATACCCCACAGCCATCCACACCCACCCACCATAGTAGGACTTTATTTTGAGCTATTATGCAATTGCCTCTAGCTGTACTATGCAAGCTAATATAAATCAGAACAATGATATTTTTAAATACAATTTAAGTAAGTTATAGTAGATGTATTTTTAGTATATGATTTGGGGTTTTTTTTTTCTCATTTTCAAGATAGCAGCACCCTGCCTCCCAAAAGGAGTATTTCCAGGGCAAGGGGAGGGATTTCCAGGGGCAAAAGTCAGGGGTTAGAGGTAGGACTTCTAGTCCCAAGCTGGTGACCAGGGGGCAGGGTACCTGTCAAGGGGGGCTGAGGGGTGGCAGGCAACTACCTTTGTGATCCTTGACAATTCATCAAAACTCGTTAAGTGGCCCTACAGCCAAAATAATTGCCTGCCCCTGTAGTAGACAGATATTTTTCCTTCCATCACCCCCACCCCCAAAGAAATGCTCTTGTTCCCCTTTTTTCACAGAACATCTATATTCATCTTACTTTCTTGATCCGTCTGTGGGTTTTTGCAAACTAACATTATTTGTTTACTTCGGAGCCCTGCAACAGGTACTCAGGATTCAACAAACATCTTCTGGAAGCAAGAGGCAGGATTCCTGAAATGTGAGCATTGCTATACATCCCAGCTGGTTAATCTGCAACAGCAGGGGAACTATTTACATCCCTACTAGGAAATGTAGGACATGTGCTATCTATTTCTAACAGTCATGTACATGTGTTGCATTATGCATGACTGCAAGACATGCCCAATATCTGTTATAAACAACCTCTTCCCACCACCTGCCTCCCCCACCGTCATTTGCAGTTCACTGCAGTCACTTGTAGCTCTAGAGCCAAAGGCCTGGCGTCACTGCTCTAAACCAGCGATTCTCACCCGGGGTGCTGCAAGATCCTTTCAAGGGTGCAGGCACTGTGAGCATGGTTAGGTATGCAAATATGATATACAAGATAAATCCAGAGAATTGCTCCATTATTTTTCTGTAGTCTTAAAACAAGTGAAAATTAAAAGCTAGCATTTTCTAGAGGGTGCCCCGAGTCTGAGGGGTGCCTTAAGTCTGAAAAGACTGAGAACCACTAGTCTAGATAAATCTAATTGATGACTAAGGAGTAACTATCACTACTCTACAAAAATTAATGCAGCCAAAAATATATTTGAGGGACACTTCCTGAACAGCATTCATGTGGGCACATCTACACAAGACATTTACTACACAGTTGACTAATTAACTGAGCAGTAAATGTCTTGGCACCTATGCATGCACCCTTATTAGGGCACACAACACTAATAAAATCTGCAGCAGTTTAGTACTGGTAAATACAAATACTACCCTGCTGCAGAGTTTGGGTTTTTTTGTGAACAAAAGCACATGTAGACACTGCCCAGGCTGGCTGGGGCACAAGGGTGCTTCAGTGCAGGGGCTGCACCCTCATGCCTCATCCAGCCCCTCCGCAGCACATGGAGCCCAACTGGAGCAGCCCTGGGCTGGCAGTTTTATCCGTTAGTAATGAGACTTATTTACAAAACGTTGGGTACAGTTATCAATATTTTATTTAAGTTCAGCACAATATTCCCTTTAGATAAAATAATTTAAACAAGTTTTCACAAGATTTGATACAAAAGAATCCCAACAGGCTGCCATTAAAATCTCTTCTCTTTTTTAGAAATCTTGATGTGCCTTTAAAAATCCATGAAAGATTGTAAACACAAGACAAAAAGACCCTTTAGGGTCCCCTTTAAGACTTAAGCCAAAAATATCTGAAGTTCCAAGGAAGTGTTCGGAAGGGCTCTTGCCTGTATTTATAATCTACATTTTCTAGATTGTTTCACTAAATGCCTGCCAACATACTCGTACACTTTCTTCCCAACTCTGTAAGTTTCTACATTTTTAACGGGCTATATAACTGAAGAACAGGTTTATTTTCTTTGCTTAGGCCTTGTACAAAAATGAATGCGACTGCAAAATTATTTAACTGAAGGCAGCAAGTTTGACTAGCGATCTGCCTCTTCATCAGCCTTCTAGTGAGAACTGGACTATGTAGATACTTGTCAATAGTAATACTATTCTGCAAAGGTTCATTTCCCAAACTACCATGGAAATTGATGGGAAATAAGGGCATTCACCATCTTGCAGGATTAGGCTCTAAAATAGCAGCTCTACAGCAATAATCCAGTGCTTCTCTACAGGCTGAGCAGTTCAACAGAGGAGCCCTAGGAACCAATCTGGAGACCTGATATCCTACTGTAAATTCAGTTAGTGCCACACCTGACTCACTGCTGCCTTGCTGCAGAGCTAGATTGTGCTATTTTTGTTTTTTCATTGGAATGTCTATTGTCATAAAATCCTCCGCTAAAGTTACTTCTTGGCCAGCTAGTACTGCTTCTGCTTGTCTCTTTAGTTCTGTGACATCAGTGTCTCCTTCTCCCACCAGAGCAGCCGGTTTATATCTCTGACTGAAGTGAGTCAGAACCAGATTCTTCACTTTACATAGCTTTGCAAACTCAGCTGCCATTCTTGGAGTGCTGTGACCATACTCAATGGCTTTGTCCACTTGACTGTCATCCAATGTGGCTTCATGAACCAATAGATCTGCTTCAGAGCAAAGTTTCACTGCTTCATCTCCAACAACACCTGAACAGTCACCTAAAATACATATTTTCCTTCCAGGAATAGGATCTTCCAAGACATCTGAAGGAGAAATAGTTATTCCATTTTCTAGGACGACTGTAATACCATTTTTCAGCTTCCCATATACAGGACCTGGCTGAACTCCTAGTAAGAAGAGGGAGAAGTTCATGGTTAGTTTCTGTGTTCATGTACTAAATAAACACTGGTCATCTTTCAGTACAGGAGCTGAAAAATTTTACACTGAGTCCACTAAAGCAAGGGTGGATGGCCAATTCTCATTTTGATCCATCTCTCCATTGATCCAATCTGTGGCACAGGCAGACTGGGAACGAGACAGGGCAGGGAGCAGAAAGCAGAGCAATACACCGGGCAGGGAGCAGAAAGTAGAGCAGCAGATTGGGCAGGGAGCACAGGACAGGAAGAAGAAAAATCAGCAAAGCAGAAGATCTGCTCCTTGCCCTATGCAGCATAGGGCAGGGAGCAGAAAGCAGACCAGCAAACTAAGCGGGGAGGAAGGGGATCAGAGGAGCACTCTGGGAGGATGTGGGGCTAATTTGTGGCACATCTCCAAAAAAGGGCTGGCCTCCACTGCATCAAGGCATGAATTTTTATCAGACGATAAGGAAAACAATATTTCATTTCATATTCTAAGTGGGTTTTATTTTAGCGTAGGAGGTTCTATAGAAAAGTTTTTAAGTGGTAACTTTTGATATGATATTCTCTCACAAATACAGAGTTCTCTCTTTCCACTATGGTCAATTCACACTTTCTTAAACTAAGCCCTTAATGAATGTGCTGGCACAGGAAAATGTCTTTTTCTCTTCTGATGATCAAAGCCATCCTCATTAGTATAAAAAGTTTTAGAATAAGTTTTCCATTTTCTTCTAAAGAATAAAATGGCCCATTTCAGGCTGGATTGCAGACAATTGCACGTGGCTCTAATTCAGTCATCTCCCTTGGAGCAGTTTTCAGAGGCATCTTCAGCCATTAATTAACACAGTTCTACTACAAATCCTGGAAGTATATATGTCAGGTTGAACACTGTATACTTTTGGATATCCCTCACCAGTGGATTTTCAGCATCTGAAGATGAACATTGGTGGTCTGACTATCAGAATAGGTACATTAGAAATTCTTATATAGGCATATAATAGTTAAAAATAAAATGCAATTATAATTCTTTTAGAACCAGCACACATGCATCTTCTGAGGACATTTAGGATATCTATAAAATCAGTGATATTCACAAATGACCTCTTTATGATAAAATAAACCCAGCTACTTACCAAGGTCTCTTAACTTCTGTACGTTGAGTTTACCAATTCGCTGTTTTTCCTCTACGAGAAATCCAAAGGAAGGAATGCGGTGAAATAAACGGAAGGCTTTCATAACAAACTGTTCATCATTGACCAATGTATAGGAGTTTTCTACAGGATCCAGATAAATTGTTCTCCCTTGCACTTCTTTAGAAGATCCTCCATCTCTGTTTAGCCAGGGTAATTCTTTAAACTCTTCTGGAGGGCATTGGTCTGGTGTAGGTACTAGTTCATGAACAACATATGAAAACAGGAGCTCCGAGTGGGAGAGCTCCATAGTTCTCCAAATGAAGTCTCTCAGTCCTACAGGCCCATAAATATCAACATGCTGCTTGCTTGGGCAAGAACTACTTTGGAGACTAACTGTGCACAACAAACCAGGAAGCCCAAAAAAATGGTCGCCATGAAGGTGGGTTATGAAAATCTTTGTAATTCTACCTATTAATGGAAACAAAAAGTACAGCAGCAACTGAACAGATTTTTTCCAGCTTCAGCTTCCTGCCATTGGTCTATATTATGTTCTTTACTAACACAGTAAAATCCCATTCTAATAACAGTAGAAGGATGAATAACTACATATGCAATTGAGTGCCATTGTTTCTACAAGCATTTTATAAGGAATTCTTACTGCTCTTTGATCAGGAAATCTCTTGCTATTTGTGACAGCCTGAGAAAATATCCAAATTCCCCAATAAATTAGCAAAATATTTTAAAATGCAATCTCTAGCTATGGGCAGAGCCAGCATTTATTTAAAAAATGGAGAGGGAACCACTGTTGGGGAGAGAGCATCAGCTGTTGCACTCTATTTCATCTTTCATGATCCTATAGCAATATAAATGAGCAGAATTTCTGCAGATTGAACCCCGAGTGACACAGGGTTAAACAGGGGATAGTTTTTCTACATAGCATCACTATAGGAGCAGGCAGGGGTAGCAGTTACATCCCACAGCTAACTATCACCCTCATGTTTTCATAACCATATGTGGGTAAGTGCAGTACAGTTCAGTGTTCTTTGTATATACCTATGTGTGGAGAAAATACAAAAATCACGCACAAATCCCCTCTCTCCAGCTTCTCTCCAATAAACTATGAGCTCTTTGTCTCCCTCCAAAGTATTCTCCATCCATCAATACTTACCTGCTTGCTCTCCAATTTTTCAGCATCCTGAAATGCTGATACCAGAACTAGACAAAAAAATTCTAGTCCTGATTTCACTAATGTCACACATGCAGAGGTGAAACAACTTCCCTAATTACTTTTCCCATATTTTTATCCAATGATTCTGGGATGCCTTTTTTGCTACAGCTTTGAAGTGGGAGCTTTCTTGTACATTGTGAATCACTGCTTTCCATTACGATGTGCATGTGGCAGAATTGTTAATAATGGCAAAAAGTGTTCAGTAAATATTTGGCTGAAGGCAGTTCATTCCCCATTTCCAAGTTTACCTGGTACTCCTTGCATAACTCTCCATTGCTTGTATTAAAATACACTTTGTTTGAATGGGCCAGGCTTACCGACTGCTTCATCTTGTGTGCCTTTTCCTCATTATTTACCATTACAAATATCTGTGTCACACTGATTGAATCAGCAGTGATTTAATATTTACTTTCTTGGAGAACCACTGTTCCCTTTCCTAGATACAATAATAAGCAATACTTGTGTGTGTCTACATGTCCCCAGAAAATATGAGCTTAAATACAGAAGATATTGCACTTAGATTGTGTGAAAGCCGTCTCAAAAACCATACTTGCAAATTGCCCAGACCTGCTTTTAGATGGCTTTTCATAAACTGTGTTTGAGTTCCTTCTCCGCAGTCAAAAAGCCAACATTCTCCTTCATTACGAATGACTGTAGCGGAGGCTCCTCTTGTTGGAGATGGATACGCCGAACCTGTTCCCAGAAAAGTGATATCCATGGACATTTTGCGCTTCTCAGTATATGACCTAAAAACAAACAGATTGCACAAGCTTAGTTCTGATGAGGAACAGAAACAAGCCATAATCAGATTTCCTTTAAATAAAAGGTGGCAAAATCATTTTCTTGACTAGATTATTCTTCAATATAGTCCATGGACTGGGGTATAAATTATGGACTATATTCTATCCATGATTCACAGCAGCAACTCCATCAAAGTTAAAGAATTTAGTACGGCCTTTATTTTCTAAGGGATCTTCATGTCACATTCAGTATCAACTGAAATAAATTCTCACTTTTCCAGTGACTCCTATTCCTGACTTTTGTTTCTCTTCTTTCCCCATCCTCATCTCATTTTAGCTGACCCTGTTTAGACTGATGTTCCCCCAACATCTTTCCATACAGCATGGACTTCCCTCCCCAATTCCTTCTGCTAAAACAATTAGCAATAAAAATGTATTTAACACTTTTAAGAGATCATTGGACTTCAGAGCTACCTTCGCCCCCTCCCCCCCCCCTATTAAAATGGGCAAATAATCTCATAACCCTTCCAGACTCTGAAAGATAGGCTGAGGTTGATTTACGCTTACTTTGCATTTGGAGCAATTTCTTTGCAGGGACAAAGACTAGAAATACACTTGGGTTTTAAGCAGTAGCTTTCTACAAAATCATATGAACACAGGACTGGAAGAACCTCAGATCATCATATGTAGGCCACAAACAGATCAAGCGGGTCCAGTGTTTGACACTCCTGTTTTAAGAAAGCATGCCATACAAACAGCAGGCGTAAGTTAAAGTTGGGTTTTTTTCCCTTTGTCAGAACAAAGAAGCTGAGTTATATTTCTGTATGTGATCAGCATAGCCTCTTGCATGTTCTAGTGAAAGCAGCAAGGAGACAGTTTGCTAAATATAAGTTGCATTTATACCTTCAACTGAATTACTTGCATTTTCTCAAAGCATTAAAGACTTGAGATTTTCAAATTCATTTTCAAGCACACTTCTGCAAGCGTTTAAACAATGCCCTCTATATCCTTCAGCAGTCTATTGGTAAAGCTCACACAATGAAACACATTTAATTATGACAAAAATAGGTGAGCCGTTATTTCTTGAGGGCGATAAAGATGCTCTTCAAGTTTAATACTCTATTTCTGCATTATGGCACCAGGATCCCCTGGAGGATGGTGAAAGATAGCATGCTATCAATCTGAACCATGATTACAGTTTGCCAGTCCCCCTCCTTAAAATGAAAGGACTGTGGCTCAAAAGGAATCAGAAGCAGAAGTTTTGCTTTGTTATATAATAATAGTTATTACACGTAAGAGGCAGTCAGTGGCAGTATAGTCAATCGGTAATTTTAGGTGGAAGTTCAAATAAATGTGAAACTATACATTACACTTAGATCATGTTAAAAGCACTTAAGTGTTAGTATGCAATCGTTCACGTTTTATTAACAATGGCTAGGCACCCTTTACGCATCTTTAAATTACTCTGCTTTGGGCAAGGATTATCTTTGAGCTGTGCTACCTAGCTTCACTTAAATTAACTTCTGGGAGTTCATATGAGATCAAACCACCAATTGCAGTCCCCCAGTATCCCCAGAATCACTACTCCCAAGAGGACTAGCTAGCTCTATGGGAAGGGAGGCACGGGGAAGGGACAAGGGTGGGGACAGGCCTGAGTGGGGAAAAGGAAAGGGAAAGAGAGAAAGGGAGAGTGGGTTGCCAGGCTGCTGTCCTCCCCAGGTTGCTCTCCTGCCACCCCAATTACCCCCCATTGGCCTCTGTATCACTAGGCTGATCGGGGCATCAGGGCAAGAGTGGAGGAAGTGCCCATGGAGGGTTCCCCTCCCTGCCTGCTCCTGCGGTCCCTGCAAACCCCACCACTCGCGCCCACCCGGCCCTACAACTGAAGGGCAGACGGGGCAGGCACAAGGCGGCAGTGCCAGATTTTGGCTTTAACTATAGTTTAGGGCCTTACAATATGAAGTGCCTCTAAATAAGGGGGGGGGGGGGGGGGGGGGACACACCAGACAGTTTAATTCTAATATGACAAAAATATACAACTATATGGCTGCACAGCTGTAATTCGTATTGAGTGCTTAAGTTTGTGCAGAAAGAGTCTAATAAAAGATGAATTATTGTTAACTTAAATAGCTGGAAAAAGAAGTTTCTTGGATTTAAGACAACTTGGTCAGGCCCAGGAAGCCTCTGCAGCTCTTCCCGGAGGGAAGGCATAGGGGGCCGGGCCGGGCCGGGCCGGGCCGCACCGAGGCAGGCAGCAAGGTTGCTATCCAGGAAGAGCACGCAGCAACTGCAGAGGCGTCCTCAGCCTCATGAAGGGGTTTTCAACCCAAAAGCTTGCTAACAAACCTCCCCCCCCCCCCTATAAAAGAGCTCAGCTCCACCCAAACAACCTCACCTGCCCACGTCCTTCGACCCACGCGGCTCCCCCCGTCATCAACATCTTAAATCTGCACGTTTCCGCGGCTTTATGTTTCTCTCGGCCCCCCCCCCGGCTCACCCGGCTCCGCGGGCCTTTGCAAGGGGCGGGCTGCGGGGCCGCGGCGCCGCCTCCCGCGCCCCACGTGCGGCCGGGGACAGCCCTCCCGCGGCGCCCAGGGGACGGGAGGGAGGGAGGGCTCGTGCACGGTCAGACACAGGAAGAAATGCAAAACCTACGTAGAACTCCCGCTTCCAAAACGGGACCAAGTTTTAGCAGACCGAGACACTGCAAAAAATAATAAATTAGGTTTTTCTGCACGCTTTCAGGCTCAAACAGCTACCAAATGCACCCCCGAAACAGGGAAGAGACCGAATTTTAGCCGATTCGGGGATAATAAGTTGCATTGCTGCACAACGAGAAGCATTTCTCTGCCTCCCTGCCGGGCACTGCTTGGTCCGCGCCGCCGGGCATTGGCCACGCGCAGGGTCGCAGCAGAGAAACCAGAGCGCAATTTAAGAGAAGCTGCTTTTCTCCTTCCTCGCCGGGAAGGATGTAGCTATGAGAGGAAGGCCGAGCAAAATGTAGCATAAAAACCCCCGTGACACTGATCTTTCAGGGGTCTGCCCCAAGTAACATTCAGGACCATGCATTTATACACCACTTTATACAACCAGCGGGTTTTGGAGGTCAAGGAAGACGTAAAAGAGGCCTCAAGGAGTTTGGACCAGAAGGAAATAGGCTTGGCTTATACCATCGCTCCCCGTACCCATTACCACCCAGCTCTGGGCCCATAAAAACCCTGCAAGCCCTCCTGCTCGGGGCCAAGCTCACCGCTGTATCTGGACGCAGGAAGGAATATTACCCCATGGCCAGACGGGTGCAGAAGGGGGGAGTTTCGCCTTCCGCCCTAGCAGGGCCCTGAACCGGGAATATTAACATCCTTTCGTAGCGGCAGTACACTGGCTGCGGTCGTTCCCTCGCTTAACTTGTGGCAAGTTTGGATGTTAGGTCCATGTTGTGTAGGGAGGGAGGGTAGTCATATGTAGAGTTTAGATGATGGTCGTACAAGGTGGCTTGGATAGGGATGATCCTGCCTCGGGCAGGGGGTTCGACCAGACAAACTCCAGCCGTCCCTTCCTGCCCCATCTCTCCATGACATCGAGAAGCAGGGAGCCTGGGGAAGGCGCAGTCACACCCTGCTTTTGGTCCTTTGAAAGGGTCTGGCTCTCTGACCCTTCCTCTGCCCAGCTGCGGCCGGCCAGCTGCTCCTAGGTCCTGATCGACAGCCCTGCAGCCCCAGTTTTTAACTCCCACTGAGAAGATCCATGCAAGAGGCGAGGATTTCCTTTCCGGGCCTGGTCACACAGGCACGTAGGGCAGCTCATGGAGCTCTCCGTCCCTGGACTGTCTGTCCATTAACACATGAAACTGGTTTTAAGCACTCATTTGGTGGCTCAAAATGATGCCACTACAGCCGAGGTTTCCCTCAGACCCGTGTTACCCAGCTCATCTTATGCCAACGTATAGCCACTCTAGGCTACATCATAGTGGGAACACCCCAGCCGCCACCACTCCCTTGCTGGCCCGGATTGGGCCCGCTGCCTCCCCCAGCACCCATGATGGTTAGCACCCAACACCTGGTCTCCGACTCCGCCTAGAGAAGAGCAGCAGCCTGGCGGTGGTGGCTGGGCAGACAGGTTAACCCTTCCTTCTCCCAGGACAGGCAGCCACAAGGAAGGAGCGGGGTGGCACAGGGGGAAACCCAATTGGGGTGGGGGCAATGGGAATTCTTACCTTTCAGTCCTCCAGGACCCTGAGGGCCTGAACTTATCCCAACACAACACCTGGCCCCCTCATGCCTCAAACTTTATTTGGGGTTTTAGCCTCCCCCATTTCAGCCCCTGCCTCTGGCTGTGCCCCTTCAGCCTAGGTCCACTGCCTCAGGCCTTGGCTTCTGGGCCCCCAGTCCTGGTCTCGCCCTTACTCGGGCTCCGGGCCCCTCCCTGGCCCCGTCTCAGCTCTGGTCCCCTAGAGCTGTCAACCCAGGCAAGGCTCCAAATTGGGCACTTCTCAGGAGCCCCTGTGGCCTCCACACCTCCCCCATAGTCACAACCTGGTCCCCCGTTTTAAACTTAAGCAAACAAAAATATAAGCAAACCACTTTCAACTGAAGCTTTGCCCAACTCTGGGTCATACCCCAACCCAAGCCACACACCCCACTAGCTGTCTCAGTCTAGCCCTCACAGACAGCTGGGGTGCCCACGAGCCTGTCTCCTGCAACCATCGTGCCTGGGAACTCCTCTCCCTGCAGCAGACTGCTCCTTCTGTCTCGGGCCATGGGTTTATATACCACAAACCCCACCCCTTCCTGTCATGTGGCTCTTGAGCCACACATTTCCCATTTCATCTGCTGCAGCTGCCAGACCACCAGCTTAGCTTGCTGCATCCTCTTGGAGTACCAGGAGCTTCTGGCTCCCTGCTATACCGCCCCAATGTGAATCACAGAGAAAACTGGCTAGAAAGGGCCTCCAGAGGCCATCTGGGCCAACCCCCTGGCTGAGGCAGGATCATCCCTAACCAACCCATCCCATACAAATACAAAATCTAAACTCTTCCTAAAATTGCCACCAACCCTGATGTAACACAAGACATAACACTCTAACTTGGCACAGGTAAAGCAGGGGGCCCACCACCCAGCCTCTCTGCATGGAGGTAAGCGCTGTGAAATATAAATTTGTTTTTGAAATTAGGTGCCACTCAATTCACAAAAGTTATGGAGGGGTACCATGAGTCCAAAAAGATTGAGAACCACTGAATACATTAGCTTTTTCAATCCGATGCCACTCAGTTGTGAGAAGTTATAGCAGGATGCCATGAGCCCAGTGATGGATGCCTTGAGTCCAAAAAGGTTGAGAACCGCTGGTCTCTGCTGTGCCCCACTAGGCCTTTACAAACAGCAGCAGCAGGATGCAAGAGTTTAATGTCTCCCGAATAACTCCCTCCCACACTTTCTCATAGATCTCTGACTAATCCATGCAGAACTTTAGAATGACTTGCAAACCACTAGATCATTGCAGTTCACTATATATAGTAAAACCAGGGACAGGATGAATGCTCTGCCAGTCCCATTTTGGAGACTTCTAATACATAGCTGTATCCTGAAATAAACAGATTATTGGCAAGCAGACAGGATTCATAAAAACCAGTGGTGCTCCTGATTTGACCAAGCTTGCTGCTGTTGTTTAAACCAGTCTAGTATTTGGATAGATACCTATCAGTGAAGGCATTTGAACATCCAGGCTGCCGCTTTGTGATTTCATCAGCTGATTTTAACAATCTTATATGTTTAAATAAAAACACGCACAATATTTGATGTATTGAATTGAGTGCCATGGGGTAGGGGCAAGAAGCGGAAGTTGGAGAAGGGAGGAAGAGGCCTGGAGGCCATCTGGAATAACAACGGAGGAGCAGCAGCCGCCTGCAGGTCACCAGCTAGACAGTCCTGCCTTATAACAAAAAGGTGTTGCAAGAACTCCCAGCTGTGCAGAGGACCTACAGCTGCAACCTCTGACACTCAGGATCAAAAACATACATCTAAAACTTCCCCTTAGAGTAGACTTAGCCAAAAGGCTTCTCTTTCCTTGGATGGTTCACCCACTTCTTTCACGTGTTTGTCCATGCTGTTCCTCACCCTCATTCTAGTGCATCTGACTTCCTGCTCTTCATTGTAATTTCCTGCAAAATACATTTCTATGCAGCCTTTCAATGACACCCCAAAACCATATTAATAATTTTAATTGGGTTGGGTATTTGAACAGTCAAACAAAGTTTGGTCAATTGACCAGTCAAATATCAGTCAAAAATTGTTTAAAAATTGCCAATAAGTCAAATATTTAAGACAAAACCCACAAATTTTCTATTAATAATCATATTTCTGTGAAACTGCAAAAAAAAAAAATTCACTCCCTATAAAATTGCTATAATCTTTGACCAGTCACAAATATTCAGTCAATTGACAATATCTGGCTGGTCAATTTACCACCTTGCCAGCCCCAAATTTTAACGCTATTTGACCCTCAGACTACAAGCCTTTTGTTTTGCATCTGAGTTTGCCACATATCTTAGTATAAAAAAACAGCAAACTGGGGGGAAGGGCTGTGTGAAATCTTGCTAGTAAAGCACTATAAATAACTATGCACAATAATAAAAAGGAATACACCAAAAATGCACAAACAAACCAAATCTAAACTTCTATAATATGTAACTATTGTATCAAAAGGGCTCTCTGACATCCCCAAGAAGGAAGCTGAGAACAATGACCCATTATAAAAAAATCACAAAATTCTCTTTTAATTGCTTATAAGGTTATAATCCTTCCTGCTACACCTTATGGCAGGTCCAGTGTGGTCTACTTGCAGGAGACTTTCTATGCTGCTATTTCTTTTGGGGTTGTATGAGCTGTCAAGATGACAGCCCCTTCTATGCTCAGCAAACTGAAGGGCCTGAGTCTGGTGTTAACCCTCTTATAGCCGTAGCTATTGGCTGAGCGCTGTAACTTGTCCCCAAAGCAGTAGGTGAGCTGGTGGTAGTATCTTGATTTGGAAATAGCACTTTATTCACAGGACCTTACATAAAGAGCTACTTACAGCAAAGAAGTAACAGTCTTGCTTCTGCCCTTTGCAAAGATCGAGAGCTTAACCTTGTGTGACAGAATATATCCTCCTGGAAACATTGAGTGTCCAGCAAGAGTGGCCTCCCAGGAGAGAGTTTATTGTGCCAGAAAGTTGCTGATACCACACTTCCTGGGCACTGTGTTCCCAGAAGGACTCGACACAGTCAGCCATGACTGAAAAAAATCTTTTTCTCTACATTTTGCCTTCCAAAAACAACGGGCGTGTTTTATTTTGGAGGTGTGTGGTATGCAAGAAAATATGGTACTTGTAATGCTTCCCCTCCCCTCCCCTACCATTGCCTTAAACTACTCTTATTCACTGGTCCCTTACAAGGGAATTCAGATCCATTTTATTTTAAAACTACACAACACACAGGAATAGTAGAAACATATTGCTCTTTCCTGCCCAGAGCAGGGGGTCGGACTCGATGATCTGTTCACGTCCCTTCTGACCCTAGAAATCTATGAAATGTAAGAAATTCCTTCAAGCAATTCAGTCTCCACTTTGGCAGGACTGTAAAATAAGTAGATACATTATTTTAAAAATGAGCAAAATCAAACATAACTTAGGCAAAGGAAAATGTATTTTACTAAGAAAATAGAATACCAGAACACATAGCTCAATACAGTTACAATATTATAAAGGCAGGGGGAAAAAAAAACCAAAACAGTTCACATTTCAATACAATTTCAGTTTCAGCTGACAAGCGACCCTCTCGGAATCAATCAAATCCTGGACAGAAAAAGGCATCCTGAAGACTCCCCTAGTCTAGACTTGTTCCCACCACCACTTCAACATGAAGGGATGCTTTCATTTTCGTTGCAATGTTTATAGCATTTTTAAAATAGACAAAATGGCAGAATTACTATTTCCTGACAATATCTGTCCTGAAAAGAAAAACAATACTTTTTGTGTAGTTTGCAGAGTATTTTAATTTCCATTTCACTTAGAAAGCGACTACATGAGGACAGATGTATCACAGTCAGAAGTGCTTGTTGGAGTGCTCTGTTCCCTCCAGTGCTAACATGTGGATTGGGCTTGACCTCCGCACAATATACAGATGCCTTTACATGCTAGCAAGCCAAACTTCTGACATGAATAGAGGTTTTAAAACAAATTCCAGCTGTGGTGCACTGCCCTGGAAATAATGGATTCCCTACAAACGATCTAGTACATATCCTTCAAAAGCAGGCCCTGGCAGGCTTCATCTACATCATATACTGAGCTTTAGGAGATAGTGTAACAGCATAGGGCTGAGTTGTTCTATGTTTTCCACCCCACACATTTGTGGGCACTCAAATACTATGATGACAAAAACGTTAATACCGAGACAAGTCAAAAAGGGCCATATACAGAGTTAGATGCCTCCTGAATCAGAGGCATTTTTCAGTGTTTCCCACTGAATGCTATTGCACAGGTTCCCATTAATGCCCATAGCAAACTGAAAAATCAAGAAATGGGGTGGTGCCATCTATAACTTGGCCATTTTGTTTAGAGTCACAGAGTTGTGCGACTTACCTTTTATATATACTAGCCTGTCATATTATTTTTACAAGAACTGACCCTCAGGCATGTCCCTGCATCATTAAAGTGGACAGAAGTAAAGCAGATACTAAATGGAGATAGATAAAAGATTTAAGCTGCTTGCAGACATTAAAACACAAACAAAACAGCACTCTACTTTACACTTGGTGTGCTCCTGCATCGGGTGCAGCACATGCCCAGAAGAAGCATCACATTAGTTGGACCCAGCTTGCCCAAATTTTGTAAAGATTGGGCATTTTAGTGGGGCTTTCTGATGCTTTTATCTAATAGCTGATTGTGTCAGCCTGAGATAAAGGCACCAAAGCCACACTGAACTGCCCAATTTATACAGACACTGCGGAGCTGGGTCAAAGTAATATGCTGCTTCTTCAGGTAAAGCAAGGTTTTTGTTTGACTGGTTTTTTTAACATCTGCAAGCAGCCTTGAAGACCAAGGACTACTTTCCCCTCCTACTGGAAAGACCTGCTGGAAAAAGGTAAAAAGGACAAAACTTGTTAGCTTTGAGCAGACAAGTTAAATAGTAACATATGTGTGAAATGTCACCTCACTTAAAGTATTTTCGCAAAATATCTTTTAAAATTCATAAAACAACACAGGACTCCATTGTATGTCCCATAAAACACAGGTGGCAAGTTATATTTTTTATGTATTTGATGCAGCATTTTAAACTGGCTTCTTACACACACAATTGTTGGCCAAGAGCAACATACACAGAGGAATACGTAACACTTTTGAACACCTAACCTTTTTAAGTCATGTAGTTAGGTCACGTTCCCTTAGCTCCTTTTTTGTTTAAAGTTTTTTGTGGGGTTTTTTTTAATCAACAGCTCATATAGCCTTTGTCTGTAATATCAGTGTTTCTGTATCTGGTTTTCTAATGGCCTGTTCTTGCTCCTGATAATTTTAACAGGAACAGGTCTAGGACCAATCCTGAAAGAGACTCAAACCCCACAGTTCCAGAATGTATGAATATGAAAATGTATGAATATATTTCATCCTTTTCAGCATGTTTAAAAAGGAAATGCATCAAAGTACGATTACTTGATCCATTACTGCTGTCACAAACAGAAGACAAAGAGCAGTCTGTTACAGGCACCGTTTTAGAAATGGACAATAGCCACAGTCCAAGTGAACAACAATACAAGTTAAACATTGCAAGGTACACGAGACATCCCAGTAACTCGGTGAGGACCCCTGGTCTTCTACTGTTGTAACCAAGTTACAAAGACACAATTAGAATCAAATTTTAGAAGCCAGATCAAATGTACTGTAGTTACAGACTCAAGTTATAGATGTTGTCTAGACAAGGCCTCAGACGCAGACAGAAGTACTATGCTCTTTCCTATTGCTTTCAGTTGCTTCTCATTTAAGAAGTTACAAACTCATTCACAGCCAGTAAATGCCACTATCGGTGTCTTCTGAGCATTGAGAATAGCAAGAAACCAACGCTCCGAAGTGAATGGACAATGATTTGAGAAAAGAGCAATCTTCCCCATTCTTACTGGAAGACCATGCCAGCCAAAACAGAAACAAAACTGGCAGTGTCAGCTATCACTGTTTCAGCCTTGGGCAAGATTTGTGCTGTGGCCACTCAGTGACACTCTCTGAGGGCCTTATTTTCAGAGGTTAATCAATCAATACCTACAGACTTTCAGAAGAGCCAAACAGGCACAATTTGAACCTAGGCTTTGAATGGATCTATGCATGTTTCTGTTGAATAACAGAAGCAGAACCTTTCATGCTGACTGCTGCCACCGCTGGCACATGGCAGTAGGGACTTGTCTTCAAGACACAGCAGCAGGGCAACACATGGAGTGCTAAAAGTTTACATTTTCACTGCAAGGGAGTGAGTGAATGGCTGTTGCCCATGTACTTAAATGCAGAGCCCTGCTTATACACAACAAAATCCTCAGGCCAAGTTTTGGTGAGGTTTGAGTTTTCAGAAGGTCTAGTTTGTACTAAATAAATAAATAGATTCTGAATAAGATCATACATTTAAATACACTAAAAACCAAGCATAGCAAAAATAGATGAAAAAACATTTTTTTGTAAAAACACTGTACGGGTGTGTTGGTCTTTTTATATGTATATATATATAAATCAGACACTCCATGATCCATACAATGAGACACGGAATTTAGAGCCGCCACCACACAGTATTTTGCCTCAAATAGTCGTTTTTTCCTCTGTGCATATAATCACCTTGCTTCTTTCACCTACCTAAAGCCACTATTTTTCCTCCTCTCTTAGAAAGATTAAAAAAATCAGAATGAACAATAAAAAGGACAGGGTATGCCCCTGTATCTGCAAGAAGGTATGACAGAAATCCCTACTATGCCTGAAGAAACACTGGCCTTGCTTCACAGAAACCCATAAGTGTATGGTAAGAAACACATATTTGTCCTGGGAATAATCTGAGCACGTTTACTGATGACCTTAGCCCTTGATTCTAGGTGATCAGTTCAATCAGAAGTTCTTGCCACCGCTATTTATTTCTGTCGTTCTTTCTTGATTCAGCAAACTCCAGTAAATCACATCATCCTTTGAGTATTCCCAAAGCAAACCCTTCACTAATGGGATGAATTTAACAAAGTCCACACACACCAGCAATAACTACAGCTTGTGTCCACTAATGAAGGGAGATGGATTTTGTGAAGAAAGCAGATGTGAAGAAAATGAGAACAAAACCAACTGTAATACTGTCATCAAATTCACAGTGGCATCAATGCAATGGAAGCTAAGCTTGAATAAACTTGAGAAATGGAAGACCTAAACTAGCAGTGATTTGGCCGCAATCTTTGCTTACTTATAAAGCCGTATGATAGAAATGAAGTCCCCATTCTATGGACTGAACTGACAAATTAAAAAAAGAAAAGAAAAACAAATCAACCCTTTCAAGTCTATCCACTGAGAACAGCTGGAAATCTACTGAGCAAGAAGCTGCAGGAAACATGCAGTCAAGTGGTTGCAAACAGGCGTTCTAGTTACCGCTCTAGTTTTATTGTCTAGAGCAGGGCTGTCCAACTGGCAGCCTGCAGGCTGCATCTGGCCCTGAGAGGTTAACCTACAGACTCTGGGAACCTTGCCCGGGAGCCACCCCCCAACACCGTTCCAGGTGCTGCTGCCTCCAGACTCAGTCTGTCTGTTCCTCCTCTGCTTCTGCTTTTCTGCCCCCACCTTGGGAGTGGGGTAGGGCTGAGGAACCCCCCAGCTGGTCAGCTCAGGTAGACCTAGTGACTCCACATGGCACAAGGGCACCAGCACGTTAGAGCAGGGTCACACCCACTGTGCAATGTGGCAGTGGAAGCCACAGCATCCAGGGTACTGGCATGGTACAGCGGGAGGGGAGGGGGTCATCCACTGCATGGTGTGTGAAGGGGAGAGTGCAACCCATGCAGCATGTGGCTGTGGGCGTTGCAGCCACTGGTCACACAGAAACTGGACACCCTGATCTAGAAAAAACAAAAGAGGGGAAAAAGAGAAAAAGCAGCCTTCATTCAAAGCACTGCGGATGTCTGCTTTGGAGCCTCTCCCAGTCAACATGATCACAAACACTTCACACAAAGACGTGTCAGGCCCCCCAACAAACTCCTCATTTGACATACGCACGTGCAAGGAGGACAAGTTTGCAACTGGTTCAATTTCAGTATAAGAGCCAAACGAAAAAGAACACCCCCCCCCAAATACTTTCAGACATAACTTGTGAATTCTGCTACCCTGGAAGTCTGTGCCACTGTAGCTTTTTATGAAGGGTTTCTGTAGACTGCTTCAGATTCAGTTTTTCCAAGAAAATCCAAAGCAGGTTCAAAGAACAGCGGCTGAATGAAGGGAGCGAACCTGGACTACGATGCTGTGTCCTCTAGACAAAACAAAAAAACCTGCTACTTGAATTAGCCTGGCCTTTTTGGTTGACTGATTCTTTCTGTGATGTCGATCTTTGTGGTTGGTGACAGCACGGAAAGAACAAGAAACACAAAAATATCTTGGCAATCAGCAATGATGAGACAAATAACTCAGTGCTGTATCTTTTGGACAAAACTAAAGCGTCATTTGTATAATATTCTAGTGTGGTGAGGGCTCCAAACAAGAAATGCAGCATTATGGTCAGAGTTTCAATTTGTTTTGGACAGCTATGCCATTCATGTGATGAGAACCATCACCCACAGATTTGATCAGATGTGTATAGGGAAATCTATGTCACGGTAAAACTGGGAGGGAGGAAGGGAAAAACAACAACAAAATGGAGGAAAATAGGTTACAAATCTCAGAGTCATGATCTTAAATTGGTCAGAAAGGGGTTCCCTGCAGAGGAGAGGACACCACTTGAGCAGTGTCACCTTTTGGTATATCAGTGCATTTTCGGAGGCTGATCTGGTGACTCAGGCCAGTCATACACATCTGGTATGAAAGAGTCATATTCGTAGCTCCATATCTTGGATTGGATATACTGGTTCTTGTCCGCTGGCTCCGGGTAGTGGAAGGCCATGTTGTTCGCATACAAAAATTCCATAACCTGAAAAATTAAATTATTATACAGTTTGTGCTTGAATCTCTTTTAGGACAATAAAAAGACATACAAGAAGTTGAGAAAGCTAATGAAATCTATTAATTAAAATGGTATGGTTGAGGATAATAGATAATATTATCTTGTGCGTGCACACACGCCACTTCTCATTTTTTAAACTTCTCTCACAAGTATCCCTTCGATTACTATTAGAATCAGAGATTAGAGGGGAAAAATCATTCTGTTCAAATTTTTCTCAGTGCATTTGCATCACACTTCTGGCAGCACTTTGCCCATAGACAATTTTATTATTTGTCCTGAAGACATGTCTAGAGGCCGAAGTCTGAACTAGGACATGTTGTGCAAAGTGTTGCACAAATGCACCAATAAATGTTCCTACCTCAAAGAGCTCATTTAAATACACACACAGAAAACCACAGGCAAGATTACAACAGGTTTTTAATCCTTAAAAAAATCAGCTTCACTTAACATAAGTCTTCTTGTATGGAGAAAACACTGTTATTTATACATGCATTTTTTAAAATTACTAGATTTCCCTCTGAGAAGGTCTGTTTTAAGTTTATGCTTTGTACAACCCCAGTGAAGCAACACAGCCAGGTACCTGGATTCACAGCTGTTTTTCACTTCTGGAATGGCATAAAGCAGAAGTTTGCTTCTTGCAGATTTCAAGCCCTTAGCTGCTCATATGGCCAACTGAAAAGACTGCTATACATAACAACTACAACCAAACTCCAAGCCTGAGTCTGGAAGAGACAGGATTTTAGCAGTGTTTTCCATCCATTTGGGGTTATGATATGAAAAGAATCTGAAAAGTTGGTACAATTTGTAAGCAGGTCTAAGCACTGCCCTTTTAATTTTGAAGTTTAGGAGTAAATCCTGTGCTTTGTTGTGCCAGCATGATCAAGGCAAAGAGAGAAATGGAGACAAGGACCCTTTCCCTTTGTAACCAACAGGGACCTGATATATGCATCTGCTGGTACAGTACTGCAATTAATTTCATTGCTAGTGGCTCCCTCTTGAGGGTACTAAATTCCCACGAGTTCAAACATGGTTCCCTGAGCTTTATGGATAGAGCTACAACGGGTGGTTGCAGAGAGAGAAAAATTCCAGTCCATTCAAACCTGTATGGAGAAAGGCCACGGCCTTCCAAGGGACCTGGGAACTGAACAAAGTCAACAAGAAAGGAGCCAAGTTTGAAGAAGTAACCTATAACCAGGTTGAAGGATAAAAAATCCTTTTATTGACACTTTCTTTTCTGCCCACTTACTTTAACAGCAATGCAAATGGAAACTTCTTTGATGTTGGAAAGTGGGGGGTAAAGTCTCCCTTGGGCAAGTTCTTCACCTGTTAATTGCTCAGTCAATGCCTGCATTAAAAAGAAACATTATATATTTACTGACCTCACTCAGGTCAACAAAATGCTAAAATGAAGAATAAAATGAAAAAGTCTGAGCCTTCCCAACAGTACCATCTACTAAAAATACCTGGGGTACGTCAAGCACAGTCTCAAAAACTAGCAGAGAGATGAACTCCACAGCCTGTGTCCGATAGGACAGATTATGTCTTTTAGCATTTAAGCACAGGTCAGATATTTCTTTCTTGAAGTGCCAGTAAATATATATGGTACAATGGAGGCACGCTACTGCACGGCTGGCCCAAGTGTTTGGCTGTGACAAAGGCACACAGAATATGGTCTCTATCTGCTCACTCACCTCCAAAATGCATAATTTTTTGCAACATGAAAAAACAACAGGAACCACCATATTTCATGGCCTGTGGGGGGGTGTTTGAGGCATTCTTTCCTTTTTCCCTTTATTCTGCCTCACAGGTGTTCTCCCTAGAAAGCCCCAACTACAACTTTTGATAATGTCAAGCTCCCACCTAATGGATGACTTTTCCCGTGAAGTGGAGCAGAGAGGCTTCTACAGCCATGGGACGGCTGATGAAAAACACGGTAGGGTCAAGAGAGATGAGAACGTTGTGCTGGAGCAGGTTGAAAAAAATGCATTCTCTCATTTCCTCTTCCCTCATCAAAAATCAATTTTGGGTGGAAATTTGAGTAAATAATTTTAGCCTAAAAAGAAAATATTCCTGCTTGAAAAATCACTACCGTGCTGCAGGGCAGCTGTACTTTGGGCATCTCATCTTCCCACTTTTTTCTGTGCACCAGACTCTGGATGAACTGAATCTCCCATGATGCAGTCTAGATGACCCCTCTGGAGAGGAAAGGCAATGTATCATGGCAGTCCCTGGACAAGCTGCATCACAGAAGAGATGATCCAGTTGGTGAGCTTAGTTCACAGAGGAGGAATGAGGATATAGAGCTATCAAGCTACATCTCCCAACCCAAGACAATGCAGCAGCTTTTGCAAATGGAAGTGTTTCAGGTTTGGGGCATTTGGATTTTGGATGGAAAACAGATTCGCTACAGCAGCAGCAGACACTTTTTGCACAGAAAAAAACTGTTTCATCAAAGCCCAACTTTACATTATAAAACTGTTCTGGAAGAAAATCTTTCTACCATTCCTGCACTATTGAGGATAGAGACATGCCATCATTTGACCTCACCTTCTAAAAGCCATTATCTGCTACATATAAACACTTACTTTTGCAGCCTCCAGGAAGACCTTATCACTAATATGCCGAACACCACTGAGGACTACTGCCAGGGCCACCCCTACAATAACAAATAACAAAAGTTACTTCTCTTGACACTACTGATACTATGACAACATTTTTAACATGCAGTCTTATCTTGCTATTAGCTGTTGCACTTTCTTTCCTGAAGTGCCACTCTTCACACATTCTCTTAAAATATTCAGACACAAGACACATCACTGCTGTCCCAGGATTATAGTGGAACATGCAACTTCTGGGGGAGTACTGCTTGTTTTAAAAATTACCAGCTGATTCCTCTTTTGCACAAAACAAAGTGGAGGAATAAATATAACCTTTTTTTCCCCCAAAGCAAAAATGTACATAGGTCACTTGCTGTTAGGAAGCCATGGCTTCAGTAACATGTTTTGAGAGGTTACATTTCTTAAAAGAATTCAACTGAAATATTCTCATTGTGTGACTAACTGGACCACGTAACCATGTCCTCCTATCATGCCACATATCCCTAACACTTTCTATTTGTTTCTTCTCACTTTCTATAACCTTGTCAGAACTGGGAATGTCTCTTACTTTAGTATACACAGCCCTGACCACTGTGAAACCACACACCCAATAGAGAGCACTGAAAAAGAAATGCTGAAAGAGCAATCATTAGGCAGACGTAGAGAATTCTAGAGACTACCTGGAAAAATATAGGCATTGTTTCCCTGGCCTGGTTTGAAGATCCTCCCATCCTTCAGAGTCACGCATTCAAATGGGCTGCCGCTGGCAAACAAACAGCGTCCCTGTTAAACAAGAGGGAATGATCACAGCTGTGCAACCAACTTGGACGAAACCTGCTTTCCAGGCTATAAAATCATTACCAATTAGAGCAGCTCTGAGCTCCACAGATCACAGTCCATGATTCAGGCAGCAAAGGTGCTCAAGCTCATGCCTGCTTTAAGGAGCTAATAGACCTGTTGAAAGGAATGGGAATGTGCACATGTGTAAGTGCTTGACTGAGCCAAAGCCCTAGACTTCCACAGCCCCCCAAACCAGAGGCCTCCCTCAATCACTGGGGTAACCAGCAGCATGCAAGTATTAGCATAAAAGCCTTTCGACTCATAAATATCATGAAGTAAGTAGACAAGTCAAATTATGACAGTTTCTATTGAATGGGAAATTTCTATTTGCTTTCAAGATGTTATTTTCTCTTTTGATAAAATGTGCATCTTTAGGAAAGCAAAGCCTTCAGTGCAGTTAACCACACGCTTATGCTTAAAGATGTTATTATTTAATGTCTTATATTGTAGTAGTGTCCAGGAGTTAGCCCTAGATCGGGGTGCAATTGTGTTAGGTGCTGCACAAACACAGAACTCAGTGACAGCCACTTCCACTATTGGCTTGGGATTTCCATGGCAGCTTGATGGATGTGGAGAAGGAATATAATTAGCTGATGAAATAATACTGGTTGGCATGATTGGTAGCCGTCTCAGTCAGTGCATAAATATTTTGGTGAACTGAGACCCCTAAAAAGAACTTATCCTCTCTTGTTATTAAACTGTTTTTAATTACCATGAACTATTAAAAAGTAACCAAGCATTCTGAGTGCAAATCAATTCCTCCTCCAGTTTAAACCTCAAAATTGTCCCACAGTAAATCATGAAAATAAATTAAAAATTCAACATTTAAGGTTCCAACTCGGTTTCACTTTTAAAATATATTACCATGCATGCTAAACGATCTGGCACAGACATATCCATGGTAAAGGATTTTTGAGGGGCATTTATGTGTTTGAGGCCAGCATCAAAAGAGGCTGTAGTTTAAAAACAAAAAAAATACACTTGCAGAGCACTAGAGGACATCAAAGTATAGCCATGTTCTTTCAAGGGCTATCCAGTGGGGAAAAAAAGATTAAGCAGTAAGAGTTCATTGGTGGTTTCCTCATACCCTCTAACATGCAGGCGCTCTCATTAGGTTTACTGGAAAGTTCAGGATTATGTCATTTTTCAAGTCATGAGACCGATGGTAATGGAAGCACAGAACTGCTAATTACAGGTCAAAGACTTTTATTTACAATTCCCCTTGTCATCTGACTTACTTGGGGTTTTGAAGCATTTTACTAACAGAGGAAAAGTCCTTTGTAATTCTTAGAAGCTGGAAGGCAGGACTCTGTTTAAAAGTGATGATGATCTTCAGGGGTGGACCCAATGGTCTTACGAGGTCCCTTCCAGTCCTAATGTCTATGACATCTATGAAATCTTGGGTAACCCAGTTGTATTAACTAGGCTTTAAAGAAATAATGGGCACAGTAGAAACAGGCAGGAATATTAGAAAAATATAATTTGAAGGAGTACAGTCGCAGTTACAGCTACTCATTTCCTTCAGATATTTCACAAGCTGCATTGCACATGCATGGGAATGCTTGATTATGGGAAAACTTGAATATAAGTCAGAATCACAGCTTTCAGTGGGCAGGGAGGAAATTAAAAACTGCCTAGACCTTTCCTTGTGAAGAGAGTCTTAACATGTAAAGTAGCACTCATTGGAAATGATCACTAATACTGCAACAAACATGTTTCTGCAGCAGGAAGCACCCACAGTTCCCTACCAACACACTTCTACAGACATGAGTCATTCAATTCTTTGAAATACTCCACCTTTCCAAACTCCTCAGGCTGGCCCTGGGGACAGCAGCACGTGCATGGTGTATTGCAACTAGTGTGCCGTGAAACGAAAGAATCAATCGCTTCGAAGGTCAGTTTGCAAATGATATGACTAGTTCTTCCTCTGTCTTATGCTTCCCTGCTCAACCTCTGTGTTCATATCCTTTTTGCCCTTCTTCAGCTCCTTGAACTTTGGGGTAAAGCGTCCACAATCGCGGACAGGATGGTAATCCAAGCCCACCTTGACAGACTTGGAAAATGGGCAGATGAAAACCTGATGGCCTTCAACGCTGAAAAATGCAAGGTACTCCACCTTGGGAAGAAAAATCCGCAGCATGCTTATAGGCTTGGCGGTGCTACACTTGCTAGCACCATGGCCAAAAGGGATTTGGGGGTCATGATTGATACAAGATGAATACGAGCCACCAAAGTGATACTGCATCCAGCAAAGTGAGCAAAACTCTGGGATCCTGTGACCCAGCTGACTTCCTGCCCCTGGGGCGGGGGGCTGGACTTGATGATCTTCCGAGGTCCCTTCCAGCCCTAATGTCTATGAATCTATTATAGCCATATAGACACTATTTAAAAATTGCGTGGAATGTACTTAAGGATGTACTTTAATAAAAGCCACTACTGGACCTCCACTCAGACTTGCTGGAATAAATCAACAGTAACATCACTGAAATCAACAGAAATGCTCTGGTGCTTAAATCCTGAGCAGAGATAAAAAATTAGGCCTTCTCATATTTAGCTATATGTACCATGCCCAATATCAAGTGCCAAGTATGAGCCTTGGGCTGTAAGCAACTCAAATACGATCACATTCCCTGCTCAGATGACTTAATTTAATGTTAGGTAAATAAGTGCCAGGTTTAATTAGCTATTTCTAGGTCGTAACTGTTTTTTGTTATGACCCTAATATAAAAAAATGTTTCTTTAAAAACAAAACATAAGAAGTGTCAGAAAAAGAAGTCATTTGAGGTTGACATGCACATTGCCCTCAGTACCCAATGACTACTCTTTTCAATACTGTTGCCAAACAGAAACAAGATTTAGACCTCATTATGAAGTAATCAGCTGCCAAAAGTAATCATTTGAAATCAAAGTTGCTTCTCAAATAATGTAAAAAACCAAAATGCATCAGAAACTAAAGACAATGGGTGCATCCAC
Organism: Alligator mississippiensis; assembly: GCF_030867095.1. Lineage (NCBI taxonomy): Eukaryota > Metazoa > Chordata > Crocodylia > Alligatoridae > Alligator > Alligator mississippiensis. The sequence goes on from NC_081826.1 coordinate 288,000,911, forward strand.
ACAAGACTAATTGCACAGAAGCCTAATAACACTGCGTGGTAGCGTGCTGATAAAAAATTGTGCTAAAAGCCTACCGTGCAGTGTTATGAGGCTACTGCACAGTAAGCGTCAAAAAAAAAATGTGCACTGGCACTACTGCACAGTAACTGTAGTTACTAAGCATTTAGTTAGTACTTCATTAAGCAACTACTGCGCATTAATGAACGTGTAGATGCACCCAATGAGAAGGAACTTCATTCTTTATCTGAAGACATATCAGCTTAAAGTATATGTGTTTTAGCACCCAGTGAACAATGTTTGTGCACTGACATTTTTAATCCTTATGTACCTCTGTTAATGTATAGGCATCTTCAGCAGTGCATTCAGCTTTCACCGTAGGGTTACTCAGTGCAAATATTATAGGTCTTTCATTGATGGAACCCATTGCTTTGATCACGTCAGGAGAGAAAAGCCGACCTGCACCTGCAACACCTGGAAAAAAAATAGAAAGGTACGATTAAATAATCATGTATATAAACACAAAGAAGAGTTGCAAGAACTTCCCATTTTCTACGTTTATTTGTGATCTACTTTAAGATGGTCAGTCACACGCAGGGAAACAGAACAGTTTGAACAAATATACATTGCTCGTTAAAATAACAGTTTCTAGAAAATACACTGTAGGACACAATCTTTGACCCTGAGAGTCTTTTCCATTTCTCATTTGAATCATTTTCTAAAACTTTAAGATTGGATTATTCAAACCTAGGAAAGACACTACAGAAGAGGAAAACTACTTCTATGCCATGACTGCATTTTCAGAGCTAAGACTTTTTTGTTTATATGGGAAAAGGTGGCCCTAACAAGGGACTTCACTGCTCTCATCATTTTCTCTCTCTAAAACAGCTAACTAACCTTTTCCATGTAATGAGACAGGCACAGTTCCATAAAACTGAGTGCATACTTCCCAACTCAGAGACTTCATCCTAAAACTTTCCCCCACCCACAAAAAGTTATGTGCAAGGGAAAACATGGATTTATAATAGAAATATTTGGTAGCCGTAACTGTAGCGGTAACTACTAAGGATAATAATTAACACATACATACAGACCCATTTGTGCTCACAGGATATAATGAGCCTGCTAATGGTGCTGCCTCTAAAGTCAATGTATCCAACCACTGAAAAAATATCACTCCAATGCAGGGGGAACATACTGTAACCGTAGCATCATCTCTCACTGTTGCTAGCGTAGATGTGACTGGGAAAAGCTGTATGGCTAGGCCTTGCCTATTCCTCACTGATCCTCAGTGCAATATCAGGTACTTGGGGCTCTTGGCCATCAGTGCAACTCAGAGAAGTCTAAAGTTAGGCCTGTCAACCAGAAAGCTCAAGACCAGGGGAAACCAGCACGGGTTTGTTGCGGGCAGATCATGCCTGACCAATCTAGTCTCTTTCTATGACCAGGTTACGAAACGCCTGGACACAGGAGGAGGGGTGGATGTCATATACTTAGACTTCAGGAAGGCCTTCGATACGGTATCCCACCCCATACTGGTGAACAAGCTAAGAGGCTGTGATGTGGATGACTGCACAGTCCGGTGGGTGGCGAATTGGCTAGAGGGTCGCACCCAAAGAGTCGTGGTGGATGGGTCGGTCTCGACCTGGAAAGGTGTGGGCAGTGGGGTCCCGCAGGGCTCGGTCCTTGGACCAATACTCTTTAATGTCTTCATCAGCGACTTGGACGAGGGAGTGAAATGTACTCTGTCCAAGTTTGCAGATGACACAAAGCTATGGGGAGAAGTGGACACGCCGGAGGGCAGGGAACAGCTGCAGGCAGACCTGGATAGGTTGGACAAGTGGGCAGAAAACAACAGGATGCAGTTCAACAAGGAGAAATGCAAAGTGCTGCACCTAGGGAGGAAAAATGTCCAGCACACCTACAGCCTAGGAATGACCTGCTGGGTGGCACAGAGGTGGAAAGGAATCTTGGAGTCCTAGCGGACTCCAAGATGAACATGAGCTGGCAGTGTGACGAAGCCATCAGAAAAGCCAATGGCACTTTATTGTGCATCAGCAGATGCATGATGAATAGGTCCAAGGAGGTGATACTTCCCCTCTATAGGGCGCTGGTCAGACCGCAGTTGGAGTACTGCGTGCAATTCTGGGCGCCGCACTTCAAGAAGGATGCGGATAACCTGGAGAGGGTCCAGAGAAGGGCAACTCGTATGGCCAAGGGCCTGCAGACCAAGCCCTACGAGGAGAGACTAGAGAAACTGGACCTTTTCAGCCTCCGCAAGAGAAGGTTGAGAGGCGACCTTGTGGCTGCCTTTAAGTTCATCACGGGGACACAGAAGGGAATTGGTGAGTATTTATTCACCAAGGCGCCCCCGGGGGTTACAAGAAACAATGGCCACAAGCTAGCAGAAAGCAGATTTAGATTGGACATTAGGAAGAACTTCTTCACAGTTCGAGTGGCCAAGGTCTGGAACGGGCTCCCAAGGGAGGTGGTGCTCTCCCCTACCCTGGGGGTCTTCAAGAGGAGGTTAGATGAGTATCTAGCTGGGGTCATCTAGACCCAGCACTCTTTCCTGCTTATGCAGGGGGTCGGACTCGATGATCTATTGAGGTCCCTTCCGACCCTAACATCTATGAATCTATAAGAGTGAGCAGTCCGTGGGTTGCAAAATGAAACTCTCAGACATCACTAAGGATCTGGGCCTGTGTGTATTACCCATGATATGCATTGTCCCAAATTTCCATGCATTTTTAAACAGCCTGGACCAAATTCTGTTGTCACTTATATCATCACAATCGCAAGATAACACCAGTGACTTCTGTGGGATAAAGCTCCATATTTACACTGTGGCCAAAGTAAAAGCAGCACTTGGCAAACTGGCCGCAACATCAGATTAACAGGGTACTATACAATTCACTCACCGATAATAGCTGAAGGCTGAAGTATATTCACTGCATCCTCAAATGTCTTTGGCACCCGATTGGGTGCTCGGTGTGTAAACGATTCTTGATTGGAATCTACCTTTTGTTCTCGGCCCTAAAGATTGAAATCAATTCGGACTGTGAGAAGGAAATGGGAAAGAATGGTAATGTGCTTTGTGTTTTTCCAAAGGCCAGGCAGACCCTTACCTGAACTAATAAGCCAAATTTATCAAACATCCATATTTTCTCATGCGCTTCCTCTGCAGAAAGGCCATTTTCCATCATAGCCATAACAATGAGGTTTGCAATTCCCAGGGCAGCCTGATAGATAAAGGACCAAATAACTGAAAATAAAACTCTGGATTTTTTAATACGATGTTAACAAAAAATCTTTTAGATTTAGACTGTTAACAAAAAACAGACCCACAGTGGTTCTCTCTTCTTTTTCCTACCAACATCATTTCAGTCTCATCCTTGGCTGCCAGCTGATCACTGCTTCATCTTAATGTACATGATACATTTCCTCCTGAATCCAGTAAAAATGGATATTTCTTTTTTTCTGTCTCTCTTCTTTACAAAAAAAATTTTTGGGACTAAAACCAACCCTTCATCTTGCTTTATGGGGTCAACATACTTGGCTCTTGAAAATTAGCAACTTATGCACTTGAAGCCCAGAGTTTAAACTAAATACGTTTTTTGTAAGCAAGTATTTTCTTTAAGTTGGTATTAATCAGTAGGCCTCACACATGCCAGCTTCAGAGAAGGGAGGCAGTATTCATGCGAGTTGTGTTCTGCAGTTCCACAAACTTTTAGCTTATTGAAGAACTCACCTCTCCTGCTCCAAGAAACAAAACTTTGTGCTCTGTGATTGCTTTACCAGTAACCTTCTGTGCAGCCAGCAGCCCTGCTAAAGCCACTGAGGCTGTCCCTACAAAAAAGAAATAACTATTTCAGTGAAACTGAAAAAATTTAAATAACTGAACATATTTTGCAGAATGTTTTTATAAACATATTAAAGGGGTCAAAAATTGAAAAATTTACCCTGAATATCGTCATTGAAGGTACAATATTTCTCTCTATATTTTCTCAAAAACCGGAAAGCATTATGGTTCCCAAAGTCTTCAAACTGAATAAGCGTGTTCTGGCCATATCTGAAGAGCACAGCAAAATATTTTATCAACTTGCAAAACCACAAATGCTTTAAAAAACAAAAACACAACATCCCATATTTACACAAATCTGCTTAGAGGCAAAAGCAGTCCTGTGCTGTTCATTCTGGAAATAGTTTAATGCCATCTCTGTCCTCTGCATGTCCACACAGGGGACAACTGACATTGCTCCAAATCACAAAGAAAAATCAGTGTTGGAGTCAGGAATAGGGCTCATATTTCCTGAGTTACAGGCTAAAACTCCCTCCCTAAATTACTTTAAAATGGAAGTAATTTGATGGTATCTATTACCCACTATATGAGATGAGCTTTTGCACAGTTAATTAAACAACGTACCTGTCTACAATGGCTTCCATAAATTCATCAATCAGATCATCATAAAATTGTGAGCGGTCTCTTTTTTGATACAGGCCCATATAAAATGGATCTTTTAATAATACCTATAAAAAAAAAAGACAGCAGCACAATGAAACCATTGACTCTATATGCACTTCTCCAAAGTTCCAAGCAACCTAAAGCTAACATTGTTTGCAATGAATTTTAGCTACGCTCCCTTCTTTGAATAATTTCATTGTTTAATTTCTGTTGACAAAAACACATTCAGACATTTGTGCGGACTGAAGCTGCCTTCTGGGAGTGTGTTCTGCATCTACAGGAGTTTGCAATGGCCACAGACAGGAGTTGCTCCGCAGACAGATTCGGATGCTGAGTACCTGCTAGAAACAGCTCCTCCCAGAACAGCCTCAGTGAAGCAGAAACATTTTTTCCCTTGCCAAAAAAATAAAGTGAAGTTAAACTAATGAGCTGCTGTCCATAGCCACCTAAAAGAAAGGGGTCTCTCCTCCCTTTGTCTGCTGTGTAGATGGAAATTACTGACCTGGTCAATGAAGCTTATTGTGAGAAAAAATAGTATTAACAGAGTCTCTGGAATATCTTCTATACTGTGCAAAGGACAAAGACAGGCAAGAAGAGACTGTGTGTACAAAACAAATACATGAATTACATTTCAGGAATATTTTCCACAGCTGATTGTGGATACAGTGGCAGGTTACTCAATATTTGGCAGGTTAGGAAGATTAAAGAAGAAAGCAACCATGGCCCACCTATAATTAGAAGGCAATAACCAACAGAGGGCAAATTTAGCACGACTGCTATCTGGATTTGATCTGTCGGCTAGAGAAGTGGCAGACTCGCAAGGAGATGTTTATGACGACTGAACATGAAAAGCAGTCGTGCTCAAGTCTACTGGGAGCATTTATGAGAAAAGTCTCATGGAGGAGTGAAGACTATTGAGACACTGGCTAAGGTGAAACACAGAGAAAGATGGGATAAATCCTCTTCTCTTCTAAAAAGTGAATCTGGAATTGAAGTATTCTGGAAAGTCGCCCCAGCCTTCAAAAGCACAAGCACCTTGTAGCCCCTACCTGTGCCTTTGAAAATCTCCTTCCAAACGATTAGGAGAGATTTTTCAGCAGCCTTAAATTCTCCTCCTTTGGAGTCATTAGCAGTTAAATACAACTTGTATCAACATTTAATTATAAATTAAGGCATAGGTGCATTATATGCCATTTCCTATAAAGAAACCACCTTCTTCAAAATCTAGCAGTATGAAACTAGAAAGTTTGCAGAACCTTTAGGACAAGAAAAGAGACTACTGGTAAGTTTATGTAGTGGGTAGCACAAGGAGACCCTGACCCTGTTGGGTCACATCTCCAGGGCAAGGCTCCTGGAAGACAACATATTTGTCACGTGTTAGAGGAAAGTACCGTGCCACAAACTGTACCATGCCAGCTGGCCACACATCGAAAATTATTAAGTCACTGTTCAGTGCTGTTCCCTATGGCTGAACCAAGGATAATCTGGTTTAACACCTGGCATATTATGATTTGATACATAATACTCTCATATAATGCGCAATAAATATAATGACTACCAGAGGCCTAGTATCACACACAAAAAGTGTTAACCTATGTTAAAGGCACATTATCACAGCTGCAAAGTCAAGCACTCAAAAATTCAAAAGTGCAATATTCCCAGTTGCCTATACAATCTTAATAAAGCCCCCTTCTCCATCTGTATTGCAATTTAGCTTTTAATTACACTGCCCTGGACTATTTTAACCGCAGACACAGTGCACAGGAGGGATGGGGCTTGCTGAAGGAGCAGCTCTTCAATATTCTGTTCTCTCCTTGTCCAGTGCGCAGTTCCACACCTCATTTATTGCAGCTATTCAAATCCTGCTCTGAAGAGAGAAGCTTTCATTTCCTCAGTGGGTTTTCTATTATTCTCATAACCACAGTACATGAGTCCCACACAAACGCTAATGACTTTTTTCACAATAGACCAGTAAGCTATGTGAGCATTATCTCCATGTTACAGCTGACAACCTAAGGTGCAGAGAGATTTAGGTCAAAAGAAACCAGTAATCTGGGCATCCAATTTGGGATGGCTAGAACCTGACAGCTCCCATGGACTTCAGTTGCAGGTCCATGTTCTGAGAACATCTGTAAATCAAATCAAAGGGCCTTAAATCAGGCATAAAATAAGGACACAATCTATGAAATTAGGCTTAAGTGACTTGCCTACAGCACGCAGGCAATCTATGGCAGAGGCATAGGTAAAATCCAGTTGTCTAGGGCAGTGCATAACCGCCTGAGCCAAGAGACTTGGTTTTGGTGGCAGGGGTTTTCATCTTGCAGTTCTCTGCCTCATTCAATCCAAACCTACCAACTCCTGCAAAGGGGGCCAGGCTTTCAAGCACTACACAAGCCTGATTCATCCTGAGAGCTTCTCTGATCTGTGCAATGAGTGGCATCATATGGAAAAAAATTGCATGGCATCATGCAATCAAGACCATTCTCTAATGCGTCCACACAAGCGAGCCGAATTAAGACTGCACAGAACACTCATATTGTTCCTTAGTTTGGGAACCTGACTTTGCAACCTCTATATTGTTCTTTTAAGGGAAAAGCTTTACTTTTGGTTTCTTAGACTTTAAAAATGAACTAAGGGAAAAAATGCCCATCCTGAGCCATCAATTTGTCATCCACATGGATCAACAGAGCTGGAACGTTTTGACCCTCCATACAGACCCTCTCCATTCAGCTAATGGAAAAATGGCTGGGGTGGAGCTAATTAGCCTCCATGAGGACAAATGTAAGAAGGAGATGAGACACTTTTCCAATAGGTTTCACACAATTATCTGCTAACACAGGAGGAACATTGAGAGGCAAGTACCTTGGGGTTCAGTCCAGCCTATGGAGAGGAATCTGCCCCCCTGGGGAGAATGCAGACCTTTTCCCCATTTCCTTTTGGTTTGACTCCCGTCTGCTCCACCTCCTCAACTGGCTTCCTGTCCCAAACCCATTCCCCTCACCTACCCAATCCTATCCCCTCAAGCTTAGGGGCAGACACCCAGCACAGAAATTTTCAGCCTAAATATTAATGTCTGGCAAAGTTATAACACTGGGTCTTATGAACAGGAAAAACTGAGCTTTCTTAGTGACAGGTGTTGCAAACATCCCCGTCTCTCGTATATAACCATGTGCCACTAGGAAAACTACGGTACGCACCTAAAGATACAGACAGGAGACCATTATGAAGTTTAGCTGATAGCAACTGGCAATAAAAAATGGAAGAAGAGAAGTCTTTGAAAGCTCCCTTACAGAAGCACAAATCAACATTCAAGGTAACAAAGCCAGTTCTGCTCATCCAGCATCTTAAAAACAAACAAAAAAACCCCCACAAGCCTTCTTTTTCCATTGTTTTGCAGTTGACCAGCGTGCAGACAGCAGCCCACATGTGCCATTTTACTTTGGACAGGGAGCTGGGGTTCTCCGATGTTACTTCTCTGCTTCCAGTGTTGTCAGTACCGTTTAACATTTCACAAAGTAATTCAGTTTCATTTTAAAACAGAGCGAGTACTCATTCAAACCAGCAACATCTTATCGTACTTGATAACACAACAAACAACTGAAGGCATTACTTTATGGCAAGAGTATCTTACTTACTGGATTATCAGTTCCAACGTCAATACACACAGGAAGGCATTTATCTGGCCGTATCCCAGCGCATGCGGTATATAAACACAGCTTTCCTACAGGAATCCCCATTCCATATACACCCAGATCTCCAAGGCCCAATATCCTCTCTCCATCGGTTACTACAACAGCCTTAAACCATAAAAAGGATGAAGTTACTTCTTGGTAATCCCCATACACACAACTCTTAAAGCAACATTACACAAGTATTTCCCAGCAAAGTGCAGATTGTTTGAATAAGGACAAATCAAGAATAGCTTGCAAAGAATTTATTATGCGAATTGATAACACTTAAACCCTCATTGATTTTACCTAAGGAGAAATACACAAGATTACTTTGACATCCAGTCTTCTCTTGCCCTTGACCTGGACTGAGTAAAAGAATCACTCTGAATACTGAAAATACTGTAGTTACATAGACGAAAACTAAAAAGAAAAAAAGAATTCAGGCTTTGCCCATATGGGGAACCAACTGCAAAATTAACTATTTTATTACAGATAGGACCTTTTTGCTGTATAGATGAACTAACTTCCAAAATGGCCCAAATTCAGTGTGGAATAAGTATCCACAGAGGGAGCCACCACAAAATAGCTAATCTGAGTTATCAGCCTATGTACGCAAGCCCCAACACAGCCAGCAAGCCTTTCAGTACCACCATTTCAAATACACTCTGGCCTTTCATTGGACAAATCTCATACTACTTCAAAGTAACTTTAACGAATGCAGCCTTGCAGCACTCCTGCAGATTTGTCATCCTCATCTCTATCGCATAGATAGGAAAGCAGCCACGGAGGCCACCTGTTGTACTCAATCATTCAGGAAGTTTGCAACTTAGGGATGAAGAGCCCAGTATGCCAACCCCCAGTTCTATGCCCTATTCCTAAAACTATGGCAACTGCTGGCCACTTACAGCAACAAGGGCATGTGAAAAGACAAGTCCCAATCCCTCCCCAGACAAAAGACAAAAATCTTCATCAAAGACAGGCCAGGACAAAAGTAATCATCATGACTGGCAGAGGAATATTGCAGATGTCTAAATAGAAACTTGGCTTTAGACAAATATCACTGCACATCCAGATGCATAGCACTGCATTTCATAAGCTGCATTTCCCTGTCATGGCCAAGCAACTGCCAGGGATGCATTTGTTCGCACTTGCAGTTCTCTCAGTCAAACCATCTGTTTCGAAAGAAGCTGAGATGAAATGAAAAGGGAACAGAAAATAAAGATTGTTGCGGGCTTAGTACCTTGACATCATTTTCTGGCCAGTTGTCCACAATTGACCTAATATGACCTCTGTCTGAGATAGAAATAAATAATCCCCTGAAATAGAAGAATGGAAATGCTTTTTACGCTTGTTAGTACTTCCCCTTTGCAAAACTGGATTTTGAACACTACATTATTACTGCTAATAATTTATGTTCATAGCAGGAGTTTACCACAAAAGCATATTAAAAGATACACCGTATTATAGATACAATCAAGTCTATGTGACCCAGAGACCACTTTAGACCGAAAATATAAATGGAGCCTCACACTGCAATACGGCTTGGATTCTGGTACAGCCATGCAGTCAGTACTCATCTCATCACAACTGCAAAAAAGCCCTAAGGCCAGTCTCAGTAGCTATGATAGACCCCCCATTCCCTGAAGGGGAGGGTATAAAAATCAATGCAAACTGGATGTATCACCTCCTGTGCCTCCTCCTTCCCTACTATCTGTGTAGGGGCATAACTAAAAGAACAGGGGTGTCATTAGTGCTCCCTGGTTTCTGCTGCCACATCAACCTCCCATAGACAGTATGTCAGTTTTTAAGCTGCTCCATGTTGCACTGAGGGATTGGCCCCACCTAGCACAGATCAGAGGAGTGGAAAGGCCTGCTTTCTGCTGGTTTTGCAGCACTACTGCTGAGTTGCTCTCTGTAGTCCTCAGCTACAGCCACAGATCTAGCCCTTCATCCACAATAGGTCAAAGTTTGCACGCAACAGTGTTGTGTCAAAACATTCTGAAATACAATTATCATACAAATAAAAATATCCCCAACTAATTAAAAATAAATATATTATCCTTACTTTGGTCTCCTAAAGATATGTCCATATTGAGAGCAGGCTAGACCTACAGTGGGTGTGTATACTATTGGCATTAATCTCTCAATATCATCTTGTAACACCCTATAGAACAGCTTCTCATTTCTCTCCTGGATTCCCATTATGTAGATGTACCTGAAGTCAAGCAGGAAAAAAAAATTAGATTAATTTTATCACTATTAATATATATTTAAAAACAAGAAATACAAAGGCAAAACCAGTCTGATGGTGTACCAGTCTAGAGTTTACTTTTTCTTTGTAGTTCAGGCATTACCTTCCTCATTCATACCTGGCCTCAAACAAATGAGGTAGGCTGGAGAATACAGAATAAAAACTATTACAAAGCCCAGATAAAAATACTGGCTTCGTTTGCATACACTGTCAATGTAAGTTAACAAATTAATGATACCCACACTATGCTAGGACATAGCCCTGAGATTTCTCTATCATTGGTTACAGCTGGCTACTACAGTATAACCTCATGAATCCTGCATGCTCGGGACCGAGCACCTGCTGGAAATGTGAAAATTCTGGATTTCTGAAACTGGAACAGCGGCTGATCCCAGAGTCGCAGGGCAGGGTAGCAGCGGCCGGTCCCGAAGCAGTGGCCGCATGTGGAGCAATGACATGGGGTAGTGGACAGCGGCAGCAGTTGCCACATGCAAGCTTCCCCCTCCGTCGCTCTGGGACTGGCCACTGCTACTCCCTGATGGAGTGTAGTTTTAAAAAGTGCTGAATTTTCGATAATTCCGGATTTTTGATATCCAGATTTATGAGGTTATACTGTATTCAAAATTTCTCAATGTAAGGCCTTATTAAAAAAGCCTAAAAATCAAGGAATCCCAAGATTACTACTCACAAGAAAGATAATCACCTTTAACAGCACATCAGCTTTGGGAAATCATTTAATTAAGCACCAGTTACATTCGGTTCTTGCTATTTAAAGTGATTGAAAATAAGCTTAGGATTTATGATGAAAATTGTTATGTTCACAGTTAAGAACAGAAAAGTAGTAATATGCTCCAGGTATCTTGTAGCCTTCTGATGTCAAATGGCAGCCACAACTGTTTGTATTTTATATCCTTGCAGGTGTCTAATACTGAAAGCATCACAATTTTTTTTAAATATAATAAAAATCAACTCTGGAATCTTTGGCTAATCCGTTAGAAGCCCAAGTTGTCATTAGGGATTTATTCTGAATTACTGGTTTGCATTACAGTGGTCTGGGATGAGTCTCTAATGGCAACTATTCCATTGTTTCATCCCATCAGGCTATGCAATGCTGGTACAAATCCCCACTTCTGTTATATTTCAACTGCAACAGGAACCTTGATTTGGTCCTTAACGTAAATGAACGGCAACGCCCAAATCACTCAGATTTTTCACTAGTTCCTAGGGCACTGTATCCTAATAAAAGCCAATACCAATATGAGGTAGTACCTGGTAACCCACCAAAGGCACAATGTTCATAATCTCCCAAGACCAATGGCTGCCAGTGATGACCAATATGATAAAAATAACATGCTATTCTAAACAAGAGAAACATCCCTTAAAAAATTAAAATCTCTTAACATTTTCTAGGTGAACAGGTTCAAAATAAGAGAGATCAAAGAATTAATCAACTGCCTCTGGAGTATTAAAACAACTCTTACTTCCCTCTACATATAAGCCAACATCTCTGATGCAATTAAAACACTTTATCTTTCCTTTCTGATTTAAATGTTCTAATTTTTTTTCTTCCTCAGATTTTTCAAGGAATTTCTTCAAACTCCAAAAATGTATGTACTAGAGTCTAAGAACCGGTCACATTATAGACTTCAAATATATGTAAAAAATGCCACTAAAAACGCAACAGCTATCTCCCTCAAGACACGGACCATGAACAGGAGTAAGTCAGATTTTGATCTGCATGTATTACTTTCCATATTGCCTCATAATCATGGCGCACAACAAACACTGTTCTTTAAAAAAAACACAAAACCTATTTAGCACCACAACTCCTCAATGTAAAATGGGAAATAATTAGAAAGCTCTCTGGATTTAAACAATCCATTTTAATGAAATGTTTTCTCCAAGTGCTTTAAATTTAGACTACAAAAAGGTAAGAAAATTCTGTTTAATTCTTACTTTTCCAAGGGGTCACTCATTTTTGCCAAATTCTTATGGAAGCGTAAGGCTTGAATGTCTTGTGTCTCTATTTTAGGAGGTAAAAGTCCTTGGAGCCCAAGCATTTGTCGTTCCTTTAGTGTAAATGCCATACCCTGCAAGTGAGAGAAAGAAAAAACGTTATTTTATTTTTTGGTAATACAGTGTAGAGATTCTGTTTAAAATTGAATGCATCTATAACATAATTTCTGACTATCCAGTTCTATAATGCCCATCTCTACAGTTTGGAGAAGGTCAAACACTGATGGTTTATGCCTTAGAATCATAGAAAATTAGGGTTAGAAGGGACCTCAGGAGGTCACATCTAGTCCAACCCACTGTTCAAAGCAGGACCATCCCCACCCAGGTCATCCTAAACTTCTCTTGCTGCAACTTGAGCCCATTGCTCCTTCTTCTGTCTTCTGCCACCACTGAGATCAGTCTAGCTCCATCCTCTTTGGAAACCCCCTTCAGGTAGCTGAAGGCTGCTATTAAATCCCCTGTCAGTCTTGTCTTCTCTAGACTAAATAAGCCGTTCCCTCAGCCACTCCTCAAAAGTCATGTGCCCCAGCCCCCAAACCATTTGGGTTGCCCTCTGCTGGGCTCTCTCCAATTTGTCCACATCCTTTCTGTAGTGGGGGCCCCAAAACTGAACACAGTACTCTGGATGTGGCCTCACCAGTGCTGAATAGAGGGGAATCATCATTTCCCTTGATTTGCTGGCAACATGCCTACTAATGCAGCCCAGGATGCTGTTAGCCTTCTTGGCAACAAGGCCACACCACTGGCTCATGTTCAGCTTATTGTCCACTGTACCCTCAGGTCCTTTTCTGTAGAGCTGCTGCCCAGCCAGTCATGTCCTGGTGCATGGGATTCTTCCGTCCTCAGTGCAGGACTTTGCATTTGTCCTTGTTGAACCTCATGAGATTTCTTTTGGCCCAATCCTTTGTCTAAGTCACTCTGAATCCTAGCCCTTCCCTCCAGTATAGCTACTACTCCCCGCAGCTTGGTGTCATCTGCCACCTTGCTGAGGGTGCACTCTGTGCCATCTTCCAGGGCAGTGATGAAGACATTGAATCAAACCAGCCCCAGGACCAACCCCTGGGGTATTCCACTGGATACCAGCTGCCAACTAGACATCAGGCCATTGATTACTACTCTCTAAGCCCGATGATTCAGCCACCTCACAGTCCATTCATCCAGCCCACAGTTCCTTAGCTTTCCTGCGAGAATGTTGTTGGAGACCAGATCAAAAGCCTTGCTAAAATCAACGTACACCACATCCACTGGGCTCCCTGAATCCAGTCATCTCATCATAGAAGGCAATCAGGTAGGTCAGGCCTGACTTGCCCCTGGTGAATCTATGCCGACTGTTCCTAATCAGCTTCTTCTCCTGCAAATGCTTAGAAATGGATTCCTTGAGGATCTGCTCCATGATTTTTTCTAGAAACTGAGGTGAGGCTAACTGGTCTGTAGTTCCTTAGATCCTCCATTTTCCCTTTCTTAAATATGGGCACCTTTTTCCAAACATCCAGGACCTCTCCTGATCACCATGAGTTTTCAAAGACGATGGCCAATGGCTCTGCAATCTCATCAGCCAACCCCCTCAGCACCCTCGGGTGCATCCCATCTGGCCCTGTGGACTTCTATATGTTCAGCTTCTCTAAATAGTCTCTAACTTGTTCTTTTGCCACTGTTGGCTGCTCCTCTCCTCCCCAAACTATGCTGCCTGGTGCAGTAGTCTGGGAGCTGACCTTGCCTGTGAAGACTGAGAAGGCGGCATTGAGCACTTCAGCCTTTTCTGCATCCTCTGTCACAAGGTTGCCTCCCCCGTTCAATAAGGGATCCACACTTTCCCTGATCCTTGTCTTGTTACCAACATACTTGTAAAAACCCTTCTTGTTACCCTTCACATCCCTTGCTATCTGCAACTCCAGTTGCACTTTGGTCTTCCTGACTTCATCCCTGCATGCTCGAGCAATGCTTTTCTACTCCTCCCTATTTATTTGTCCAAGTTTCCACTTCTTATAAGCTTCCTTTTTGAGACTTAGTTTACTGAAGAGTTCCCTGCTAGTCTTCCTGCACATTGGGATGGTTTGTTCCTACATTAAAGTACAACCAGCTCTCCTGGACTCCTCTCCCCTTCAGACTGGCTTCCCAGGGGATCCTGCCCATGAGTTTCCTGAGTGAGTTGAAGTCTGCTTTTCTGAAGTCCAGGGTCCTTACTTTGCTTCTCTCCATCCTACCTTTCCTCAGCATCCTGAACTAAATCATCTCACGGTCACTGCTGCTCAAGTTGCCATCCACTACTACATTCCCCATCAACTATTCCTGGTTGTGAGCATCAGGTCAAGGACAGCAAGGCCTCTAGCTTTACAACTTCCCTATGAAAAAATAAATATTTTTTTTGCTTTACAATTAAGGAAACCAAATCAAGGAAAAGAAGCTGTGCTCTTGGGCCAGCCAGTGGCAGAGACGGACACAAAACCCAGTTCTCTTGACTCCCAGTCATATTTAACCAACCTACATATCTTCCTCCAGACCTAGTTTCCTTCTATGAAGCTGGATAACAAGTGGGTGGTGATTCCATTGAGATATGCTGTTTCTAAGAGTTAGGACATTACCTTCTTCTTGAAAGGTTTCTTTGAATGCCCCTGTTTGGAACATTTCCTGCATATTTTCATTAATCTACCCAGGCAAAAAAGAGTTACTGCAATGCTCTCAGGCCTCTACTGAGATACCAACTCAATCAGAAACTTTCTTTTTTAGCTGAGGATACATCTGATCTCCTGATTTTGTAATCTCCTAAACTATAATCATTGTCTTTAAAATAAAAAGACAAACTTTTAGACTTCTGTAACAAAAAAAAAATAAAAAATCAAGAGCTAAACACCTCCACATTCTATCAACAAACACTGGTTACTGGCCTCTTAGTTAAGCTCAAGAACTGAATAAGTACCCTGTTTTTTAATGTTTCTTTCACTCTTCAGTCCCACTGCCTATTTTGCAATCTAAATTGCTCCACTTAAGTGCATAACTGATTAAACTGACTGAAAGCCTCAATTTCAAGGCTTTTATAAGCACCCTGAACCAATGAGGCCCTGTCAACTTCAAGACTGCTATGAGAGGTAAAACATGCTCTTGAGAAACAAGGTAATGAACCTAAATGAAAGGCAAAAGTTTAGCAAGAAAGGTGCATGTAGTTCATGAGCACTGATCATCATGTTCAGATAACTGTCTACTCCAGGTTAGTGTATAACCCAAGGCTAATTCCATGGCCAAGGCCATGCACTTAAATGGAGAAGCCTCAGCATGTGTAGGTATAGCATATCCTTCTAGTTAGCAAAAATGAAGTCCAAATTTGTGTAGAGCCCGCATTTGGTTGCAAATCCATGTTTTAATGCTTAGTAAGACTTTTCTAAGGCAAAAAAAAATGCAAAACAAGACCAAAATACATTATTTAAATCCAGATTTCCTGTTTGGTGATTTAAATCACTTTGCTTTGTTCTATCAATCTCAAATTTTATTTCTTTAAACAAGCTGATCTTCCTGATACTTTTGGGGTAAAAATGCATTACTAAGTTTCAAGTACTTAACCAGGAGTGAAACCAGGAGCCTTTTTGTAAAAAGCAGCCTTCAGGCTGGTAGGTTTGACAGTAAAATTATCTAATGAATTTCACCTCTTTTCCAGTTTGAAATTCGTTTTCAAACTACTTCTGATTTCTACAAATGTACCAGGGTACAGACAAATGTACCTTGTAACCACATTAAAGGTAGAGAAAGAGTTGCTGCTCAGAAGTAGACATTAGCTATCATGGTCCAAGTTTGTTATCCTGCAGTGATACTTAAATCAGCCCAACTTCGATCCTGAGGGAAGCAGGATTAAAGTTGTAAGGCTTTTGTTCCACTTGCACGGTTACAAAATCATGCAGACATAAATCAGATCATAACAGCTTGTATCAATACTTTGGTATCGGTACAATTGTTATGGCTGTCTATACCTCCTACTATTCTAAAGTATTCTAGGAAAACACATTTTAGCTCACAGGTTATCTGTGAACTGCTTACTTTTAAACCAGTATAGCTTGCGACTGAATCACATTCTTGTTTATACGAGAGGCAGCAACCATGGATGTCACCAGCCTGTACACTAACATCCCATGCCATGAAGACACAGCTGCCTGCTTTAAATACTTTCAAGAACATGGACTACATTCAGACTTGCAACAACACGCTGCACAAATCATCCACTTCATCCTCACCCACAGCAACTTCACTTTCTACAAGCGGCACTTCCTCCAAACTATTGGCATAACTATGGGTGCAAAGATGGCCCCTGCATATACCAACCTCTTCACAAGCCACTTGGAGGAGGACTTTTTAGAAGACTACACCACCAAACCTGTACTCTACCTGTGATACACATGACATTTTCATCATCTAGACTGAATACCTGGACTCATTTATTAACTTCCAGTGCAGATTTAACAACTATTGCCCCCCAATCAAACTGTCTCCTACACTAACTTTCTAGATACCACAATCTACAACTGAAATAACACCCAACAAACCACTATATAAAAAACCCACCAACTACCGTATTTATGTCCACAAGACCAGCAGTTGGCACATACAAAACTATAATCTACAGTCAGGCCCTCAGATGCCGCCACACCTGTTCTGAGAAAAATACTTGCAACCCCCACGTTGCCAATCTGAAATCTGCCTTTATACAACGAGGGCACTCCAGCAGAAGAACAGACTGTATTGCTGAAAGATCCACTTGAATACCCAAAAGTAACCTACCACAATACCAAAAAATCCCCAAACCCTGGGACCACACACCCCTGGTGGTCACATACAACCCCACAACTGAACTGCTAAGAAGAATAATCTAATAATTACAGCCTACACACTAATAAAGATCAGACAGTGAGAGAATTATTCCTACCCCTTCTCCCATGGCTTTCAAACAACGCCCTAACCTTGCCTAACTCGTCATCAAAAGCAAACTGCTTGCCATTCAACAGACATTAAAAGGGACACGGCCTTGTCTTAACAACAGATGCAAAACCTGTCAGCATATCTCCACTGATATAACATCAGCATCCCCTGCAATGAACCCATCAGAATCCATGGATCCTACACGGGCCTAAAGCCTCTCATCCAGTGCACCCAATGCCCACATGAAAACTATGCAAGTGAAACTAGACTAAAACTACAAAACAAAATGAATGATCATTGGACAAAGATTAAAGACAGAGACACATGAATACATGTAGGAGAACACTTTTTGCACAGAGCAACCACTCACTTTCTGACCTCACTATGCACCTGCTCGACGGAGTTGTCGAAGCTCCGTGGGCCGTCCGGTTCCCAGGCCCCGGAGTTGTTTAAGCTCCGTGGGTTCGAAAATTGGGTTCGGTTCCCTGGTCCCCCAGAGTTGTTAAGACTCCACGGGTTCGAAAATTGGGTTTACAGGAAAGGGATACGTCTAGGATTGCGCTCGGCGACGGGGAGAGGCTAGAGGCGGTTCGTTCTTTTGTCCCCCCCTCCGGAGTTGTTAAAGCTCCGTGGGTTCGGTTATTAAGCCTCTATTGCCTGCTTAAGAGAGGCGCGTTGGGTCCGCAAGGGTCCACATCGCTTAGAGATCTTCACACAGCGCGAAGTCTCCTCCTCCTGGCGAGTTCTGTATCTCTCTAGTTTTCCTCTCTCTCCGACTTGGGCGGAAACTACCCAAGCCTTTTGTACGGTTAGCAAGCCAATAGCTAGCCGCCACGTGTGCCTACATTTAGAACCGGCCAATGTGGCACGAATCTAAATACAAATGGCGGGAACTCCTTTGCAACGTGCATCACTAGTATGCAGCAAAGAAATGCACCCTGCAAAGAAGCTACAAAACAGCGGGAAAGCCTTTTGCACCCAGGGTTCTCCTCCACAGCAGAGAACTCCACCATGCAAAGAAACTGTAATTTAGGTGGGAACATAATTTAGCATTGCCGAAGCATACACAAACAACAAATCACAACTTTGGGTTGTGACAAATTGGTTTCTAAAAGCCTGTTTGTGACAAATTTTCCTTCTAGGTCCACTGAAGCCAGAAGATACACAGGCTGGGAAACTGAAGACATGTACCACACTGTTCCACAACATGAGATAAGGCACTCTGTCATGTTGGCCAGTACCCAACCGCAAGGCCCTTGGGATTTCCGGCTTTGGTAAACAGACCAAATTAGGAGGCCCAGTAAATAACCAAATTAACCATGCACATGTGTGCATGTGATGGGTTAGTGAAACAAAGGAATATGTTGACAGGACAGAACATGGACAGTATGATGACCACAGGGAAACTAATCAACAATGCCCAGAGATGAAGAGTCATCAGAGGAAGAAAAGGATACAAAAGGAGGGATTTCAGAATAACAATGTGTCCCCAAAGGAGAAACCTGAGGCCACCATGGCCAGAGGCACATGACCAGCCTGTCTTACTCACCCCACTGGCGGGAGTGGGATGGGCCTCGGCCTTCGACCTCTTGGCTGCTGACACCTGACATTCAAGAAAGGCCACAGAATCAGGCCTTCCCTCTGTGACAGCTCTAGGACTGGTAGATATAGAATAGTTTTCATTATTCTTATCTGCTATCACAGTCTACCAATAAAATGTGCCTATTATTGAATGAAAAGGTCACAATCTATCTGAGGGTTTGGGTCTGCTCGGAACAAGGCATCTGGGTCATAAATCCAGTGCCAACACCAATTTGGCACTACACATGGCTGGCTGTATCCTGACCAGTGCTGCTCAGTCAAAAGCTAAATTGTTAACCCTCTCATTGCCACTGGCAAATTGGCAGCAGCTGATGGCTGGTCGGTCAAAAACTACTGACAAGTCCACAGCAGCTGTGAAAGAGTTATCACTATAGCTCTGACTCTAAAGGGTGAACTCTGCCCCTTCCCTCCCTGAAGCTGGCGGGGGGACAAGCCCAGTAGATACCTTCCTCAATTTCAGCTTAGAAAATCAGCTTCCTGGCTTCAGACACACATTTGGAGGGCTCACTTTTGAGGGGGAAAAGATGTATGGTATGAGAGTAAATATAGCAATAAAAAGGTCTAAATATGGTAGAAACAGACCTTCAGAATTCAAAGGATTCTTCAACCAGTTTTTTTTACCTTTACTCTCTGGGAGTAAAAATATATGCAATATGATCCTAACTGTGCAGTTAGTACTGTTTAAAAAAATCAGCCTCTCTTAAAGCCTAAGTATAGTGCATCATTGGTATGTCATCTTAAGGCCTAATCCTTCAAAACCTTGCTGACACAGGAAGTCTCAATTATTCCAAAGAGCTCACTTACGTGGGTAAGAGATCAGAGGGTTTAAAAAATAAATAAATAAATAAATAAAATAAAATTCAGCTTAATTACTTTTAGTCCCCCCCCCCCCCCCCCCCCCCCGAGTAACAGCTTTAAACCCACTCCAGACATCCATGTATCTTACAAGTAAAGTAAAAGTGAACCATGGTGGAATATGTAACAGCTCTCTCCTACTTCTTTCAACTGTTCCATAAATTCATTACTGTTTAGCAGTTCAAGTCCTATTAAGAGGGCATTCCTCAAACTCTAAATTTATCAGCAATGAAACAGGTGCAGAATCTGAAATTAAATACAGTCCATGAACAACAACATTTTCACTATATATTAGGCACTACAAAAGTAAACAGCAACATGAAAAGATTCATGATGTTAAGATGCAAAAAGTACAGTCTCTGCCCCGCCAGAAGTTATATTAAACATGGATCAATAGAACCATTTATGTCTATCCAATCTTCAAAGAATTACCTTCAGTAGAGCCTTTTTTTTTGTCCAGGCAACCATTTTATCCATAGCTGAACAGAAAATAATCCACTAGTGAAACCTGTATTATCTCTGTCAAAAATTTTGATAAACGTTCTTTAAAGCCATCTACTTCATTTCCACTAAACCATAAATACAGGGGCATGACAGCCTCTTAAGTTCCCCCTGCAATAAAATCAGTGATCATAAGCCTTCTGAGTCTTCAATAAAACCCTCAGGGCTTGTTTGACAAATTTCATTAAGTAGGAATAGCTATTCATTTTTGTTTATGGTGGCTTATCCACATTTTTTCACCCTCAAATGTCAATGTTTCTTGAGTCATTGTAATATTCACACACTGTTTTGGGGTTGTTTTTTTAAATGGTAATAACATTACCTGCATGATATATTTGGACATTTCAACTCAATCCTATTCAGAGACACATTTCCCGCCCCCAGGGAACCAAACACTATAAACTATTTCTCCCATTGCACTGATGCCCCTTCTATTCACTCCCACTTTACACCCTTCCTGCTCTCCAAAAATGCGGATGTGATAAAATTCCATCCAGAGCAGTATTAATGAAGAGCTCCCAGAGACCTGGCTTCATTCATTACCCGGTCTGCATCTACCCATCATTTTGTTCCAGATTTGAACAAGCTATTATGGGGCAGGGACAGCCTTTTTCGTGCTTTATGTATGGCCTAGAATGGTGGGTTCTTGCTCCAGAACTAAGGTTCTTTAGCACTATGGTTACATTTTATTATTAGCATTTTATTATTAGCTGCTTCCCTTCATTTCTTAATGTCCCTCTGTCCTTGCTCTGACATCCAGCTCCACAGAGGGGATGCACACCCTTGCTTCCTCAGGACTTCAGGAGGAGCTGAGCCCCCCCAAGCATACTCAGCATGTCACAGCTCTAGGTCTCAGGGCATCACTGTTTTTACTTGACCTCATCTCTTCTGTTGCACCCTTTGCTCTCTGCCCTGACTTTCACTTAGTTTTGAGTGTCCTTAATCCTCTTTACAACCCAGAGATAACAGAAGATCAGAGTCCTTTCTAGAGAACATTGTCAGGGCGGGGGTTGTGGTAATGCCCGTCTCTCCTGCTCTACTCCCGTCACGCATTGTAGGAGACGTGCACGTAGTAAGGATGCTAAGCTTGCTACGGGGTGCTTTGTGGCTATGCTGATGCTGAGCAGGAGGGCCAGAACGGACAGACGTCGACGCTTTTGGACAAACGCTCATCTACAATCAAGGGACTGGACTCAATGATCCAGACGGTTCCTTCCAGTTCTGTGCACTGAGGAACACACAGAGCATTACAGAGTTTGCCACAAACTAAATAATAAGCCAGAGCACATAAACATTAACGTCATATCCGCCTGCTACTGCACCAAAGAGCAACCTAATCCCACAGAAGGGATGATAAGACCCACGCTGTCCATTTGCTGACCCTCTTCTGGTGAGGTCATATGGTCGCCTGTTCACTGTCCCTGCTCCATCAGCCCAGGAACTCTTCGGTGGACAACCTTACATATGACTGACAATTACATGCACCTAGCATGTCAGCCTTATAAACTCAGCTCACCACTCCTTGTGAAGGTGAACAGAAGGGGGCAGATCCAGCAGGGTCACACCACCGGCTCTGCATGGAAACTCTTGGCATGGGGTCTGGCCAGAGCCCCTGCTTTCACGTAGCTCCAAAGTCCAGAGGGTCAGTGCAGCTGCTGCCACCACTCATCCCTCCCTTTTCCTGCTGCTGAATTCAGTGAGGAAAGAGCAGGCAAAGAGTTTACTTGCTGTGCTCCAGAACTGGGCGAAAGCAGTGGCTCGGCTAGATCAGCTGGCGAGCTCAGTGCTCACATGGAGCTGTGGCAGGAGCCCGCGCTGACCCGGCAGTGTGCTCAGAGCTTTGTGTGTGTACACAGCACAGCCACATTGCATGTGTGCGGGGGGACGGGGGTTGCACCCCTGCTGCCCTGCTCCTGGATCTGCTGCTGTGAACACATGGGTAGAATTCTGCCCAGCTGGGTTTGCACAGCCCGGGGAGGCAAGTGTTGTTGGGGTTTGTTTGCTTTTGTTCAGGGACGAAGGAATGGAGAGAAGCGGGGGGAAAAAATGGAAGAAGCCAACGGGTGAAAAACAGCAGCAGCTACTGAAATTAATGCCATAAGTAATGAGTGGATACGTGTATTTTGTACCAAAGCATGTAAATGTTCCTGACTATTTTGTAAAGTTGATATAAATTCTTATAATTCGTGAGCCACTCAGAGCTCCTGAAAACCTGTCATTGCAGGATGCACCTCAGCCTCCTTAATTCTCATTTTACAAATTCTGTATTTGTGGGGAAAAAACATGAAAGCCAGGTTAATCTTCTGTGCAGCAATTATTTAACAGACTACCATAACTCTCGTTTTAATACTTCAGCACTTCCGTAAAATAGTTATTGTCTATGGTATGCTATGAAATGGTCTCATTAAAAATTTAAACAAAATACCCTGCTCAGAATAAAGTGCACTGTGTAATGGATTTGGAAGGTTTGTTCTTTTTAATCATGCTTGTCTGCAAAAATCACAAAGTTCATTATTCCACACTGTGTTTTTGGCCACTGATGCAAATCAACAAGATTCTTCCACCAAGTGGAATATACATTTTAGGTCTTTTTTTTATATTCAACATACAAACCGTGCAATATAGGTTTCTCCTGCAATACCCTTTCTTTCCTCAGATTTGTAAATTTAATTCAGTGCTTGGGGAAAATGCTGGATTAATGCCGCTGTAGGGAGCCATGTGATGATCAACAGCAACAGAACAAGCTTTTCAGAACCTCTTATCAACGTGCCTCAAACAATGACCTCGAGTGTCAGGTAATTAGGTCCCTATTCCCCTTCTGAGCTTAACCTTTCTAGTGAAGCTTGCAGCATAGATGTGAAGTGTCCTTGTAGCTAGGTGTTCACTAGGAGCATTGTAGAAAGCACAAAGGCCACTTGGCAGCCAAGAACTATCCAGCTGCAGCTCATATTAATAAAGAATCTAGGGTGAATCTGAACTAGTCAGCTCTAAGTTAAGTCTCTGGCATCAAGTTTGCTGGCTTGCTTGAAACTTATTTCCAAACACAGATTCATCTGGCAAAACTGTACTTTGCAACTCATGAGCACAAACGATTATAATCCATCATCTGCCGTTTCATCTGCAGCATGCACTGTCACAAACCGACTCAAATGGAGGTATTTTGTTAAATGACTGCTCTTCTAATGGAACAAACTTGATTGATTTTATTCTCCCTGAAGTGCTCAAAGGCATTCAGTCTACAAAAAATTTCAGTAACTTGCAGCTTGGATAATTGAACTAAGTTAAATGAAGTGTAAACCTGAAGAATCCCTACTTCTTCTTGGCTGGCAATTCTAACACTGTTTCAAAGAGACAGAGAGAGCGTGTTACAGATTAAACAGTTCTAACTTCTCACACTGAGATCCCTTCTTCAACAGATAAACCTTCAACTCATTTCAGGCAATCTTTAAAAGTCACGTACCTGCAGCGTGCTTTTCATTTTGTGAATAATCTAACCACCTGCTAAACTATCTGAGCAGAAGAGAGCTGTGTCAAGTACTTGTCTATAAGCACAGCCTATAGCCAATGCCAGGGGGCACCAAGATCCAGCCCACACTCTGGATCTGGCCCACAGAGCTTCCCATAAATCCAGAAATTTGGCAGCAAGACAAGTGGCAGCCATGTTAATTGCTGCAGCTTCTGGAGCTTTGGTAATTAATGCTGCCACTACTCCCCCACGGCCAGATTTCTAGGCCCCCATGAGCCAAATGACATGGCCCCGTACTCGAGACCTAGCCCACGGACCATGATCTGTATTAGTTGGACACTGTTAGCCTAAAGCCAGTTGTTTCCTGCGTTCTCTGACATTCGTGTGTGCCAGGCCAAAATTCCTGCAGAAGATATCCCAAGGCTAAGGTCTGGAGTGCATTTCACATCAGTATGACAATCACTGCAGTACACCATGTGTTCTTCTCTGCTGTTAAATTCACCTTTTATTATGCTGCCTCTAAATATTTAATCACCTTGCATAATTGTTGATTAACAATGGAAACGTGCACTGTGGAGGTTTTCTCCG
The DNA here is from genome assembly GCF_030867095.1 of Alligator mississippiensis. Lineage (NCBI taxonomy): Eukaryota > Metazoa > Chordata > Crocodylia > Alligatoridae > Alligator > Alligator mississippiensis. Next base: position 288,025,225 of record NC_081826.1, read on the forward strand.
AGAAAGCCAGAAAACTTAGCATCTTAATAAGCTCAGCAATGGCCCCTTGCAAAAGCGATTTCAGGATATGCTTTTTTGCTGACTCTTGATGTTAAAGCCATGGCATCGTGCTGACACTGCAGTCGTGAGCAAGAAGCTTCAGCATTAAGAATCTACTGAGATGATGGGGGACAGCTCTCCTAGGCAGGGTCCAGTGGGGCCCTGGAGCAGTCTGCTACCAGTAGGAAGGACAAGTGACCTAACTCCCTTTGACATGGAGCTCAATACATTTATGAAGAAGGGAACATGCATCGTTGTCTGTGATATCAGGGACTGGGCTTAGGGACCCAGAAGCTCCCTTCCAGTTAAAAGTGACTAACAGCCCTGAATTTTCCAGCAAGGTTCCTAGTTTCAGGGCTGTCTCCCAGAGGATCCCCTGAACTAGGACTTTCATTCTGAATGGGAAAAAATGGCCCTGAACTGGTGTGAGGGAGAATCCTCCTGCATCTGATGAGGCATCTCAGTGCTGTCTGGTTCTGTAGATAGCTGCTATTCTGCTTTGGGGTTGGGAGGTAGCTACAAGATGCCTCCGGACCCAGAAACAGCACTGCTTCACTCAGGAGGCTGCGCAGAGGCTAGCTCAGCAGCCCTGTCTCTCTGAACCTACCTGCCCTGGTAGTTCTCTCTGAACCCAAACCCAGCTACCCTGATGTGGTCCACTGAGAAGCAGAGGCAAGCACCTCACTATGGTGTCTACAATACCTGGAACGGGAAGTGATGGGAACAACTTCCAGCTCCAGAAGTTTGTGGAACATCTGGGACCAGGCCCTCATTTTACTCCTGAATTTAGCTGCTTTACTCCCAGTTCTAGGTGTCCACACGAACAATCAATGTCCTTGTTAGAACCGTTTCCTTGTGCTCCCCCATATCTGTCTACCTCCGGACACATTTCTGGAAATGGTAAGCAATATGAGACATTAGCACAAGGGCTTCTGGTCCTCCCTCCCCCACCACGGCTGAGGCTCCTAGCCACTTCCACAGTATAAATGATAAATATTTCTCACTGCCAACAGTAAACAAATCCAATCGGTGTAACTATATTCAAAGCCACGAACGAGCTTACAGAGTAGGTTCAGTACAGCCATTATCCCTGACATAATGAAGCCAATTAACTGCAATTCCAGTCCTTGTCACAGAGCAGTTCTGTGGAAGTCAGACATCATGGAAGAATGTAAAGGTGCATCGTTGCCAGCTCTGCACTTACAGCATGCTCTGCATTGTTTGGCTGCAATGGCAAGGACATTACTGATATAACGCTTGACCTTTCCTGAGAGGCTGCACAATAGCACAGGGGTTGAACCGTACACAAAGTCGGTTAATTTATGCATGCTGCACCTGCAGGAGCCAGGCTCGTGGAGGGAAAGGTATGGTGAAATGTTTTTGCAAAGCAGTGAAGTGGGAAGTTTAATGCTCACAGAAGTTGGTGGCCTGGGGACATGGTCTGCAAATGTCATTGTGACCTTGTCACCTTACCCTTAACGAGGCACATGAAACCTGCTATTATGGCCTCTCATCCCCAATCCCAGGCATGTTAATGAAGATAACCATTTAGTAGCAAAGTAAGACTGTAATGAGGCTATATCTACCTGCTAAACAAATCATACGATCTCAGCAGTTTGACAGCAATGCGAGCCAAACTCCCACTTTTATCCAGCTACCAGGTACAACTGCATCAGTGCAATTTTTTTTCCTGGTTACCTCAGCTAGTGCTCTCATCTCCAATCTAGCAGGAGTCTAGAGCTGAAAGGGTGTATCTGCTTCCAAGCTCAGCCAGTCATTTCTCTGCTGAGACTCTAACCCAGGGACTCCATTTTGGGATGTGCATCCTTGTTCTCTAACAACCACATAATATCACGCTCATTTAAAATACATACCGAACAGGTGTACAGAGTTGCCAACTCTGAATCTATTCAGGGAGGTTTCGAGAACACCAACGTACCCATGACACACAACAAAAACGTGCCTGCATGCTTGTGTATATCACCTACGGATTACAATGCTTAGACTTTACATCATGAAGGCAAATTCACGTTACTATTACATTTAAAAAACCCACGGAACTACTGCATAAATTGGATTCAACATTCAACAGTTATTTTAATGAATGCCCTATCACAGGGGTTGTCAACCGGGGGTACATGTACCCCTGGGGGTACTTGGGAAGGCCCTAGGGGGTATACAGCAGTGGCATGGAAAAGTGGGGTACTTGGGACGCACTTCCCAAGCACTCCTGCTTCTCCTGCTGCCACCGTGCACAGCCACCTGCCGCCACCCAAGTACCACCCCGCCCCGACTTGTCAACTGGCCGCTGGGGGACCCCCTTCCCCCCACTCATCCAAGGGGTACAATCCAGGAGGGGTACCCACCAGAAGGAGTACACTCCTTAAAAAAGATTGAAAACCCCTGCCCTATCATTTATCTCCCAGGTGACTCTCAGCAGTCTCCTGGAGATTTATATCTACTTCTTGGAGACTCCAAGGCAATCCTGGAGTGTTGGGTTGGCAACCCTGGTATCAGAGGGCTACAACTGGTGAGGGCCAGGATTAAATATACAAAAGGCTCTTCCCCTTCCCAATCCTCCCAGTATCAATTGCCTAAGCCACTAAAAAGTCTGCTGCTACTAACGAAAGCGTGCCAGAAAATTAATGCATTGTGTGCTCCTGTGCCAAAAAGCAGCAGGCCTCAGAAAAACATTAGAAGCTACAAACAAAATGAGTGAGGGAAGCAAACAGGGAGCTATTGTTTTTCTTTCTGACCACTGCTGCATAACCAGCACTTGGAAAAAAAGCTTGTAAGTCTTGGAATCATTTCCACTGCTCTCCTAAAAGTGTTTATAGTTCTAAGAAGGCTTGAAATACCAGAGCTTGATAAATCATGTAAATTCAGGAACTCCATGTTTCTTTGCTCCTTACTCCCACCCAGCTCCACTCCCACTTCAATGCTTAGCGGATTTTGGCACTCACTAACTCACCAAGCACTAGCGTTATCTCTACGGGATTTAAATAGAATCCACCTCTGTATTATCTGAGCCCCTTATCCAATTACCAGGAAGTGGTCTGAATACAGACATAAGTTTTATCCCTCCCTCTCTGGGTAGTTTGCAATCATTCTTTTTATTCTTCCATTCTTATTCTTCCCTCTAGTTCTCAGAAAGGGCAGAGAAGCAGTTTCTATCCTCTTCAGCACTGTCTTGCGCTACACAAACTCACAATACATCACAATGGCAAGGTTTGGTCTCTGTTGGGAGGCCACTGACAGCTTTGAAGATCAAGACCAAGACTTAGAGTATGGACAAAAGCATTTTTTAGACATATTGGTGGCGTGTACACATTCATTAAATGCATTTTTGCTACTTTGCATTAAATTTAGTAGTTCCAATGTGAGGTACTAACTAAATGCGCATTAAACTGCCCTAAATGAGCATAGTGAAAGTGCATGCTTTTTTAGTGATGCATTAGGTGCAGCAGCCTAATTTTCCTGTGCATTAACACATTAGCACAGTTTTTGCTATTCTGTTCTAATGCACAGTAAAATGGTGTACTGCACGTTAAAGTGCATGTGTTGACACACCCACTGAAAAGGGAGGGGAGATAGTGTTCAGGACCATCAGCTGCTACAATCTGTTATAGCTGCATGATCCCATAGTGACCCAACTAAGCTAAATCACTCAAACTGTGGCCCTGAATGGAGCAGGGTTAAAGTCAGAGTGGTTTCACTATACTAGGATCACTACAAAATCATACTCTGATAGCATTAGTGGTCACACCCTTAGAATTAGAGGTGAACACTTTTCACCACTCCACAGTGGATTCAAAACTGCTCCTATTGTATAAAAATACTGATCCCAAAATAATAGCTGCTAACTGCAGTTTAAGCCAACAAAGCCAGATGGTAACCAAAAAGATGTCATTTTTAATGAACTTGTATTAAACTTTACTTAAGTAATGTTTCATGTCCCTGGAAATCAGGGACTTGCAGACTGACAACAGCAGAAAGCAGTTGTTGCCAGCCCTAATAATTTTGTTCCCAAGACATCACACTTTAAAATCCCTACTGAATCCTCAGTCACCCATATCTTTCTTTTGACACTGAACATAACTCCCAAGCTCAGATCAGTATGATTTTCAACCCCAGATCAAAGTCCACAGAACCGTTACTAGCTGGAGATAAGATGTTTCATAAATGCAAACTACTAACCTTGTTCGTTCTCGGGTTTAACATGAGTGGCTTGCCTTTTTCCTTTGTGTGCACCCTGCGGCAGGCCAGCACACAGGGAGTGGCCACTGTTCTTAATCGGGACAGCATTTCTAATATTTCACCTGCAAAGGGGAAAAGAAAAAAAAAAATCCAAAGTAAAAAACACTCCAAAGACATTTCTGGGCTTTCCATCAGAGAATGAACACATTGATCAGTGCTTGGCTGAGAAGGCCTACACCTGTAACCCACAGTGCCTTGGGGCAGCCAAGAAGATAAAAGGAGAAGAGGAGCGTGAACAAAACATGCAAGGAAACTGGTACACACAGGAGCTTGAATTCACTCGGTATTTTCCATGAATTATCTCATAATCACGCTGTATGCTTAGAACAGAAAACAACAGTTGGCAAAGCACTGACTTTAATGGTGACCAGCATGCCAGGCACCAGCACAAACAGCAGGGAGAAGGAAATGATGTGGGGATAGAGCAGGAAAAGAAAATTTGGGCTAAATTTCAGAGAAATTTCCTGCATATTAAATCTATCCGCCCTTATCAGTAGGCACGTTCAAAGCTAAGCCCTGTCCTAAGGAGGTATCATTTACTATGTTTGTATATCACCTGCCACAACGAGGCACCAACCTAGTTGGTTACTGCTGTTCTCGTGGTGATGGTTAATGATAATAGCAGCAGCCAGAGACTCCAAACAGGCTCCTGGCCGGAGGAACTTAGAGCAAAGAAAGACAAGATGAAGAGTGCAGTCGATTATCATCCCAATCGTGCAGCACTGGGCTCGCAAATAGCCAGCAGAAATCTGTTATACATTTATACTTCGAGTCTCCACTGCATCAGACAGACCTTCCCAGTCAAACAGAGCAAGGTTAGAGTTAACATGAACCATCAGCCTGAAGACACATGTCTAGGAACAGGATTTAAGCTAGGAACAGGATACCCACAAGCCCAAAACTGAATAACAGGTTGTAAAAGAGGCCTTTAGCTGGCAATTACCAGTGCTCCATAATTTTCAGACCTACCTATACATTTCAATCCTAAACAATTTCAGTGCAAGCCCCTTTTGAATACTGAAATGCTAGGTTACAGAATTGGGACTTCTTAAAATTACTTACAAATGGACCTCCAAAATGACATTAGGGAGCACACTACATTATTTAATGTTTGCAGCAGCAATTATAATGTCTTTTAACTTACTTAAAAAGCTATTAAAATACAACATAATGAAAGGGTAGTATCAAAAATTACAGTTAAGGGTCAACAATTTTTCTTTAAAAACTTTCAAAAGTGCCCAACAAAATGCTGGAATTTATTATTCTATTGACAGCTGAACATCCATTCTACCTAGATGTTGTCAATGCGTGAAACCGAAAATGACCTGACATTGCAATGGACTGCCCATTGGTAGACTCTGAGGATGGCTTCAAACCTATCATTAATTAAGTTCTTAAACAATTACCTAAAATTAGACCAAATGCTGTATCTCTAACTGAATTTAAAATAACCTCCATGCAATTCATGAGCATCTGTGAACCAAAAAAACTTCCTTCCTGCTCAAATCCCTCCTTTGGTGTAAGAGATATGATTCTAGGTAATGAGCATACTACATAAAATCAGAAGATCCTTCTTTTTTTGGTCCTGAACTCTCCTTCTCCCAGATCTACTACTAGTTCATTTCTGCTTCATCTTTTCTCTCTGCCTTCACCTCAATTACACACATTCACACCAGTTCATTTCCTCCTGATAAGCCCACCTTGAACTGAAATGTAGATCCAAAGTCTAAATGTTGCCCTTGGATAAGTGCATAGAAAGCTCTCACTGGGTTCATCTACACATGCGCTTTACTGTGGAGTTAATTAATTAGCTCCGCAGTAAAGCATCACAGTCTACACATGCACCAGTATTAGGGTGTAGTAAATTGATTAACTCTGCCATAGGATAGTACTATCAGGAACAGTATTATCCTATGGCAGAGTAATTTAGTACACAGAAAAACGCATGTAAACAGTGACGGGCTGGCTGGAGCACCAGGGTGCTAAAGTGCAAGGGTTGCCTGCCACCTAGCCCCGCACTTTAGCACACTTATACCCCAGCCAGCCCCTCCACTGCCCAATGCCACCACCCAGAGCCCAGAGCTGACCCCCTGGGTCCCCTGCCAGCCCCGGGCTGCTCTGCCCCAGCTCCAAGTGCTGCTGTCCTGGGCGCACATGTAGATGCTATACTTAGGAGCAGTTGACTCCGGCCTGAACTACACAGGAGTTTACTTCTCTGCCTTTAACTGCACGTGTAAATGCACCCAGTGAGAATGACATACACACCCAGGGGTGCAATTTAACCTTAACTTTTAAGAACCTAAACGAAGGCTGCAACTATTTATTTGGTGCCATCTGCACACTTGATGCCACATAGAAGACATTTGTTCTTCACAAAAGAACTGCCTAAGGCCTGATTCTGAACCCTCTATGGTTGTGTTTCCCAAACTTGTTCTCCACATGACCCATTTATGGCCCCATTTCCTCAGCATGGCCCCTCACTCCCAACCCACAGCTCTCCACCAAAGTTGAAACCCCATTTGGAGTTGCAACCTACCATTTGGGAACTGCTGCTCTAAGGGCAGACCTCCGATTTGAATCAACTACAGAATCAAGGCCTCTATAAAATATGCATGCTCAGCTGAAGGACAATCATAAGTGGTCCAAAGTATCGCAAAAGCATTTGCAGGTGGGTGCTGGGAAGTTTTGTAGCAGTAAAATGTGTTTTTTAAGAAACAGGTTCTGGCTTGAGAGGGTAATGATTGGGTATGCAGGGCAAGCGGCACCAATGTAGAAAAGAGCTAGATGGAAATCAGGCCTGCTATGTAACAACTGGAGTTGTGCAATGTCTTAACAGAACGAAAGAGAGAACAGAAAGGAAGTAAAAGAGAAATGAGAAACAGCCCGTCTAGAACGTGTCAGCAGCAACAGAGTGACACTTCTACTTCCAATAACTTGATGATCATAAGCAAGAGCCCCAAACAAGACTCCAGTATGCAGTCAAGCATAGTACTTTTTAACCTATTATTGCTCTCATTGTGTATCACTAACAGAGGCTGAATTCCTACGCGTACTGCATGCCTGGTTTCTGCAGCGGAGAAGCTTATCAGGAACTGGCCAGTTCAAATTAATTACTAGCACTGAACAAGTGCACTTATCTAGAAGCAAATGTTTCCATTACTGCAATTCTGAATTTGTTAAGTTTCAAAGGCTACTTTTAGGAGGAAAGACTCATTTTACTTTTTACAGTCCCAAGGGAATCATGTAGCTCACAAAGTCAATTAAAGCAAGGTCTATTTGCAGCTGTCCAGGTCATGGATTATGACTTTAATACTTAGGAATATTTCTCAGTGGGACTGCAATTCATGTTTTGCAGGCGTTCCTGGGTTTAAATGACAACTGAGCCTGACAGCTGAGCCTAACAATAGTAATGCAAGTATTTTGTTCTATGCAAGTGATACTTTATACTCAAACAATATTGTCAAATATATCGCTAGAAGATGTGAATCTGTACAATCCTGAACATGGCACAGATGCAAGAGTTCTCTCTTTCTCTCCCTTTTAAAATTAAATCAGGATGCTTGGAAAATTAAGACACAAAGTAGACATGGACTTAGTAGCTGATTTCTTCATTTTTGTGCAGACAAAGCAGGTGAAACTTATGGCAGAGGGTAGGGTCCAGGTATGAATGCATTTCCCATCAGCGTTCTACTTAAAAAAATAAAATAAAAGCTTCTATTAACCTACTTCCTTCCATCATTATCTCACTTGGAGAAAAGTGCTTTTGTCAAGTGCGTGGCATTAGGTATTTTCCATTTGATTTATGGGTAGCCTTAAAGTATGTGTAAGTATGTGTACAAAGAGAAGGAGCCCAGAGTTAAATTATGGAAGTTGTATTCTGGATCACAGTCCACAGGGCACCACTGAGTCATGGGCTGTGAGTTATACATTTCAATTTGTGCACCTCAGTTTTCTTGTTTTCAGTATGGGCATAACAACATTTTGGTATTTCTCAGAGGTGTCATGAGGCTCAACATTGATGTTTGTAAAGTGCACTGAGATTTCCAGATTAAAAAGGCACTGCAGAATTGAAAGGTATGTCAAGCTGTGACTCAGAAGCTTAAACCAAAGTGGTAATTAAGGCATTTGAAAGAAAGATGTTTTTAGACATCTCTTTTCTTTACCACAGCACGGTGCAATCAGAGCAATGCTGAGCTTCAAATAAAGAAGAAAACTTAAACCTAAATGTACTTAGAAGGAGACTGTCCCTCTGACCTCTGAGGCATGGTTATTTAAAAAAGAATTACAGGCCAGCATTAAATAAAATTTCACACCTTTCTTCACTTAATTTGCTTTAACACATAAAATAAAGTTCTCACAATCCAACAAGAAAGTTGTGCTAGATCATTAAGCCTGATGATACCATGCAAGGCTTGCCAAATCTCTTATCTCACCGTGCAATGTGAAAAAGTTCTCTGACCTGACTCTGTCCTTAACGTGCTGCTCTTGTCAGGTGCTGTCTTTATTGATAACTGTATACTACGGAAGGTGCCGTACTATTTTGAACCCCAAGCCTATATATAAGGTTACGTCTGTGAATGAGTCTTTATCACCATGGGTAATTCCATTGACTTGAACGGGAAGGCTCAAGATAGGCAAGTTAAGAGCGTACACGTATGCAAGGTCAGAGCCCTCGCCTGCAGGATCCTGATAAAGGCCGTCGATGTTACGCTGCGAGAGAGGCTCCGTTTAAATATGCAGAGAGCCGTAACCCACAGGAACCAGCATAGCTATACTTCAGAGTGACAGAAAGATGGACAGATAGAGACTACATGTGCACATGTTCCAAAACCAAGCATAGTCTTCTGCTTTGTCATGAGAGCCCCCTGCACTCCAGCAGCAGGGCTTTTTTGGAAACACCTGACCAGAGCAGTGGAAGAACAAGGGCAGTGGATCGATGGGCCTTCCCCTACCTATTGCAGTCGCAGCTCTCAAGAACGCAGAACAGCACCTGGGTACTTGGGCTACAGCCTACATCAAGAGGTAGCTTAAGTGGAAGTATCACAGGGACAATACAAAGCATAAGCGTGGCTGTCACTCGAGTCCAGTTCCTAGCATACTAGGCAGGGCAGTCATACTGGTGGTCCAGGGGTCACATGCAGCTCACAAAGAGTTGATGTGCAGCCCCCATCTCCCTGGTTGTTGCAGCTGGGTTCTCTACCCCACTATCCATCGGCTCCTGCCCCACAGAGTGGGGTGGCGCAGCCCACAGCACCGGGGGAGCCCGCAGCATGGTGCAGCAGTGTTGGGGGATGGATGCCCACATGTGTGGTACAGGGTGAGGTGCAGCATGGGAGCCCATGGCTGTCGTTCGTGTGGCCCCTGCTGGTGCAGCCTCCACGCCATGTGGCCCCCAGCCACTTAGCAGCTGGACCGCCCTGTACTACACAGCCAAAAAGAGGCTCCTTCCCAAACCAGCACATCCTGGAAACCACAAACACACAGAAGCAGATATGGTATCCAGGTTGTAGCCATATTGGTCTAGAGGCAAAAAGGAATCAGGACTCGTGGTAGAGGTGATATCTTTTATTAGACCAACTAGATTTTTGGAAACAAAAATTCTTTAATTGCAAGCTTTCAGGCACAAACACCCTTCTTCAGGCATAGGAGGAAAAGATTGTAAAATTTCTACCCAGGAAAAAAACCTAGTTGGTCTAATAAAAGTATCACCTCTACCATGAGTCCCGATTCCAGAAGTAGATAAGCAACGGTTGCGAAGAGTTTCTTGCACCATTACTGCTGAAACAGCAACTGTTATTAGTTGTAATCAGAACAACCAACAAGCTTTCACAAAACCATAACGTCCTATTACATGCACTGACACTTTTTTTTCTTCCTTCTGGTGTCTCATCATATTCTCAATTTATACGTGAAAAGCTCGTTCTGTCTGGTCCCACCCAGATAACACAGGTAAACGTATGATATTACTAATGGGTGTTACTGCCAGAGCGTGATGAGTTTATCAGGCCTGGGTCCTTTTCTTAACATACACATGAAGTTCAACGTACGTCTGTACTACAATTTAAAAAAAAAAGACTGCAGTAAGGTAGTGAATGTCTCATTACCAGTTTCAGACTCGGTTCGACTTTTATGCTTATTGCATATGCAATAAATCCCAGCTCTTCACTGTGTGTATTGAAGACCTGGGCCTCACAAACGCATGACAGCTCTTTGGCAATACGCACATGGCACATAAGATCAAACGGTCAGTAATTCCAGGGCAAGCATATTCTGCAGCAGAATTTTTTTATCATGGCTTCATCCATACATTTTACATTGCCAGGTTCTCTTGAGAAGGGTTAATGCTATTATTCAACTGCATCGGTTTTATTCAAAGAAAAGCACAACCGTTTGATGTACGAGCTTTTAATTGTACTGTATAACGAGACAAAGATGAAATCAGGTAAGAACAGAACAGCATCATTTCAAACGCTAACTACTGGTATTTCTTTTCCCAGGTGAAACCATGGAGAAGGGAAGCTCACGCTACACATGACAAGCCGAACGCGTCTCACTCATGCGCCGTGTCAACACCGCCACCGATTTTGAACTTGTGCTTTCACAACTTTACGGCTCTGCCATAAAAGTTGGCGCTACCGATTCAAAGTTGCTACAACCGTCGGGGCTTGAGAAGACGCATAAGTAGCCAACTCCCGAATTTTACCAGCCTGAGGTCTTTCCCCCCTGCCTAAGTTTATTTTTATCGGTGACGTTTTGCAAATGCTTATTCTGTAATTGGTGTTATTTGTTTCGGGGATGGGGGGGAGCAGAACAATGAACTCATACTCAACCCACGATACTAGGAAAATAATATGTAATGTATCTCGTTTCCTTTTTTTTTTTAAAAAGACTTAACTTAGGGACTCTCCATGGTCCCTACCTGTCTGAACAGCGCGCTCGGCATCACCGGGCAGCGACAGGTGCGGCAGAGCGCAGGCAGCTCCCGTTACCCAGGCTCCCGGTTGCATTTTGCGCGGCAGCGTTTGTGCAGGAAGGGGAAAGAACGAAACCCCACGAGCAGCGCGACCGGGGAGGGGAACCACTGCGGTGCCATGTCACACGAGAGGCACTTGGGTCCGCGGAGGCGTTTTGTGCGGCGGGGGAGACGGTCACGCCTGGGCGGGGAGGGTTTGCAGCAGCTGGAGACAAAGGCCCTGGAGGGTGCATCGCCCACCCGGGCGCGCCAGGCCTGCAGGGCAGCAGGGTGGGAGGGGGCAATGCTGCCCAGTGTCTGAGGATGGAGCGAGCAGGGGAAGGGGGTCGTTCAAGCTGGGTGGAGGCTACCAGCAGCTCAAGCTGGCAGGTGAATCCTCCCCTGGGCAGGGAATCGCACCGCACCGCCCAGCACGCCCGGCTGCAGAGGAGGAAACGAGCAAGGCAACAAAGGAGGAAGCCCCCGCAGGGCCTCGGCAGGCAGGCAGGGGGGGCCGCTCACCTTCACACAGCGCAGCAACAGCCTGGGACCTGCCCTCTGCTCCGCCGCACACCCGGCCCGTCCCGTCCCGCGCCCGGCCCCGAGTGCGCCCCGCCGGCTCTGACCTGGCAGGGACCCCGGGGGGCGGGACGCTGCTGCTGATTGACAACGCCGCTCTGCCACTGGGAGGAGGCGGGCTGCCGCCCTCGGCCAATGGCTGCTTTCCTTCCTCAAGAGTCGGCAAGGCAGCTAGGAGCCGCGTGTCAGGATGTTAATGAAGTGGGAGAGGGAGCCAATCGGCGTGCGAGGAGGAGGGAAGGGGCGGGGAAGGGGGCGGAGCTCTGCTCTTGGGCCTTGGAGACCAGCGTGGGGGAGGGGAGAGTGGGTCCTGGGGCTTGGGGGGAGGGCAGAGGTCAGGGTTTGCGGGGGGCACAGGGGAGAGGTCAGGGGGCAGGAGGGAGAGATGGGGGTGTAGGGGGGGGATCTTGTGCAGGCGGGGGGGGGGGGGCTCAGCCATCAGGACAGGGTGCCATGTGTGCTCAAAGAAGAATAAATACATTTAAGGCCCGACCCAGGCGCTGTCACTGGCGGCAGCAGCGAAATCTGTTCCCTCGCATGTGGCAGAGATGCGGCACCAGATGCAAAAGCCAGAAACGCGGCTCTGCTCCTGTCAGAAAAGTGCTGGGCAGAAAAGCCGTTGGGAGAAGGGGTTGTGTTGCACCGACGACGTTGAGCCGTCCGGCAGGAAAGCCAAGCGTCGTCCAGTCAGACTCCTAGACAGATGGGGCTGGAATGGCCCCCCGGAGGCCGCCTCGGCCAGCCCCCTGCCCGTTGCAGCAGCATCCCTATCCAAGCCGTCCCCTGCAAATCTAGCATCTGAACTCTTCCTAAAAGTACCGTCAACCCCAATGCAACGCAGGACATAACACACTAACCTGGCCCAGGTAAAGCGGGGGGATCGCAGCACCAATGCCCTGCTTCTCTAAAAGGTCATTAATACAGGCTCAAGCGGTCCCAGGCAAGAGGGCCATACCCCACCGCTACAGGGGAAAGGAGAAACCCCGACAGGACCACTCTGACCATGGGGTAATCTCCTTCCTCACCCCAAGCGCGGTGATCGGTCTGACCCTGAGCAGAGGAGCGAGACCCTCGAGCCAGGAGCCTCCAGGTTTAAGTCCCAGCAGGGGCATTGGCACACCGCAGTCAGTTATGTAATTGTTGGGGGAGGACAGATATGTGAAAAGTTGATTTAGGTTTTGCGACTTTTATAATAATAATAATAAAAAACTCAGTGGCAAAATAGGCTTTAAGAAGTTAAATGAGAGGCTGACAAAGCCAGCCAAGGAGCAGTGATGAGTGCTTTGTCTGCTGGCCCATCCTCAGTCACACAACAACGCCTCTGAGCAACTCCTGGGTGACACTATCCCCTTAGGGATACCTGCTCCCATGGGCCCTGTTCCCAGCCCCTAGCATTGAGGGCAGGCAGTGGCCTGGGTGGGGCACATTGTGCCGCCTGGGGCCCCTAGGACGTGATACAGAGCCCCCTGCTCAAATCGGGCCTAGAGCCAGCCCAGGTCCTAAGCTGGGGGACCATGAGTGGGGTGGGAATGCAGGGATGGCAAGTGCCTCGCAAGGCACCCTTGATTGCCACCACAAGGGCTTACCCAGTCCAGTTGCATTTGCTGCCTGAGTCCAACCAAGTCTTGAATCCCTGACTTCATTGGCCAAACTCCCCAGTTCCTCTGCTGCCCCTTTGCTCTCACCTGCACTTGCTTCAATCAAGAGTAAATCAGATGTGGGGAATGGAGTGACAAGAGGATAACACTGCTCTCAAGGGAGCTTAGTGTGTGTGTGTGTGTCTGACTTTGGTTTCTACGCTGTGTCCTTCACCCTGGTCTCTCTTCCTATTCTGCCCACTCTAGGCTAGTGGCAAGTGAGCCAGCCCAGACCTCCGGCAGTGTGGGCATGCAAAACCTGCTGGAGGAGGTGGACAACAGACTGACAGACCATCTCTACCTGGGGAAGAAGTGCTGGGAATGGAGGGGAAGGCAGAGCAGACAGGGCTCATAGCCCATACTGAGCAGCCAAAAGGAGTTGATGCTTGTGATCTGGATGGCATAGGCCCCTTCTTGCTCCAGAGAAGGCAGGGAACAGGGAGTGAGGAGGTCTTGGGCACTCCTGCCATGTCAGATCTGGGCACCTGCTATTGTCTCTATTTTACCATGGGGCAGGAGAAAATGGGGCCGCTTGGAGATCCTGGACCGATCCCTGGTACTGATTCAGAGCCCAGAGCCAGCCCATCTCTGGGGTCCACAGTAGCACGCTTTGGCCTTGCACCACGTAAAGCAGGAATAACCCCTTAAGGGTCACAGGGCTGATTTCCTCCCTCTCTGTGTCAGTCAACAGTGGCCCCCTTGACCCTCTGTCACCACAGGGATGGACATGAAGACCTTTAGGGGCCAGCCAATTCAGGCCTGAAGGGCAATGTCCCTCAGGCTTGGCCCTGCATAGGAGAAAGGCAGCTCCTCCAAGAGGCTGTTCCCTGGCTCTGGGTATGTCAGGGCAGCTTGGAGGCTGGGGTGTGCTGAGGGCAATCTGGACGGAGGATGGGGCAGGAGGGATCTTGCCCTGAAGAAGGAGGTTCAGTCTTCAGGGTGTCCCACTCTCCAGAACTGCAGTCCTGAGCCTTTTGCCTCCCAGTCTAATCTCAGACTCACTGGAGCCACAGAAGAGAGAAACCACCAGAAAAGCAAGCTGCCAAAACTGCATCATACAGGGTGGAGGTTGTAGGACAAGGTGTTGCAGCACCCTGCCTAACCTACTTCCCATAGGAAGGCTGGAGCCACAGGTGTGACAGCCCAAGGACCAGCTGTAGTTGCACAAGGTGTTAAGGCATCTCCCCTATTAACCCTTGTCCTAACAAACCATGCTGCGCAAATGGGACTGAGCACTAAGGGAGACCTAGTGGCTGGCTACAAGCTCATCGGATCAACAGCAAATAGGCAGAGCCCTTTTCTCCCCAGCACCACCTGGGGTGACAAGGAACAATGGTCATAAGCTGATGGAGAATAGGTTTAGGTTGGAGATCAGAAGGCAATATTTTACAGTTAGGGTGGCCAAAATCTGGAACCAACTTCCCAGGGAAGTGGTCCTCGCCCCTACCTTGGGCAAATTCAAGAGGAGGTTGGATGATCACCTGTCTGGGGTCTTGTGAACCCAGCATTCATTCCTGCCTGTGGTAGGGGGTCAGGCTAGATGATCCCTCCTGACCCTAGCTACTATGAAACTATGAAACTATGACTGGGAGGACTCTGAGCAGGGCAGGGCAGCAGGATGGACTGTGATGGGCAGAGGGATGTCCCTTTCCCCTGGGTCCTGCCACAGGGCTCTCTCAGCCTGATGGAGCTCCAGGATGGGAAGGGGTCCCCCAAATTCATCATCACTGACCTCGAAGTATCAGGGGAGGGGGTGTAGAGGAGGATGCAGAACCTCTCCATCACAAAGAGCCTGAGGACATGTACATACTCACCCAGTTGCTGATCTCAGTCAGTGGAGTTACGCTGAATTTCACTGCAATACAATGGAGAGCAGAATCCGGCTCATACTTTCTCTCTGCATTGGAAGGTTTCTTTCTGGACTCAGGAATCTTAGACTCCTGCCTGATGGACCAACTTCAGACATTAGAAGTGACCTACCCCACGAGCTTGTGGGTTAGGGCACTCTACTTGAAAGGTGAATCACTTCAGGCTGAAGAGGACTCAGACTTCCTATGTGAGTGTTCAAACCACCAGGCTACCATATAAAAGGTGAGCACTGCCACATCACCTGCTCTTTTAGCTCCATTTGAAGTGAATGAGCTGTGCTCCAGTCTTTCAAAGAGCACTTGCCTTTTCTGGTATTCCCGGGTCTGGTCCCAGACAGATGGAGCCTGTCTACCTGAGCCCATTGGTGCCTAAGCTTTGGAGAGGAGTGGGATTTCAGACATATCCCTGTGCTTAGCTTTCCAGATTGACTTGTACTGCATGGCATCCTGCTCAGCCTGTGAGGTCTGAGGCTTGCATTTCTGAGATGCCTAGTTCTCTTCATGCAAGGTATAAAGAGTCATGGCACCTACCTCTAGGCTTCAGATTCCACTCCAGGACCTCAAAGTAAGGGATTATGCCACCTCAGTTGGTGGCACCTTAGTCCTTCCTTAGATTTGGCCCAACATTTTTAGCTCTTGGTAATAATTATCTCTCTTCATCCTTTACTCTCCCTTCGTAGTCAAGTGTATTGAAGTTTCATCTATTCAAGTGCAACTGCATGTATAAAGGTGACCCGAAACACCTTTTTCATTTATAATAAGGAACTGCAGCAGAAATAACATGATAAAAATGGTAAAAACCTTTTCATTAGATGCCTAATTTTTACCTCTCTCCTCTAGCTCTGTTTGGACAACATTGGCGATTTTTTTAACTCTCCTTTCTCCAAGAACTCCACAGCTGCTCCAGATAGCACATGAAAAATGTTAAGTAAAATAAATAAGTGAATATTTTGTTTTTGTGAGAGCTTGCTAACTTCTTCGTGTATTATCCTATCTCAGGATCTACTTGGTTTACAGACTTAACTGAGCCTAGTGGGTTTTTTGTTTGCTTTTTTCCTCCCTTCCTGGTATTTCCAGCAGGAAAATACATTTGAGCGTTTTGGGGAAGTTTGGATGGTTACTACCAGAATTATTCCTTCTACCTGCACTGCTGTAAAAAAAAAAAAAATCAAAACCCAGCCAGCACACCGCCATTACCACACCTAAATTCCATGTAAGCTTTCCAAACAGGAATTAGGGAGAACCTGCATAGTGTACAGACCTTGTACCAGCCCTGGCTACAGGGCTGACTCATTTACAATCAGTACTTTTACAACTTTAACATACAATTAAGATGGTTCTTGTCATACTGCTGCCTAGGAGGTGACTTCATAAATTCATAGATTGTAAGGCCACAAGTGACCATGGCCACAAGGGACCTTGGAAGATCATTGGGTCCAGGCCCCTGCACCAGGCAGGAAAGGTAACAGGGGGTGAAGTGACCCCAGTAAGGTGATCGTCCAGTCTCCTCTTGAAGATTTCCAGGGTAGTGATCGCACCACCTACGGAGGGAGCTTATTCCACAATCTGGACACCCTGACTATGAAGAGGTTTTTCCTAATGTTGAGCCTGAATTGATCTTCCAGGAGTTCGTGGCCATTACTCCTGGCTTTCCCCTCGGGTTCCCTGGTGAACAGTTGCTCACCAAGCCCTTGATGTACTCCCCTAGTGTAGCAATGAGCTGCTACCAGGTCCTCTCGCAGCCTTCTCTTCCTCAGGCTGAAGAGTCCCAGATCCCTCAGCCTTTCCTCGGATGGCTTGCTGCACTCTGATCATATGGGTGGCTTTTCTTTGGACTCTCTCAAGCTTGTCTATGTCTTGTTAAAGTGCAGAGCCCAGAACTGGACACAGTACTCCAGCTGCGGTCTCACCAGTGCTGAGTAGAAAGGAAGAATCACCTCTTTGGCTTTGCTGGAGATGCACTGACTGATGCATGCCAGAGTATTATATGCCCTACTGGCTACAGCATTACGCTGACGGCTCATGTTCATACTGTGGTCTATTATTATCCCCAGGTGTGTTTCATTCATGGTGCTAGTCAGTTTGGTGCCGCCAAGCCTCTGGGTGTGTTGCAGGTTGCTCTTCCCGAGGTGGAGCACTTCACATTTCTTAATGTTGAACTCCATCTGGTTCCGATCTGCCCAACTTGCAGCCTGTCCAGGTCCACCTGTATCTGTAGACTATCTTCAAGAATGACCACGCTTCCCCGCAACTTGGTGTCGTCTGCGAACTTGACCAGCGAGCTCTTCACCCCCACATCCAAATCATTAATAAAGATGTTGAAAAAGATGAAAAAAATTACTGGACTGAGCACCGACCCCTGTGGGACACCACTGCCCACTTCTCGCCAGAATGACACAGATCCGCTCACTACAACTCTCTGGGTCCTATCCTGCAGCCAATCTTTCACCCTCCTGACTGTCTTGGGGTCAGTTTTCTCGTGAGGACATCATGGGATACTAGATCAAAGGCCTTTTGGAAGTCAAGATATACAATGTCAACCTGTTCCCTCGTGTCCAGGTGGCGAGTTACCTGGTCGTAGAAGGAGATGAGGTTGGTGAACGAAGCCTGCAACGAAGCCATGCTGACCGTCATTCAGAATCTCACCTTCTGCAAGCCTATCACAGATAAACTCCTTGATGAACTTTTCTAGGATTTTCCCTAGGATGGAAGTTAGGCTGATTGGCCTATAGTTACCCAGATCCTCCTTCCTGCCCTTCTTGTAGATGAAGGCCAACATTGGCCCTCTTTCAGTCTTCAGGGACTTCTCCAGAGTACCACGAGTTTGGAAGAGTTTTGCCAGGAGTTCATAATGACTTCGGCCAGCTCCTTCAGCACTCTCGGATGAAGATCATCCGGTCCCGCTGACTTGTATATGTTTAATTTTTTTAATTGGTCATACAACAATTCTACAGCAATAGTAGGAAGACAATTATTCCTACTGTGCTCATCCTGTACTCTATTTGGCATTGTTTTCCCCTTGGTCTGGTGAAATTCTGAGGCAAAGTAGTCATTCAGCAGTTCAGCTTTTTCCTGGGTACCAGTAACC
Source organism: Alligator mississippiensis (assembly GCF_030867095.1). NCBI lineage: Eukaryota > Metazoa > Chordata > Crocodylia > Alligatoridae > Alligator > Alligator mississippiensis. The sequence continues at coordinate 288,043,645 of NC_081826.1, forward strand.
AGCTATCCTGAGTTGTTGAGCAATGGCCCCACACCCATTTGTTTTCCTCCTGTTCCCTGTGTACCTAAAGAAGGACTTCTTGTAGTCCTTGAGTCCTGTTGCTAATCTAAGTTCAGTTGCTGCTTTAGCCTTTCTTATCTGTTCCCTGCAAATGCGGGCCATTGTGGAATAGTCCTTCTTGGGGCCTGCCCTGAGCTTACAACAGCATAGGCTCTGTTTTCCCCCTTGAACACTTTTGCCCTCCATCATATTCAGACAACCACTCAAAATTGCCCCCCAAACTGTTTTTAAATCTAGCTTAAGTCTTTTGGGTTTTAGTCAGTGCTGGGGAACCACCTGTCAGTGCATAATCAGCTTGCAAAAGGACAGTTCATCCCACACTGTGAACACTTTCACTGACTGAGGGCTTAGGCTTTTTGTTAATTTAACGTTTTGGTGCCAATACTTTTGTAGCAGCTTTTCTTCTTCAGTCAGTTGTCCCAGCACCTTTCCAAACTGGACTCAATAAGCATTCGGGTTGTGACCTTAGAGACAAACTGGCTTGGAAATAGCCATGCATCTTTAAAAGGGCTCCTTGATTTGATGACTTTCCATGGTTACAACGGCCTCCTCTTGGGTCTGCTGAGTTCCTTTGTCAATTTTTAATATAATTATAATTGTAACATAGTTAGTCTTATTCAGTTGAATCTGGCATTTGGTGCTATTCAGTTTAAGGCCCTTTTCCTTGACACATGGCCCCTATGTCAGGACGGGACAAAAGTGGTAGCAACATAAAGTTCTTCTGCTCTACGAAGATCCTGAACACGTTTGGACCTAGAAAGAAACTCTTTAACCAGAGTCACACGACATCTTCTCATAAGCCCTATATTGGTTTCTTCTCTTTCCCTGTGCTTGAAACCCAACCTTTCTCCTGGCCCCTTTCAAAGACCTTATATTGCATGTCTTCATACTTATTTGCCTTGGCCTATTATCACTACACTCTCCTATAATTTTTGCTACCAGCATTGATATCCTGCACATCCACCTTGTGTTTAGGACATGTCTGCACTGCCACTAGGAGGGTGATGGCAGCCTGCCTACATAGATTAAGGCTAGCATTAATCTAGCTTGGATAACAACAGCATTGCCGATGTTGTGGCACAGACTATACAAGTGCGATGGGGACCTTGGGTAAACACATTGGGGTGAGTCTGTGCTAAAGTCCATGCCGCCACATCTGTTCTGCTATTATTGTCTGAGCTAATTTGATTATAGGCAGCGTGAATGTGTCTAATAACCTGGAAATCCGTAACAAGTAACATCTCAGCAGAGCATTTTTTCTATTCACTGAAAAGGTAGAAAGAGAAAAGATGCATCAGAGCAATGTCTGTGCAGTTCTTATACCAGGAGTGCATCCCTAGTCCTGGAAAACCAAGCTACTAGAACAGCAAGGCGCTCCTACTGTGGAGGTAGCTTTACCCCAAGCTGAACTTTGTACCAGCAGGGTTACGCTTCCACCACATAGCAAAAACTGGTAAAAGCACAGCTTGGCTGGTAGACTTGTATCTGCAGTAAGGGCACAGCAATGTTGGGCTGGGATCACACCTCGTCACACCACTGGCCGACAGGACAAAGGCAGTAGAAGCCTGTAGAGTAGATGCAGCCTTTACACGGTTCTTTTCTTCACTGTTATGAAAAGCAGCTGGTACAGAGGGGAGTGGCTGCCCTCTTCTGGTTGTTTGCTACAAGGAAAACTGATTTTTTACATTCTTTTACTCTACTTGACTAAAGCAGAGATTATACCTGCAAGGAATTTGGGGCCCATTGACTGCAGTGAGGTTGCATGATGGGTAGCACAGGACAGAATGCGACTCTGCACGTGGTTTACTGAAGCAGCATTAAGCAGTCCAGAAGCTGACATATGCCTCTCCAGTTGCCCAATTCCACATTCAATCTATATATAAATATAATGTGATGGCATCTGAATGGTAGAATAAGAATGTGGCTGTATATGTGGCCCAACATCACAACTCCATTGCAGGACACCATTGACAAAAAGAAACTTTTGATTGGGAGTAGAGAGCAAGTAAACATGAAATGGGAAGGGAGCCCCTCTCTGGTTTATTCACCTCATTATATTTTAAGCAAATGATCCTTTAAAGCTCAGGTACCCCTATGGTCTGATGTGCTGGGACTTTAGAGACACAAAGGAACTCTTTCAGCCTTTGAGTGCTGAGCTTTTGGCTAGAAAGCTAGAAACCAAAGTGGGTAGACCACAAGAAGCCCTATAATACAAAGGGGTCTCCATTATGGCTCTCTGGGACTCCAGATGGCAGGGTTCATTTGCTATCAGGAATGCATTAGCTCTTCTGTGATTACAGTCACCTTCCCAGCAGCTTTCACCAACTTATTTCCATTGGCTTGGGGTTCACAGCCCTTTGGTTCCCTAGAAATTCAGGTACATTTAGTGTTCTGCATTTTCAGTTTTTACTGAATTTCACCGGTAAATTACCAGATATTTTTTATTGAATTTATTCAGTTTTTACTGATTTACACCCCTTTTTCAGTGTAAATCGGTAAAAAAATAAATGATAGGGGGGCGGTGGCAGCACTTGCACACACAGTGGGGAGCGAGGGGAGTAACGGTGGCCACACAGAGGCTGGGAGAGGGTGGCTGGAGCTGCTGCCTGAGGGCACAGGGCTCCCCGCTCTGACCCCAGAAATTGCTCCAGGGGCGGGTGGGTCCTAGCTGCACCCGGCAGCTGCGGCTGCAGCCCTGCCCCCAGCACTGGGAGCTGCAAGCCCTGCCAGGGGGCAGGCAGGAGAGCCCGCCCCACCCCCTGCAGTGGGCACTGCACCCAGCCACTCTGCACAGGCCTACAGGGCTGCAGCTACTGCCCAGGTGTGTGGGGCTCCCAGCTCTGACCCCGGGTGGGGCAGGAGGGGCCAGTGCTAGTGCTGGGGTTGAGATCGGGTCCCCCACCCTGCATCTGGCCATGCACCAGTCTCCCCTTTCCCCAAGCACCAGGGCAGCCCAGCAGCAGGCTGCTGCAGCAGCGGACAGAGGCGCAGCATAGCCCGTCGGCTGCTCCTAGGGCTGCAGCAGGGAGCAAAGTGGGGGGAGCTGTCAGTGGGTACGGGGTGGAGGAGGAGAGGGCACAGCTCTTGCTGCTACATGCCCCCTGGGAGGGCTGCAGGCTGGGGGGGCTGCACCGGGCTCTTCCCGGGGGTCACGTGCCTCCACATCTGCACGCAGGATGAGAGCAGGCTGCTGTTGATGGCTGGGGCCGGTGGTGGGGCCACCGCACTTGGGACAGGCAGCAGCTTGGGACAGTTCCCAGCAGCCTGATCTTGTCCCACATGCAGATCCAGGGGCACCCCCCGCCCCCCAGGAAGAGCCCAGTGCAGCTCCCCAGTCTGCAGCCTTCTGGGGGGCACATACCAGTAAGAGCCGTGCACACACACCGTACCCTGCACCACTCCCCCCACTTTGCTCCCTGCTGCAGCCCTGGGAGGGGCCAACGGGCTGCGCCGTGCCTCTCCCCCCACCGCTTAACTAGTCCCAGCCTTACTCCAGTCCCTCCCTCCCTCACCGCTGCGGGAACATATTATTGTTTTCCCTGATTTAAACCAATTTTTTTTCTTTTCTTCCTTTTATCCCAATTTCAACCTGGTTTTTATGTTTGGAAGATAAACCCTGAAAAGTTCCCAGAACTCTTTTTTTTAAATAAAAACTGAAAATGTGGAACACTAGATGTGTTCCACTAGCAGCCATTTTCTAATTAAAATCTCCTTTTTATCCATCTAAGGAGTGAAGAGACCTGAGCTCACACACTCTGGGGTTGAATAAAGCCAAGATCTCTGATGGTTCCTGCATGTAATAGACTCTAGGGCCATGTTCCCATGAGCGGGGGCATGCAGTTGCCACAGGGAAAAAAGCAGCAGCACAAATTCATGCCACTGTTTTTTGCTCCTGTCAGTGCACGCCCCTGCACGCTGCATTAGCACAGGGAAAAATGCTCTGGGTGGGATAGGGGAGGCTGGGGCCAGCACCTGGACTGGCCCCAGCAGCCTTACCCAGGGTCCTGGGGGGCTCCTGGGCCTGCAGCAGTGATGATGATACAGGAGCATGGAGCCTGGCCAGCAGCTGGTGCATGGCTCTGGCCAGCCAGGCTCTGGTTTGAGGCTGCACATGCTGCTATCATATGCACCACCCTGCTTTTTTTCTCTGTGTTTTTGGGTTTTTTTATACTGGGATTCCTGGTATCTGAATTTGGCTCTGTGCTGCACACACACAGCATGGAGACCCACATTATGTGCATGGGGTGCGTTCTGCAAAATCTTTTGAGGCACTGCAAAGCACACATGCGTGCTCATGCGGATGCTCCCTAGAAGGCAACTGGGGAGAGAAAGTCTGCATGAGAGAGTGAAGCATTGGGCAGTAGAAGTCACAACACTTTTTTCCTCTGGGTAGTCCACAAGAAGCCATGAAGAGGAAGTGGGTGGTACCAGCTGGCACTGATTAGCCATGCTAAATAGCTCCTGACACAATTTATCCCAGCAATAACCACCACCAGCAAGGCTTTGAGGAAACTGAAGCTGCCTTCCCCTACCAGGGTGAAAGTATTCCTTCCCAGGTATAGCTGGATATGCTGTACATCAGGTTGGTACATGGCAGATACCATTACAATGAGAGACTCTTTCCAAAGAAATGTGAGAGAGCTGAAGTCCTCTTTGTAACCAGGATTGAATTTACAGTTATGACTTAAGAGCTGCTGAGCCTGCTACTCAGTCCCAAAACACCCTGTGCCAGCTGTTTCTGTTCCAGGATGACACCTAGATGTACATGAAATGCAAGATTTCCTGTGTCGTTTGAATGGTGGTAACTTTAAGCAGTAGGCAGGTTTCTGGCTTTTGTTGCTGGGAGATTCTCTCCTTTGTGCACAGCTCAACCTGAGCTGAGGTTTAGGAAAAAAGACCCCAGCTGAACAATCTTTTCCCATAAGGATGTAGCTGATTCCACCTGCACCAAAGAAAAGGTGCCAGAAGCCGTGTAGTAGGCAGTTCTGAGATAATCGGCCCCTCTAGAGAAAATCCCTCCCTACCTCTCATTAGTTAGGAGTTGGCTCATGCCCTGAAGGACATGCAGTACTGTGCAAAATGAAGTGGTGCGTGGGAAGCAGGCCTCCAGTCAACTGAACAGGCTGGGAGAAAAGTCCACCTTAGTTCATGACAGTCACTTTCTCAGTCATCCTAGACAGCTCCATGGCTTCCAGGCTGACAGGGAGAGCAGCTGTCAGCAGTCCTATTTGAACACTCCCTTGTTTGCTAACGACTGCAAAAGGCCCAAAGAAGGTCCACGCTCAGCACTCTTCCAGCACCGACTAACTCGCACAACACGCTGGTGGGGGAGCCACAGATTATCCCTGCTTCAACCCCAGGGATACTGAAGCAGGGGGGGAAGTAGCTCATTAGGAGCTACAGAGGAACTAAGTGGCAGAGCTGGGTTACAGTTCAGGAGGTCCTGACCTTGCATCACTAAACCACATGCTTCTTTCCAGCCATGCAAAGGCCCTTGACAGCACAAGTGTCTTAAAACAGGGTTACTATGCATGTGTAGGTGTGATCAGACAGCTATCCTAGGACTATGATGAGCCAATGAATTCATCCAGCAGAGTCTAACATCCAAATTTCACATTAGGGCTGTTTTGCTGCTTAGGATTCTCAGCAAGCTTTATTTAGGTGCCGTCAGCTTGCTAGGACTAGCCATTTGGTTTTTGTTAAGTGCACTGATAAAATAGGGTTAGGATGTGCAGTGTTCTGAGCCTGCATTGTACAGGGTCCATTTCTCTTCTCAGTCCAGCTCCACAGTATTTAGATACTGATCCAATGTTCCCCAGCCCAGCAAAGCACTTCCAAGAGCAGCACCAAGCACAGAAGTAAGCCCATTCACTAGTGACATTGGCTGGATCTGCCATTGCAGATCTGGTTCAGCAAGACGCCAAGAGCCCTCTAGGTCCTTCACACAAGAGGGGAATATTCAGCAACCCACATGCCAGCCCCATGATCTCTGCTCAGATATGTCTCAGTTATATTGTTTAGCACTACTGTCATTTCCCCACAAGCCTTGATGTCACAGCACCAGCCATAGGTATAGTCTCACCCTGCAGTTTGCCTGCACATTACAACTAATAAGAGGGGGAAACGTGTCATTTAATTTCTGGGCCTTTGCCTTGAACAATGTCATGTTGAGGCATCAATCTAAGTCCCCCAAGTGTTAGTCAAGGAATTGGAGTAAAAATATTGACTCCTTTTACATCAGCTCACCAGCAGAGGGTAGCCATTCTCCTCCTAACACCATTAGCTCCTGCTTCAGCCACCCTCTATGTGTTACAGCTATTGTGCAGTTAACTAGTTAATTGTGCAATTAAACTGAGACCAGATACAGTACAAAGTACCTATCATGCCATTAAAGGGTCCAACCAGCTATAAAGTTAGCCCTCAAAAATGTCTACTAAATGTAATAGCTTGTTGGTATCCAGTTTGAATTTGCACGTGTAGCAAGCAGGGTCTCCCTTGCATCTGGGAGCCCCGTTAGCTGACCAGGCTCACAGCCAGGGGGGTGCACCATGCCCAGCCAGGGCTGGGAGTCCCACAGCTATGGGGACTCTCACTCCCACAGTGCACAGCAGCCATGGGAATCTGGGTCCTGGCAGCTGTAGGGCCTGGGTACGATCTCCCAGTCGTGGGGTGCTTCATATATCCCCACGGCTGGAAGACAGCAGTAGCTGCCATCTCCCAGCTGCAGGATGCCTACCACGCTTCCTGCAGCTGGGAGACTGCAGTCTGGCAGCCGGCAGGACTTGCAGTCCTGGCTGCGTGAGGCGCAGTCAGGGCTGTGAGTGCCCTATTTGCTGGTGCAGGGGGCACTTGGCTTGGCAATCCCGGGCTCCCCCTGTACCTGCAATAAGGCACAATAGGATCTTATGCTGGATCCCACAATCACACCTCCTGCCATGCATGTGTGACATTGTGAGGATCACACATTAGATCAGGGGCGAGCAAAATGCGGCCCAGAGGCTGGATGCGGCCCACCAGGCTATTCTATCTAGCCCATGGGGCCCCTAAAAAATTTAGAAAATTAATATTTATCTTCCCCTAGCTGCCTGTCATGCAGCCCTCGATGGCTTGCCAAAACTCAGTAAGTGGCTCTCTACCCAAAATAATTGCACACCCCTGCATTAGAACCTATCACGCCTTTACCTGCACGCGTAGAGGGGGCCTCAGAGACCCAGATCAAATAATCAATTGCTCCAAAAGCAAAAGTCATTTTTTGAGTTTCTTACAGCAACACACACTACATACAGCATGAAAGTACCTTCTCACCAAATTTTTAAATGGGCACCTCTGCCAGTCAGCTAGCTAAGCTGTTTGTAGTGGAACAAGCAAATAAACACCCTGTGCAAAGTTGACCTGCCCTTCCCTACTTGGAGCCAGTGCAAACAAGAAAGCTGTTGTGTATACAGCGGTTTATTTGAGAAGTGTGAATGTGTTTAAGAGAGCTTAATAAAAGACTCTTCTTTGGGTCCCTAGACTGGAGACTCCTGCTTAGATGGGGGTGTCTTTGGGACAAGGACTTTGTTTCCGTGAGGAATATAAAAAGCCCCTAACCCAGAATGTCAATGAATACTATTGCATTTATCAGAGACTCTTTTTTTTCGGGTCTTAGTAAGGCATTAACCTAAGCACGCATACACACACACAACCTGAGCATATGTCAAGTTGGAGGGTGTTTGAAATAAATATCTAAATCCAGATGGAAATTTTTCAAGAAGCTCCTGTCATTCTTAATTCAGCCAAAATCCTGGATCCAAATACTCCTGCAATCTGAGGTGTTCAAAAATTTGGTCTGAATTCTTGTGCATGTTACTTCCAGTTTATATGGGATGCATTTCCCTGAATCTCAGGTTCAAACATACCGCAAAACTCAAAGCAAAAGAGAACAGAAAGCACCATATTTTCACCCCATTTTAGGATCAATACTTCATCATAAATTGTTGGAGGCATCATAAATTGTTGTTACTCAGCCCCCAGTGAGTTGGGTCAGAGTTTCAAGTTGATAATGCTGAAGCAGCGAGAACACTGCATGATTAGCCAAGATTTTCAGAAATAGGGTTGTAAGTTTATAGGAGCCATTTAAGTTGACTGGCAATGCTTTTGAGTCTTGGTCAGTCTGTCCACGTGCAAATCTCCTTTGAAGATCAATGGGAGTTACTTCCATGTGGAAGGAATAGGATCAGGCTTCCAAAGTGCTCTTTGAAATGCTTTTGCTAAGATGTGACTATTAAAGGTATTACATTTTAGAGTCCTGGTGAGGTATGATAATATTGAACTGACTGACAGAGCTGTCCTCATTTACTCTTACTGACACAAAGCATTTTGCACGCTGGCATTTTAGGTGGTGGTTCTGCACTCTCCTGGAATATTGTGTTTAGGCCTGTGTACCTCATTGCTCTAAAAGTATTGACAGTGGAGAGCAAAAAAGCCCCACAAAGATAATACAGGGCTCTTGCCAAGCATGTTTCATCAGTGGATCTCACCCCCCCTCTCCCCCCCAAAACAAAACAAAAAAACGTAATGGAATCAGGGTCATTATCCCCATTTTACAGATGGGAAAAATGATGCACAGGGAGATGAATCAATCTTGCCTGAGGCTCAGATGTTGGTAGTAGGCAATGCTTCTGTTTGGCCAAGCTCTAAATTCCTGACCCCTTCACTAGCCCTATGGGCTAGATCCAGCCTGTGGGCTGTAAGTTTGAAATCCCTGGGTTGAGGTGTGTATCACTAGGCATGTCTACAAGAGATGTTTAATGTGGAGTTGCCTAATTAGCTCTACAGTGAACATCTCAGCATGTACACGTGCGGCCCTGTTAGGCCTCAGGAAACTAATAAACTCTGCAGCAGGATAGTACTTGTAAATATAAGTACCATCTCGCTGTGGAGTTTTTTACTCCATAGCACAGCATGTGTAGATGCTGAGGGGGGTGGCTGGGGCATGAGGGTGCTCCAATGCAGGGCCTGCCTGCTAGTTAGCCCCATACTGGAGCACCCTCGTGCCCCAGCCAGCCTCTCCGCAGCATATTGAGTCAAGTTGGAGCAGGCTGACCCTCAGGGCCCTTGGTCAGCTGGGGCTGCTCTGACGTGGCTCAATGTGCTGTGGTCCAAGGTGCACATGTAAACATGGCGCCCATGAACAATAAACTGCGGTACAATATGCTCCATATTAATTGCATGTGTAGATGCATCCACTATGTATAAGGGAGGGGCACAGTGATAATTTCACTTCTTTCAGAGAAATGAGAACTTAATGTTATCCCTGGAGGCTGAATTCAACGTGAAAGGCTGTACATCTGCATGGGAAAGCTTAGCAGTGGGTAGATATTGCTATGCAAGAGGGGCCGAGCAGTGCAATGCCCACAGAATGCCACACGATGCCCATTATGCCTGAGGACCTAAACCCGCTTGCTGAACAGACCTGCCAAATATCTTGCACTGTTTCCAGAAGATACTTGGGCTCCAGCAGGCCTCAAGGGGGAGGGAGTTCCAGAGCTGAGCAGCAACAACAAAAAATGACCTCTGTATTTCCATCAAATGACCTTGGTGCACAGGTGCAACATGCAGGAGACTGCTTTCAGCTGCCTTTAGGGACTACAGTATAAGAGCCATTCAATTTAGAGAGCAATGAAGATCATTTCAATGTTTCTGAATACAGAAAAGTCGCAGTCCGAGAAGAAATTATGACCTGTGCTGCCCCTGCCTCGCGGTGAATGAATGATGGCTTGTGAGCAAACAGCTTCACTGCTCAGGAGTTGCTAGAAAGACATTTTTGCCCCCATTTGCTTCTGTCTCTTCCACACATGACAAAGGGATTAAGGAATGATGTCAGGCAAGGACACATCGTCACCGGCACTGCAGACACACTAAATCACCATGTACCAGCTTCTTGTCTGCCTTCAGACAAGGCTGACACTCTTTTCTAGTAGAGAGAGAGAGAGAGAGGAGGGGAGTGGGGGCAGCTCATCTGCCCTCCTTCCTCAGGCAAGACCTCCTTTGACACCCCATGAAGCCAGGCCTACAGAAATAGAGTGTACTTGTACACTTGGAAAGCACAGACTCGGAAGAAGAGACACAGTCAGTCCCGGTGGGGCAGCTGGAGGTGGTACAGCCTACAAGCAGGGGCCAGGAACTAGGAATGGAACCACAGACCACTGGATTCAGCCTCAGACTTGGGCAACAGAGATAGCCCCTTCTGCCCCACAGCATCTTCCCTTGTGGATAGGGGACAGCAATGCTCCCTTGGCTTGTGTAAATCGCCGAGGTTCCCAGCTGGGCATGACTCTATTAAAGGCAGAAGTACCCAAACTAGTGCAGTAGCTGCCTTATTTTGCTACAGCCTTTCCAGATCAGTTAGGTGGAATAGCCCAGGCAGCAATATTTTCCCCAGGTAAATATGACCTAGTCTGTTCTTTTCCTTGCCTTCCAGGACTGACAGTTCCAGGAGATTAAATAAGTAAACTTTATAGCTCTGCTGAATTGCTTTTCATTGTCTTTGGGCATTATTCCAACTTTCTAGGGCTGGCTGGAGACTTATTTTTGTACATGGCACATATGGTACAAGTGTCTGCACACTGCCCCAGCCCTGCTTAGCACATGGGCACATTTAGGGGTGAGAGGCTGCTCCAGCAGACTAGCATGTCGGAGCAGCCTCCCCACACATTTGCAGGCACCATCCAGTGTAGGCTCCTGCCTATCCTGGGTCAGCATCCAGACATAAGGGGCAGTGCTGCCTTACTCTTCCTGAGGGGTCCAATGCAGTAGGGAGGTGCAGAACGCACCAGGCACTGCCAGGGCCAGGCCACTCACAAAATGCAGTTATTTTATGTTTGAAAATGGGGTCAGAAGACACAGCGGTGCCCACTTGTTAGACAAGAGCCCACAGGTGAGAGCACTGGCTCAGGCATGGGTTCTAGGTCCATCCCAACTTGAGGGGATTTAAACCCACTTCTCCTACCTCCCGGGGGGTGCACAAACCACCAGGCTCTCAGCTAGGCTGGGTAAGTGCTCCCCTCTGCTGAGACTGTGCTACTGCGTGAGAAGTGATGCACCAGAGACAGAACAAGCAAGATGGGGTCTGCCTCTGTAGCCTAGTGGTTAGGCCAATTGCCTGGCACTGCGGAGAGGAGTCCTGGCTTCTGAGTCCTGTTCCCGCACTATTACAATAGAGAATGTCATGGAACAAGTATACGAATGGAGTATGTATAAATTGTAAGCCAAGACCCCACCCCACCCCTGCAGCTGACTTCCCCAACCACTAGGCTACAGAGTCATGCATATTCCTGGCCCCAGAGATCTTGCATTTTTTTTCTTTGTAGAGTGACCCAGCTTTAGTGAGAGGGGTAGAAGGAGCTCACACCCAGCCCGTTCCATAGGTGAGCAGTTAAGTCACTATCCCTAGATATATGTGGGTTTAGACTCCTTGATGTTGAAGGAGGCCTACCACCCTTGTCTCTCACTGCTTGTGTAAGTGCACTGAACAAGAGAGATGGAGCCACTGCCAGGGAAAAATAGAGGAAGGAAGACCTAGGATGCCAGAATATGGGGGACATGTGTAGCAAGAGCCATGGGTGAGCAAGAGCCAAGGTAGATGACAAGAATATATTGGTTGCAGATATGTGGAGCTGACAAATGGGATCCCAAAGGTGCAAGTTATGTGCTTCTGACTAAATGCCGACCCTTTTTTTTTTTTGAAGAGGGAAGATACATTCCCCAAGGAAGGACATCACATTGCACCACACCTCTTTCTATAGGAAAAGAAACCCTCAGGCAATTCCAACAAGGAGTCCTAATGCCAAGACCTCTCTTTTGGTCAGACTTCCCCAGTTCCCTAAAATCACCTACTCTTGGGAGGTGGACCTAGTCACAAACAGTCCTGCAATTCATGTAAAACAGTGGGAGGAGAGCACAAGGTCAAGAGAAGTATGCAGAGACACTGGCACCCCAAAACATCCTGATGGTGCAATGAAAATGCACAATGAAAGGGTTTTGATTTATTATCCCTCATAGATTTCATAGACATTAGGGCTGGAAGGAACCTCACAAGATCATCAGGTTCAGCCCCCTCCTCAGAGGGTTGACAGTCAGCAGGGGTCAAATGACCCCAGCAAGATAGGCATTCAAGTGTTTCTTAAAGGAATCCAGAGTAGGTGCTTGCACCACCTCTGGGGGGAGTCTATTCCAGGCCCTGGGTACTCGGACAGTAAAGAAGTGTTTCCTTATGTCCAGCCTAAAATGGTCTTCCAAGAGTTTGTGACCATTGAATCTAGTCTTCCCATGGGGTGTACTGGTGAACAGACGTTCTCCCAGTTCCTGGTGCGCACCCATGATGTACTTACAGGCTGTCACCAAGTCACCCCTGAGCCTATGGTTTTCCAAGCTGAAAAGTCCCATGTCTCTCAGCCCCTCCTCATAAGGCCTGCTCTCTTGTCCTCTAATCATTCGTGTGGCTCTCCTCTGGACTCTCTCAAGCTTATCCACATCCTTTCTGAATTGCAGAGCCCAGAATGGGACACAGTATTCCAGCTGCGGTCTCACCAAGGCCAAGTAAAGTGGGAGGATGACTTCCCAGGTCTTGTTTGAGATGCATTGGAAGATGCAGGCCAGAGTTTTGTTTGCTTTGCTGGCTGCAGCATCGCATGGGTCGCTTATGTTCATCTTGCAGTCAGTCATGACCCCCAAGTCTCTTTCAGACACAGTGCTAGCTAGCGTAGCATTGCCGAGTCTATAAGTGTGATGTGGGTTCTTTCTCCCAAGGTGGAACACTTTGCATTTCTTGGTGTTGAAAGCCATCAGGTTTTGATCCACCTACCTTGTAAGCCTGCTGAGGTCAGCCTGCATTGCCAGCCTATCCTCTAGGGTGGCTGCACTTCCCCATAGTTTAGTGTCATCAGCAAACTCAGCCAGTCTGCTTGTAACACCTGAGTCCAGATCATTTATAAACACATTGAAGAGTACAGGTTCGAGAGCAGAGCCCTGGGGGATGCCACTGGTTACAGTGCGCCAAGTTGATTTGGTTTCATCAGCTATCACTCTCTGGGTCCGACCATGGAGCCAGTTCCCCAGCCATTGGACTGTGAAATTGCCTAGGATGCAATTCCCCTATTTTTCCATCAGGACATCCTGGGACACCAGCTCAAAGGCTTTCTCAAAGTCCAAGAATATGATATCCACCTCTTCTCCTTTGTCCAGGTGATGTGTCACCTGGTCTTAGAAAAAAAATCAGGTTGGTCAGACAAGATCTACCTGCCACAAAGCCGTGTTGGCTGTCTCTCAGAATATTACCTTCTGTTAGGATGTTGGTAATGGTTTCCTTGATGATTTTTTCCAGGATCTTTCCAGGGATTGAGGTCAAGCTAACTGGCCTGTAGTTCTCTGGATCTTCCCTTCTCCCTTTCTTGAAGATAGCACTGGCACCCCCTTGTCAGTGCCATCTGCAAGGCTCATCATTAAACCTCAGTTGTTTTCTGGCAAAGCCTAGACTTTCACCCATATGACTGATTTCTGGCTGCAAACCTACACTCACAGTAAATAACAATACATTATTGGATTAGCAACTAGAATGAGCTCAGGTTGTAGCACGAGCACCTGTTGATATATCCATGTCCTTAAGGTCAAGGGGAAATAATTTTAGAGCATATGGGATGGAGATCTGTGGGCTGAGCTGCCCAGACAGTCTGAGAAGAGCACCAGGAAGCGTTTTTTCTTGTCCACAGTTAGTTGGCAGGAGACCCAGAATTAAGCAGATCTCTTGCAAGCAACTCCATTACTGAACACTACAAATTGAAGGGCCTGTAGTCTTACCAAATTACCACTTCTAATTGTCTCCTCCTGTGACTGCTGAGCGTGGGCAGCATAATGTATGAGTATAAGGCTGTCACGCAAGGTCACATTTCTCAGACTGGTTCCCTGACCAAGCGCCCCTCAATTCCTAAAGCAAACCTGGACTCACCCCCAAACTGGACTAGGCCTCAGATTATGGAGCGAGTGCTCCGCTCTGGGTGCTGAAGTAGCTGCATGCACAGAAAGAGGAGCGCTAGAAACTTTTGTGGGGGACCACAAGCATTGCTAGCTTTTTCCCCCAGGTGTTGGAAAACTTGCCACCCGGCCCAAGATTCACTCACGGGCATGGTTTTACTCTCCAAATTTAAAGCAGAAGTAAAATGTACCAACAAAACAATGCTTTTTACACCCTCCACCCCTCAAACCAAAGCTCCCAGAGAATTTTCCCATTGCCTCTGTTCTAAAGTCCAAGAAGGACACAATCTTTCCATCAACCCCCCACTTTCAGGACTTACCATAGAGCCCATGTCTCACCTATGTCTCTACAGCATGTAAACCACTTACTGGCTTTTTTTTTTTAAATCATTATCTGCCTTCCCAGCTAGGTCTGATAACCAACAGGGCTGGCTGCTCTTTTACAAGGACGCATACTCCAGTTGGCAAGTCCAAAGAGGTACCCTTTCTTCAGAGGCAAAGGCAAAAGGCACTGCTTGCTCTCCTTCTCCCTCCCTCACCTACTTAAACATTTATACCAAATCTGATTTTAATCACTAAGGAACTTTAAAGAATAGCTTTCCTCTTTACATCGACTAGGCACAGGAAAACCCAACAGGAAGCTTCATTTTCAGCCCACTCTTTTGTGCCTCCATCTTGAGGCATGTGCTGTGGGCTGCATATCACGTCTGCTCCTTTTCGGAGGGCACAAGAAGCCTTTCCCAGCCACCTGCAAGGCACAAAGGCATCCTTGAAATTAGGGGCCCCAGGGTGTGAGCTATCTTGATGATAAGCCATTGAATGCTTCAGGTGTGGATGGACACTTGGTCAGGGAAGCTTAGAGGACATCTAGGGAGCGCTTTCTTTTAAGAAGGCAAAGATCACTCAGCAGTAAGGAAGGAAAAGAGATGGGGGCAAGGGCATTGGTCCCCACTACCAGCCAAGACACCTGGCTTGAACTGAGGAGTGTGTAGCACCATTGTCAGGGATATAGTAGCCCAGATTCCCCTTCACATACTGACTGCTAGATTATGCTTGCTAGCATTCAATTCCACCCCCCACAAACACCACCCCCAATACTGGACAGCATACCAGCGGCTAGAGTTGTGCTCAGGAAGTACATCTGGCATCAACTGTCCCTTTATTTAACTCCCAAAGCATGCAACGTAGTGGACATTGCTGTGAGCCAGGAGGTAGCACTCCTTATCCCAACCAGCTCTGCACAGGATGGTTAAATAGACTGTTTTTATATGGGGTTAACACAATATTAGGCTAGGGCTTGGACACACCGTTCATTTATACCTTGGGGTACTTCAATGGCTGGACAATCCACCTCCAGATGCAGCCCACAAGAAGTGCCACTGTGGCTGTGGGACCGTGGCTGTCACAGCTGCTGTGTTGGCCTCAGCGGCTCAGGAGTTAATACCACTACTACTCAAGCCCCATTGCCACGGCTGCTGGAGCTTGTTGTCATCACAGCCAGGAGCCAAGGAGCTCACAGCACTGCTGCTCAACCCCCCTACCAACTACTGCAGCAGATTTTAGTCACCAGTGACAACCCAAAATGCTAAATCCAGCAGCAGCCTTCACCCCCTCCAGCAGCAGGACATGCATCTTCCGGTCTGCAAAGAAGCCCCGTGGTCTGGATCTGGCCTGTCAATGCATTTGGGTTTGCCGGCAGGGGCTGGTATTAACCACAGCCAAAAGCCCTGAGGACCAACCCCAGAGTAGGGGCCAGGTACTGAGCAAATAATATGTTTGACACCCCTGAACTCATAAGTAACCCTCTGTTGGGACAGTGGCTCTTCAGTCTGGTATAACCACCATGTAGGAGAAGAAGTGGAGCTGTATTTTCCTCAGCCCAGTTAAGTCAAGCTGGGCCAAAGCAGTTAACAGTGGCTGTCAGATATTTTGTTGATTGTACATTTCTAAGGGAGTCTCATTTTCTCACATTGTCACTGTGAAGCCCACTTCACATCATGCACCCCCCACCTGTTGTCCTGTTATCACTGATGGCAGCTGGAGTGACTGGCTCAAGCTGATGGAACGAAATATTAACCGTCTCCCCATCACCTCTGCCTCTTCTGCAGTCAGCTGATTACTCCTAACTGATTTCAATTCCCACCGGGCTCCACATGTAATTGGACAGGAGGCTGACAGATGAAGAGATTAACAAAATGAAAATTCTTCTATTTCTTTTCAATCCATGTTGAACACTGAGTTATTGTGGCATTACATCAGGAGCAGACAAAATACGGCCCGTGGGCCAGATCCAGCCCTCCAAGCGATTCGGTCCGGCCTGTGGCTGCCCCTGTGGTACTCCACATGGGGCCAAGCCCCAGCTGCTTAGCCAGGCAGCCTGCGCCGAGCTCCCACCAGCACCTGCAACCTAGCCCCAGACAGCTCATGCAGCTTCTGCCAGGGTTGTCCCTGGTGTGACTGCAGCCGGCCAGGTGCTGCTCTGCTCCCCCACCTCCAGTAGTGGTTTCTGCTGCTGATCTTGCCCCTGCCACGCTGTGCCGCTTCGGGCAGCTCCTGCCCCAATGCATGGGGCTCCATATCCCAGCCACCTTCCACTGGAAGGCAGCCAGTAGCTGAAGCCAGAGCCCTGCATGCCGGGGCAGGAGCTGCTTGCCTGAAGCTGCCCACCCACTAGCCCAGAGTGGCATGGCAGGGGCAAGATCAAGAGCAGGAGCTGCAGCTGGAGACCGGGGGAGCAGAACAGCACTCGGCTGGGCCGGGCCGTGGGCACTGGTGGGAGCCCAGTGTGGGCTGCCCCAACACAAGCGGGTAGGACTCAGCCCCATGCAGAGCACCACGGGGGCAGCCGTGGGCTGTACCACCTGGGCGAGCTCTGATGCACGTGCCACCCACCCCTCCCTCCCCTCACCCCAGCCAGCTCCCAGGACCTAGTGCCAAGGCAGTCCCATCCCCACCTGCTGCACCCCTCCCCACACCTGTCCCCACTCCCCAAAGGAGCTTTCACCATCCAGGGAACCGGCCCTGTGATGCCAGCTTTGCCTGTCCCTCCTGCTCCTGAACACTGCTCCCCACTCGCCCACCTGCCTACAGACCCATAGGGCATTTTGGTGAGTTGTTTCAAGGGGGCGGCTGCTGACTCAGTTCATGACAGTTCATCAAAACTCGCCATGGGGTGTGGCTCTTAGGCCCAAATAATTGCTCATCCAATATTAGACACTATAGAACAGCCTTAGAGAGACAGTTAGAAAAGCAATGGTAATAACTGTAAAGAAAAGACGTATAGAATTGAGCTGGTTGTTTCAACTCAGGGATGCACCTGACATCAACACTGATAGACTCGCAGTGTGCCCAGTGAGCTGCCTACTCTATCACTGCGTTGCAATGAAATATCAAGCTAAAGGAGGAGTGAGGGTGAAAAAAGAAGGGAGTGGGTTAGTAAATATACCTGGGCATTTCTGCTAAGATGAGAAATGGGCAAAGAAGTGATCAGAGGGTGCAGGGGAGAAAAAGCCCTCCAGCTCTCTTGGGTAATTGGCCAGTTGTGCTTATTTTATGATCTGTGTTCAGCATGAAATGGCAACAGCTGATCTGTAAGGAGCATGGAGAGCCCCCAGCTTATTTCCATCATTGCAACTCCAGGCCTTCTCACCTGCATCCTGTCCTCCAGGCAGCAAGCCGGGAGGTGTTAATAATTGGCTGTTTATAGCTTTACAGACAAGTTGGAGGCGGCGCCAGCTGTTGTACCCTTCTGTGCCAAAATATGCCTAAGATGAGAGCAAAGGATCTTTGGGTTTTCAAAGGTTTTATGCTTTCAGGAATAGCTTCGTAAAATGAGTTTTTAGCACAGCTGTAAAGCTTAGACTATCTCTCTATGAATCTTAAGCTATTTTCATTAGATGCAGCTCATACTGTTACAATCCTCTTTCATGAAGCAAATGCCTTCTCATTCGATTCCATTTCAAGCAGAGATATTATAAACCGTATGATGAAAACATCACAGCTCCAGGAAGGACCAAAAGAAATCTCCCAAGAAAACGTGTTTGTGTAATTTTCATTCTGAAACTGGGGCAGTTTGGGTAACATTCACATGGCATCTAAGGCCCCCCACTATGGCCTAGTTAGTAAGGCTAAGTCAAAAGGCAGGTTTTACATTTCACTCTGAAGTCAGTAGCATAACTGAGGTGCGAAGACCAGGGCAGCAGCCCTTGGCATCATCTGTTGGAGTGAAGTGGAAAAATCACCACCACGGCAGCAGTAGCTGACTGTGCCATCACAATCAGGACCACAGAAAGAGGCGCTGCTCTATGCATTGCTGTTGCCCCAGGCACAGAGCTGCCCAGTGACACCTCTGCCAGATGCACTTGCTCATGCTCTTTTCCTGTGGGAGTCTGCTGCACCATGGAGGGCCAATTGTCAAGACAGCTCTGTCTCCTGTGTCCATTTTTGGATGCTTATTCTGAACAAAATGAACAGCCAAGACTTAGAAATTCACCATACATGTTTCTCTGTATAGGAAAAGAAAAAGGAAGCTAGTGACATCTGTATCTGAGCTTTCTGGGGCCTGAATCAACTTTTCCTCTGTATGTTATGCACCACCAGACTCACTGCCAATGCTCCACAAATCATTGCAGTCATGAGTGTAATGATGGTCAGCAGAGCAGAGCAGAGCAGTCAGGGCTGGACTCGAAAGGAGTTAGGAGCCTAAGAATGGGATTCTGTCTGTAGTACATGGGAGTTGGGTATTAAGTCAGGAGAGGGATTTACTTCTTGTATTTAAAAAACGGAGGTGGGATACCCAATGCCCCGGTGGTTTGTGGAGAGTGACACAACTGAAACTACTGCTACTGAAACTGAGTCCAGTGGCAAGGACACTGTCCTGGGATGGAAATTACCTGATTTCCATATTCTTTTTCTGATCAAGCACTGTGATTTGAATCCCCCCTGTCCTATAATTCAAGACTCCCACATCCTTGATAAGTGGGCTGTGTGGCAGAAGGTCACCCCTGTTTCTCCCCAAAAACTCTGCTCTGTGACAATTTGGTTAGGATGGGCCCAGCAGAGGACACACACCTTACCCTATCTCTTTGGGTAACCTGAGCTGGATACGTTCCTGAGGGAGGTGGGAAACCTGCTCCCTCTGCCTACGTGACTGGCATCACATACCTGGGTGAGGGGCTTGGGCTCCCTGGGGAACTAGGAATTGCCAGTCTGCCCAGCAACTAGTGATGCATTTCAAATTGGCTGGCTGACAGCCAACAGGTGCTGGCCTCCATTGGACCAGGTAAATGAGGTCATAAGGGCTATATAAGTTAAGGACTGCCCAGAAGGAGGGGGCAGCAGCCATGAGGATGACTCAGAGAGAGAGAGAAGGGCTGGACCATCTGAAACTTGATCTCTATAAAACCTCATGATCAAGAAACTGCCTACCTCCAGAGGGAATCACCACCTGCCTCTGGATGATACTTGTGAGTGAGTTACCTGAGATCTAGCTAGATACATAGCTTGCAGTAACTCAGATGTGTGATCAAAGGCTACCCAGCCACCCTGTTTGCTCTATGGGATTTCTCTGATACTACACAACTCCATACCCAATTCCAACCCTACTCCTTGTAACCAGTAAAGTTCTCCTTTGTACCTAGTGTGGGAGACTTACTGGGAGTGGGTCTAGATTATGCCTTGGGGTCCCCTTAGTTTGACTGACTAAGGGAGACCACTACTTGTGCTTCTAACTAAGGGAAGCACCCCAAGTTCTTGAAGTGAGTCAAGTACCCTTGAGGTCTACTAGGCCTGTGTTTCACAGGGGGTGCAGAGCCAGAATCAAGCCCATCCCTGGGTGGTGGCAGTTCTACCCCCAGGCTAGCAGATGTGCTCCAGGAAGGGGGTCGGCCAGACGTGGGGTGCCCCCAAGGAGGCACTCAGAGCCTGGAAGGTGGTCGGGCACAGTGAGGTGGGTGGCTCAATGCAGGAGCACTCCCTACTGACCCGCCACAGGCTGAACACTAGGCTAGTGGGTATAAGAAGATCACTGTCCCCACCTACAGAAGTAGGTTGGCTGTGCTTTTTGAGGGGGTTGGTATGTTCTATATCTGCTGGATCAGACCCCCACCCGTGAAAGAGGTACAGGAACATCTCTTTTGTGAACCTGCAGGGTTCTGACATGAGCCCTGCCTTGGGACTTTCTTTTGTGAGGACATTTTGGAAGAACTGGGATTATTTATCCTGGAGAAGAGAAGACTGAGCAGGGAATTCAATAAGAGTCTTCAAATACAAAAAGATGTTATGAAGAGGGTGGTGATCAATTCTTCACCACAACCACAGGAGACAAGTCAAGAAGAATCAGCAACAAGGGGTACAGACAGATGTAACAATCGTATCACTATCAAAGGATACTGATGTAACCTATTATGATGCAACTGTGAGGTGGTATATGTGATTCTGAAGAGATATAAGTGTAGCAAAAATGCTTCAGCTTCAATTCTGCTTCATGGAGGGTCAAAGATCAAGTGATTTAGTTCACATGTACCACTACAGCATTGTTCACATGTTACAGCTGCTGTGCACTCCAAAGGAGCAGTTCCCCGTTCACTTTTAAAGTGACTACAAAGGTATGTTTGTTCATACCCAAGGGTAGGGATTTACAACAAATATTGGGAAGACTTTTCTAACTGTGGGAACAGTTAAGTACTGGAAGAGACTACCTAGAGAAGTCATGGAGTCTCTGGCCTTGGAAGTTTTTAAGTGCAGGTTAGAGGAACGTCTGGGATGGTTTAGACAGGTATGATCCTGCCTGAAGCAGGAGCTTGCATTTGATGACATCCTGAGGTCCCTTCCACCTCCATTTTTTTTCTGATTTCTATGAGCTTGTCACTTAAATGGAAGAAGAAGGGCTGGGCATCTTTCTGCTTATCTTCCTCCCACATACCTCGGATTTTAGCAGCTCTGCCTCCAAATTGCAAAAGGTTTTGGTGCTTTGAAGTTGCTCAAATGAGCTTTGTCTTAAAATAAAAAGATACAAATCATCATCAGCGGTCTAATCCATCAACTTTAATCCCTACAGCAGTGGTTCTAAAGCTTTTTAGACTCTAGGCACCCTTTCATAGAGTCAAGGCACCCCTTGGAAAACTTCAACTTTTAGGGTGTTGACAGACATGCAGCTCCCCACTGTAACTCCTATCATTTCGCAGAACGAGTTACAGCATCCTCCCTGACCTAAGAGATGTTCAGTGTTGGGTGTGGGGGGCTTGGAGAATCAAGCTCCAGTTTGGAGTGGCTGCGTGTCTGCCCCAACCCCTCCTAGCTCTGGTGCTGTCTTCAGAATAGGAGGGAGTTTGGTGTGGGATATGCCCAGCCTGTGCTGGAGAATGGGACCCCTCTACCTTGAGGGAGCTCTAATCCATGCCCCTACCCTCCAGCACAGGTGGGCAAACCCCAAATGAAACTCCCTCTCCCATTCTGAGGATAGCACTGATGCAGTCCAGCTCCAATCCCAGCACACGCTTACAGATGTTAACGAAAGTGCTCTACTTTAGAGTGCCTTTATCTGAACCCTCATCTAATGAGGGTTCAGGCTGTCGCAGGATCAAGCACTTCTAAAGGACTCTGCAGTCAGGGCTGTCAGGGCATGGCTATAAAGCACTTTCAAGGGGCTGATTGCACAACAAATGTAACTTCTGTCTGTGCCCTTTGTTTTCACCCTGATTTTGGACTACAGACTCCAGGCTTTGGGCTGTGGATTCCCCAAGGCAACAGGACACCGAAGAGTTAAGCACTGCAAGGCTGGAGCTAATTTTCTGTTGTGGATTTAGACCAAACAATATTTGCTGTAACACAAATATCATTTAAGAGGGAAGCAGAAGTAATTTATAATTTATGAAGACTATTCCATCCAATCAGGGACCTGAACCAATACAATGTATTTCTTTATTAGATTTATATCCTGCCCTATCCAAAAGGCTCAGAGCAACCTGCAACAAACAAACAGCCCAAAGAGAGAACGTCCCCAAACACCACCCCAAAACCCAGGAACTCCAACTCCCCCGCCCCCTCAACTACCATTTTCCGGTCTAAAAACCCTCCAGACAATCCCAACCAGGATTCCTAACTGCCATTTACATCCAGGAATAAGAAAGCACTTTCTATTTCCCACCCTTCCTGCCCACTCACCCCCACACCCCTTCTCACCCCAGGGGAGATCCCTCTACTCAATCCCCCCCCCCACGCACACCCACACATAAAAGCACACCTACACACGATATTCAATTCAAAAGAACCTTAACAAAAAAATTAAAGCAAGAAAGACTCCCTGGTTAAGTGCAAACATCCAGGGGGATTTAGGGGGAGGTTAGATCATGTTAAAAAATGGCAGCTCAAACTAAGGTAGGCCTAGCAGGGAGGGTATTTAGGGGATGAGGGGCCAAGCAGGCTGGAGGAGGTAAATCAGGGGTTTGCAGGATCTGCAGGAACAATTAGGTGGCAAGCTGGGTCTGCAAGGGGTTACTGGGGTCCAGGAGGGTTTGGCAGGATTAGGAGGACTCATAGGATCTGTGGGGGAGCTTGGGAAGCGGGGGTGGGACCAAGGGCTATTTTTAGCACCTCTGACCTTCACAGAGAACCTATCCCCTCAACCCTCCTGCCCTTCCCACCACCGTTACTTACTTCCTCAGCTCCCAGCAGTGGCAAATGATGATAAAACCAACACCCGGAGCAGCCCCTGCAGGATAGGGAGCTCAGGGTGGCCGGGGGGGCTGGCTGGCTGGTCTGCGGAGCGGGGAATGAGGGGCAGGGATTAAAAATAGCCCAGTGCCAGGGGGGCAAGTAGGAAAAGTGTAGGCCTGGGGATAGGGCAAGCTGCTGGGCTTTCCCAGCCCTGGGGCTGCACAGGTCGCTGTACTGAAGTTCCGTGCACTCGACTAACATAGATCGATTAAGTTTGAGGGTATATTGAGCAAGGTCAATCTTAGACCGGGTTCCACCATTTGTAGAATGGTCTGTGTGCACAGAATTTCTTTACAGTTATGGATTTAGACTGATTTTCCATCACAGGGCATGTCTACACGTATACTTACGCGTGCCTAAACTTAATGCACCTTAGCTTAAGCTGCATTAAGGCAATTTAGGCGCACATCTACACGTGGACATGCTAATGCACATTAAGGCGCATTAAATTTAGGTGCAAATAGCTAAGTTGCATTATTGCACATACAGACGTGATAATGTGTTTTAAAGTGGTGTCTATCCATTGACGCACACCACATTAATGGGCATTAGCACATCTACATGTGTGCTAATGCAACTTGGCAATTCGTGCTTAAATATGATACCTGCTTCATGCAGGTGTCAAATTTAGGTTCACATAGCCTTAAACTGCCATTTTTAAGGTGCAATGAGGGCATGCACGTATAGACACGTGCCCTTAATGTGCCTTAAAAATGGCAATTTTAGGCTAAACCCACTTAAAAGAGGCATGTGTAGACGTGCTAACTGGGGTCTAAGTGTAAGGTCTGACCCTGGGCAAACTAAGTTAGATCAGGTGGCCATTTTTAACCTGATCTAACCACCCCCTAACCCCTGCAAATGTCTGTACTTAGCTCCTGTCCTCACCTTGGTCATTAATGGGTGGCACCAAAGGCTTTGTATGGTATGCAACCTGTATGGGACCTTCTTCCATTTGGGTTGCCAAGAGGGTGTCTTGTGACTCAGGGGTCAATAACATGGCATGCATGTTTAATAAAGTTAGGGCTCGTTTCACAAATAATCCATAACCTGGGAGGGGGGGTTTCACTCAAAAGAAGAGGAAGAACAGATCTATAGAAATCACATATGTGCAATTACTCAAATAAACTATTTGTACAAATAATACACCTGGTTGTGAACCTGCACATCGTTCTGCTTCAATATCTCCTTTGTAGAACACAAAATAACCCAAAGGCAAATCTCTGTGCATCAGGGGATTCTTACTTCTTGTAACAGACTGTGTACCACATTGAACCAAGAAAGCTACAGAAATATTAAGTCAGAGCTATGGATGAAAAGCTTCTTACAAAGCCTCCAGTAGTATTCATGACATTTACAGAATAAATTTAGAACCAAGTTCTGTAATGTGTTTCAAACCATACCACAATAAATAATAATAATAATAACTAAACGTTGTCAAATCAGGGAAGACCCAGACCTTAAATTTTATTATTGTTACATACAGGGAAAAAACCCTGGCTTGTGACTGGCTGAAAACAATCGTGTGACAAATTAGAGTTTTTTATTGTTTATCCACTTACAGGTCATTAATACTGACATTTGGAAAGCTGTTAATTGATCAGATCACAAATTGAAATGTAAATCCTGAGTAGCTGCAAAGAACTCCATTAAAATAGTTATTTACTTCTTGTGACACAAATATTCAGCTTTTATTTCTGGCCCTCAACTCCATCTCCCCACTGGAAGGGGAGTTTCAAAGGACAAATGCCATTTTCATGGCCAAAGCAAAGAGATTCTCCCATTTTTCTTCACATATGAAGTAGGTTTTTGTTTCAGTGAACATGAAGATTTATTGTCCCTTGAGAAAAATACTGACAGGTTTTCATCAATATTAACTTCTCAGGCCAGTAAATCTTGTTGCTTAGCCCAACAGTAGTAAATAATTGCTGACAGCCTCTATCTTTTAAGGTTAGTTCTCACGCAGCTTGCATTATCCTACAGTCTAGTTATACTCCTCCGCTCCCCAAATGTTCTCGTCTTACTTGGGGCCTTCTGCTGCAAGCTTTGCATGTTTCCTCCTAGGCCCTGCACACTCAACTCCTGACTTCACTAGCACCGGAGGACACTTTGCACCCCACAGGACTGGAGGGGACGCGTGCCAGGCCTATCTCAGAATCTCCTGGACTGCTGGTGGGCACACAGATAAGCTGTGGGTAGGAACAAGGGCAGTGAATCATTAGTTTGCTTATTCATCCGGACCAAATGGGCCAAATTCATCTGACATACATTGGTGCAGCCACACTGCAGAAGCATCCACTTATTCCAAGTGCATTTTGCACCTCATGAGTAAAAGTGCTGAGCTTTTGTTGAGGTATATAGCTAATTTAATTTATAACACACCTTAACTGAGCTCTTCCTGGCTCTTCTTCCCTTCTCCTTTTAGGGTATTGCATCTAGTGTAAAAGTAGAAAATCCAAACACTCAGCTCTCAGAACCAGTGCATCACCCTGCTCTTTGTCAGGAAGGATTTTACACGTCTCAGTGAATCGCTCTCCTTGCCTTCCAGATGCCTTTTTTACCTTGACTGAACAGAGACTTCCACCTGCATCTCAACCCAGTCAGCCGGCAGCCTCAACACCTACTCTACTAAGCAACTGGAGTAACGGTATTTAAAGCAGCTTATGTTCAGTAAGTTCTCAACAATAAGAACAAGCAAGCTGAGCAGGTCTTGAACATGTAGCAAAGGTTCTTCTAAAGCTAAACCTGTATCGCAATCCTAATACCACCATAATAAAAAGCTTGGTTAGTAGTATTAAATGCTGCTGTTAGTTTTTCACCTAACTCTCAAAAGATTTTCTTTTGCATCTCTTAATAATTAATAGACTATCTTTTTTCTTTTTTTTAAAGGTAGAAATAATTTGCACGTGATAGCAGTGAAATAGGAAACTTTGAGTTAGTAAATACAGTCGTGTACCTTTTACAAATAAAAGTAATGTCACCATGCTAAAGAACAAAATGGCACAATGACAATAAATGCATGTTTCTTTTGCAGACACTTAACTATTTACATGTTTTCAATTTTTTTTAAAAAATTGATCAGGTTGATTAAATATAACATCTCTTTGATATACAAACTCTAGTTAGCAGATTAATTATTAAGGTGCTAGGAAGTGTGGATGAAAATAGAACTTGCAGTAGATCAGCCATGTTTATATTTATTTACAAAGTTACCATCTTGATAAAATGACCTGCCAGGGAAGCTGAAAGCAAAGAACTTTGGAGACATCTGATTGTTTCTTCAAATGTGATTATGGCCAATTGGGAATTTTGCTAGTGTAAGAATCTAATGCTACCAGACCAAAAGTTAGGAGACAAGTTTCTCAAGCATGTTCCTGCTGTACAGTATGCACAAAGGACCATTTTCAATAGCCAACCCATTAGTTTAAGCCAGTACTTGAATGTATCTAAAATTGTTCTAATGTGGCTTTGTTTTAGCCCAAGACCAGCCATTTCTGTTAGGTGAACGGGTATCAAAATTTTGCATTGAACCAGTGCTTTGGCTGCTGAAAGCACTGCTCAAGCTTTAAGTCATTCAGTCTCACAGTATTTGTGCAAGTAAGGTAAGTATTATTATATCTGTGTTGCAGATGGAGAACCTATAGTGGAGAAGTGAACTGCCTACGGTTACATAGCCAGCAGATGCTATAATTAAGATTATAACTGTGAATTCCCCACCTCCTTGTACTCTTCTCCTGCCAAAACAACACTGCTGATACTTGCTGGTCCTGGGGACAGTTGCTTAAGACAGGTTTCACTGTATTATCTTTTTTTAATCCACCTACCACAGATAAGGCATCAGTCTTGTAGGATTTCTGATCCACATGTGAATCACAGAAGGAAAGACTTGTAAATAGAGGAACCAGATTCAAGAAACGTGCTTGTTAGTTAAAATTCTGGTTTCCAACAGAGAAAAAAAGATTGCCCACATGTTGTTAACCAATATTTTTCTCCGTACAAACATTCATGCAGACGTATTTTCAAGACTGATGGACAAAATCTGCCAATGGATTACAAGGATGTAACAGTTCTTTTTCTTTAAACAATTTAGGGCAGAATTTGGTCAGAGGAATAATCAGTTAAAAGGTACCCCTTGACCTTACTCCTCTATATACAGACAATATTCAGATGATTTCATTAAAGAAATCCCCTGGTTCAGCCTATTTTGAATTTGCCAAAAAAGGGGCATATCCAGCAATAATAAAGTCTCCTTTCATCCTTATTATTTTAGGATACTATATAAAAAAAGGAAGTTGAGTTGATCTCTGTTTGTAAATTTATAATGATGTACAGTCATCTCTGTTTTGTACATTTAAGTTCCAAACTGGTCCCAGAGATTACAAGGCAAGATTGTTAAGGCAGCATAAGAAACTCAGTATTTCATTCACACCTCTTGATTCCTTTTAGTGTATTTCTAAGGCATCAAAAGGCGGTTGTGTTTTGTGCTCGCCTTTTCATAAAAAAGGCATTCAGTGTACTGTAAGAAACTGATGTTCAGTGACCAATCAAACTGTATTTACTGTTCAGCACTGGGTAGCAGATATGTTATCAAAGCCTTACAAAATAGTTTAGCAGTGAATTTGAGATTGATTTTTTACCACCTTTCCTTTTGAAACACCTCTGTTTGCACAATCTCATTAGGATGTTCTGAAATACAAGCTCCATTGATGTCATTGAGCTTGTTGTCTGGGAGGTCCTCAGGCTTGGTGCAAAGTTTCAGTGCCCTAGAGATAAAGACATCCAAATCAAACTGAGGGTCTGTTTCACTCTTTACCTCCTTAGGTTCTTTATGGTGATGGTGAGGAGAAGGTGGCAGACTGCGTTCTTGCATCTCTGGAAGAGGACTGGGGCACTCGAGCCCTGCTTGAGTGCTCTTCACCCACTGAGCTATCTCTAGAAAGAGGTTGGATGGTTCTTCTTCCAGTGCTAACTCTGTTGCGGGTGTTATAGTTGCTTTTTTCCAGTGGGATAAATCTAAGATCAGTTTGGGCTCTGAGTAGTGATGGGGCTTATTGTCCCTCCACAGCAGTTTGTCCAAGTAGGAAGGTGACCCTACTTTGTAATCACATGATCTTCCATAATCTACATCAAACACCCGGTCCATCGACGAATGTGATAGTTCTAAGAACCTCTCTGAGCTGCTTTGAGAATATTTGCGTGGATCAACTTGTGCTTCTTCGGCAAGCGAGTCAGATCCTGCTCTTGGGTCTCGTTGTACCTCATCCATGTCATGGTATTTATCATGTCGCCATTCCAGATCAGAAGAGAGACTTACTTGGTACCTATAAAAGACACTCTTGTTAGTAACCAACACTACCATTCCCACCCCACTGCATTCTGTTGGTAGACAGACAACTAACTGATGGCTCCCATCCTCAGTAGGAGCAGAGGCTAAGACAGATATTAGTGCTATTACTGCTGCTATTTTCATCTTTATGTTGCTACATTTCCTTTTATCTAAAGATCTCAAAGTGCTTTACAAGTAACAATTAATCAGAGCTTGATAAATTCCCATGAAATACAAAGGTAGACTGTTTAAATAATTTCCCAGAAACTAGAGGCAAAGCTAGAAAGAGAAACCAAATAGAAACCAATTTTCAGTCCCTTCATGTAGCTATTGATCAAACTGCCTTCACTTGAAACATCAGATTCTTGGACAAACATTTTCAAAAGCAACTAGTGGTCAGGTGCCTAGTTTGAAACACCTTTAAAATACTCATTTTGTAGGGGTTGGGTGCTTTGCACTTTCTGGCAGTCAGATTCCTTTAAGATGATCCACATTTGGACAACCAAAAATCACCAGTCACTTGAGAAAACCTTGGCCTTGTGCTATAATATATACTGGTTTTATATCACTTAGGTGAAAGAACTAAGTCATGGCTACTGTTCAGTGTGTGTCATATCAGGAAGCATAAAAGCCAAGGGATAAAGGAGTGACAAAGTGACCTTGAGATACTGATTTGCTGCTTCAGTGACCATAAGGGGAAAGGACCTATGACAGGCAGGTTTACCCTGAAAGCATGATTAGTGGGGCTTTCAAATTTACTTAATTTAGCCAGCTTCACCCCAGATACTTGTTCATGCAGACAAGGAGAGAGAGAGAGAGAGAGAGAGAGCAATAACTTTGAACAAGGGATTTCTTAAATTATTAGTTCTGAGTGCTGGTGCAGTGTAGTGAATCGACAGGTCTAGAGATTTAGCTCCTGTACAGTTATGTGACAGGCAACAGTACTGCAGGCTTTCCAAAGCTGCCTTCTGCCAATGGGCCTCACCTCTGATATGGTAGGGGCACTGAAGGGAAGTAGAATTAGGGGCCTATGGCTTACTTGAACTCTACCCTTGTCTTCTGGACAGGCCCATCTTCAAGATTAAAAGAGACCGTGTTTAACCCCTGCTAACTGTAATTATAGTAAAATATCAAGAGCTAAATAATGCATGACAATACTGAATGGAACTATCATCCAGAAACTGAGAAGATTACATCATAACTACAAAACAGAGTAAGCCCTTTCTCTAAGCGAATCAGAAGACCTAAACCAAATTACCTATCATTACTCTTATAAGTCTTAATATTTTTATAAAGTATTCCCAAACTATGGCTAGTCTGTCTTAAAATGGACTGGCAGCAGCTATCTCAAGTCTGTGCCTTCTGGAAGAAAACAACTTTAGAGACAATTTTGTTGCTGGCTGACATTCATACATGATGGGTGTATCTACACATTGCCCTACATCACCATATGGTGCACTACAGTCATGTAGGAATCACATGGGTCTACATGGGATTGGCAGCTAGGTCACCATAGTGGCCCCCCCCCCGTTTTAGCGTGCTGCTACAGCAACATAGTAGTGAAATCCAACCATGCACCGCACGCATGGCGCAGCACAGGCGGTTACTGCACTGTGCTTTAGGACTTGCAAAAGGAAGTATTAAAGCACGGTGCCATAGCAATGTCAACATATGGCGATGTGTAGATGCGTCCTATGAAACGACTGTAGGACCACTGGGATCACCCAGTGTGGGATCCTGTTTAACCCAGGACATAGACTTCTCTGAATTAATTCCCATTTGAATGATACAGCATCCAATTTTGATTAAAAAGTTTTTACCACTGGAGTCCGCTGCAGCCCTTGAGAGGCTGCTTCAAAGGTGGATTACACTTGCTGTTAAATTGCACTTTGGTTTGCACCTGAATTTGTCTAGCTTCCATTTCCAGCCATCAGATCTTGTTATAGACCGAAGAGGTCACTTTCAAACTTCTATTCCCATGTAGATACTTAATAGACTGCAAAGAACTCACCACTTTTAACCTTCTCCTTGAATACATCTTCGCTGCACTCTCTGTAGTTCATACAGACCAACCAAAGCTAGCTTTAACCTAGCTAAATGTGGTACTGAGGAGCAGCACAATCATGACAGCATTGAGGTAAATACTAGATGGCTAGCCTACACACAGTGCCAGCCATGCAGCTACCAATACAAAACAGTACCTATCTCACATGAGCTTCAGTCATTGTGATACTAATGCACTCTTTGTTAAGCTAAACAGATTGAGCTCCTTGGCTGTGTCCACATGAGCATGGGCATTTGGTTCCCCAGGGACAAATAGCAACAACGCACCTTGCACTGCCACTACGTGCCCCCAGGGAATGCCTGTGCCATGAATGCTTTGGCGCACGGCAAGTTACCCTGGGGGTGGCAGGGGAGGCTGGGGCCAGCACTGTGCCAGCCCCAGCAGCCTTACCTGGGGTCCTGGGGGCCCTCCAGGGCTGCAGCAGTGGTGATTCTGCTGTGCACAGCCTGGCTGGCAGCCACAGCATGGCTCCGGGCAGCCCAGCTCCATTTTTGAGTGGCATGCACTGCCCGTGAGCGTACTTCTACATTTATTTTTCTGCAGAATTTTTTGATCACTGGGGTCAAAAAAACCCACAGGAAAAAAAAAGCGGAGCAGTACACACACAGGCAGCACTCCTTTGTAGTGCAGAGAACATCTGAATGCGCGGTATGTGGTGCCACAGATGTGTTTGCGGCCCCACATCCTACATGGCTACGCTCATCTGGACATGGCCCTTGGCTCTATCACTAAGAGTCGTGTTTTTGAGCTCTTCTCGTGGCTCCTCTCTAAACCCTCTTCTCCACTTCGTTAACAACCTTTTCGTATTGTGGACACCCCTAATGGACACAGTATTCTAGCACGTGTCAGACCAGGGCTGATTTCAGAAGTAACAACCACCCTACTCTAGCTCAATATTTCCTGAATAATACAACAGCTAAATTAAAGCCATCCTTTGCCTAGAAACTTCACACAGTGCTTTATGAGTATAAGTAGCTTCTTGCTGGACACTGAATAGAAAATAACTCTATGATTCACACACCCTTAATATATGTGGTTCTGCCTGATGAGCGAATTGGGAACTTTTAGTTTCTTAGAAACCATGTCCCTTTAGAAAGGCCCAGATTCCTTCACCTCATTTCTGGCAAGTGGAAATGCTCATTCACTCAGCCCAAAGCCTGAAATATCTCCTCATAAATGTCTACAGACAGCCTCAGTGCAGCGGTCTCCAGCTCTGAGACACACTGGAGTGTCCATGGGATTGACTCCCAGCACTTTGAGAGTCCATGGCTCCAGAACAGCCACTATGGCAGAGAGTTTAGGAGCCCTGGCCTAGACCTTGAACCTGAAAACCAGGGAAGCCCTACCTAAAATTAAAATCACAAACCCCGGGAGATTACAAGCAACTGTTCTGTACACTTGGTATCACCAGGTTCATCACTTGTAGCAGCAGCAGTAAAACTGACCACAATGCAAGTCTGCTGAGCAGTGGCAGGATCCATACATGAGTGTTTCCAAGGTCCCTGCCATACATTACACTTAAGATGTGATTAACCAGTTAATCACCATGTGCCC
The DNA here is from genome assembly GCF_030867095.1 of Alligator mississippiensis. Classification (NCBI taxonomy): domain Eukaryota; kingdom Metazoa; phylum Chordata; order Crocodylia; family Alligatoridae; genus Alligator; species Alligator mississippiensis. The sequence goes on from NC_081826.1 coordinate 288,075,372, forward strand.
TTGCAGCTGGGAGCCTGGATCCACTGATGGGCTCCCAGCTAGGTGAATACACCAAGAGGTAGGGAGGGGTTCCACATTTTATACCCACAAAACTGGGGTATGTTGTTCTGTAGCAGATCAGCCTTTCAACCTTTCCCCTCAGCAAAGAAGGCATCAACAGACCCACTATCTGTAGCCCTATATGAGGTTTATGCCCCTTGAAAGATGACATTAGACCTGGCCCCAAAGTGTGCTAGAATAAGTAGCACTGGGGTCAATGATAGAAAGTAGAAAAGAAGTCACTTAAAGAGAGACAAATCAGCTGAAGTCAATGACATTGACAGTATAATAAGTGCAGAAAAGAGTGCAATTAATAACATAGGTTAAGTCAAAACTGGATCTCATTGGAAATCTTTGGTAGTTGAGTTAGATGATCAGGTTAAATAAATAATCATCTCATTTGTTTTGCAGAATGTATTACTGCATCATAACAAGAGGTCACAGCAATACAGTTCAAGTCAACAGTTTTGCCCTAGAAGAGTGCATGATTGTGTCTAGCCTTGTAAGCCACAAATACTGCACCTGTCCCAGTTTGACATCTGGCTCTGGTTGGCTTCCATCAGTAAGATATCATCGATCTCATCCTCAATCCGGAATGGATGCTGTGAAATTGGTTCATCCTCTGGGCAGGAATAGGGGCTCATGTAAGGATGCTGTAGACCCATTTCTGCTGTTAATCGATCCATGGGGTTAAATGTCAGTATCTTCTCCAGAAAGTCAATAGCTGTGGATTGCAGGGAAACAGGTTCATTAATTACCCAAAAGCAAAGTAGGTGTTACTAGCAGAGGAATGGTCCCATGAGTCCACAACAACACATCTGCTTGATATTAATCATCATCAAAATATGAAAGGAATCAAAGCTTATGACCCATGTACATCAAATGCAGAGACTCACTTGTCCTTGATGCCCACTCATCAATCTTACCCCTCCTGGGAGTTATGCTCATGCATTGGAGCATTCCTGTATCAGTTAACAAAAACTGCAGAAGTGACAGAGACGGTGCTATACCCCTGAGAGCAAATGTTATAAATAGTCAAGACTCTGATCCACAACCAGAACGCACAACACTGGGGTGTTGGTTCACTGCTCAGACAAGACAATGGGCTTCTTTCCATTTGATTTATGGGTGATTGGAGTAGCTTGTCACCATGTTCTGTAATTCGGTGCCTTGAAGCAGGGATAACAGCAGGACTTGCTGAATTTGAATGTGTTACAGGGTTCAGTTCCATGCTTTCAAACCCATTTTGCAGGCACAGCTTCTTACAGGTACCACAGGGACATCCAGAAACTGATTTAAAACTTTCATGTGCACTTGGGATGGAATTACATTAACAGTAAAGTCTTTAAAGTGCCTGGGCTGATTAGTACCATGAAGTTATTCCACAGGTTAACATTTCAAAACCTCTGTATTCCTAAAGTTGTTCTGGAAACTACAAGCACGAGCTCCTTAAACCCACATAAATACCTATGATTAAAGAGCAGCTATGGTGCAATTAAAATGTCTATAAAATAAAAATGGCAATGTCTAGGATTCTTTGTGATTTTTCCAACTCAACACTTCCTTTCACATGGGAAAGGTGAAAACATTGATCCCTATTAGGGATATCTGGTTTATTCTGAGCATTCTCATGTCTACAGAACAGTCCTGTAAATGCCAGGCAATCAAAATAGGGACATACCTTATTTTTCTGGTCAGATCTTCTTTATACTAAAAACCAGGAAGTATTCATTTACTGGACCTTTAATAATACAGTACTCCAATTCATATGGAAATTGATCCAGCTACTTCTTTGTGCTCTAACAAGAAGGTTTAACACTTCAGAGGAAGTCAGTGGAAGGGAACGCTGATACCTGTGGCATCAGTGCTTAAATATTAACCAAGGCATGTTTGTCTCTCATTGGATTATTTCATTGTTTGGGTTAATTAATTATGAAGGAATCAATAGTTTCAGAAGGTCATTGGCTTCCAACAAGGACCACTGCACAATAGTACATCCATCGTTCAGGTCGTTTAAACAGGAAACTGTCAATGAACTATGTAAGCATTGCAGATGACCTTCCTTCCCATAATAATGATCTGCTCAGTATTTCATGACTGACCTGGACTCTGGATAATGAAGGCTGATGGCTACCACTGCTGATACCGACAGATAATGGAGTACTTTGTAGAGTCATGCTGGTTTACACATTCAGTTTTGCCACTTTACCCCTATCAAAGCATATTCTTCCTTGCAGAGCCGGTGCACACAGCATCAGCCACACTGACAATACAGCAGTCAGAGCAAAGCAAACATGCAAAGGACGCTCCACAAAGCAGGCTTGGCCAAGCAGGGGTTTGGGGCCAACCCAGGGAAAAGCAGAAACACAAAGAGCATGTTACTTAGTATTCAGAGGCACAGAGGCCGCCGTGGCATGCTGTGCTATGCCGATGCTCCTGAAGCTATCCTGCCGTCTCTGACCAGTTTTGCTGCTGCTCCCAGGGCCAATGCAGAAGCTGAAGCCACGGGTCCTGAAGCCCATTATTTGCAGGCCTCAGGCTCCAAGACAGAAATATTTTGTAGCCTTCACTCAGGAAGGAAATGATTGTGCTGGAAGGGGCTGAAGCGCTCCCAGGAGTCATGCCAGGCCACGAGGCCCTGAAGGCATGCTCTGCCTCCCACTAAAAAGACAGAGCGTTGCAGGATTCTAGCCCATACAGGGAGATACCTAAGATAGTTATGGGGAGAAATGACTTATTCCCTAATTCTGCATGAATACATTGTTCCAAGTAGGAAAGAAGCAAGGCAATTAATGCAGCGTGGAGACAATTGCTCAGTTAATTCCTGGATCGCTGCTCCAGACCAGGCAGGTATACCTGCTGCTGACCTGTCACTGGAGGGAGTGTGAGGTGCCTTGTCAGCGTGATATACGTATGCAAAGCACTAAAAATCATAAGGCACTTGATCATTCCAGGGGCATTATGCAGCAGTAGTACAGCACTACGCCAGGGTCAAACACACCCTGTCACTCCCACCAGCTGAGAGGGAGTAAAGGAAATGATCAGGAATGGGACAATAATAGAAGATGTGCGGACGTGAGCTATGAGACGCAAGCTTCTTCCCTCCAGACCCTCTGGAAGTCCCTTTGCAATTGGAGGTGGATCCCTTTTGCTCCTCAGATAAGCAAACCCTCCTCACAAGCATGGTCCCAAAGTAGAACTTAAAGCCACGGTACCTTCGCTGTTCACTTCAGGGAGCAGCTTACGCAAAGGGTTCTTCACCTCCCAGGTGCTGTTGATGAAATTGGGCATCACCTTGAGCAGCTCCTCTTTGTCCTCCTCACGGATGACGGGGATCGTCTCCAGAATAAGCTGCATCTGTTCCAGCTCATGGCCCCCTAAGCAAGCAGAGAACAGGCTGTTTGTTGGTGGCTGTAGATCACCAGGTGCTTAATACAGGGACCAGGTGACGTTCCTGCTTGGCCATCTTACTCAAGTGATTTGCACATCACTAGGTCCCCACTTTCTCTCAGCAGCCCCGCAGGTTTAGTAAATACCAGGGGAGCCGGGAGACTCCCTAGCAGTGCTTCCCTGTGCCAACCGCTGCTTGTTATTCCAAATGCAATTACTTCCCCCTACCACTGCTGGTAGGATCAAGGCTACGGATCTGCTGCGTGGCCCTGGACAAGGCAGTTCACCTCCGCTTGTCCTCCCACCATCCATCTGCCTCAGACTGCAAACTCCTCAGGGCAGGGACTGCCCCTGCCCATGCATTTGTACAACACAGCCTCTCTGCACCTCTGTAATACAAAGATGGAGGAGTTTTAACTCATCCCAAATAGCCTTGTGACAACATATGCATGTCCCTGCCCTGGGCTCATTCTTTCACTTTTTATTTTTATTTCACAAGCGAGTCTTCTTCTGATGAACAAAGAGAGGGGAAGGACGAGAGAATAGGATTTGTGCCTCCCTCTGCTCTTTTATAATGTACAAAGGAAGAAGCTGAAAAGGCTTTTTGGTTTTGTTCTAAAGGAGGATTTTATGGCTCTTTTTTTTTTTTACCTTAGGAAAGCCAGGATATAACAGCCTGAAATCCTAGGTTTCCCGCTGTGGGGCCTGAAAGTGGGAGAGGAGCTTCCCCAGGCCATGGTGAGAGGCACTGGGGTGTTAGATCTTTAAACTATGAATTTTTCTCCCAACAGCTTGCTCAGCCCTCTCACCAGGAGCTCTGGTCAACTAGATAACACGTCTCTTTACAACTCAGGGTTCACTTTTTCACTGATATTACCAGCCGCCTCACTGGGAGTTTCAGGCCAGTGACAAAGGGCTGAAGGGGCAGAGAGATGCAATAGCCCCGCTAGAGAAGCAAGCTGTTTGGATCAGAGCCGAAGGGAAGCAGGACTGCAGGAGACACTGATGCTGCTCCAGCCTGTGCTCTCTGTTGGGTTGTGAAATAGAGGAGCTGACCCTCCACACTCAACCATGCCCAAACAGGGCATTTAATGTCCAGGCTGGACACCAGCTCCTATTTCTCATTCTTGAAGGGGAGGGGCCAATGATTCGGAGCAGATCTATACAGTAGAATACCAGTTACCTGCCCTGCCCTGCCCTGCCCTGCCCTGCCCTGCTAAAAACTTACTGCTGGCTGCAACTGTGGACTACAAATCCCAGAGACACCTAGAAGCAGGAAGAGGAGGTGATGAGCAACCCTGCAGAGTCCAGCTGCTGTAATTCTGGACTGCAAATCCCAGAGACCTTGGGGCCAGCAGGAAGAGGAAGTGAACTCACAGCTCATGCTGGCTACGTGCCAGAGAGCCATGCTGTAGCACCTCCTGGTTTCTGGCCTGAGCCACTGCAGGCATGTGGCTGCATTTCCTGAATCAAAAGTGAATGTCTGTCCAATTGTTTCTCAGTTTAAGCTCTACAGTTTAGACTAACCTGTAAAGACTCAGTCAATTCAACTTCGGGCTTTTTAACTGTCTCTACTTAGCCACAAAGAACAAGACTTGTTTGCTGCAGCTCTTACTTCCAAGGGCACTGCTTCTTCACTCAGCTGCAGCTCACCAGTGTCCCACTCAGCTGACTGGAGAAGCAGCTGTCCTACTCAGCAGTCCCATACACTGTCTGACATGGCTATGGATAGCACCCAGTTGGTTTCCAAACTATCATCCTTCTGAGGGCTAGAGAACCTAGTCCTGTACAGGATCTGGGTTCCAGTGTACCAGAAAAGGTTTGAAGGCACAGAAAACAGTAGTGGTATAACCTTACCATTACTTATAGCTATACCTCCTTGTATAGCTCAAACCAGCTCCCCAAACAAAATAAGTTGTCCCAGTATAGCTGTGTCCACACTAGAGTTTTGGCCTGCAGAGAAATGCCACCAAAATCCTACCCCTAATTAATATTACAGTACCATCAGGAATGATTAGTGTAGACCAACATTTACCTAATCTGTATAGCAGGCAGCAAGTACCATCCCACAGAGGACCTCTTGCTCCTCCATTTTTCAGGCTTGCCTAGTTCTACAGGCAGTTCTGGAGCTAGGAAGTAGGACTAAGGACTTTGGAAGAGCTGCTGAAAATAAAGTGATTTACAGCTGTATTTTTGGAGCTAGGCAAGTGGGAACTTGATAAATACACTTTAACCCATTCATAAATATTTATAGAGGTGTTAAATCTCTCACAGATTTCAAATGTAGGGCCACCTGTTCACTGCACAAGCAGGGTAAAGGGTAAGAAGCTTCTTTCCTAGGGCTCCCATAAATACACCCTCCATGCTTCCCCAAGTGCAGGACCTAGAGGCACTGCAGGGGCTCTGGGGACTGTTTCACCCCAAAGCCCTCTGTGACTTTGCTGTAAGATGAGGTAGTAAAGGAAATCCAGCTGGGCTTCCTTTATACCTTGATGTAATCCTGTTTGTCCCTGCCCTGAACTCTGTGCAGAGGTGCCAAACCCTCCCATGCCACAGCTAAACTTTGGGGGGTAGCAAGGAGTACAGGGAAGACAATCCACAGCAGCAAAGGACAAGTGGCATGTCCCATCTCTTCGGACCCTAGCTGGTTGCCACAATAAGTCTTTGAGCTGATAGGCTCGCAGAATCTTTGTGAATTCAATGTCTCCCTTGCGCTGCCTTTAAACTCACATACATATAAGCAAGGTTACCTCCCCTGCCTCCTTCATGGCCTGGCACACTCCATGATGGGATGAACTCAACTCTCAGCATCACCTGGGCTGCCAGGTCCCAGAGCCAGCAAGACCTGGCAGCAAGCTGGATGCCCTGCCTGCCCTCCACGACACTCTTTTCCTGATACCACTCAGAAAGCAAGTTATAAAGGGACTTAGCCTTCTCTGACTGGGCTCGCAGCCAATGTTGTGGCCTTACATGACCTGTGTCAAGGCAGTGGCACCATGGTACTTTAGTGGGGATGCTTAAATATGACATCCTGTGATTACCATCACTTTTTCTAAAGCAGCACCACCCACACACTCCATGTCAGGGCCCCTGCATATTAGACCCTGCCTCGGATTGGACTCCAAAGTCCACATTTGGGACCTAAATAAAGTGGCCTGATTTTAAAAGGCACTGAGTTCATCTCAATAGGAGTTGGGGATGTTCAGCAACCCAGAAGCTCAGGCCGCCTACTTAAAAGGCACACAGCAATAATCACTCCTCCTAGCAATGAAGTCAGGTCACTGCTGCCCAGCACTGTGCAGCTAGCCCCTACAGAAGTGTATAGGCATCTCTAAACTCCTTTATCTGGGAGGTTAGATGAGTCTGGGAAGAATGATCTCTACCCAGCTGGAATCACAGGGGGCTACATTACTACCAGTCTGTGGGAACTGGGTAGGCCCCTGGCTAGAACGGTCCCCACAGAAAGCGGGCTTTATAAAGATCACAGATACCTCCTATGAAGGATGACACTTCTACATCTCCAGTCAGGCTATGAAGCAGGACAGAGGTCTGCATTACTACCAGGTGGAGCATTACTACATGCTCTTCCGTTTGCAGGATAAACACTTCACGGGTTTCTCTGAGAAATCGCACTGTTGCCCTTGTGATCTGAAATAATTGACCTGGCCTGCACCAGCTGCCGTGGGAGCAGGGTTACCTGGCTATGTCTACACTCTGCTCCAGCATTCCCAAGAACAGGTGCTCTCAAGTACGCCATGCCTATCCACTCCAGGTTGCCTGCACCAAACCCAGAAACGTGGCAGAGCTCCTGCAGGGGCACTTCCTCTGGGCACTCTCCAAACTGCCTTATGCAGCCTTTAAGCCACTACAGGGGATACTTCTGGAGCCGCCTTGCTGCTGCATTCCCAGGTTTGGTGCCCATGAGTGGAGTCACCTGACGGGAACGGGTGAGTACTCGGTGCCGGGTAGAACGTGGCAGAACGCGGAGGAGTGCATTTTACTGTCAGCTCTTAGGAGAGAAAAACGAGGACAAAGTCAGTGATTTACTGAATGACTATTAATCCTGTTCTTTACCTAGTGCTACCCCAGCCTCTAGATCCTTCAGGTTTTGCACCAGTTTTTCCAGCATGTTTTTTTTTATACCAGGATTTCCAGTATCAAATTGAGAGCCTGTGCTGCAAGTATGCAGCACAGGGAACATTTTTCTGTTCTTAGTGTGCCTCTCGCGGCATCTCAAACTGCTTTGAGGCACCACAACAGGCACATGCTCGCTCATCTGGAGGAGCCCCTGGAGTTTACAGTGTGATAGCACAATATCAGTGATTATTAATTGCATTAGGGCAAGCATCCTCAGCTGCCCAGGTCAGCATTATAAACCATCAGTGTCCATATGTACTACTCTATTGCCATGGAAGCCAATGGCAAAATTCCCATCAACTGCAACAGAGGAAGGTAGCTAGCTGTCCTCATCTGAAGTCAGGCAGAAGGACGAGCAGGGTTGCACCTTAGAAGCTAACTGGTTTGATAGATTTTACACCTTCCTGTTGAGCTTAGTTAAAACAAAATGCACCACAGGACAATAAGTGCAGCATATATCTGACAACACTAGAGGGAGTTCAGAGAAGGAGATGAAGTGAAGAAGAGAAGAGCAACACTTAAGTTTAGGATCCAAATGTTGCACAGCTTGCTCGTTTTTCTATAGGTACAGGGATTGGGTTTTGATATGCTGACATTAATAAATTGGGTTCAGTTTTACAGTAAATTATAGCAGACATCCCAGGTGGTGTTAAATTTAAGGTGCATTAGGGTGTGTGCCTACACGTGCACACCCTTAATGCACTTTAAAATGGCAAACTTAGGTTATTTGCGCCTAAATTTGGTACCTGCAATGCACCTGTTGATACTGGTTAATGCTCTTTAACTATTCGCACCTAAATTTGATACCAGCATTGCAGGTTAAAGCGCATTAACGAATGTGTAGATACATTTAAGCACATTAACGCTGTGTGTGTGGACTGACTTGGGATTAACTTTAGTCCCAAGTCAGTCCACATACAGTGTTAATGCATTTTAACACCTGCATGTGTAAACTTCTGCCTAAACCCACTTAACGCGCATTAAACTAATGCACATTAAATTTAAGCGTGAGTAAATGCACATGTAGACGCGCTCACGGAGACATAAGAAGAAATAAGTCTGAGCTAGAGACATTGACGGGTCTGGTGAGACTGATGGAAGAGGGAATGACTGACAGGCACCAGGCAAGAATGTCTTGTCCTTTATGTTAAGAAACAATTAGGGATCCTTGGGATGAAGTTCTGTGGCCTGAGTCACATGGAAGTTCATATTAGATTATCATAACCATTCTTTCCAGCCTTAAAAACTTTGAAGCAACAAACCCAAAGGATGAACTTGAAGGCCTCTGCCACAAACAGGTACGAAAAGGGCTGCCAATCCCTAAAGAACCGTAGTCCTCAATGACTGAAAGAGAAAACGAACGTAAGCAGATACCCAATTGTATCTGCTACCTATTAATAACAAAAGGGCCCATTCTCATAGGATGAATCCATGGAGCAGAACACTCAGAAAAATTAAAATGTAATAAGATAATACTAGCTGGTAATAGAGAAGAAAGAATGAAGCAGAGAAATGGCAATAGAGTGGGACTGCATTTTTCCCTTCTGACTTTAAAGTACTGCAGTATTAATTCCTTTTATTTTTCACTCCCAGTGCCTTTAGCCTTAGCGTGCAAGTTTCACACACAGGCGGGGCAGGTCCAACAGCCCGGATGCTCAGATGCAGGGTCATTACAGGGACTTGCACTCAATTCCACCACATCTGAACTTCTCCCTGGAGCTTTTGCCCACAAGCATATTGTCTTGTTCAGTTCTGTATTGAGTTGCAGGGTCCCTACTTTTGTACACAGGAGGGAGCTCATCGCATGATCAAAAGTATGTTTGTGTCAGCAAAGCAATAAAATGCACTCTACATTCCCCCTGGAGCTCCCCACAGGCTTGCCGGGTGGAGCAGCACTGCCTCTCTGCGACCCGAGACGTGCCGATGTTTCTTTAAATATCAGATGTACTGTGTTGTTTGCTCATCTGCCTTCACTGAAAACATGTTAACTTGTTTGCTCCTCAGACCCCAAACTGCCCCCGCCAAGAATCAAGCTGTTACTTTAAATAGTGAACATGAGACAGCCGATGGCTCAGGGCTGCCAGTTTCAATTCAAACAAGGTCTGTAGTTACCTCCATCTGACAATGGTTAGGTAGCCGAGGTGAAACAGGCGCTGTTGGCACCCCATGCCACTCAACAGGCACAGAACGCCCAGGTCACAAGTGCCACATTTATTAGCAGTCCTCAAAGAGGGGGAATGTGCTGAGGAAAGCACATTGGCAACATGGCGGGGGGCTTCTTGCATGGCAACATGGAGAGGGTTCTTGCAGTGCTTCTTCTTATGCTTTTCCTGCTCTGTAAGGAACCGGGATTTGAATCTCCAGGGGAACCTTTCATGATAAGCCTGGCACCTTTCATGATCAACATATTGACTACAGGCCTGAACACACGCACACTAACATCCACGGAGAGATCCCCATTGACTTCAGTGGCCATGCACTTATTTTAACTGAAGATCATGAATTCGATAAATGAGTGTAAGGGGAAAGAAATGAGCAAATAAGAGTCCTCTGCAAAGATGTAATGAGGAGGGCAAAGCCTGGGATGGAAGCTGAAAGGAGGACAATGTCCAAGCAGTATGCACAGAGATGGAAGTCTACAAACAAGCTACAGAAATGTAATGACAGGTGCTAGGGACAGACATTCAAAAAGCCTGAGCCTGAATTGATTTAATCTTTGCATGTTAATCTAACCTGCCGAGCTTGATCTGGTTTGCTACTGTACAGACATTCCCTCTGGACAGAAGAAATGCAGGCACATGTCTGCAATAGCTCAGGCTAGAAGCCACGGGGTACTAGAGCAGCCCTCCCTTCCCTTCCACAATGCTGAACTAAAGTGAGGCATGGCCAGACCCCGGCAGGATGCTTTGATTACAGAGGGATGTAAACCCCCACCCTGCCTGCACTGTCCCAGGCTTTTCCCCACATGCTGCTCAAGGGGTGGAAGTGTTGACCCCAGCCCCGGGCCAGCACTCTGAGGCAAAGGGTGTGTGTGCAGTGCATGCATCTGTTAATGATATGGATCTTTTCAATCTCCCTCTCCCTGTTTCTTCATGCTGTCTGTAGCAAACCTGACAAGTGAGGGAGCCAGCAGGGAACTGATAACAGTGTTTATCAGCCCATCAACAAAACAAAAGCCTCTCTCATTAGTTGAAGCTCTTCTTAAACAGCTTTTTTCAAGGAAAGAACGGAGGGACATTACCAGCTGACCTGCTGATTAACTCCAAAAAGCCCTAACTGGACACTGTTCTGTCTGCCTGTCACAGTGGAATTGGAGACAGACACACACAGACACCTCTCAGCATTAGCTAGCATACCACATGCCTAGGGTCCATGGGGCTGGGGTCTAGGCTGTGGGAGTTGGGAGGGAGGAAGGGGGGATCCCTGCTTGAGCAGCGAGCAGCAAGGGAGGGGAGGGGGCAGGGGGAAGCCAAGCTGCTGCAGCTGCTAGCAGAGCCAACTAGCATCAGAGCACAGCCTTCCCTCCACTGCTGTGCCATCCTCCAGAGGTCACTTTGTATTCACTGGGGTCAGGGTCTCACATGCCATAACAGAAATTTCTTTTAAAGTTCTGGCTGGCCTCTGGAATTGACTGGTCTATTCCTCAATTTCTTGGGCTTGGGAAAAGCCAAATGTCACGTTCTGAAACAACTAGCCACTCCCACCACAATGCAATTTGGCCTTCAGGGACCCAGTGCCTGCAGTCTCTCCCAGAGCTCTGGCTAGGGAGCAGAGGGGCAGGGATAGCCCTGCTCTCTGGAGCAGACAGCACATAACAGCCGAGGGCTGCCAAGCATCTGAGATGCTGGAGGACTCTGGTTTAACTTAAACCAGGAAGGGGTCTGGGACAGATATTGCATAAACCAGTTTGACCCAAATCAATTAACTCTGATACTACATTCAACCAGATTGATCTTAAACCAGTTTCAGCCATTTTGAAACTGGTTTATGTGTACTGATCTTATTCTATTCTATTACAGGTTTAAACCAGTTTCTGATCACTTCAACCACTTTATGTGTAATGTCTGTCCCTAGTCAGGGACACTAAAAAGTGTAATAAGTGTTTCATGTTGGTTGGCTGGCTGTGAATTCTGTTCTTGACATAAAAGCAACAAATGGATGTCTCTGGTCTTAATGATGTCATAAATTGCCCAAACTTTCATCTTCTACACTATTCTGGTACCATCACAGTCTTTGGACCCATTTCTAACCTTCTTATTAAATTTACTCTCTTAGGCACTGATTATGAACAGAAAGAAGCTAGCTTAAGAGCTGTTATTTCCAATAATTGATTACCATTACTCATCAGATTTGTTTAAGTACACTAGATAGACCTCTAATTTAATCATATTGATTTGTTCTAAGCTCTCAATTTAAGCCATAACACTGAAGCATGTACAAACAAGAATCACCTTGCCTAATGCAATTACTAGAGGTTTACCGCTGTCTCTGTGAACAATCCAGCCCCTGTCTTTCATGGGTTGGTTACTCAGCACCATTCAGAACAGGTTATGTAAACCAAAAGTGATAGTGGTCATAGACAATACAAATAGCCCCAGGCTTTTTAGCAGGGATGGAACAGCTAGGTTGTGGTGCCATTGATCTGTGTGAGCAAACACAGAAGCTTAAAGCACAGCCCGGGAGCCTCAGCTCCTAACACCTGTAGTCAGGCTGCTCAATACCAATCAAAATCCCTTTTAAACCAGAAGGTTAGAGAGTGAAGAAGGGGTAGAGCCTCTGCTGCAGAGAGACACTTGCCTTTCTCATCCAATGGAGAGCTCTGTCAAGGGCATCTCTCTCATAGAGTGGTCCTTAGGGGCTAGGGAGAAAAGGCCTGGTGGGATCTCATCTGTAACCATGTGAGCAGGGAGGGAAGTCCAAGAGGTCAGACACATAAACGGTCTCTGGAATGGCAGATCTTAAAGATCACCAAATTGCTAATAGTGTTTTGTCTATAGGAACAGGAGACTAGAAGGGGTCTCCTGGCTCCTTGAATCTAGTCCCTTGCTATCACAGACAATTAGGTCCTACCTACAGTAGTGTTGAGTCATCTGGTCCACACTCCTGTCAAGATATGAAGATATGTGTATACAGAGGCCTGGTCAGTTTTAAGTGATTCTGATGATTGGGTTTTCATCCTCCACTGTAGCATGATACATCTCATCCTCATCCCATTTTACAGCACGATGCATCTCAGACCTGGGTTGCATACAGTTTTTGTACATAACTCTTTTGGTTACAGGTGTAATTTTGAATTGGTACACTTTTTCATTGGTATAGTTCATTCCCCTTTCCATATGGGTAGAAGATAAATTAAATCAATGTAACTACACACGTTGGGGGTTTCATGCTTTAACTAGCAAACACATTATAGTTTTTGAGTTAACATAAAAACTCTACTTCCAGAAATATTTCTTTTTATTTAACCTATATTTTAACTTTTTAAAGTGTCTTTTCATTGCTACTAGTTATCCAACACTGTAAAGAAGATTAAACTTAACCTGGTGGTTAAGTTAATGATCAGTTATGAATGAATAATAGATTTTTCCATTTGGTTGCCAAAGCAAAAAAAAACTGAGGGAAAATGGTTTTAATCAAGCAAAAAAATGGATCCTTGTTTGCTTCATCCCTATATCCCCCAGGGAAAAATATTCTGGGTTGATCCCATTTTGTAAACACAAAAAGGTTTCATTGAGTTTTCAGGTTAATATACTCACAAATTTAGGTTTTTGTTTCTTTTTAATTTGCATCCAGTTTGAAATTTTTAAAAAGTGACATTTCAAACCATACATCAAAATATTTCATTTGGAAAGTGTCAACATTTTGCATTTCAACATTGCAGAAAGAAACCATGTCATTCTGGAAAAATCAAAATGACACCTTTCAACCCTTCTCAAAATGCTTCCACCAATATTTTTGACTGAAACCATTCACTACGTTTTGCCCAAATTTCCAAATAGTTGAAATGTGGTCTTTCCCAAATTGTTACATTTGTTGAAAAAGGCATTCTCCAAAAAAAATGTCATCCAGTTCTAATACAGAGCTGACAACTACATTGTGTCCATGCCCATCACTAATATGGTGTGAATCAAGACACACCTCTCTGCGCTCCACATTCAGTATCTGTAAAACAGGGATAGTAACAGGTATCCCACTGGGTAACATGAGGCATGACTCATTCATGTTTTTAAATACTCAGTGATTCCCCATCTGGAAGGCACTACAGAAATATTCAGTACTATACTTAGGCAAAAGAAAACAAAGGGATATCCTTTTTTGCTGATCTAAATCTTAACTTCATGTGTTAACAAAGCATCCTGTTAGAATGATGAGGTTTGCTAAGGAGTTGCACAATTGCAGAAATCAGAAAAATACTATGACCAGTAACAATACCACATGTTAAAGTTCAGTCTTATTTGAGTTGTACCAAATCCTGCTCTCCTGGGCTATAGTGGGTCTGGTTTCTAATAAATAAATACATAAATAAAGTAGGTTTCAAATACCCGTACTTTTTGTGTTGTGGCTCAGCATTTCAGAATGAACTGAACCTTGGTTGGACAACCATTGCCTGAAAGACAGGCAAGGACTCAGGTACGAGTTAAGCAAAATATTGGGAGAAGCCAGTCATCCTTACCAATAGCTGGCAACTTGATAGGATAGCGAGGGAGAGCTGAAAAGATTGTTCTTTCTATCCAACACCATCCAGAATCTCAAGACAGAGAGGGAATGACTCAAAATTCAACTCTCCTTGTGGAGGTGAGGATTTCTCCAAGGGCTTGGCTATACACAGTGACTGGCTCATTTCCACTACAGGTATGGTGTACTAGTGAACGTTTGAGCACCTAAAATTATGTGGACAACATGCATTAGAAAATAAGCTACGTATTTAGGTAAAACTATTGAGCCCAGATTGCAGGATATGGCTTCAGGATTTTCTCCTTTCCTGTTTCAAGACCTATGGAAGATGCTGACCTCTCACTGAAGGTACAGGCAGCCTGTTCTGGTCCTTGCTGTAGAAGACTGGCTGATTGGTTTTTACATCATGGGGCTACAAGAGAATTGTAGTTCTTAACAACTATATTTTGAGAGGGAAAAAAGGCTGCCTGATTGCACAGGCTCTTTGCACAGGAACTCATAGCCTGATGGGTGCTGTAGTTAGGGACCATTCTAGACTGTCTCCATATTGCGCTCAGGAGCACAGCCAAGAACCAAGCCCACCTACCCACACCAGTTTCACGTGCACCAACTCTTAGAAATCAGGCAATGGAGCTGCCTTAGAACAGTGATTCTCAACCAAAGTGCTAGGGCACCCCAGGATGCCATGAGATCTTTTTTAGGTGCCATGGGGTACCATGCAATATTAGCACTGCTAAGTATGCAAACTCATGTATGATTCACAAGATAAATCCAAAGGGCATCCACATATGCAAGCACGTGCACTTGCAGCAGCTCAAATAGAAGCAGTGCAAATTTGAGCCAGGGCTTTTTGCCTCAGCGCAGGTGCCTGAACATGCACTTTGGTGTGGGGCAAACTGTGCCACTTGGGGCAAAATAACCCTGCCCGGCTCTTCCTGGATCTGCAGCCAGGGGGAGCTAGAGCCCAGGGCCAGCACCTGTGCTGTCCCCAGCAGTATAAAAAGCTGCCCTGGCAAGTAGCTCAGGGCTACTCGCTCTCAGGAGCTTCTGGGGTCCAGCCAATTGGTACCTGGGGACACTACCCCTTGTGCCAGCTGGACTGCTGAAGCAGCCCTGAGAGTTCCCTGCACCCTCTACCCACTGCAGCAGTCTGGCTGTGGGGGCTGCTGCCTGGCTGTGACCTGCTGTGCACCGGCCAGACCCGGATGGGGACTGCACAGCCAGTAGAGACATCTGCCCCTCTGGGCCAGCTGCCGGTGGGCTGTGGCTACACAGTTGGCTTTTGTGCAGCACTACTGCCATGTGTGCCCCTGGCTGGCCATCTGGGCAGCTATCGCCTGGAAGATGTTCCCAGTGTGGTGGCCTGCTTTGAACTGTCAAAGCATGTCCTCCTGGCCCCATTTGGCCAGGAGGTCAGCCACAGCCACCTGGGTCCAAAGTGCCAGCTCTGAGCAGGCAGGGTCCTGCCACTGGCCTCCCTGCAGGCATTCTGGTGTTCCCTATTGGAAACCTGAAAAATCCCTGATAAAAAAATCCCTATGACACCCTGTAAAATACCCCAAAATCCACGTTCCTCCACAATTAAAACAAAAGACCACTACAGAGAGAGAGAGAGAGAGTGCAATCAGTTGGGCAATGTCTTATTGATATATCTACAGTATTAAAGCAATTTGAAAGCCTACCAGTGTCTCTATCATCATAATAAAGTGAATTCTAAATACCTGTATGTTTTTTGCTGCCCCCCAAACGGCCCCCACAGAGGCTACCAATCCCCAGCCCCCCAGATTGCTGCCCCACCTGGCCCCGTTCCCCGCCAGCTCCTGCAGCCCCCCCAATGGCTGCCCTGCCCACTCCCCCAGACTCCTCAATGGCTGCCCCACCCGGCCCCATCCCCCGCTTACACCCCCAGCCCCCGATGGCTGTCCCCCCACCCCCACCCTCCAACACTTTAAAAAAAAAAAAGAAAAAAATAAGAAAAGAAAAGAAAAGAAAAGAAAAGAAAAGCCTCTACTCACCCCAGGAGCGGGGCTGTGGGGGCTCCAGAGCCTCCTGGCAGAGCCCCCCCACACAGCACGGGGCAGCGAGGGGCAGCAGGGCCCAGGCTGGGGCCTCTGGGGCTGTCACCTGCCCCACGCTGTGTGGGGGGGGCAGCGACCCCGACAGCAGCTGCTACTGCCGGTGAGTGGAGGGGTGGGGTTTACTTGCCAGGATGCTGGGGCCTGGAGGGGCAGTGGTGGGGGGGCTTGGGGGATGGGGCCAGGTGGGGCAGTGATTGGGCAGGGCTCAGGGGGCAGGCAGGGGATGGGGCTGGACAGAGCACTGATGGGAGGGGCTTGGGGGGCTGGGGCCGGACAGGGCAATGATGAGGTGGGGCTCGGGGGGACTGCGGCGGGCAAATTTGCAGCGTGGGGAACGTTTTCTTGTTCCTGCACGTGCCTCTTGCAGCATCTCAAAGGGCTTTGAGATGCTGCAAGACACATGTGCGTACTTGTCTGGATGTGCCCAAAGAGTTCAAATAGAAATCCATAATGTCAAAATCATTCTGACCTCTTGCGGGCTATCTGAGGTCTTTGCAACAGAAGAATTGCTCTATTATTGTTCTGTCGTCAAAGAAAACAAGTGACAAGCTTCTGAGATGGGGTGCCACCAGATTCATTACAGTTCTGGAGGGGACCCGGAGATCAGAATCACCGCCTTCGAGTAACTCCGAGGACACACCATTAGGCACACCCAAAACAGACAGCTTAGCTTTACTGTAGCCTGTTCTACACCTCATTGTTTCCCCACCCCTGCAAAGATCTGTGATCATCACTGTGACCCTGTGAATGGCATCAGAGGTGTCCCATTTCCAGAGTTTCCTCTTCACAATGTAATCATCAAGGAGAAAGGTAATGCTGCTGGAGCTGCAGTCCCCCAAATCTACTATACCCTGACATGACATTAAAAAGGAAGCTGCTGAAAGATAGTTCTGAGGTGGGACAAAAGTACTGAGGTTCGGAGGCACAATTTGCAGAGCAGGAACTGGCCTCTGTGTGTGTGCGTGTGAGAGAGAGAGAGACAGCAAGAGAAGGGCAATTTTAATGATCTCTTGTCAGCAATACTGAGTATGGCATTTGAGTTTTGCAAGAGGAATACAGAAGTGGAAGCTTGGGTCCTCTGTGAAATAAAAGGCATCAAAAGATGAAGGGGCAGTTGCAGAGTAAAGATTCAGGCAGCTGCAATCCAGCGCCACATGCTAAAATACTTCTGAAGAAAGGATTGTTCTACATTATTAATGGGTCTGATGATTTATTTAGAAAACTGTGCTTGACTGCTTATGAAATATGTTAAACACCCATCTTTCAAAATAATAAGAGGCAACGATAAAGGCAATATGGAAGGAAGTTAGCTGCCTCATACTTTCAGAGTATCCACCTCATTCTTCAATAAATCATTCATTATCCCAACTTTATCTAATACCTAAGGACACAGCCTCTAGCAGGTGATATAATGCAGCTTCCTACAAGACCATTTTCACAATTCAACTGGATAAAATTGTTCTCAAAAAGGCCAAGATTTTTTTTACATTTCTGACTGTTACGTTGTATGCTTTTCTTTGAAAATGATGTATTTTTCTATAGCATGATGATGCTTTTGTGCTCTCTTTGCACTGCACCTGTAAATGTGTAGTTACTTTTGCATATGTAACTTCAAATTAACCAACAGCTGCAAAAGGAAATTCAAATCATGTCTGCAAGGCCTGGGGACATCTTCACTGCATTGGCAAGAGCCTCCAGCCATGCAGGCCATAAGAACACATACAGAGTTGCATCCTCAGAAGCAGGACTCCTGATTAGCAGCAGGCACTTTTACAATGTGCTGAAAGAACAGAAAACCGATGTGGGGGTTTTTTCAGTTTTTTTCTTCTGCTACAGTAAAAAGCTTGGCCTGGTTCTCATCCTACTTGCATTTCTGTTCATCAGGTTGCAACATCCTAGACGTTAGTTTCATTACTACACAATGGAAATGGAAAACAGAGCTTGCTCTCTTCTAGACACTACAGTAAACTTGTCCAGTTAGCAAAAGGACTTGGTGTTGGATGCTCCAATGCTGTGAAGTCTTAGGCACATGCTTAGCTCTATACCCTGTTCACTGCAGCCATGTGCATTGAGTCTTAGGGCTGAAAGGGACATCAAGAGTCATCTAGTCTAACCCTGCACACAGTTATGCACACATATAGGTCTCTGCAGACCTCCTATACAGGAGACAGGGTTTGGGGATTCTAGGTCTTCATATCATTCAAGAAATTAGAGAAAGGACATTGAAACTAAAATTTATTTTGGCAGCTGGACTACCTAAACCAGTCAGCATGATGGGAGGTATACATCATTTCCCACGTGAAATGTTTTGGGTGAAATTCTGTCAGGAAAAACTTTTTTACCTACAGCAGGGAAAGTTCTTTAAGTTACTGCCCATAATCAAAT
Organism: Alligator mississippiensis; assembly: GCF_030867095.1. Classification (NCBI taxonomy): domain Eukaryota; kingdom Metazoa; phylum Chordata; order Crocodylia; family Alligatoridae; genus Alligator; species Alligator mississippiensis. The sequence continues at coordinate 288,094,076 of NC_081826.1, forward strand.
CCACTGTACATAATGGAAACCTTTGGAGACAGCGACTTGTTGTCTTACACATTTCCCTTCCAATAAAATAGAATTTTTTGGAGCAAACTAGCAGGTTTTCTTGAAAACCCACAAAGTCAAAAGTGTTGGTGAACTCTGCAAACTGTTTGCTGTACTGTTGCAAAACGGTAGTCCTGCAAGTGCAACTTGCTCTGGCAGGATGTGCTACTTCTATCACAAGATACAGGACACTTGCACTCCTATTACCTTATTTGTTCTGTTTGAGAAGAATGTACTTTCCCATGAGATCAATCATGTATCCTGCATAAGTCTTAAAATACCCTTAGGGAGCAAGGAGGGAAGTAGCAAAGAGGAGTTAGAAACCTACCTGCAAACAGCATCCTTCCCGTTAGCATTTCCGCCAGGATGCAGCCTGCAGCCCACATATCAATTGCTTTGGTGTAGTTGTTCGGGGAGAGAAGCAGGCGTGGAGACCGGTACCATTTTGTTACTAAGCCTTCGGAAAGATAACCCTGGAAGATTAAAAACATCCACATATAAATCACCTTGAAAGGCAGTTCATTCAACCTGCCCCTTAGCACTCAAAATGCACAGCTTGGAAAGTGTTTCAGTTATCTTGTCCTGGTAATTTCCCCCCAACATATCTTCTTTTTTTTTTTTTCTAAAAATACTGTGAAAAGCAGGAATGCCAAGAAAGATGACTGAGACTGTAGGTAGCATCAAACTGTTCTGTCCTTACTGTGCCTGATTGGAAATAGTGAATTCAGTGAAGCTGAAGTACCTAAAGCACAAGCATGTGTGCACACACCTGCACACATACACACACTAAATTGCAGAGTGCATGTGATTGCATTCATCATATACCTTTGACACCTTCACCTTCCCTCTGAAAACTAAGCCTTTGCCACTGAAACCATCACTAACATTGCACATGCCCTGACAGGTAGCTTTAATGATAGCTAGACAGGTGAACAACTGCATTTTCTCTGGCCGTCTGGCCAAACAAAAATCAAATCATTCTCTTATTCTTGTTGCCAGTTCTCCCTCTCAGTCCCTACCTGTGTTCATTGTGTCCTTCACTGGTAGACCACAAGCTTTTTGGGATGTGGACTGGCATTCAATATGAGCCAGACATTCAGAAGAACTCCATACCCACAACTGGAGCTGGGTGAAGACACCCAGTACAGTGCATGTCAAGCTCTTGAAAATCTAGAGTTGTGTATTGATGTGGCACCCAACGCAATGGAGTTCCAGCCTGACTCAGACCTTTCAGTGCTGTTGCAATGTAAAAACATTAAGATATGAATAGGTCTTCTTCTAGACACTTCCTATCAAGGGTGGAAATTCACCGTAAATGCCACTAGCTGAATGACTATGCATTAGGGCCACATTGATTGCAAGTAGAGTAGGAGAGCCACATTTGATTCTTGACCCTTGGGGAATACTGGCTAAGGACCATGTTTTCAAAAGAGCTAAAGCTCTTATTTAGATACTCAAGACCATATTTCCCTCCAATAATGCTCAGCAGCCTGCAGCTCCTCTTGTGACACAGTGCCAGACTCTCAGAGGAACACCAAACTCAAACTCCTGAGAAGCTCTGAATATCTAGCCCCTGCCCAGATGCATGGACCTCTGGTCATTCTGGCCCCATTTTTATCATTTCTGAGTTCTGGCTAATGAACTACTTTCTTCTGTCAGCGCCCAGTGCTTGAAGTCCTGGGTTCGACTGGCATTGGGATACGAAGGCGTGGGTGACAATACTTTGGCTCCCGGATCTTTATTCAGGCAGCCAAAGAAGTGGCTTGGTTTTAGAAAAGTCTAACACTCAACAGGTCCCCTTGACTTCTCAGTCACACTCAGTCACCACCTGGACAGAGTACATATCAATATGAGTACATATGAAATCTGATGAAATAGGCTGTTTTCTATGAAAGCTCATACCCCTCTGGACCAATTAGTCTCAAAGGTATTACCTGCTCTAGGTCACTGAAGGCCACATAAGGACCTCAGCCTCTGATTCAATCAACAGAGGGACACTATGGAAGATCCCGATGATATCTAGATACCCAAAATGCGTTACCATTATTAAACCTCTTCACAATGACATGACAACAAACGCCCTAAGCAATGGCTCAGAAATGGACCCCTTCACTATTACAACTTAAATCAAGCAAGGATATGTGATTGCACCAACACACTTTTCTCTCTACATCACAACTATTCTGCACCTCACTGCTGATAGACTTCCATCTGAAGTCAGTATCCAGTATCACATGGACAGAAATCTTTTTAACATCAACCGGTTATGGTCCAAATCCAAGGTAACTAACACCTCCATTACTGATCTTCAATACACAGGTGAGTGTGTTGTGTGTGCTCACTCAATTTAAGAGCTCCAAGGCACTTGATTGCTTCTGTGAACTGAATGAAATGCCTGGACTCACTATCAACTTCACAGAAACCAAGATCTTTTACCAACCCACCCCAAACCAACTAGCAGCTTCTTTACATATTACAATTAGAGGGGAATCCTTGAAGAATGTTAAGCATTTCCCCTACCTGGGTAAGCAGCTTTCCCAAACATAGACAACACTGGATAAAATCTGCCAATGCTGACTTTGGATGTCTCCAAAATCATGTCATCAAGGCAGCCAGATCCAAAACAAACTTCTTGTCTACTAGCCTGTTGTCATTCCTACCCTGTTGTACAGGTGTAAAACTTGGACAACATATTGGAAATACCTGAAATCTTTGAAATGTTACTGTTAGCAATGTCTTCAGAAAATCCTCCATATTAATTGGAAGGACAGAAGAATGAATGCCAGCATTCGCCTCAATGGTGCCGTGATGTATGACAAGGCATTGATCTTTTCAAACAAACTCACCTCACTATGGAAGCAGATAGATGAGCGCAAGAAACAAAGGAAAAGAGTTGTGACCCCACATCACCAGGATCTACTCCTTCCTCCCAGAACTATTTGCCACAACTGCAACTGAACATGTGAATCTCATATTTGCTGCCTCAGTCATCTACAGATTCACTGATGACTTCCCTATTTACTGGAAGACTGTCATCCATGTATTGAGGGACTGATGATGACAATAATCCAGCCCTAACTTCTGCTTATATTACATAATAATCACTGCATTCAAGACTGCCTCTCTTGTAACCCAGTAGTATCTTCCAGTTTCCTCCATTTATTCCTATTTTGGGTGCATCCCCTCTATAATAAATTACAAGCTGAGGCTTCATTTTGGAATTGCAACACTGATGATAATTTCATAATTACTTAATACAGCTGGAAACCATGATTAGCAGGACTGTTGTGTTTTAATTCAGAGATAAGACACAGTTTTCATTATAAACAACGTAGACCTAGGACAAGGATAACAGTGCCCAGCTGGAAAGGACAACAAATTACTGTGGTAGTGCCTAGAGAGCCCAATTCTGTATCGGTGAGTGATGTCTGTACATTATGATGTTAGGTAGGAGGTATGTGCCACTAGATGGCACTCAGGAATACAAAGCCCAGAATCTCAATCTTCCATACAGCAAAGGGTACATCTTTTTACATGGAGTTTTTAACACGAGTCAGCATCCATTGTATGAGATACTGAATGACAACAGACTGTCCCTACATCAAGAAGCTTGTGATCTAAGATTCCCACATGGAAGAAGGGAGTAAACAGATAAAAGGAAGACAAGTTCACAGCAGAGATGGATTTGTATATGTTGGCAGACTAAGCAATGCCAATTAATGACTTGTACAAAAAATAGAGAAATTGCAATAAGAAGTACCCAAAGCTTCAACGGATTCAAAAGGGAAGAGAGTGGTAGCTCTGCAAGGTAAAATGGGTAGACATATAGGCTACAGCAGTGGTTTCCAATTCAGTGCCTGTGGGCACCATAGCACCCTCCCCCACCCCCCGAGGTTTATTCAGGCGTGCATGCTCATTTTCACGATCAGTAAAAATCATTATTCCAACAAATAATGCTGTCACTGCTGACTGAACTCAAAACAGCAACACTTCAAACAAAATTTTCAGAGGCTGTATGCAACAGCCATCAAAATGAGACTGAGTCAGTCTTGGAAGGGAGTCAATCTGACTGTGGCCCTTATTACTCCCTCCCCAAACGAGACTGTGCGCGTGCACATATCCAGGATTTGGGTTTTAGGTCAGACTGGTTTATGGAACTTCTGTCCCAGATTCCTTCCTGGTTCAAGTTAACTCACAGTCCCCCAGCACCCCAGGATGCTTTGCAGCCCTGGACTATACTGTCTGCTGCAGTGGAGCAGGGACTGCCTCACCCCTCTGCTCCTTAGCCTGCTTCCTGCTTGCATCTGTCAGTCCATAAGGACAGGAGGGCAGGGAACAGACCCCCAGACTCTGCTCACCGGGGTCTACACAGCATGTGGGGGGAGGGAAAGCCACTGTGGTAGCGGCTTTTCAACCCTTGTAGCCATCCTCCCTTCCCAGCTGCTGATTGCTTCAGCGGCTGCCCCAGGAGGGAGGGAGAAGTCCTCCTGGCCGGTGCCTGCCCATGCAGCCCAGCATGGGGGCACCAGGGATCCCCCTCCTTGGAGGGCTTCCCCCCATTGAACACCAGGGTCCCCCAGCCCAGGGCAGCCCCAGGGAGCTGGGGGAGTTCTTTCCTACCCCAACCCCAACCCCAGAGCTGCTTGCCTGAGCTGCTGCGAGTCTCAAGAAGTAGAGAGAAATTCTCCTGCTCCTCTGCAGCTAGTTTTGCCTCTGCTGCTGCAAGTCTGAGGCAAAGCTAGTTGCTGGGGAATGGGAGATTTTCCCTCTGGTCCTTAAGGCTGCCCTGGGCTACCCCTGAGACTCCTAGGGGCTAAGGCAAGCAGCTGTGGGGTTGGGGTGGGGAAGAATTCCCCGGCTGCCCAGGCTGGGGGACCGTGGGCAGGGGGAAACCTCCTGAGAGGAGGCTCCCCCAAGGTGATCCAGCACCCAGACAGAGGGCTCCTCAACCCCCTGCGAGAAGACAGCAGAGGGTTGGGGCCACTTGGCTGGGCTGGCAATGGCCAGCAGGATGGAAGATGTGCTCTAGCTCCTAGCTCCCTGCCTATTGGCCTGGGTCAGCGTAGGCCTCCCTCTGCCTTTCCTAATTGAAAACAAAAGGTCATTTCAGTCGGTTGTCGGTTCAACCTACACAGCTTAGAGGAAGCTGCAGAGATTGAATCGATTCTTTCTCAGGCTTTTTGACTGTCTGTACCCTTAGCCCTAATGTATAAGGATGGCTAGGAAAGTGCTCCTGCAAAATGTTGATTGAGGATAAGGAGAAACCAAGTCAGGAGTGCTTTAGCGGAACGCTTTGCTGGTAGGAAATGCAGTTTGTCAAAAATTGAGACATTTTATGAGAACATGTCAATGGCAACAAAGTTTTTTGATGGGGAAGTACTGAAACAAATCAATGAAACGCTTATTTTCTTCTAACATTATAAATCATTTTATTTCAGTGCTTCTTACATTAGATTGTTTTACGTTACACTAAGCCTTGATATTATTCAAAATGAAATGATTCAAAATTATTGAAATTAATTGATTAATTATTCTGATTAGAAAATTTTGTGAATATTTCCATTCCATGAAAATGTCAAAAGTTTTGATGTTGGGTTTTTGGTTGTAGCCACGTTGGTCAAAGGACATCGGTTCTTTGGGTAGACCTGAAGAACCTTGCCTGCCAAAGTTTGATGTTTCCTTCTGATTTTGGAGCAAAGAAGATTTTAAAATATTGGTATTTTCTGCAGAAGGGAAATTCTAATTTTTGCACAACTCCAATAACAAATCACTCTGCAACGCTGAAGATGGGGAATGGTAGTATAGGGGATAACACAATGAATGACTGAAGGAATAAAAGTGGCCGAATTCACCTGTTCCCTGGCCTGAAATGACTGGATTCCCATTAGATTTCTATCTTTCTGAACCTTCGTCCCAATGGGAGAGCTGAATTTGGAGCCAGTCAGTATTCCACATGATATTTCTGTAAATAGGGAGTTGAGACTGACTGCTGGACAAGCACTGCTGCTGAAAAGATAGATAGGAAGGCCTATGAGGAAGGCAAGGCAGGGGGAGAGAGCAGAAAGGGGCCCAACATAACAAAGCTTGTTTTTTGTTCTGCATCAGAATGAAAAGTTGAAATTCCAACATTTTTAACAGAACAGAAACATTCAAAAATGTCCATCTCGAACTATCCAATCACTTTGTTTGCTTATATCACTTAATAGGAAAACATTTTGATGAGGTCAAAAGGCATTTAGCTCATGCTGAAACAATACAAAACAGCAAATATAAATAAAAATACAGAGCAGGAGTCGAAACAGAACAAAGGGATCAAGTTGAAGCAAGACTTTTTTGTTTTCATAGAATTAAATTGTTTGAAATAAGAATGATTCAGTTTCATACTTTTCTGGAAAAATTCTGATCGTGGTTAACAGTCCCATAAAGGCTTTCTGCTCCAACAAAACTATCTTTTCCAACACAATGTGTTTATATCCTTTCAACTTCTGCCTTCTCGTCTTCTCTTACCACGAGCTGTTTTGCACAGTGGAGGATATACAGCAGACATGCCAACAATTCCATTCTTGTTTTCATTTTTAAAAGAGCACTGAGTTAGCAAGCCAGACTCTTCTAGCAATAGGCCACCCCAGAGGATGCATTACAGGATTACCAGTGCCGGGCACGGTACCAGTTCACATTCGTGAGTGCTGGAATGACACTACCCTAAGGTGCCTCAGGTTCTCCCAGCTTGCAGGGCCTACGAGCAATTTGACAGGGGTTCAAGGACTAATACGCATACAGTGAACCAGATTACACCTTTTGACTGTCAGGGCAGAGCTGCAGCCTCTCCACTGAGTTTCCTCCCTCCTTCTCCTTGTTGCCCTCATCCTTACTATGGAAATTCTGCCAGGCCTGAAATGCAGCAGTCCACTCTCCTACCAGAATACCATATTTTCTTGCATAAAGCACAGCTTTCACTCCCTCCCTCCCCAAACCAGCTGCTGGAAACTGGGGGTGTGCATTATAAGCAAGGAAATATGGTAACAGCAGTTTCTGCCATTTAAGCTTCTGCCGGATGAAATTGCAAGTAACCCTGCCTGCGATCTGCAGAGAGCAAAATAACGAGCAGACTCAGCTCCCTGGCTCCTGTTACTACAAAGTGATTTACTACAAAGAAAGATCTTTAATTTGCTTTTCAAAAACTAGGTGCATATCATATTCCAGGCACTGTTGTAGATAGGAAAATATGGTATTAGGATTGAGCATCACTTGTGGAGACCTGTAGGCCTTAGGGTACAGCTCCCCAGCAGATATGGTGGTAACTACAGGCTGCTTTCAATGTCCTTGAAGACTGAAATTATCCCACAGGTCAAACTTTGGACACCTGTGGTCTGTGCCAGGGCTTAGCCAGTAAGAAGACCCTGGAAAGAAAGCAACCTGGGAGCTGTCAACTGGGGAATGAATAGAGCAGGCTTCAGGCCATTCGGTGTGCCTAGGATTGCCCGGGAAGTAGGAGAGACCCTTGCTATCAATGAAGCAGCACTAATGTCTGCTCTGAGGGAAGCTGAGGTGAGGGAGAGACTAGAAACTGCCCTGCTTAAGCAGATAATTGTGAGACTGGAGTCTGGCAAGAAGCAAAAAGGCCTGCAGCAAAAACAAACAACTCCATTAACCCAGGAAGAAGATGGAAGCAGGCCAGCGTGGAGAGCCAGGCTCAAATGAAGGCAGGCTGCAGACACGCTCGGGGAATATCAACCATTAAGGATCTAAAGGACAGGCTATGGCATCTTCTCCAGTCCAGCAAAATATGGCTGTTTAAGAAAAGGCTCTTGCAGAGAGGGGTGCCAAGCCAGAACCCTTGCTTGCATGCACCCCATCCTCTGATCCAGATGCAATGAGTGTCAAGGACAAAGAATAAAGTTTCACTCCCAGGGCGGGTTATGCTGACCGCGTGTGACCCCAAAAGCACCACGGTGGGTAATGGCATTAATTGTGAATCCCTACTGCATGCCAGCCGGGGATGTTCTATAGCCCGATACTGTCTCGTTATGGGCAGTGGGAGTAAAACTGATTGCTGTGTGAAAGAGTTGCCCCCTTGATAATCAAGATAAAGATTAAATTCTTCATTGGGGCATTTGCTTTGGAGCTGTGTGCACCACTGCAACCTGGCCTAGGGAAGAAATCCATTGACCTACAAAAGGCAGATGTGGTGTCCAGAGATTAAGAGAAGGAAACTGCAAATTGAATCCCAGCGTGCTCTTCCCAGCTCTGCTCCTGAGCCGTTATGAAGCAAATCAATCGACTTCTCTGCCTCCCAGAAACACCCCCCGTCACCGGGAGGCACTGCTACTGCCCGAGCCCCAAAAGAGCATTGCGACGCTTGTTCGTAAAGACCTTTGAGAACTTGGGGTGCATTTCTCTACGTAAGTCTAAAGCCATCCACAATCCTGGTAGAAAGTGCGTCGCGTGGATGTGCTTACACCATGCTAGGAAGCAAGCTGTACTCAGAATCAGCGAGGCCATCCTAAGCTGTGGAAAATGGTTGCTTGATGTGTGTTTATCCCTTCAACAAAAGGATCTCGAAAAGGGGAGAAGATAACATTCGCTCGCTGGGCTGAGGTTAGCAGCGAGGCCGGCCGGGGTCAGCACTTCAGAACACTCCTGTTTATTAGAGCTGGTTTAAAAATGTTTATCATGTGATCAGCCAATTTGAGAACAGAAAAGGTCAGCTGTACAAACACACAGCACGTCCCATGGAGCCAGGAGAAGAACGGCAGAGCTGCCTAAATGGCTGAGCAAAGCATGACTGCTTGGCTCCTCCTTCAGCTCCCGTAAGGCACCTAAGCAAGGAGCTGGCAGCTCAAGCCAATGCTACTTAACTGATGCAGGAGTGACCTTTTGGCTATTCTGACTGCTCTTGTACAGGTTAAGGGCAGCGTTTAAGCCTGTTCCTGCCTCGGTGCATTCAAGGGAATCAAGTGCTGGAGGTCTTCTCTGAATTATCCTTGCACATCCCTGCCATGGACAGCTGAAAGGAGAAGGTTAGGACATGAGCCCGAGACACAAGAGACCTGGGTCCAGTTTGTTGTTATAGATTTCCTGTGTGACCTTGGCTAAGTCACTTAGGGACAGATCCCCAGAGGAACCAGCATGTGGTGGCATGCAGTGATCCTAAGTCTAACTTTTAGGCCTCACACTCCAGAAACGGGATTTACAGACCCTGGTTACAAGCCTATATGCCCTCTACACTGGGGAGAGGTAAGTGTGTAAGAACAGCATCCACAACAGCCAACATGCTGAGCACAGGGCCACCTCTGCTAGCCAGTGTGATGCACTATGAGGGGGGTAGGTGTGGCATCCCACCCTTATCCTGGACTTTGGGACCTGCTTGCCACCTTAAGTTAGCTGGCTGGGACCCACATCTCAAAACCCCTTCTGCATTTATGCAGCTAAGACAGTCATTTGGGTCTAGCTAGCCTGCTCACTCTGCTTTTAAAGCACAACCAGAGGAAGAAAAGGTGGTGCCACCTTTCATATGACAGCTTAATCATTAGCACATTAACCCAGGCAGTAGAAGATCTGGGTTTAGCCCCTTCTCAGCCTGAGAAAGTCCCAACATCCGTCTCCTGCCTCCTAGAAGAGTGCCCCTCGCCACCAAGAGTTCTAGACTTTTGCTTTTCTTTTTGTCTCAGACCAACACGGCTACCACATACATCCCTTAAATAGATCAACACACCCAGCTCAGCCAAGGTGGCAGTAACTCTAGGCATGCGCAGCAGCAGAACTTTAGGTGCCTAAGTAAGTTTGTTGGCAAAAATGTAGGCACCAACAGCCTTTCAGGTGTAAGCTGTAGATGGGGGTTTTGTGGACTGCTTACTTGGACTCAGGTACCCAAGTGCTTTTGGATTTGGGCTTTGGCCACTCTGTGCCTCAGATCTCAGGCTCTTTTCCTGGCCCTGTTGCCAATCCACGTTGTCATCCTGGGGAAGCAACTTTTCAACTGTATGCCATCACCTATAACATGATGATAATTACACCTCCCCGCCAACTTTGCATAAAGGGATCTACAGCAGAAAAGGAAAATCAAGGCAGCAAATGGCATTTGTTGTTTAAGCTACTGCTTAGCACCCAGATCCTGTCTTTGCTTTGTTACCTCAGCCAATCAGTACGTATCTTTCAGAGACAGACCCTGGAGCATTGCTAATTGAACCGTTAAAACTTCAATCTCCTTTTTCATTAATTTCATTGATTGTTAAGGGCTGGAAGGGACCTCACAAGATCATCGGGTCCAGCCCCCCCCAGCACGAGGCAGGAAAGACTGCTGGGGTCAAGTGAGCCCAGCGAGGTGACCGTCCAGTCTCCTCTTGAAGATTTCCAGGGTAGGTGATTGCACCACCTCTGGAGGCAGCTTATTCCACAGTCTGTACGCTCTGACTAGGAAGAAGTTTTTCCTAATGTTGAGCCTGAATCAATCTTCCAGGAGTTTGTGGCCATTACTCCTGGTTTTCCCCAAGGGTGCCCTGGTGAATGGTTGTTTGCCAAGCCCTTCATGTACTCCCCTGATATAGCGGTAAGCTGCTACCAGGTCCCCTCTCTGCCTTCTCTTTTTTAGGCTGAAGAAGACTGAGGCCCAAGTCCCTTAGCCTTTCCCTGTATGGCCTGCTGTGCAAGCCTCTGATCATATGGGTGGCTCTTCTCTGGACTCTCTCAAGCTTTTACACGTCCTTGTTGAAGTGCGGCGCCCAGAACTGGACGCAATACTCCACCTGCGGCCTCACCAGCGCTGAGTAGAGCAGGAGAATCACCTCCTTGGCTTTGCTGGAGATGCATCGATTGATGCATGCCAGAGTATTGTTTGCCCTACTGGCTACAGCATCGTACTGGCAACTTATGTTCATACTGTGGTCTATTATTACCCCCAGCTCCCTTTCAGTTGTGGTGCTAGTCAGATTGGCACCACCGAACGTGTAAGTATGGTGAGGGTTGTTTGTCCCCAGAGGGAGAACTTTACACTTCTCAATGTTGAACTTCATCCAGTTCCAAACCATTGACAAGCACCGGACCAGACACGGACCCCCAAGGGACACCACTGCCCACTTCTCACCAGGACGACACAGATCCGTTCATTAGAAGTTTCTGGGTCCTACCCTGCAGCCAGCTTCCTGTTGAGCAGTTAAGCCCATAATCCTCCATTTTCCCGTGAGAACATCATGGGATACCAGATCAAAGTCTTTTTGAAAGTCCAGGTATATGATGTTGACCTTCTCCATCTTATCCAGGTGGCGAGTTGCCTGGTCGTAGAAGGAGATGAGACTGGTAAGACAAGACCTGCCCATGTTGAAGCCATGCTGACCGTCGTTCAGAATCCTACCTTCTGCAAGCCTATCGCACATAGACTCCTTGATGGATTTTCCCAGGATTTTCCCTGGGATAGAAGTTAGACTAAATGGCCTATGGTTGCTCAGGTCATCTCTCCTCCTCTTCTTGAAGATGGACACAACATTGGCCCTCTCCCAGTCTTTGGGGACTTATTTTGGAGCTTCATCTGATTTTGTTTCTGTTTTCATCTTGCGATTTCATCACCTGTTGCATTAACCATTTTACCACCACAAGCAAGAAACACATAGGTCCAGACATTTCTGCTATCCACTTGCCAAATTCCTCCATATCTGTCAGACTCACAGCTTCCAACCCCAGGATGAAAGCAGAACCCTGGCTACCTAAATCAGCTCCAAAAGCCCCCCAAAACTTCCCAATTAGTTTGCGACCTTATCTGAGGGAAGTATCAATCAATGCAACAAGGTTTTCTTCACCACGCCTGTCCCATGGATGCCAATAAACTGTTAACAAAATTTAAGCAAGGTGGGGAGGGTGAAAAAGAATTTAAATGCACCCTTGGGTCATTCCAACCAATGTGAGAAATGTATTGATTAATTGACAAAAACAAGATTAATTGTTGAAGATAAACATAATCCTACTGGGGGGGGTCTCTCTGCCAAGGAGCGGTCTTGGTGGAAATCCTTCTTTAGCACTCGGGCAGGAAAGCGTCTGCTCTGCACAGCAGTCCCACAGGTGTGAAGAGTTACCCTTGCCAATTCCTTCCAGTTACATTTCCTATTTATGGGTGGCTGATAAACAGATTTTAATATTCTAATCAAAGATCCCAGATTGGCTTTATTTAAACTTCTTTGTTTCACCCTACCTTCCAAGCTGGATCAGACCAGCTTCTTCTTTGTGATTATGAAAGGTGTCACTTAACTGGGGATGCATACCTTCAGCAGCAGGACACTTCCTTATTGTCTTTCTTTTACACTCCTGTGTCTCTCTCAATATATCTAAACCGTCTACCAACAAGCCATTCAATACTTCATGCATTTGCCATTGCAGCTTGCTGTATCTGGTTCCAGAAGATTTCAGCACTAAGATATTGGCTCCCCTTGAGATGTAAACACAGTGGCCTGGCTGTTTGCTTGGAGCCAGATAGAGGCCTACACATCACAACTGTTTCAGTTCTCTGATAGCCACATATGTCATGAATGTCATTTCAGTGCCCACAGCTTCCTCCACAAACACAAGCACAGCAACTGAATGCTGGAAAGGAGAGAACCACCAGCATTACACTGTGGTCCAAGAGCTGGCCTGGGGTCAGGCTCTGAAGATTTCTAACAGCATCCTTTAGACATCTGCTGCTCCTTCAGTCTTTCTGATAAACTTATAAAAAGTAAAATTAAGCAGCACAGCAAACAATGGGACTGAAAACTACTATGCACTTAAACAGTCAATGTACCTGACTGCAGACAACTGGAATTTTTTTTACAGCCTAAGCAATAGGAAATAACTTGGGAGTGACACTCTATTGTGCAGTCAAGTGAATTATGCACTTATCCAGCAGGCAGGGGAGTTGACTTAATAGGATTTTATCTGCGGAAGATATTGCTCAAATAATTTTTGTTTGTATGTCTGCACTGAAGGTTTCCATGACAAACTTTGAGTCTTTTGTCAAATATTGAAAACTGAAATATATCAGCCCAAAAAAATAAGAATACATCCCTTATGTGAGTTGTACTTTGGAGCTTAAGCTTCCATTTTCCTTTTGCCTCTCTACCCAGACTACATCCTTCCTCAGGTAGGGAGAAGAGCCAGAGCTAAGTATTCTTAGACATAATGCATTTTGGGAGATGCAGTCTGGCTGGTGAGCATAGCCCAGAAAAGAAAATGAAAGCACGAGGCACCTGAACAAAGCATGGCATCATTTTGAATCGGAGTATTTTTGTTTTAATTATTTTGCTGGAAACTTCAGTTTTCAGGTGTGCAATTTTTTTTTCAAGGAAAACATCTACATTTTTCAGCTAAAAGTGTTATTCGGTCAAAAATTTGCAGTTTTCTATCAAAAAACAGTTCCCTGGGACGTGTTTTTTTTGAGCAGGCTTGTTACTTGAGCATGTGCGTGCTTGTCATTAATCACTAGGCTCCACGCTGGTACATCAGGAAAAATACTAGAACCTTCATTAAAAATTATGAGGATGAAGTATGATGTGTTAATATTTAAGCCCTCAACTGAAAGGATTTCTAGGTGAAGAATTACATTTGCAATAAGTTAAAATCCAGAAGAGAGTTACTGCACATTAGTGTAATGGATGATTCTGAAAAATGGGTCAACTACTAGAAAGCCCTATGTGGTCTTGTCATTATTCCTGGAAGTACTGGATAATACTGCCACTGATCAAGGGCACACTTGATCCATTTTTCTTCATAAAAGCAGAGAGGTCTAAATATAACAGATGATGAAAGATGCCGGTGGGTTTTTTATGTTTTCCCAGATTTTTGTTCTGACTTCTAAATGCGTGAGTTGTCATTACTTTAATCAAGAGAATTTGCTTTTAAAAGGATATTTTAATTTCTCTCTCTCCCTGAGATACAAAGTAATTGAGACTGATAAGCAGAGAATTTGTGCTACTAGCTCATTTAATGCTCTTGTATTATTGGCAATTTTGCTGAATCAGATATAGCACAAAAGCCCCAACATATTATCAGATCAGAGTATTGGTTTTCAGACACTCCAGTTATTCATTTCATTTGAGGCGCTTTCCTTTATTGGAACATGCACTTATTGAGTAAACTATGGAAATGGCCAATTTGGGACAATCTGTTTTTATTTTCTCAAAATTCTCAGAAGCAATAAGTATCATAAACAAACCAAGAAATAAGAATAAAAAATCCAGTATTAATCTGACTGATATTGATCCCACTACATATAGACAAAACAGGCTGTTTATTACCAAAAGCCATACTGATTCAATTTGTGCTTCTCTCATCTCTCTCAGCCACCCACTGCCTTATTTTTAGACTGGAAGCTATGCAGGGCAAGGACATCTTTGTAACCCACAGCAATAAGGGGAAATACATTGAGGGGGGGAAAAAAAATCAGCAGGCATGCATACAGTCTGATATCCACAGCAAAGCAGTTACCAAATATGAAGTTCACCCTGGCGCTTCTCACTTGTGAAGATCTGCTATTAAACTATCAAGTAAGGATGGCTCTGAGTTTTAAACACTGAAGATATGACTCCATAAATGATGCCTGGTGAACATGGTAAGAACTGGATCACCACAAATAAGTATAATCTATTCTGAAGAAACAAGGCAGTTAAGGCAGGGGTGGGCAAGATGCGGGCCACGGGCCGGATGCAGCTCACCGAGCCATTCTATCCAGCCCACAAGGCCCCTAAAGAATTTAGAAAATTAATCTTTATCTGCCCCTGGCTGCCTGTCATGCGGCCCCCGATGGCTTGTCAAAACTCAGTAAGTGGCCCTCCGCCCAAAGTAATTGCCCGCCCCTGAGTTAAGGTAATGAGCCAAGCTCTAAAACCAAGCTTGGAACGAGCTGAATGAAGCAATGACTAAGGCAGGCATGATAATCTAAAAATATGTATGGGTTGCAAACATCAAGGAGGCAGAGGAATTAGAATCAACATTGTCCAAGGGGCCAAGAAAGGTACAGTGAGGCACGAGCTTGCCCTGGCAGCCTGGGAGACAGGTTGATTCTTACCCATCTTTAGTTTCAGTGTTTTATGAGTGATAATGGCTCAGGTGAGAAGCAACGGAGGAATCTTCCAAGTTAGAAACTCAGAAGGGGAAAGATCTCCTGAATCAACAGATCTAGTCCCTGCTACTGCAAGCACCCGTGTCACGTAAAGTGGTCTCACTACAATTTTACTCCCTAACATCCGAGACAGAAAATTTCAAAGGTGCCATTGCAGCTGCAACAGCCTCTGTCCCTTGCGTTAATCTGCCAAAAGGTTCGCTCCCAAGAAGACTTTTCCAAGGAGAGTCCTATGCAAATGGGGGTCTTCCTCTGCAGAGGTTGGTTAGTGGTAAAGACACTGCTTATCCAAGCTGATGCAGAGAGAAGTAGAAATGCTTTTTCTTGTTGCCCTATGGCATACTCTAGAAATAACAGGATCCCTAGGCTACTTACTAAAAATGTTATCAGATGGTAGCTCCATCCCTCTATATGTGTGCCAGTGCAAAAAGGCATCCGTACTTGACATTACAATGTATTGCCAATGTCTACTAGAGTGCAAAGGATCAGGCCTCTTCTCCTATGAACTTATGCATTGGAAAGTCTTCCTAAAAATAAAAAAAATCACCAAAAGCCATTATTTTGCTTTCCTTCCTTTCTCTCCTTAAAACTCTCTTCTACCCTAGTGGTCTCCAAAGCACTCAATTGAGGCTGTGACCACTGTGCATTATCCTAACTTACCATCTTGCTCATTGTGCTTCCACCATCTGTTGCTAACAGCATCTATTTAGACAGTGAGCCAAGGGCTGTGACCCAGATTCTCGAAGGTATTTAGCCACCAACTCCAATTTCAATGGGAGTTAGGTGACTAATGCCTTTGAGAATCTAAGCTGGTCCCTTACTATGTTTTGAAACAGCAACTAACACAATGGAGCCCTCTTTATATTCGGAGAGTTTAAGGGCCAAAAGGCCATTACATTATCTAGTCTGAGCACATGCATGTTACAGGCCATTACGTTTCACCAGTTATGCCTGTGTCCAGATAAAGTACATCTTCCAGAAGGGCAGCTGCCCTTGATTTGAAGAGCTCTAGAGATGAAGAATCCACCATTTCCATTGGCAATTTGCTCCCGTGGTTAATTGCCTTCACCACTGAAAAGTTTGTGCCTCGTTTTCAAGTTGAAGTTTGGCTGGATGGTGAAGCAAAACCATTTTAACATATGTCTAGTCCAGCGCTTTTCAACCGGTGTGCCACGAGAGCTCCTCGGTGTGCTGCAAGAATTTTGGAATAATGAGAAGAAAGTTCTCCAGCCTCTTAGCGCTAATGAATAAGCCACATTGATGAGATAGTCACAGAAGACTGGCGCATGTGTTGGCTGTCGGGGAAGAGAGAGAACCAGCTGAGCAGAAGGACATTCATCTACTGCACACGTTGGCTGTGGGGGATGTGCAGTTCGTGAGCCTCTTGGCTTTCAGTTTATGCCATTCATTTTGCTGCAGCAAGGAGCTACAATGAGCTCAGAAGTATGGGGATGGAGAATGCCTTAACAGGTGTGCCATGGAAAATGCTTATTAGTGTAAGTATGCCTTGGGCTGGAAAAGGTTAGGAAACACTGGTCTAGTGAATAGCAGTGGGGACCCATTCTGACTGTGGGAGACCCTGGAGACCCAATACAAATAAAGAGGAATAACAAACATAAAAGGTGCTGAGCAGCACCTACAACTCCTGAATGGGTTGCTCAACACTTCTAAGGATTGCTTGGGTTAAGCTTTAGTGTGGTTAGTCTTTTTCTTGTGCCACTCATTCATCGCCACCCCTTGTCTGGTACTTCTATTGTCCTCCCTCTAGGGAAGAGGCAGCCCTTCTGTTATACGCTTGTAGTGTCTGGCACAGTTGGGTCTTGGTTCATGCCTTGGTCTTCACGGTGCTGATGAAAACAATAGACAGTTCAGTTCTATGTGGTATCTTCTTCCCCTGCCCTCCCTTTTTCATGTACGTTCTGGGATCTTCTCCTGTCCTTTCTGCTTTCACTGCTTTGCTGTCACACATTGGAGTTTCTGCTCCTTTCACCACCTCCATTGAGTTTCTCACTTTTTGTCTGTTCACATGGTGTTTTCCCAGAGTGTCAAGAACAGATGCAGAACAGTTCTGCTTTGGCAGGAGAGCTCCATCTGAGGTTTTGGTTCATCACTCATTTGAACAGCTGTATTTTGGGATTCCACGCAAGAAAAGAAAACACAACCCTGCTCTGTTAGTGCTTATACAACATACACCTTTCTTCCAAGTTGCTCCTTACCATCTTTTTTCTAAAGCACATACCGTTAACATACCAAGCCAGTCCAACTCAAACACATTAGAACTGGCACAACTCACTCATATTAGATCTTGCACAAGTAAGTTATACCATTGTCCAGAATAAACTGGCTTTCCCAGGAGAGATACTGCAATAGGCACCATTATAGCCTACTGCTTCCATAGTAACGTTATACTGGATTCTAATAAGCTGCATGGGTGTGAGTTATATCATGTGTCTGCTCCTTGTTTATACCAACTTCAGGATGGGTTACACCAGTATATACACGTCCTGTGCCCAGGCCCTAAGTTTCCACATTTTTGTCACTGTTTCTAAACAAAATGGACCTTGCCAGCAAAAAAATGAAGAGTAACTGAATCCAGAGGCATAGCTGAGCAGCTCCATGCCCAGGGTAGCTATGCAATGCCTGGGGAACTGCTGGCTGCTGTGCTCACAGCTATTTTGGGGCTTTCCTGTAAAGGCAGCACCTGGAGCTGCAACTTCAGTTTCCCCTCCTTAGTTATATTACTGATTGAATCAGTCTAGAAAAGGGGTGGGCAATTATTTCAGCTGTAATGAGTTTTGATGAGCTGTCAAGGGCCACACAGGTAGCCCTGCCCCTTGACAGGTGCCCCGACCCCTGGGTTTTGGGACCCAAAGTCCCACCCCTAACCAGAAATACTCCTTTTGAGAGGTGGGATTTGCAATCTTGGAGCTGGAAAAAAACAAATCATACACTAAAAATCAAACATCTACTATAACATATCTTAATTTTATTTCAAAAAATATTTTTGTCCCGATTTATGTGCGTTTGCATAGCATATATAGAGGCAATTCCATAGTAGCTCAAAATAAAGTCTTATTCTTGACTTCATATTCTTGGGAGGTGTTGGTGGGTGTGGGGTTTGTGGGTGGAAGGGTGTGGGTGTGGGCATGGTGGTGTGCACGTGGGCCCCCCACCACATGCACCCCTGTGACACACAGCCCCCCGCCACCAGCAGCAGCAGGCTACAGGCTCGTGGAGCACTCATGGCCCACAGCAGGCAGAGCCCCCAGCAGCATGTGGCTCTGGTTGAGTCCTGGGAGCTGTATGTGGTGGCACAGAGTTGGCCCAGCCTGATCTGATGGCACTTGGCTCCTGGCTGGAGTGCCAGGAGTTGCAGGGAGTCACGCGCCATCAGGCAGGCCGGGCCAGCTCCGTGCCTCTATGTGGGGCTCCCAGCCCTCCAGTGGAGAGCTGCATGTGGCGGCACAGAGCCAGCTCGGCCAGGCCCAATGGCATGTGGCTCCCCTGGGATGCCAGAAGCCCCACATGCTGGCATGGAGCCAGCCCGGCCCGACCTAATGATGCAGTGCTCCCACATGGAGTGCCAAGAGCTGCACATAGCAGCATGGAGCCTGCCCAGCCCAATCGTGCATA
The DNA here is from genome assembly GCF_030867095.1 of Alligator mississippiensis. Lineage (NCBI taxonomy): Eukaryota > Metazoa > Chordata > Crocodylia > Alligatoridae > Alligator > Alligator mississippiensis. The sequence goes on from NC_081826.1 coordinate 288,112,830, forward strand.
GCTCCTCCTGACTCCCGGCTGGAGTGTGAGAAGCCACAGGGAGCCCACACTATTGGGCAAGGCTGGCTCCATGCCTCCATGTGGAGCTCGCAGCTGGAGTACTGGGAGCCCCAGAGGTGAAGGCACAAAGCCAGCTTTCAGAGAGGCAGCCATAGGCCAGTAATAACTGTCTTTTTCAGGGGCCCTGCAGGCCAGATAGGATGGTCTGGCAGGCCGGATCCGGCACATGGGCCATATTTTACCCACCCTTGATGAAGAAGTAGGAACATAAGGAACTGAAATTTGCTAAAAGGGGACTTTTCAGTCCAGAAGGCAAAGTGTAACAAGAGCCAGCTGCTGAAAATTGGAGCCAGGCAAATTAAGACTAGAAATAAAGTGCACATCTTTAGCAACGAGTATAATTAATCACTGGAAAAAGCCTACTAAGGGCTGTGGTGGAGCTTCCATTTTTTAATTCAAGGGTGGATTTTTTTCTGGAGGCATTCCAGTTCAGCTGCAGCTTCTGGACTCAAATAAAGAATCAATACAGGGAAATCCTATACCTTACACCTTGCAGAAGACTGTCACAGTGATCTCTTCTGGCCTTAACACCTATACATGCTCCACTACCCTGGGTGATTAAAATCATTACCTAGAATCTTGCTCTGCACAACAAGCCTCCTGTTCTGTGCACAGAGGAGCAGGCATTCTCCCTCCCACAGAATATCACCTAGCAAAGAAATATGTACTGACTGGCCTATGCTCACGGACAGTGCTGCAGTTGAGATGGTATGCGTCTCAGTGGCCGTCCCTTGGTAATTCAGTGTGACAGCTGCTATATGATATAGTCAATCCCCTTGAAAAACGCTATGAACTTTTTTCTCCCTGTATTTTTCCAGAACAATGTTCAACCCTGGAGATGCAGAAATATTATCACAGCTTTGCAAGCAGAGGTTATGCAATGCATTTACAGTTAGGGGAAGCTTATGCAGAAGTTGCAATAGTCTGGGTTTAGATAATGATGTCAGATTTTTTTGATGTATTATGTCAAGACTTAGATAATTACAGCAAAACTGACAAGGTAGAAAAAAATTTAAATCTGTGCAGGTGATCAGCTGGGTAACATTCTCTTTGGTTCTCATGGACATGAATAATGAAAAGGGGCATCCAACTCCACCAAATCTTTTTTTTACCATATGCAAATAGTCTCATTAATTTTACTGCAGCTACCTCAGTGAACAAGGTTTTCCCTGCTTCATAAAGGTTTAGAGAATCAGACTGGATTATTCACTACTCATGCTCACCTCTCTGTAGTATGCCCGACTTGCCCTTTGGATTTAACAACCTAATGCATGGGCAGGCAAAATACTGCCCATGGGCTGGACCCGGCCCACCAGGCAATTACATTTGACCCACAGGGCCCCTCTGTAAACCTTCTTTAAGCCCGGGCCATGAGCAGCCCCTCACATGCAGCTCCAGGAAGTCGCACACTCCAAGAACCCACTCCCCCCCACACACACCCACACCCTCTCACAGCCCCCACACATACTCCTACACCCCCCGCCCTTGCACCACACCCCCACACCTTCCCACCCCCGCCGCTCCAACCACATATCCCACACCCCCACCATCCCCAAGGCACCCCACCCGCAATACCCACACCCCACACACCCCTCCCCAACCACCCCCCTACATATAGCCCCTTACCCCTTACACACAATATACAAGAGTAAGAATATATTTTGAGCTCTTATACAATCATCTCTAGATACACTATGCAAACACACATAAATCAGGACAGAAATATTTTGTTTAAATAAGATTAAAATAAGTTATAGTAGATGTTTGATTTTTTTAGTATATGATTTGTTTTTTTCCAGTTTCAAGGTGACAACCCCCTCTTCCAAAAGGAGTAATTCCAGGACTAGGGGAGGGACTTCCAGTGGCAAAGGTCAAGGGTTGGGATGGGACTTCTGGTTCCATGATGGCAACCAAGGGGCAGGGCACCTGTCGAGGGGTGGGACTACCCTTGCAGCCCTCGACAGGTAACCAAAACTCATTATGCAGCCCTCCAGCCAAAATAATTGCCCACCCCTCACCTAACCTCTTCACCTAGCATCAAGGATGCTGACAGACATGCAGCTCCCAGCTGTAACTCATGGCACTTCACAGAAAGCACCATGAATTTCAGCACCTCCCCCACCCAGACCCAACAGACATTTACTGTTTGGTTGGGGAAGGCAGGGGGGGAACAGACGACATTGTTTGGAGCAGATCCAGTGGAGAAAGGCTGTGTATCTGCAGCCTCTCTCCAGCTTTCCATCCTCTCCCCCCCCCCCCGAGCTCCCAGCTCCAGTGCTGTCTGCAGGATGGGAGGAGGAGAAGGTAGGAGAGGGAGCTGCAGGCTGGGTTTGGACAGCCTGTACTATATCAGCCCAACCCTGCTCATGCACAGACAAACAGAAATTAATGAAGACGCTCTGCCTTGGAGAGCCTTCATCTGAGCCCTCATTAAATGAGGGCTAATTTGCCATATGGTCAGGCACTTTTAAAGTGTTCTGCAGCCATGCCGCTGTGGAGCACCTGCAAGGGGCCAATTGCATGACAAATATCACTTGTGTCGGTGCCCCAGGTGTCATCTTAGAACTGTTCCCCTGGCCTCAGCGGATGGGAGTGCTGGCAAGACAGGGCACAGAGCTAATGGCCTGGAAGGGGATGGTTAGAGAATGTATTAGCCAGAAGAGGGAACCATAAATGTAATACATAATGTAATGACACTGGACCCAACTGAACAGCCCCTCGGACCTCCTGCATGTGGATAAGTCCTTGTGTGTGCAAAATGGGACATGGCGCAGAGAAGGACACCAGCCCTGACCCCAGCATTTGCTGTGTATGAAATTCAGGATCTACATAAGGGGAGACTAAGAGCTGGGGGCATGTTTGGGAGGATCTACATTTATTTCCCACCCTCACCTATCCTGAGAGATGTTTGCTAGAATTAATACATCTGAGTACCGAGAAGGGGGAAGTAGACATGGGTGGGAGGGAGGGCAGCATAAGGCTCTGGGGCAGTGGTCTCCAGATTTCAGCAAGGCACCTTGTCTGTGGGTGTTTGGGTGCTGAATATCATGTTTTTAGTATCCCCACAAATCTCACTGCTCAAAACAATTCTACCAAAGCTCTGCAGGGAAAATCCTCCCTTCCCTCAGACTAGCCCACAGCTTTTCCCACAGGACAGAACAACATGGACTCCTGGGCCTTGCTTTTAAGTAGGAAGAGTTGAACGTATGTCAGGAAACATAGGTGAAGTCCTGCCCCACTGAAGTCAGTGACAAAACCAATTTTGATTCCGACGGTTGGAGGAGTTTGCACCTTATGCCCATGAACTCACCCCCTCATTACTGAAATGCCTCTCATCGCACAGTAAGAGGCACAGCCTTGACTCAGAGGAAAGAGAACTAGTTAACATGCAGCACATTTGGACAGTCTCTGAAACACATGGGCTTGGGATGGAGTATAAAGCTGCTGAATTATATTAACTACATCTAAAGAAAGGAAGAGTGCTGCACAGAAAGTCAATGCAGCAATAAAAATTACAGGTCATCATCTGTCCTCCCATCTCAAACTGTAGTGGCTTCTACCATTTCGTATGACCAAACGGCTGATTGCTTAACCCTCTGCCTTCCCTGCTCCCTGCCCACTGGGCACAGCCTTTCAGCAGCTTTTATTTTTATTAGTAATGACAGGTATCCAATGCTATTCTTGGGCCTGGAATATTGGTCCAGGAGAAGCAAGATTAGTTGACTTAAAATGTACTGAAATGTTCACATTTTGGGATGAATGATACTCTGGAGCCTTTTTAAGTTAAAGCCTCAGCTTGAAATCTAATTAATTATTTAAAAGTAGTTTTAGTCCCAGATCCATCCCAAAAGCCCTTCTCCTTCCACCCTATCAAGTTTGGTAATCTTACAGTGTTGTTTTCCCCCGTGGTCCATTGTTCAATGTAAGATCCATACATACAACATGGGACGGTGATTAACTATGGGCATAATAAAGATATATCCCAGCGTGGTTTACATCAAATCAGGAAGAGACAGTAAACATTTCATCAGATCATGCTCTAGGCAAAGGAAATAGCGTGACTAACTAAACACGGAGTTCTTTCAAACAACCTAAGAAAGAAACCAGAAAGTTCAGAAAAACAAATCCTTCTGCTACTTTAGGTATTGCTTATAACAACAGAAGGTAAAACATGTTCTGAGAGAACAGCGTGATATTTAGATTGACTTCATGTCTTTAATTCACACACTGACAGGGAGGCACATTGCAGAGAACGATATTTTGCGGAGTGGTAAGTGAATAGATACACAATCAAGGATGATATGTTACACATTTACCTTTGTCCTTCTCTCCCAATTCCCACAGGCACAGTTTTGTCCTGATCATTTCATAACATATTTGGTGCTGAACTCTGTTAGGTATATTAAAAAAACTCCCAAGTCCAGTCCCAGTTATTGGCTAACAGTTTTTAGCACCTCCAAGGCTTCCCCTTGCTAGTGAACAAGGCTAGAAACTTTATCTGTGCAGAAGAAGTTAATCTGAGAACACTGCCTGCCAAGCTGACCAATACCACTGCATTATTTTTTTGTACTCCCCGTCTGTATCCTGTCCTACCCAGGCTAAAGTGCGCTAAGTGGGTTCTTTTGGCAAATCAGGAAATTGTCCAACTTGCAGGGCAGGTGGTTCATCTTTCTAGCCCATCTCAACCATTGTCCAGGCCAGGCTATAAGCAGCCCTGGAACCGACTAGCTCCCATCAATTCCAGACTGCAGATAGAGACAAGACTCCCCAAGGAACCAAGTCACCAGCCTTAGTGAGGTGCCAACAGCTGAGAAGAGGTTGAGCACAAACTCTGAGTTACAAGGAACCAAGCATTAATGATCTGTGAACAGCTGGGAACAGGCTGGTCCCAAAGGAATGAGCAGGCAGGTTTAAATCCAATTAAGCTGTGCCTTTACACTGAAACCACTGGGATTTGGCAGATGGCTGTCCACCTTACCCATCGGCACTCTGAGTCACTCATGAATGGTATTTAGACTGTGAACTCTCCAGGGCAAGGGCCACCTTCTTTTCAGTGCTGTTACACTGCCCAACACCAAAGGGTCCTGGCCCATAAGCAGCAAGAATACTCTAGTTTTTTGTATGTCTTTTTGTCTCAGACCAACATGGCTACCAAGTATACCCCTGAAACATGGAAGATGCTGAATTTTAGCCAATTTTGGATTTTAAACTTCATTTCAGAACAACAAGGGAGTTTTTTTTACCTCCCTGCCTGCCATCTGACACCTCCAGGGAAGGAATTCTACCTGATCAACACATCAAAGAGCTACTCAACACAGCTCACAAAGACACTCTCATGGACCCAGAGGGACAGCTTTCCATCTTCAACTCCCTCTGTGCAAAAATGAAGTTTATTTCCTACCTATGGGGACTTTTTACCATCTACACTTTTCCCAGAGCCTGACAAAGGGACTTTGATCCCGAAAGCTTGCAGAAAAGGACAATTTTCTTGCCATTTTCCAGTTGGTCTAATAAAAGGTATCATTTTGGAACCAAGAGTTCTAGTTTTTTTGTATGTCTTAAGCAACTAAGCGCTTCAGGAATACAAAGAATATATTGTTCTTTTCTAGTTATTGTGAATCAGGCATCCTCCCCAGCCCCTCACTGGAATTATTCCAGCCCTCTCCCCGTTTATCTCACACAGAATCTGGCCTTCTGAGTTTAGACAGAGGAGTACAAAGTGCCTATAAAGTGGAAGTGTTTGAGAACCCTATGACATCTTGTAGATCAGGTCCTGCATCTACTGTAGTGAACTGGACTTCTGCCATTGACTCTAGGTGGAAAGATTCCTGGTCTTAAGAACTGCAGTGCGAAGGGGAGAGGGGACGGGAATCTGTAACAGAAATAAATAAAGACGGTAGGAATCCTCACAACACAGCAGCAGCAGCAGGTTGACTCCTCTTCAGCTATTTATTTGCAAATGCATTTTAAAAAAAGATGAGGTTTAGGAGGGGGTGCAAAATAGAATTTGCCTGATTGACAGGAACACTGTCCCTGGCTCAGACAATAAAAACTTCATCCTGCAGGACTCAAAGAAGTGTGACATGTAGTCTCATTCCCCCGAGATTACGGAATCTGTGCATCTAATTATCTCTGCCTATTATAAACTTCATCAGCCAAAGGAACCAGCAGGGGGAATTAAAAAATAAAGTAAACTAAGCATAACCCGTGTTCCTGGAAGCACCATATTTTGAAGGGGCAGGAGCTAGCAGGGGGCTAGCATGTCCATCAAGTGAAAATGTGCAGTACAGGCTTTGGTGCTGTCTGAATACGGGACATACACAGTACTTGAAGACTGCACCAACAGCACTACCAGAATACCAAATGCTAGCTGATTAGTGGACATTTTGCTCTGCTGTGACTGTTCGGTAGCACTGGCTACTCCAAAGCTGCACGATCTCAGTAAACAACACAGAAATATAAAATAATTACAAATACCAAAAAAAAGGGCAGGGAAAATAAATTTCCCATCCTGTAGCTTCCTCTATCCCCTTTCATCTTAACACAGTTATCTGCCCCAGTTAATCAAACAGAGGGGACACAGGCTTCCAGCCCTGTTGCCATGAGACACTCCGTTTCTTTCTTCTGTTTCAAAGATTTCCCCTTGATGATCCACCTGGGAAACACTTTTTACTGACTGAGCTAAGAATAATTATACCGGACCCATTAGCAAGTACATAACAGATGAGACGCTTCAACTTTAAGCCTGTAAAGACATTTTGGAAACTATTTACAGAGAGATCTCTCTCTAAAAGGGCAGTTATGTCTCCACTAAATGTGGAATTCATGCAAATGAAAGTCATAATTAAAACTTGGAAGGATTTAAGAGAAGGTACTACAAAGAAGTTAAAAACAGCATCCTGTCATATCACTAACTTGGGCTAGAGTAGGTCACAGGTAAACTCTACCAATGTAGCCAAAACTTGGGGAATTTACGGGGTCCAGATCTGATTTTGTCAACACTTCTGTGGAATGTCTTTGGATCTTAACACAAGTAGGCAGCAGAGTTCAGCAACTGGAATCAACACCAAGATCATGCCTTCTTTTATCATCCTATTAAGTAGCATGATAGGCCTTAGGAAGGACTCTTCCAGTTAAGTAAACTAGTTTCAAATTCTCCAAGCTCAAGACAGCTGAAGACCCACTTGGACTGCCCTTTAGTAACAGGATGATGGTTGCACACAGACAGACAGCAGAGACCACATTACACTTTCTATGCATATAAGAGGCAACATACGCTGCTGTTCTGAATGACATTTTAACACAGCTATTCTGACTGGTGCTCCTTAATGTATGGAATATGCTAGAGATGGCCAATCTCCACCAATGAATGTGAAACACAGAAAGGACAGCCCATAAACACAAAAACTGATCACTTCCAGATGTGATAGTCACAACAATGGCCTTGATGCAGGGGATTTCTGTAAGTAAACCAAGTTCCTCACGTTAATAGGCAGAAGATACCTAGGAGGAGGCTGTGAATTTCTTCAGCAATCTTTGCAGTTGAGGACATTTGTCTTCCATTATTGTCTTATCTGTGTGTCCGAAGATGGCTGATGAGGCCTACTGGAGATTGACGGACTCTACTGCAGCTCAGATGTGTTTCCGTGTAGGAAGGGTTGCCCTGGATTTTTGATTTGACCCACAACACACTGTTTTTGCCACTCCCACTTTTCCACCTCCTGTTGTTGTGAAGTTTCAAAGTACCAAGATCCCTACAGCAGACTCCTCCTCCATTTGGGGCGGTCCTGGGCAATAGTCTCCCACGAGTTGACATCAATTTGCATTTTTTTAAGTTGGGCATGAGGACATCCCTGAAGTGCTTTCTCTGCCCTTCTCTTAAACATATACCTTGGCTGAGCTGGGAAAATAAAACTTGCTTTGGGAGTCTGGAGACATCCAGATAACACAGCCAGCTCAACAAAGTTGTTGACGGATGATCAGCACCTCAATATTCATAGTGTTTGCTTGCAGGAGGATACTAACGTTGGTGTGTCTGTCTTCCCATTGCATTCAGAGGATCTTCTGCAGGCAGGGTTGATGGTACTTCTCCAACAGCTTTAGATGTCTCCTGGACGTTGTCCATGTATCATCTCTCTACAGCAAAGTGGGGATCGTGTCTACTTGACAAACCACAAGCTTGGATTTGGATCCGATGTCATGATCTTCGAGCATTCATTTCTTCAGGTGTCCAAAAGCTGCACTTGCACAGTTGAGGCCATGTTGGATTTCTTCATCGATGTCAGCCTTCTGCAAAGAGATGGCTTCTGAGATATGGGAAATACTCTGCTCTGGCACATGGTCTCCTGGTATAATAGCAGTATAAATCCTCCCCTGTGACAGTTCCAAATACAATTTGCCTGTTGTTGAGAAGGGGTAGAAGTGCTCTCAGAAGTCCCATTGCTCAAAGCACAAGCAACAAAACCGGCTCCAGCTTGCAAGTTGGTCAGAAAACACACCAGAAATACTTCCCCCTCCCTTCCCTGAAGTGGGCACAAACAAGCATTATAAGCCCTGAGTGCTGTGCCCTCATTGTTAGGAGCAGTTGGCTGACTTTAAAAGTTTGGCAGGAGTTCAGGGTAGCTGGACAAAGCCACAACCCCAAGAGCCCTCAGCTGGGACAGCACAGGCTGTGAAAGGAGGGCAGGGAACTGGAACAGCCCAGCCCGTGAGAACAAGGCAGAAACAAAACAGCCCACCACTCAGGGAACTGCATTCAGCACAAGCTCGTCTCATGGTGAGCGGGTTCATGAAAGAAGCTGGACTGATGCACTCTGCCCCGAAAGAAGACCCTCTCCTCTAGCTTATTTGAGACTGCAACCCACCCCTAACCAACGGCAAAAACTCCCTGCAGCATCCTTACACCTTTATCGCAGGACAACCGTGGCTGATAGAGATACCTTGAGCTATTCCTTGTAGGATAATGATGGCTCCTGCGCTGCTCAGTAATGCTGCCCTCTTTAGCAGGCAAAGCCAATGACAGCAAGTAATTGGTCCAACTACTCTCTCGTTGGCAAAGGCAGTGAAATAAGGCAGAGGGAAGCTCAGCGATGTGGGCAGTCATTCATACTTGTAAAAGACAGACACAAAGCACTACTGGGTGTAGGAGGTTTTCATAGGTGGCTGCACCAGGTGCAAAACAGTGGAGTGCTTGAAACAGGAGAGCAATGGGGCAAGAACGCACCCTCCACATACCTAGAAGGCCCTGTTGAAAACCACCAGCTCCAGTAATGGCTTGTCTTTATATCAGAGGTGCCGAGTACATGGGGGCCTGAGGGCCCTGGCCCCACTCAGGAAGAGGGCTGTCAACTGAAATGCATAACACTTTCCACATGGCCATCATCTTAGCCCTCCCCCACCCTGCCGGTAAAAATAAGTCGGTGCCTATGCTTTATATAATACCTTCCCTGAAAGCACCTCCCATGCTTTAGTTCACTGGAATCTGGTGAAACCTAAGTCAGTTCAAAGGAGTTCCCCACACTTGCTTTCCTGGCCCAGTCTATCAACCAAAGTGAGGAGAGCAAAATCACCCTGGTAAAGAGAACAAGATCACCAAGCTCATCAACTTTCAACGGTAGTAAATGGTCAGGAAAGAACCTGGGCACACCAACTCATTGCCACTAGGTTTAAAGTATTCATTCAATCATAAAACATTGAGAAAAGCAACTTGTCAACTGCTGAGCGGCTGCATATATTTCATTTTCTTCTCATTGGACTACTCCTTGTTTGGCTAAAATTCACCTATGGACGTGTGTAAACACCCCACTAATGAAAAGCCACTGGGACTCAGGTCGTGGTGGTTCTGCCTCTCCAGCCCATGCACACTCCTGTGGGATTGCAAGCGCTCAGTACTTCCAAGAGTCAAGCCCACGAGGCCACATGTTAAAAAGCGCTGAAGAGTTTCAAAGATGTAGATGCATAAGTATTTAGTTCTCATAATGACGGCCAGAGCTTCCAAAGTGTTCTTTAAACCACAGCTCCCATTTGGACACTTGTGGCCAGACCTTAAAAAAGAGCTCAGGATCCAAATATCTGAGGGCTTTTATACTGAAAAACCAGGCCCTTAAAAGGTCTTTACTCTTTGGATTTTCTGACCATCAAATATTTATGTGATGGGCTAAGTCAGCATTTAAGTTTAAACAACTGATACAGCAAACCAGGAAGGAAGGTTGGTGTTTGCAGAAAGAAATGAGAAGCCTTGGATTCTTTTCCCAGCTTTACTGCTACTCGGTCCTGCATTTTTGAGTAGAAAGTGGTAGCCCAAACCATGAAATTCAGAATTGAAGCTGGAACCTATGAAAGAGAATAGGATGATACAGCTAATGTCTGCTGTTTGCTCCACCACATTGTAGAAAAAGACGTCAGTTATTGAAATCCAGATCCCAATTTGGATTTCAAACCTTTTCTTTTACCCGAGTTGGAGGCCCTGGGATTCTGTTTTGAGTCTGATTGACTGATAGCACATAGGAGTGATTAGATGGTGAGGGAAGGTGGTTGGTAAATGCTGAGAGGCAGCTCCAAGCACAGTGGCAGCCTGCAAAGAATTAGAGAATCAAGGATGAACAGAGGAAACAGAGAAAGGTTGGAAAGGCTTGAGCAAAGTGTTGAAGTAGGAGGGATCTAGGAAGCAGAGAGGTAGGAGAGAGCAGTATCATAAAGATGATTATGAGAATTTGAACTGACTGTAGAAAGTAGGGAACCAGTGATCCAAGGAAGAGGGGAGAGTGGGGGGCAAAAGGAGGCTTGGCTTTGTTTTGGATACAGAGAAGCAGGGGCGGATCCAGAGAAGGTGCAGTGATACAGTCACCACCCCCACCCCTCTTCCAGACTGCATAATGGGAGCAGCAGCTAGGGACTTTTTTCAAGTCCCCAAATCAGGTAAGAATCTCCCCCTGACGCCCAATGGCACATACCCTCCCAGTACTGTAGCAAGAAAGTTTGGTGCCCGGGGCAAGCCTGCAGCAGCAGCCTGTCCTCGCCCCACGCACTAATCTGGGGAGCACCCCCCCCATGCTTGCCCGGGAGTGCATACAAGAATGGGAGCCACCCTCCCCCTGTCCCTGCGCCCCCCCAAACAAGCCGCTCACAGCTCCATCCTGCACCCCACCCTAGCTGGGCAGAGCCTGTTGGCACCCCTTCACTTCAGCGCCCAGGGCAGTCGCCCTGCTCGCTCCCCCCCCCTCCCCCTTGCTACGGTACTGTACCCTCCCCACCATTCCCACCCTCCCACCAACCACCATCTCCCACTCCCAGCCTCTCCCCACCCCAACCAGGATGGGCAGACCATGCTCTGGAAACAGCAGCCAGAGACTTTTAAAAAGTTCCCACATCAGGTAAGAATCTCTGCCTCCCTTCCCTGCCTGTTCTCAGCACCCCTCCCTTCCTCTTTATGCTCAGCAGCATCTCTCCTTCCCCACTTACTGCTGCCACTGCTCTGGTTGTCTCTGGCTGTCCCAGTGGCAGGGGGAGATCCAGAGCTGCCCCTGCCCTGCTCCAGCTTGGTTGCACATGGACATGGATTTAGCTGGGGACAACAGCAGCAGTGGTGAAGGGTGCGTTCCCCATCCCTACAGCAGCTTGTGTGCTGGCAGGAAACATATAGGAGGACTGGCCAGGGAGGAGGGAACAGCCTACTGCCACTGTCCCAGACTAAGCCCAGTGCCTGCACAGCCCACCTGGAGTGGGAAAGGGCATTTGGTCTCTGTAGTACCAGTCACTGCTCTTACACCCCCATTTCCAAAATCCTGGATCTGTTCAGACAGAGAAGGATTGGGGTATAAAGACTACAAATACTATCCAATGATGATAGGAGGAACAGATGAAGTTATCATCTCATCAAACGAGCTCAGGAGATTAGTTAGAGTGGGACTGGGGGGTAATGACATTGGTGAGATGGGAGTCCAGGAAGCATGGGAGTTCCTCAAGGGACTGATCCTGCAGGCACGGAGGGGTACCATCCCAATACACATAAAGGGAGTCAAAAAAGCCAAGAAACCCTCTTGGCTGAGAAGGGAAATCCAGGAGAGCCTAGAGGGGAAAAGAGAGGCTTACAGGCTGTGGAAACAGGGGGCAGCCACCAAGAAGGAATATTCCCGCTTGGCTCGCACTTGCAGGGAGTCAGTTAGAAAGGCCAAAGCAGAAATGAAACTCAGGCTGGCAATAAAGATTAAGGGTAACAAAAAGTCCTTCTTTAAGTACATAGGGAGCAAGAAGAAGGCGCAGGGTAACACAGGGCCGCTACAGAATGGACTAGGGCAACTCATAACAGATAGGATGGGCAAAGCTGAGCTCTTAAACAATTTCTTTGCATCAGTGTTCCTGGACACGGATACAAACACACCTCCCAGTGAGACTTTAGTCTGATGTGAGAGATACCAATCCATCACCAGTTAGCACTGACCTAGTGAAGGGGCACTTGGAGGGGTTGGACATATTTAAGTCGGCAGGCCCTAATGATTTTCACCCAAAGGTACTAAAGGAATTGGCCTGTGTCATAGCAAAACCACTGGGGCAACTGTTGAAGTGCTTGTGGTGCTCAGGACAGGTCCCAGAGGACTGGAAAAGGGCCAATGCGGTCCCTATTTTCAAGAAGGGGAGGAAGGAGGACCTGGGTAATTATAGGCCAGTTAACCTCACCTCTATTCTTGGGAAAAACCTTAGAAAAAATCATAAAGGATCACATTTATGGGGGGTGAGTGGGTAATACAATGCTAAGGGGCAACCTGCATGGGTAAAATAGCAGGCAGATCCTGCCTGACTAACCTGGTCTCTTTTTATGACCAGGTCACAAAGTGCTTAGATACAGGAGTAGAGGTAGATGTTATTTAATTGGATTTTAAAAAGGCCTTTGATACAGTGTCCCATCCAATTCTTAAAAATAAACTATGTAGCTGTGATGTGGATTTTTTTCAGTCAGGTGGGTAGAAAACTGGCTTATGGGATGCACCCAGAGAGTGATGGTGGATGGGTTGGTTTCTACCTGAAGAGATATGGGCAATGGTGTTCCCCAAGACTCTGTCCTTGGACCAGTCCTGTTCAATATCTTTATCAGTGATTTGGATGAGGGTATAGAAATCAGTCTGTCCAAATTCGCAGACAACACCAGACTGTGGGGTATAGTAAACACACTAGAGGGTAGGGAGCGGATAAAGGCAGATTTGGATAGACTGAGGAAGTGGGTGGATCAGAATAGGATGCAATTTAACAAAGAGAAGTGCAAAGTGCTGCACCTGGGAAGAAAGAATCACCAGTACACCTATAGATTGGGAAATACCATTCTAAGTAGCATAGCAGTGGAAAAGGATCTCGGAGTCATAGTCTACACAAAAATTAACATAAGTCACCAATGTGACAAGGTAATAAGTAAGGCTAACTGCACTCTTTCTTGCATTAGTAGGTGCATCACAAGCGGGTCCAGGGAAGTTATACTTCCCCTCTATGCGGCATTGGTAAGATCCCAGCTGGAGTACTGCGTCCAGTTTTGGATGCCACACTTCAAGAAGGATGTGGATAACCTGGAAAGGGTTCAGAGGAGGGCTACTTCTATGGTTGAGGGGCTGCAGGTAAGACCCTATGAAGACAGATTAAGGGACGTGGATCTCTACAACCTCTGCAAGAGAAGGCTGAGAGGTGATCTTGTGGCTGTCTACAAACTCATCAGGGGGGTCAGCAGGGAATAGGGGATACTCTGTTTACCAGGGTGCCCCTTGGGGTTACTAGAAACAACAGCCATAAAATGAAGGAGAGCAGATTTAGATTGGACATCAGAAAGAAATTCTTTATGGTGAGGGCTGCAAAAATATGGAATGGGCTTCCAAGTGAGGTGGTGCTTTCCCTTACCTTGGAGGTGTTTAAATGGAGATTAGACAAGCACCTGGATGGGGTCACTTGACCCCAGTGCTCTTTGTTGCCCTGAGCAGGGGGTCGGACTCAATGATCTAATAGGTCCCTTCCAACCCTAGACATCTATGAAATCTAAAAAGTTTAGAAAATATTCCAGGAGGAAAAACAGCAAAGTTTAATGGCTCCTGGGATCAGGAGAAGGAATGCAACAGAAAGGGCCTGGGTGACCAGAAGGAGGTAATGCCATCTGTTGTGGGAGGATAAGGAAAGGAAAGAAAATCTGGGATTCAGATGATGAACTCTGGATTAACTGCTGCTCACTATCACTAGATTCAAGGTTCTGTATCTGTTCAGAGGCATTTGTAAATATCTGAGCATCTAGAGGGACCTTAGGGACCTGTTTATCTGAGATAGGTCTGAATTTTAAGCCATCAGAGTAAACAACTTTAAAACAATGGGGTCTGGACTCCGAATAGGAATGCTACAGTTTAAACCCATCTCTATTGTAAACTGACACTTCAAATTAGCCAGTCCCATGAACAGCTTTAAAAAAAGCTCAGAAAAACACTTCGTTGCTGAGCATTGGTCAAATGTTTTGAAAGAGATAGAGACTTAGGACGTAAGAACCACTTACTGCAGCTTAAAGTAGAGCAGCTTAAACAGAAGCTAAGCATTAGGGCTAGGGACAGACATTATACATAAACTGGTTTAAGTGATCAGAAACAGGTTTAAACCTGTAACAGAACAGACATCGAGTCTGAAAATGGCTGAAACTAGTTTAAGATAAACCTGGTTGAATGTAGTATCAGACTTAAGTGATCTGAGTCAAACTGGGTTATGCAATGTCTGTCCCAGACTCCTTCCTGGTTTAAGTTGAGCAGAGTCCCCCAGCATCCAGCCTTGGGCTATGCTGTCTACTCCAGAGAACAGGGCTGGCCCCACCCCTCTGCTCCCTAGCCAGAGCTCCAGCAGAGACTGCTTCCTCCTGCCCCCCACCCTTGCTGCTCAAGCAGGGATTCCCCCTTCCCTCCCTCCCATCTCCCAAAGCATAGACCCCAGTCCCACAAACCCTAGGCATATGGCATGCTAGCTAATGCTGAGAGGTATGTGTGTGTGTGTGTCTGTGTGTTTTGGGACAGACAGACAGAACAGTCCACTTAGGGTTTTTTGGAGCTAATCAACAGGTTACCTGGTAATGCCTCTCCATTTCTTCCTTGGAAAGCCTGTTTAAGAAGAGCTGGAACTAATGAGACAGGCTTTTGTTTTGTTGATAGGCTGATAAGCATTGTTATTAGCTCCCTGCTGGCTCCCTCACCTGTTAGGTGAGCAGACAATATAAAAAAAACAGGGAGAGGAAGATTGAAAAGCTCCATATCATCAACAGATGCATGCACTGCATGCACCCCCTTTGTCTGAGTGCTGGCCCAGGGCTGGGGTCTGGCAACACTTCCACCCCTTGAGCAGCGAGTGGGAAAAAGGCTGGGACAGTGAAAGCAGGGTGCACTCCCTAATCAAAGCATCCTGCTGGGGCCTGGCCACAACCCCCACCCCCCCAGCTTTGCACTATGGAAGGGAAGGGAGGGCTGCTCTAGCACCCCTCAGCTTCTAGCCTGAGCCACTGCAGGCATGTGCCTGCATTTCCTCAGTCCAGAGGGAATGTCTGTACAGTTCCAAACCGGTTCAACCTAGGCAGGTTAGACTAACCTGCAAAGATTTAATCAATTCAGGCTCAGTTTTTTTGAATATCTGTTCCTAGCACAAGAACTTACCAATGTTTTGCTGCGGCCACTGCCACCTCCTCTTTTGGCAGGGAGAAGCCTGCTGCTCCACGGGAGGAGGAGGCGGGCAGGGAGGAGGGACCTGCCTCGCCAGAGGCTGGAGGAGGCAGTGGCAGTGGAGGGACTGTTTACATGGCCAGCCCTGAAGGGTGAGTGGGGGAGGAGGGGGGGTGATGTAAAGACTTCCTGAAACACTTCATCATTCATGATGAGCAATTCGCTAGTAGTTTAATAATAGTCCAGGACTGAGCACAAGTTTTGTTTTCACTGAAGCTGATCAATGATGGGCACGGACTGTTTTTTTCCCTGGCATCTTCCAGTATGGGAGAATGCTCCCTTTCCATATGTAATTACCCTAATTAAATGGTTTCTTGCTTAATTCATATAAACAAGATACACTGCCAGGAAAAGACTGTTATTAAGCCTCATTTTTTTAAACTGTATTTACTGCATCAGTCTCCATCTACAGTAGTTATTATTTGCCATCTTGTTACTCAGCTGGATGGTTACCAGGGGTTTTAAATTTGAGACAGATTTGGCAAGAATAGCTTCAGTCTTTTAGACTAAGTGATTGATATGTAACCTGCAGGTTCTCAAGTAGGCATATCTAAGACATCAGTCTAAGCATATTCCAAAAATGACAAATCATTCAAAGAGACAGGCACTCAGGATGACATTTTTCCAAGCAAAATCTTCTGTAAAGGAAGCTGAAATGAAATTCTTCACTAGCCCGTAGGGATTAGGATTTAACGGATCTTTTCAGCAATTCATTTCCTCAGATCTAAGACTAGGCTTTCATTCATTACCATGCCATATTACCATAGCACTATGCAAATCTCAGCTATGATCAGGGCCTCACTGTGTTAAGCACATAGTACAGGAAAGTCCTTTCCTCAGTCATCTTATAATCAAATGGACAGGAGCAACAGAGGGCAAAAGGTGAAACAGAAACACTGAGAAGGTAAGTGAGTCCTTCAAGCTCACCCAGGAAGTCAGAGGTATGGGTAGAAAGAGGACCCAGGTCCCCTACCTACTGTACCACTCTGCTTCTGCATTTCAAATGCTCCTCTGCTAGTCATTGGGGTCCCATTCTTTACACAGTTTGAAACACAGGAAACATCACTGACTTATTCAACATTTCACAGGAAGTTACACTTCAAAAAAATGTGACACAGCACTCAAGGAACAGGCACTGAATTTTGTCCCCCTTGGGATGACACAATTCTCCTCCTCAGATTACATACAACCACAGTGACACGCACCTACTGTCACTGTGCAGCTGGCTGTAGGAGGGGCGGAGGTAGGGGGTCCAGATGGGAACTCCCTCTAACACATGGAGAATGTTACACAGTTTAAGTGGCACCGTCTTTCCATAGCTATGACTAGAGTTAAGCATATGGGCCTCTGCCATGGTTGGCAAATACAATCCTCCCCCATCAACTGAATTTACAAATAGCCAACATTTCCCACAGCACATCTGTGCTGGATCTCACAATGGTCAATCTATAATACACTGGCCTATGTTCTTCGGTCAACTCTGTTCCACAACCCCGTATTGTGGACAAAATCTTTACTCCTTTCTTTTTACCCTGGTATGCTCCGTGCATGTTTTTCCCTACAAAAAGAATCCTATTCCTTGATTTTTTTATGTGCTTTGTTTTCCTGTTGCACAGCAGGAGCTTGTCAAACAGCAAACTCTTTGCACCTGGGAAATCAGAAAGTATTAATCCAATTGCATTCTGCAAAGGTGCATCCTGTGAGTAAGCTCTGACCCTTGGCAGCAGACTAGATATCTTCCCCCCACCCCTCACAGGGCTGATTACTATTAATGCAACAGAGAATTGCTTGGAAATAATAGTAATTCTGCAGGAAAAGCAGGCAAACAATTCCTGTCATTATCTGTAGTCTACACCACGAAGATAATATTCTCTAAATTGGTTATGTTCGGTGTTCACACAGCATGGGCTGATTTAGAATGAGCTTCTTTAGAATGTACCCATCCTTGGGAAATACCTTTGGACACGTGTGCCCTAAAAGCCTATTCAGAAAGGAAGAAGCCATCTGTCGAGCTGGGTGCTTAGAATAGGTAACTATTAGATTCTTCTGCTAATCAAGGAGAGGAGAGAGCCACAGGTCTGCATGCAGACTTAGCGATAGCAGAAGACAGAAAAGACTCAATAACAAGTCACTTCACAGCCTTTTTACAGGGCTTTTTTATTTCCAGAACCAAACTCAAAATTAAAAGAAATCCAGTCAAGCTATAGGGTAGACAACCATCCCTAACTCACCACAGACAACAGGATTCATAGATTCATAGATGTTAGGGTCGGAAGGGACCTCAATAGATCATCAAGTCCGACCCCCTGCATAAGCAGGAAAGAGTGCTGGGTCTAGATGACCCCAGCTAGATACTCGTCTAACCTCCTCTTGAAGGCCCCCAGGGTAGGGGAGAGCACCACCTCCCTTGGGAGCCCGTTCCAGACCTTGGCCACTCGAACTGTGAAGAAGTTCTTCCTAATATCCAATCTAAATCTGCTCTCTGCTAGCTTGTGGCCATTATTTCTTGTAACCCCCGGGGGCGCCTTGGTGAATAAATACTCACCAATTCCCTTCTGTGCCCCTGTGATGAACTTAAAGGCAGCCACAAGGTCGCCTCTCAACCTTCTCTTGCAGAGGCTGAAAAGATCCAGTTTCTCTAGTCTCTCCTCGTAGGGCTTGGTCTGCAGGCCCTTGACCATACGAGTTGCCCTTCTCTGGACCCTCTCCAGGTTATCCGCATCCTTCTTGAAGTGCGGTGCCCAGAATTGCACGCAGTACTCCAACTGCGGTCTGACCAGCGCCCGATAGAGGGGAAGTATCACCTCCTTGGACCTATTCGTCACGCATCTGCTGATGCACGATGAAGTGCCATTGGCTTTTCTGATGGCTTCGTCACACTGCCGGCTCATGTTCATCTTGGAGTCCACTAGGACTCCAAGATCCCTTTCCACCTCTGTGCCACCCAGCAGGTCATTCCCTAGGCTGTAGGTGTGCTGGACATTTTTCCTCCCTAGGTGCAGCACTTTGCATTTCTCCTTGTTGAACTGCATCCTGTTGTTTTCTGCCCACTTGTCCAACCTATCCAGGTCTGCCTGCAGCTGTTCCCTGCCCTCCGGCGTGTCCACTTCTCCCCATAGCTTTGTGTCATCTGCAAACTTGGACAGAGTACATTTGACTCCCTCGTCCAAGTCACTGATGAAGACATTAAAGAGTATCGGTCCAAGGACCGAGCCCTGCGGGACCCCACTGCCCACACCCTTCCAGGTCGAGACCAACCCATCCACCACGACTCCCTGGGTGCGTCCCTCTAGCCAATTCGCCACCCACCGGACTGTGTAGTCATCCACATCACAGCCTCTTAGCTTGTTCACCAGTATGGGGTGGGATACCGTATCGAAGGCCTCATCATTTCCCTATAGCATTGTCCTTTACACCATCTCTCTCTCTCTTCCTCCCTCTACTTCCCCCCCCCTTTTTTTTTAATAATTCCCCCCAGATCCAAACCACATGATAAGCAGGAACCCAGTGATCCCTTACTGCCAGAGTGCATTTACACATTGTCACAGTGATAGAAATCAGCTTTTCCATTACAGAAGACCTACATTCACGCACAGAAGGGTCCAGCTATTAAGAAAAACACCACCTTACTTTATCGATCTGGGTACGAGTAACTAGTAATTTTTCCAGAAGCGGGTTGAGGATATTATCTTCCCTAGCAGTGCTGACAGTGTGATATTTTGCTTACTGACGGTGTGATATTTCACTCTGAGCACAGGAAGCTGTGATCAGGTGGAGAAGGGCTGCGTGTCTTGGCAGGTCAGAGTGTGGAAGGATAGAGGGGAGAAAGCAGCAGGATCTAGCAGACGGGTAGCTAAAATGAGTAGCACGTACCATACATTTTGCAACACCCCAGCAGCAATGATCAAATTTTGCAGAATAGCAGCAACTATCGCAGATGAAGAATGTTCATTACATCTCAACCCAGCTTCAGCAATGCTGCAGAGCTCCAGCTGCATGGCAAGAGACCCGAGGCACCTCTAACTCCCATTCAAATCACTCAGCCTCTGGCACTTGTACCGTAGAAAGTCCTTACCGGTCTTATGTTGTCATTACATTCATGCAAGGCAAGACAGGCAGCAGCAAAGGAACAATTTGAGTGGACATTGGAAGCTCCAAGCCAGGCAGTAACTAGGCAACATCACCAGGACCCTAAGCCTTGGGACCCATCCCTGCATCCTTGGAACATCCCCCCGTTCCTTCACATTGCAGTTTCTTTTCCCATTATAGCAGGGCAGGCTGTACGTACAGATGCCTAAGGTGCGATCGCAGCCCCCTGTACACCTCAGATGACCTGACTGGGTAACTCCTTCCCTTGTGCGAGGGGCACAGCTTGCTCTGCAGTCACTCTGGCAAGTCAGTCAGCATGCCGGCTTCCCACAGCGCTTTGCTTTCCCAGCCTGTTGGCACATGATCTGTGGGAGGTGTGACCATTTATACCCTGTTCCTTGCACAGACAGGCAGCTCATACCTGTGCTCTCACTGAGCATCACCATTGAGCCAACCAACCACTCGGGTTAGGGAATACTCACTTCTTAATGATGGTGGGCACTGGTATGTTCCCTCTCTTGGGTCCCATACTTCAGCAGTCCCTTTTGGACTTCCCCTTCACCCACAAATTCATCAGCTCAATGGCCTGGAACATGCATGTCTTTTGCCTGATCTTCCCTAACCCAAAATGTTAAGGTCACAGAGGTACAGATCAGAAAACTGTTTCTATCCAACCATTTCCTACAGCCTATTTCAAGTTCCCCAAAATTTTCCTTAGGTCAAGTTGCCTCTGCTATAGGTCAGCCCCTCAATTTTTGCACTTCTCCACCAACAACACTCTTATGATCCTCTGGAATCAGTTTAAAGGTAAGGAGCTAGGCCACTTGACATTGATCACAGGCACCAGACTATACAGGCCCCATCCACCTACTTATAGGCTCTTATGTCCTTTAACCCCAATGGCGGTCCCTGGCCTTCACCCCCTGAGGCAACTATATGCCCTGCAGCAGGACCAGGTTCCAGCACCGTGGAATTGTTCTGGGCAGGGCTGCCCCTAGCGGGGAGGGAATTGGGGCGACTGTCCCAGGCCCTGTGCTGTGGGGGGCCCCGCAGAGCAGGGCGAAGCAGCAGCAGTGTGGAGCTTGGTGGAGCAGCAGCTCCATATCCAGCCACTCGCTACCACCCCCCGCCACCGCTCCTGCTGCTGCTGCCACCGCCAGTGGGGTTCAGGGCCTGTGGGGTCAGAGTGAGGGCAGGACCCCGCATGGGCTGATTTGCCCCGGGCCCTGCACCCTGCTCAGGTCAGCTCTGGTTCTGGGGCTCTTCTGTTCTGCCTCCAGCCAGCTTCCTATAGCATGGACGCCGAGGCTAAGTACAGACAGTCAAAAAGCCCAAGGCTGAATCAATCCAGTCTTTGCAGGTTAGCCTAAACGGCAGAGATTAAACTAGGAAACAACTGGACAGACATTCACTTTTGATTCAGGAAATGCAGCCACATGCCTGCAGTGGCTCAGGTTAGAAGCTAGGAGGTGCTACAGCATGGCTATCTAGCATGTAGCCAGCGTGGGCTGTGTATTTGTTTCCTCTTCCTGCTGCCCACAAGGTCTCTGGGATTTGCAGTCCAGAATTATAGCAGCAGGACTCTGCAGAGTTGTTCATCACTTCCTTTTCCTGATTCCAGGTGCCTCTGGGATTTATAGTTCACAGTCACAGCCAGCAGTAAGTTTTTAGGAAGACAGGGCAGCTCTGTACTTGGGGGAAGGGAAGCTTAACCCCCTCCCTGACCCCAGACCCCAGCTGGGGTTTGCCTGGAGGTGGGGGCAGTCCCTGCTCTCCCCCTCCACCCCCAATCCTTCTGTGATAGAGCAGACAGCACAGCCCAGCCCAGGGACTAACCTGCAAAGATTGAATCAATTCAGGCTCCAGCTTTTTGAATGTCTGCCCCTAGCCCTTGAGGCTCCTGGACACAGGCAACATCCTGTACTTCTCTCTGGCTCATTTCCTACTAGACATAGTAAAACAACCTACACTGCCTACTGCTGCCACACATAGTCTCTCTTATATCCTAGCCTGGATTGAATAGTCTGGGGAAGGGACTGCTGATTGGATTGTAAGAGTCACTGGAAATCTTCTTAGTCTGTTAAAGAATAAGGCATTGTGGCTCCTCCAGTCACAGCCTCTCACAGAAGGCTCAGAGAGCACGTGCCACAAAATAAAAGTGCTTTGACAGGCAAGCAATCAGAAACAAAGAGAACATGTAGTATCACGAGCTGAAGAGCACACAATAACACAATATGGAGGGTCCCTGCTCATTAGGATGATTTAACTGCCAAGATACTGCCAAACTAAATTAACCATATATGCAGCAAAAAAACCCCAGCACATGCTTTTTTAACGGCTGTGAAAGTGAATGTCTGTCCGCACCTGGACTTCTGGGTCCCCTCTCCCCAGACAGCATCATCCTCCACTCCAGACTGCTGCTTATCTATCACAGTTTGGGACCTCTGCCTTTACTCTGTCCTGCTAAATCCCCAACATCTTAAATCAGAAGTCATCCTGCATGAGCCTCCAGGAAGTGGCTCAAGCTGGTTGTCCCTTTGTTCAGGCTTACACTGCCTGCTCTTTGACCTCCTGAGAAACATTTACTGGGTGCACAGTTCTATCACGGTGCATTAAGCGGTACCCAAGGGCAGGAATGAAGGGGCACTTGACCTTGCCCCTTTGAGCCTTGATCACAGCACAGACCAGACAGGTTTGAACTAGGTTCTCCTGGCTTCAACCACCCTGAATATTAGACAGTGATATGCTGGATTTGCACAGCACAGCACAATGGCAATCAGCATCCCCAGGGTAATTTCAGTGAACAGCAGTCAGTCCCCTTCTCCCTCACCAATGCACCTACAGTACAGGCTGTCTCAGGAAACCTTTTTAAAGCTGGATTTGTTTGGCTCACCTTTGTGCTATTATCCAAGTCTCCCTGTATGGAATGCACAGTATTTACATTATATATAACACAGCATGGAAAATACAAAGGAGTGGGAAGCTTTATACGTGAACTGGTCCTTGACCTTCGTGAAAGATCATAATTGCATCTTGGTTACCTAAGAGTGAATGCAGACAATCCAGGGAAAGGTGGCAGGTCAGAGATAATGTTTGGTGAGCTTCACTCATAGCTTACCCTGTGGTCTCTCTCCCTTATAAGGTGCAGTATCAGGCATGGATATATTCTTTGGCACACTAAGAAGCTGGACAACAACATATTTGGCCCATTTCACCCCTTCCAGAGCAGGTGCTGTGTTTTTCTTACTATGGGATTCTAACAGAGGATGAAATTACCACAGCTTTGAAATAAGAATCCAAACTGAAGCATGAGATCCAAGAACTCCCAACCCCTGGATGGTGTTTGATATCCAACCCAGGGTTCACATCTTGAACTAGCCTCTACTGTTCCCAACAGCAAATGGAAACAATGACAAACGGCAAATGGAAATGGCAAAACTCCTTTTGACCTCCCCAGGGCCAGAATTTCACCCACTGCATGTAGATAAACCCTAAATGGTTGGGCAGTATTTTTTCCTTCTCAGTGATGGCATATTCAGAAGCTAGAGTAGGAGTTTTCAACCTTTTTCTCAACCTTTTCCTTCCCAAGGCACCCCTAGCATGCTATAAAAACTCCATAGCCCACCTGTGCCACAACAACTGTTTTTCTGCATATCCAGTGTGTGGGGTGGGAGGGGCGGGTATAGGCAACACATCAGAGGGACATGGGGGGCTATGTGCCCCCCCCATTTTTGCACCCACAGGGGGCACGGGGCTGCAGCCTAGCTAGACCAACATGGATAGAAGCCACCTCTGTGACTCAAGAGGTGTTACCCAGCACAGAAGGGCAGGGTCTGGCGTAGGAGGGCAGAGTGGGGTAGCAAGACTCATTGTCACTGCTGCCGGGACCCCTGCATCAGCTGCAACACCAGGAGCATGAGGAATAACGGACTGGGGAAGAGGATGCACTGGCCTCACCTCCTCCTGCTGCTGAGCTGCCCTGCCACTGTGGCCCAGCTGCCACTGATGCCACCACTTCCCTCAGGCTACGACTCTACCCTGGAGCAAAGTGGGGTGGGGGGCAAACCTGCTCACAGCTCCCGAGGGGGCTGCAGCCCCTCAGTTGAGAACTGCTGAGCTACAGGACACTCTCCACTACCTGATAATAACCTGGTCCTACTGTCATACAGTTCAGCAGTATTGCACTTCATGAGGATCTTCACTGATTGCAGAGTGAAGGTCTGCTCAGTAGCTTCCATCAGGAATCCCAGCTATTTATTTATTTAAACTTCTCCCTAAAAGGCTCAGGGTGGCTTATAATAAAAGATGAAAAGTTATAGAAACAGAACAATACATTACAAATAAGAATGTCCCACACCTGTTCAGCACCACAGCTCCTCTCTTCACTGCCCCTTACTCAACTGGATGACTTCCTAGATTGCAAGGTGCAAGTGTGAATAAGTGAGAGCAATTCTGGCCTCACTGGGGGAGGAAACAGAAGCAGTCATTGTTGTGTGCCACGTCCGTGGAACCCAACCACAGCATAATGCCTTCAGGGAGGCAGGAGGCTGTGAGGCCTAATGAAGAAAACACTGGACGAGAGCTCAGAAGATCTAGCCTCTGTTGCCAGCACTGCCACCAACCCGCTTAGCGATCTATATCAAGGCCATTCTCTCCTCCGTGTCCCAGCTTCCCCATCTGTAATACAGGAATAAGGACACTGGTTCAGACTGTAAAGCTCTCTTTAGCCTAAAGTGCTGTGCGGGACCTGCAGGTTGTTCCTATTTTCATTTGGGGGCAAGTCCCACTCCTCCTCAGCCCAGAAGTCCTCGAAGTACCAGCTTCTTGATACATTCATCTCCCCCTCTGCCATATGGAGGTCAGGTCTGAAGCTCAACCCTGTTAAGTGAACCTCTGGCCTTTCCACATTTTAGATTGCAGGGCATTTCCTCATGCAAAGGCCAAGAGGGATTTGGCTTTGTTATCCTTTGCTGAAGGCAACGTATGTTTGACGAAATCCTGTGGAAGCCAATGCCTGCCTCCCCCAGCCTCCTAGAAGAATCGCACAAAATATTTCACATGCCCAGCTCCACACATCTCTCCCACATTGGGATGAATCAAGTGGTGTCGACACTCTGCCACTGTGCTGTAAAACTTTAGTTAGGGCACACTGATATTCAGCAAACCATGGGCACAACTCTCCATAACAGGATATTTCACTTACACAAGCTTTACCTTGCAATTTTCTGGGCAAAGACCAAGTTGATCATTTATCCTGCCCTGCTGAACAGTTTGAACTGGTCTGGTCTGGCACACAACCCCCCCCCCTTCAGCAAACAAATGTGAGGGAACCGTGAAAAAATAAAGGGAAGCAGCATCCTTTCTAACCCTACTTTAATCCATATTAAACTTCAGCCAAAGCTCCATTCAAAAAAGTTTACTAGTCAGCATAAGATACCATGAATCCCTGGCCAGCTAGAGCTTCACACCTTTAACTACACTTCAGGACAGGGAGGGAACTTGGAGCTCCTGGCTCTGAACAAGTGAAAGGAGAATCTCCATCAACTACTGGCGGTGTAAGGCACATGACACACAGCTGAATCAGCCTCACTCTTTCCAGGACAGAGCAATGGTGTGCGTCTGCTATTTTGAGTTCTGTTTATGCTGCAAACTGACAACGGGCTAGAACTTGCTGGCCGGGACCACCCGCTTTGTGGGGCTGCCGTTTACGCACTTGCAGCTTCTTCTGCTTAGGGAGCTGTTACATGGCATTAATCAAGCACTTAAAATGCAACTCATGAACTACGGCTGACTCGGCTGGATTTACAATGTTTTCTGGAGTTTACATAGTGCTTTGTGAAGCCTTAAAATGACACATTTTCTGTTTCCTAATAGGCTGGGGTCTAAAGGGAATATAGTCTTATTCAGATGCCTGCCCTGAGACAGAAGAGAACTAATTAGTGGGGCTGCCAAGCTGATTGGTAGCAGTATGGACACTTAACAGGAACTGAAAATCCCCCTGTCTTTCCGGTAGCAGGCTGGAAACATGTCTCTTTAGCTGCTTACAATACACAGTAAATGAAAAATGGATCTGATGCAAGAAAAACTGAGGGAACAGACACAATTTACTAACAAGAAATAGGACGGCACCAGAGTACTGCATACCTGGTACTTCTTCCTGGGACCAATTCAAAACAGGCAGACAGGGACTGCCTGGAGCAGCACCAAGATGCCCCCGTTTCTGATGCACGTTGGATACGTTTTCCTCTTGGTCCACACATATTAATAATCTCAGAGGAGGTCAGTTGGAGCACGGCCTACCGAGGAAGCGTGCCGGGACCTCCTACCACTACTCCATCTCTAAAGAACCATGTTCAGCTTGGCCAGGGGTTCTCAGACTTCTTTGAGTCATTTTCCCCACTTTTAAGTTTGCTTTGTGTACTTACAGGATGCTGATGCTGCCACATGGATAATTCAAAGTAACATCTTAGGTCACTGCTCTCACTGTAACCTTGCCAGGAGGTTCTCCATTTTCTTCCTTTCCCCCTTTCCCTCTATTTACATTTCCCTGTGCCCGTCTTCTGTTTTCCCACTCTTTCCTCTCAGATACCCCTAGGAGCTCTTCACTTACCCCTAGGGGGATGCATCCTCTACTTTGAGAAAAAACAAATGACATGGGCGGGTCTAGGATTTTGTAAAGAGAGGCAGAGAAGCACTGGCCAATACTGCAGAGATGATGGCATCCCCCAGCTCCCCCTGCCCTTGTACCAGCCACTGCTGCTGTCCCTAGCTGAGACTGGCTCTCCACACAGCCCAGCCAGAGCAGGGCAGGAGCAGGTCTGGCACTCTTCCTGCCCCTGGATCAGCCAGAGACAGTGGAATCAGTGGGCTGGGGATGGTGGGACTGGGAGCGCAGGGGATGTGCCGCTGAGCGCAGAGGAGAAGGAAGGGGGTGCTGAGAGCCAGGGCAGGTAATTCTTACCTGCTTTGGGGGCTTAAAAAGTCCCTGGCGGCTGCTCCTGTGGTGTGGTCTTAAAAGGAGGTTATGACTGCACCTTTGGATCTGCCCTTGCTGAATGAGGCTGACTACACAGGCAAAGTGCAGCTGATGGTTTCAATCTACTCCTAGAAGATGCTCATACATAGCCTTTTCTAGGAAAACAGCAAAGATGAGACAAGCAGTGCTGCAGCAGACAAGAGTAACACAGAGAAAGCTAGTGGGAGAACAACATGAGTCAGGCCTCCAAGATTTGACCTTAAGGAACATTAATGTAAATGCTCTCTGCTAACTAGAAATGCAGAGCCTTGGTTCTCTGCTGCTCCGCCCCTCGTGTAGCCATTTACATTACGCTAAATGGGTTCAAAATGCTCCCCCTCTGAGTGTGGATTGAGAAACATGGTCATATTTTACAACGACTTGTACAAGTGTAAATGGCTCCAGGCGGTGAATTTAAACTCTCACTGACCCATGCAGAGGTTAGTAGTCTTCTACAACTACCCGCTAATGGAGTTAGTCCTCCAGCTTGAGCACGCTTCACTGGTGCAGGTCCAACCTTACTGATAACCTGCGCTGGCTGACAGTGGAGAATCAGGTTGCTGCGCAATCCTCAACTATCAGATCCAAATCCTCATTTCAAGCACCCCAAGGCTGCTCAGATCTGGGGACCAGTTTGGGCTCATGTTGATCAATTTTTTACTTTCTGTTCCAGCATCACAAAAATACTGCATGAGAGACAGGAACTACAGCGGTGATTCTCAACCAGTGTGCCAGGGCACTCTGGGGTGCCACATCCTTTGAAGGTGGCTGTGAAGTAGGAGGAGATAAACAGATAAATTAAGCAGACACACTCAGGTTTAGGGTTGCCACTGCCTGGATGATTCCCCACTCCTACCACCGAGCCCCTCTACGTGAAGGCACATAATGTAATACATAGTGGGTTTTTTTAACTAGGTGCCATTCAATTCACAAACATTATGGAGAGGTTCCTCGAGTCCAGCGAGGGATGCCCTGAGTGTAAAGAGGTTGAGAATCACTGATCTACAGCAAGGAAAAAGGAGGCATAGCTACAGAAGCCTTTCGATTGGAACAGTATGACAAAGTTAGCACTTGACATAAAATAATCCTCAAAAAGTTTGAGGTGCTACAATTTAGAGTGCTGGATTCAGCGTGTAGCCTTATTGCACTAGAGAG
Organism: Alligator mississippiensis; assembly: GCF_030867095.1. Lineage (NCBI taxonomy): Eukaryota > Metazoa > Chordata > Crocodylia > Alligatoridae > Alligator > Alligator mississippiensis. Next base: position 288,140,865 of record NC_081826.1, read on the forward strand.
TGAGGGCTTCCCGTAGAGCTGTAGCTGTCAAAGGAGATTAGGAGGCAGAGGCAGATGAGCACTGCCTCACTGAGCTTGTGTGAAGTCAAACTCATGACCTGGCATGGCAGACAAGGACACTGTGAGATCCTGCTGGAATCTGGGGCAGCAGATATGCACACACCGTCAGAAGCCCAGGGTCCAAGAGACAAGGGTAGGACCACAGATGGGGTGGTGGAGAGTTACCAGAGAGCACTGCATTCCTTGGGCCCATGTACACACCATGAACTTCATTCTGCCAGGAAAGCGAGGTGCAGAAAGACTCGGATTTGACCACCTCAGAGCCAGGATCAGGAATCTCAGCTCCTGACCCTCAGCCTGGTCCTTTAATTAGAACAAGTGTCTTTCCTCCCAACCCCCTTCCTTTCATGATATTGCCAACAGTGCTGTACTCCCAATGCTGTGGTACCTGTGCTGAAAGTGGAGACAGACTCCTGTTCTCCAGGGCAGCCTTCACCTGCCCCGACTATGAGAAGAGCCTTTCTCTTCCTGTAGTCCCCTGTCTTATTCACTACACACCTTCCAAATATTTCCTAATAGCACAGGGATGTGAGAATCAGGAACCTAAGTTTCATTCCTGGTTCTGTACAGGCAGTAACTTAGTGGGTTTGGGCACTTCCTCCCCCAACCCAAAACCTCACCCTTTCTGCTCCAGTGCTGTCTCTTTTCCACCCTGGCTCCTTGTCCCATTCCCATTCTCCTTGGTTGAATAGTCCTAATCTCCACTCTTCAGGCTTTTCATGCCAGTCCTTGTTTTCTTGCCCAGCCTGTCCTTATCCCCTCATCCAGACTTGCTGCCCAAGTGCCTGTCTTTCCAAGACTGAGAGTGTCTCAGTTCCCCATACCCAGTCCCATTCTCCTTTCCAAGCCAGCCCCCAACACATGCATTTTTTTGTCTGACCAGCCTCTCTATCCCCATCAGCCCCAACAGGCTTGTAGTCCATGTCTTCTTGTCTAGCCAGTCTTGGTTTTCCTCATTTCCCTGCTCCTCATCCAATCTTAGTGTCCTCTTTATGGCCAACTGGCTCCCAGTACCATTATCTTATTTCCCTTGGCAGATTCCCTTGGCACCTCTCACCTATATAGTTTCCTTCCCACTTCAGTCTCAGACTTCCACTCCACAACCCATTCCTGCTCTTATCCATCCTGCATTCAAATTGGATTGTTTCCTCTCCAATGCTGCCTGAGGGCCAGAACAGGGCAGACAGGCTTCATGCCCTCATTTCTTGGGCCCAACTCCAGCCTGACTGACAGCAGCCAAGAGGTTGGAGAGAGCTTCAGACACCTGTAGCCCTGAGTCGGAGCAGGCTCAGTCACCCTGCAGGGACACTGCATCTTGCAGTCTGCACTGGCTGCAGTGAGTGGTTCAGGCATGCTCTGCCAGGACAGAGAGCTTAGCTGTGAAGTTTAGCAAGTCTCTAACAAGCAGGTACAAACTGTGATTTGGCCAGATTTTCCTGGAGTGGGCAAAAAGACACAGCCCTAAAATAAAGGCGCCCCTTTCACCACATTTCAAGTCCACATTCCAGCGCGCGCAGGCTTCACAAAGTAAAAACAGTCAGGATTTAACATGGGCAAAATATTCTTGATCAGCCTGGTTCTGAGAAATGACTCAGCCATTTCAACTGAAGTTTTCCAGGAGAATTGCAACCTGAGAAAGACACCTGGCATGCAAAATGTAATCCCCAACCCTCTAGGGTGTCAAAGTTATTATCAGCTGTAAAGGTCCTAAAATACAGTGTGCTGGGCATTCAATGACTCTAATGCCTATAATGCATTCAGACTAGAGTGGCCCGCTATGAGGGGTTGAACGGTGTTCAGCTTCTAAGCTATTTACTCCATTGCCTCTGAGACTGAAATTACTGTAGTGCCTTTTGCATGAGTTGTATGAAATGGTCTCCAAACACCACCTCTTTCCCTCCCCTAAGTCAGTAAAGAGCAGGAACTCAACAACTAGTGGTTACTACCTATTTAAACCAAGGAAATCTTTCCTCATTTACTGAACTGCTTTCAACTGTCTCCGAGCCCCATAGGCTTGAAGGGAAACTAAGGAAACTTCAGCAAAGCTATCCAAGAGCTCATCAGTGATGTATACACAGCACTAATGAGCCTTGCTCCATTGCAACCAAAATCCCATGTGAGCCCAGGCAGTAAACGGGGGCAAAACTCATTTTAGTGATCTCTCTACAGGGGAACATATATGGGAGAAAGACAGTAAAAAACTCTTCTGGCTATTCTCTGGACTATGGAATTTGACTGCCTGTTGCAGCAGATTGATTACTAATATCAGGTAGATCATGAAGTGACAAGCTGCAAATAGAAACGTCCTGCAAATGAAAAACCAAGGGCATATAGCACAGAAGTGAGGACAAAGATTACTCAGACCTCGGTACTAGAATCACGGTGCTACAATCGGCTCAGAGAGAGAGGCGGCAATTCTGTGCACTGATACCCAGAAATGTATCTTTGGGGAGGGAGGGGACAGGAGGGAGGGCGCATGGAAACGGGATACCAACAGAAGATGTTTCAAGCAGTTGCAGCAAGTGCCCAGAAAATAATAATGAACGGTTGCCCATCAGAAAAAGCATTCTAGTACAAACAGGAAGATAGCAAGAGGCTGAAGAGATAGGAATGGCACAAGTACTGCTCTCACATGAGGATAACAAAAATAAATCAGGAATAAAGTATATCTAGTGTATGGGATCCTAAGGACATGGGTCTGGTTCACTGCACTCAGAAGCTAGACTACCAGCCCGAACTGAACGTGAATTCAATGATGAATGATCCCAAGGGTTAGAGGGCTGAGTGGAGAAGGGAGGTTCAGGGCTAAGGAAATAGTCTGAAGAAAATCTCATTAAAAGAACTAGCAGCAGTGGTTGTCATTCCACATACCTTATGTGAGTAGTGCTGATCCACAATCCTCGCCAGCCCAAAGTCACCAATCTTCAACACCAGGTCCTCCGTACTAATGAAGATATTGGCAGGTTTGAGGTCTCTGTGTAGTACGTTGGCTGAGTGAATATACTTCAGCCCTCTGAGGAGCTGGTACATGAAGAGTTTGGCATGTTCCTCTGTCAGCTTCCCCTGCTCTAGTAACCGAGCCAGATCAGTCTCCATGTACTCCTGGACTATGTACACCATGTTAAACTTGAAGAAATCCCCTTGCAGGTCAGCCCCCTTTGGCCCCAGCACCTCATGCACCTTCACGATGTTGTCATGGTCAAGCCTACGGATGATTTTGATCTCTCGGAAGGCATGTTTCATGCTCCGTGCATCGCTGATGGCGATCTTCTTCACCGCCACTTTGCGACAGCTCTTGCTGTCCACCGCGGACAGAACCAGTCCATTCACACCAAAGCCCAGGGGACTGAAGTTGATGAAGCGGGAGCCCAGATCGTAGCCATACATGCTGGCAATGCAGTCGCACTTCTCTGCCATCACGGGCACAGTCCTTTCCTTTGTTACTTGAAAAAACTGGGATAAGCGAACAGCTTCCAGGTCACAAGCATGTTTTCAAATAAAACCTGTCATGATCTGCAGAAGCTTGGGGGTTTTCTTGCTCTGAGCCCACGGTTTCAAGAGAAGAGGCTTCTTGATGTGCAGATGCAGTGAAAACAAACAGCAGCCCAAAAAGGTTTTTTTCAAAATAGATGGTGGGGGAGAAGTCTCCAAACAGCTTGGAAATTGGGAACACAGAATCGTTAAAAAAGAAACAGGTCTTCCTATCAAAACACAACAAGTTTATTTTTCTTGCTATTAAAAGATCAGCCTGCTAAATGTTTCAGCTACTCTGGCGTTTCTCTCTCAAGTCTGCAGTACAATAGTGAACTAATAGTCTAGCTGGTATTGTAGTATCTCTTCCTGGCCTTTAATTGCTCTCACTTCAGGTGTAGTTACTCAGTGGAGTCAAGTGAACTGACTGCAGTATTTAAAGGCAGAGCCCAGATATGTCCCACAGCCTGCTAGCTGGCCAAACATGGCCATCATCCCCCGAATTCTGGTGACAATATTCAAACTTGAGAGCTGGATTCAGATCCCAGTTTTCTTCCTCCAAAGCCTGTAATTCAGCAAGGTAATGCTATTCTCCTTCTTGTCCTCTCTCTATACGTGGCTCCCATTTTTCATCCCATAGGTATAAGGCTTGACAGAGGTAAAGCACTTTTTGGATTGACAGAGGTAAAGCACTTTCCATCTGCTGAGCTCAGTCTAGGAGAATTCTGCGCTCGACACTCCAAAACCTTCCCCTTGAATGTCTGTTGTGAACCAGCCCAAGTGCCATTTGATCTTTATAGCCAGCTGGAACGTTTATTGCTGGTGGAGTTTCCTGCATCATACAGTCTGGCTATCCCTCAGTAGTTCTCAGCCCTCCTCCTGGAAGAAAAGAAGAGATTGATTGATTTGATAACAACATCAAATATGCACTTTCTATGTAAATTCTCTCCCCTTGAAGGTTAAACATGAGCAAAACTGTAGGTGGGAATTATCAGCGGTGACCTTTTGGAAATTCATTAGTTATGCTCACCAATCGCACACATTACAAGCCTGCTTTCCGATGGATAGCCTTTGCTTTCCAGACTGAGAACAAAGGAGCTGAGAACTCTAGTTTTTCCTTTTGCTGTTTTTAACATGGGTTGAATATTTTACAAGGTAACTTGCCAATGTTTGAGATGTGATAACACCTACATCCCCAACTGTCCACTTAGACAGCACAAACATGCTTCACCGAATTGCAAGAAGATGCATTAGCTGCACATGACGTAACTGAGGCATTTTCTCCTAAGCAGCTACAAAGGAAGGAATTTGTCATGTTCTCAATTAACTTGTGCCCAGAAGCTTGTCAGTTTGGTGTTTTGCTCTTCGTATGCAAATAATGCAGTGCAAGGGAGAGAGACTCCCACCGATACACAAACAAATACCTGGCTGGTATTTGTGCCTGGCACCAGCAAAGGTTATTGAAAAAAATCACATCAGCCTGAGCTAAAATCATGATGCCGTTCATCTGGAGAGATCCCAGCATGCTCTATACACTCCACCAACAAGATGTACAGATGACATAAATGGGCCGCTTTACCTGCTAGTGAGGTGAAGCCACCTCTGAGACAAAATCTGGCAACTGGTTTAGCTTCCCAGAGCAGCACCACGTAAAAGGCAGTGTGCGATACCTGTAGCAGCTTTTAAACTGTGCATCCTTTGGCACAAGGACTTTGCTTTCATATGTGTTGGAACAGGATCTAGCACCCAAAAAAACCATCTGGGGTCCAGATTGGGCATGCAAGGTTTACTGTACCAGATGTGTGAAATAAAAGGTAGAGCCTATAACAGAAGCAAAGAGGAAGACTGGTTTAGTGGTCAGAAGGACCCGCTTAGGCTTGAGGAACCTGGATTAAAGTCTCATTTGTCACAGACTCCCTGTGCACAATGCACTTGGTCTTAGCACCTTGGTTCCTTATGTGAAAAATGTATATTAGGAACGTCCTCAACAGGTGCCAGGAGGAAAGAAAATAAGATGAAGATGGAGAACTTAGCAGAGAGCAGATTTAGACTGGACATTAGGAAGAACTTCTTCACAGTTCGAGTGGCCAAGGTCTGGAACGGGCTCCCAAGGGAGGTGGTGCTCTCCCCTACCCTGGGGGTCTTCAAGAGGAGGTTAGATGAGTATCTAGCTGGGGTCATCTAGAACCAGCACTCTTTCCTGCCTATGCAGGGGGTCGGACTCGATGATCTATTGAGGTCCCTTCCGACCCTAACATCTATGAATCTATGAACTGTAAAAGGCAGCAGTGGATCTAGGAGCAAGATGGGGGTGTGGGGGAGGGAAGGTGCAATGCCCCAATTTTGGCTGTGCCACACATGCCCACCGAGCTCTAAGCCTGCTGCTTGGTCAGTGCAGGCTCCTGCTGGAGCTGTATGTGAGCAGTGAGCTCTGCGCTCACCACCTGTTCAGGGTGGGGTCTGGCCAGAGCCTCTGTTTTCACACAGCTCCAGAGCCAAGGGGGTGAAGTGTGTGTGCAACCCTCTCTGGATCCCTCCCTGGTAACAAGGACCCTAAAAGTGTTGTAGATGGCAGTAGAGCCCCCATTAACCCTAGGCTAGGGAAGAGCATGACAACTACCAAGCCATCAGTACCATTTCTTATAGGAGCAGGAGGGATTACCAGAGACCTCCAAAGGTTTGTGAATTCAAAGAAGACTGACAAAGATCAGACAAAGAATGGCTCAGATTATACTGGACTCTAGTCCTCACCCCTGCTACTGTTGCAAAACAGCCACAGAGCCTAGAAGCTCTGTCAACTGAATAAATTGGTCCCTAAGGGCTGCCATTTAAAAAAAAAAAAAAGATTTCAGAGCATAGATTCCCCAAGCTGGGGCTGCTTTCCAGCAGCTTGTAAAGACATCAAGCTGAATTCAAACCTGGGATAAACAATCATTACTCCCACCAAATTCAAGGTCCAGTGGTAAATCTCCTAAACTTGAGATATTGGATGTTGTTGGCTCCGTTTCTGCAAACTCTGGCAGCTGCCAAAAATCTTACATCATAGAGAGGAGCCACGTGATTTAGCACATTTCTAAAGATGGACTAAATCTCGTCCATTTACCGTGGAGAACAGAAGCATTGTCTTGAGTGGAGCATGACAGTGAGCTCACAATGCAGCACATTTCTCCTCCATAAATCCTAATGGTACGAGACGTTCCAGAGAAAGGAGTGAATCTTCATTAAGACGGATGACGTGCGTCATTGTGAACGGGGGGATCTGTCGTGCACTAGCAGAGCCCACAATGAAGGCACACACGGCGAGCCCTGCTCAGGTGTCTTCTGTATGGAGGGCGGGGGAGAGGGGCAGGAATCCCTTTGCTTCACTGACACCTTGCCAGAAATAAACACAGAGGAGGGAAAAAAGCCAGATGAAAAAAAACCTGAAGTTGGCTTCATTTCTCATTCAGCGTCTCATAAGAATTTGTTCAGCACCAGCACTTGGCAGCCTGACAGCCCCAAACTGAGGTGGGGCCCGGATCCAGAAATCAGAGTCCGGGGGGCTTCTCTGGAGATCTTTGAACATGGAGAATTAAGGGACCACTTTTGATCCTAGGGCCAGGAGCTGAAATTAAACCTAACCTATCCCAGTCCACCCTGATCCCATGCATACTCCTGGCTTCTACTGTTTGGGCCCTGTAGCTTTTCAGAGCGCCAGTAGCAACTCTCAGGTAGCAGGAGCAGGTGGAGGGAAGGGGAATTATTTTGAGTATGCAAAGTAATACCACGCGCTTGCTGAGACTCTTTGGTTAGTGGCGCTGTTGTTAGGGGCTAGCAATAATAGACCTCAAGTACTTCCACGTGGTAGGTACCTTATCTCCACTTCTCAAATGGGCAACACAAAACCAAGTACTTGACTCACCCAGGTCACAGACCAGGTAGGGACAAAACCCAGCAGCCCCAACTCCCCATTTCTTATTTCCACCGTTATATCACATTGCCTCCCTACCCAGACTTTCCATCTCCTGTGGGTAGCACCAGGCAGCAGTGAAGAAATAATCTGACACCTCTGTCTAGACGAAGCTGCCTGTCATATTGGATGAAATAGTTTGAATGTTTGTAAAGGTTGCCCATTAGCCAGTTTCAGGAAGAAGATAAGATTTATCTCCTTATCTAGCTCATTGTTTTGGGACTACGTGCAAAAGGTCCTGACTTTGTTTAAAGTCTTAATTTAAATTTTATCTTTAGAAGCCTTTTACAAAGAGAGCAAATATCCTGAGTTCCGAGAGATCAAACCCTAAGGCCTTTTGACCAGATTAGTAAGAAAAGGGCATTTGCAGTGATATGGAAGTTTCCCAAAGGTAATTTAAAATGCTCAACAAGGCAAAAGAATCTGTTGAGTAAAATCCGAGCCCAAATTTGGGGGTAATGACAGGTTGAGTAGGAGGAGCCCACTGACGGCAGCTCACTCAATAAAAACTGTAACTTACTGTCCCAATTTGGAGGTGACTTCACTTGCAGAACAACAAAGGAAGAATCGCAAGTGTAGCCCGGATCAGACCGATCACCTGAACCACCCTCTCCGTGAACACGAATCTCTTAGTTCACACTGAAGCTGCAGAGCGCCCGAAAGGGACTGAAGGAAGGGGACTTAGTCCTATCACTGCTGAGCCCAGCTCATTGAATAGTATTGAGGCCAGCCTATTGAATTGTATTGCTGAGGCGAGCCCATTGAACCGTACTACTGAGGCCAACCCATTAATTTGTACTACTGAGGAATGAAACCATTTTTTGGTATTTGGCTTCTCGGAATTCTAGGATTGTAAGTATAATATGAAAAATAATAGTATTGATTCAAATTTAACTTTTAGTTGTAATTGTAGTTGTTTTTGTAACACTAATTCTTATAGTATTGTTTGGGAAGGAAGTGCATTCAGAGCATTGTTTCTGATATATGTAATTATTGTGTTCTTAATGTTTGTGGTGTTTCTTAAAGCTAAGCAGTGTTATATGCGTAGCAAAGAGTTTTAAAATAAAATTGTGTTGTATGAATTAAGTGTGTAATCATTGTGAAATCGTGCAATCAGTTAACTACTCCCCCAGCCAGTGCATCAAAACGAATCAGTAAATTGTGTGCGATTTTCTCTATTCCATAACCCACTAGAGACACTGCCCTGAAAGACACAAAGGGAAGGCTCAAAATTGGCATGTGTGATTCCTTCCCTTCTGTTATGAAATAAACACCTAAAATGGCTTATTATTCAGACCCTGTGCTGCCGACTGGCACATTACACTTAATGCCACCTGTATATTCACAGAGGCCATGAGGAATCAGTGCGCTGTTTCTCTTCACCTTTCCATCGTCTAGCCAGTGTGGGCTTTGACGACATTGAGGGGTTTCTCTTCTATATGCCAGCAATTCCCCCCAAAAGTAAACAGCATTGCCTGCCCAGGCTTAAAATGCACAGCATCCTCCTTGGCCAAAGCTTTGTCACTGTTCCATATGTATTATTTGTTGTACCCGCCTAAATGGAGTTAAGGGCAAGCAAAGGGCTGAGATGTTGGCTATGTGTTTGCTACAGCTGTCATTTGGCTCCGCAACCTGGGTTTTGACACAGATAATGTGTTTTTTTCTTCTTCTTTTTTTAAAATGTCATGTCCTGGGCCAAGTCAGTTCTGAATCCTATTGACTGAGCACAGCTCCATCATTCAAGTCAGTGGCGCTACCACTGGCAAGTATCCTACTTCCCAGGCTGTTCAGCTCGGGGCTTCAAATACAGGTACTCCTCGCTTAATGTCGTAGTGACATTCTTGAAAAATGTGACTTTAAGCGAAACGATGTTAAGCAAATCTAATTACATCACAGTAATTACCTACTAGCAGGCAGTGGCCAAACAACGTTATAACCAAACATTGCACAACTTTAAATAAGTATGTTCTCTCATAGATCAGTGACCTAATAACAAAACAGTGTTAACCAGGATGATGTTAAGTGAGGAGTACCTGTACTCCCAAATCCATGGCAGACATCCTATGCACAAGCCCCAAGCCCAGAGGCCTTGGAGTTCAGCTGCCCCCTAGTCTCACTTGCCCCTAGCCGAAAGGCCAAAGGAGCAACCTAGAAGTAAAGCCCAAGAGCAATTCCCCATCATCATAAATTGTGTTGCAAAGATCCTCGCATCTGGAGGCATTTATACTCTCAAAGGGGTCAGCCTGCCCACAGCACAAGGGACAGGTCTTCACCTTCTAATCACCTCAAGTCTTTAGAGGCCAAGCAAGATATCTCCCCTGCTAAGTAAGTAAAATCACGTAGACCAAAAACCACCTCATGGCAGTATCTCCTTCCTATGAACTCAAGGCAGTTGCATATTATAAGCCTCGTCTTTCAAATGTGTAGTAGCTAAGCACTGCAGAGGGGGTCTAGTCCTAGTCCATGCATAGCTAAGAGAAGGAATAAACCCTAAAACAAGGAAATATTGTCATTCTCTGCCAAGTCATCTGCAGGGGATGTACAATAAGCAATATCTATTCTGGCTCATATCCCAAGAGAAACAGAAAAAAATTTGCCTTGAGCTTCGGGAAATGTATTGGTTTGTTTCTACTTAAGAAACCGCATTGAGATGAAACACACCGAGAGCTGTGCAATACATATATTCACAGGGTATATGGTATAAGCCAGTTTGAAAGAGTGCTGTGTTTGGCGGCAACAGCAGCAGTTGGCAAAAATAAGACATTTGTAAGTCTAATAAAGTGTAATTCTACAAGCATCTGGGACCTCAGAGCATGATGCAGGTACAGCACGTACAGCAGCAGGAACAGATTTCATTTGTCTCAATATGGGCCTTGGAAGTGCCGAGCTGATTCACAAACTGGGTTTGCTTATAGCTACATCTATGTGGTTTTTAGTTTGAGAAAAGCATTAAACACCAGATAGAGAACAGTGCGGGAAGTGCAACACAATTTTTGTAAGACTTCAATTTTTAGTTTGGATAATACCCCAGAACTCAGGTCAGCCTTGCAAAATGAATGTATCCTGGACTTTTTCCAATTGTAATAATATGGAAGCGACCAGGGCACAACCGAAAAAAGCAAATCAGGCAGGTATCCAGCCAAAATGCCCGATGAAATGGTGTCACAGCCAATTTAGGTCTTCCATTACACTGATTCCCCAGCACCTGCTCAGATGCACATCAGTCTAACTCAATGCAATTTGCATGCCAAGGAGACAAAGCAAAAATAAAAAAAGGGATATTTTAATGTAGCTGCTCCACCCTTCCCTCACCTACATACTTAAAACTTCTCCCTATTTCTCCTTCAAAAATCACGGCTTTGCTGTATGGACTTGGAAAAGTCACCTCTGAATTACTATCTATATAGCAGGGATGCAGAAAAACTTTGTTAACCCTGCACAGACTCAGATCAACCTATGAGGAGTATGTGGGTGCCTAAATATTAACAAAGCAAGGTCCACCCATGACAACAAGTTCCCTCCCAACCTACTTCACAATTGTAGTTTAGCTCTAATTAGAAATGGGCTCCCCAAAATAATAATGAAGCCTTGTTACACAAGACTTACAATGCAGTCCCTTCCCTGAGTTAATCTCCCGGGATCTCCATTAACTCAGCTGGAGCACGTCTCTATTCAGGATCTCATGCTGGATATGCTTGATGGGAACCTAACTGATCAGACTTCACCAGTGATCATGGCCTGTTATTGATCAGCAACAAAAGTCCTGTTCTTCCATTAAGAAAATTAAATTGTTGTGGTTACATGTGTACACTGGTGACTTATAATGCGTGCATGCATACATACACAAAGTTAGGCACGGCCTTAGGGTCATGCACAATATGGTCACTGGGGTTCTTAACTGGGGTTAAGAAGACGAAGAAGACCATCAAGATTTAACAAATACAAACTAATAATACGTCGTAGGGACAGCTCAAAGGGACAGACATTTGATTCAGTATGAAAGAGTCCAGCTCACGTTTTCCCACTCAAAATACCAAGCTCACAACTTATTATGACCTCAGACACCAGTCACAGCTCTGACTAGGAGGCTGCTTTGCACACAAGCGGATCCAGACTAAGCCAGGCAGCCGACCTCCCAGCATTTTGAGAGCCTTGGATGAATGCCACCACTAAGCACCATCATTAACTCATCACCCACTTTCCAAAAGCATTGATTTTTTCAAAACAATTTGGCCAAGAGGTCTTCTCCCCAGTCCTACCAAGGCTCTTTTGTCAGAGACTGGGCACCCTTGAAAATTGTTGGCATTCTGGAAGATCATAATTGGTATGAGCAATACACCTCAGCACCTCCTTACAACCCTTCTGGCTTTTCCTGGCTGACTGGAGGAAGTCAAATCCTCTTCTCTCTCCAACCACCATCCAGCCAAGTGACCCTGTTGGTAAGCACACTGCGCTCTCCAGACATATGATCTTGGGTTTCTACACACGCCCCAAAGTTTCACCCCTTCCTGTCAGCTGGCTCTTCAGCCCCATACAGAGGTTTTTGCTTTGCTTGATAATCAGCCTCCCCCACTGCAGCTTAGCTCAGGTGCTTCTACTTGGTCTAGCAAAATTTGGCTGTTTTTGCCCTGCATCCTCCCAAGGTCCTTAATAGGCATCAGCCTCTGGGTCTGTGTTCTTGTTGGGGCTGGATGTTGTAAGCATTGGCCCCTGTGGGCTACACAAGTCCTGCTCCCCCTCTGACTGCAATTAACAGGATTGGGGTTCCTCGTTACATAGGGTAATTGGCAATTACAGACTACACTCAGGGAGTTGCTTCACCACTTCAGCTCCCACGCTCTTAGCTGTTTAGCAGGAGCTCCACAACCACCATAGCTTCACCTGGTCCTGCTACCACCTGCCTCCATCCTCTCTTCCTAGCTAGCTTCACAGTCCGGCAGCTGTCTCTCCAATACCAAAGACAAATGTACCACTGCCACCAAGCACAGGCATCACAGGGCAGGGCATGAAGCTCCTCCTTCCCTTTTTTGTCCATCCATCCTTGCACTGGCACAGTTCCAAATAGGCAATACCTTCACACATTGAAGTCCTTCACAGCTCCAGTTCACGTCCATGTTTTGCTACACAACTAGTCTTTATTACAGCTGAGGGATGCATATATCTTCACAGACTGAAGTCCTCCACAGCTCCAGTCCATGTCCACCTTGTGCCACACAACTAGACCCTATTACAGCTCAGGGATATGTTTCTGTGGCAACTAAGTACTTGTGTTGTCTGAACCAACATAATACAAGTTAAGTCTCCCTGTCTCATTGATATAGTCTTCAGTAGTCTGCATTTTCTCATGACTTAAACAGAATAATCCATATGTCATATATGGGGAACGTCATAGTGCTCTGGCTATGTTCAGCTGCTCCAGGTTTTGGCCTTCCCATCTGACACTGAGGCCCACAACCTCCAATTTCAAAGGTGAGTGAAGTCAGTGGGAGCTGTAAGTGCTCAGCATCTGTGAGAACCAGGCCCTGGATGTCTCAAGTTGGCTTAAACAACCTGCATTCAAGTTTGCCCATTAACACAGTGGGTGACACAGCGATCACAGGAGGAGACTCTGCTGCCAGATCAGTGATTAGACCACAAAGTGGAAGAGAGCAGCTCTCTTAATTCCTACCTTTCAAGTTACACAGTGGTGTCCTTTAAGCACACAGAGACGCTGCCCGATGCTTCTCTTACCCCAATGCATGTCAGAAAAACTCCACTGATGAAAGATTAGTGTGAAGAGAATCAGCCCACCAGACCCACACCACAGTGGCCAGGGAAAACCCGGCAAGCTGTACTAGCTTTGTAGTTAATCCTTTCACAGGCATAAAACTACACAATAAGCAGTACAAAACAGTAGCTGACTGACAGACAGAGCTGAATGAACACTATTGCTATCTAATGCCAATTTAAAAAAAAAAGAAAATCACTGAGCTAATACTCATGCTGCCACTTGCAAGGCCTCTCTTAGTGAGCCTTCAGGGGCTTCTCTTGTAGCAGAAAGCCCCCTTTTCCTCTAATGTAGCAGAAAGCCCCCTTTTCCTCTTGCCTGCATTTGCTCTCCCCTCTTTGGATATGTTTCTCTTTTTCTACCTTTTCTTCCTTCCTCTCTCTTTCACTTTAAGATAAGGAATTGTATTTTAAAATTTGTATATGTTTCCTTTTTCTATCTCCCCTTGTAGTTTGGTATTTTTATCTATTTGTGTGCCATGGCATTTGTAGCTTATATTTTATACTCCTCACCTTTCAACTTTCAACTAAATGTGTTTTAGTAAGTTATACATTGTAACATTGTTAACAAAGGCAGGAATCAAACTGATCTTCCCTGTATCAGGCTGGCCTCTGAAAGAGTGAGTGAATCAGTGATTGAATGTGTAACATGGAAGCAGGCAGCAATTATCACCTGGAAGCTGAACTCAATAGAAGACAGTGTAACAACCGGGAAATCTCTATACCTCACTGATCAAGGGCTAGAAGCCCTGGCCTGACTTAATCAACACCAGAGACCAACTTTTGGGCTGAATATCTCCAGATCGACCACTCCCAGAGCCCTATTCTAAATTCATCAACGGACTCCCAAACCTGCACGTACATGCAGACGACCCCTGGGGCTGACAGATGCTGTCCAGTAGCCACCAAGGGGGGGGAAGTCCCACGAGGGTCAATGACCCCTGGATTGGGCAAACCAGAAAACTGGGGAGTCACCAAAGTCTGCCAAGGACAGATAAAAGGCAGTGAAAAGTGACCTTCAGTGGCGCCCTCTTGATCTCCAACTCGACCAGACCTGTCCAGCCAGAAGGACCAGCCAGCGACCCCCTTCTGGAAGATAACACCACGCTGAAAGAAGCCTCAACGACAGACTCCAGCGCTTGTAGGATAGGGATACCTGACTCTGTAGCCTGCTACTGTGTGTGTGTGTGTATGCGTGTGCATGTGTGCATGTGTGTGTGTGGACCAGCCCCAAGGTTTATGATTACAGTGTTTCAATCCGCCTAATAAACTAGAATTTTAAGGATCCCGAGTTGGACATTTGTAACTGTTCAACACTCTGAGAGAGCAAGGACATTTCTCTGGTCAGAACTTCCCCCTTCCTATCCTCCATATGCACACACGCAATCATCCAGTCCTCTTACGAGTCCCTGAAAATAAAATGAAATATGCCTGAAATCCACTGCAAACCAGAAAAGAGCTGCAGCATATTTTCCCAGGGAGAAATCTATCCTGAATATATTTCTGAAACATGGAGCTAAATATTCCTGTGCACATGTTTAGTTATAGGATCAAAAAAAACATAATATATGTATTTTGGTTGACATCTCATGAATAAAATGATAGCATTAGTCCCCTAGGAGAAGTATCAGTATCCATTTCTTTTAATTCTCAGCTGGTGTCTTACAAAATGCCCACAATATCCATGAAGATAAGGCAGGCAGATATTAGAAAGAAAAGTCTTGTTTACTGCTCTCAGCATGAACCAAGAACTCAAGTTGGGAAGACAATAGAGTTGGGAAGACAAATTGCTTCAGCTCTCCGTGCTTCTGTAATGGGGATAATATTACTTGCATAGGTACCATATCGATGACAAGTAAGTATGAACTCATGTTGTTGTTCCGATAATAAAAAAAACAACTAAAACATATTCATTAAGGACTTCAGCTTGGGTCCCAAAATCTAAGAATTATAAGTAGGGACCAACCAAAATCACAGCAGAAGAGCACTGTGCAGTGGCTCCTTTCATCCTGCTTGTTTCGCCATGCGCGGCCCCCACCCCTGGTTGGCGAGGGGCACTACGGGCCCCACCGCTCGCTGCTGATCAGCTGGGAGGCAAAAACCATCAGTTCAGTTTGTTCGCAATTCAAGCAACGCAGCTTAGACTAACCAGTAACGACTGAAACAATTCCACCTCAGGCTTGTTGAACCTCTGTACTTAGCCAGAAAGAGCAGGCCTGACCCTTGTAAAGCATTTTAGCACTCAAATATATTAGCAGTAGTATTGTCACAAATGAGTGTAAAAGTGGCAGGAAAGTAAATTCCATAAGGCAGTTGTCTGGGTTTTGCACTGATACAATGCAAGCTTAGTTATAGCATGACCTTAGGAAATGGACAGCTAAGAAGTAAATCATTTAGGGAGATTTCCAGCCTGCCAGCTCTTTAAAGTACCCTTTTTGACACGATGTCCAAGGGAAGGTATCAATTCTAAACCATATGGCTACCCTTGGTCTCAAAATGCTCCCCTAGATCCCATCACTGGTACTGCTGGAACGTGATTTCACATCATAGAAGTGACAGACACAACCCAAAGGGTGCATCTGTGACACAAATTACATTTCATGTCTGGAGAAAATGAGAGGGAGCTGTCAGAGAGGAAGGAAAGAGGAGTGGGTAACCGCAATGTTGTGTGGGTTTTTTGAAATATCAAACCAAAGCATCTGCCCTGCCCCAAAACCCATGTACCCACCAACATCTGCAACCATGGTACCAACCAACTGGAGTGTAGGTATCAATTACAACAGAATAATAAAGTGGGCTGTCCATAACCACTAGCTGTCAGGCATCCCTGCCCACTAACACCCACATTAAGAGTAGCCTGTCTAGCGTATAATTGACATTGAGCAATAAAATGCAGCTCTTCCCTTATTACATGACGATAATTCCCCCACTCTGCATCTTTCTGAGCATTAAGAGCTGTTTTGCTCATAGGCACAAGCCAACTCCTATTAAAATTAACAGAAAGGCTCATTAATTTCAGTGAAAGTTGGATCTGGTCCTTGGTAAAACCTCATACAAAACACAGGATTTGAGTCAAATACACCAGAAGCTGCTTGGAGAACTAGGTAACAGTACTAGCACATGGAATATAGACACATTTTCCCCATACCACCTCTTGTTATTTTGTCACCCAGTGCCCCTGCAGTCTCTGGTTGATTTGCAAGATGCTTGTGGCATTTTCTTGTACGTTTAGCATGAATGCCACAGTGCAGAAAACAAGGCATGCAAAGCCTCTGACATACCGGCCAGCAAGGGTGATAAACCAGATGTCATTTCAGCAAGGCTGTCTGGTATGCCCTTTCCCTGTAGCAAGACCTATTAGTTTCTTGCATTGCTGGCATCTGGTTCATTCCTTTCCCAAAGTGAACTGCTTTAGCTCTTCTCAAGACTTGGGGAAAGTATCAAACATTCCCCTCTCCCCAATCCCTTTGCATCCTAAATCATCTGTCTAGAGCAGTGCTTCCCAAGGTTTTCCTCAGCATGACCCCATTTATGACCCCACGGCTCCTCACTCCCACCTTACAAGCCTCCACATCCTCCAAGTGCCCCTCACTCCCCACCCACAGCCCCCTGATCCTGCCAGTGCCCCTCACTCCCAACCCGCAGCCTCCCACCCCCAAGTGCCCCACGGCCTGGGTCCACAGCCCCCTGCCCCACCCCAGCAGCGCCTGAGTCCCGGCTGCTGCCCCTGGAATGGAGTGTGGAGCCCGGCTCCCCCATCCCCTCCCCGCAGCAGCATGGCCAGAGTGGAAGGAGGAGGAGGGGAGGATGCAGGCTGCTCGCTGCAGGCTTGGGGCTCTCTGCCCTGCTGCCCACTCCCCGGGGGCTCAGCAGGAGGGAGCACTGCACTGCCAGAGCCACTAAACTGAAATGCCCCTTGCTTGCCCAGCAGCAGCAGGGGCACAACTCTGTGCTGCCACTGCCGTGTCTCATCTTGGGAGCCATGGCGGCGTGGCACTCCCTCCCGTGCTGGGTGCCACCCACTGGGCCTGCCCAGAGCTGGTCCAGCCCAGCTGCAGCAACATGCCCTGCTGTGGGCGCAGATCTCAGGGAGACACATGCCCCCTCTGCCGCATCACCTCTGCTCCCGCACCATGTCACTTGTGTGTCCCGCTCACGCCTCCAACACATCACCTGTGCCCCCTGGATCCCTGTTTATCATGACCCCATCTGCTGATATTGCAACCCCATTTGAGAGCCACTGGTCTAGAGACCCGCATGAGCCACCTAGCTGTTCTTTTGCTTTGCTCAATGGAGGGCTCCCGTCTCAACGCCAAACAGCTAGGGAGTCAGGATTTGACCTGGAATCCAAACCTTGGACTTGGCCAAAGAAGGACTATAAAAGCAGGTCAACCCAACCTTTGAATGATGACTTTTACTGTTAAACTTGTTCAGTTTCTTTCCTTCTTTGTGTCCTTGTGACAAGGTATTTAGTAAAATTTGTAGATTCCCTGGAATCCGACAGGCTGAGCTGTGAGTGCTTCTGCTGTGGCCTCAAACTTGGGACCTCTGAGTTGTCACCCACACCACCCCAGCCCCCACTAGTCCACTGAAAGTGGCATTATATGACTTATGACTTCTTGCTGTTCCCTGACCCACATTTCATTGTCACAAGGGTGTCATAGAAGTTCAAAGTCTTACTCTATCAAATAAAATGTATTACACAGGATAAATCCAGATGCTACTTAGTGTCTTGCAGATGTTGTCACAGTCCTCTTCAGAGGTGCACCCCCATTCTGAAAATCTCTGCTTAATGTAGCATTGGGGGAATGTTAACACTGCCTTGGCATTAACTAGCCAAACAAATGGATAAGGGCACAAGCTTTGCATTCAAACCTCACTAACACATCACAAAGGTCACCTGGAGGCCCTCCAGTTCTGCTTATACTCCCGACAGGAGCAGAATACATTACTGCTCTCATTAGGTGAAGACCCTCAAACCACCTCACTCGCTCCTTTGTCTCGCTCCATGGAGAGTTCCTGTTTCACTGCCAAAATCCAGTGCAAATAAGGTGAGGAAAAGCAGCACGATGAGTAGTCTCCTGAGCATAAAATTGTATTTCAAAGCCTACTTGAGTTTTTGCATTTCAGCTGTGCTAGCATATGCTCCCAGAAGAGGTAGAGAAGGTAGAGAAAAATCTCTTAATAACTTTTGCTGGTTTTTACAAGTTAAGAGAAAGAAAGAAAGAGAGAGAGAGAAACATCAGCTGATACAATAAACAACTTTTTGACTGGGTTGAGTTAGGGGGTGAGGAGAGAGGGTTGCAAGCAGTAGTTCTCTCTCAGGAATTACACTTCAATGCAGTAGTTCCTTCCACCCCAGCCTACACTCCAGAGAAGCAGGATAATCTTAATCATTTGAGTTGGGAGTAAGGTATCTTGGGTCGTTTTATTACCAATACACAACTGAGCTGTGGCACTAATTTACAGAGGTCACTTAATGACTGCAGGCCCCCAACCATTACACCATTATTCATGGTATAGTGAATATTGATGTCTGTTGAAGGCAAAGATCCAGATTTACCTCGAGGCGCAATAAACCTTGATATCCCCTGAAACAAGTTAATATACCCTATTCCTGGAACAATGAATAAGTGCAGCAGTCATTTAGATAGCGAGGCCACGGTCCCATTTAATTGCCTGGTCTACCTTTAGGGCTTTCAAATTAATACTCTCAAGCAGGAAGTGAAACTGGGGGAAGGGGAGGGGAGCAGCGTTGCCCACCTATGGTGAACATTTTAACTGATCACAGCTGCAGCCAGTGAATGCCCTTACTTACAGGTGTAATCAGGTTAGTCAGCATCCTTCCACACCCCAGACTGAGCAAGCACACAACAAGAAGGAAAAGCTTGTCTCTACCACAGCAACCTGTACTTTGGAGGGCTCCATTGCAATAGTTGCCCCTAATGTAATTAAGACACAGATCCATCTCAAAGTCCAAATGGGCTAAATACAGGCTGTCAAAGTCCTCTGGCATGGAAAGAAACACTGCCTGGCTCAGCAACAATACTTCACCTTCTTCCAGACACTGTGGAGGATTCTTTATAAAGCCAAGGGAATCCATGTACCAGAGTAATGGGGGCACACTTATTCCCTCCACCAGTCCTGCAGGCAAGAATGCAGCACAGGCAGAGTATGTCCAAAGGATCTAATTCAGAGATGGCACAGTCCCAGAGCACTCGCTCAGCATGCACTGCTTACACTCTAGCATGCGTTATTCCAAGTGAAATGAATGCTATGTGTCACCATGCACATTTTACAAGCATGAAAACTGAGGTGCACAGCAAGTCAGTAGCAGAGCTGCAAATGAAACCCAGTTATCTCCCAGGCCATCAGTCCTAGACATGAAATAGCCAGCTTCCCAAACAATGCTACAGTCCTGCCCCTAGTGTAGATCCCTTCTGCATGTCAGATCAACAGTGCTGAAGCCAGATTTCCAACAACGTGGTTGGTTACAGGTCTCCATCACATGAATGTTTTCCTGAGCCAGCCACAGCTTAGAATTATTTATTCCTGCATATGGTAATTTGGTGGAGGGGGGCTAATCAGCATCTGTAAAGAGCTTTGAGATAGATGAAAATTGCAATGTGTCTATCAAGAATTTTCTGATTCAAATACAAGTGTTCGCAGGGAAAAAGACAGCTGTTTGATCATTCTCCCCATTAAAAAAGGGGGGTATGAGGGAGGGGAGCCCAAAACAGCCGTCGGTGCACCCTCTGTCCTGCGCAGCAGCCTGAGCTGCATGTGCACAACCAGGTGCAGGCTGGCCAGAGCCAGGGGGGCTGTTCTGCCGCCCGTGCCTCCAGTAGCTATGGTCGTGCTGCACCGTGATGCTCGGGGAAATGGGGGGGACAGCAGGAAGCTTCAGCCCTGCAGTTTCTGCCCAGCACTTGGAGCTCGGGCTGCAGCCCCCGGACACCTTGGAAGGTGAAAGGCGTCCGGGGGCTGCAGCTGGAGCTGCACGTGCTGGACAGGAGCGCCACAGGGCAGGCAGAGCTGTTTTTCTCCCCTCACCTCGAGCTGTGGCTCCTGCTCCTGTCACACCACGCAGCACCGCTCAGGGCAGGGGGATCTTCCTCCAGCCTGGTGGCTTCAGCCCAGCTCCAGTTGAAGCCGCTGGGCTGAAGGCAGCTCCCCCTGGCCCAAGCAGTGTTGTGTGGTGTGACAAGAGCAGGAGCCACACCTGGAGGTGAGGGGAGAAAAACAGCGCTGCCAGGCCCTGCAGTGCTCCTGTCCAGTGTGTGGAGCTCTGGCTGCAGCTCCCGGACGCCTTCCACCCCCAGACACCTTCCACCTTGCAAGGTTTCCAGGGGCTGGAGTCTGAGCTCGATGTGCTGGGCAGAAGCCACAGGGCTGAAGCCTCCTGCCCCTCAGAGCAGTGTGGTGTGGCCGCAGCAGCAGCAGCTGGAGGTGAGGAGGGCAGAACAGCCCCCCCAGCCCTGGCCAGCCCGCAGCCGGTTGTGCGCCTGCAGCCCTGGGTGCTGCACAGGACAGTGGGTGCAGCAGTGGCCTCGGGGCCCACCGGCACCTCTGGGCTGGCTCGGGAAGCCCGCTCCCCAGTCAGCCCCTGCTCATGCTGCTGGGCCAGGCTGCCACATAGCCACAGCAGGCTGGGAAGGGCCCTGCCCCCATAGGCTGGCCCTGCAGGGCCCTTCCCAGCTGGCTGGGGCTCCATGACATCCCTGCCTGGCTTGGGCACAGGGAGCCAGGTGCAATCTGGCCATGAAGCCCCGCAGCCTCAGCCCTGGCTGCCCCTTTGCCTCTGCCCTCAGCAACACCTGAAGGCCAGCTGGGCTCAGCCCCAGCCCTGGGTGGATAGCAGGGCCATGCTGGCTGGCTCTGGCCAGGCCCTCCACCACCCAAGCAAGAGTAGGAGGGAAAGCTGGGCAGACCCTGACTGGGGTGCCATGCCTGCCCAGAGACAGGGAATGTAATCCCCAACCCCTGCCCCATTTGCCCAAGGCACTGCACCAGCTGGTGTCTGGCCTCAGGGACAAGCCTGACAAGGGCTGCTTCCCCTCTACCCCTCCAGGCACAGCCTGGCTGGTGTCCCTACAGGCCAGGGTGGGGGTTTAAACCCTTCCACAATCATACTGAGCCCCTGCAGGGGCCTCACCACGCCATCCAGGTCAGCTTCCCTCCAGCCTTGCAGCTGCTGCAAAAGGAAGGGAGGGCTGCTCTAGCACCACCAGGCTTCTAGCCTAAGCCACTACAGGCATGTTCCTGCATTTCCAGAATTAAACGTGAATGTCTGTGAGTTTGCAAATCAGTTCAATCTTTGCAGGTTAAACTAACCTGCAAAAATTGAATCCATTCAGGCTCCAGCTTTTTGAATGTCTGTCCCTAGCCATAATGTTATGGGCCCTTCAAAGATTTTAGTAGTTTAATTTTCAAGAAAATATGTAGACAAGAAAGCAGAGCAAGAAGATTTGGGTTCTTCCAGCTTTTTAAATGACACTGAAAAGAAGGAGAAAATTCAACTGAGTGGGGTTTAGAAGAGGCTTAGCCGCATGGGATACATTCCTGTTGTATTCTTCATGCCAACTTCAAGCCGAATCTTATAGCCCTTAATCACAGGAGTTGCCCCATTAGCTCAGCAGCAGGGTCAGAGCTTTTCACATTATTGTAGACTGAACAGAGTACTCTGCAAACACCAGAACACCATGCATGACAAGCTGTTTGATTTCTGTCCTCTAGCAGATATTACAAAGAGCAATAAGAAAAATACAATATGTGAAGCTTTGTTGTTTTGCAAAAATCAACAGATCATTAACACAAACCTCATGGAGGATGAGACTTGTATCAAGTCAGGAGCAATATGGAGTCAATGCTTAGTGTTTGTGATGCATGGTGCTAAAAACAAACGCAAGTTTGAATGTAAGTTGCAGACAAGTACTCCTTAAAAAGGATTTGCCAACAGGTACCAATCTAATATTAGGGACAGAAATTATGCATAAACTAGTATAAGTGATCTGAAACTGGTTCAAATCTGTAACACAACAGATGTTCAGTCCACATGAACTGCTTTCAAAATGGCCAAAATCAGTTTAAGACAAACCTGGATGGATAAAGTATCAGACTTAACCAATTTATGTTAAATCAGTTTATTGAAATTCCGTCCCAGATCTTCTCCAAATTCAAGTTAACTCACAGTCCCCCAACATCCCAGGATGCTTTGCACCTCCTTGCAAACCCCACTTAGCAGGGTGGGTGGAACAGTCATGGCCCAAGCCGTCTACTCCAACCAAGCAAGGAGGCGTGTTCTAATATCCCCTGGCTTCTGGCCTGGGCCACTTCAGGCATGTGGCTGCATTTCCAGAATCAAAAGTGAATGTCTATTCTCTTGCTTATTGGTACAATCTATGCAGGTTAGACTAACCTACAATGACTGAACTAATTTAGCCTCAGGCTTTCTGACTGTCTGTACTTAGCCTAGGTGATTATCAAACTGCCACTGTATTTTGGTTAGAACCCAATATACAGTGAAATCTAGTTAGTCATTGGGATAACTAGTCACTATAGTTTATTTTTTATTACTGCACTGAATTCCCACCAGTTCCACTGATTTATACACAGAACATTGGCTAATTAGCCACACAAAGCACACACACACATTCTATCACAATGGAATTTATTCCTACTAATTAGCTCAGAAATGTCTATATGTATAGCACTTCTCAAGACACTGGTTCTTGCAAAGCATTGGATATGCTTCAGTTTTTCTTGGCTCAGTAAGACTTATGATTAACTATTTCATCTCAAAGAATATACTTCTTTGGCATGGAGTGCATGTAACAATGCAGAGCAAAAATCTTTAATTGGATTTTTCTCTTCCACATTAATCATTAATTCTTAGATCGTGAGCACTCTGACTTTTAGTAAGAAACTGTACATATTTTTCTATATAATCATACAATTCATATATGGAAAGCCACAGTGCATACAGTTTGCACCCAACATTTCTGTAGTACACTTTTCTTCATTATAAGTGTCAAAAAAATTCCTTTACTGTGTCACATCAAGAGATTCAAAATACCTCTCAAGAAAAATTGAAAATGGCTAATTATATATAATTGGACACGTGTGGTTCATTTGCTATCATTACCCACCCCCTTGGGGTGATGAATTAACCAGAGTTTACTGTAACTCCAGCTTCTTTGATAACTAATTGTAACATTATAGTAATGTCCAGCAGCTCTCTCTTTCCTCTCCCTCTTTCCCTGGAGTTGTAGCATGCCCCAATCCTCTCTCTCCCTCCCACAACACCTGGGGCTGTAACATGCCCCAATCCACATCCCCAACCCAGAACCTGCTGGCCCATCTGCAGCTTACGCCACCACCCACCCAGCACAGTGGAAACAGCCCCAAGCAGGCATCAACATTGGCTGTGCGTGTGCCCGGCAGGTTCTGGGTGGGGACTGGAGCATCTGCCTGGGTCCACAACTGACACCGCTGCATCAGCACTGGGCAGAAGCAGTCTTGCTCGCCCACCCTGCGCAGCAGAAGCCATCCCACCTGCCTGCCTGGTAGCACATGGCAGCCAGAGCCACTGGCCACCCAAGGGCCAGATACCATGAGTTGATGACTACCCACCCAGGGGCTAGATACAATCAGTTGGCAAGCTGGATCTACTCCACAAGCCATATTTTGCCCACCCCTGAGCTAGACTGTTCTCAGTGGTGGCAGATGACAGAAAAAAGAGCAATGGCCTCAAAATGCAGCACGGGAAGTTTAGATTACACATTAGGAAAAACTCTGTCATGAGGAGGGTAGTAAAGCACTGGAAGAGGTCACCCAGAGAAGTGGTGCAATCTCCCTCCTTGGAGGTTTTTCAGACTCAGCTAGACAAAACCTTGGCTGGGATGATATAGTTGGGGATGGCCCAGCTTTGAGTAGGGGGGTTGGTACCTCAGGGTGGTGGATGACAGCACTCCATCCACGCTCGCCCGCGTGTACCCCCTAGGCCCTTCCCACATACCCCCAGCTGACAACCCCTGGGCTAGATGAGCTCCTGATGAGCTCCTTCCAACCCTAATTTTCTGTGAATCTGTGAATTAAAGAAAGACCAAGATTTTCTTTACCAGTTAATTAATAATTAGTATAGCCCTGGGAGTAGTAGAAGGGAAAAATTTAAAGTGTACTAGTAAGAGAAAAAACAATCTTATTTCTTATTTTCTTATTATTAACACAAATACATTGTAGAAGTTGTACACCTGGCCTAGATACAGCTTATTGGGATTCAAAGTGATAACCGCTATGAGACCAAAAAACAAAGTCTGTGTGTGTTCATTTTGTGGAAGTTTACATAAAGACAAGCCCAAATGTGAAACCCAGTATCATTGGGTTTGACGAGAAAGAAACAATGAGCAGCCAGTCAGGGGTTTGGATCATAAGAGGTATGCTATTCTCCTCTCAGGTGGGATATGGGCTTCTGGAGCAGGACAATAACAGTAGCAATAATACAATGACCTAGCAGGCACATAGTACTTCTTATCTACAGATCAGGAGCAGAGAATTTATTGGACAAAGCATTGTTGACTCTTGGGTAAACCCCGCCTTACCTACACAGTTCTAATAATGCAGCTCCATTGTACAGCGGATCAGAATGGGGAGTAGCCGGAGAATCATCATGTCGTGGCAGGGGACAGCTATGGAGAAAGGCACGACTGGGTCTCCCTGCTCCACTGGCTCCATGTTTCAGTTCTTTGCATGGTGGTACAGAGACAACAGCAGCACTGAGGCAGCCGTGAAGTCTGCAGAGTAGCTTTGGGAGTCTGGGGACTCCAAACCATCTTCACTGCCACAGTGTGGCACCTCTCCTTGACCTGGCTAGGGTCACGACTGGACCCGTGGCACACACTTTCCACAGATGACAGATGCTTCACCTACTGCAAGATGGCTAGCAGCATACATCAGGATAGGAGGCCTGGTCACTGTGCCAATCTGCAATCTCCCTTTAAAACAGGAGGAAACCCAGCAGCAAGGATAACCAGGACCAGGCAACAGGATCTCTGTGAGCAGCTAGGGCCGAGATTCCTAGGATGCTTCCCATCCTCCACAGCTCATGTTACTACTTATTAGCTAAGTCATTAGAAGCACTAAAGAAATTAACTGAATTTTGCATGCAGTTCAGACACCACTCGTTAAATTATCCGAGTAGCTGACTGACACTACAGCAGGCGAGTATCAAATTGCCTGCAACATTCAGTAACTAATGAAGGGCCTGGTCCTGGCAGGTATTGAGCCAAATACAGCAAGGACCATGAGATGCCAACCCCTATGGGAGCAATGATAATGGTGCATGTGCCTCTTCTCTTCTTGATTCCCAAAACCTACTGCAATTGGGGAAAAAAAATCACCACTCCAGTGGTACAATAAAAATGGCTATAGCAGACTGACAATGGTCACAGAGGGCCTTGTTATACCTTACCCTATGAGCCACACAAAATGTTGATGTGTGTTAGTTCTAGCTTGGAGTTTGGAGCAGTTGCACCCTTAGTCTGGAAACCTTCAATGACTGTCCCACACTGGCACAGCTGTGACTTGCCACTACTGGCCTGGTGAGCCGGGGCAGGACCAGGAGCTGGAGCTGTGAGTTGCTGCTGGAGGGCTGGTGAGCCAGGACAGGCTTCGATCCCTGCTCTACAGGTGGTGTGAGAGATGCTGGGACTTCATAACTTGGGTAGCACAGCTGTGAAAAGTGGCCACACCTTAATGAAACAGAAGCTGGGTAGTGGGGATCAGAGATAATTCTCAAGTGGCCTAACTTTTGAGCTGTATAGTGAGTGCTTAAAACCACTTTAATGTAATAACGTGTGGACAGTCCAGGCATCAAGAGCTCCAGGAGCTACCCAAAATTACCACGTAACAGGCCCAGAGACACCAGTGACACCATTCAGCTGTGGGATGACACGAAAAGCTAGACAAAGAACTGAGGTTCAAATCCTAGAAGACTATGATCAAATCTTTACAATAATTAACAACTGGGCTGTATTCCACCACCATCAAGGTGGAAGTGGAGAGGATATGAACCAGAGCCAAAGGAAAACAATCTCACTCAGGAGAACAAGTCTGCCTCCCCCCGATTGAGGACAAGTCAAGACAAGAACCTCCACGAACCCTCCAGATTAAAAGGATCAATGCTCAGAGCAAAGTTGATTTTGTTCTGCTACAAGCCTAGGGAAAGCTCCTGTGACAAATGTTATCTCACAGCCAGGAGGTAGTACCGCTTGGTTAACATTAGACAGCATGTTATTTAAACAGGCAGTTCTTTACAAAGACTTTCCAGCAACTCTGAACATGCACAAGAAAGGGAGAGTAGAAATATGGTAGACAACAGGGTCCGGAGGACAGGACAAAGGACTAAGAGGCCGAACGGGCGAGTACTATTCCTAAAACTGCTGTTGACTTGAAATGTAAGCCTTAGGCAAGACACTTTGTCTTCTGATGCCTCAGTTTCTGTGTTCATAAAACAGGAATAAAAATACTTTGATTTCTACCAACTATAAATCTTACCTACTGTACAAGTTATATATATTTCCATGATGTCCATGGTAATAGTACATCTCCTAGCACAGTTTTGTTCTTGCAGGATCTTCATAGAATCAGACTCAGAGACAAAAGAGGGCTAAGGGTTCCTTAGGCTCCCTGCTTCTGCACCTTTGCTCCCTGCAACATATTCTTCAGTGCTCTTACAAACATCTCTGGAGTCCCAGTGTACTTTGTCACCCAAGAACCTACAAAACTGGTTATATTTTAACTCCTGCATTTGTGGAGTTGCAAGAAATTGAGCTACAAGTTTGCATATTTGTTACAACTCTGAGGAATTCAAGTCTCTACTAGACCCATCTTCAACTCCCCCAAATGTCTTGTGTTCTATTGGATGGGTGGATTTAAAATGACTATGTGCAGCATCCAAGATAAGTTACTGCTCATTCCTTCCCATTGGTACTGCAAGCTATCTCACTATTGTGAAGCAACAGTGGCAGATAGGGCAGGGAGCAAAAAGCAGAACAAAAGATGAGGCAGGGACTATAAGGCAGGACCAGAAATCAGAGCAACATGTCAGGCAGGAAAAGGGGATTGGAGTGCCACTTAGGGAAGGTGTGGGGCTTACTTTGTGGCATGCCTGGTTAGCCCTACCAGTCTGAAACAGGATGGTTAGTTAACTTTCAACATAGAGCTGCCGTGTATCCACAGCACTCACTGCTGGACTGAAAAGAAAACACTCCCAAACACTAGGTCCCTTTTTTGCATGCTCACCTGACAATTTAGGTGTCTGGAATTCATCATCCAATGTGCAAGCCTTGGTCTTCTATCTAATCAAATTTGTGCATCAAGTCTGTGGCAGCGCCAACTGGAAACCAGGAACTCCTGACTGCCACCACAGTTTTCCAGCTGTCCTTCACTCTAAGAATGTGTAGATGGAAAGGCCACCACAAAACAAAAATAATGGAAGAAAAGCATTACACTGAACTATACAACTGATGTCTCCATGAAAACCTCAGGGAACATTATCAAAATATAAACTGAGAAATGTCTATAGGGTCTGTTATCATCCAAACTAAAAGGAATAAAAACCCTCACTTTCAGCTGCTCAGGACAGGGGCTGTGGTTTAACTCAGCGCTGGCACACTGTTTAGCATGGCACATTTAGGGCCACTGTGCTACTATAACACAAAAGAGAATAATGGCTGCTGATTATTCTATCAGTTTAGTTTTTGCACTTCACTCAGTCTGGACAATAAAAAGATCCTGGTTGGTTTTGCTTGGGGGAGGTGGGAAAGTGTCATGCACTGGCAACATGCTGTCAAGTTTCAGCACGGCATGGAAGTGATGCTTAGTTTTTGTTTTAAAACAAAGGGATCTATGGGAATAGCCCTAATCCTGTTAGCCTGATTGACATGCACATGCCCACTGAAGCCAATGCATGAGTAAAGCAGGCAGGATTTGCTCCAGTGTTGCTCTTCAGACTCAACTACACAGTTGCTTCAGATACACCCTGGTTTTTTCTTTAGTGACATGTTAGTCCCTTTAAAACAACATCTTAGAGTCACTTACCAGTCTACAGCATTCAAACAGCCCTTTCTATCCTCTATGCTTCCCTTGTTCAAGTGATCACTTTTGGGAATGCTTCTGAAGCTTTTAGGCTGTCTCAGCTGATGCATCCAGCTGGTTCACTTCTTGATGAATTTCTAGGGTTTCCCAGCACAGAATGTGCAGGATCCAAGGAGAGTCACCAATGCTCCGATAAACATTACTTACTCAACACGCTTGTTGTTTTTACTGGATCTCGTAGCAGTGCTCAAGTTCTCTCTAGTCACATGGATTAAAGTTCAAGTACTGTAACACGATGGTCATTATAAACATAGCACCGGAGGTACCATTTGGAAAGTTCAGGGAAAAAAAACACAGGACCCTTGCCCAGGGAGCTTCTTATTCAGTGAGCCTGATCCTGCATCCCGTGCTTCTTGAGGAGAAGGCAATTGGGCCCTAAGGCAAACATTGTGCAGCAAAATGGCAAGGACAGCACTTGCCAGGAAAAGACCCTGAACTGCACTGAGTGCATGCACTCTGATTATTTATACCTTTATAAAGTCCTAAATTAGGGTGAAGTGGACAGAAATCTAACACACTTGTATTCTCCAGCTTGCACTGCTTGTCATCTCCTAAGCTACAGCCTTTAGATCAGCCCCTTTTCCTGGATTTGCTCACCACCGTACTGCAAGGCTACTGCATTGTTCCTAGGTGCTGGCAAACACAGTTCAGGATATCCTCTGCCCCAGTTTGCAGCCTAACAAGAGCTGGAGGAGGAGTGGGGGTGAATCAGGCAAGAACCTGGGGATGTTTTAGCACAGACAAGATGTGTGCGCGAGTCATACATGATGACAGTTCTCTGTCTGGTCACAGCAGGGCAGGTTTTGGTGGCAGACAGACATACAGATACGTTTCTTAAAGCAGTGACACTCCCAGACCACAGCCAGTAATCAAACTGGAGTTTAATAACATTTAGTATTAATTAAAAAAAAACCCACATACACAGTTGCCACCAAGCCCAATGCCGCCAAGGCTTTTTGGATGACGTGAAACACGACTGCTGCTCCCCTTTGTGACAGGACCCAGGTAACCACAACTCTGGCACTCCCCTGTACAGACTGCATAGCGTCTCTATTACCCCTGTTTCCTGCAGGATGATTCAGAGGGAATAAACACCAACTCCAATAATCCTAGTAACTGGGACCCCAAAGAACCTGGTTCTTTGTTCCAAAACCAAGAATAAATCATAGGGCCCAAGTCAACATATTCCAACATGCATAGGCAGACCCAGGATTTTGTAAAAGGGATGCAGGAGCAGTGACCAGTGCTGCAGTGGTGGCTGCAAACCCTGCTCCCAGGCTCCTCCCCGCACGGGGCAGACAGACTATGCCCCAGTAGCAGCAGCCATAGCCCATTTTTAGGTCCCCAAAGCAGGTAACAATTCTACCTCCCCCTCTGCTCTCGGCACCCTCTTTTTTCCCCTCCATGCTCAGCGGCATCTCCCCCCAACCTCCCCCACAACTGCTGCCCCTAGCTGACTGGGAGGGAGCTCCAGAGCCAGTCCTGCCCTGCTCTGGTCTGCACAGGAAGCAGGGCTCAGCTGAGGACAGCAGCAATGGGCAGGTTCCCCCTCCCTGAGCCTGCTCCTAGACTAGCAAGGAACATCTAGGGGACTGGGCAGGGAGGAGGAACCTCTCTGCTGCTGCTCCTGGCTGAGCCCAGCCCCCATGCAGCCTGGCTGGAGCAGAACAGGGGCCAGAGCAGCTGGGGACAATGGAGACAGTCACAGCAACAGGCAGGGGTGGAGGGGAATGGGAGGGGGTGCTGAGCATGGAGGGGAAGGGTGGGGGTGCTGTGCACAGGTAGGATTCTTACCTGCTTCAGGGACTTATAAATATATCCCCAGCTGCTGCTCCCACAGCATGGTGCTGAGCTGGCCTCGGCCCCATCACAGCTGTTTACACCACCCGGCACAGTGGGAAGGGAGAGCAGGTGACCCAGGGAAATGCCAACTTATCTTGTCCGCCCCACTCCCACCGCCGGGGGTGCTGGACAGAGCAGGCGAGTGGGTTCTCCATGGAAACCAGCCCAGGAGCACTCGGTCGAGCAGATGGGACGGGACCATGGGCGGGCAGAGAGTGGCGTTCAGGAGCTGGACAAGCAGGTGGGACCGGGGCTGGGATCATGGGGCAGTGACAACGTGGGGCAGGGGCCCAGGGTAGAGCCACGACCCACTCCCTGCACATCACTGTGACCTGGTCCCTGCACATCCCCAGACCCTGTGCTATTGCTATCCCACAATCCCGGCCCTAGCCCCACTTCCCCAGCTCCCAGACACCACTCCCCACCCACCTGCAGCCCCATCCCATCTGCCCAGCTGGGTGTGCCCTGCCCATAGGGTTCCCAAGCTGGTCTTCATGGAGACCCTGCCTGCCTGCCTGCTCTGTCCTGTGCCCCCAGTGATAGGTGAGGGGTGGACACACCAGAGTGCCCACTCAGCAGGGCAGGGAGCCAGCAGGGCATGCACCTGCTCCTGGGTGGCAGCGACAGGGGCTGCTAAGAAGCTGAGTTCGGCCACAGCTCTGTCCCCAGCTGCTGCCTGGTCCCACAGACTACAACTCCCAGTGTGCCCAAGAGCTGAGCATCAGGATAGGGCAGGCTGCACCAGAAGGCACCTCCACATCTAGGGGTGGTGGGACCAAGCACGCCTGCCACAGCCCAGGCTGCCCCCCATACCAGGGGTGGAGGGACCCACTGTGGGCTAGACAGAATCACTCCGTGGGAAGGATTTGGCCTGCAGGCCATATTTTGCCCACCCCTGCTCCACCAAAACACATAGTCTCTCAATCTCTCCTTTGCCCTTCACTTGATTTTCTTATTTCTTTCAAACCCAAGGCTTGATCAAAACATCCTGAGGGCTCGTGCCAAGGTACCCATCCCCTTCTTCTCCTGGAGGGGGACCTGGCTTGGGTCTCTTTTCTCTCCTACAGGGGCAACAACACGGGTGTTTCTGGTACCCGAGAGGCTGGAGTGTCCTCCACTGGCCCCAATTTAACCAGAAACAAGAGTGTATGTGGAGGATATGGGTCAAATACCATATTTTTCTCCTCTGCCACACTTTTTTGCTGTGGTAGCACAAACACAGCTGTGCCACCTGGTGCTCTTGAGGCTAATGCCCCACTAGGATGAACGTGGTAGGTCCTCTCTCCCACAGCGATCATTGCAGGCTCTCAGCTGACTCAGGCAAACATCAGTGCTTTGCTCTGCACTCATTTCACATTTCACATCTTTCCTCCACAGCCACAAGGTCCATAAGTTACTTTTAAATTGAGCAAACACCGAGACAATGGCAAGCATGACTCAAGGAGATGGGCCTAGATTTAACCCTCTGCAAACCCTGCACTAACCCCACCACTCCCTTCTGCTGTCCCATCTCTCCAAAATGGCCTGCCTGAACTTATGCTGGCAATCCTTTAGCACCTCTCTGGGCCTCCACATCGTGCTAAGGCAGTTGAACTATCTGCAGGTTACAAGGAAGAGATGTGATAGCCCAGCATGAACTCGTCCTTACACAATGCCCAAAGCATGCGTAGCTGAGCTAAAAAGGAGGGCTCACTGGGTACCTGCAGGGGGATTAGATATCTGGGGGAAGGAAAAACTGAACCCTAGGCAAACCAGAATCCCACAGAAGGGGTCCTGATTTCAGACACCCCTGCCCCAAGTCATATCACAAATGCAATCGGTGTTGTGCTGCACAGACTGAACCACCCTTTTATGCAGCCATGTCCTCAGCTACCCCTACACCAGCGTTCCCAGAAATGTCCTGTCCGCACAGCCTTGAAAGCATCACAAGCTGGTATCCCAGGGCACTGGCAATGGGTAGCACTTGAATCCATATAAAAGGAAGTCACATAATTAGAGGGCTATTGTTCTGAGGGCCTCACTGAGTGAAGTGCTTTCTTGCAATGACAATCAAAGCCCTCCCTCCATTCAGAATCACATCCTATTATGCAGGGGCTCTTTATGCAAAACAATCAGAGGCTAAAGACAGTGGAGCCTGCGTAAAGCTCCAGCTGCTTTTGCACCACCTGTTCTAAAGTGGATCCTCCTTACAGCATGGGTAAGGGACCCTGGGGAAATTACCAGGAAGAATACAGCTCTGTTACTAAACAGCAGCCAGGCAGGATCAAAGGATTTTCATGAGAGCTGTCAAATCAGTGAGCATACGTTGGATTTTTAAGTGGGGGTTTTAAAACTTCGCCTTTTCATCTTCCCCAATAGGCAAAGAGGAAGCAGCACAGGAAATGCTTCATTCTGCACATAGCACTGTTTGACCCAGCAAAGCAAACATCGGGCATTACAAGGGACCTCGAGTTGAGACAAAAATCTGTTCCCTTGGGATGTTTCACATCCTAATGATTTTGCTTTGTAGGATGCAGTTTAAATAAGAGCCCTATCATACAACATGTCATCTGCCCAGGATCCTGTCATGCCAATTATCCCATAATGGAGGTTTTGCCCAGATACCCCTGAACAGGATTTTTGTGACACAATAGCCATTGTGGTGGTCACAGCCACCAATAGGGAGCAACAAGATCTTACATATAAGATTTTTTGTGATGAACAGTCCCTAAAGGATCAGGATCACACACGATCTGTGGGAAGAGGACTAGTGGCCTGAAAAGTATACTTATAATAGTAATTATCTACAAGTTTAATTCAGATGTTCACCCTCCTATGACAGGAAAACTGAATTCAGATAAGTTTATAGTTTGTACATCTTCTAAGGGGGACATTACAACGCAAACAATCCCACTGACTGTGCATGGAAGCTATACGATGCCATGAAATAACTGCTAACAGGGGGTCTCCCCTGCGGTTCTATAGTAAAAATGGTTCCACGTATGACTGTGCAAGACAAGAAACAGTCCGGTACAGAGGGAGTCGCACTCATGCCACTCTAGCATCTTGGCCTAAATAAGGGCCAAGGACACAACACTTATTTGCACATACGCAGCTAATGCACATCAGCATCATCATTCAGTATGACCCAATCCAATATTCTTCACAAACCTGGTTACATGAAATCACAGCCTCTCTTTTTCATTATTCCTATGCTTACGAGCAGGCTAAATTATGCTGAGGAAATGAAAACACTTTAATTCAATCATGAAAAGAATGGACAGCAAAGAAGAGCACGCCAAGACCTAAATACATTTTAAACAGTGAAGAAGTGATATTCACTCAGCTGACCCTTAGTCCAACAGACAGTCTTGGTAGCAGAACCACGTCGAAAGCTTCAGCTCACCTGAATATGTAAGGGAAATGGGGAAGAATAGTTTTCCCACTGGAAGATATGAAAAGATGAAATGCTGGAATCCAGGACGTTAATCCTAAGGATAACCAGATAATGCTTTGAATAAACAGCTCTTCAGCATATGACTTGGCTAGCCAGTGTGACCTCTGCAGTCAGTCTAAACCAATGAAATGTTTAGATAGCACAGCACTTTTAAACTGGGAAACTCCAGTCCTGAACTTATGTATTAACAATCCTCTGTTGAGGTTCATAAATGTATCTGAGTTCATCATGCCATTTCAGCAAGCTGCATCTCACTCATGCTCTTCACTTCTATGCAAGGTTTGAATTACACTCGGACTCTTGGGGGGTCTGCGGCAGTGGCATCCAGGAGCCACTGCCTGAGCTGCTTAAAAAGGCTCAAGGCGGGCCAGGGGCTCTCATGTCTTGCAGGGGGGCTGAGCCCCCCTAAACTCCCCCATATTTCAAACCCTGCTTCTATGATAATTTAGTATTGCCAGATATGCCAAATACTTGACAAAAGTTCTGTCTCCCGAAGCAGATAGATTTTATACCCACCTTTGGTTGTATCTGGGTGCATCTACATGTTCATTAATGTGCCATAGTTACAGCACATTAAGTTTAGTACTTGGTTAACCAAGTACTAAATCAATGCGCAGTAACTCGCGCTACTGTGCACTAGTGCCAGCACACAGGTTTTTAGTGACTCTTGCTGCTCAGTGTCCTAACTGTACTGTGCAGTAGCATATTAGCACAATTTCTGCCCGGCACGCTACTGCAGTGTTATTATGCTACTGTGTAGTTAGCATTTAGTGTAGATGCACCTTCTGTAAACTTGTGTTACAGTATTTCCCCATTGGCAGGTTGGTTTGATTCCACCAGTCATAAAGTTTACTTACCACAACTGTTTTTAATAGCTAAAAACAGTTTTTATCAGCTAAAAAGATGGTAATTCTTAGGATGGATGACTTGGGAATCTAATCCCTAACTATGAATTAGTGCAGGAGGAAACATAACAGCTAAGCATGGCAAATCATTTTGCCATCTTGACTTGGCATCTCCAAGCTTTTATTAGAAAAGGGAAATGAGGTGCACCTTTGTAGCCAGAGCCAGTGGTGTTTGGGAGGTCCAAAACGCTTTGTCAGAGAGATTCAGGAATTCATTTAATAGCAGACCATCTTGGCTGCCTAAAGAACGTGCGTCTGCATATTCACCTGGGTACCACACACACCCAAGAGGGAGCAACACAGACATCAACATAAGAGGCACTCTGGGCTGGATTCTGTCATTGCACCAGCACCACTCAGCTGACGTCAGTGAAGGTATTCCCAGGTAATGCTGGTGCAGCTCCAGAGGAGGTGCTATATCAAACAAGGTATGACAGGCATAGAAAAATCATAGAAAATCATAGAAATTAAGGGCTGGAAGGGACCTCAAAAGATCATTGAATCCAACCACCTGCTCTGGGCAGGAATACTGCTGAGATCAAATAATCCCAGCAAGGTGTCTATCCAGTCTCCTCTTTAAGACTTCCAAGGTTGGGGACTGCACCACTTCCTTGGGACGTCTTTTCCAGGTTCTGGTCACCCTTACTGTAAAGAAGCTCTTCCTAACATCTAACCTGTAATCATCCTCTTTATAGCCATTGCTCCTTGTCCTCCCCTGGGGCACCCTAGTGAACAGTTTTTCTCCCAGCTCCCAATATTCACCCCTTATATACTTATAGATGGCCACCAAGTCCCTTCTCAGTCTTCTCTTCCCCAGTCCCAGATCCCTTAGTCTTTCCTCATAAGGTTTGTCCTCCTGGCCCTTAATCAGTCTTGTGGCCCTTCTCTGGACCCTTTCAGGATTCTCCACATCTTTTTTGAAGTGCGGCACCCAGAACTGGATGCAGTACTCCAGCTGAGGTCTCACCAGCTCTGCGTAGAGAGGAAGTATCATTTCCTTAGCCCTGCTCGCAACGCATCAGCTAATGTATCCCAGTATGTGAACAGCTCTGTTGACTGCAGCGTTGCACTGGTGGCTCATGTTCATCCTGTGATCAACCATAACCCCAAGGCCCCTTCCAGCCATCGTGCAGGCCAGGACATCTCCTGCTAATCTATATTCAAGTTGCTGGTTACTTCTCCCCAGGGGAAGTGCTCTGTATTTGTCCTTATTGAACTGCAGCTGGTTCTGCTCCGTCCACCTTTCCAGTTTGTCCAGGTCTGCTTGGATCCGCATCCTATCCCCTACCGTGACCATTTTTCCCCATAACTTAGTATCGTCTGCAAACTTGGCCAGTGTGCTTTCCACATCCTCATCTAATCGTTGATAAAGATATTGAACAGTATGGGGCCAAGAACAAAACCCTGTGGGACACCACTGGCCACCTCCTGCCAAGAAGATACAGACCCCGTCCACCAACACTCTCTGGGTCCGACCCTTTAGCCAGTTCCCAACTCACCTGACTGTGGACAATCCCCCAGTTCTTTTATAAGAGTGTCATGGGAGGCCTTTTTAAAATCCAAGTATATGACATCAACCATGTCTCCCACATCCAAGTGGTTCATTACTTGATCACAGAAGGCAATGAGGCTGGTCAGACATGACCTGCCTGCAACAAAACCATGTTGGTTATCCTTCAACATCATGTCTTTTGCCAGTCTCTCACAAATGGACTTCTTGATAATTTTTTTCAAAATTTCATCCAGTATCAAGGTCAAACTGACCAACCTATAGTTTCCTGGATCTTCCCTCCTCTCCTTCTTAAAGACTGGCACCACACTGGCCCTTTTGCCATCTTCCGGGACCTCTCCCGAGCACCACGAGTCTTCAAATACCTTTGCCAACAGTCCCACAATGACTCCAGCCAATTCCATCAGCACTCTCGGGTGCAGTCCATACAGTCCTGCTGAATTGAAGACATTCAGCTGCTTTAAGCTCCCTTACCAGTTCAAGACTGACCATTGGTTGGCAATGGCCTCCCCTGCATCCATCCAGTATCTGATCAGGCAGGTGACCAACATTTGTAGGCAGGAACACCAACGCAAAGTATTCACTAAAGAGTTCGGCTTTCTCCTGACTGTCTGTGATCAGCTGTCCCATCCCATTTTGCAAGGGTCCACATTTTCCTTGGTCTTCCTCCTGCTCTCTATATACCTAAAGGACCTCTTATTATCCTTGATTTTGGTCACCAACCCCATATTGGTCACTGCCCTTGCCTTCCTTTCCTCTCTCTACAAACATGGGCTATACTTGTGTATTCCTCCTTGGTGACTACCCCTTGTTTCCACTGTCTGCAAGCCTTCTTTTTCTTTTTTAAGCACTCGTTGACTTCTCTGGTAAGCCAAGAGAGCTTCCCAGCCCCTTTACCACCTTTGCTGCACCTGGCATGAACACAAAAGGCCCTTTCCGATGAAGGGATACCATGTACTGGTTGCAAATGGCCATGGGCAGAATTCCAGGGAGTTCCACTTGGGCATCCTATCAACACTTTAAAAAAAATATTACATTCAAACTGGACCTAGAGTTTAAGCTGATCAGACCCAGAATTTTAGTTGTAGAGCCACTGGTTCAAATTGCTTCCTTACTCTGTCTCAAACTGGTTCATCCATCACTACCTGAAATACTTAGTTGGTGGGGGGGAGAAGAAGAGATTGAGATATGCTTAAATGGGGCTGGTTAGTTTGTTTGTTTTGTTTTATTTATTACTTGGCTTTATCCCATTCTATATACATACCGCCAACCTACAAACAGCCCAAATGTGCTCAGATATACTAACGAGAGACCTGGTTTCTCTTTCGGAGCAAGATTTTTTTCTTTAAAAACACAGAAATAAGGATGAAATTCCTATCATTTTTTTCTCGGTACACTAGGCTGTAAAACCGAGGACAAGTGATAAGGGAGACTGGGAGCCAAGGACTAGACAGACCCCCTGTGTAATCTGCTCCTCCAATCAACCACTTCTGCAACAGCACGAGAGCACTCCAAAGCAGAAGCTACTACTACATGGGCCAGATTTTCCCATCCAAATACACAGTCACTCTGAGTGGCAACTTATTTCACAGACCCTGATTTCAGTGCGGTTCCATACACTTCCTTACACTGATTAATACTTTATTCTGTATCAGGACATAACGTAGGTTAGACTCAAGCCATACTAGAATGGAGGCTATGAAACTGATGCTGATGATAACCAGTATATAGTACACTGAACAAGCACCACATGCATCTTCAGAGAAGAATCTGTGTAAAATATTGTGCCAGTCAAGCTCTATTTACTTAGCTTATTCCAGATGAATGCATTATTTGGATACTCCAGTGGAAAAGACTTGCCACTAGATACTTTAGGGGATGTGAAAAATTGCTGTCTAAATGAAGATACCACTAATGAACATGCTTATCCTGTGTATCCTGGTATACTGCGGGGACAATTTCTTAATCTCAGATTTGATAGCCAACCACTCTGCACATTTCCAGTGACCTCTTTCAAATGATCCTAGTCTCCCATTCCCCAGGAGCCCATCTGTATCATGCCTTATACTTCCGTGGCAGCTCCCACATAGGAGAACTAAGCATCATAACCACCCACAGTGGCAGGTACTCTTATGACTACAGTACAGATGGAGAAACTCAGGGACAGACCAGTCAAATCACCTGGCCAAGGTCACATAAAATCTGCATTCAGCTCTAAAACCCATCCCACAGAGCTACAGCCTTGCAGGCAGCCTTTCCCCTATGTTTCTTTATTGACACCCATGCAACCATACCACCAAACCACTCCTCATGGTACCAAATACCAGAGACGTATTTTTACATTAGGGCCAACCTGGATAGAGCCCCATGTCACTAGGTGCTGTAATAAAATGAAGCCGATGATGGTCCCTGCTCCAAAGAACATACAGTTTAGCAGGCAATATGCTGGTGGTCATAAGCTTTTTTCTTTCAATGTTGTTTGTTTAAAGACTTGCTCTGATCAGGTATGACAAGAGGACTGCTTAAACCAGGTAAGAAACCCCTGGCCAGAGCATGACATGCAAAGGCTTTTTGCTTGGCATGTGCACCTCAGGGAAGGGGCTGCACTGCCATAACAAGGATCAGGCCCCTCATAGTTCCCCCACCATCCGCCCCTAGCATATCTTAAAAGTCAAGGTTGCAGGTGTTCTTGGCACTCTGCTGAAAAACATTGCCGATCCCTGGCCTAAAACATCCAGTGGTTCTACCGGCATCTGCCTGCGCTAGACACGATTACTGGCAGGATCAAGTCAGTGTTAGCAACAGTGAGTAAATTAAGGGGAAACCTTAATGTAAAAACAGTCTCAGGGCTCTTCAAAGCAATCAGGGGCTCTGCATAATCCACTGCTGTCTTCCTCTGGAATAGCAATCCCATCAACTCATTCCTACCTTCCAACAGGCAGGAAGTTACCGAAAACTGAAAGCTATCTCTGCAACAAGGGAGCTTGATATCATTTGAAACACTAAGCTGGCATTTTACAAAAGTGCTTGCATTTGTGTTTCCCAAAGCAAATCTGTAATCACAACCTTAATCCTTCTATTCACTGCCAAGTCACTTACTGCATTGCATTTTATTTTGGGGTACTGTGCTTTATCACTGGCAGATCTGTGTGCTCAGCTTGGAAACATAATAAAGGTAGGCTTTAAGAAAAGAATAGCAGGAAAACTGCATTTGTCTGCACAATCCACTTCACAACTTTCCAATACCCCCATTTCTCCTCCCTGCCCTGGCCTCTTTGTGCCAGGCACTGTATAAACACTGGCTAAGAGACATCTGCTGTTCCAAGACTTTACATTTTAAAGAGACAAGACATCAGAAGAGAGACAGAGGAAGAGATTTTCCAGGGTCATTTAGCATGTCCAGTGACAGAGCAAGAAATACTGTATTTTATTGTGTACAACATCCACCTTTTCCCCAAAACCTAGCTGCTGGAAATTGGCACACACTATATGCAAGAAATATGGTAAGAACAGTTTCTGCCGCTTCCTGGATGAAACTGAAAATAAAATCTGCAGCAATCCACAGGGAGAAGAGCAGTGAGCTGGCTCAGCTCTCTGGCTACTGCTACACAGTTACTTGCTACAAGGGGAGATCTTTTTTTCTTCATTTCTTCTTTTTTCCAAAACCACATAGCAATGATTAGATTGTACAAACACACCTTGGAATATAAATCACCTGTCATCTAATCCAGTGCCCTACCTTTTAGATCAAGCTAATGCTCACTGTATGCATGTACAGTAGCTCTTCTGTGTGCTAGAGGTTATAGCAGTGATTCTCAACCAAGGATGTCTTGACATCTTTACAAGGGTGCTGCAGGGAGCCACACAATGTTAGTACTATTAGATACAAAAACGTATTCACAAGATAAACCCAGAGATTTCAAACAGGCATCCATCGTGTTAAAAACATCCAACTTGTAGTCTTTCTGAGTTCTTTGCAACAGAATAATTAATCTATTAATTTTCTTTACTCAGAAAATGAATGAAAACTTAAGCTGGCATTTTCTAAGGGGTGCCGTAAGTCTCACAAGGGATGCCATGAGTCTAGAAAAGGTTGAGAACCTGCAGGTTACAGAAATAACTAGATTTATGTGGTAGGCTAATAGATAACATTGACTTTAAGCCCTTGTCTGAATCATAGAAAATGAGGGTTGGAAGGGACCTCAGGAGGTCAGCTAGTCCAACCCCCTGCTCAAAGCAGGAACATGCACAACTAGATCGCCCCGAACAAGGCTTTGTCCAGCCGGGTCTTAAAACTCACCAAGGACAGAGATTCCACAAGCTCTCTGGGTAACCTGTTCCAGTGCTTTACCACCCTCCTTGCATGAGAGTTTTTCTTAATATCTAACCTAAACTTCCCTTGCTGCAACTTGAGGCCATTGCTCCTTGTTCTGTCATCTGCCACCACTGAGAACAGTCCAGCTCCATCCTCTTTGGAAACCCCCTTCAGGGAGTTGAAGGCAGCTATTAGTCTCAGGAGAGAGGCTAAGGAATGGTCAGAGGGGAGGTAGTTAGCCATGGCAGTCCGAAGTCTTGCAGTAGGCAGGGTAGGCAGAAGGCAGAGCCTTATGCATCTCTGGTTCAGTTATTCACTAAGGGGCAAGCCTACCATGCCTTCTACCTGAAAAATGATCCAAGAATAATTTGCTCACATTCGGGGCCTGACACAGTTGGAACACACAAGCTGGTCAGCAACACCTCCCCTGCTGACACTTCCCATGGGCTGAATTAACAGGGCATAAGGCTCCCAGGGCTTACCCTCCAGCCACTTTTGGGAGTGATACATTCACTAGGGAGACTGTAGAATAAGATGAGCAGACTGGGTAAAGATCAAGTCTCCCCATAATTGGTAGGAAGGCTTGGTCTACATAGGACACATACCGTAATTGTTGGCAGCGTCCACTGGCACCCCTTAGGTTGCCATTGGTCTTAAAGTTTGCAAAGATACTATGAGCCATCCTGTGCCATCCTGAATCATGATACACAAGTACCTTAACTCCACAAGTATTTGCTGGCATTTTAACAGGACTGTGAGGTGTCAAGAAGTACTCTCTCTGAATAAAGGTGGCGCAGTCTAGCAACCAAATGCTGCCAACCTGAATGATTTTATCCTACATCGATATTGTCCTGTTTGGTGCTTGTCTTAAATCTGTAAGAATCTTGAATTTTGGAGGTTTAGCACAAAGGGAAGAAAGAAAAGTAGATCTGTAGCTCATGCTGCTGCAGGAGGATGATGGGAAATCAGAAACCGAAACTACAGCCTCAAACCAAGACATCAAAAAGAGCCCCTGGTTCTCTTTCAAAAACTCCCATATTTGGGGGAGAGCCTGATGCAAGCTTTGGCTTGGCCATGCTGACTATCAGAAATAGCACAGAAGAAATGTCTTAAAAGACCTAAACCAAAAATATTACAAGTTCAGCTCCTCAAAATAGCACAAATCAAAGGAAAAAAGAAAACGGGCAACACATACTCAGTGACTCTGAGCCATCTGTATGACATGGGCAAAAAAAGGTGACACTGGGAACACACGTTAGTAGCAATCCACCACAACCAGCTACAACAAAAATGAGATTGGGTGGATTTCTTTTATATAAAAGAGCACCAGTGAGCTGGGCAGCCTACCTGTACAGAGGTTTGGTGCTCTATGGAGATATGGGACAGCTCATCCCAGCTGACTATTTTTAGAAAACCCTTTTCTAAAATAACCTATATGCAAAGACACCGTAAGGAGACAGACGCACATAAATTGGAGCACAGGCAGTAGCTGAATGAACGAGTACTGCACAGGAACACTGGGCCAAAGTCATCCCAGGTTTATCTTGACTGATGCTGACAAAGTCATGCTAAGGACAAATGTAACCCATGGAGACTTCATTTCTTCAGTGCTTTTCATTGTAAAACCCTCAAAAAGCTGCACAGGAGAAAATGAAAAAGCCTAAGCAACATCCTAATAAGCGATAAAGCTACCCCATTGGAGCTGCATGATGAATACTTGCAAGGTCAGGGATGTTTGCTCCTGGGAACATAGTTACCTATACCTGAGAAGCAGAGCATGGCATTATTGCACAGTGCAAAGGAAGATAGAGGTTCTGATCTGAGGAGCTTACAGTCATAGGTCCCGATCCTGCAATGAGGTCTGCACAAGCAATCCATGGAATTCCCCAAAGGCATGTCTCTTCCCCATCGCAAAATCAAT
The DNA here is from genome assembly GCF_030867095.1 of Alligator mississippiensis. Lineage (NCBI taxonomy): Eukaryota > Metazoa > Chordata > Crocodylia > Alligatoridae > Alligator > Alligator mississippiensis. The sequence goes on from NC_081826.1 coordinate 288,183,196, forward strand.
GCCCAGGAGTCCTACCCTAGGAGACAGGTCACATCTAAATATACTGGGAGACCCAGAAGAAGGAGATAATTTATGGGAGAGAGGGGTAGACTGCAGCACAGGGTCCCATTATAAAGATACGAGGCATTTGCAAATGTCCACCTGAGTTCAGATGCTGCAAGTACAGGCTGTTTCATGGAGCTAGCTGAAAAAGAAAAAGAAGTGACCAGCACTGCAATACAGATACAGAATCTAGATTTGGACCGATTTCTACTAGAGTTCTCACCAATTACTGACCTTGCCCTATAATAGATGATGCTCCAAAACTAGGTTCAGCCAACCCAGGCACTGAGAAAACATCGGCACCCTCCCACTGCACCACCATACACAGATGAGCTTGGGGTCCCATACCTTCATTTCATCAGGCAACATGCATGATGAATACACCAAGAAGACTAGCAGGTGTCACTGAAATTCTGGGCCTCAATTCACCTTGTATCTTCCTACATCAACGTACTGGGTTAAACCATAAAGGGCAGAATTCTGGTCTCCTGCCCTTCTTCCCCTCCCTGCACACCTCCTTGTTGTTTGTTTCTGTTCATCAGAGAATTTAGGGACAACCAGATCACAAATCAGTAGAGCCAGAATTAGATCTCACTGCTTGTTCAACGAGCGTGAACTAAAGCTCCCCTGCTGCCATTTTGAAATGCTGGGACGCTGAATACACGTGACTACAGAGGCAGCTGGAGCACACTAATTAGCAGGCTCCAGCAGACTGGCAGCAGACTCAATTAATCGAGTCTGCTCTGACGATTGCTAATTAGCAGCATGTGTCAGAGCAGAGCTCCATTATTTAGTATAGGTGCCCTGAGACATACCAGCTACTTGTAAAGCAGAGACAAAAGCTAAGTCTGCACTGTAATGGGGGGACAGAGGATGGCAGCTCATATGAGCTAGATTGAGGTGAATTAGCCCAGGACCCCATGGATGTGAGGTTGTGGTAACATGGGTTTGTACAGCCCATGCCAATATACCTTTGCTGCTGCCTATACCCCAACTAGCTGAGTTAAAGCTAACTCTCACTCTCAGCCTAGGCTCTTACCTTTTTAATGTAGCATCCTTGCAAACTACTATAACATGCCAGAAGGCTCCGTTTATTCAGTGCTAAAAAGGAAAGGGATATTTTTACATCTAAACATGTTGGCAACAGCAAACACAGCTCTATTCCTTTTTTTTTTTTTAATCTTAACAGGCTTTAGGGTCTAACAAGACCTGCCAAAACAACAGTTCTTTCATTGCCCATTTACTACCTCCCTGGAGCTTAATCCTGCAAAACTCCCACTGACTTTGATGTAAACTGCATCGGGCCCCTGGCACTTAAATGCTTTTGACACCGGCAGTTGTCTGCCTTTGCCTTTCTTGAAATGAAAGGCAGGCTCACACTGCAAATTCTCGATCTGGATTTCAAATCGTTTGTTCAAGACCAGCCCTGTGTATTTTAGATCTTTAGGGCACAGACAGAAGTGCAGCTCCCTGCTGTAACCAGGAACACTTTGCAGGAGGCCTTCTGAATTAGGAGGATCCCTTGGACCAAACAGAAGTTTGCTATTGGTTCCAGGGGGGAAAGGGATCTAGCTGCTGGGAGCTTGCAGCCAGGTTTCCCTAGCAAAGGCTCCTGCTCCCTGCCCACCATGGGACGGGGACGGGGAAAGGGAGCAGAAGGAGCTCATTCTCGGGGTTCCCCAGCTCGCACTGGAGGGCGAGATGGGTGTATTGGAGCTCCCCACCTCAGAAGGGCTCCAATGTACCCTCCCCATCCTCCATCAGGAGATTAAAAAATCCCAGACCAAATCCACTCCCTTTCCCCTTCCCATTCTGAAAACACCCAACAAGCTGGGAGGAAGCCCAGACACAAGTTACAGAAGACGCTATGTTTTGAAACGTCTTCCTCTGACTCTTCATGCAACGAGGGTTCAGATTTTCACCTGATCAGTCATGTTTGAAGTGGTCTGCAGCCATGCACTTGTATTTGGTCACGGCTATAGACCGCTTTCTGTGGCCAGATCAAGTGACAATTGTCACTTCTGTCTTCACACGTATTACAGTACAAGCGAACCCCAATTAGGAATCAGCAACCAGCATAGGCACTAATCAGAGATGCAGCAAAAACTGGTCCCTACCCCAGACTGCTCACACTTGAGGTTCAACAGCTGTCCAGCTAGTGCAGCGACAAAACATAGCCCATTACAATGAGACTTAATTGCCTTGCTGGTGGCTTGCACATGCTCTGATTAACGCTTGAGAAATTAAAATGAATTGAGCCTTAAATGGTGAATTCCCTTCTGTTTCTTCTATTTTTAGCCTTACATTTTATTGGCAGAGAGAAAGAAAGAGCAGGGGGGAAAGATATCTGAAATACTGCTGAAAAAGATTCCAGAAAGAAATTCCTCTGTCTCTCAGGGGTACCTCATCATGAGTACATGATCACATATTGTCAGCATCGACTAATGGAAAGATAAAAACCCAGCACTACCAGGTGTTTCAAGTCAGACACTACTGATATAGTGTGGAGCCCACTGTGTTTCAGTGGAAGATGGGAGGAAGTCCATAGCAAGGGATTTGAGCTGGGCTTCTTTTGGTACAGGAGCCTTTCCGCCTGTATAATTGCTTGCTCTACACAGTGATGCTACTGTCTGTCCCGTTTAGTTTGTTAAGCCATGCCCAACCATGGTACCTAGAAAGTGTGGAGGTTTATCTTCCAGGTTACCTAGATGCAGTTCAGACATTTGATACAGTCCAATCCTCCAGGTCAGCCATCGGGTGGTACCAACAGGCCAAGCAACCTAAAAAAAGAAAAAGTCCATGCTTTCATAGAGCCCTAGGTTAATGGTTTGTTTCCAGAAGCCTGAGGTTTGGGAGCTCCCCCTGAGATAGTACACCTCCCCATCACCTTTATACTACCATGGGACTGTTCTGCTTCAAAGACACTATTTCAGCCCTTGGCAGGTTGCACAGTTGTCATATTCCTATATCAAAATTCGCAGGTAATAAAGAGTAGAAACATTCCCCACCATGGTTACATCTCATTACAGGGCAAGAGAACGTGCAGCAAAGCGCAGTGGCTGCTGACCGCACAAGGAGAAACTGCGGAGTCACTTGACCACTGCCTCGCTACAGCCCCTTGCAAGGTGAAGTCATCTGAACATTATACTTCCCTCTTCCTTCTTCTGAGACAGGGAGTGAGACAGGACAGCAGGCCTACGTCTGAAGTCTGGTATTGTTTCAAAGTTTTGGTGGGTCTTTCTCACTGCCACCTAAGTGCTCTGGAAATGGGACCAGGCATGCGGGCAGTTTTAAAAGAAGTAGCTCTATCAACTTTTGAACTTAGCTGAGAACAACTCAGAAATAGCCCTGCTGCCACTGTGTACAGCACAACTATGCATAGCACAATGGCTAAAAGAGATTAGTTCACCTTTTTCTTCACTTCTGGTTCCAGTGGGAAGTGGTAATCTATTACCAGCAGAGGGAAACATGCCAAAAAAGCCAGTGTAAGTTATTTGTATCATAAAAATCAAAGTTGACCACTTATTTTTCCTTGTGTTGGATTTCTACAGCAGCTTTCCCCTGCAGATCTCACGATCTGTTACTAAAACTAAGGGAAGTAGTACAGTAGTGTTATGGCAATGGAAACCCATTTCTTCTGGGCAATAACAGATGTATGGAATGAAATCAGATGCAAAAGGTATGGATAGAGAATGCATTTTGTCATGTAATCTATGCCCATTACAAAACATACTCCTGAATTAAGGGATTTGATAAGAGCCCCATTGAGTAGAGAGATGTTAAAAATTCAATATACCACTGAGTCATTGGCAGTGCCAGGAGTAAGATCCACAAGTCCGGACTCCCAAGCCTCAAACACTAAATCCTCCAACAGACTTGTCCCTAACCTGTCAGAGAGAGGTTTACAGTGTACTATGCAACAGTACACATCTCTTTGTCTCTGATTTATGGAGTCAGTCTATTAAGTACTCCGATACAGAGAATGGATCAATAAAAATAAGCTAAACTATCCCTTATTTTTCCAAAAAGGAAAACAGAGAGAGAGAGAGAGAGAAGACAATTTTTCCAAACTCCGAGTTCAGATCTTTTCTTCTTGGCTGTTATTTTACTGAATTGTTCCCTGTACCATTTCTGAAGTTGCAGGCATTACAGGCACCATTTCTTTTTAACTCTTTTTCTCTCCTTTTTTTTTAAATTACACTCTGCCTACTGTGCTTCATTTGAAGAACAGACAGTCAATTAACTACCAAGTTTGGTGGGGGGGGTTATTATTGGAACCATCTTTTTTAACATGAAGGAGCATGACATTTCTAATGCTTTACAAAGAGGCAGAGACTTTAAAAGCCTTTCTTAAGGCACAGAATTGTCTCTGCACTTTATAAATATACAAAATAATGAGGTCTCTCAAGCCTTGTAATCAGCCTCTTTGCTACCAGTTTGATTAGCCCGGCTGACAACCCTGTCTGTGTTCTGGTAGTTCTGTGAGCTGGAGCTGTCATCACAAAGTTCAGCAAAGAGGTCTTTGTGGCATTTACATTTTGCTAATCCGTTAGCATTTACCGGAGACTAAAATCACTTATTCCGAGTTACCATCTGTCTGCTCCTCCGTATTCCAGCCTGGGCGACAGAGTGATACCGCCCACTATATCAGAAATGTGTGGGGTAGCCCTGTGGTACCCAAGTAGCACACTGTGCTTCTCTCCAGTATTGGGCAGTGGAGTTGGGGCCAGGTGTTAACTGGTAGTTACTTCCTGAACAAGACAGAACCCAGCTCTAAGGTGACTTCCAAGAGGAGAATTGCAGGAAAGCATCAAGTGAGGAAAGACGACCTGAAAGGGAGACTGATAGGCTAGGGAAGCCTGTCTGAACTAGGGACAAGCTCTAAGAAAAAAAAATGAGAAGAAGCATGGATCAAGGAGAAGAAGCATATTGGACCAAGGGAGGCACTGTGGAGTTGGTTGAGAAACCCAGCTGACCACCACACTTCACAGCCTTGTGAAAGACGGTATTGCAATTAAGGAGAAAAAGTGTGAGTCCCAGGGACCAAGTGAACAAGCCTCTCCAGAGAGGTCAGGGGTGCAGACTGGCAGAGCATCCTGGCTCAAAGGGAACTGGGAATTTGATACCTTGGAATAAGAGTGAGTTGGACTAGCTGAGACGCCCACATCTCTACCCCTCTAGTCTACCCTTGTATATACATGGTGGGCCAAACTGGTGCTCCACTGTACTCCAGCCAAAGCCCCCATGCTCGATCTGATTTAAGGCTGCCCATCTGTCCCATCCAAACAAATGCACCTCTCTTCTCATCTTCCCCCAGATCTCAACTAACAAGACCACCCCATGCAATCTAGGGACACGGCCCATCCCACAGCTCGGCGTTCTCTCCTCAGAAATCCTCACCCTTTTCTACCCTGGAGCCGCTATGCCTGGATGCTGGGGCATCACTGCACGTGCCCGTGGAAGTTGTGTTGTACTTGCTAACATAACTGAAATCCTCACCTGGGTGTGAGTGGCTCATTAGCAGTAGTAGCTTCAAACAAAAATTAGCAGGAACACACCAAAGACCCGTTCGTTAAACAGGTGACAATGTGAACTGAGATCTGAATGCAAAAATACCAGTGACAAAGGATAATATGAATATGAACAAATGAATAAACTACAGCAAGTTAAAAGGGAGCAGGGAGTGTCGGATACTCCATTGTAACTATTCGCGTACCTGCAAAAGTGGAAACTGAATCACACTCATTTAAGCCTCCTTTAAACTGGGTGAAGCTACCGTGGTTTTATTCATTCCCACAACACCACCCCAACTAATGAATATTTCCTTTTCTAGCACCGCATCAGGAAGAATTCAAGACACAGTTCTTCAAGTAGAGGAAAGACTCAGAACGTGTAAAAAAAAGTTCTTTTCATACTTTAAAGCATGAATGCTACTAATTTTGCTCTATTTACTTCGTATGTAAGGTTTGACTCAAGGACAGTTAAAGAAAAGTTCTTGTTTCTTGAATTTCGATCAAGATGTACTATGGCAAAGAATTTATTAAGAAACCAACCAAGTTTTCCACAGCAAATGGTGTGGACAGGCAGAACTGTGTCAGTCTGCACTGAAGCACAAAAAAAAGGACGAAGACATTTGGTGGCATTCAGCAAAAATTAACTCAGTCTAGTGTTAAGTTCACCTACTGTGGTGTTTTATTGCAAAGTACTAGTTCCCCAAGCAAAACTTGTCAACCTGGAAATCATCTGGATCAGGCTGAAGACCCAATTTTATTAAAGCAGCAGTTGAACTCTTGCTTGTTTTCAGTTTTGTACAATGTAATGGAAAGTAATCATCAAAAGCCAGTTCTCCATTCAGAAATTAGATGGGTTTTAGATGGGAAACTTGACTCATTGAAGTCCAATTTGAAGCTTTCTTCAATGACTTAGTTTTCAGCGTGGGGCTTTGTAAGCAAGCCGTGACCTAGGTTTCTGGGCTGATTTACTCTTCCATTGCTATTAAGTCAGTGCTTGTTTATGGGGACCTCTTAAAATTATTAATTACTATCCTTGTTTTGCAATGAAATCACAGTGTACAGCATGAGAAGTAGAAAACAAAATTCCCCATCACTCCCAACTGTAGAAAAATTCCTTGCTCGAAAATTAATTGAAAAGTCACGGTAAGCACATTGCTGACAAAAGGGGAATTCACCTGAATGTGGTCACCAAGTTTAAATAAGTACAATAAATGAGAATTTATAACAAAAGACACCCTGCAAGATGGCTTCTCAGCAGAGGAAAAGGAAGAGTTGTCTGAATGGTCACACGTTCTTGGACTCAACTTGAATTCAACCAAGCACGACTTGCCAAGGCTTGGTGGAGAAGGAGAGAGGAAATTAGGTCACATGGAGTGCCTTCAGCATTGTGCATCACTTCAAAACTGTTCTTTCTGCTCTCATCGCAATGAAAAAGTACTACTGGACAAACATCAACGTAGGTCTGGACCTTCAGTTGAAGCTCATCAGTATCTTCGCTCCAGCAAGCACACCCTTCTCATTAATGGCACTTAAAACATCCTCAGAAACTGTTCAACTCCCTGTTTCATTTACATTTTGTAAGGTGAGTAAAGTGAGTGTTGGCTCACAATCAACATTAACCCAAGTAAGACTTAGGCAGAACTTCATGTTTAAATCAAATCAGCTAAGAAGTCCAGCGATAGATGCATTTCAGCTGCATTTCGACATACATCAAGACATTATCTGGCACGTCTGCTTCTTGTGATCCGAGTAACATGAAGAATGAACATAGTAATGGCTTCTTCATTGTGGTCCTCCCTCATGCACTATCTAAATATTGAGATGTTTAAAAGTGGTTACAATCTAGTAGTTCATACTTCTGTAAGGATTACTTTTCCTGGAGATCATTTAAAGCTGGTAAGGGCCTAGAATAAATGTGTAAAAAAAGAAGTTTGCAGGTGGCGAGTCAAATGTTTTGTTTTTTCAACAAAGTTTGGGAAGTGCTGGTGTAGCATGCAGAAATGATACCATGTCTCTTCAAACAACTGGATCTCCACATACCTTAACAGGGGTCTGACAGCTACCAAAACAGTGGCATTGTATAGATGTAGTTCAGCTTTGTGCCTTTGTACAAAGTGAATGAACACACACTTTAGAATCAAACTGTGTCCATGTATTTGGAGCAGAACGGGTGAGTCACAAGGAATTGTGTTGAACCAAACCCACACATGCAGGGTGCCATATGCCATATCCATCCCTACAGATAAAAGAACCGGGGATCTTCAGCATTAGACACACAGGTCACAGCGAACCTGACCCAAGAGAAGTAGCAGGCTGCAATAGTCACCCACCAGAAAAAGACCACATCACAAGTCCTAAACTGACATGTAGCAATTTCATCTCGGCAGTAAAGTGGCATATAGTGTCCCAGTGATACATCACCACATTTTGAAATCTCCTTTTGTCCTTACTTTTGATGACGAGCTGAAATTTCAGAGTGCTTCACAGAACAGAAATTCAGAAAAGCTGATTGGGAAACATTGAAATAACCTTTATGTAAATAAAACCACCTTGATAACTTTATTATAACACACTGGCTTTACCATCAATCTGTTGTACTCCATGCGCTGTATGGTGGGTGAATTTCAACATGGTTCCTGGACCCCAGCTTCTCTCTCCAATTGTTTGCTCAGGAGCAACCATACTTGGAGTTTGGTGAGCTTGATGAATTTATACTGGACAACAAGGCATTTCATGGGACATTGAACTCTAAGCATAGGTGTCGTCTTTGTCATTAGTGAATTGCTCCCCTCAACCTCCATATCACTGTTCTTGCATGAAAACAGTTGAAATATGTATGATTAACCAAACTGTGAATACTTGTCTGTGTAACAGTGCAGCTGAGCTCCCTTTCACAGACTGTCACCATATACCTGGCAGGGCATGCAGCCCCTGATTCTTCTCTGCACTTTCAGACTATCACATCTGAGCAGAGTCTAGGCATTGCTTTGTTCTGAGGAGTGCAAGAATGAAACAAGATTTTTCTCATATATGCTTAAGTGGTACTTACATAGCCACACACCTGCAATCTGTGGCCTTAGGGTACAGTTTGATTTGGTTTCCACCTGTAATAGAATAAGATTGCCCAGATACCTGCATGCATGCCAGAAGTAAAGCAAAGAAGGAACAGGGCAGCTCTCCTACTCTTTTAGCCCAACAGCTTAACAGCAATGGTACTGGCCCAGGGAATGGCAGACGGGGGTTTTAGGCCTCACCCCCTCACCCAAAGAGGATTTTAATTTGCATCTCCGGCTGCTGCCCAGCAAAGTGCTCTAACCACCAAACCAAGAGCTAGGCATAGTCTAGAACAGGGGTGGTCAACCTTGGCACCCAGCCTCTGAGTGTGGCACATAGCAGATTAGGTGATCAGGGAGGGGACAGGCAGCACAGAAGCAGAGCATAAGATCAGACAGGGAGCACAGGGCAAGAAGCAGAGCACAGATCCAGCAGGGGAAGGGGGTCCGAGTGATGCCTGGGGAGGGTGTGGGGATAACATGTGGACCCACTAGTCCAGAAGACTCACCAGCCCAACTCTTGCAGCTCACCCACTGGGCAGGCAGGTGGAAGAAATATAGAGCTAGGGGCAGAGTGGCCCAGTGAACAAGATACAGACCCCAGGAGGAAGGGGGCCTGGGTCCTAGTCCTGGCCCTTGCCCTCAGCGGGGTGGAAGCTCTCTCCCTAATATTCATCCAATGTGTCATATGAGTATTAAATGCAAGGTGCAGAAAAGCCATTAGGGGCAGGAGCCAGAACCCAGAGCTCCCTTCTTTCCAGCCCACCAAGATGAACTATTCACCTGCCCTGGGTCACTGCTGCTAAACCTGTCTTCCCCCCACCGGGGAAGGGCAGTAGCCTGTCCCATTTCAGGCCCAAGGGAGCCCTGTATCTCTGCAAGACTTCCCCTCTTTGCACTCTCCTTTGTCACCTGGCTGCTTTGTTCAGTCTGTGGTAATTTTCCACTACTCCAAACTTCAGCCCATGCAGAACTGTTTGAAGCAAACTGATTATCCGGTCAGGCAATCTCTTTAGCATAGCTATTGTAATGCTCAGATAGACCTATTTAAATGCCAATGAACCTTAATAGCCCACTCAGCCAACCCAGACATGGCTGTGACAGGCAGGCAGGCAGGCACACATGCACCCATTTCACCTCTTCTCTTCTCCCAGCCAGCATCTTTGGAAATTAATTAACCTCTTGAAGCCAGGTAACAAGCAGCACAGTACCAAGCGGGTAAATTAAAGGAATACATGTCATACATATCTCTCACATTTCTTTGGGTACTTCAGGCTCAGGCCTCTTCTATGCAATGGTTCGAGTAATGTGAATGTACATGATCAGTAGGAGCTCCATGGAAAAAGTTAGCAAAGAGAAGGAAACATCTAAGACCATTTACCTCTTTGCATTCAGCACGTAACTTTCTTTTCACTCAGCTTCTCTGGGCAGCCACAGGGGACCCAGGAATGCCTCTTCTGAGTATTAACGGCAGCACGGGATTCAGCTGGCATCTGTGGTTGTGTCAGGAGAGGAAGGCACAGTAATGGAAAAATGCTGAAAGAGCTGAAAAGGTTTGTGCAATTAACTCCCAGCAGGAGCAAATATTGGGAGAAATAAATGCAATTAGGCAGCCTCCATGTTGTCATTCTGATGACCGATTTTTATTCATCTTTACTGTGCTCAAAGGTTGATCACGCTGTCTGCTCCTGCTCTCCCACTCCCATCTGTTCACTCCTCCCTCTGCCACTGCTCCTTCCCTATTCCCAGAGCCTTTCCTCACCTGCATAACACAGGTATATTTAGCACATAGCTGTGCAGACTAAACCCAGCCAGGGAAATTGGGTGGGGGCGGGACACAGCTAGAGAACCTAAAGCTGTCATTAATTAAAGGTCGCTTTCCAACTATGTGAAACTAATCTCTTGAAATCAGGGGAGCAATGAAACAGCAGCACTCCCAGGCAAGGCAGAGATTTTCTAAGCTATAAATCTTGCCGAGTCACAATGAGGTGACATTCACCTTAAAACAGAGTCAGGGGAAAAATCTGTGAATCAGCAAACAGCTGGTGGGATCAAATTGCTTTGACATGAACATTGTTCTCGATAAGCAGGGAAGCTTTGGGGGAAATAATTTATTCGCCCCTGCAATTAGCTGGCATTTAGATAAATGGAATTACAGCCTTTATATGATATTTGCTCTATGATACCTATATCTATTGTTCTTGGCTCACAGCTTCATAGTTTCATAGTAGGTAGGGTCAGAAGGGACCTGAGCAGATCATCAAGTCCGACCGCCTGCCATGACAGGAGAGAGCACTGGGGTCAAACGACCCCGGCCAGGTGTTCATCCAGCCTCCTCTTAAAGTCCCCCAGGGTGGGAGCCAGCACCACTTCTCTTGGAAGTTGGTTCCAGATCCTAGCTGCCCTGACAGTGAAGTAGCGCCTCCTGATGTCTAGTCTGAACCTACCCTCTGCCAGCTTGCGACCGTTATTTCTTGTCAGTCCTGGTAGTGCTTGGGGGAACAGGGACCCCCCAATGCCTGCTGGTCCCCTCTGACTAGTTTGTAAACGGCCACTAGATCCCTTCTCAGCCTTCTCTTGTGGAGGCTGAACAAGTTCAGGTCCCGTAGCCTCCCCTCGTAGGGCCTGCCCTGCTGACCCCCGATCATGTGAGTGGCCCTCCTCTGGACCCTCTCCATGCTGTCCACATCCCTCCTGAAGTGCGGCACCCAGAACTGGATGCAATACTCCAACTGCGGCCTGAGCAGTGTCATGTAGAGGGGGAGGATCACCTCCTTGGACCTGCCTGAGATGCACCTGTGGATGCATGACAAGGTACGGCTGGCCTTCCTGACCGCGTCCCCACATTGTCGGCCCATGTCCATTTTGGCATCAATAATGACTCCAAGATCCTTTTCTGCCTCTGCACTGACGAGAAGGGAGTTCCCCAGCCTGTAGGTATGCCACTGGTTTTTCCTCCCCAGGTGCAGCACCTTGCACTTGTCAGTATTGAACCCCATCCTGTTCTCATCCGCTCACCCCTGTAACCTGTCTAGATCTGACACCCAGCCTGTCCCTCTCCTCCAGTGTGCCCACGTCTCTCCACATCTTAGTGTCATCTGCAAATTTGAACAGGGTGCTTTTTACACCCCCGTCCAAGTTGCTGATGAAGATGTTGAATAGTGCAGGTCCAAGGACTGAGTCCTGTGGGACCCCACTGCCCACATCCCTCCAGGTTGAATAACACCCATCCACCACCACTCTGGGTGTGGCCCTCCAGCCAACTAGTGACCCATTTGACTGTGTAGGTAACAACGCCACAGTCTCCTAGTTTTTTAATGAGAATGGGGTGAGAGACAGTGTCAAAGGCCTTCCTGAAGTCCAGGAAGACTACATCCACCGCAACATCTGCATCCAAGGATTTTGTGACCTGGTCATAGAAGGCCACCAGGTTGGTCTGACAGGACCTGCCCCTAATGAACTCATGTTGGTTGCCCCTGAGCATAACCTCCCCTGCTGGCCCCTCGCAGACATGCGCCAGGATAATTCTCTCAAAAAGCTTACCCAGGAGGTAAGACTAACTGGCCGATAGTTTCCTGGGTCCTCCTTCCTCCCTTTTTTGAAAATGGGAACCACATTGGCCCTTTTCCAGTCCTCTGGCACCTCGCCAGAGCACTATGAGTGCTGTAAAGCCATGCCAGGGGTCCCGCAATGACCTCTGCTAATTCCCTCAGCACCCTGGGGTAGAGATCATCATTTCTTTATGTTCTTGGAATTTTTCCTGCCGTTGCTGTTGTGTACAAATAAAGCCATTTTTTCCGTCATACATCTCTGTTGTAGTGTTTCCTGCTGTAATTAATTCACAGCCAATCTGGGCTTTGTGGTCGTACACGGCTGCCCAGAGCTTTATGGAAGCATCAGCAAGAGAACTGAGAGCCTTCTGCTCTGTAAGTAAAAGTCACTAAAAGGAAAATCTCTGATAATGAGTAATGGTGATATACAGGTACAAAGAAGCAGTATGTAACCATGCATGCATGCACTGGCCTGTTCATTACACTATTGCAATCTGGAATTGTAAAACAAAAGTGAGAGCGAGGACAAGGGGCTTCCCTCCTCCCTAAAAAGACAATAGCAGAAGAATCTGGAGAATGGTTTGGGCCTGGTTTGGTGCTTGCTGGAGACATCTGTGGCAGGGCTGCAGTTTAATCCTGCAGGGAAACATAACAGGCATACTGACAGTGCTCAAGGAAAAGAAAAGAGAGAAGCCTTTCACTGTGAATTCAACCAATTCTCTTCTCTGCCCTTCTCTCTCATTTTTAAATTGGAATCAGTCTCACTTGAGGCAGGGCAAGAAAATCCCAGCCTCTGCCCTTGAAGTCTTCCTTTCATTTAGCCTGGACCTAGTTTTGCATTTACATTTAGCTCTAGCTCTTCACAGCATGTAAGGATGTTAACTTGGATGTACCCAGTTAAGTATCATCCGATCATTCAAAATTCCCATCTCCCATGGAGTTAAATGATTGAATGGGTTTTCCCCTCCAGGGTGTGGGCTTCCATCCAGCTCATTACCAAAGGCTGGTCTGCATGAGGTGGGTTTGAGGTTATCAACCTAATCTCTCCACGTAGACATCACCCAAAGCCACCACCATAGTTGTCATTACTTTGTCCTTTTCTTGGCAGTTTCCTTAAAGAAACTTCCTGGGACTGAACATTAGGAACTGAATTACAGACTCCCACGAAGCCACAGTCACTGCAAGCCTGGCACTTGTCTGGGCTGCAGATAACCTATACTGCTGCCAGCCACACCACACACCTTTGTGAACAGAGGAACTCGTTCTCTGAGACTGCTGAGGCAGTGCCTCTTGCCAACACTAAATTCACATATAACACAGGAGGAAGAGCATTATCAGCTGGGACCAGAGCCTCAGACCCTGGAGCATGGCACCTCCATCCCTTAGACACAGATGGAGCAGACTTAGTGCTGCATCCCATAACCGGACTTCCAACATCTGCTGCTCAATCACAAGTCTGAATGGGGACAGCAAAACGTTTCTCCCCAGCGTCTTGGGAGCAACAAACCAGGGCAAGTAACTGAATGAGAGAGCCATCTATAAATCTGGCACATTAGTATTCCCGGCTCCTTCTGGGATGCAGGCTGTTCTAAGGCTCACATTTTTGCACCCGCCAACGCCGGAAAGTCTACCAAAGCTGAGATTAATTGGTAAAGACTAAGACAGGAATGTTCTCCTGGCCACATTCAGCTTCCGTTGTCTCACCTCACAATGAACCTGCCTTTCCTACACTGTGTGCAATTTTCCCAAGGCAGCATCAGTGAGCAGAACTAATAGATTCCTCCTTGAATCAGTAGAGCTTATGCCACTGCAATGAGCTGAATTTGTACTTGGCCGGCGAGCGTGGCTTGATCTTTGTTTTGTTTTGTATTCATCGCTGTTTGAAATGCTAGAGAGGGAGCATGTGGCCCACCCAAACCACCAGGACAGCTGGAGACTCATAGGCAATTCAGGGTGACACTCCCTACTGCCTTCCTAACAGAAGAATGTTTTTAAATTCAGAGTTCAAGTGCAGAGGTGGGGAGGGGAGGAGGAAGGGGAAGGTGGAATTAAGCCATTTCATTGCTTCCCCTAGAGCAGTGCTTCTCAAACTATCTGATTTGGCCGACCGGCAATTTTTTTTCCAGTGGGCCAGGGACCGGTGCCCGGTTCAGCTGGTGGCAACAACTGCGTGTAACAGCGCTACACAAATGCGTGACCGGCTGTTTCTTTCTCTTGCCTCACCTCGCACGACGTGACATCATCTGGAGTGTTGGAACGTACGATTGTGGCACTATGACATATCACTGTTATGCTTCTGAAAATATAGGTCTTTCTTTCCTGGCAACTTGCTGTAGACCGGCGAATATATTTCTTTCTTTCCTAGCAACTCACTGCAGACCGGCGACCAGTGGTTCGCGGACCAGCACCGGTCCACGGACCACCACTTTGAGAAGCACTGCCCTAGAGAACCAGTCCAACATTGTTTTCTACAGAACCTAACTTGAGGTTTTTTGGGGGACCAGGCCATAACTGAAACTCAGCCCCCTATGGAAATTTGAAAGAAGCTTTTCCAGGACTCCTTCCCCCTGTGTAAATCACTTGAGGCATTGTTGGTAACATACAATCGATTATGACATCATAATGCAAGAGTCTCCCATCTGGTTCTAAACCTGCTAAGTGATGGGCTTTGAATGCTTCTTGTAAGACGCAGTTCCACCACCTGATAAAAAGTCCCCTGGAAGGAGTTCTTCCTGCTGGCCAACCTAAACCTCTGTCCAAATGGCATCATCCCTTAGAAACCGTGCCCCATTCACTCCCCACAGAGTCTTCTTTATAGATCCAGTGCATAATTTTAGCCATTGTAGGCAACCAGATTGCGTGGCTACTTCCACATCTACAAGGTCTAATCTATCATCTACTTCCACATCTAATCTATCATCTAGACCCAGCACTCTTTCCTGCCTATGCAGGGGTTCGGACTCGATGATCTATTGAGGTCCCTTCCGACCCTAACATCTATGAATCTATGAATTTAAGGTGACCAAACGATCCCTTTCAGAAGCATGGCATGCTTGCAACTGAATATGCATTGGGCATGGAATATCGGTTTCTCATCCCATCACATCCAGCTCGCGCTCTCACTCAAAACTGATCCCTAAACAAATGGAAAATAAATGTAGGAGACTACCAGGCTTTCCCTCACTGCCAAACACCAGTGCTTGAAAGGAGCAAGCTGAAACAGCTCTCAAAGAGGCCTGGGTCTCCTGCAGGTTGGAGCATGAGGAAGGAGTGAACAGATGTAAAGCATCGTAGAAATCAGGATATTAGGGGACTCTTCTAGAAAGCCAGAACAAGCTGTTCAAATCCTGGTTCTTCTGCCTAGTACATTGCTTACTGCCACGGTCAGTCCTATCAAGTTCAACGGGCTGTTCATGTTACAGTACATGCTTACAGGACTGGGACTTATGCAAGGTCCCATGAGAGGCAGATGACGCACAGAGCTCCTGCTTGGGGAAGCGCTCCGCTCTATAAGATCAATGAGGAATTGTAACACCACCACCTGGGAAAAACACAGCTCTGTCTCATGGCTCGGAGAGAAACACACAGCCCCTCAAAAGCCAAATCTTGGCTCTCAAAGCCAAGGGATAGCACGTTTCAGGGCTAGCTGGCAGGTTTTCACAGGCCAACAACAGAAGTAGGGGGGAAAGCTTTCTTTAAGCCTGCAAATGCCTGCCTCAGGATCTCAGAAAGCTGTGTATGGTAATGACTGGGGTGAGACAAGTGTCCACATACCCACAAACCAGAAGTCCAGTCTAAAAGAAAACAGCATGGAGAAATACCAGATGGAGGGAGTGGAGGCCAGGTAACTCAGGGCACGTCCCCAGTGAGGAAGTGTCATGTGCAGCCTGGCACAGGGTATCCACCGCCGCAGTTCCCACCCCAAATGCAGGATGCGACTCTCTCTCCATAGCCAAGGGAGGCCGTTACACACCTGTACTCTACTTGCCTGCAAGCAACTACCACTTCAATGCACACAGATGGTTCTCTGTAAATAGGACACACTATTTAATCCTGTCACTCAAGGAAGCATTCATGTTTACTACAAAAACTGAAAACTAAAACAAGCTGCCAGTATAATTAAAATTGGATTTCCACAGCAAATGAGACTAATACTGATCCACTTAATTCAACATCCTCCCTCCCCCTGTAGCCAATACTGTGCTTTGGGAAAGAGGAGATAAAAAGCCCTCAGTAATTCACCTGCTCAATTCTACAATAATGTATGTAAGGAGGACAAACCTTCTTGACCCCTGCAGGGCATCAACTGGGGCTCTGAAACCTGAGATTTGATTAGCATTATTATCTGAGTTTACATAGCTAATTGTTGCAGATATATCAGTTTTCACGTAATTAATACCATTGTCATGTCAGGTGTAAATAAAAATTGGATTGTGCAAACAGAATCACAGCGATGGTACCAGATGGCAACCAGTCATTACTGACTCTGGGGTTTGTTTTGTGTTTGTATAAATGCACACAAGCACCAAGCAGACTTGATATGCATAATGATGGAGGCTCCAAAATGAACAAGCCAGTTTCGAGGGTTGGGGAAAATGATGGAGGTTTCACGTCATTCAGACCTGGTGGGACTCCACCGATGACCGGGCCACAGGTATACACGGCTATACCTTGTACAGGAGAGATTGGGTGGACAAAAGAGATGAGGGTGTAGCTCTCTATGTCAAGGAAAGCTACACGTCCCTGCAAGCTGACACTGGCACCCAAGGTGGACGATTGGAGACTCTTTGGGTCAAAATCCGTGGCAAACATGGCACAGGGGACACAATGGTGGGAGTCTACTACAGACCTCCTAGCCAGGTTCAAAATCTTGACCAGAAATTTGCCAGGGAACTGGCTGAGGCTGCATGCTCCTGGTGCACGGTTGTCATGGGAGATTTCAACCACCCTGACATCTAATGGGAAGAGCGCTCGGCCACATCTGAACGGTTGCAAAGCTTCCTCGTGTGTGTGGATGAGCTCTATCTGACTCAAGAAGTCTATGGACCGACGAGAGGCAAAGCGCTGCTCGACCTGGTACGGGCAACGGGGGATGACTTAATCAGTGACCTAACGATTGAAGGGAAGCTGGAACACAGCGACAATGAGCTGATCACCTCCACCATCTGCCATAAAGCAGGCAAATCAGCCAGCAAAGCAAAAGTCCTCGACTTCAGGAAAGGTGACTTTGACAAGCTCAAGAGGCTTGTTTGCAAGGCCTTTAGGGACCACAAACCAAAGGGGAGGGGAGCTCAGGATGGGTGGTTGCTCCTCAAGGGAGCAATCCTGAAAGCACAAGCAAAGTCTATCCCATCTCAGAGGAAAGGCAGCAAAAGGGCACAGCAACCCCCTTGGCCCTGCAGGGAACTAGTGGACCTTCTGCGTCTAAAAAGAAAGACCTATAAAGTATGGAGCACTTTATCCACCTCAAAGGAGGAGTATTCTGCACTGGTCTGGACCTGTAGGGAGCAAATCAGGAAAGCCAAGGCTGCAACTGAACTACACGTATCAAGGACAATAAAAAGTCCTTTTTTAAATATGTGGGGAGCCAGAGGAAAAGCAAGGGTAACATTGAACCCCTGCTAAACCATATGGGTCAACTGACAACTGACCCTCAGGAAAAAGCCAGCCTGCTCAATGGGTATTTTTCATCGGTTTTTCACCAGCCCCAAGGGATGGCCCTGCTTAATACAGTATGGGACAGCCACGGCGAGGGAGAACTGTTACCCTTTATCAGAGTTGACCATGTGAAGGAACACCTTCAGAGGCTGGACACCTTCAAGTCAGCTGGCCCAGACAGCTTACACCCCAGGGTACTTAAGGTGTTAGCAGGCATCATAGCCCAGACCCTGACATGGATCTTCGAGAACTGGTGCTCAGGCAAAGTGCCTGAAGATTGGAAGAAGGCCTGTGTGGTGCCTATCTTCAAGAAAGGGAGGAAAGTAGATCCAGGAAACTACAGGTCCATCAGCCTGACCCCCATCCCTGGGAAGATCTTGGAGAAAATCATCAAAGAGACCATTCTTGACAAACTGGCTGAAGGCAACTTCTTGAGGGATAGCCAGATCGGGTCTGTTGCAGGTAGGTCTTGCCTGACCAATCTCATCTCCTTCTACGAGCAGGTGACATATCACCTGGACAAGAGAGAAGAGATTGACGCCATATATCTTGATTTTAAAAAAGCTTTCGATCTGGTATCCCATGATTGTCTTATAGAAAAACTGGTCAATTGCGGCTTTGGCTACATCACGGTCCGCTGGCTGGGGAATTGGCTTCGAGGTCGGACCCAGAGAGTGGTAGTTGATGGAAGTCAATCATCGTGGTACACCGTGACCAGTGGGGTCTCTCAAGGCTCTTTCCTCGGGCCTATCCTTTTCAACATCTTCATTAATGATGTGGACATTGGTGTCAGGAGTAGACTAGCTAACTTCACTGATGACACCAAACTTTGAGGTAAAGCGTCCACACCCGAGGACAGGATGGTGATCCAGGCCGACCTTGACAGGCTCGGAAAACAGGCGGACGAAAACCTGATGGCCTTCAACTCTGAAAAATGCAAGGTTCTCCACCTTGGGAAAAAAAACTTGCAGCATGCTTATAGGCTCGGCAGTGCTACGTTTGCTAGCACCATGGCCAAAAGGGACTTGAGGTCATGATTGACCACAAGATGAATATGAGCCACCAATGTGATGTTGCAGCCGGCAAAGTGAGCAAAACTCTGGCTTGCATCCACAGATGCTTCTTTAGCAAATCCCAGGACATCCTCCTCCTGCTGTACTCGGCCTTAGTGAGGCCACAGCTGGAGTACCACATCCAATTCTGGGCTCCACAATTTTAAAAGGATGTGGAGAAACTTGAGAGAGTCCAGAGGAGAGCCACAGACATGATCAGAGGGGAGGAAAACAGGCCTTATGATGAGAGGCTGAGAGCTATGGGACTCTTCGGTCTGGAAAAGCGCAGGCTCAGGGGGACCTGGTGGCTGCCTACAAGTACATAAGGGGTGTACATCAGGATCTGAGGGAACAGCTGTTCACCAGAGCGCCCCATGGGATGACAAGGTCAAACGGTCACAAACTTCTCCAAGACCGTTTCAGGCTGGACATAAGGAAGAACATCTTTACAGCCCAAGCCCCCAAGACCTGGAACAGATCGCCACCAGAGGTGGTGCAAGCACCCACTCTGGACTCCTTTAAGAGTCAATTGGACATTTATCTTGCTGGGATCCTGTGACCCCAGCTGAATTCCTGCCCCTGGCTGGACTTGATGATCTTCCCAGGTCCCTTCTGGCCCTAATGTCTATGAAATCTATAAAATCTATTAAATAAATGTTAGGGTGGAGAGCTCAGGGCACTGGTACCCAACCTTCTGGCCCCGTGGGCTGGATGAGTGATACAGGGTCAGCCCCCAGGTCAGATCCAGTGTGGGATCAACACATGGGGTTGGTTCACAGACCCACCTGCATGTTTCTCCATTCCAGTGATGCAGGGCCACATTATCCAGCAAACAGGGCTCAACACAGGTCCAGAAATTTAGCAGTGAGGGAGCAGCAATGATCACTGCCACTGTTCCCCCACCACCAATTTTCTGGACCCTTGGGAGGGGGGGAGGTCCCCACAGGCCAGGTGACACAGGTCCACAGGCCAGATCTGGCCCAACGGCTGAGCATTGAGCATCCATGACTTAGAAGATAGAATCCTTTAATATTTAGGTTGCCACTTTCAGTGGGACACAGGAGGGAAGTGACTGAAATGATATAATCTGATGGTACAGATGAGTTTATGATTAAGGCACTGAATCAGGATTTGGACATCTGGGCTGAGCTCCACATCTGTCACAGAAGGAATGCCTAGGGGCCTGGGACATTTCACTTGAGATAAAATTTTCAAAAGTTCATCATGTGAGCCTGTCATTTTCAAAACACTTGGGAGTCAGAGTCTCATTGCCTTTCAGAGAAACCCAGGTTCCTAAGTACTTGGGTCCCTTTTGAAAATGAAACTGAGGCTCCCAAGTCACTTAGGTGCCTTTGAAAACATTACCTTTTGGCCCCTCAATACCTCAGTTTATGTTCTGTAAAATGAGGATGAGCTTTCATTCCTCACAGGAAGGGAGTCACCATGTGGTACTCAGATACTGTAATGATGGGAGCTACCTAAGTAGCTAGCTACATAGGGCTAAAGTCTACTCCACCTATTTGAGAGGCAAGCAGACTTAAGCCCTGAAGTGTGGTTTTATTATTACACTCTTCTTAAGTCCCTAAAAATGGTTAATATTAATACCAAAGCTGAGTGGGTGTCCTCTTCTTCCTTGCTCCATGACTCAGTTTAAGGGTCAGATGGTGATGTGCAACAAAAGTAGATCAATTAATGGATTTTCAAGGACTTGAACAGGGTAAAACAAAATCACACTTAGGCACCTAAATCCACTTAGATGCCCAGTAGGTGGAATAGAAACTGGCCAATAATTCCTTGATGGCTTATGCAGACTAGGCGTCTCATCCCATTTCCTCATCACGCAAATCACAATTATACCTGGTTGCCATTTAGAGACTTTCTCAGTTGCAATTTAAAAGAGTGCATGAGCATGAAGACTTTATTCCCTTAGAACTTGCAGGTACGGATTGGGGAAGGCTGTTGGGAAACAAATGAAGGGAAGCTTGCAAGTTTCCTAATTTGTTCTGTGCATAGAGAACTTCAGCTCCTAATAAGGTCACTGTGGAACATTTTGCCAGAATTAAATCCATTAATATAAATAGTTGCATAAAATTCTGTGAATGGAGGTCTCAGGACGACACAATGCTGTTTAACCTTGCTTTCCTACTGATCAAAGGAAACTCACAGTGTCCGACTCTGGGCTGAGTTGGTTCGAATTCCACCTGCTTAGGGAATTCTCCGGGTCCTGAAAGACAACGTGATGGGCTAGGAGGAAGATGTAACATGGCAGAAGGAAAATGACCTCATGTAAGTGAAGAAATATGGATAAAACAAAATTATTTAATTTTGTCAGCAGTGGCATGAAGATTTACTTAAATCAAAGCACAATTTGCTGTGTAGTCCTAAGCCGTAACTGTGGGGTTTCAATTTTACTTTATGACATTAAATTACACAGAATAGACTTCCATTTTGAACAGTCCCTGGAAGGTTTTCTTTCTTTTTAAGAACTGTTTCATAATAATGATAGCAAAAATACAGAATTTATCCCCTTCTTATAGTAGTAGCCAAAGTAGAGCTATTTACCTTCATTCATCACACACACAACAGGAGAGGCAAATACCCCAGTGGTAACAAACAACAAATAATCTGTAACAAAACCGACAATCAGATACATCTTTCAACAGAAGAGCCAATGCCATTTCCAAGACTTCACACAGAACCTCATGTTTCAGTAGTGTCAGGAGGATGCAACAGTATCAGCAAGTTCACATGGCTGGGATATAGTTATGGTGGCATGGAGAATGGGCTTCCATTTTGAACAGTCCCTGGAAGGTTTTCTTTCTTTATAAGAACAGTCCTATAGTAATGATAGGAAAAAATATAGAATTTATCTCCTTCGTATGCTATAGAACTAACGCATCCAAAATGATATTATCATCCAGTGATATGTATATTTTATAGGTTTAAAAAGATCCAATTTTTCAAAGCTTAAAGTAATTGTTGGCACAACTAACTGAGAACATAAAATTAAAGTGGGAAGTGTTAACAAATATTGGGAGTTACTTAAGGGTGTCCCACTGGATGCCTCAAAAGCTACATTTCCATATGAAAGAAGCTAAACTGGGCAAGAAGCCATCCTGATTAGAAGATGTGCAAGTAGCAACAAAACAGAAAACAAGTCTATATATAAAGGATAGGGGAAAGGGAAATATATGACAAAAAATGTTTAAAAATATAAGCGACTAGTAAAGGGACTATAAAAGAATAAATGAAGTATCAATGGCCAACAAAATTAAAGATAGGAAGAAGGTATTTTTAAAACATAATATGGACAAAAATAAAAGCCTAGGTCAAGCATTGTTCCATTGTTGCCTGAAAAGGATAAAATTGTAAGTGGGGACATAAAAAATATATTTTTGCTTTGCCTTTGGAAGAAATCACAATGGTATATCCATTTATAGACAATATGAATGGAATAAGGAGTTTATTATCTGTAGCAGGTAGGCTATGAGGCAACAGCTTTTAGTTAAACATTTTCAAATTAATAGGCTTGGACAACTTATATCTAAGAGTTTTAAAAAACAAGCTGATAAACTCTCTGAACCACCAATCTCAACATTTAACAATTTAGGCATTTCCACAGTTTTCCATAAGCTGAGGGGACTGCCAATGAAAGTCCAGTGTAGGAGGGGGAAGGATAAAAGGCATGGTCCATGGAGCTGTAGGCCAAGTATTCTCAAATTAACCAGTCCATTAACTGATCTGGGACTGATGTCAGACTATCATCCAAAAAAAAATATCACCAACGCCAGTCAGGCTGGTTCCCTGAGATGTAGGTCTTGTCAAATAAAACTTATCATAAAAAAAAGTTCTGGTTTAGAAATGCAGCTATGCTGATACAGAACTTGACACGTTGACCTGAAATCTTCCCTTCAGTGGAATTATCAGACCACACAGATGGATTAGAATCGGCTTCCTGACAGATCTCAAAGTGCAGTTGTTAATGGGGAAATATCAATGAGCAAGGCCATTTCCAACAGGGTTTCTCTCAAGGACTGGCTCTGGGTATAATAGTCAGCAGCATTATCAATGATCTAAGTGATGACATAAAACCTTTGCTGGAAAAGTCTGCAAATCACTCATCAGCTGAGGGGGTGGAAAATAGTGAGTAGGACAGGTTTTTGTTACAAAGCGGTCTGAATCACCGGCTTAAAACGGTCATCATTAAAAGAAAAGTGTGTCTCAATACAGCAAGGGAAAACGTCTGTGAACCAAGAACACAAGTTTTACCTGCAGGATGGACATGTGTCTGCACAGAAGCAATAGTCTGCCCCAGCTAGGACAGTGCCCTGCCACCTGCCCCAAGCCCAGAAACACGGCAGTGAGGCCAGCCCAGGTTCATCTCTCAGAGTCACTAGAGACTGAGGTCTCAGAGAAGCCAGGGGGGAATGCCCTAGAGCTGTGCTTCCCAAACTCTTCCTCAGCATGACCCCATTTATGGTCCCATTTCCTCGGCATGGCCCCTCACTCCCAACCCACAGCCCCCCACCCCCACAACCCCATCCACTGATGTTGTGACCCCATTTGGGGTCACAACCAACAGTTTGGGAACCACTGCCCTAGAGCATCTCCACTGGTACACTTCCAAGTTTGAAGTATGTCTACAGGCAGAGGTAAGTGGGGCCT
Organism: Alligator mississippiensis; assembly: GCF_030867095.1. Classification (NCBI taxonomy): domain Eukaryota; kingdom Metazoa; phylum Chordata; order Crocodylia; family Alligatoridae; genus Alligator; species Alligator mississippiensis. The sequence continues at coordinate 288,206,730 of NC_081826.1, forward strand.
GCTCAAGGATGACCTGGCCAGAGCAGGCTACTACTAAGTGTTACCAGATATCTGGGTTTTCCTGGACACGTCCTGTTTTTTGGTCCTCTGTCCTTCATCTGGGCGAGTTTTTGAAATACAAGCAAATGTCCAGGTCTTTGCTCTGCCTCTGCTTTTTCCCCAGCACTTCTGGCATGGCTGCTTGGGGCTGGAGGCAGTGGGGGAAGGTGATTGGATGCAAGGGGATCACATGCTCAGCGTGCAGGAGCACAGATGCAGGCAAATAAGAGTGGAGGGTGACCTGCATGGGGGGCAGGGGGCTGCAGGTCAGGAGTGAGGTGCACCAGCAGGATCTGGGGAGCAGGGTACAGTGGGTCAGGAGATATTCTGATTTGTGTGTGTTTGCATAATGTACATAATGGTGATTGCATACAGCTTCAAATGAAGTTTTCCTTTTGTATATTGGGGGGGTTGTGGGGGACTGTGTGTGGGGGGGAGGGAGTGGGTGTGTGTGTGGATGTGTGGGGGTTGTTGGGGATGTGGATGTATTTGTGGGGGGGTGGGGACATGGGTGTGTGGGTGGGTGGGTATGGGGTTTGTGGGCAGGCTGTGTGGGGAGAGTCCAGGGGAGGGGTATGTGGATATGTGGGGTTTGTGGGGGGTTGGGTATGGGGTTTATGGGGAGTATGTTTGAGGGGATGTTTGGGTGTGCATATGGGTGCGTATGGGGTTTGTAGGGGGTTGTGTGTGTATATGTGGGGTGCGGGGGAGGGAGCAGGGGGGTGTGGATGTGTGGGGTTTGTGGCCGGGTGTGGGTGGGAGTAGGTATGGGGTTTGTGGGGGGTCTGTGTGTGTGTGTGTGTGTGTATGTGTGTGTATGTAAGGTGTGGGGGAGGGTGTGTGGGGTTTGTGGGGGCCTGTGGGTGTGTGGGAGAAGTGTGGGCAATGCGTTTTAGGGATGTGTGGGCATGTGTGTGGGTAGGTATGGGGTTTGTGGGGGTGTGGGGGGGTTGTGAGGTGCATGGAGAGGGAGGGTGTGTGTGAGGTGTGGCTGAGGGGCTGTGCGTGTGGGACTGCACGTGGCTGGGCCACCAACTCCATCGTGTGGAGCTCACATGCAGTTCCCGGGTTCTCCACCCGAGCCCAAGCCCCATGCGATGAAGCTGGCAGTGCAGGCCGTGGGGCTCGGCCAGGGCAGCAGGGAAAGGGCAGCACAGAGCTCCCCACCTTTCCCCATGATCTGCATATGGCAGTGAGCGGGGCCAGGCCACCAGCTCTATTGCACAGGGCTCCCCCCAGAGGTGCACAGCTCAGGCATAGAACCTGGAAACTGCATGCAAGCCCCAGGGAGCCCTGCACAAGGGAGCCAGGTGGACCCTGCTGGCTCAGGCTCCACGCTTCTGTTGCCTCACCCTGGGCCCCCACCAGCCCCAGCCCCAAGGCACCAGCATGGGCCCTGCACCCCTGCTTCGCTCCTGCCCACCTCCCTTCCGTTCCCCACCGCCACTTCCCTACCTGCAGGGCCGGGGTCAGGGCTGTCCTACGGGCAGGGGTGGGAGTGCAGCACTCACTGCCTCCGCAGAGTGAGCGGCGTTCAGCCCCATGCAAGCATAGCACGGGCAGCCCGGGGCCAGGCTGGATACAGTGAATTTTTAGGCACTCGGCCATGGGCCAGATGAAATCACTTGGTGGGCCGGATCTGCCTGCACTGCAGGTCATATTTTGCCTCCCCACCTTAGATAATGAACCTCAGGGCACTCCTGGGGTAAAAAGAGTTAATATGACTGTTGGATGAATAAAAAAGGGAATGCTACACAGAAGCAGGGAAATGATCTTGCCTCTGTACACCGCACTGGTGCTAGCCTACCACACTCAGTTTTGGTGCCCAGAGTTCAAGAAGAACATGGAAGTGAGAAATAAAATGTTGAAATGAAGTCTCTCTCGCTATCAGGCAGGACTCGGCCAACATTAGTAGTGATGAGGAAACCACATCATTGAGAGTTTGGGTTTGGAGTCTTCTCAGAAGTGTCCAAATCTCCTGCCTCCAAAACCTAAACAAATGCTCCATGAGACAGGCTTTTTAATGAGGTTCTTAGTATTTCTGGTGTCTTGTCCCAGGAGAACCCAGTCACAAGACAGACTAGAAGGATAGGTGACAGAGGTACCCAAGACTTTCAGAGTCTCAGAGGAAGTTTGTTCCTGAAAATGGACCTTGTTTCAAGTTGACAGAAGGCTGTATTTACCATCCCCGCTGCCCAGGTATTGAGTAAGGATGCTGTTCCTAGTGAGGTCCAGTGCGACTGGCAATGTTAGCACAACCACATAGCATGAAGGCTTTGAGAGTGCATGCAGAGAGACTGATAAGCAGGAACAAAAGGTAGGTGGAAGGACAGAATATAGTGTGTTCTTTGAACTAGAAGATCCAACAAGCTGAAGGGTTAATCACCCATATACAATCTGGCAAGCAGACAGCGAAACGTGTGCTTTCGATGATTTCTATTTATCTAAGCTACATCTGTCTAGCTTAAATCTTTCTGAGGTGCCTACTGGTGTGCTAAGAGCTGACTTAACCTACATCATGTGTTTACATCACATTAAGTATAGTCAATGCCATTACAAGCTGGACGTTTGCCACCTGCCGCGTTACCGCAGAGTAAAACATACTTTCAAAAGGATGGATGATTTATTTCAGACTGAAAAACAAATAAATAAATAAACCAAGAACAAATACAGATGTCTCAAGAAGAGACAAGTCCCCTGTGAACAGCCCTCTGGACTCACTCCCTGCACTGCCCCACAGCAGATGGACAGAGCAGGTGACTTCTTGTGCAGTACAGAAAAGACAGAATCGAAGAACGAGCCATGCATACACCTAGCTGCAAATGCATCCCATAGTAACTCAGTCTACAGGGCAGTTTGCAATATTTCATTCTAACTATGAGAGATACTACAGCAAAAGGAAAAAAAAACCTACACACACAGTGGAATAAATAACAATTTATGTTAAGTGCCATTTACTGGAACATAGCACACTGAATGACACTATTTTACTGTATTAAGCCTATGTCCCATTTTTAAAAAAATCAATGTTTTTGGACAATATATTTAGTACCAAGAACTTTCGAGGAAGTACCACAAAACCAACAACTTCACAGGCTCCCGACCCTACAGGTGTTTTACATTAAAAACAGAGGTCAAGGCTCAAATTACAGGCACTCAGCAAAGACAGTATTATTACACCTCCCAGGAGAGGCGTAATAATACAAAAGAATTAAAATACTTCTGTGTCTATGCATCTAAGTCAGGTTTATGGGAAAGAAGTAAGGTAACTATTATGCTGTAGCACTCAGAAGTGCATTAGTAGCTTAAGGGAAAATGGAACCCAAATGGTCAGCGATCCCAAAGAACGAAGTATGAGGGAAACATGGTGAAATAACCTGAATAACCAAAATCCCAATGCCAGTATAGATCTAGGTATAAACTGAGGTGTGTGCATGTGTCAGAGACATGGATAGATCAACAACAAGAACAAGATTGTGTTGACAGAGTGAGACAAACTAAAGTCAATTGAGGTCTACATAGACCTAGCCTTTTATGTCAAAAGTACTTAAGACATGGGAGAGATGCAATGTGACAGTGCAAGTCTGTTTACTGTGGCTTCTCTGGGTATCTCATATCTTTTGAAAACGTAATTACAAAAATTAAACTCTCTAGTAAAGCAATTCAGGCCTCCAGATACCCACCCACACCATTCTCCAGTTATTGAACTGCCCACAAGAAAATCAAAGCTAATTTACCAGGCTTCCAGCTATGCCGTCAGAGGGCCTACCAGCCAGCTGTCAAGGCACCCTTTTCCCAGAAGCCCCCAGAAGAAACAAATGAATTTAGCAGCATTATAGAGGAATGAAAATAATGACATTATTAGATAAAACACCATGCATTACAACAGAGAAACCAACCCGGCAATCTACTACAAACCCTCAGCAATGAAGGAGAGAGAAGGAACACTGCCTCTCCTTTCCAGAGGCAGCTGTCATGAAATCCAAGTTTGTCATTCTTGACACTCGCAGTGGACCCAAACGCAACCCCCAGGAAAGGGGCAGGTCTGTGCAATGCCATGCACGCTGCTGGTGCCTGAGGAGTGCAGGCTGGCCATGAGGAGCAGCAGGTAGTGCTGATACCTCTAGCCTCGGTCAAGATTTTCTAGACAGAACATTGTATTTGCTTCCAAAACGTCACAAGACCCCCGTCAGGTGAGCAAACACACTGGAGCAGCTCACTTCCTAACCACTGCCCATTCTACTTTCCCACAGATTTTAAGGCTGTGCTGACCCCTCCACAGCCCCTGCACAGTGGCCTTTCTCCGTGAAAAGCCTTGCACGTGGGCTTAAAACAATAGCAGCAGCTGCCACAAACCTGAGCTGAATCCAGCCGACGTCGGTCTACCACCACCTCAGAGGATACCAACCTTCCTGAATATTAACACGGCCGTTCATGCGATACAGACATAAGAGACTAATGAAAGCTGCTATCTCCGCATGCATTTCTAAACAGCATAACCACCAAGAGGATGATGGTGGGAGAGGAATCATTTCACTGAGTCCCAGAGAACGCCAGTAGGGACAATTTGAAGAGGTAAGACTGTAGGGTGAACACAGCCTATTACTCCATGCAACGATCTTGCTGGGAAAACAGTGGAAAAGCCCCTACACTGGGACCCTTAAGGCTAGACTAGAAAAGCCTGGTAGAATGTACTGTAAAAACCTGAGAGATGACCTAAACAGCACTTACATTGAAAAGATTTATGGGAAATGGAAATACATCACGTCATCCTCTACCAGGAGCCAAGGAATATTAGGAGCCTTTTCTGGAACAGCCGATTTCTTCAGCAGGTGCACAGGAAAAGCTAGAGGGGATTGTTGTTGTTACTCATGATTTAATAGGGATCTCCCAAGTCCTTACTGGAAATGAATGGGGCAGGTATGAATGGTGGCTGGATGGTGGAAATCCCCAGCCACCCTAAAACCCATCAACCTGACCAAGATGTCTTTCCTTCAAACTGTTACATGTACGGTCTCGTGGCATCTTTGGAATGGCACCATTTCCCCCAGGCAAATCTTTAAAACTAATGAGAAGTTGGCAGCGGATGAGATGCAAAGAATAGCTAGGAAGCCGAGGAACAGCAAGGGAGTTCTGACTGACGTAGCATTGTCCCATATGCTGCCGCTTCATATGTCAACACGATGAGGCAGCGGCTGCCTTCATGACACCGAGCTCTAAACAATATCCCACCATGAGCATTGTCATCCTGCATGTAGCAAAGCTCATTTCGTTCCCATCTGTAGCTTTTGTGCACTTCTGCTGAGCTCAGCCTCTACCGGTATCTTATGCAGCCAGGTGCATCACAATTGGCAGCAGGGGGGAGCAATTAGATTTTCACAGCATAATTTCCACCTGCAACTTTTAGGGAACACATTCATGCAATTTAAAAAAAAAAAAACAGCAGAGTTATGATTAAAACACAGCATCTATAGGAATAATGGGCTACTCTGCCAATTGACTGGCTTCCCAGAGAAAAAATCATGTTGTGAATGCACTAAAAAGGGACTCTGCAGATCTGGGCTGAATTCACAGCTCACGCACAGCAGCTCCTGCCTGACCTCAGGTGACCCACACTATACTCGAGTTCCCCATCTGTAAAACCATGCTCAGGATGTTTCCTCATTGGGTGTTTTAAAGCTAAATCCTTTAATGACTGAAGCACTTGGATGCTCAAGTAATAGGGACTGCATCTCCATCATGCTCTCTAAGGTCAGCCAAAGCCACCCTCCTGCAAGTACCACCTATGTGCCAAGTTTGTTTGGCAAAAACATTTGGAAGCCTATTTTCTGTAGCCACTCCTCAGCTCTGGATCTCCTTCCCCTTTGTGATCCATTAGAGCTGAGTCTGGCCATCCTCCAGAAGCACTGCAACATCTTTTTTTATCTGGACAGGCTTTTAGCAGATGGGGTTGTTTGGGGGCATTTTCTGGGAAATGTTTTTCTGATCTATATTATTTTATTTACTATATTTATCTGGTCTTTAAAATTTATCTGTTTTTTTTACTGGAAATCACCCTGAGTCTCTTTTGGGGAGGGTGGCATATAAAAATCAGAAATAAATGATAGAAACCATGGCCTGGCTCAGCACAAATATTTTATCTGTTGCTACATGGTCGGAAAGACAAGAAGCAAGTGTAAGCCTGCAACACTGAAGAGTTTTCTGTTCGAGAGAAGTTAGCTATCCCCTTGCAAGAACATGCAAGACCGACGTCATCCTCTCAAAATGCTTAGAGCTCATAAAGGAGCTGAGTGATGCTGCGTGTACAGCCCTGGGAACAGGGAAATAGGACAAGAAAAGTGTCAGGCTATGGAGCAATCTGCCAGCTCGTCAGGGTTGGACTGTGACAAACTGACACAGGTAACACAGCCTCAGGCCCCATGGGAAGTCCTGTGCCTATTCCTGATATATCCGAGGGCCCTGCCTCTTTATTTCCCTTCGGCAAAACTTGCACAGTACCGGCTGTTATCAATGCAATATTATTGCAGGGAACTGTGCTTGTGGGTGTTTGGGTACAGCGGATATTTCAAAATGAGAACTGTCCAAAACCTGAAAAAGACCAAATTCAGCTGGGTTTCCTGCAAACTCAGCACTGAGCCCAGGCTTATCAAGCACACTCAGACTTGTCAAACAATCTTCATCTGCGTTGGAAGCAAACCTGGATGTCAGCGTTGGCGTGTGCTTTTCAGCTAGAAACCATGCAAAACTCACTGAAAACTAGGCATTCAGAATCAAGCTCTCCTCAGAGTTTCAACACGCAGAAAACTGAAGTGAATTCAGACACAACAAATACCACCGCACGGAAACCAAGGGGAGGTTTGCTGAAATCCCTGCTATCTGAAATCTCCCCGCTTTACTCAGAACAGGCATTTCACACCCATCTAATGAAACGCTTCTCACTGCACAAGGCATGCGTATAGCGCGGAGACTCCCAAACTTGGTTCAACGACACCAGAGGAAATGTCTTGTCTAGAGGAAGAAGTGTAGGACTGGACATCAGGAGTCCTAGGTGGGGCTAATCCTTAAGGGACCAGGTGCATAGCCCCAAACTAACCGTTTTCCGTCCCCCCCAAAGCCACAGCTTCCCCCTGGGTTAAGACGGCTCCGTAAGGCGCAGCTCGACCCCGTCTCGGTGACCGACCGCTGTCCCCCGCTTGGGAAAAAAGAAGTGCTGCCAAACACGAACAAGCCGCCTGGCCCCTTCCCCGACACCCGCAAAACCAGGGGCAGGGGGGATTGGTTTCAGAGGAGCTGCCCCTTAGCGCAGGAATGGGAAGAAAGGCGAAGGCAGGACTGGGGACCCTCGGATCGGGGCGCGTGTCCGGACTGCCGATGCCCAGAGGTGCCCGCCGCTGGCCCGGAGGCACCGCTGGAGCCCCCCGGGGTCCGGATCCGCCGCCCCCGAGAGCACCAGAGCGGGGCGAGCCCCAGCAGGTCCCTGCCCGCGCCCGCCCCACAGCTGGGCAACATCTGGGCGGGGGCCTCCGTCCCGCTCCCCGCGCGCAGCGCAGCGCAGCGCAGCCCGCCCCGGGGCCGGGGATGCCCGGGCAGCAGCGGCCGCGCGGACAAAGAAGCGGCGGGAGGCACTTACCGCCCGGCGGGAGGCACTTACCGCCCGGCGGGAGCGCGGGGCAGCGGCCGCAGCGCAGCGGAGCCCGAGCCCGAGCCCGAGCATCCTCCCCGCGCCGCCCCTGACGTCACGCGGCCGCTGCCTGTCACCGCCGCGGGCGGGTCCAGGTGCGGGGGGGCGCGGGGTGCCGGGGGCGGCGCGCCCAGCCGGGGGGCCAGGCTGTGTGGGCGTGTCGGGACTCTATCCCGGGGTGTCACGGGTCTATCTGGGGGTGTTGTGAGTCTAAAGGGTGCCATAAGTCTATCTGGGGGGTCACAAGTCTATCTGGGGGGGTCACAAGTCTATCTGGGGGAGTCGCAAGTCTATCCTGGGGTGTCACGAGTCTATCTGGGGGTGTTGTGAGTCTAAAGGGTGCAATGAGTCTATCTGGGGGGGTCACGAGTCTATCCAGGGTGTCACAAGTCTATCTGGGGGGGTCACAAGTCTATCCTGGGGTGTCACAAGTCTATCTGGGGTGTTGTGAGTCTAAAGGGTGCAATGAGTCTATCTGGGGAGGTCACGAGTCTATCTGGGGGGGGTCACAAGTCTATCCAGGGGGTCACAAGTCTATCTGGGGGAGTCGCAAGTCTATCCTGGGGTGTCACGAGTCTATCTGGGGGTGTTGTGAGTCTAAAGGGTGCAATGAGTCTATCTGGGGGGTCACGAGTCTATCCAGGGGGTCACAAGTCTATCCAGGGGGTCACAAGTCTATCGGGGGGGGGGGGTGGCAAGTCTATCCTGGGGTGTCACAAATCTATCTGGGGGTGTTGTGAGTCTAAAGGGTGCCATGAGTCTATCTGGGGAGGTCACGAGTCTATCCAGGGTGTTACAAGTCTATCTGGGGGGGGGGGGGGGTCGCAAGTCTATCCAGGGTGTCACAAGTCTATCAGGGGGGTCGCAAGTCTATCCTGGGGTGTCACGAGTCTACCCAGGGTGTCGCGAGTCTATCTGGGGTGTCACAAGTCTATCAGGGGGTGTTGCAATTCTATCCCAGGGTGCCACATGTGTATCCAGGGTGTTGCGAGTCTATCTGGGGTGTCATGAGTCTATCCAGGAGTGTCATGAGTCTATCCCAGGGTGTCACAAGTCTATCCAAGGGTATCGCAAGTCCATCCAGGGATGATGTGAGTCTATCTAGGGGTGTCACAAGTCTATCCGGGGTGTCATGAATCTATCCCAGGGTGCTGTAAGTCTATCCTGGGGTGTTATGAGTCTATCTGAGGGTGCCACAAGTCTATCCAGGGTGTCATGAGACTATCCCAGGGTACCGCAAGTCTATCCGGGGATGTCACAAGCCTATCCGGGGCTGTTGCAAGTCTATCTGGGGGTGCCACAGGCTACCCAGGGGCTACCAATGTGTTCAGGGGGACGAGTTTGTCTGGAGGTGTCATGAGTCTGTCTGGGGGGAGCAAGGCTACCTGAGGGGCCACTAATGCATTCAGGAGGGTTACGAGTCTATCCAAGGGTCCCATGAGTCTGTGGGAGGGGGGCTGCAAGACTATACAGGGCTGGGCATGAGTCTGTCAGGGGTGTCATGAGTCACTTTGGAGGTTTATTACAGTCCAAGGGGAGGTCACATGATTATCCTCCCCTCTTCTACAGGTGGGAGATGTAGGTGACATATCAAAGCCTGGAATGGTCCCATCAGTGATGCCTCAGGTAGAGCCTGCACAGTAGATGGAAAGACCAATGCCCAAGACCAGCATCCTGATCTCTGCAGCTAACATAACCAGCAGGGAGGCAGAGATCATGAAACATCAGCTCTGCTGGGATGCTCACTGTGTGTGGAGGGCTCACACTCATCTCCTGAAGCAAGTCCTCTTCTCGCACCTTAGTCATGGTAAGGGGACATGGAGGACAGAGGAAGTTCCACAAGGACACTCTGAAAGCACACCTTAAGAAGGGTGGCATCAACCCTACAAATTGGGAAGTGCTTGCTGCTAACAGGTATCAATGGCTCTGCATCGTACATCAAACTACAGCCTATTTTAAAGAGAGCCCTCTTGCTCAGGAAACCAAGAAACAGCAGAAGTATGATGGAAAGTGCCCAACTTCCTGGCCAACAGCTGTGCCCCCTCAAGGCACCACCTGTCATATCCATGGAAAAACTTGCAGAGCACAGATTGGACTCCTCAGACACCTTAAAACTGACCAGTAATTCCCCCTAGCAGACATTTTCCTCATATTGAGGGACAACCATATATTTGTAGGGAGTCATGAACTATTCAGGGGGAGCCACGAGGCTCCTGGGGGTATCATGAATCTATTGGTGGGTGCCATGAATCTACTGGGGGTCATGAAGCTATCCGGGGGGGCCATGAGTCTATTCAGAGAGCCCACAAGGCTATTGGGGTGCTGCAAGTGTATTTCAAGGTGCTACAGGGCTACTGGGGATACTGCAGGACTATTCAGGGGTGCTGTGAGGCTATTGGGGGTGCCCTAGGCTACTTGGGGTATCACAGGACTATTCAGGAGTACAACAAGGCTATCGGGTACCATAAGACTACACAGGGGTGCTGCAAGGCTATTAGGGGCGCTGTAAGTCAATCAAGGGGTCCCTTGTGCTCAAAAGATTGAGAACCAGTGTTCTAGGCAAACAGCAGATAAAGTGTCTGTCCAGAGAGGGAAGCAATATTAGTCCCATTTGAAGCATGCAGGACACACCCTGACAGTCTAGGGATGAGCCCAGCAGATGGGTGCAAAGAGAGGCCAACCTAGGCACAATGGTGAATGCAGAGGAAATGGAGCTGAGGGTCTAGGTATCATGCCAGAGGTCTCTCAGCAAGTATAGGTCGTAGCCATGTTGATCAAAGGACATAGGCAGACAAGGTTCATAGATGTTAGGGTCGGAAGGGACCTCAATAGGTCATTGAGTCCAACCCCCTGCATAGGCAGGAAAGTGTGCTGGGTTCAGATGACCCCAGCCAGATGCGTATCTACCCTCCTCTTGAAAACCCCTAGGGTAGAGGAGAACACCACCTCCCTTGGGAGCCCGTTCCAGACCTTGGCCACTCGAACTGTGAAGAAGTTCTTCCTAATGTCCAGTCTAAATCTGCTCTCTGGTAGCTTATGGCCATTATTTCTTGTAACCCCCAGGAGTGCCTTGGCGAGTAAAGCCTCAACAATTCCCTTCTGCGCCCCCATGATAAATTTATAGGCAGCCACAAGGTCTCCTCTCAACCTTCTCTTGCGGAGGCTGAAGAGGTCCATGTACCCTAGTCTCTCCTTGTAGGGCTTGGCCTGCAAGCCCTTAACCATACGAGTGGCCCTTCTCTGGACCCTCTCCAGGTTATCCGCATCCCTCTTGAAGTGTGGCGCCCAAAACTGCACGCAGTACTCCAACTGCGGTCTGACCAGTGCCCGATAGAGGGGAAGTATCACCTCCTTGGTTCTGTTTGTCAGTGCAGTTAGCTTTGCAGATGACTTTATCACATTGACGACTCATGTTCATCTTGGAGTCCACTAGGACTCCAAGATCCCTTTCCACTTCCATGCTGCAACCACTGCAGTGGCCTCACCTTGCCCTGGACAAGCTCATCTCTGTGCTTTATATTAGGACTAGCTGCTGCACAGTACACTATCACTGTTTCCCCAGTGGATGTATAATAAAGCGTGGGCAGCTTCTGAGATGGGGGAGAAGGAGGTCACTAGCAGGGTCTGACCCAGTGACTGAACACCTACAGCACCTGATGAAACGAGCTTCAGCCCATGAAATCTTGTGCAGGTGCTCTCTGGCTTGTTCCTCCTTCTGAGAGGGCAGTGAGAAGCAACCCAAGGAAGCTACCTCATAGGCAGAGCAGCGTTTTGCTCTGCTGTCCATTCTGCATTCGACCAACACAGTGTTGCCAATGCTTCTAATAACAGTTGTTGCAAGATTTGGTATTTTTTATAAGGCCCCAGCTCCTGGAATCATGTGATTTATGTCAGGTTCTTTGGGTAAATCTGATCTCTTTTATTAGACCATCTCAAATAGCTGGAAAAAGTCTTCTTAGCAATCTTTTGGGTTTAAATACCCTTCTTCAACCTGATGGAAGTATTTAAACCTGAAAACTTGCTAAGAAGAATTTTTCCAACTATTTGAGTAGGTCTAATAAAAGGTATCAGATTTACCCAAAGAACCTTGTTTCTCAGGAAGTCTGGCACAGTGAGGAAGAGACCTCTGCTCTCCTGACTCCCGGTCCTGTTTCTGTTCGGCGAGGGGCAGGGAACCAGGGAGGTTCGAGCCCCTCCAGTCTCTGCTGCGCGGCTGTAGGTGTTCAGGCAGAAGGCAGGGTCGGTATGCATGTGATGTCACTACTCGTCTCAGAGGGAATCCCATGCACAACATGCTTAAAGAGGATCAGGCTAGAGCAGGGAACATGATTCTCTCTGTATATAACTAAATAAGATATATAGAAAGCACAAGATTTCATGGCCTGAAGCTCACTTCATCAGGTGCTGTAGAAGTTCAGTCATTGGGTCAGACCCTGCTGGTGACTTCCTTCTCCCCCATCTCAGAAGCTGCCCACACTTCATTATACATCCACTGGGGAAACAGTGATAGTGCACTGCGCAGCAGCCAGTCCTAATATAGTTATAAAGCACAGAGATGAGCTTGTCCAGGGCAAGATGAGGCCACTGCAGTGGTTGCAATTTTAAAAGACGTTATGGGGAGACAGCTCTCACAATCACTTTCCATAACCCATCAATCTGGATTCTGTTTAGGTTGCATCACAGAGACCACTCTGGCCATACTGGTCCAGGAACTGCTCCAGGCAAGAAATAAAGACCCAGGCTCATATGATTAGATTTATGTTTGATACTGGGCATCATGAGGCGTTGCTGAGTCAGCAGCAGATGGTGGAAGCAGCAAAGCAGGTGCTCTCTGGCTTGTTCCTCCTTCTGGGAGAGCAGTAAGAAGCAACCCAAGGAAGCTCCCTCATAGGCAGAGCAGCGTTTTGCTCTGCTGTCCATTCTGCATTCAACCAACCCAGTGTTGCCAATGCTTCTAATAACAATTTTTGCAAGATTTGGTATTTTTTATAAGCCCCAGCTCCTGGAATCATGTGATTTACGTCAGAAGCTTGACATTTGTTTTACAGATAAGCTTCTAAGCCATGCCATTAGGGGGTATAGCTTGAAGACATGAAGCCATAGGGCCCCCCAATCAAGAGCAAACAAGATAAGGCCCTATATTATTTTTTAATTTCATGATTTTTATGGCAACCTTGCTTTTTCGAATGGTGGGGTTGGGCAATGGTGTGGAGTGTGTATGAGGCTGAAAGGAAAGGCAAGGAGATACAGATCGAACAATTCCACTGTGTCGATAGCACCCAGCTTTCTAACCCCATCTTCTCCAGTCACAGAGGATCCCGACCAGGGTGCTGATGATATTCAAGGTATGGAAAAACAAAGGACGTGGTACAGGATATATCAGCTCCTTCAGCCAAAGAAACATGCCCTTGACTTCACAGACTGGATAGTTAGAAAACCATATATCTTTAGATGATCAAGTACCTGCTGCATCTGGTCATGAGGTTGTGACCTTTTCTGACTCAGCATTGCCAATGCCAGGTGTTCAAACACCAGGTGTCAGGACCCAGCATCATAAGACCGGCTCAAAAATCATGAGTTGTTTTTTTTAATAAAAAAGGTAATAAATTGGGGATTTTTGTGCCGTGCTCTCTGTTCCTGGAGGGGGTACATTCTGATCGTGTTTTAAGCTTTTCTCTGCAATGCTGGGGGCTAAAAACTGCTTTTTAAATAAAAGCTGAAAGCCTCACACAATCTCTAAATTCCAGCAGCCAGCTGCTTAAAGAACAACAACAAATATAGTTAAAGAGTGCTGAAAACATCTAAGGGGTGCAGCACAGCATTTCACCTGTGGTGTACAAACAAGATGCAGTTACTTTCACCTCAATTCTGCAAACACTTTATGCAGAGGAGTAACTTTACCCTCAGATGATCACGTTGAGCTCAGTGGGACCTGTGGTCCATCAAGTTTCATACGTGGGTAAGCATTTGCAAGTCAGTTTCTAAATACAGATTCTATATATCTGGGGTCTATTTGCTACACATACACACACAAGTGCTGCTTTTGCTTAGATAATTTTGATTACTACCTCGTCTTCCCTTAGGAATTTCACCTGTAAATTCCACACGTATTGCCTCCAGCCAGACAAGGCTGCCCTATGGAAGTCACTGGACAACAGAAGCGCTGAGCATGCAGATCATGTCACTACTCCTCTCAGTGACAATCCCATCCACAGAGAGCTCAGAGGATTTGGCTAGAGCAGGGGCCATGATTTGTTCTCAGAAGCTTTTTAATGTGATCCGGTGGACATGTCTACACAAGACGCCTTACTGTGCAGTGGACTGTTCTACTGTGTATTAGCGCATCGTAGCAAAACCCATGCTAATGTGCTAATGCACAATAGAATTAGTCTACTGTGCATTAAGCATTACAACAAAATTTGCCTTTGCTACTGCGCATCAGCACAGCTACTGCACCTTTATCTAGTACCTCATATTAGAGCAGGGGTGGGCAAAATGCGGCCCGCGGACCAGATGTGGCCCACCAGGCCATTCTATCTCGCCCGTGGGGCCCCTAAGAATTTAGAAAATTAATATGTATTTGCCCCTGACTGCCTGTCATGTAGCCCTCAATGGCTTGCCAAAACTCAGTAAGCGGCCCTCCGCCCAAAATAATTGCCCACCCCTGTATTAGAGGTACTAACTTAATGTACAGTAGCAAAAGCACATTAATGAATGTGTAGACTCGCCCATTTACTTTTATTTTTAGTTTTTGGTATATGTGTGGAGTAAGGAGTCTATTCAAGGCAAGCTGGTCTGGGACTAGACAAGAGTCCATTTCCCCCCTTAAACTTATGTCGCAACCTTGCAATTAAATCCATTTTGCCAGACTACTTCGCCAATCCCAGGAGCGCACAGAAGCTTAAAGAAAGACCCATGTTCATCTAATTACAACATTGGGAACCTTTTCCAGAGTGATCCATATTTTAGATTGGTATAGAAGAGAGAAAGAAGTTGCTGCATCACAGAAGCAAGCTCTAAGTGAAATGGCAGCACAGATTTTCAAGCTCTGTGTCTTAAATTAGGCACCTGAACAAATGTTAGACTTTCACAGGAGCTGAGCCCCAGTTGAATCCACTGTGTGTATTTAGCACCTCTGAAATCAGACTCTTACTTTTTAGGTGCTTAACCTTAGATAATGTGGCATGAAAATTGTCAATTGTCTCTAATGTGTGAAGTAGGTTAACAGTCTTCATTCCTTGTCTGCCGCATCCTGTTGATGGGGTCTGTAAAAGAGCTGATGATTCACCACAGGGAAAACCAATTCAGTCATGCAGGGTAGTATTTCTTATTTGCTGTAGCTTGTTACAATGACTGGGCTTTGTCTGAATGGAGAAAGTACTTTAATCATTCATATCAAAACACCGTGGGCTAAGTACTGCCTGTTGTGGTCAATGGGAAATAAGACTGCGTACGGTACCGTACCTAGACTCCTGGTGGCCCCGAACAAACTTTTAGTATCAGGCCCCCCTTCGCCAGACATAATGATAATAATAATCAGACAACAGGGAAAAAATTACCATTTTCAGGCCCTCTTTTTGTCCAAGCCCTGGGTGGCCTGGTTTGCCCATGCCTGTGTCCGGCTCTGACAGCTTAGTGCCACATTGGATCAGCCTGTGCCGATTCACCGCAGTCTCGGGGTTTTGTGGGCCAATACGTGTTTTGTAGTACAAGGCAACTGGGGTGAAGTCTGATCTAGTGCAAAGGGGCCAGCTCAAGACTTAAGTCCTGCAGATAATGTGTGAACAGAGCTGAAGTGATGCATAGGACTTGACCCTCTGCAGATGGGTGATTTTTTCATCTTCTAAATAAAAGCACGGCTGTTGGACAGTGAAAAATGTCAGAGCCTCACTGAAAACAACACACCTTGGAACAGTCTGTAGGAGAGTCAAAAAATAAAACCTCCACCAACAAAGGGAAGCCCCCAAGCAGGCAGCTTCTCTTTCCAAAATTCAGTAATAACCTACATCACTGGCCAAAAAAATGCTCACATACTGTGTATAAAGCAAAGCTGTGGAAGCCCTTTTGTCTCTGCCTTCCCTGTATTTCTGTAGCTTCCAGCTCCCTTGCAAAATGAAGGGAGATTGAAGGAAGAGACACATTTATAGCAGAATTAAAAAAATGGATCTTTACAGCCGCTGTTATTGGCATCTGCTCCAGGCCGTGATGCTTTAATGTAGGTGCTTTGATCAAGTGCTCTGGGTCCCTCCTTGACAATCACCACAAATTCTACGTAAACACTTAGGCCTGTTTCAAGAGCTGTGTTTCTCTCTGGTTTAACAGAGGCACAATTCCTCTGCCATTAATATGCAGCACAGACCAGTGATTATCTATTCAGACTAGATAGTATTTAATTAAGTCACTAATGATGCCATCACCCCTCCTCTCCTCCTCTTGTTTTGTAACATGCTCCCTCAGTATTATTCTATGAGCTGAAGATCCCTGGTGACGTCCCTGTTCCCTGCAGTATTTGTTGTAGGTCCCACTAAGGCTCTCAGATTGCCAGCTGAAGTACATATGAGCAATGTGCGTCTCTCTAATGGCACCACTGCTTGTTGCAGGTACTAAAGCCAAGATATGCAGCAATCTCTGGTTCATCATTTGAGACCCATCAGCAGACTGCACTGTAAATACTGTACATTCATTTATTACACCTGGCGGTTTAATGACTACAGCTTGCTGATTACCGTGGTTTTAAGCTTCTACCATTTAACAACAGCGTTTAAAGGACATCTGATCATCTTGATAACATTAGGCCCAATCCTGCAAACATCATGTGCTGGGACCAACAGGACTGGCTTGTAAGCACTACACATGATGATAAGTGTCTGCAGGGATCTGCTGATAATGGGCTGGATCCTGCCAGATGCTAAGGTGTATTAAGGACATTCTGCATCACACAGGAGCTGAGTTAGTGTTTTGTCTCCCTACAATAGTTTTTATAATTTTAAAAAGTGCTTTGCCAGGATAACCAAAAATCAAGATAAATAAACCCCCTAATAGTTGATGCTTTGGGTTGGAGCTGAGCTATGATTCCCACAGGATAACAAAGCCATGTTTTATACCACTCAACCTCCTCACACACACTGTCCTGTCTGAGTGGCTTGTATGTTTACGATCATCTTTTGATTAATTTTTATTCAAACAACACCACGGAAGATTTAAAAATAATCAGACTCCGGACCCCAAAAACAAGCCATAATGCCCCACAGAGTCTTCTCCTGTCAAATAGTTTAGCATAAAAGCTAAAAAAAACCCTGAATTATGAAACCAAATCAAGGATAACTGAAAGAAAATTAATCATACTACATCTTTAATTAACTGCTGTGCCTAAGGAATTGATATGATCTCAAAGATCTGTGACACGTCGTAAACACCTGAAACTCTCTAAACACCCACAAAGAAAACATCGCCAAGAACAAAGCAGACTTCCTTCTTGTCCATAGTTACCACCTCTTTGGCAAAGAAGGGACCATCCATCCTTGACATTTCAGCTGAGAGCACAATTTATGTCCATTTTGTTGGTGGATACCTGTCCACCAGATGTTGGCCTGAGACCATCAAGTCACTGCACTTTCCATCATGCATATGAGACTCCATAGGTATAGGCGAAAAAAGGCAAAAATAGTGCTTTAAGTAAAGCTACACACTACTGCTGGAAAAATCAGAAAATTAACTTTGTTTATTAAAGTGTGGGATCCTTTTCCTCCTGTCTGGTTACATTTTTGTATTAATCTTTTCCTAGCCAGTCATGGTGTCTTTCAAAACTCATCAAGTGAATTTCCTAGACAAGTGGAATTCAAACTGATGCAATCTAAGATTTGCACCCTATTGAAACACAAAACCCCATGGTAAAAAAATGTTGGTCGTGACCAGGGAGGGGCAGAGTCAAAACCGAAATGATGGGGATCGACCATTCCACAATGACCTGGTGAGCCAGCCATCCCCTCACTTGCATATTCCTTTGCTCTGAAGCCCACTCAGGGCTGGCAATGTGAGATCACGTTTATCCCAAATATAACCCCATTGGTGTCAGCAGAATTATACCAAGGATGCATTTTGTCCAGGGTATCTAGAGATGAATAAAGATTTTTAAAAGTTCTTCCCACCAGGTGGTGACAACTCAGTGATATCTTCACTTACGAGCCTAATGGCCTCATGTTCAGTGAGGCATTAATCAAGGGAAACCAATCAGACCAGAAAACAGTTTTGATCAAAGATGTTCATTTCATTCCTTGGTTACACTACATCACAGGATGCTCCTTGATCTGCTGGACGTTTACCAAATACTCAGTTGCATGTTAACTTATTACCACTATAGTCTTTTTAGTAGCATGAATGGGATCAAAAAATGAGTCCCAAACCATATTTTGCCTTCCATGACCACAGCAGTAATTAAGCCATGCCTTGGCTGGTTATAATATGGTGTGTATGAAAACAGAATTGTCTGGGGGCATTTTATTCATTGTTTGTAATACCCTTGTTACATGCTATTATTACTTCTAATTCCTCCCCGCAAGCAGAGCAATTTTGTGCATGGGAAAAGGCACCAAGAAAGCAGGATGGAGACAATAATTTTAGCCTCAGAAGAGTGAACCAGGAGAGCAGTACATCGCGAGTTACTATATCTCAAAAACTGTTCATTTCCTTCGGTGCATTTCCCTGTGAGTTTAAATTTATTGGACCATTTTGCCTTTTATTTTTGTCACTGCTTTCCTTTTAGAAGGCTAGACAGGCTCCATTTAGCCTCTAAAAAGCTGCACAATTGTCTGAGAGGGATCAATAACTATTGAACTATCCTGCTTCTTTCACTTATGCTGTTGGACTGAAGCCGCTTTCATTAATTATTCTTTCACATTGTAAATACACCATATTGTACATTTTTCCATTAAGGCTTCTCCATGGGCCATCGAATCATAGAAGAAGAGAAGGAGAAGGCCTCTTCTTCCTCATCTATAGCAGTTCATAAGCCCAGGGATTCTCACAAGAGTTTGATATAGTTTTTCCTTCAGGTCTGATAATTCGGCCTGACATTTTAGGCCTGGATTCAGTAAAGCACATAAGCACGTGCTCTTATATTGTGACTGGACAGTAGCGTGCTACAGACAAGAATGTTGTTTTCAACTGGGCTTAGCAATGGAGATGACATCCCTTTGTTTTTGTGCTTTGCTGAATCAGGACCTTACTAAGGGCATGCCTATACCCCGGCCCCAAGCACGTACCAGCCACCCACACTTCAAACCCAGAAATACACCCAAAAGGCCTCTCTCGGGTTACCCCAACTCTCAAGCACAATGGAGACGGAGATCTCAAGAATAGCCACAGAGAGACACCCCTCCACAGCCTCACTGGCCTATTCCTACATTTGGGACATGCAGCTGGGTGTTGGTGGGCCAGGCATGCTTAGGTCCGCCCCACCCAGGATGTACCCATGCCACCATGTAGACCAGTGGTTTTCAACCAAGGTGCCACAGTGCCCTGGAGGCCTTGAGATCCTTTCAGGGTTTCTCAGGGTGCCTCCTGATAGTAGCACTATTAGGTGTGCAAACATGATTCACAAGATAAACCCAGAGATTGCAAATAGGAATCCACAGTGTCAAAACCATTCTCACCTGTTGTGGTCTTTCTTAGTTCTTTGCAACAGGAGAATTGCTCTATTATGGATATTTTTCTGTAGTCAAAAATCAGTGAAAACTAAGAGCTGGCATTTTCCAAAGCATGCCTTGAGTCTAAGGAGCAGTGCCCTGAGTCTAAAAAGGTTGAGAACCACTAGTATAGGTGGACCCTAGGGGACTTTTCAAGAGTTTCCAAGACCATAACTAAAATGTGACAGGTTAATCCCATATCTCTACCAACTTTAACTTCATAATGGACTTTCCGAGTCTGGATTTGTGACATTTGCCTTCCATGTTTAATCACACAGGCTCCTGGAGCATTGATTTGCCACTGACTCCAATTATGGGACTCAGGAAATCAATAAGTTAGTATCCCTGTATAAAATGCAACTAAACACATTTTGCTGAGAAAAAAAATATGGGAATCAGTAACAATCAAAAATACACAATCAATCTGTAATCTTTTGACCCCTGAGGACTTTATATGGGAAGTGGAGAAGTGGAACGAGAATGACTCACATCTAATGTTAGTTTTCTGTCAAAACATGCAAACCGGCAGACACAGATGCAAGGTTTTTCAGGAGTGATCAGTGATCCGAGGTGCCCGGTTTTTGGGGGGCATCGGAAGAGTTGTAATTTTCAGGCAGTGCTGAACATGTGTCCTCTGAAAACTTTTAAAAGGTCTCATTGTCACCACTTCCAAAAAACTTGGCCAGTTTATACACACTTGGATTCTGATCTTGCAGTTAGCCCAGAATATGTTCTGCCTGGGCAGAGCAAAGCTAAGGCAACCTGCTGGTGAGATAGCATGTCCAGATGATCAGGGAAGAAAGAAACTTTATAGCAAGCAGCATGTACAAGGGGAGATGGGAATCAGGCCATGTGGAAACTCATGAGGGAGTAGAGAAATCATCCACGTGACAGAAACTAGGAAAGAGGAACAAAGAAATGAAAGGAGGATATTAAAAAAAACAAAAAGGAAAGACAGAGGATGAAAGGATTTTGTCTGATTAACTTTTCCCAGAAAGGACGTATATGCACCTTCCTGCTATGTCTTTCCTAGTCAAGTATCTGCTGCAGCTGCCACAGGGATGTTAGGTAACCACAGGGGAGGCAGGAAATTGGTCCAGGAGTTCACCAGCCGACGCGGAAGTGGCTCTCCAAAGTCTAAGAACCCTTGAGCCTCAGTTCAGCTCTCCTACCAACGCAGGTTTGCTTCCTAACGAGCATTTCTGAGTGTCATAAAATCTAGGTTTAGATGTTCCAAATCTGGAGCTGCCTGCGGGCAGCCCAGTGACGTCACTTAGGAAGATTGCCTAGATAATCACCTGCAGTTTTCCCTCTCCTAACTTCACCTGTCACTCTTAGTTATAGTCCCTTTCGCTCCCCTCCATAGTCCATTCTCCTTCTTTGGCATTTAAGGGAAGTTATAGTTTCATAGTAGCTAGGGTCAGGAGGGACCTGAACAGATCATCTAGCCTGACCCCCTGCCACAGGCAGGAATGAATGCTGGGTTCACAAGACCACAGACAGGTGATCATCCGACCTCCTCTTGAATTTACCCAAGGTAGAGGTGAGGACCACTTCCCTGAGAAGTTGGTTCCAGATTCTGGCCACCCTAACTGTAAAATATTGCCTTCTGATCTCCAACCTAAACCTATTCTCCATCAGCTTATGACCATTGTTCCTTGTCACCCCAGGTGGTGCTGGGGAGAAAAGGGCTCTACCTAATTGCTGTTGGTCTCCCCGATGAGTTTGTAGGCAGCCACCAGGTCCCCCCTCAGCCTCCTCTTGCTGAGGCTAAACAGGTTCAGGTCTCTCAGTCTCTCCTCGTAGGGCCTGCCCTGCTGCCCCCTCACCAAGCGGGTGGCCCTCCTCTGAACCCTCTCCAGGCTGGCCACATCCTTTTTAAAGTGCGGCGCCCAGTACTGGACACAGTACTGCAACTGCGGTCTGACCAATGTTGCAAAGAGGGGGAGGATCACCTCTCTGGACCGACTTGAGATGCATCTTTGGATGCATGACAAGGTATGGCTGGCCTTGCTGGCTGCATTCTGGCATTGGCGGCTCATGTTCATCTTGGAGTCAATAATCACTCCAAGATCCCTTTCTACCTCTGCGCTTTCAAGAGGGAAACTCCCCAGCCTGTATGTGTGCTGTGGATTCCTTCTCCCAAGGTGCAGCACCCTGCATTTGTCTACGTTGAACTCCATCGTATTATCATCTGCCCACTTTTGTAGTCTGTCTAAATCTAGTTGCAGCCTCTCTCTCCCTTCAAGTGTGCCCACCTCGCCCCACATCTTGTGTCATCAGCAAATTTGGACAATGTGCTTTCAACCCCCTCATCCAAGTCGCTGATGAAGATGTTAAACAGTGCGGGCCCGAGGACTGAGCCCTGGGGGACCCCACTGCTCACATCTCGCCAGGTTGAGTACCACCCGTCTACCACTACTCTCTGGGTGCACTCCATCAGCCAGTTTTTTACCCATCCAACTGTGTAGGCATCAGTGCCACAGTCGCTTAATTTATTAATGAGAATGAGATGAAAGACAGTGTCAAAGGCCTTCTTAAAGTCTAGAAAGACTACATCCATGGTGACACCATCATCGAAGGATTTAGTTACCTGGTCATTATGTTCATAAGAAGTAACCTGTGGCAGAGAAAAGGGTGCCATCTATGAGCGTGCATTTGTAAACAGCGTGAAGCTGCTTGCTGAGTTTAGGAAAGAGAATTTAGCTTTGCTGCAGAGAGATCTGCTCTGCCGCCCCAACCATGAGCACTCACAACCCCAGTGCCTGGACCACAGAATCACTTATTCAGTATTTTAATTGGTGCTATCAATTTTGCAAGGGTGAAATTTGTATGTATGAACTGTTAACAAAACCTGCATAAACAGCCATAGTGCAATGAAGCCTGTAGGAGTGGAGAAAAGGGGTAAAGCCCTGAAGACTGCAGATAGAGCTTGGGACACCCCACAGGGTCAACTGTAGCCTCTAAGTTCTGCAGTTCCTATTGCAAGGGTTGCATTTTGCAAGGATCTGTTTAATCATAGACACAGTATAAATTTACCTGTTGCCTGTAGGTCACCCCCAAAGCCCTGCTCCATGCAGAGCCAAGATCCATCCTTCACAGGCTCAGCAAAGTCCCTCTGTGTAACCACTCCTAAACCATCACTCCCATCCACTCCTTAACCACCTCTCCCACCTGACTCTATGAACCATAGAGCTGAACCATAGAGCTCTGGTGTAAGGAACTGAGCTGTTACAATGCATACAGTATTTTCTTGGTAGCTGATTGTGCTGTAATCTCCATTGCTAAACACAGATAAAAGCAATCTGTCTGAGTGACATGTTACTGTACAGTCACAACACAAGAGCAAGAGACAATGAACTGCTGTTGCTCTGAAGTGGGATAAAGGGAACTGCAGGAATTGCATTTGGCCAAAAAAGTGAGAGCACGAGTTCTTGGCAGTGTCATCTGTGCTAAGCGGAAGTAATGTCTAAGAAGGAGCATGGCTCAAACTGCCTGTGTATCACCCCTATAAAAGCATATATGGCAGCAACCACTAATGAGGGATGGTCATAAAATAACACCCTACTACTGTCACGAGCTAAATGAGATATTACTTGAACTCAAGTGTGATTGAAGGCACTGACCACCATGACAACCCATGCAGAGAGCTGCACAGTGGTCCACAGCAGCTTTGATTACTCTATTAAAATTACAACAATCATCCATTTGATTTTAATATGCCAAGTGAATGGATGTCTAAATCAAGGCTTAAAAAGAAATAAACAACATAAAATATTTAAAGGATCACTTTGACTTTTAAATCTTTCTTAAAAGGAAAAGGAACTACTCTTTTTAACCAGAGAAACTGATTACTGATAATCCAGGACTATTCCCACAAGTCCATGTTTTCCATTCTAACTAAATGTGCCTTTGTAAAGGTCAATTTATAGTTCTAGACTTGGTAGAGCACACATTAGTTTAGCTGGGAAAAAAAACATGCTGTTTAATAATGTATGTGCTTTTTCTTTTATTCTCCTTTTACTGAGAAGTGCACTCCAACATTACCTAGTGAGGTTACTGTACGCTTCCACAATGTCATTTTTTTAAAAGAAAAGATTAGTTTCTCCAATAAGTGGAAGTCCAGTGGAACAACTGCAGGAATCCTGGACATTTTTTATCACTCAGTGGTAGGGTGCCCCCTAGTATGAAGCAATTTTGATCACAAAACACTGATCACAAGAACGACCTCCATTCCATCAAATGGTCTGGTGCAAAGTCCCCAGTCTGACTAATTGTGGCTCAGAGTAGAGGATAAGACCAAAATTCAGGCCAGAGTTAAGTGATCCTGACTTCCATGCAGTTCTCTGAACCAAATCTAGTGGTGACATAAACCATGA
Source organism: Alligator mississippiensis (assembly GCF_030867095.1). Taxonomy (NCBI): domain Eukaryota; kingdom Metazoa; phylum Chordata; order Crocodylia; family Alligatoridae; genus Alligator; species Alligator mississippiensis. The sequence goes on from NC_081826.1 coordinate 288,230,513, forward strand.
TGCATCTCACCACCAAAACCCTCAGTGTGGTTGCATTTACGCTGTTATTAAACCAATGCCATTCCATGACTTCAATGGAGTTACCCTTGATTTTGCAGCACTCAGTCATGACTAAGGCCTAGAGGGTAGGTGGCAGAATAATAACTTGCCCAAACATGATATTAAGCAGGTGTACAAATAGAGTAGGTTACTTACCTAACAGAAGGGAAGGAGGTGTAACAAGAAAAGCAACCCCCACTGAGTACCAAGCTGTAATTAACTGGTGTAATTAAAGCTACATGGGTGTTGACACAGGCACTCACTTTGTGATGGACCTAAAATCAAACATATATATCTTACACCACCATTTATGCCACTCTGATTGGGGTTCAATCCTCTGATAGAAGTTGTTGCAGCTAACAACAGGCTGTATTTGACCCTGGTTTCAGACTTCTATTGCAAACTCAATGCTCAGCCCAGGGCCAGCAAGACATTTTCCAAGGTCTGAAAACCTTTTGTGAGAACCTAGGTCTATTTATGGTTATGAGTCAAAAAGATGACACAACTGGGTGTCCAATGAGGAACTAGGTATCTGAACCCCAAACTCAGGGTGGGCACATAAAGAAAAGTAGATGGGACCCTGACCAAAACTGCACATTCCCTTGATCCAAGAGACATTCAAGCTCCTGATATAAATTTTGTGCTACAGTGAGTCCATCTCTACATAAAAGGTTCTCACAAGGCCCTGGAAACCAAAGCCATGGATTTGCTTTGACTATGGAACAACAAGGAGATCCCTGGGGATCTGCGAAATGCCAGCATGTGCCTATCTTCAAGAAAGGAGATAAATCTGTACGTGGGAACAATCAAGGTATTGCCTTCCTTTCTACACCAGGGGAAATCCTTGCCTACATTTTCCTGAACTGTCTTGCTGAGAAAGTTCTGCCAGAATCTCAGTGTGGTTTCAGACTATCCCGCGGGGCAATGGACATGATTTTTGTTGCCCTCCCAGCCTAAGAAAAGTATGGAAAACAGCATCAGGACCTATATATGGCCTATGGTGACCTTACTAGGGCCTTTGACTCCATCAGTTGTGAACCTCATCGAAGTACTGGCCAGATTTGGATGCCTTGAGACATTTTCACTTGAAGACCAAAGTATTCAAAATATCCATCCTTGATCCTCTAAGCACTGACTGTGCCATCCTTGCACACACTGACGAAAACCTCCAAACCACACCTACCAAAGCCTACCAAACTCTGGGCCACTCTCTCAACATTGAGAAGACTAAAGTGCTCTATCAGCCTGCTCCAGGCTATGAATGTGACTCCTGTCTTCAAATTACCATTGAGGGAAAGACCCTGTAGGTAGTTGAGTGCTTCCCTTACCTCAGTAGCCACCTCTCTGGGGGAGTGAACATTGGTGAGGAGATCCAGCACAGGATCCAGTTCACACGTGCCTCCTTCAGGAAACTGCATCAGCATATTTTTATTGTCTCTGGAAAGACACCAGGACCTAGCTCTACAATGTAGTTATCACCCCCACCTCCATGTGAAACATGAGTGACCTGGAAAGGTATTACCAATGATGCCTCTGGAAAATCCTCCACATCAAATGGGACGATCACACCAGCACCATTGCTGAAGCCAGTGTTACCAGCATCAAGTGATCCTCAAGCACCAACTTCACAGGACCAGACATTGTGTGCAGGTGCCCAACTTTTGACACCCAAAACAAGTGCTCTACCTCCAGCTTAGTTGCAGCCTGAGATCTCAGAGTGGCCAGAGGAAAAGCTACAAGGACATGTTGAAGGCATACCTCAGGAAAATAGATGCTGGCATCAAGAGCCAGGAGGAGCTGGCTACTAACTGACTCCAATGTCACTACCACCTCAACCAAGTGACAGCCTGTTTCAAGATAAAGCATCTGGCCCTCAAAGCAGGAGACAGAGCACAGAAGGAAAAGGAAAGGATTCCCAGCCTACTCTCCCCTGTGGAGAGACTTCTGCGAATAGATCTGTGGCTCAAGGATTGGACTCTTAAGTCACCTGAAGACCCAACAAGGAGCCACGGTAGAGATCATCTGCGAATTAATACATTACTGTCACCACTGCCAATGGTATAGATTCCATCCCTTCACAAAAGGTCCACACAAGACCCTGGAAACCAAAACCATGGATTTTCTATTTAGAAGCAAAGGTACTCATATACCACCACTCTTAGACATGTTCAGTAAAACAAGAGTATGTAAAGTACCAGTTAAAGAGCATGCAATTGTACAGGCACATATACCAACAGGCATATGTATCATATTGAGACTTTCCAGAACTCACCTTAAATAGAAAAGACAATTCACAGAAGTACACGTGGCTTCCAAGAGCTACCCTGCCTCAGTTACCTCTTGGACCTTGTCTCCTACCAATCCCCTTTTGCATCACCTCCGCTATCATTAGTCTCAGTACACTATTTATTCCCCCTCACATTTCTGCTTCTACATTGCCCCCATGTGTGAAATGATCTCTCAGTCATTGTTCAAACCCCCAACCTCTCTTCACACAAAACTCACTACTTCCACCAACTCCTACAGAGAGATGATTAAAATTTAGATGGGAAGGAAAAATTGTTGCCTATAAACTATTCCCAGTCCTGAATTCCCAATGCAACTGATGTTCTATTTATCAGTCTTTTAGTTTGTGAGCTAATCTGGTGTGGAGCTACACACAATGTGAAACAATAAATAATAATATACTGAATATAGTGTATATAAATTGCTGCCTAAAGCAGCTGTAAATCTAGTGGAGCATCAAGGCATCTACCAGAGAGAAGACTCTCAAATGAGGAAATGGTTTTTATCAGGAAAGCCCTTCAAAATCATCTGCCTTCTACTGATTGCCATGTCTTGGTCCTGGGTTCCCAGGAGTTGAGAGTAAAATAGTGTCTCCTTACAGATTTTTAACATGACTGCAAAAACCTTTTCTGTTTATACATGCCTGTCATCTTGTGCTATGAACAGCAGATCTGGACTTGTGCCCTGTCCTTCAAAAAGTATCTCCAGTGATTCAGTAGATGACAAACTTTTTTCCAAGACAGTGCATATCCAGGGCCCCAGTATGGTGACAGGGGCTACTATGTTCTTTCCATAGGTGTCTGATGAATGAAAAGTGTCACTCAGGTCCTGATCATTTGTGGTTACACATAAGGCAATACCATTGCAGAGGTGGATCCAGGATTTTCCAAAGGGTGGTTCAGAAGCCACAACCCTTGTTGCACAGGTGGCTGCTCTCCCCGCTCCCAGCCTCTTCCACCCCCATCAGTGCAGGCAGATGGGAGCCTCTGGGAACTTCTTAAAGTCCCTAAAGCAAATGAAAATTCCCCCTCCCTTCCCCTTCCTGCTCAGAGGTAGGTCCCCTTCCTTCCTCTGCCCCCCATGCTCCCCCACCACCACTCCCCTGCTTGTCCCTGCCGATTTCTCCACTGTTCAGGGATGGGGAAGCTCCAGAGCCAGTGGGACTGAGTGGGGAGAGGATAGCAGCAACAGGACAGCTGGAGAGTAGTTCTCCCCACCCTGCCCAGTCCTGGAGCAGGCAATCTGCTGCTGTCCCAATCCCTGGCTGAGCCCAGACCCTGCACAGCGACAAGATCAGCTCTGGTACTTCTCTGTGCCCCCACCCCACAACAGTGGGGAAAGGCAGGCAGGGGAGTGGGCGTGCCTATGAGCAGTGAAGGGAAGATTTGCACCTGCTTCAGGGAAAGTGAGGAGCAGTTCAGCAGAAACAAAGAGTTTTGAGGTGAAAGGGAGCATACATCAAGGGTCAGCTTTGAACCCAATTCTGTTTGTGGTCATGATGAATGTGATTACTAAAAATGTAAGAAGGAAACCACCCTGGAATGTGATGCTTGCAGACAATGTGGTCATTCACACTGAGAGTCTAGAGGTAGTGCAAGCTGGATTGGACCAATGAAGAGGAATGAAGATTAGTCAATACAAAACAGAATATATGAACTGTGATTTCTCTGAGGTACCTGATGTTGGAAATGTGATGACTGGTGAGAAACATGTTCATACAGTTGACAAGTTCAAGTATTTGGAGTCAACTGTTCAGCAGAATGCAGAGTGAGATGGAGAGTTGAACCATCAAATAACAGGAGGGTGGACAAACTGGAAATTGGTGACAAGACTGTTACGTGAGAGGAGAGTATTAGTGAATCTGATGGGGAAAGTCTACCAGATGTGTGCATCCAGCACTCTTGGAGTGGATACATGGCCCCTGCAGAAAACTCAAGAAAAGAGACTAAACATGACAGATGAGAATGCTCTGATGGATGTGTGGAGTGATGAAGATGGATAAAGTGAGCAATACTTGCATCAGAGAAGTGGTGAAGGTAGCAAAGGCATCTAAGAAAGTACAAGGGACAAGACTGGCATGGTATGGGCATGTTCAAAGGAGTCCAGAAGAATACGTGAGAAAAGAAGTTACCAGAATGGCGTTACCGGGGAGAAGGGGAAGAGGAAGACCGAAGATGAGATGGAGAATGTGGTGAGGTTGCCTGCCACTTTAAGGGGCTTGAGCAGGCTGTGGAGCAGCCAACAGGTGTGATTAGGCCCAATTAGGCGGTAACATGACCACAAGAGGGCCCTGGATTGGAGGAGGGCTGGACAGCTTCAGTATAAACCGAGACCCTAGGAGCTGAGCTGGCAGTTACATCTAGGGAGCCAGAGGAACAACACCACTCAGCCTGCAGACTGCAGCTCCCAGAGCACCTGGAGGTCAGGGTAGGAAATAAGAGGGGGGGGGAGGTTCCTGGTCCTGGTCCTGGTCCTGGTCCTGGTCCTGGTCCTGGGTAAGACTTGAAACTACATCGTGCTGGGGAGGACGGTGTGGTGGGGCAGTCCCAGGAAATGCCACACCTGTGCCTCGCCAGTGAAAGGCAAGTATGGGGTGCCAGAAACCCACAAGACAGCAGGGGCTATCCCATGGAGGGGAAAGGCTAGGGGAGCACACCCCAACCGAAAAGCACAGGGCCTAGGCCCACTGAGTGGGGCTGGAGGCCCAAGTGGCCCCAATGAAGGGGGTGGAACAGTGGCCCCAGTGAGGGAGGCAGAGAGGCCCAGGTACATCTGAGGACACCTGAGGCCAAGTTTGGGCAAGAGTCCAAGTGTGGCCCAGATAAAGGGCCAGGAGAGCTGGAAGTGATTTTAGATGCCATCTGGAAGGCATGGGACACAATGTAAGGAGAGGTTCAGAGCCATGTATTTGGCCTTTGGCATTGGGGCAATAAAATGGGCAGCCTCCCACATTTTCCATATATTTTAATACATTAAGGCATGGCAGAAGAAGCTGAGCGTATTGCCTTAGACAGGTGGGTAGGCCAATGTCGTGACTGGCCTTGAGATGGCCCCCTGTCACAGAGAGATATAGTGGAGAGGGATGTGAGAGAGAAGGAATTGGAAGAAGAAGATACATATGACCAAAGCCAGTGGAGAGTCAGGATCTGCAACAGCGACCCTGTTTAGACGGGACAAGTGAGAGAAGAAGAAAAAGTCCCTGAAGGTTCCTAAAAGCGGGGCGTGGGGGGAAGTGCAGCTGTGCCCCTGCCCCACTGCCCTGGCCAAATTCCAGTATGATAATTATGTTCTGTCCACCTAGCACCCCTCCGGCATTTCACTAGTTTTTGGACTGTTTGTCCATGCTCTGTCCTAACCTGCTGTTTAGTGTCATGGTGCTCAAGCAGCCACCATTCAGCTCAAGTGGTGTGTCTGCCTCATCCAGACAAAAATTGTTAAGTCGTGATAACATCAGAAAGTCAAGATCAAAGCCCCTTCAGAGCCTAGCACCTTCTAGCACTAGTGCAGGGGTTGGCAACATTTTAAGAGCGGTGGACTGAGTAACTCAGCTCAGTTTGAAGGCAGACTGCTGCCTATGACCCAGCTTCTGCCATCTAATTCTTCCTGCCCCCAACTTGCTGGCAATGTCCTGGCTTCATGGGCTGGATGAGACTGTTTAGCAGCCCAGATCTGGCCTGCAGGTTGCTAGTGTAATTGGAGAACACCAATTTCTGCTGCCAACAGCACAGAACACAACACACATCTGGCAGCCTTTGGACTCCCCAGTCTGAGTTCATTAGATACCCACTTACAGGTGGTCCAGTGGTTCGTTCTGGGGCCCTGCACCCCTATACCTGCCCTTTAGCAACAGGCTGGAGACGGGGGACTACAGCAGAGAGTCCTGTGAGCTGCTCCTTGGTGCTGCGGGGAATTGCTCGAGAGCGTGGGTCCTTTTGCAATGCAAGGAGCTTTATTGCTCCTGGTAGAGTGCTGACCTCCACTTCTGGTGGCTTTGAGGGGTTAACTGCAGTTTTCATCAGCATACCAGACCCCAAAAATCCTAGTCCTAATCCCAGCTCTGATGGGCAGAAAACTGCAAAAGAACTTGAAGGAAAGGTTAAGCCTAACTCAGCTTGGGCCTGAATTATAACTAATGCCCAACCATACCACTTAGTTGGGACAGAAACTACAAAAGGGACAAAAGGAGGCCCAGGCCTATCTCACTGGGCCTGCATGGGGCAGCAAAAAGTTGGCCAGACCTATACTGCACTGAGGCCTGGATAAACAGCAAATAGTGCCAGGCTTAACCCTGGCCCAAATCTGCCAGCTAAATATATGGCTGGGGTTCAGCCACACAGCTAGGCTGAAATGCAATAGCTGTGAAACAGGAAAAGGGGCCCAGACCTTTGGCTACAGCTTGGACATCCAGTCTCAGCTATACCATAATGCTGAGACATTACAATTACAAAACAGAGGGGGCCAGGCCCACGTGGCCAGTAACTGCCAGGACCCATTTCTGATCAGTCTACTGCAGGGATTAACACCCCATGGTATTATCCCACTCAAGAAAAAATGGGGAAAGAGGGAGGAAATACAAGTCTCAAACAAGAGACTTTCTCTCCCTGTACCTGAGGCTTTCCCATCACATAGCTTTTGCTTGCCTCTCCAATGAGGAGTGGAGGGGAAGGGAGACATGCCTCCCTTTACCATCCACAACCCCGAGTGTGTGTATGGGTGTTACATAAAACTTCAGTGAAAGCGTTTTGGAGTAAGGACCATGCCGTTCCGTTTTTCCTGTGCTGTTGGGTGCTCTAAGACAGCAAACAAGGATAAGCAAGGATAGCTGTGTCCTTGTGTTAGGTGACTGCAGTCCCCTTGTGCAATCATTTTGAGGATCTTGCATTATCTTCATTAATATGCAGCTATCTATGTCACGAGATCTGTATGAAGTTGCCAGTGTCAACATTTATTTTCCATCACAATTGCAGTATCTCATCCAGCTATAATAATAGGAGAGAGGACATGAGAAAGAACAAAGGGGTGAGAAAGCCCATCAAAACTGATTGTGTGGAAATCCTGCCCTGCTCTCCCATATTCTGTCTCTTCCAAATAGAAAGGTTTCAAGAAGGAAAGTGTCAGGATATAAAATCTATTAGGCACAAGTGAAGTATTACCTCCACCCATGCTATATCCCTCGGTGCTTTGTGAAGAATGGAAAATTAAATGGATAGAGAAGGGTCTGAGGTATTTAGGAGTTGCAGTGCATCAAGTGCTCAAGATTGCAGTAGAAGACAATAAGGACAATTGATTCAAAGAATAATTGAGTATCTAAACAGATGTGACGCCTGGAAATCAAGCTCAGGAGGATGAGTAATTCAATGAAATTGGTGTCAGCAGCACCATCTATCTGCTTTTCACGTGCTGCAAATAAAGGGGCACAGGCTCATCCCCCACACAAAGCCTGAATAAGTGGGATTTGCACAAAGGATGCGCCTTCCCTACTGGACAATGAAGACTTACTACTCTACTCTACAGTTACTATTAGTCAGTGACACCCTCTGCAAGGGACAAAGGGAGACACCTAAGAGAAAATGTGTGTCGTGCTTCCAAGCCATGAAGTGCAGTCTAATAACCTTGAAACCTGGAAAGAAGAGCACTGACAGCAGGAGCAAAGGGTTTGGAGGAGGCACCAGGAAACCACTCTTCATACACATGGACACACAAATAACTGCAATTTCAGTAATTCTGAATAGTTCTCGTAAGAGAAAGATATGACTTGCAGCTTAGAGGGAAAAGGTGCTGCAGGGCTGCTTTAAACTACCTTTCTGCCTCTCTGATATTGAGCTGCTGCGGGCTAAAGAAGTCCTCAGTGTATCCTGGGGACTCATTTAAGTTATGGCAAAAAAAAAAATAATAAAACCACTCACTCCACAATCTCTAAAAGAGACCACAATTACAGGAATAGCAGGAAACCTGGAACTGTGCAAAGATGGTACATTTTGCTGGGGGAAAGCAACTCAGCTGCTCATGAGCTTGGAAACGGGCATAAATATTCAGTTATCTCACTTCATTTTTACACATGAAGTCAACAATAAGAGAGGGAGGATTTTAATCCAGTGACTCCACTAGGTCAATCAAAAAAGAAGAAAACTTGAGCTATTGATCTGAAAAAATAAATTAAATAAAAAGACAGTGGCATCACAAGACAAGCAGATTACTCCTTGTTCAGTCAAAGCCCTACTTTTGCTACGAAGAGCTGAAGGATGCATTTGAGTTATGCTTTCTCACCTTCCCATGCAATCTAATGAAAATACTGTTGTACCTAAAGCAACAAATATGACAATGTTACTACTAAGAATGCCCAGTGCATATTATTGTGATGCCTATCATTTTGACAATGGTCAAACAGCAGGTATGTTGAAATTACTGGCACTCGTTCTAACCAATATAGATTCATAGATTGTAGTGTCAGAAGGGACCACAATGGATCATCGTGTCCGACCCCCTGCCCCGGCAGGAAAGAGGACCGAGGTCAGATGACCCCAGCCAGGTGGCTATCAAGCCTCCTCTTGAAGACCTCCAAGCTAGGCGACAGCACCACCTCTCCTGGAAGCCCATTCAAAGCCAATATATTACCTCATTAGTCCCTCTTGCTCTTCTGTTCCTTGCATTAGAGCTCAGCAAACCTTTTTCAGATAAATATTTCATCATTCACTAAAAATGCATATTTGGATTGTCCAAAATATACCTGAAAAACATAAGAAATTTGAATTTTTTCATTTTGATTTTTTTTAAGTAAACAAGTTGGCTTTACATTTTGACACAATGTTTTATGCACTTTAGCTAAATTATATATATATATATAATTGTTGTTTTCATTGTGCAGAAAAGCACGACAACTTTGTTTCAGGTCACCCCAATTTTTCCCCGCTTCTCTGGTTTGGCCACTGAACTGAAGCATCAATTTGCCCAGCTATATTCTGCAACCACTTGTCATATGCCCAGATGGTAAGTGATGTAGTAGCACTTAACACAATGGGTTCCAGGACTGTGACTGAGGATCCTGAATGCTGCCCCAATAGAAATTGGATTAATAATAATATCCTTACCAGTATCCTGGAGACCAGCATGCAGGCACAGATGTTGCTTTTTGCTAATTCTTGTCCTTTTCTTCTTTCCTCCCATTTCATTTTGCATTTAACTTAACACTGATGCTAAAATAACCAGCAGACACCTAAAAGGAAGCAAACAGCACAAGTTCTGTGACATTTGCAGAGTGGGGTGACTGTTAAAGATTCTCTCTCTCTTCCCCACCCCTCCCCACCATTCAAAGTAAAAATGAATGTGAAAGAACAGCGTTCTGACGAGGTTTTGATTTCCAAACCTGCCAACAGTTTTACATCAACTCCTCGTAAGACTTCCCCCCCCTTATTAAAATGACCTAAAACTGCCAACGCAAAGAGAAGTCTTCTATGTAATTCTGTCTAGGAGATGCCATTTTCAGAGATATCTCAAAACCTTGTGTCTTATTCAGCCATCTTTGTACATCCGTGAGAAGCAACTTATCACAAATTGCCCAGAGGGAGTTGGACAACTCTAAAGCAATCACTGTTTGTATGATTAGACAGTCATAATTTTCTAGACTCTAACAGTAATGTATTTGAAGATACTGTAACCAGCTTTTTAAGATCCTGAATCATACACATAATTAGTATGGATTTATGTGTCTTTGTGGGAGAGTGAGGGGGAAAAACTAAATCAGCTGACTCCAATCTCTGCTTTCCACCTCTCCTGCAGATAATGCAAGAGAGCATCTTACTATGCAGGAGTTTTTGCTGTGATGCTTCACAGTTTTCTCAGCCACAGTTACAGAATCTGGTTATTATGAGAAATTAACAGCTCCATTAAGCGAGCATAGATCATGACAAAAAGGGTTATTTGGCCATTGTCAGGTACTAGCAGGCTTTTGGCATCCCTTCAAGCCCCCAACTTTGAATAAGTAGAAACACAGAGGGACAGGGTGGAAGAAGGTTTGCTTTTTTTTTCTTTCCACCAGATTATTTTCAAACTAAATCCACAAAGGAGGTATAGGCTTAGTGTTGAAACACCAGCTCTCAGACAGCTGCCTCCTAGTGGACTCCACAGCCCTGAGTTTGGTGTCTGAGTCCTTTATACAGGTTTCCACTGCTTTATGCTGTACATGCGTTCCTGGAAAATGGTGCGTAACTCGAATTCGCATAAAAGGAACTCACTTTACAATGTAACAAATAGGGATACGTTCCAAGACCTCGACTGTAATGACGTGGCATCGTGCCGCTCCCGGGGCAGCTGCAGCTCCAGAAGCACGGGCACCAGCTGCCCTGAGCGGTGGTCATGGGCGCTGATGCTGGGAGGTTTCATGGCTCCTGGCTGCCAGGGCGCTGCACTGACGGGGCCGGACCGGGCTGGGCTGCAGGGGCCGGCGCTGCAGCCTGGCTCAGCCCCCCCACCAATAATTTTTTTCTTCCTCTGCCTATGGCATCACTCCCACAATGTACTGCACAAAGCAGCTGACTGCGGGCTTCCACCGCACCGATCGCATAAGAGTGAATTTACCTGGCATATAACAAATGTTTGATATAAAAAGGTTCATCACATAAGAGCGAATTCACACATACAGAACCCACATAAAGCAAGGAAAAAGTGAGAGGAGAGATTTGGGCACCTCAGAATGGAAAGGCTCGTGGGCCACCATCTCAACTAACTACTAGAAAATGCCAGAGACGGCACAAAATGCCAGGAAAGGGGCTTCAAGCCCACCCAGCTCAGGGATGAGGTTCCACTCAGGATCCCAGCTATGAACCCTCTCCCTCCACTTGGTCACTCCTTTCTAGTGAAGACAAGGAGGAGGAGATGATGGTCACTCCTAGTCCACAATACTCCATTGCTCAGAGCACACACCTGAGATAGGGGACACACATATTCAAATCCTTTCTCTGCCTGATATGTACCCACATCTCCCACCTCCCAGGGGTGGAGCTGCAGGGTGTTTGGGGGTAGGTCTCTCATTCTGAACTGATCAAGGTGTTTGACTGAAATATTCAGAGTACTTGAATGGAAAACTTCCAGAATCACCGGGCTAGAGCGAGCTACTCAGAATGGGGACTTGATAAGAAGTCTACCCCATTCACCAGGCCACATGCCCACAGCCAGCCCCCAAAAGTCTCATCACCTCTGGTGTCAGGTGGCAGCTGAAAAGGGGTTTGATGTGGCATGGAAATATTAAACTAAGGAACAAAGTATCTTTTGCAGCTCTTGCCCTAAATGACTTCTCCAAGGTCACCCAGGAAGTCTGTGGACCTGGATCTCCTGGATAGAGCTGGGCAAAATTTGATGGATAAATATATGTTAATTCAAAAATGCAGTTTGCGCTGAATCAAAATTATTGGTTCCACCTCCCCTCCCTCCACCCCCTCTCTTCCCCAGTGAAATATCTCATTTTCATATTTTCACCATTCTTCTGCTCTTTGGTTCAAAACAATGTACGATGACTAAATTGCCTTGTTTTCCACCAAATAATAAAGAGGCTTAAACCCTGAAAGAAAGATTGCTTTGTTCCACATCAGAACCATTTTGTGCATCACCCTGACTTGTTTTTTCCAACTTTTTATTTTTTTATCACCTACGTTTTTGCTGGTGGTCATGTGGCATGGGTACAGTTACACAAATCCTGGCACAGCTGGATGTGGCTGGAGCGCTGGTCAGATGCCTGATGGGTCAAGCCAAATCCAGGGGCAAGAACAAGAAGCAGATCCAGTCTACTGGGATGAGAGCAGGTGCCGAAGTTTTTCACCTGAGATGTCAAACCAAGCGGTCAGGAGTCAAGGGTCAAAAGCCAGAAAGCAGTCCAGTGTGAAGAGTCATGGAGACAGGAAGCTGGAATAAGGGACCAGGAGGCAAGAACCATGGCCCAGGAAACCAGGAAGCAGATACCAGAAATCAGGATGGGAGCAGGAGACAAGGCTGGAAGGTGTGCCGAGGACAGGAACTGAGGACGAGGAGCCCATCAAGTAGCTGGACAAGGGACAGTCATTGTAGCAAGAGATGGGATGGATAGGCAGGCCTTTAGGTCCTCCCTACCACTGGGATGAAGATGGGCAGAGATCTAGGGCTGTGATGATTGTATCTGTCCGCTTCTCCCCTACCCCCGAAGTAAAGAGGAGGGAGCTTTAGGCCCTCCCATAATGAATGCCGCCCCCCGAGTTAACAAGAGCAGAAGGCAGGCAGCTGGGACAGCCAGCTCAGGCAGCTAGGGGGCAGAGGCATAACCTGTACAGTTTGTACAGGTGATGTCTTTGTACAGTGCTTTGTATGTACAGAGCTTAAGTGCCAGTGAAGTCAATGGGATGTTAATAATTATGCATATGCTTAAGTCCTTTTCTGAAGAGGGGCTGTACCGTGAGTAATCAGCATGAGTGAGAAGTGGTACCAACAGGTGGAGGATGATCGTGCCTGAATCTTGGTGGGAACCAGATATTCTCACAACTGAAGTGTCCCCTTTGTTAAAATTATTACACAGTCTGTCTCTCTGCAGCCCCTCATCTCATGAACGGTCTCACAGCCATTGATGGGACCACTTGCATGAGGGCTGAGGTATAGAGTCCTCGAGAGAGACGGCAAGGAGGCGAATGGGTGGCATTACACATTAAATGTATTTATGAAGCTAAATGAACTGCTTTGGGGAATGATAGAAATCAACGGCAGAAACCAAAACAAACAACAGCTGCAACCTCCGAGGCTGCAGGGAAGGCAAGAAGGAAAACACGACAGGAACATTCAAGACCACGGCTTGCTTCTTGCACCGATGCACATTGAGCACAGCTACACAGGACTCGCCGCAGATCGCCCGCAGGCTCAGAGAACAGCTTCTTCAACTGCAAGCTCCTTGGGGCCAGGACCCACTCTGGTCCGTGTTTATATAACCCCTAACACAGCAGGGTCTTGATTCCTGAGAGGGCTCTTCATTGTCACTGCACGAACAAAAAGCCAATTGCTTCACCATCTAGAAGGGGCAGAATCTGAGGTACTCTGCACCTACTACGTCCTACCAGCTAGAGAAACTAATATTAAATATGCACTTTTAAAAGTCAGTTAATCCAATAATAAAAGTTTACCTCCCGTACAGTGTACACAGACGGCCTGCGTTCAGACCGATTTGCGGAGTTGTGTTTTTCTTGCCTAAAGTACTCCACGAATACACAAAAGATCATTGCAACGAATTCGGACACATTCAAGCACTCGTGCACAATTGCCATGGACTCCTTTACTTGTTGTTTTGGGAAGGTGTGTGTTGTTGTAATAACATTTCCTCACAGAGTAATCTCGCAGCTTCTCAAGGGTTTGGGAAGTCTTGTCTGTTTGGTGTATTGCCGAGGTTTGTCCTCCTAATGAGATCAGACAGGGAGCAACAGGGCAACAATCTTTATTGTACAAATATTAAAGGCTAAACTGAATACTCTCAAGCATAAAGCAAGCAACAACAGAAGATTAACACAATATAAAATAAGCCCACCTCCTGGCAGTAGTATGTAACACATATACAGTGGATTCCTCTTATTGGAATCACTTTGGGAAATGGTGATTTGATTCTATTAACCAGTTGATCCCATTAAAGGGAGACCCGCTTTTTTAAACAAAGAGCACAGATACTTATGGTAAATGTAATTTATTTTATGAATGTGTAAATTCACAACATGTTAAGTGAACATAAAAAGGTACATAGGCACAAGTTATGTAAAATTAATAAAAACAAGGAAAACAGAATAGAAAATAAAAATCAAGGAAAATACAATCATTAATGAAAACAAAAACAAGAGATTAATCCCTCTTGAAAAACACGTTTAATGTGACTTGAGCCCATTTTTCTCTGGTAAAAGGTAAAATCTGCGGTTTACCCCGTTTTTCCTTAGGAAACAGAAAACCTGGATCCCTGCTAATAAATATTTGCTGTATATATTTTCTGGAATTTTAATTCCAAAAACTGATTCCAATATGAGTGATTTTTACATGTAATAATATACAAGTGGCTTTGGTTTTCCCATATTGATTGAAATAAGTGGCTGATTCTATTAACCAGCGATTCTATAAAGCAGAATCCACTGCACATAACGGTGCGTCACGCCATACGTCATCCAGGCTGGCAACCCCGGGCATGGGGCACAGAACAAAACAGAGCATTCGAAGTGTGGCTTCACTTTGGACTATCCCCAGCTTGACCCATATCACAGAGCTTCTGTGTAGTAGCCTAAGCATTAGGACGGTAATGTTCTCATAGCACTTTGCATATGTGATGTCTATTTTCATCTAAGGGCCTCTCTGCATTGTTGGTTTGCAGGCTTCCGCTTCCCACCCGGCTTCATTTGTCTAAGCCAATGGTTCTCAATCTTTTAAAACTCAAGGCACACCTCATTAGATTCAAGGCACCGCACAGAAAATCCCAGCGCTTAGCTATTGCTCTTTCTTGATTATGGAAATAGCAATTCTTGTGTTGCAAAGAACCCACAAAGATCACAACAGGTCAGAATATTTTTGACATTATGCATTCTTATTCGACATCTCTGGGTTTATTTTGTGAATCATGTGTAGGTGTTTGCAGAGCTAAACTGAGTGACACCCTGGTTGAAAATCACTGGCTAAGCTAAAGCTTATTTGATTTCCTGTAAGCATCCAGACCCTTTCAAATTTCCTTGAGATTAGTATGCTACCCACAGCATGTTCCAATTTACCCTTAGCTACTACTGTACCAGATGGGTTACTTATTCCTCTCTCCTGATCACTCAAGGTATTAAATAAAACCAAGCCTAAGCACCAATTTCTTATATTTTGCTGCCTACCACCCCTCAGCCCACAATAATATTATTTTAAAATTATCCTTTGTTTGCTATTCCCGAAGCCAAACTTTCAGTACAAGCACCGTCACAGTGGCCTGTTTCATTAACCATGCAAGGAACTTGAGAGAAAGGAGCACAAAACGAATGTGAGAAAAGCTTAGGGGATAACATAGTTCAAAAAAGAGGATTTCTGAAGCCAGTCCCCACTGTCACATGTTATGGATTATTCTAAACATTTGCATCAATAATACAAATTCCAGTTATAAAAAGACAAATCAATATGATTCTTCTAAAACTGATTTTCCACAGTCTGAACTGATGTTACGTTGGAAAAAAAATAATTTTCTTTTGCAACAGTCCCTTACACATCTGGCATCAAAAAGACAACTGAGCAAATGATGTAAGGCCTACTCCTGCCCTGTTGAGTGTTGTGGATCTGATTCACTACAGCACGGAAGCACATGCTTAGTTTTAAGCATGCAAGCTGTCCCAGCGAAGCCACCTGGACTACTCCCATGCTTAAACAAATACTTAGTTATTTGCTGGATCAAAGTGACAGAAATTAGAAACAAAGGGCTGACTTATCTCTGGTCAGGCAGAAAAAGTTGCTTTAAATAGCACAGGAGAAACATGGAAGGGACAGAGGATGAAAAAGAGAAATTGTCAAGACATACTTAATTGATAGACAGTTAATTGAAGCTTTTCATACCCTGAGCTGCTTCAGAACTGGTTGTTTTCCAAAGGCTCCAACTTGACCTGGAAGATTCTTTCCAGACCCAGTTTTCAGTGCTTTTGTGCCCAGATTAATGCACATTTGAAAAGAGCTTGTGAAGACCAAAGGCACTTGTGA
Organism: Alligator mississippiensis; assembly: GCF_030867095.1. Classification (NCBI taxonomy): domain Eukaryota; kingdom Metazoa; phylum Chordata; order Crocodylia; family Alligatoridae; genus Alligator; species Alligator mississippiensis. Next base: position 288,246,536 of record NC_081826.1, read on the forward strand.
ATAATAAGGCAGCCCTTTGGACAGTCAAATTCACATCATGTTTCCTTGCCATTTTGAACTCTGATGCTTTCAGACCTGTAAGGGTAGCATCAGGGAGGCTGGGAGACCACTAAGGAATGTGCAGGTTTTGCAGGATATGATGCTTGCACCATAGATGACTCTTTCTTCTTACTGTAACCAGTGCCTTGACACTGTAGGAGAGGCACGCTGCAGCTAAAGTACTTAGCACTCAGGACTGTGGTTTTGACATGCTGTTATACTGGATTTGGAAGATAGTTACTCTCAGTGGAGATGTAAAACTGAAGTCTTAACCAGCCCTTCGCTTTCTGTACACACTGCATGTACCATGTTGCTGCACAGTAGCAGTGAAACCAAATGCTTAGCTGGATTCTTTTTGTAAAAGACTGAATATTCACATGCTTTATCTTTTAATTTTGATTTTAAGATTAAGGAGGCAAAAACTTTGTATGGGATGCAAACTGTCATGCTCCAGGCAACAGATGACTTCTGACTAACAGGGGTTAGGAAGAAACTTTGCCTGAAGAGTTTCTGCACATTGGTGCTGATCGCAGGCAGAGACTGGATAACTGAATCCTGGGCTGCTGAAGTCTGGGTTACTTGGGATCCCAGTTGCTTCTGGTTCTGTCAAAAACCAATATTCTGAGGTTTCGTTTTTGTATTTTTATACAGAACAGTATAAAACAGCTTCCGAGTCCCTTTACGATACATAAGGTTATCAAAGAGCGGAGAAAAAAATATTTGTTTGGAAGCTATAGATGGCCAAACTTCAGTATTTGGGGTTGATGAAAATTTTAATATTTTGTCATTTGCTTTCATTTTGATTGAGGGGGAATGAAATTATTTGAAATTTCCTTCAAAACTGAAATTGCCCAAAAAATTTCCTTGGGAAACACCAATGTGGGGTTCACAAAATGACATCTATATTTTTCCCAGTGCCACTGGCAGTTGCTCAGGGATTCTGAAATTCTTGTCAGCTAATAGCAGTGATGAAGAAAATCAATGATGCTATCACTGTAGCTGTTAGCAGCGATGCTGACAAGAGTCTGTTTCGCTGGCAGTCACTAGGGCTCTCAAGATCTGTGGCCATCTTGCCATGCAGACTTCCCTGAGAACAGAAGCCCAATGGCTGCCAGGCCCCCAAGCCAGCCAGCTCCCAGGACTGATCTGGGGTGTCCTTGGTACAAAATCTGGACCACAAAGTGCTTTTTACATCAACTCCCATAAAGTCACCATACATTCACAGCAATGCGATCTCCTGTTAGAAGTCCCGTTTGGAATCCAGTCTTGCTGCTCATAGTACTCTTCCACCACCTACTTGTGTCAACCTACAGAGTGTTTTGTACTCTCAAGCCTCTGATTTGAGTTCCAGTTTGGGAAATATTTCTACCAAGGAGATGTCTGGGAGCTGGCTTACTTGTAATGGCTGGAGCATGGTTTCTGCAGGGCTTGGCAGACTCAAAGTCTCGACAGATTTTGTTTGCTACCTTTATAATCCCTTGCAGTCATTAGCTACCAAAAGAAAATTCAGCCAGTGCCACAACTATTTAAAGGTGCCAAATTTCTCCTGCGCACTCCGAAGTGTGGAGTGTTGATGCTGGCAGACAGCAAATCCAGAGCTCCAAGAGTTCAGATAGCGTTCCTGATCCAGAGTAATCTCTCTTCCTTTATACAAGCCTTTTGCTGGCACTGCTGTGTATTTCTGGTACTGCTTATTTTGGAGCTCAGCAGGGCATTGGGCAATGCCAGTGAAGTCTCCCTTTCTTGGTAAATGAACAATGTGTTTCACAGAATCACAGAATTATATAAAATGAGGGTTGGGAGGGACCTCAGGAGGTCACATCTAGTCTAACCCCCTGCTCAAAGCAGGTCCATCCCCTACTAGATAACTCCAGCCAGGGCTTTGTCAAGCCAGGCCTTAAAAACCTCTACGGAGAGAGATTCCTCTACTTCTCTAGGTAACTTGTTCCAGTGCTTCACCACCCTCCTAGTGACAAAAATATTCCTAATATCCAATCTCAACCTCCCTTGCTGCAATTTGAGACCATTGATGCTTGTTCTGTCATCTGTCATCACTGACAACAGTCCAGTTCCATCCTCTTTCAAACTCCCCTTTGGGTAGTTAAAGGCTGCTATTAAATCCCTTCTCAGTTTTCTCTTCTCCAAATTAAATAAACCCAATTCCTTCAGCCTCTCCTCATAAGTCATTTCCTCCAGCCCCCAAACCATTTCCGTTGCTCTCTGCTGGGCTCTTTCCAAGCTGAGAAGATGCCTCTCTCTTTCCTCAGCTTTCTTGAGATCCTGTGCTCACACCCTCTAAAGCAGTGGCATAGACATTTGGAGAGAAAAGGACAGACACACAACAGGTGTTACACACAAGCTTCTCTAGAAATCACTATAGCATATGATGCACGAGTTCTTACATGAACTCTACAATGATCCTGGTAGAAGATCTGGTGCATATTTGCTTTTTCAGTCATTGCTGGTAGTAGAATGAGTTGCCTCCCCAGGCCAATGCTTCTGGTTCAGAAGAAGACCTAGCAGGTATGTGGTTAGGTTTGCAAACATCCAGCAGAAGAAGTAGGGAAATTTGGCTGCAGTACAGCATCCTTAAAGGCTCAGAAACCAGAAGGCAGAGGAAAAGAACTTAACAGTAAATATATTATATATCTATATGTATATCTAGATTTAGATCTAGATATATCTATATAATGTACATATACATATATATATACATATACACATGTACATATATATACACATACACATGAGCTTTCTTGAAGCCTGATTTGTGGCTTTGAACACTAGGGCCTCATCCACACGAGCGTGCACATGTGCACTGCAGCATCTCAAAGGAGTTTTAGACACCGCAGAAAGTACACTGAGCACAAGAAAATGTCCCCCACGCACACATGGCCCATGGCAGGCAGAGCCCCCCGGCAGTGCACGGCTCCAGCTGAGTCCCCAGAGGCTGCACATGGCAGCATGGAGCTGGCCCAGCCTGCTGGCACACGCCTTCAAGCCAGACCAGCCTGACTCCATGCCAGCACATGGAGCTGCTGGCACTGCAGGAGGGAGTCACACACTATCAGGCTGGGCAGGATCCATGCTGCCACATGCAGCTTCCCGGTGAAGTGCTGGAAGCCCCACGTGGAGGCACAGAGCCCACCTGGCATTTAGCTGAGTCCTGAATAAAAGCTGTAGCTTCTTGAAGCTGGTGAAGTCATAGAAGCATAAAAAATTCGGGTTGGAAGGGACCTCAAGAGGTCATCTAGTCTAACCCCCTGCTCAAAGCAGAACCACTCCCAACTTCTTCAACCCAGTCATGGCTTCATCTAGCCGGGTCTCAAAAACCTCCAAGGATGAAGAGGCCACAACTTTTCTGGGTAGCCTGTTCCCAGGGCCAGATTAATACATAGGCAAACTAGGCACATGCCTAGGGCCCTCAGCTGTGGAGTGGCCCCATCCTTCCCTCCACAGTGGCAGCGTGAATGGCCTCATCCACCTCCCTTCCCTTCCCTTCCTCTTTGCTGGCCTCACCACCGCAGTGGCTGCTTCTTAGTGGCGGCTCTGAGCTAGTGTTGCCAAGTCCTCTTCTAATAAGCAGAATTGGGCTTGTTTTTTTTAAAAGTTGCTTTGATTTTATAGAGAGTCACAGGTTGCAGTTTTTTGGGCCTTTTTTATTTAGAAATTGCTTATTTGGGGCTTTTCTGTAATACAGTGGTTCCCAAACTGTACGTTCTGGTTGGAGAAACAAGATAGGTTGTGGAAGGGCCCAGCCCAGCCAGCATGCAGCTTCCAGGTGAGGCTTCTGCTGCCCCAGGCAGAGGGCCTGCAACTGGGCAGGAGCATGGAGCTCGGGTGGGCAGAGTGTGGGTGTGAGGAGTGTGGAGACCCGCTTGCATGGACAGCTATCACTATAAAGAATAAACACAAAGACAAGGCTTTCGGTCTTTTCCACCTGCAAGAAGGAGTTTTGGGCGTGTCCAACAAGACCTGACTCCAACTCTCATGGTCAGTCTGGCTGGCCACCGGACTGACCTGAGCAACTTTAGAACTTGGTAACACCTTAACCTTTGCAGGACTGTCTAACTTCTGTGTGTGTGTGTGTGTCTCTTGTGAATGAATGGATGAATGAGTATGCATGGGAATGAGTAAAGCAAATAACCTTACTGGTTTTTATTCTTTTCATGTTGCATGTTTTATGTTTTATGTTCCAATAAATGCAGCATTGTGCCTTATCCCCTGATAAGATTCCAGCTTGTTTTTAATTCACACTGTACGCCCTGTGCACCCAACACTGCAGTACCAGGGAAAGCCCGGAGCTGGCTGCCTTCCCTGCCCAGTGCCGGGCAGGTTGCAGGAAGCAGGGGGTGGGGCCGGCTCCAGCCCAAACCGCTTCCCCCTGGAAGCGGCAGAGTTGCACATGGGCTGCGTGGAGCCCAGTGCGAAACAGCCAGCCAGCAGGGCTGTGTGGTTTGCCACCACCGTGCAGCTTTGGCCAGAGCTGTGTGTCACAGGGCACTGGTGCCTGCATGGGCCCCTAGGGCAGTTGCTGCTGGTGGCGGGGGCTGCCTGCCATGGGGAGGGTGCTCCACACACCCCCACCCTCCCTCACACCCACACTCTGGCCCCACAACCCCCCTCCCACATATATACCTCGACATACCCTATTCCCCCACACACACACAGTCCACTCCCCCCTCCCACCCCTACTCCCCTCTCTTTGAAATGTGTTGGGCTCGTTTTTAAAGGCAGTGCTGCTTTTGTTTTCTTGCGAGACTTGGCAACACTGCTCTGAGCCCAGCTCCCTGTGGGCAGCAGTGCTGGGGTGAGGACGGGATCTCGACTGGCCTGGGGCCCATGAGTTTGTTTGCCTAGGGCCCACTAAAGGGTTAATCCAGCCCTGCCTGTTCCACTGCTTTACCACCCTCCTAGTGAGAAGGTTTTTCCTAATATCAGACCTAAACTTCCCTTGCTGCAACTTGAGCCCCTTGCTCCTTGTTCGGTCATCTGCTACCACTGAGAACAGCCCAGCTCCGTCCTCTTTGGGACCCCGCTTCAGGTAGTTGAAGGCTGCTATTAAATCCCCTCTCAGTCTTCTCTTCTCCAGACTAAATAAGCCCAGTGCCCTCAGCCTCTCCTCACAAGTCATGTCCCTCAGTCCCTGAACAATGTTTGGTGGATTCTCTCCAATTTATCCACATCCTTTCTGTAGTGGGGGCTCAAAATTGGACACAGGACTCCAGATGTGGCCTCACCAGTGCTGAAAAGGGGAATAATCACTTCCCTGGATCTGCTGGCAATGCTCCAACTAATGCAGTATACCGTTAGACTTCTTGGTAACAAGGACACACTGTTGGCTCATATTCAGCTTACTGTCCACTGTAACCCCTACGTCCTTTTCTGCAGAGCTGCTGCTTAGCCAGTTGATCCCCAACCTGTACTGGTACATTGAATTATTTTGTCCTAAGTGCAGGATTTTGCACTTGTCCTTATTGAACCTTATGAGATTTCTTTTAGTTCAATCCTCCAATTTATCAAGGTCTCTCTGAATCCTAGCCTTTCTCTCCAGCATACCTATTACTCCCCACAGCTTGGCGTCATCTACAAACTTGCTGAGGGTGCACTCCATCCCGTCTTCCAGGTCACTTATGAAGATATTGAACAAAACCAGCCCCAGGATCGAACCCTGGGGCACTCCACTTGATACTGCCTGCCAACTAGACAGCAACCCATTGATTGTTAAGTTCCACTATAACAGCTGTAGTTTGTGGGATCTGGTGGAACAAAGCTCTGGGCATTATTTGGTATTTTAATTTCACAGAAAGTCAATATTCTCATGTTGCCAGTTCTGCCTTCAGCTACCATCAGCGTCAGGCAGGGTAGCATTCTTCTTGAGGCTGCCACCTTATTCTTCTGGTTATCTGGCTGTCCCTCCTCCCCACATATACTGAACTGCTCCCAGGTTCCACGTGCTTTGATCACTGCTGGTTTGTACCTTCCTTTTCTCAGCAGTATTTATTTCCACTCACCTGTAATGCAGTGGAGTCTGTGCTCTGTTATACACATAGGAGAGGGCTTTGGTTCACTGGCAGCTCTAAACATTTTGCTGCTGACAATATGATGAAGGAATACCAGCTGGATAAGCTGTCTCTGACCATACGGCATTGCACACATGTATGCGATTTATGACAGGGGCTGTAACTAGGGAAGTGAAAAGGAGACTTTTACCCAAAAAAACAAACCTGGAATGGATCTTTGGCTATGACATGCGAGGTTGAAGACACCACTCACCCCAAGAACTCTTTTGTGAAAACTGCTGTCTTCTCTGAAGGTCTGCTGGCCTCCAAGCTGCACATCCCTGCACACAAGATGCCTTCAGAGCATCTACAATCTTCTTGACCTACCTTGCTCTCCAGACCCAGCACGCTTTCAGGCTGTATGAAAGGGCACTTGAGGGAATACTGGCCCCCATGACCATCATCTCAAATTCTACATGGGCTGCAGCACAAGAGGAGAGCCAAGCTCCCCTGCCCCACCCTGATGCCCCAATGCCCTAGTCCATACCTGAGTATTCAAAAGCCCCAGGGTTTTCAGTCCCATTGGTGTAGAAAGGGGTTTTGCAGGTTCCTCCAAAGACCTTTATGAAAATGCTGGAGGCTCCAAGCCTACCAGATGCTTCCTGAAATGTGAGGACCAGAAAGCAGGGAGTTATGCTATAATGGACCTGGAAGCCTCCCAGCACCAGAGACAGCAAGAGCTAGCAAAACAGCAATAGTAACAAAACTCAATAAGAGGTTCATAATCAGACTGGCCAGCCAGCCGCAAAGATTTCAGCAAGCCTCCAGCAGAGCCAGGAAGCTGAACCTTCACTTCCCCTGAAGCTTTCTGGAAGGGAATATCACTGCCCCCTCCATTCCACAGACAGCTAAATATATATGAGGGGGTGCATTCATGGACTATTGGGGTGTGGAAGAAGGGAGGAACTTCCCACAGTCATTGTAATGCTAGAGAGGTTCGCCGGGTTGAGCTCACCAGGGTCCAATCCTACCTGGAACTCCAAACCTTGGGTGTCCAAACCCCTTTCCACTGAAGTCACCAGCAAGACTCCCAGAAACCTGCTTCGGCTACAACAAAGAATTCATACGAGGTAGTTTGAGAGCCACATTAAACATAATGATAGCTACCTACCTCTAGCATGTGGTTCAAGATCCATGCAAAATGCTATTGCTTCAGCCAGGATCCACAACACTGCACTCTCCTCCACTAAGGCTCAGTTCTAAGCTGCCTTACTCTCTGAATCCTTTTCCTACTAGATGCCTGCAAATGATCCATCTGAAAGAAAAAGAAATGTGGCTATTAAAATTTACAAGAAGAAAGGAGGGAACCCTTGAGAGAAGAGGGGCTGTGTATGCTGTAGATTACAGAGGATTTGTGCTTAGTCTGTCTCTGGGATAGAGAGATCAAAAACCTACTCAAAAGGATGGGGCCTGCATGGCTCTGGTGACAGCAATGGGTTCGCTTCATGCATCTTTCATCACCCTGTCTTCTTTCACCAACTGGCCATCACTTTTTCTCATCCCACACAAGTGCCTCCAGGATGCCTGCGTGGCATCTCACTGCTGCTGGCAGCTGCTGTCTCTCAGAAATCTCAGCTTCATGCACAGGGCACGGGCTGATGGATGAAAGGAAATAAAAAGCCATGCTCGTACCTGGAAACCTTGTGGCAATTACAGGTTTTCAGGCATCATACATGACAGAAACGATACACAGGCCTCAGTCAGAGCAGGGCTTTTTTATTTATTTAAGGAATGAAAAAAGGGGAAGCCAGTCTATCTTCATTTAGCAAAAAGCCCTGAAGACAGTCAAGGCAAGGCTTGGATTGATTCCCAGTTTCCCCTCTTCCTGGTGTTAATAATACATGAGGATGCTCAGTTTTGCAGGCAGGAGGCTATGCATTGCCCTGTACCATCTCCCTGTGTGGGAGGGACTGAGTACACTGCTTCTGCCTGGCGTGATAGTAACAACATTGGTGGGAGGTGACTGGGACTCAAACAACTGGACTTGCAAGAAATTAAGAGCTTTTATGGCAGGACACAAAAATGAATTGCAGCCTTGTTGCTCAATGGCTCAGGCTATAAACCAGAGGAAAACACAGCTCAGGACAGGAGACTGCTTCTTATGAGCCCCAAGTGGAGAGCATTGCCTTGCACACCCCTTCTCCTCACAAACCATGAGGGTATACAGCACCAGTATCTGTCCCCTCCCTTTCTGTGAAGTTTGCTTTGCACATGGCACATGATAAGCCCCATCCTAAGGGACACATCTTTGGGCCCGGGTACATGACACACATACAACTGACCTGTGCACCACTGTTAAAAATGGCGATGATACAACACACAGTTCTGCACTGGTGCAACTTACTGAGTCAAGGGTAGAATTCCCATGGGAAAAAAATCAGGGGTAAAGCTAAACAGGGGTAAGCATCATCTGTCCATAGCTTATGCAAGGGTAGCTATTTCTTCAAGGCAAGAAAGCTATTATTGGCTTCCCTTCCAGCTAGCTGTTAGGAACTGTAGTACTGTATTTAATTGAATACAAGATTATTCTAATTATAAAAACCTCCCAAAATTAGATTTTATATATGGAAAATTTCTAGATTTCTTATAATTTTCTAGGTATAAAATCTGATTATTGGAGGCTTGCCTTGAATTTGTCCCCTTCCCACTGCTACAGTAGGGAAAATAAATCTTGGGGGTCAGGTAGCCTCCATTCCTTGTTTCCCCCTTTCCCCCCCACCAACAAATTACTCCCTATGCAGCTCCTCTCCCCTTTCCTTACTGGCAGACCCTACCTCTCTATGAGTACATGGAAATGAGAAGCAAATTTGAAAACACTGAAGTTCAAATTAAACATAGCTATAATAATTTCTATGTAGTGTTTATAGACTTAGTTCATCCAGAATTGATGCATGTTACCATTTTGAGAAACTGCTGCAAGTTGTTGCACGGATGCTCCATAAACACACTTTTGAGCAGCACTTTGGTACCTACTTATATATAGTACCAAGTGTGCATGATATAAATCCAAAGCCGAAAGGCTCATGTTTTACCATATAGTTCACAGGGCTAGGCCCCAGCAGAGTCAACAGGATTGCAAGCCATGGTGACCCCACAGCTCAGCACAGCTCAGTATGTGTGTATACTCCAGATACCACCTCCCCCAACTTACAAAGGATCCATGTGCTAATTAGACCCCCTACTCATGACTGGAACTGGGTGTTCTTGTTCTGAGTCCTGGGATCCTCCAAAATATATATGTAGATGAGGTACAGGGCAACTTGGTCTGGCTTCACCTCATGAAGGACAGGGCCACACAAATCACATGCAACAGGCTAAGAGAGAGGGTGACCGAGAGACACTGGGTGAACTGTTTGCGGCCCACTTGGTGGTGTTTGCCAGGCATTTAAGGCTAGTGAATAAACAGGAATCATTGGAAATGGGAAAGAAAGGCACAGCTCAGCTGTGGGAGTGAAGAGAAAGTCATCATGTATGCAGTGTAGTGGCTCACTATGACTTATAAAAGAGTTGGCACTGAGGGGGACTGTGCATAAGTGGTACTACATATGTCTTATTCAGAAGAGGGGCATTAACCTATCCTTGTGGCTAAGATCAAATGTAGCATCAAGGGGAGGGTGTTGCAGCTAGCTCTGGCCCTTCCAGCGCCAGCTTGGTATTGCAGTACCTCCAAGCCTAGTGCCAGTTCCCCACAGAAGGATCATCTGCCCTTTTTTTAAGGGCTACACAGGCACACAAAAAAAAAAAACAAGTTCCCATCAATTTTCTAGAAATGGGGGACTGCTTTCATGCTTTCCCCCTAGCGGCTCCTCAGCCTTTTGGCTAGGAACAAGGAAAACTATTTGCCTAATGGGGACCGTGTATTTTATAGTCATGTTTGGTGTTGACTGCACTTAATCAGCTTCATGGGTGGTTTCCATTACTGAGCATGTGCTGCTTTTGGCAGCAGTTTAGTGACAGACAGTATATTGAATGAAGTTTCCTTCTATAAAAATGTAAGTCAAGGGGGAAAAATCCTCATCTTGTATTTCAGTAAATACGGTACTTGCCGAATGCATAGAGCTGCCCAAGATAGCTGCATTCTTCTCTGTTTTGGATCCTAGTTTAATTGCACCAGTGTTTGCTGCATGTCCAGAGCTTTACCCACCCGGCTCTTTACAGAGATACAGAACAAAAAAAGTCCTGGCTTTGGCACCAGCCAGGACATTTTGTTGTCAAAATATAGCCCACAAAATAATATTTTGGACCAGCACTCAGATAAGCATACAATGCAGCACACAGACTTCCCTATCAGTCCCTCTGGCTCTTAGTCCCTTCATGGTTTCTCTCATGCAGCATGCCTTCACCACACCCAGTACCTCCCAGCATCACCCCTATAGCCCTCTGGCTCAGGTCCTTCATAGGACAGTGAAAACAGGTGGACTGATCAGCTTGCTATTGGGCTATTACCATCCATGCACTGCATGTAGGCAGGGTTACTGCCCACTTGGCCATTAGCATCTTCCAAAGGATGCGTGGACAACAAAGCAAGAGTCCTCCTTCCCTCAGTAAAGCAGGAAGGGACAGAGCAATGTCCTGGAGCTATCTCCAATCCCAGGACTTGGGAAAGCAAATATCTGTGAGGCATTCAGAGTCAATGCCCCTAATTCAGTCCAGAGAAACAACAGGCATGCTTGGTGGAGTGGGTTTTTTCCTGTCTGGAGGAAATGTTTAAAATGGAAACCCTGAGAAGGGTCAGGACAGTTTCTGCAGAACCTGTGAAGGAGATGGGCTGGTCCGAGCCAGTTAGGAGCTGCCCCATCTGAATTCAGCCATATGGCCAACCTCAATTTAACACTTCAATGGAACTATAAAAGGCACCAGTTTCCTTTAATTCAGGATGCTTTTGGGTGACCTAACAGGGCTTAGTCTTGTGTGTGTGTCTCTTTGAATCAGATGATGGGACTATTTCCTTCTCTCTAGCAGGAAATAATGGTGAAGAGAAGTGATGGGCCCAAGCCACAGAACTCATGGAAGAGGCTGGAGTTGAACCCAGCTCTTTGGGCTCCCAGTTAGATGCCTAGTCCCCAGGCCATCCTCCCTGTCCTTCCATAGCCCAAGGTCCAGACCCTCAATGGAAACAACTCCCGCTAAAGTATCTTTGAGAGTTCAAGCCCAAACTCCTAACAATGGACAGAGTGCACATCTCAATCTACAGTAAATCAACAGTAATTTTGCCCGTCATGCTAAAGCTGATGGTTGATTGGGACCCTACTGTACTAGATGCCTGACAAATGCAGAAAACAGTCCCTTGCCCTGGAAAACTTGCCATACTGACAGACAGAAAGAAAGAGAAAGAGTGACTTGACCAAGGTCACACAGCAAGTCAATGGCAGAGCCAGGGACAGACATCGCATCCCCTGTGCGCCAGCAGTGTAAGCCTGGTGCAAGAGACCAACAGGCCCATTCTCCAAACCGCCCAGAAATGCACATCTCACCACAGATTTGCCCTACGATCACGCACACAGGTCTCCCACCAAACTCGGCCCCTACATTCAGGATTTTGTGTGTTTATCTAAGGTTATTAATTACATATTCATATCCATTAATGTTAATAATATATCATTGGCATGTTTTCGATATGATTTATAATATAGAGAATAATAACGTATGCTGGGATATAGGCATTACATCATTAATGCTGCCATTAAAATTAATTGATATTAATATAACATTAATAATTTCAGTTCATATTACATGAATTATCTACAAGCTTCAAAAATAATTTACCTGGCCAGTGGCAGCAGAAGAAAGGTCAAGAGAAGAGATAAAAATCCTAGAGAATCAAACTACTATGAGCTGAACCATTTTTCTGTATCCTGAGGTTAAGGGAGACCAAACAGAATTGTGATTCTGGGAAGAGTCACTCCTATGCTTCATTGGAAATGTGAGTTGCCCCATTGTCTTTAATGAAGCTATTTAAGCATAAAATTAGCCAGTATTTACATTTGCAAGCTTGGGGGGCAAGTTAATCACACCCTGAATCAATCCTTTTCACCATTTCTAACAACAAATAATATATTAATGCCTATCAATCACTCCTGGTTATGAGATTCCCACTCCTATGCCTAAGAAGGGTGCTTGTGTCTGACAACTTGCAATTAAAGAATTTTTTTTTTGCAAAAATCTCTGGTCTAATAAAAGATCTCACCTCTACCATGAGTCCTGATTCCTAAGGACTGTATAAAGGAATTCAAGTTCAAAACTCTCCTCTGAGGTACCCTCCATTCCTAATAAAGCCAACAAATGTTGTGGGCTCTCAGGACCTCACAGGATCAGGAAGATGAATTGGCAGAGCCTGGCTCTGCTCATACAGTTTTCGGATTGCAGCTGGATAACTCACAAGAACCGGACGCTTGCTTTGGGCATGGACTATAAATTTAATCAAGAGAAATAAGATCCACTGTGCCTTAAGTTTAAACTGCCTTAGAGAATCGCGGGCATATGCTGCTTGCTGATCTCTAAATGGCAATGCAACCTCAGAGCACAGCTACTGTAATTTACTGTATTCTTACAGCACCAGCCTGCACAGACCATTAAATGCAGAAGCTACAGAAGGGAGCAGTCTTGAAAGGCTCAAGTCTCCCTATTCAATAAACCAACCTTTGCCTTTGGTGCAAGTTTAGTGACTGACTGGCCACATCATACTCCTACATCTGCCTTTTCAAGCCACACGGTGCATGAATGTTCCCAAGAACAAGCAGAATGACTGCTTTGGGGCTAGCAATGGGTACCTGCCTTTCTCCCCACGGGACATCCCACCACTGCAGAGGATAGTCTACAGTTTCCCTGGCTAATGTGCGAAGGATCAGCTGGTGGGGCCCTTTCCATCAATGGCCAATGACTCTGCCAGAGGCTAGAAACGGACATCTTTCCAGCAGCAGCCAATTGTACATACAGAAAGCACTTCCTAAATGATGGGAAGCAAAGTAACACCTCTTATGCTTTTACCCCTATCACACACACTTTGCTTTACTGTAACCACTGAGAACAGTGAGATTTGATCGTAACGATGATTAGCTGGTGGGCGTTTTTACTGGAGAGCATCCATGATATCAGGCTACAGTTCAGATATCTATAATTGGCATAATGTGGGTTTAATCGCTGAGAGAGCACAGGGCACTCAGTAGGCATTTTTGTTTGAATCAAAATAAAATAATGGTCCAGCTTGAACACGTTCAAATGAATAGTCACAAGCCAGGACTCTGAAGCTGACTTGAAGGACCGGACCCTCTTGAGTCTGCAAAATGGGGATGAAGTTTTCAGCCAGGGAGCAGAAGGGAAATAGCTGGTTAGAACTCACCATGGATCTGCCTCCTCCATAGAGGTGTAACAGGGCACATGGGCACCTTGGGCTGCTGCATTGCTATCTGCCAGCTGTAGCAGCAATTATATTGAACAAGAGGGTCACCAGCTACACCCCACTTACAAGGCAGAACAGGTTCTTTCACTCCAGAAGTAGAGGCCTGTCCCATCAGTGCCAGAAAGGACTCACTATAGCTGCCAGGGTAAAGACTTTTCAAAGACAACAGCATGTTCATCTCACACACACTAAAACAAGTCTGCCATGGAGAACAGGGGCCCCTCCATTAGTAGAATCAGAGGGTTTGCAAGCAACACTAAGGGTCATCTAATCCAACCCTCAATGGAAAGGGATCAGGACCTCAAACATGTACTGGGCCCCTTTCTCTCAACAGGGACACCTCTGTCTAACCAACACCACAACACTCTTACTCACTTCTTTGTAGAAATACTAAATTTCTTGGCTGGGAGTCACGTAAGAGTAGGCTGGCATGACACACAGACTTGTTCCCAGTACTTAGTCCTTGATGTTTCAGTGCTGGGCTCTGCCTATAAGGAGGCAGTAGAGTTAGCAGAAAGTAATGCATCAATGTTTTTAGCCTTGGAGTCCCAGGATAGGTCTGCTATGGTGCCTGCATGGGGTCTGGCAGGCCCCTGAGCCCACCCAGCCCTTGATACTTGGTATCCAGCCAGTGGATGGTACCTGTCCAAATGGGGGAGTGTCTGATTGGGAGTTTTAGAGGGTCCACACCATCCAGGGCTATTAAAGATCCAACAGAGAAAAACCAAACGTCCAACGTACACAAATGAATGTCTCACTTCCTTCATGAGCCACCAGCAAGCCTCAGCCATGCAAAGCACCCACAGGCAAGCAGGAGAGAACAGTCCCAAAATAATCTGCATTAGGAAAGGGCTATGACAAGCAGGGTCCTTCAAGTAACATCTGCTCTTAGCCAAGCTTTTGCTCCAAGGCTGCACCGGGCAGACTCCAGGTCCATCACCAGCTCAGCTGGGCTTGTTCCCTTTTGAACCCTTGCTCCCAATTGGCAGGGTTAGGCTAACCAGGCCCAGAGCAAACCCTTATCACCTTCCTGAACAGCAAGTGCTTTGTGCACCTCATCACATCTAGAGTCCCAAGTAAACCTTCACCTCTCTTTCTGAAGTCTTTCATGACCCAGCCAGGCCCAAAGATAAATCAGTGAAGTGCCAAGGGGAGGACAGTGTGACAGAAAAATATCCATTTATAATAAAAGGGACCAATATTGCAGCCACTTCTGCTCTTCTCTCCTGGCTGGAGAGTTCAGACTTTGTGACTCCTGACCCATAAACATTTCAGTCAACTGACCTTGTGCCAGGTCTAGCCAAAGAGCGAATCTTAGCTGGAGGAGCTGGAAAACATTCATTCCACACTCTGTCCTGCAACCGGAGGGCTGAGCCCGTAACAGCAGCGTAGCTTCAAAGGGAGACAGAGGGGCTGACTACATTACAGTCCTCGGTGCTTGCTGTTGGTGATGGAAAACCCTTCAGCTAAATCATTTTGCTCCATTGAAGATCAATTCCCTAACAGACTCACAGCCAGAGAGAAACCAGCATCCTTGTTTATTAGTGCAGGCAAAAGAAACCAGCAGTATTGCTTATCATAAAAGAGACAATCTTATAGGCCAATTTCTATTCCCCCAAGATATTAATAACACACAGCAGCAAGTATCATATAAGTTTTGGCTGTGCTGATGGAGAAGGCGAGACTTTAAAATGACACATCTGTGGTCTATGAGCAGCACCTATGAGAAAATCCTGCTCCAAAAGCTGAGGACCGACAGGCTTTCCAGATCTCCAAGTCTGTCACCAGCTCAGCTGGGCTTCTTGAAGAGTCCCAGATCTCTTCAAGAAGACTGGAGAGAGTCAAGTGAAGGGCAACACAAATGATGAGGGGGCTGGGGCAAATGACTTGTGAGGAGAGGCTGAGGGAACTGGGCTTATTTAGTGTGGCGAAGAGAAGACTGAGAGGGGATTTAATAGCAGTCTTCAACTACCTGAAGGGCGGTTCAAAAGAGGATGGAGCTGGATTGTTCTCAGTGGTGGCAGATGACAGAACAAGGAGCAAGGGGCTCAAGTTGCAGCAAGGGAAGTTTAGGTTAGATATTAGGAAAAATTTTCTCACTAGGAGGGTAGTAAAACACTGGAACAGGTTACCCAGAGAGGTGGTGCAATCTCCATCCTTGGAGGTTTTTAAGAACCGGCTAGACAAAGCCTTGGCTGGGATGATCTAGTTGGGGATGGTCCTGCTTTGAGCAGAGGGTTGGAGTAGATGACCCCCTGTGGTCCCCTCCCACCCTCATTTTCTATGATTCTGTGATCTCAGTTAAAGCCATTCTGCATATCTTACCCATGGATATTTTCCCTCCATCTATCTTCTATGGTGTAAATCTAGGGAGCAAGCGCAGCTAGTCAGGAGAGAAGAAAATGCTGGGGTTAAGGCTTTGCAAACTTGAAGCCAAGAACAGTTTGGATGAAGGCTGTGTTTTATCTGAAGTGATGGTGCCAAGCAGGATGGTGCTTTTTGGCCTTATGCAAGCACTTATCTGCAGGAAGACAGACTGGAGGCACCAGCTCATCGGATAACAACAATTCATGTAACTAATGCACTGGATTAGTTGGCACCCTGCATGTTGAAGGCTCTCTGACCTGTATCCAGTCTTGTAGACAAAGCTTCTACCACTGAAGCCTTCAGCTTTTATAGACTTATCTGTAGAGAAAACCAATCAGCACGGTAGCTTAGCACTGCCCTTAGCGAAAGGGCACAGAACAAGCAGATGGGTTGTGCTCTTGCCTTTTCAGTTGATTGTACTTTATTACCTCTTGAACAGATACTGCCTGGTGCTAAATTGCACTTATATTACACACGTGCCTTGAAGCCCCAAGAAACCTACAGTAGGAGAGACACAAGGAAGAAAAGGGAAATACAGGCAAAGAGTCTTGTCCACCAGAGACTTAATGATTTTTTTTTCCTCACCTTTCCCCCTTCCTCCAAAGTAGGCAACCAGAGCAGCTAGCTGCCCTGGTCACCCTGCCTTTTATATCAGTATTATCCAGACCTCAGGCCAGCAAAACCCTAGGCTAGTGCCCTCTCTACTGGGCCACACTGCCAGCTGGGCACAATGGCTTGGTGATACAGATAAATGTGCACTGGGCTAGAACCAAACTCACCTCCGCTTGCAACTTCAACCACAACTCCAGTGCCAAAAGTTTGCAGCATTAAATCAACTTGCAACCGAGGAGTTTTGCTTCTGAATTTCTAAACAAACTCCCTGGCACGATGCCGAACAGATGCCAAAATCCAAGAGCTTCCCTGCCGAGAGCAGTTTTCAGAATCAAGCTGCAAATGAAAGTGCCTTCCTGTTAATTGAAGGACAGACTTTTAAGCTCCTGCACTCTGGCCTTTTGGGACTCGCTTGTCTGTCTCTCCATGAAGAAAAAAATGAATAAGTTATGACTCACCATCTAAGAGGTTCCTTTGAAAGAAACCCCTCTGTGCTACGCGCTCCCAGCCAGCATTGTCACTGTAGCAGTAGCATCAGACCAACAAACCGAATTCCCCTCCAGAGCTATGAACACTTTGTCAATGCATGTGGTAGCTCCTCTCTTTCAGAAACAGACTGCTTTTATTTCAGGTTAACTCAAAGGTTAGTCTGTGGATATTAGTGCTTAAAAATAGATAGCATGGGAGAAGTGAGACCGCAATTAGTTCAGCTTTTGTTGGTGACATTCTCTCTTTCTCCCTGCACATATTAAATGAATTCAGTATTCAGATAGGTCTGGGCTGAAAAGCCCTGGCCTGAGCCAAAGTGTAAAGCCCTGACTCTGGGATTGCTCTTACTGGTGGAAAACCTGCAGGCCTGATCCTCAGGCGGTGCAAAAACCGGTGTCATTCCTGTGACATTACATATTTATTAAACCGCTTTGGGTAAGACCATGTATTTTGTGCAGCACAGAACTCATGCGCCAGCCACAGTTGCTGGGGCTTGTGCATCTACTTGTATGTGGATTGCTCCATGGACTAGTGAGACGCACACAGCCCCCAACCCAAGGGCCTATTTTCTAAATTATGGCAGCTTCTTTGGGCTGTGTAAAGGCTGCAGCTTTATCAACCTAGTCTCACAGGTCGGTAGCTCTATCCTTTATTTTTTCAAATTAAATGGTTGGCCTTCATTAAGACAATGTCCACTGAAGTGCTGACCACATGGTACCTTTCCAAGATCAAAGAATCCAAATTAAAAGAGGGAACAGAGTAATTTTGGCCCATCTTATGCCCCAGAGCCTGTAGAGATAAAAGGTGACTAATTAGTATAATTTGTAATAGTTTTGAATGATCTGAGCACTCGGTTTCCCAAGATAAAAGAAAAGGCATACAAATGAGATGCATTTTGCTACTGCCCCTCAGTTTCTCACCTCACTTTCCTCTCCCCCCCCTGCTTATGCATTTCAGTGATATTTTTAAAATAAGGGAGAAAAAAGATTCTCACAAACCAAAGACATAATGAGTGAATTTTCCTCTCTCCCTGTTCCAACTTCTCTTTTTGACCCATTCAACCAAACCCTTCCCCTTGAGAAGGAGGGTTTCCCTTTCCTTTCTGCACCAGTATGCCAAAAAGGAGTCAGCTTTGATTGAAGCTAAGGAAACTAACCAAAATGAGTCAAAACTGTCACAACTACAAGCAAAGATCCCAAGTCAGAGTGGAGACCAGCATACAGAATCTGCCTCCGACCAAGAAATCTTTCATGCCTGGGTTTGTAGCATGAACAAGACTACTGGATGTCAATAGTCTTGGCCATCCCACCAACACGTCTGTCACCTGTGACATTTTATGCCGATCTGCTCCAAAAAGTGGCTCTTTAGACATGACGATATATCTGGAATCTTACAACAGTTCCACATCCAATTTTGTCTGCTCATAAGACAGAAGGAGAATTTATTCCTAAATCCTAGGTCTGAAAATACCACCTAGGATTAATCTAGCAGAGTTCTTCTTGCTCCATAAAGATCCCACAATCCCGATGTCAGTTGACATGGTCTGTTGATGATGCACAAGGCAGAGTTGAATTTAGTTCACTCCTCCCTTGCTTTATTGGCTCTGCTCATTGGTAAGTCATAAAAGCTTTTATACTTCCCCTAGTAAACATGGCTTCATTTGGCACAGCATCTTTCCTATCTTGTCTCCCAGAATGTGATTTATAGAGTTAATAAATAACACAGAGAGCTGAAATAAAGAACAAATGAAAGAAAAGGGACAGGGAAAATTTAAGAGGTGCAGCAGGACACATTTGTGGCAGTGCGGAAAGAAAAGAGACAGCTCTTGCAGTATGCCAATGACTCAAAGGCACTGGGGAGCTGATGTGAGGACTGAAAAGTCAATTTTTTCCAGCTAAAGTTGCGATTCACAGTTTTTAAAGGCAAGTTACCTCATGCCGTAAGTGCAGCCTGTTCAATATAGGTTATTACAATGCCATCAACCGCTGAGCCTTCCTGGAGCAGCATTGGCAACTCTCCTAATTTAGGAAGTTTCTGAAAGCTCCAGCTTTTACTGTATAGTCTCACATACCACACAAATAAGATGCAAACCTTGTTTTTAGAAGGCAGAAATTAGAAAAAAGAAAGATTTTTTCCAAAGCCATGGCTGACTGTCACAGAGTAAACCCTCCTGGAAACATAGTGTGCAGGAAGCGTGCCATCCCGGGAGACAGTCTGGGTATGGAAGATTAGCAAGCCTCCAACCCTTACAGTACAGAAGTAAGTCTTGCTATTGCCCTGGCAAGTAATTCTTTATGTAAGTCCCTGTATGTAATAAAGTGTTGTTTCTACACCACAAGATACTGTAGACTGCATGCAGCAGCTCTTTTTCTGAGCCAGCTCAATTGCTACTTTAGGCACAAGCTATGGTGCTCAGCCAATAACTACTGCAGCTGTGACAGCTGCACCAGTCTGGGGCCAGAGAATAGCAGTAGCCATCTTGGCAACCATTAGAGCAGTGTCTACATGCTTCTATTCCAGCAAAGAAAAAAATCAGCCTTCCTGCTTAGACACACACCCCAATTTTGGAAGGCAGATTGGGGGGAGGAAGTTGCGTACAGTATGCAAATAAGATAATTAAAAGACATTTTCAGGCGAAGGAACGCTTGAAAACATGTAATGTCAGCACTGGAAGGCAAAGAGAAAGGACCCCCTTTACATTACTTTAAAAACAAACTCAAGAAGAAAAGAAGAAATCTGATGGGATATGTAGAGCCAAATGTCAAAGCAGCTGCCAAAACTGGACACAAGAACAAACGGGTATAAAAGCTGTGCATGAAAATCTGATGGAAGTTAAAGATTCCTAATCATTAGAGCAGAGGTACTCAACACACTTGCAATAGGAATAGCAGAGACAAGAACCACAACCCTAATTCTGTAAGATAGAACCTGGAAAGTTTATCACATCACCTTGATGTGATGTTGTGCCTCAGGTAGACCCAACGTACTTCCCAGTGCTATTCCCCCAAAACTTATTCAGAAGGCAACAGCTCATACAAGCAATCGGCTTATGAGTACACATGGGTCTGGAGGTTGTTTGGAGGCAATGGATCCAGCACAACTCCAAGTCAGCCTACCTACCACTCTGTCTTTAACCCAGCCTGGGGCCTTAGGCAAATCCTTTAAACATCTTAGGACTCAATGTACCACCTGTAAAATAGATTATATAACAGTCTGACAGTCTACACAGTACAGGATTACTTATAAAAACTTGGATTAGGTAACATTACCTGAATTACAGGTATACTGAGAGATTGACAGGAGACAGAAATACAGCTCAATTTTTTCTTGTTTACAACCAAAGCGCAATGCATTTTTAAACCACAGTCTACCTAGCTGCCTATATAGCAAAGCACAAGCCTATATCTTCCTGCTCACTGCAAGAGGGCAAATGGGACATCCTTGCTGGAACTTCCGGTCTTTTACTGCCCATGCCTATGTATATAAATGTACTACTAACAAGAATCTTCTGATTGACCAATTCAAATTATTTTTCTTGATAAGCCCCTGGGACCCAGAAGGATCCAGTTCTGCCATGGTACTTCCAGCTATCACTTCGCCAGGATTTTAGTGTAGTTGGATTTCTTATTACCGTCTTGTTTTCCTTCTCCAGATTTAGTGTCTTCTTCAAGGCTGGGGGCTTTTTTGTTGGTTTTTTGTTTTTCTAACTCACCTAATAACAAAATATACATATTATACCTCAAACTACTTTGGATACATTTGGTTGCATCAGTGACTACTTAGGCTCCCATTCTCATCCTAAAACTATAATATACAATGCTTGGGTTATTTATCTCAAGGCCTGTTGGTTGATCTAAATTGTAGACTCCACTACTTCTTTAGTTGGATGTGTTCATTACTTTGCACATTCCACTGAAGGTGCCATTTGTACCATCTGTAAAGGCTCACTCTCAGGTCACTCAAAAAGGAGCTTTGGGAGGCTTTCTGCATTAGTCACATGTCCGCAGCTTGGCCTAGCCTCCCTGAAAATAGCCGCAGCTAGCACCAATAGTTTCTATAGAAGTGTGAAGCATTATTTAATATGTGCCAGGGTTGTTTGTGATCACGTGTAATTTTTTCTGGGCTACAACTGGCAAGTTTCAATCAAGCTCTGCTCAGCCCTCTATAAAACAAAGGAAGAGTTCATCCTTATCATGAGAAGCTTATTTTACAGCCCATCTCCAGTATTTATTTGGCCCCATTACCAGACTTTATTGGTGATTCATCCTCATGACACCCTGTGAAGTAGGGAAGTACTGTTACCTGCCTGGTTAAAAGTGAGGCACCAAGACACAGAGGCTAAGTAACTTTTCTAAGGTCGCGCAGGAAGTTTGTAGCACATTTAGCAAGGGTGTGCCCCCATCTCTCAAGAGTACAATTAGTGTCCTAACCATTCTTCCGCTAGGCCGGAGAGAGGGCTAACATCCTTCTTGTAGCATACAACAAAATTCAGGCTCCCACGGGATATTGTAAGGCTTAGTTATTGTTTAACAAGATCCTTGAGATCTCTGAATGGAAGATGTTGGAAAAGTGCAAAGCAGGAGAGTCCTAACCATTAGAGCAGCAAGGTTTGGAAGAGTTGCCCAGTAAGAGCAAGGGGGACAAAAAACCTAACCACTCTTAAAGTGGAGCTCGTAAGGCTTATGAAAAGTTCATCAGACAGAGTTAGTGTGTAAAACCAGTGTTTGCAATACATGACAAGGTCACCAGGAAATGGGGATGTGGTATATCTCTATAGCCCCTTATACCAGCCCTATTAACTTTCCTATGTGTTTCTTCTCTTCCACAAACCCCATGCACCGGTAATGTAAGGGCCTCTGGCTGCAGGGATCTGTCATTCCATGTAAACAGACAGGACTGGATCAGTGACTACTGCCCCCAGGCTTGCAAGCTGTGATTCCTGCTAGGGAATTAATAACTTCTCAGTAGTCTGCGCCAAGACAAGGGTCACTTCCATACCACAAGATGGATGATGCAAACTGGTGTGTGCATGTGTGCGTGTGCAAGAAACTTCATATGATGTAGGCATAGCAGTGGTTGTCAACCTCATTAGCCTCAAGGCCCACCTCAGAAAGTGCCAGCTCTGAGCTTTCACTCATTTTTTGACTACAGACAAATAGAGCAATTCTTCTGTTACAAAGAACTCAGGAAGACTGCAACAAAGCAGAACATTTCTGACACTGGATTCCTAGATAAAATCTCTAGTCTTGTGAATCATGTATAGGTGTTTGCACACCTAACAACATGAACGTTGCTAGCACGGCACCCCACAGCACCCTTAAAAGGATCTCATGGAAGCCCGGTTGAGAATTGCTGAGTTATATGTAGAGCTACAAGCAAAAGGCATGCAAACCTGCCCACTGTTTTGCTGATGTGCTAAACAGCATGAGCAGCAACTGCCTTTATTTCTGCTTCTCTCAGTTCTCAGCATGATCTATTCAGCTCTGTAACCAATACATGGATTTGCATTTCATCCAGCCTTCCAAAGCGTTTGAGCCAATTTCCACGAGCTGCCCCTGTTCGTTCAAAGAATTGCTGCCACTGTCCCCCCCTAAGCCCTGCAAGGTCAGCGGAGCCCTTGCGTTCTCTAAGTCAAGAACAGCTCTTTCTTATCCTTTACTAATAGGCTATAGGTCTCTCTGTGGTCTTCAGCATCAGCTTGGCTGCCCCAGCTCACTGCTGCTGCTCCTAGCACAAGAGACTGTTTAAATTTTAATTGGAGTGTATATATACATTTAGACACACAGAGCTCCAGTCTGTGGTGTTGCCATGGTTTCTTTTCCATAATAAGGTGGACTCCCCTCCAAACGTAATTGTTCCATCAGCAATGCAGCTGCCGCTGACAGGTCTGTTTACATGTCAGGTTAAGAGCACCCACATTAAACTACCATATTATTCTCATTTGACATAACTGAAGAAAACCACCAGGTAATAATCCCAATTCATCAAAGGGAAACCGTGACAATTTCACTGATTCATTAAAATAAAATGAATGGAAACACACATCCCTTTTTCAAACTTAGCAGGAGAAAGAATGCTATTCCTTCCTATGCCTTCAGGAGAAGGAATGCTAAAATATTTCCAGCGGTTCCTGAATTTTCCATCACCACAAAAAGAAACCTCTGCAGAGCACTGATTAGCTGAAAGACAAGGAGAGCAATGCATGCATGTTACACACATGCTGTACTTCACACTTTCTCCTTTTGGAGGAAGAACATGGCACTATGCTGAATCAGATTTGCTTGGGGTCATGTGGGGTGATAAAACGACCTTAAATTGCTAGCAGATTTGGCCCCTTGCAATAATGCTTCTGTGCAACATACTAGCATTTTTATTATAGTACATTCTCTATTAATGGTAAAGTAATGATAACATCAGCCAACATAATGATGATACAACAGTAAAATTGGTAATGAGAAGCTGGAAAAAGTAACATGCTTTAAATACCTTGGAGCAACAATCACAGAAGATGCTACATCAGAAAAAAAAAGTAAAAACAAGAATAGCCATCACCAATAGATAACTAGCAAAGCTGAAGAAAATCCGGACTAGCAGCAACATCACAATGAATATGAAACTCCACTTATTATATGCTGTTGTCATTTCAACAACTCCTCATGGCTCCGAGACCAGGACATTCACTAAGGCACTGGAAAAGCAAATCATTACCTTAGAAGCCTTCTAAAACACTGCATTTTAATGTATACCTACACTACACACAGAAGAAATAAAGCTGTGAAAGATCAAATCAGACAAGAAGTTGACAAATACGAACCCCTACTCAAAATCATAAAAAGAAAAAAGTTGCAGTGGTTTGGACATGTAACAAGAAGGCCCGGCACCTTGACCAACACCATACTGCAGGGTGCTGTAGACAGACGAAGAAAAGGAAGACCTAGGACAAGCTGGACCACCAGCATCAAAGACTGGATGGGATTAAAACTGACTGATGTTACAAGGATTGCAAAATACCAGGAAGAATAGGGGAAAGTTATTGCTACATCAAAGGTGCCCCAACTGTTGGTGTGGCCTCAGGACTTGACAGAAATGACTGACAGTGAAGTATTGGAGGCACTGTCAAAATGCCCAAGAAGGATAGATTTTGTTTTATGAATCTGAATAAGAGATACACAATTAAATAAATGACTACAGGACTAATAAAACAATATATTTTGACTATTTTTTGCCTAGTTTATTGTGTTTTTTTCAACAATGTATAATTAACAAAGGAATGCACATTCCAAAAGTTACATTTGTTTATTGCTTTGTTTTTAAACTGAATAATACTGTGTTACCTCCCTGCCATCTTAGTAAGGCTTCTAGTTTCCCTTTAACTGCAGGAAAATATGTGTTGTGTTATATTTTATGTGTGTTGATGTCCCACTAAATCTGCACCCACTTTTCAAAATCCTAGATCTGCCCATGGATAGCCATACCAATCCTACCGATCAATAAAATACTGAGATACTCATATTGGCCTGCCAGAGCACCAATCAAATTGTCATCCCACACTGCCCCATGACCATGTCAGGATTAGAAATCTAAAACTATTTAAAATGGGACTATTTTTTGTATCTTTCAACTCACAAAGCTGCTAATTAACTTGAGTCCATTGGTACAGAAAGACAGAAAAAAAATCAGAAGCAAGATTGTCTATAAAATATTTAACATTAATTATTCTATAATTAAAATAGGTTTAAAATAGAAATAAGGCTGTCCGGGGCTAGAAGCAAGAGTGCACTGTCCCACCATTCAGCTAGGAGTCTCCCCTTATCTTCCCTTTACAAGAGAATAAATCTTCTATATCTGACAGCAAAGGGCCACAAAATGTCAGCCCTTGAACATCCATCACTGGTGTGACACTTCATGACGCCTGCCCTGGCCATGGTTGAGGTCATCCTGTGGTTTTGTGAGAGACTGTTGTTCTCATGTGCCCCTGCATGGTCATTCCTCACTACGTATGGGGCACACTCTCTCTAAGATCATTTCATGACTAGAGGAACACCAGGCATGAACACAAATACCATTTTGAACAGTTTAAATGCAGTTAAATGCAGATCAATTATTGTCACTTCCTTAAGGAAGTTGTGTCTCATTTGGTCGACAACTGCTTTATATAAGTATTCCACCAGGTACGAGACTCAGTGCATCCACACACAATGTTGCTACTGCTTCCACACTCCTGGTGTTACAGCAATGGTTTGTACCCACAGTTCACCCAAGGAATCAGATGCCCCTGTTCAACAGGCAGCAGGTTCCTAAGGCTTAACACATTCTGCAAAGCCATTAAAACCATTATCACCCTCTTGGGTTTTAGCACTTTTTTAAAGGTTATTGACTGCGCCCAAGTATCATGCGATTACAGTCATGAAAGTGGTGGGAAGTTTATTCCTTAAACCTATGTGCCCCTGTAGCAATTGTAGGCCAAAGCAAGACGGACAAAAGGAAGAGAACTATGCAAGAGAGAAAGAGAACAAACATACCAAAATAAATTAACTTCCAACTTGTAATAGTCGGCATATTATTTAATTTAAAAAGCTATTAAGATTACTAAAGTCTCCCAGAGGGAAAAATATTTAAACTGCTTAAGCAGCTTATGCTTGCTGCAGCTATTATATTCCGACAAGCCAGCACTGTCCCAGACACCGAGATCAATTGAGAGTAATGGTAGGATTAATATTTCTTTATGATACTCCTCACGTGAAGCCAGATTACAGATCCGCCAAACAACCTGAATCACATTCACATCGCTTAATTATCCTAGCAGGATCAACAATGTCACAATTTACTGATTACTTATTCAGAAGCATGTAAACAACTAGCCCAGACAATGCATTTACTGGTTTTGTCTTGTTCCTTTAAAAACCCTCTCACTGAACTAATACAATGCAAAATGCAGCACTGCACATCCTGAAACCTGAGCTGGCAAATTACAAAAGCAATTTGATTTAAATCATGCCTGATGCTGTGCAATGCTAGAATTTAAAACACAGATGTACATGCCGTTTTGTATCTATGGTTAAATTGAATGCCAATGCTTCTTCACTTTATTTCTCAACAATGCATGGGACAAGTTTACAAAAAGCTATGACAAGCACAGCAGCTTCTCAAGTTGGACCTCACGGTTTGTGCGGAAAAAGACAAATTCTATTACTTTCCTCTCCTGGTACTTTCACAACCTTTCTTTCTTATCTCAAAGAAATGCCTCAATAGCATGGCATATATCTGAGGCTTAACTATTCCTGGGTGAACATACACTGCCTCTGGTGGAATTTATTCACCTGTAATTGGAACAGATTTTCTGAAGAACAGCTAAGAGTCGGGAGATCTGGCTTATATTCAGTTTTGCTAATGATTCACTATGAGACCTGGAAAAGCTATTTAGCCTCGCTGTGTCTCAGTTAATCCCACTGCATAATAGTCCAAATGCTCATTAACTTTGCTTGCTCTTTAAGATCCAGGAATTGAAATGTCATGAGTGCAAATTATTGTTGCTCTTTTCCAGAAGGTGGCAATTGCAAATGATGCAAGTCTGTAGTTCACTTTGAGGTTATTTGGGGGATGAATTTCAAAGAGATTTGGAAATCTATTGCCCGAACAGTAATTCTCTCTCTTGTGCCGTTATCTAGTGATGCTCTATTTAGTAGGGTACAAAGGGAGGAAAGGTTTCCTTTCCAAGAAACTAGCATGATGCAGAAAGTGATACAGTGCAGTAAGTGCAGTGCAAACTTTTCTCATCAAGGTACTTCAGCGCTGACCTGGAGTGACCACCAGCAGAGTGGGAAGAAGATGACTGCTGAAGCTATCCAACCTACTCAAGGCTTGCTCCAGGTGCTGACTGTGGTGTCCACACTGACAATGCTATTAAGGATTCTGATTTTAAAAGGTTGTGGCAGCCTTTCTGATCTCTAGAAACTAAGCTGAGTCCTAATATCAGCCATTGACAGTCCAACATCACAGCAAGCAAAATAAGTTAGCCACTGGCCTGCCATTGTTAATACCTCACACAGGGCTGGATTTGATGGATATTTGGGGAAAGCAACTGAAATGAGAAAGAATGGGGCTGAGGATTTATATCCTAAGCTGCAGTCCAGTCTTGATTACAAAGCAGCTGGGAGGAGAAAAGGAATATGAAGCCTGCAGGAACCAAGACAGTTTATCATCCCCTTAACTGCAAAGGCTGCATGCGCTTGATACAGATTCAAATAGGTCTCAGGGGGCTCTATCCTCCCCACCCAAAGACCAGTCGTGCTAGAACTGAACAGCTGTGGTTGCTGTCCAAAATGACACAGCAAGGACACTCTGCCAGGCTACAGAGATCCAACAGAATAACTGAGCTGAAGCCTCCTGCTTCCTACTGTGCAGCGGGCTGGGTTTGGGGTGAACGAGGCAGAGCTCCGGGTGGAGGGTACAGTCAGGGACTTTCACTTAAAAAAAATACAGGCTGCTGAGGGAGGTGGAGGGTTTAACTCCACCCCATTTCTTCCGGCAGACTCAGTGCTTGTCTACACTGCTCCTCTGTTTTGCCTGAGAGTGCCACCGTGAAGCGTCTCCCACCCACCCACCCACCCACTCCCACTCCACACACACCAAGTGCTGAAAACAGCCATGTGTCTGCCTCAGCTTTCTGCCTAGCACCATGGTGCAGTTCTCTGCCTCGAGCGCGTGCATTGGTGCTAAGGCAGCTACACTGCCGCACTTCTAGGAACTGGCATGAGTGAAGCAGGAGCTAGCACAAGGTGTGTGCCACAGCAGCCTCCTGTGCACAGCACTGTGGCACCCATGTGTTGTCAGGAGTGCTGGGTCGAAACACTGCAGCAGCTCTAAAGAAAAAGCCCTGGAGGTGACAGCGGACAAGAAACTGAATAGGAGCCAACAGTGCCCTTGTTGCAAAGAAGGTTACTGGCATCCTGGGCTGCATTGGTAGGTGTGTTGCCAGTAGATCAAGGGAAGTGATTATTCCCCTCTATTCAGCACTGGTGAAGCCACATCTGGAGTACTGGGATGTGAACAAGTTGGAGAGTCCAGCAGAGGGTGAAATGGCTGGGGGGGCTGGGGCACATGACTGCTGAGGAGAGGCTGAGGGAACTGGGTTTATTTAGTCTGCAGAAGATAAGACTATGGGGGGATTTAATAGCAGCCTTCAACTACCTGATGGGTTTTTCTAAAGAGGATGGAGCTGGGCTGTTCTCAGTGGTGGCAGATGACAGAACAAAGAGCAATGGGCTCAGGTTGCAGCAAGGGAAGTTCAGGAAAAACTTTCACTAGGAGGGTGGTGAAGCACTGGAAGTGGTTACTCAGAGAGGTGGTGCAATCTCCATCCTTGGAGGCTTTTAAAGCCTGGCTGGACAAAGCCCTGGCTGGGATGATCTAGTCAGAGATGGTCCCGCTTTGAGCAGGAGGCTGGACTAGATGTGACCTCCTGAGATCCCTTCCAACCTTCATTTTCTGTGATTCTATGAAAAGGATGAAAGGAGCAATTTACCTGGGCTGCTTTGCCCACACGTACAACCTCTCCCTTCACCCTTCTCCTCACTCTGCATCCTGGATGAAGAGGGAGGGAGTTTGTTTAAATAAAGCTTTCTGAAAAATTCTCCCTGACCCAAATTCCAGCTGCTGAATTGCACCAGGAAACTCTAGCAGGGAAGAGCTGTTTATTTGCTGCCAGTCAACGAACATGGGTGCAGGGGTATAGATGAAGGACACGAGCAAGTGTTGGCCTCCAACAGCATAAATAGTCAACATAAGACAGACTTTTGCAAGGCTTTTTTATTAACCCCTTTTTGTTTACAAAGAAGACATTACAGCTGCTGTAACTCAAAAGACCATCTGCTAAAATCCCCAAGGAATCAGACTTGAAATGCACCCAAGAACCCAGCAGACTCAGTTGGCTCTGTCTTCTGAAGAGTTTGCAAGTGGTGCCTTACCATTTATTTACATACAATGCTAATGTGTTTTGTATCAAGCCTTTTGTATGAACTGTGTCCCTGAATCCTGGATAGAGTTAAATAGTGCTCAATAACGATACTCATTACTCATTTCTCCTGCGATCACAGCAGAGCAGTAAGACAAGGATCTGTGTGTTAGTAAGGGAAGAAGTGAATGATGGAACGTCAATCAGAGGAAGGGAAGGTTGTTCCAGATGGCAGGAGCAGCCAAGAAGGTGGTTCTTTGCCATCTGCACTGCTTAGAAAGAAGCATGGAGACAGAGCAGGGCCATGATGTGATAGGCACTGCACATATGAAGCACATGACAGGCCCTGCCCAGAAGAGATCACAATCTAAGCCAGAGGTTCTCAATCATTTTAAGACTCAAAGCCCCTCACTAGACTCAAGGTACCCCCAGAAAATGTCAGTTCTTAGCTTTCACGTTTTTTTTTTACTACAGAAAAATAATAGAGCAATTCTGCTGCTGCAGAGAACCCAGGAAGACCACAACAGGGCAGAGTGCTTTCAACACTGTGGATTCCTATTTGAAATCTCTGGGTTTATCTTTATCTACTAATAGTACATGGCACCCTTAAAAGGATTTAACAGTAACCTAGTTGAGGATCATGGGTCCAAACAGATAAGACAGACAAGATCAGTGGCAGAACCATAAACAGCTTTCCTGTGTTTTGTATCCCAGGCCTCTGCCCTATCCACAGGACCTCATTGCCTTTTGATTTAAGAGAAAGGGAGCAAGACTGGCATGCACACAAGTCTATGGGTGCAGTTAACAGGAGTTTTGCTAATGATTTCAATGGTGTAAAACCAGAACGCATGAGGAGGAGGGAAGAAGTAGCCCACGGATTTGGAAAGTTGGAACAACAATTCTGAAATGAACCCTGAACTACTGAGAATGAGAGTTCCTGCTATACTTTTCCAAATGGTCATTAGGACATCAGACCTTTAATCCATGCTCCACTAGATTAGTGGGATTACCAGGACTAACCATATTGCTCCCAAATGGAAGCATATAAGAGATTAGTTACCAAGTGACTCTTAATCAAGCATTTGCCTTGCAGTTCCATACTTATGAATAGTTATATTTATCACAGTTAAGGCAAACACCAACTGGATCACACAGAGGAGAGGCAGATGGTAAAGGCTAAAGGGAAATTTTCCCCTGCTGTTATTCTTGGATAACTCTTGTGGTGATGCAGGGGAGGATATCTTAAAGTTAACACAACAGCAGCACTAGAAATTGGGCATTCTTGTTATAATTCACCTGCAAAGAACGGTCAGGCTGAGCTGCACTGCTGACAATGCCAAAGTGCATTGCTGGAAGATGTGACAGCTGAACAGTGTGCCTGTGTGATAAAGGTGCTTGTTGAAAGCTCTATGAAGATTAGACCAAGTATTTTTCTGTATTTGTTTAGATATTAAGCTATATGTTGTTGCTAAAAGCCTAATTAAAGTTTAAAATGTAGTGAGGCCTTGTATAAAGTAAGGCCTAGTAAATTTAGCAAAGCCTAGAAGTAGTAAGACCCTGTGGCACAGTTAAAATTACCTTATCAAAGGAATGCAGGGCTTGTACTGATATTGGTCAGTCTAAGGACAGTTGAAGTAAAAGGAATCTGAGTGGTTGTTCATTATCAGAACCATTCAGAAGCTATAAATTAGCTAGAATATCTAGAAACCATTCAGAAAGAAGATACAGCTCTGTGAAAAGGATTAGTTAGCTGTTGCCTGGATCAGTGGGCCCGTGGACCTCAAGAAACCCAAGAACTGCATTCCAGGGTCCTTCCTGGCACCCTTCGGACAGCACTGATCGGGGACACCTGACTTTGCTAAACTTTGTGGAAAGAAAAGCTTGCTGTATATCAGGCATCAGAGGGAACTACCAATAAGTTGCCGATGCAAATTGCTTTCATCTGTCATTGTTTGTTTTGTTACCATGCGTAGTTGTGTTTTTGTTAAGTCAATAAATCTTTCTCATCTTTCTACCCCCGACCATACTCTCAATCCCCGATCTCTCCTCAGGTGGCTGAGACAGAAAGTATCTAGAGATCATCATTTCAATCCTCCTGCACTGAAAAACAATCCAGCAGCATATCCTAGACCAGAGGGGCTCAACCACCAGCCACAGGTCAGATCCAGTCTTCAAAGGTCCCCACAGGAAGCAGGGCAGGGCCCAATCCCAGGGTCCAGTCTGGCTCAGGAACCAGCCCTGTACCACTCCTCTGGCCCGCAGCCCTGAAAGGTTGAGCACCACAGCCCTAGACCATCCCTGATAGATGTTAATCTCCCCTGTTCATGAAAGCATGCAATTAGAGATTCTTCAGCCTCCCTATATCACCTCTTCCACCTTAGTCAATTTGAAATGGTTCCCAGATAGTCAACCTAAATCTCCTTTGCTATGTGTTTCTTCTTGTCCTTCCCTCCCCCCAGCCCTGTGGCCATGCCAAAACACCATTCACTTCATGAAAAACCTTTTTATGTACTGGAAGACATGTGTTTGTCCACCCCACACAGGTATTCTCTTTTCTAATTATATCCATTTTCTTCAGTCTTGCCTTATGCATCTTGCTTCTTTATCATTCTTGTTGCTTGCCTCTGGGCTCTGCATATTTCTTAAACCATGATGCCCAAACATAGGTGACGCATTGGGGGGCGGGGGGGAGGCACATGCCCCCCCCCCACAGAAACTCTGGTGCCAGCCCAGACAGCAAGCACTCCGGCTAGTAGGGGGGCATGGCAGACCCCCTCCCCCAGTCATGCCCTGCCAGTGCCCCACCAAGACTTGGGCGGCACCAGTCGCCCATGTGCCCAAAGATGGACAGTATTCCAGCTGCAGTCTCACCGGTGCTATGTATAATAGAGTGAGTACCTCCTGTCTTCCAAGCTACTAATGGTCTGGTGGCTTTTCTTGTAGCAGCATCACTTATAAACTCACATTTAATAAGACATAAGAAGTACTAAACCATTATTGGTTTAGAGACACCAGAGGAAACATCTCTACCCATTCTTTTCAATAGCCACTAAAAGATCTATCATCCATAAACTTATCCAGTCCCACGTTTGAACCTGGCTACGCTATCTGCCTCCGCCACCTCCTGTGACAATGAATTCCACAAGTTAACTATGAGTTGTATAAAAAAGTGTTTCCTCTTGTTAGGTTTAAGCCTGTCACCTACCAGTTTCAGCAGGTGCCCCCTAGTTCTGGTATTCTGAGACTTGGTGAGCAACAGTTCCTTATTCACTTGGTCCACATCCTTCACGATTTTATAGACCTCTCTCATATGCCCCCTCAGCCTTTCCCTTTCCAAACAGAAGAGTTCTAGCCTTTTTAGGCTGCGATTCATTATGCTTCAAAATGATGTCCAGCCAATTAGTCCCCATTTTGTATTTGAAGTGTAAGGAAGTACTACCTAACAATTAAAGACTGGGCCTAGGGAAGCATGGATATTTGTCTGCAGTTCTAATTGAAACAAACTTCACATTTTGAGCACTGCAGAGGTTTGGGCAGCTGTAGCTGAGAAGAGAAGCAGGGAATGGATGCAGAGAAGACAGTATTTTTACCGGGGGAGTAAGGGAAACACGCAGGTACCAGCCTCTCTAAAAGGAATCTGGAACTTCAGATTTAAAATGACCTGGTTAATCAATTGTGGTATAGGCAACTTGATTCTCCTGCTCCTGCAACGCAGACAAGATAAGTAACTCCTTTTTTTGAAGACAAAGGGAGTTAATCATATCTTGGATGAGTGGGGAACCAGTCTTCTGTTGGTCATTTACTAAAGAATTTACAGTTTATTGGCTGTTCAGGAGCCTGAAATCAGCACCGTACCTAGACTCCTGGTGGCCCCAGCCAAACTTTTAGTATAGGGCCCCACCTTCACCAGAAGTAATGATAATACTAATCAAAATATTACCATTTTCAGACCCCTTTTCTGTCCAAGCCCCAGGCGGCTGCCCTGTGTGCCCAAGCCTGTGTTTGGCCCTGCCTGAAATGAACTAATGCTCCAAATCCTGTAGGACACATTACAAACCCACGACAACCAGCAACAGTAACTCTTAGCCAAGGGCCGAACCAAGCCGAAAGGCAAAATTTTCCCTTTCACACTTAGCAACGGTTCTCCTAGGTGTGGCAGTAACTTGGAGGGACTGAAAATCTTTTGTATGGATTTTAAAAGCTTCTTGCAGTACAGGTTTCCCTCACCAACCACGGTTTTGAGTATCCGTGCTTAATATTCTGTATACCATTTTGGTTACCACCGTGTACAGCCCGCCAACCGTGCCCTCCTGGGGATGCATGTAGCAGCGGTGCTGGGTGGAGTAGGGATGCTCACACACGGCGGCTACCACACACCACACCACTTTCCTATGGCCGATCGTAGCATTGCACGCCGCTGGAGGCAAGCACAAAACACCCCCATCCCACCGTTCAGAAGGTGGGGGTGCGGAGGTGCCACAGTGTGCTGTGTGGGACTGGCAGTGCCCGGCACGACCCTCCCCTTCCCCCCTGCCCCAGGTAAGAGGCAAACATGCTGGGGGAGACCCCACCACCATTCCCCAGGTACACTCTGTCCCTACCCACCCACCCACACGTACCCACTATGACCTAAGTAAACCAGGGGTATGTGTACCTCCGGTTAACAACCCCTGTATTAAAGGTAAATAAAAATGATTTGTATACACTGTATGTTCCTTTATTATTCATATTCAAGTCCCTAACCCCATTTTTCCCATAAGCCTTTTGTCTTACCAACCACGGTTTTGCCAACTATAGGAACTTTTAGGAACCCAACCCCCACGGTTGGCGAGGGAAACCTGTACTTGAAACCCATACGTTATGTCAACATGCTCATGCAGGACACCCAGAAAATAAGACTGATTAGTTTATTTTCATTGTCCAGAAATGAAACACTCAATCTCTGTATTACACTCAGCATCAGTGGTGAAAAGTACATTAGATTTATCATATTATTTTTAAGAAGCTACGCTTATTAAAATAGATAAGGAAATTAGTTTTAAAAATCGTACTTAAACATAGCAGCATCCCATTAAAATGCCCTCCACCATGAAATACATAGATCTATGTCACCAGTAGCAGTTGTGTGTCATTTCTCTCCTTTGCCAACCAGGATTTGGAGGGAAGCAAAGTCAGTACATTTCCACAAGCTAATCTGATTTGCTGAGCCTCAGCGAAACTATTAATGATTAGCATTGTAGTTTCTATTATGGAAATGGTGTACAGCTAGCAACTGCTATGCCAACGAATCTTTTAAACTGGAACAGCTCATGTTTACAAAGAAGTCCATCTGACTTCTACTCGGCCTGTTTAGACCACAGGGAAATTTAATTATTTTGGTTTCTCAGTTGCTGCATAGATATAAATTACAAAATATTAGTCTGTAATTGAAACACAGATGTTCAAGTCATGGCAAGAGAAACTGCATCAGCAATAATACATTCAGTCGGAGATAGTCAGTGTGAATAGACGAGCAGTAATCATGACACTGCCTTCCCTGCTTGGCTTGTTAAGGAAATTTGTTGAGAACCAAAATGAACCCTATAACTAATCAAATGACAGGGACTCTACTGGTCAGAAAATAGATTTCTTCAGGGATTAGCAGGGTGGTTCAAGTGAGCAAACCTTAATTCTTCTTTAGGAGACCAAACAGACTCCCAAATCTCCCATTAGTAATGATTTTCAGCCTTCTCTCTTCTCTAGGGCTTCAGGGTCAATTACTTCAATAATCGCCTCAGTCACTAATGGACTAAAGCAAAGGCAGCAAACTCATTCAGTAGAAAAGGACAGATTTTATTTTATTTATGATATATGGACTGCAGTTTAAATTTAGGACTTCATCTCCCCTGGGTCTACAACAGAGCTCCCACGGAACATATATCACTGAGGGGTTTGGCCAAGATTTAGGTTATGATTTTTTTTTCTTTTTTTAATTAGTTATTAAACATAATGTATTCTATTTTGCTACATTCAGCAATGTTCTCAATCGCTGAAGCTGTATGCAGGCTGTAGAGAACACCACAACATCATTTATATTTGGACTAGTGAGACAGGTTTACATCTGATCACTTTTATACTTGAAGAAGGAGTCTGAAGACAACAACCCTACATCATTTTATATGTTGACAGGGTGGCTAAAATACATTTTAAATAAATTAAAAGACCCACAGATTTAAATACTTTTTTCTTTGTAAAAATAAACATTTAAGCTGCAATTGTAAAAATCTATATTAATGCCAAAAACTCATCAGAAGCTATCAAAATAATTTCAATTAAATAGAAATTAAAATTCAAAAACTACATATTTGCTGGTTTGGAGAAAGTTAAACCACTTAATAGGTAGAAGCCACTGGTTGAGCACCTAGAGCCAGAGTCTGCTAAGTGCTGAGCTGGATTTTAACAATTGGTGCTTCTTCTACAGACGCAGAGAAAGGGTTTTCTACTTTTCAGTTTATACCGTTCAGTTCAGGTCAATAACTGGTTCATTTAAAAGTCCAGAAACTGATTGGGAAATTGGGGGAAAAAAGTCAGGAAAACTTGCTTTCTTTTTCCAATCTATAAATAAAAACTGAGAGAGAGACTGAATTCTCAAACGTTGAAGGATATTTGACCAAAAACAACTGGTTCGGTTTAGCTAAAATGAAACTTATTGGTGCTTTGTCTGATGAATCATTTAGTTTCAAAAGTGAACTATGTTTTCATAAACTCTCATGCATCCAATTTTTTTAATAGTTTTATTTAACTACTAAAAAAATTAAATGATGGTTTTCAACATATTTAATTAAATTCCATTTCCATTCAAAAGCAGTTTGTCAC
This sequence comes from Alligator mississippiensis, assembly GCF_030867095.1. NCBI lineage: Eukaryota > Metazoa > Chordata > Crocodylia > Alligatoridae > Alligator > Alligator mississippiensis. The sequence goes on from NC_081826.1 coordinate 288,282,312, forward strand.
AAATCATAAGTAAAGAAAAGTCAATGTAGTAAATGAAATACAATACAAACAATAATATAAAATATTAAGAATCTGATTACATATATGTTTAAACTATATTACTGCTTAAATGTGTAACAAAAAGTACATCTTCCTCTGGGTAAAATAACGGTACCAAATGAAGTGTAATGACAATATCTCATTATCGATATACAAGTCAACTTGTTTTAATTGTTACAAAAAAAAAAAAAAAGAAGAGAGTTTAACATCTTTAGGGAGGAGGGAAAAAGCTTAGAAGATACAAATTCAAAACAAGAGTTAGAAAAATTAATTATTTCAATTAAGATTTCTTGCTTGCTAATTTAAATCAATTCACCCTGTAAGTGTTCCTCACAAGCATAAGGGGGTATTTATTCCTTATGCACCACTACAGAGGTCAGTGATATACAAGAAAAAGGCAGTTTTTGCCATAGTCCAAACAGCTTACCTAGAAACAAGAGGCATAAAGAGAATCAAACAGTGGAAAATTTCAGCTGAGGGCAAAGTGCAAGGTTTTTCATTGTATTATTGTTAACAATTAATGAGAAGGTAGTTCAGTGCCCACCATTCAGCTCTCGGCCTCTCAAAATGCCAGTGCCACTTTTAGTGACACATTTTGTGATGTAAATTCATGCCCACTGGGCACTACTGAGATTACCAAACTCATTTCACCAGAGTTCGGCAGAGTAACAATTTCTGTTACTGTTCATCTCTGCTAGATCTGAATTGGTAAACTAAAAGTAAGTCTTTCCACACCATTACCTGTCCAAGAGCTCTGCAATCATCTACTGATGGGGTAATATATAGCTGGAGGCCTGATGAATATCAAGAATGCAATTCCCAGTGAAACTAAATGACTAGTAAAAAAGGGTGGGAATTCAATAAAAAATATTCTTGGTAACCTTAGCATTCTTGAAAATTAGCATGAGCACTGCCAACTGGAAGCAGGCCTCCAGGAAGAATGTATCTTTATATGGGGGGACGTTTTTGTAATTTGGCATTAAAAAATAAAAGCCTACATGCATTTTGGAAAGAGACGGGCATGTGTGGAAGGGGAAAAAATTCTCCCTGGGAAAAAAAGTAGTAATACCCTTCTATCTAGCAGACACTTATTGCCCAGTGTAGTGCCTATGACTCCAAACAGCCTTTCACTTAGCAATCCTAGGGTGGAGCACAAAAGTGCTACAAGTATGATACTAAACACCTCTACATCATTAAGTATGAATCAAAGATCACTTGCTCATTAAGAGACAGGAAAAAGAGAAAGTTATCTCTACCTCAAAAAAGGCAGAGGGCTTCCTTCTCTCAAAATATTCTTTTGTACAAGTGATTATCCTACTTAGCTATTATTTTATACATTTATTTGCAACCCAGAGTCAATACCAGGCTTTCACTTCTAGTGTTAGTGCAAATTAAATATTTCTTTTTCTCTCCCCCAACCACCATCTCTCCCCCCACTTGCCCACAGAGCAACAAAAGGCTGAATATTGAACAAAACACAGTTATGAAAAATATTCAGAATTATTTCTACTGATGGATTATTTCTATCAACGCCTTCTGAAAAAAAAAAAAGTAGCGATTACTTTTAAAAAAGGTATTTTTACCATCAACAGAATAGCAAAATCCAAAGGAATGCTAGATTTCTCTTTTTTTGACAGGTTACTTTGTCTCCAGTTTTCAGATGTACGCTTGCAATATTAATGGAAGAAAAAAAATCTAAAGCCCACTGGGACCATCATGTGAATGCTTGTTCTCTTTAAACCCACAGCAGTGTGGAGCTAGGGCAGGGGCGGGCAATTATTTCAGGCAGAGGGCCACTTACTGAGTTTTGGCATGCTATTGAGGGTTGCCTTACAGGCAGCCAGGGGCAGATATATATTAATTTTCTAAATTTTTTAGGGGCCCCACGGGCCAGATAGAATGGCCTGGCAGGCCACATGCAACCTGTGGGCCACATTTTGCCCACCTCTGAGCTAGAGAGAACATTGGAGCTGCTTAACGCACAGGATTTGTGAAACATGACTATAATTCTCCTAACATTCGGATCCTAGACTTCTCCCTACCCAGTTGTGAAATCCTATCGGACGGAATAAATCCACTGCAGACTGACCTACAATGCAGAGAAATTAAGGCTTTGCCTACACTAAGCTGCTTCTGCCACCAGTTCTTACAGCAACTACAATAGCGTGGTGGTGTCTCAGGACCAGAGCACATGCACTGCACACCTGGGGGTTTACTTTGGAGTACAGTGACTGGATTATGTGGCTCCTTTTGGCCTATAAAACTCCACTTCATCTGCTGTGCTGACAAGGATACAAAGCACATAGACCTCGAAGGCTAGGTACAGACATTCAAAAAGCCTGAGGTGGAATCAATCTAAGTTATGTGGCTTTCTGTAGGCAGCGTAGCTTAAATCAGTAGCAAACAGAACATGCATTTGCCCTTTTGCAGGGGGCACTTCCTTTTTCTAGTGTCCTCCCTTAGACCAGGTTCCTCCATTTTTAAACCAGTCTGTATCTGCTGAACTTCTATGCTGTTACAGGTATAGACCATTTTTGGATCACTTGCAAAAGTGTAATGTCTTTACCTGGCCAAAGAGACTAGCAACCAACAGAAGGCACAGATGTGTCTGCATACAGCTGCTGTCAGCAACAGAAGCCTTTTCTCAGCCGGAGAATTGGTGCTGTAGGGAAGCTATAAGCATGGACCTAAGTCTTTTTTTGCCTTCTACCACCTGGCTGAAGTAGTAACAGTAGCAGTCTCTTATAAACTGTTTTTCATTAGATACTTAATAAAGTATGCAGACATTTCAAACAATAATTAGGTACCTTATTCTACTAGATTGGCTATTAGGGGGCAACACTGCTTACAGAGTACCTCTTCAACTTTTGCATCCATGCCATATGGAGGGACAGAGGCTGTCTCAGGGTAGATTGGGCAGAGTTAAGGTTACAGAGCAGCACTCTTGGACTCTATTTTCCAGTTCTCAGGGGATTAAGTGTGTGTTCTCATCTCTTATTTCCTGATGTCCATAAACTTGACATTCTAGAAGAGCATATGGAACACTAGACAACCTTGACAAAATGTTAATGAAATCTTTGCTCAGAGTATCATGCTATGCTATCTGGTGGGATTATTATGCAAAGTGCTTGCCACCATATTTAAAATGACTGCCAAATGGATGGAAATAAGGAGGAAAGATAAAAGAACTGGTTCAAAAAGGAAGGGATAACTAAAAGTGCCTACGGATGTTTAGGGGCTGTGCCAACTACTGGTGCTTTAGCAGGAGGAGTGGTAGGGGCATGGAGCTGCCAGCTGCACTTTGCCTGGCTGGAGCTGGAGGGAGGGGCAGGGCAGGGCAGGGTGGAACAGAGCTCCCTCGCCTCTCAGGACCCCCCCAGCTAAGCCAGCTAGGGCACTGGGGGGAGCTGGGCCAGGCCCACAAGGTGAAGGGGCTCAGTTCCATCCCCCGATCCCTGGCCAACCTGGCCAGGCAAAGTCCAGCTGGCAGCTCCATGCTGCTCCCTCCCTCACTGACACCCCCAGGGCCCAGCCCCACAACACACAAAGAAATTGAAATTCTGTTCTATAGCACCTTCAGCTAATAGCCAATTTGACAAGGGTTAATTTTCTGTACGTTCAGCCGTTTTCAAAGTGCTCTGCAGCCATGCATGTGTGTTATGTAACGACTGTAGGGTGCTTTCGGGGGCCCAACTGCACAAAAAAAATTAACTTGTGTAAGCACCCTAAGAAAGAAGCAGAGGTAAGTTGGATGAGTTTCTTAAAGGGCAACTCCAGAGATGGGATAGCCTCCCTTTGTAACACTGTGAAGAGGGTGCAAAGACACTGATTTTTGGCAAGGAAACAGCAAGTGGGCAAGGCAAAGAAATGAGGTTAGTGTAACTAGTGGGTTGGGGAAAAAGAACCAAAAAAGTCAAAGAATAAAGTGGCTGGTAGGCATCTGGCTGGGATCATCTGACCCCAGCCCTCTTTTCTGCCTAGGCAGGGGGTTGGACTTGATCTGTTGAGGTCCCTTCCGACCCTAACATCTATGAATCTATGAAACTTGCTAGGTCCTGATCCCAGCCTGCAATCTACTGGGAGCTGTAGGGAAAAAAGGTACATTAATTTTGCCAGTATGTAAACTGACCACAAAAGAGCTGCCCATGAAAAGCAGAAGAAATTGATCTCAGAGGTAACATTAAAATGCTTAGCTTCAGAAAAGCAAGTTTAAATAATGAGGAAAAACTGCTAGAATCAGCTCAAGGAAAATGGGAAATTAAAAACCCATAGTAACAGAAGGAAAACTGCTAACTAATGTTCTATTAATCACAGGGGCTGTATATTCTCCAGAACAAGCATTAATAGGAAGGTAACCAAGCTCATTCAATCCAAAACCTACTAAAAATAGATAAGGCATCCCAAGTGATAACTGAACAGAACTAACTTGGCAGAAACCTTAAGGGTAAGAATATGAATAGCCAAAACACACTTTATTTTGTTTGGTGTTTCTGTCTCTCTCAAATGCGTCTAAAAGTCTTTTCTTTAAAGAACAGCAGAAGGCAAACTGCGAGACTATCATTTTATCTTGATCTTGACAAGATAATATGACCAATTGCTGTCAGTAATGGGTTCAATTGAACTAGTGGTGACTGTGATCTTCCTGTAATTAGAGACAAACAGTGCTCCCCACTACTTCAGTCACAGGTTAATCTTTGAAGCTAAGAGCTGCTAGCTTACAGGACAACTTTTGATAGCTGTCCCTTTTGCTTTCCCTGCACTCCCCGAGTTGTTAGGACTCAGATCTTAACTCTCTTGGGGTGGAATTCCACAATCCTCCTCCTCTCAGACCAGGCCACAGGCTACAATACTTACTTACCCAGCAAGTCCAAATAAGTTCAGGGTCCATTCTTCCCTGCAGCAGTCTGCAACCAGTAGGTGCAGCAAGCACAGCACCTTCTTAAACCACAGTACTATTTATTCTAGCAGCAGGAACAACAGTGCTATAAAGAAGAGACACTACAGCAGGGGTGGGCAAAATATGGCCCGTGGGCTGGATCTGGCTCATCACGGGATTTTGTGGGTCCCACCCAGCCCAGGTGCAGGGGGTAGCCCAAGCCACAGTATGTGTGGCCAGTCCTGCTGCCCCCAGGCATGCAGTGGGGCTGATGTGGTGCGGTGGCCAGACTTGCTTCCCAGCAGCCGCTTCAGCTTTTCCCAGCTGCTGCCACCTCTGGTCCCAGCCATGCTTCCCCATTACCCCAGCGAGTCTGCCCTGCACCCACTGCTGAGAGCGGGACTTGCTTAAGCAGCAGGGGGGATGGGATGGGACGGGACAGAATGGAACGGGACAGAACAGGATGGGGATGGGCAGGCGGGGAGCAGCATTCAGGAGCAGGGCAGCGGGCAAGGCAGGATCCTGGGGCGAGATCGCAGGGTGGTGACAGTGTGGGGCCAAGGCCATAATCTGCTCCCCACACACCCCTGCAACGGGTGCAGGTTCCACAGGCAGGGGCATGTGAGGAGAAGGTCATGGCTCTGCCCCAGCCATGGCTCCATGCTGTCACTGCCCCAAGATCCCAGCCCCAGCCCCAGCCCCATCCCATCTGCCGGCCACCTGCTCTGCCCACTTGAGTCCTGGCTGGAGGTCCCAAGATTGCAAGGTGGTAACAATGTGGGGCCAGGGCTGGGCCCTGCGATTCCACCCCCAGCCCTGCCTGCCCACACTGCTCCCAGATGCTGCTTCCGGCCTGCCTGGGGCCCCCATCTTGGCCAAGCACAAAGCAGAGCCATGATCCGCTGCCCGCCTGCCCCTGCGACAGGGGACAGTTCTACAAGCAGAGGCCTTTGGGGAGCAGCCTTTCCCCAGGCCCCAGCCCTGTGTTGTCTCTGCCCTGCAATCCTGGGATCTCCAGGGAGACTGGCCGAGACCTACGTAGGCAGGACGCCTGACCAGGTGGATGGCATGGGGCCACTTAGGGATTTTTGGTGATCTGTTGCACCAAGGGGTGGGGTTACCTGGCCCACAGCAGTTCAAAATTCCCCATGTGGCCGCCAGGCCCAAATAATTGCCCACCCCTGAACTACCATCTGTGCTCTAAGCAGGCTTACCCTATATACCAATCCACACTTGTTTTCTCCCCCATTAACAGCATCATTAAATACACCCCAGGGAAATACACAATTATGTGCCCACACAATTATGTGCATAAAATGCATGGCCGTGCATAATTTTGCATAATTTAACACAGGTGTGCTTTGTGCCTCCACCTCCACAGTAGAAGGCACCAAGCTGGGTGTGCCTGGACAGCTGTTAAGTCGGGAGAAGTGCTCCTGCCTGCAGGAGTGGGGGGGTGTGGGGGTGTTCATGGGCCACATGCCAAGGGGCTGGCCGGCACCCTGCCTCCACGTGGGGCTTCCAGCACTCCAGCCCAGGCGGCTGGCGTTCAACTCCATGCCTCCACGTGCAGCTTCCCACTGGAATGCTAGAAACCCTATGCGGAGGCACAGAACCCACTTGGTCCAATGGGCATGCAACTCCTGGTCCGTGTGCCATTGGGCCAGGCCGGACAGACTCTGCACTTCCACGTGGGGCATCCAACACTTGAGCAGGAAGCTGCACATCGAGGAATGGAGCCCACTCACCCCAATGGTATGCGATTCTGTGCTCCCATATGCAGCTTCCCACGATTGCTGGAAGCCCCACGTGGAGGCATGGAGCAGGCCTGGCCCGATGGCACACAACTCCCACCTGCAGCGTTGGAAGACCCACATGCTGGCACAGAGCCATCCTGATTTGGTTCAAAGGCATGCACCACCAAGCCGGGTCGAGCCGTCTGTGCTGCCATGTGTAGCCCCTGGGACTCAGTCGGAGCCGTGCGCCACTGGGGCTCTGCCTTCCATAGCCATGAGCACCCAAGGGCCTGCCACCTGCTGCTCTTGCTGAGCTGCCAGTGGCAGATGCTGTACACCATGAGGGGCCCACACCCACCCACAAAACTCACTCCCACACACACACCCACAAACCTCACACCCCATACACTACTATACCTACCCCCCACCTGTCAATAAACCCCACATACTCCCATACTCACACCCCCCCACACCACAACCATACAAGGTACCTGCATATATTTCTAAAGACTGTTCAAATAATGTTATAGTTAATTTAATTTGTTTTTTTAAAAAGCAATTTTTCTGCACATAATTTTGAATTTTTCTGCACATAATTCCCCAGGGTGTAATTAGATTTGCACCTGTCCTAGATAAATAAGGCCGCAATGGTGAATCTGTCAGCATAAACACAGTCAAAGTTTAGAAAAAATTAAGGGACTTAAATTTTAACAATTATGAACCAAGTAAAAGTTACACTACAGATCCATGAATCCCAATTTCCCCGATTCACTTGATGCAACGTAAAATCTTGTCAGAAGCCAAGAGCTGGAACCACATGACAGCTACTCAAACTGAAATTAAATTATGCACCCCTTTCACTCGTGGCATTTGTCCAGCTGCAAAATCTATTCAAAGTGCTATGCAGAACGAGGAACACTGCTCTAATCTTGTCACACTAGTACTAAAAGTTCCAAATAGTGAAAGACTGAAAACAGCACATGAATCCAGGCCTATTTAGTACTTACCCAAGTTTTTTTATTAACATTTCAACAGTTCAAGGATCAGTCAGGGTCTCTGCTCATTAAATTGTACTGTTATTACTGGCAACATACATACAACAAGAGCTATTTTAGACTACTTGGTTAGTATAACAACAGGTGCAGGCCCAAGGAAAGGAAATAAATTCTTTATTTGTCAAACAACACAATAGTAACAACCAGCAACACTGGAATTTGTTTTGACAACAGTTCTATTTTTTTTATTATTATTTTTTTTTTTACAGCAATAGCTTCTATGAAAGCTACATTATATATAAAATTTGCAAGGAAGCTGACATGTTAAATAATATTCTCAAGGACATGCAAGTCAATGGTCCCAGTTGCATTATCACTGTCCACTGTTTGGTTTTTTTCTTTGTTAACTGAGGGCAAAGCCTGGCTTTGTGATGCAATGTAACAAAGATATGTATTGTAGGATCAACACCATCATTATCCTCTTAAATAAATCTCAGACCTGTTTGTCCAACTTACATTAGAAACCACAGAGGAGTCTGTAGATGTAGAAGAAAGCTGACGAAAAAGAATGGAAATAAGTTGGCTGTACCAACCAATTAATGCATCCAAATAATTAGTATTAAAAACAAATGTAATTTTATTAATAAAAAGTATGACACTATAGGGAATGCAGCTTTTCAGACCAGCACTATCAGTATAGTTAAAACATTTGTTTGTGAGCGGTTATCTCTGGAGGTTGCAAGAAATGTCAGCTGTATACCTGTCTTAGATCAGTATTTACAAAACATCAGAATCAAAAGATTTTAGCTTATTTTACATATGTCAAGACACTCATATGTTTTTAAACCTGAAGAATAAATGCATATGAAAGCAAAATTATGGTAATAATTCTGAGTGGAAGCCTGACAAATGAACTAGGTTTTTTATTTTGTCATTTAAAAAATAAATGAGCTCAAATCGGAATTTCCATAGGCAGAGTCTTTCTGCAAGCAACAAAATACTTAGGCCTGGCAAAACATGCACGTCCTCCACATTACAGGCAAAATCAAGTCCAAAGACCTATTAGCAGATAACATAACGGACAAGCCGTGAGCCACGGACTTCTCGCACTCTCTGGCAGTGACGCAGGATGTTCAGGATGCTATAAAAGCGCTTGTCCACCTTCAGTTGAGTGAATTCTTTGATATCAGCTTCCACAATAAAAAACTCACCTGGAAAAAAAGGAGTCCAATTTAAAACAATTAAAAATAGCAACTCACATAGCACCAGGGCATAACAGAAATCATCAACACTTGTGCACTGGCAGGGGGGACCCTTTCAAAAAGAAGTAGGGAACTAAATTGTATAGACAGTCTAGAAGCCATCAGCCCCCACGATGGCAGCTGGTGTCAGAGAGACAGTGGATATTGGTACTGTGGTAGGGACATTTAATCCAATGGAGAGCAGGAGGGGGTTCCATCCTTGTCCAAACTTGAAGACGCCCTCAGCTTTGAATACTCCCTTGGTAACAAGATGGAGAGTCTTATATGCTGACGCAAAAGAAAGCTGATGGTGAAGCATCATCAGAAAGCAAAGCTGATGGTGTCAACCTACCAAGTAACAATATGCTCAGGGCTGATGCAATCTGCACTGAGGAGGACTGGGAGAAATGAGGATGGCACTGAGGTCACTTCTGCCCTTGGTACCAGCTGTAGTTGCCAGAACCATAGTAACATGCTCCCTTAGAAACCAGCATAGGCCACAGCCTCGCCTCGCAAAGGGGCCGGTGACATGCTTGGGCTCTTCTTTTATTGAGAACTCCTGGCTTGCCCCTGCTTTTCTCTAGAGAAGCAAAAGTCTTTTTTCTGAGGACACGGCTTTTATAGTACTCCAAATCTGAAGCTGGAACGGCCTTGGAAGATGGAGCCCTGGAGCTAATGGATCCAAAGCTCTCAGGAGAACTTCTGAATTGAGGAGGAGTTTCTCCAGGGCAGTCTGCCTTGTTCGAATCAGAGGTTGGTCACATGAAATGGTCTACAAAAAATATTTTTAAAAGTGCCAGGTGGCTTCATTCTGCTGTTCATGCCCTGGGTGTGGGGAAAGGGCATTCAATGCATACAGCAGTCCCAACACATGCTACTACCTAAAATATACCATATTTACCATTATATATAGATATACCATCTATGAATCTATGAATCTTGGGTGTGCACGTCCCACAAGAGACATGCAGATGGATAAATTCTTGAAAAAAGTGATCAAATGCTCATGCCTGAAATAACTTGTTAAATACTAAAGTGGATTTAGAAATGCAAATATAGTCATAGAGAAGTAGGGCTAGAAAGGATCTCCAGAGATCAGCTAATCCAAACCTGTGCCTGAGGCAGGATCACCTCTATCCAAATTATCCCATACAACCAAAATCTAAGCTCTACATAACACTATCCTCAATCCTGACACAACATAGACCTAACTTGCCGACGACACCAAACTCTGGGGTAAAGCATCTACACCTGAGGATAGGAGGGTGATCCAGGCGGATCTGGACAGACTCATGAAATGGGCGGACAAGAACCTGATGGTGTTCCACACCAAAAAACGCAAGGTTCTCCACCAAAAAATGCAAGGGAGAAAAAAACCTGCAGCATGCTTATAGGCTCAGCAGTGCTACGTTGGTTAGCACTACAGATGAAAGGGACTTGGGGGTCATGGTTGACCACAAAATGAACATGAGCCTTCAGTGTGATGCTGCAGCTAGTAAAGCAAGCAAAAAGCTGGCTTGCATCTGTAGATGCTTCTCAAGCAAATCCTGGGATGTCATTCTCCCATTGTACTCGGCCTTGGTGAGGCCACAGCTGGAGTACTGCATCCAGTTTTGGGCTCCACAATTCAAAAAGGATGTGGAGAAGCTTGACAGGGTGCAGAGGAGAGTCATGCACATGATCAGAGGTCAGGAAAACAGACCTTATGATGAGAGGCTGAGAGCCACACGACTCTTCAGCCTGGAAAAGCACAGGCTCAGGGGTGATCTGGTGACCACCTATAAGTTTATCAGGGGTGCTCATCGGGATCTGGGGGAACGTCTGTTCACCAGAGTGCCCCAAGGGATGACAAGATCCAACAGTCACGAACTCCACTGTGACCAATTCAGGCTGGACATAAGAAAGAATTTCTTTACTGTCCGAGCCCCCAAGGTTTGGAATAGACTGCCACTGGAGGTGGTTCAAGCACCCACTTAGAACGCCTTCAAGACACATTTGGATGTTTATCTTGCTGGGATCCTATGATCCCTGCTGACTTCCTGCCCCTGGGGCAGGGGGCTGGACTCAATGATCCTTCAGGATTCCTTCCAGCCCAAATGTCTATGAAAAAAACACCCAAACCTGTCACAGATAAAGCAAGGTAACCACAGCAGTTGATACTCTGCTTCTATAAAAAGTTAATAATGCTCATGAAGTCCTGGGTAGAAGGCCATGCCCCCACTACAGAGGAAGGCCAACCTCCTCCCCTATCCTTCCCCCGCAGTCTGACCACAGTTTATGAATCTGACCATAGTAGGCTAAAATTCCCTCCTGACTACAAATATGGCAACTGGCCTGACCCTGAGCAGAGGGGCAAGACCCTCTAGCCAAGAACCCCTGGCTTTGCTCCAAGCAGGAGAACTGGCACAGCCCAGCTGAAGTCCCCAGCTTTAGCTGTACCCAACACCCAATGCTTCAAGGGATGCTTAAAAAAACCCTGACACACATAGCAGAAAAAAAGGGAGGATTGGGGCAGAAGGACCCAGCAAAGCCCAAAAACATGGGAAATGCCCACGGTAGAAAATAGGCAGAGCTACGCCTAGTTCATCCCCAAACAATGACTGTCCAATCTCTTCTTGAACACCTCCAGTGATGGGGAATCCACAACCTCCCTAGGCAATCCATTCCACTACCTCACTATTCTCACAGTGAAGTTTTTTTTTATGTTGCCAGATATAAATTTACTTTGCTACAACTTCAAGCCATTGATTCACATCGACCACAGCAAAAGAGAGAAGGTGCTTTTCCTCTTCTTTATGACAGCCTTTCAAGTATTTGAAGATTGCTATCATGTCTCCTCTTATTGGTAAGCTGAACATGCCTAGCTCCTTCAGCCTCTCCTCATATGACTTGTCTTCCAAGCCCTTGATCATCTTTGTTGCCTGCCTTTGGACCCTCTCTAACTTTTCCACATCCTTTTTAAAATGTGGAGCCCAGAACTGCACACAGTACTCCAAATGAGGCTGAACCAGTGTGAGTAGAGAAGCACTATCACTTCCCGTATCTTGCACCTAATGCTTCTGTTGATGCAGCCTAAAACCGCATTCATCTTGAGTGGCTGCATCACATTGCAGACTTATATCAAGTCTGCGGTCTACCAAGACACCCAAGTCCTTTTCCATAGAGCTGCCTTCCAGCCAGGTGTCCCCCATTTTGTATTTTTTATTATTCCTCCCATGGTGCAGCATCTTGCATTTGTCTACACTGAACTTCATCTAGTTAGCTCTAGCCCAAACTTTCCAACCTGTTGAGATCCTTCTGAATTGTATGCTCATTCTCCAACATGTTCACAATCCTTCCCAGTTTCACATCATCCACAAAGTTACTCAAGAAGCTTTCTATGCCTGCATCCAAATCATTAATAAACACGTTGAACAGCACTAGGCCTAAGATGGATCTCTGTGGGACTCCACTTGAAACCTCCTGCCATTCTGGGCCCATTAATATCTTTGCTTATGACTATTGAGCCAGTTAACTTGTACTGTAGTAGTTTTTTCTAGCCTACATTCGTCCAATTTGTTTGAGGTCATGTATGACCTTATCAAAAGCCTTGCTGAAGTCCAGATGCACTATATCTGTGGCATCCCCTTCATCCACCCAAGTAGTTACTTTATCAAAGAAGAAGACCGGGTTTGTTTGGTTCTATTTGTTTTTCATAAATCTACCTGGCTGCTTGCAATCACCCTTTCCTCCTCCAGATGCTTGCAAATGGCCTTCCTTAGGATATGTTCCAGTGACTTCCCAGGTGCTGAGGTGAGGCTAATGGGTCTGCAGTTCCCCGTGTCCTCCTTCTTGCCTTGTTTAAAGAGGGGCACTACATTGGCCCTTTTCCAATCCTCTGTTACCTGGCCCGTCTCCCACAACTTCATGAAGGTCATTGCCAAGGGCTCTGAGAAATGAAGCTCACCCAGCCCTGTTGACTTGAATTCATGCAGACCCAACAAAAGCTCTCTGACTGTGTCTTTTGTTATCTCCTCCCTCAGTTTACCTCCTTCCTCATGCAGATAATCCCTATTCGGTAACTGGCTACTTAATTTTTTTGAAGACTGAGGCAAAGAAGCTGATGAACAGCTCCACCTTCTTTGTATCCTCGGTTAGGAGTTCCCCCTGGCTTGTTAACAGAGGACCAACAGCTTCCTTGGTCCCTCTTTTCTGGTCAGCATATTTATACAGCCTCTTCTTGCTGTCCCTAGCCTCCTTTGCCAGGTGCAGGTCATTCTTTATCTTTGCCTTCCTGACTTTGTCCCTGCACATTTCTTGCTATTTCCTGGTACATGTCCTTGATGACCTGCCCATTCTTCCATTTCCTGTATGCTTTCCTTTTGCAATTGAGGCATTTTAGAAGTATCTTGTACAGCCACATTGATCTCTTGCCATTCTTCCTGCGCTTCCATCACGTTAGGACAGCTTTGTGTTGGGCTTCCAATGCTGTGCCCCTCAGAAGCTCCCAGCCTGCCTACGTGCCTTTATCCTTCAATCTGTCCTCCCATGACACCATGCCTATTAGCTCCTTGAGTCAAATGAAAGCTGCCTTTTTGAAATCTAGCGTCCTAATTTTACTGACCTCATGCTTTTCCTGTCTCAAAATCTGGAATTCTAGCATATCATGATCACTTCCCCCGAAGTTACCCAGCACCTTCACATCCTCCACCAGTTCTTCCCTGCTGGTCAGGACAAGATCCGAGATAGATGATTCCCTAGTTGTATCCTCCACTTTCTGGAAGAGAAAGTTGTCTTCTACACAAGATAGGAACGAGCTTGACATTTTATGTTTGGCTGCATTGTTCTGCCAGCAGATGTCTGGAAAATTGAAGTCTCCCATCTGGCTATTGAGCTATGCAGACATTTTGCTTCATTTTAGCTCTTTGAGTTCAACACAGCAGAAGGTTGTATTTTAAAGTCACATGGAAGCCCAGGGCCTTTTAGCTGTTGCATTCTGACTGATGATACACCTGAGTTTAGTACCACATTTGAGTTTTGTGGCCCCGTCCATTCGAGTTTAAAATAGATTTTTTGTTTTTATATAGATGGAAGACAGTTTTAATATTAAATTAGCCATACTATAGTGACAAATTTATACATCAAATTCTAAATTAAATCTCAATATTCCCCAGGACTATCAATTTCTACAGCATGACATGAAAATGGAAATGCCCCTGTCACTATATCTGTTTTCACTGGAAGTTGTTTATAGGAAAGTGGAAATGGGAAGCTGTCCAACCAAAACACTAATCTCCATTTTATCCAGAAGTCCAGCAGGCAGTGCCCAATACCAATTGGGTTGTACAGCTCTGGCCCCAAAGAGCGTATAATATAAGGCCCAAACTCTGATATAACCAATGAATAAGAAAACTATTGCAAAAGAGAGAGAAGATCAAGAGTTAAAGCAACAAGATTAAATGGTTATTCAGCCAAGGACATCACACAGCATGGCAAGACAGAAGTGCAGCTGTTTATTTTTCAATAACCAAATGAACAATGTCTGCCTTTAATTCATTGCTATAGATACTGTGACAAACACTTGACCCATGCCTGTGTCTGGCTGCCCAGATACTGTAGCTGCAGTAGCTGGCATAGGCAGTTTTCACTTAATGTTAGTCAGGAAATGCCCCGTCTCTTCACACACAGACTGTACCTCTCTCATCTAGAGCTTTGTCAAACCTTCAAGCTGTATTACTAACCCAGAAGACTCTAAATCTTCAGCTGGTGATTTAGACAGGGGATCACATAAGTGGGATGGGTGGCTGTGCCCACAAAACTTTGGTTCTGTGCTGGCTATTTATTCAGTAGCGGATGTTAAACAAGTATTTATTACAAATTTAAAGTCCTTAACTAGGACCCAGTTAATACAGAGATCCCCTTATTACTCACATAGCACATAATTCTCCCCTGTGTACTGAAAGAAGAATTACATTGCCAGAGACTCTCCAGCAAGACATTATCAGCCGAACGCCTTTACCCGACGACTGCTAAGCTGGTCAGAGCCCAACTATGATGAATGTTGATGCACAGGACACAAAATATGAACCATCTCAGCATATCTATTGTTAGGTAATTAAACATTTTCCATCTGACACACCTTTATGGCATGTTGTCAACATTTTGTGTTGAGCGCCTAAATTTGTGGGGGCCCAAACTGAAGCATCTTAGAAGGGTTCGATTTTAAGAAACAGCTGAGCATCCACCTTCTGAAAATAAATGCTAGTGTACACAATGAGTTTCTCCTGGGAGAGCGCACAGAAGCTCAAGATTTTTCTCCCAGAACAAAAATGGCTGTGCCAGGAAAAAAATAATCCAGGAACAACCAGAGTTACATCATTCCCAGGAGAGTTTCTCAGACAGCGAGCATCTGTACACATTGGGCATTTGTACACATACTTTTTTGTCCCACAATGCGCCAGAGATGCGCTGCTTCGGACTTTGCACTGCACTGCATCATATGCAGTTGTATAATAGGCAAAATGCGCATCAGCATGCAGAAAATGGCGGCAGTGCGCTTTTGAACGAAAGCACCATCTACATGTTTTAGTTCAAAAGCGCACTGCCGCCATTTTCTTAGCACTGCCACACATTTCATCGCTTATAAAACTGCAAGCGTTTCAGTGCCAGGCGCTTTTCAAAGCGACTGGCACTGCGGTGCTTGCACATGTAAAAATGCCCATTCTCTACTGAGAAAGACCACAGCACAGTCCCCAGAGTGTGCTTTGCTCCCTTAACCCCATTTCCCTCCAGGGTCACAATATGTCACTGACTGAACTATGTTCTAGCTGAGGAGGGATCGGAACAAGTTCCCTTCACAATCCCACATTGTGCGAAAGGGAGATACAGGCTGAATGAGCAAATCAGGCCTGCCCTGTACACTGCTGCCATTTGTCTCCAGGCAGAGCAAGGGAGCCTGTAGAAAAGGCTGAGATATGTACAGAGCGGCCCCCTGGCTATACAAGCTCAGCACTACAAGCTCTCTGCTCTTCAGGGGCTCAGCATTTGAAAGTCTGTTCAGGCTCTATCTCCAGGTAAGTTTTCCTACCAGGAATTCTCCCAGATCACTTGAATGTGTGTACACAGCCTAAAACTCCCTTAAAGTGTCTCAGTTTAGACAATGAGAATGAAAGTTTGTTCACTAGCCATGTTAAAAATCCTGCTCGTTAGTTTTCATTCTCTGCCAGTTTTATTTCTCATCCAGATGTTATGACAATAAGTACTACATACATACATTTAAAAAATACCTTTAGTATCTTTTGTTTCTTCTTCTAAAAATCTGTTGTACAGACTTCTGGCCGCAGAGTTCATTGATTTTACTGGCTGATGTAGGATCTTATACTTGCTTATCACAGCCCTGTTCATATCTTCAATAACTCCATTTATTTGATCATATGTTAGACGACCTCGCATATACCTAAAAGACAAATACCAACAAGAGCAAAGTCAGATTTGGAGCACCAAACATTTTGTGCCACTTAGTTCGTCAAGGAGCTCTAGCTTAACAGCCCTTTACATGTCATTCCCAATTGAGAAACTTCTCCTATTCTTGTGTTTATGAATGCACATAATAGCTTATTTTGATCAATCTCTTTGATCCCTTTAGTAATTGAATATCTGGAGGGAAGGAGGGGAAAGCTTGGCAAGAAAGCCTAGATAATAGCAAACTGTCAAATTAAGGTGTGAAAAATACCAGGTGCCTAGGGCTGCCGAAGCATGTAATAAAGGTGATGGTTATTGCATTCTCAAAATTGAGCAGCACATCCAAAACCATGGGAAAAGGTAATTAAAGAGAAACACTTTTTTTATTTCAAAAGGTAATGGCCAACACTACAATTTGGTTCATACTTTGATCCCAAAGGGTCTCCTCCTCTCATCTTTTTAAAATAATTTGTTAATTTTAAGTAATGGCTGTGTTTTGTTAAGCTGGCCACATAGCTTTATTATCACAAGATGTCAAATGCTGAAAGACCATGTAAGCTTGTACAATATTTTTTAAAACTAGTATCAGCTGTGATATTATTTATTGACAACAGCCTTGAGATATTGAAAGTGCAGGTGAGATAATAGAACAGTGATCTCACTTACTACAAGACTGTTCACTATCTATAGATGTAAAGTGAAGCATTCAAGAAAAAGAAACGAACAGTACGTACAAACTGAGACAGTTGTATGAAAAACAGTAAATCCAAGACCTGGGCTAATAGCAAAATAAATAAAAGGCAAAACTGAAAACCCCATGCAATAAAAACGTATGATAAACTCAGACTTAAATATGCAGACAGTTTATGTGGACAGTTTCTCAGTTATTACAGCATATTTTGCAATGACATGTCCTGAAAGACCTGTAATAAGGCATAAACCAGAGCCATCAAGAAATGCCCTACATTCTGCCCTGCCATAACTTATTCATGAAGCTACTGTGAGAAACTATCATTCTTGCTGAGCACTGAATTATGGTTACATATAAAGATTAGTAAAAACTAAAGTACAAGCACAGAAAGAGGGACCATCAATCTAACTGCCCATGCATTAATACCTTCATATGTACCTGTCATACTGGTAAGTCTGGAAAAAAACAAGTTACTATTCTGTAGACAACGGCACTAGTTTCTGGCCTTTTTCTAATTACAAAACCATTCACCAAAATAATTCATACATCTTTCTACTAGTGCTTTGCACTAAGAGAAAAATCTGGAAGTAACTCATTTGGCTCCCTCTGACCAGTGGAAGTAGAAACCCCTCCACCCCTCATTTTGGTTTTTTTTAATCAAGCCTGTGACCTCACCTGGCCATGCACCAACCGAGTCTACAAACTCAAGCTTCAACACACCTAACAATCAGATATCTGGCCCCAGAAGGGTGATTCAAAGAAACAGAGTTCAACATTTCAATTCCCTCCTATACAAGCAATGGCGAGGAATAAGACAGTTCCAAAAACCAGTTCAAAGAGCCTGAATGCTGAACAGGGAGCTGCCCAGAACTATCCAATAAGGCGCACTAAGGGCAGGCTTGTTCTGAACTCCCGTATCACTGGTGCTCAGTCACCTGACTCAAGGCTGCATATTAGACCCTTCCTACAAACTGTGAAAGGGGGCAGAACTGTGCTAGTGATCCCTAGTCCCTGAACTGTGAGGCTGTTTATTATTAGACAAACTTTAGATTAAAAAAAATGCAAATGCATTTTGCTCTGTTGCAAAGTCTCATAGCAATAAGTAGTTTGCATGCTATAGTTGTTTCCTTTGGGGTTTGTACTATATCTGTAAGGCTTGGGAGTGACTAAAGGGGAGGCTGGAGACCATGAAGGAGTGCCCTAGGGAGGGTGCTGTCCTAATGGGTGCCAGTAAGGGATTCACACATTTTGGAGCGCAGTACAGTGAGGCAGGGTTGGGGGCCCAGTGCAGTAAGAGAGAGAGCAGCAGATACCAGAGCCACTCTCGTGTCTCAAGCTGCAGGCTTGGGGCCTGGCATACTCAGACAAGGCTATGGGCCTGGACTGCAGAGACAAGAGCTAGTAGCCCGAGTAGTGCCTTGATGGGCAGGTGCCCCAAAAGGCAGCCTATTGTGGACAGCCAAGGACAAGGGCCTAGAGGGGCAGGGGCTCTCAAAGGTGCCTGTTGGGGACAGGCAAGGGTGAGCACCTGGAGAACTGTACAGAAGGGTGAAGACTGAGTGCATATAGACTGTAAGCTCTGGCCAGAGTAAGAGGGAGTACTGCTCAGATCTGGGTGTGAGCATTGAGCCAGCTGGAAACCTGAAAATGAGCAAGATGGAAAAGGCACTGAAGGTGAACTCTGGTTCTGAAGGCAGCCTCCTAAATATATTCACTTTTACATCAGGGCAAAGCTATAGTGGGGGAGCAAGAGGAGGAGAATGGGTATACTGCATCTACCAAGGGATCTGTAACACAGCTGCCCCAGGACAGACCCTGTTACAACTCTCTACTAAACCCAATGCTATTAGTGTGTGTAAGGCACTATCAGAGTCTGCCTACTGGACCTCCCAGGGATTTTTTACGAGTCTGTGCCTGTGGTTCTCAGACTCAAGGCACCACTCAGAAAATGTCAGCTTAGAGATTGTTTTTAGACTACAGAAAAGTAAACAGAGCAATTCTTCTGGTTGTTGCGAGAGGTCAGAATGGCTTTTGACACTATGGATTTCTATTGAAATCTCTGGGTTTATCTTCTAAACCGGTGTAGGTGTTTGCACACCGAACAGCGCTAATACTATACAGCACCTTGTAACATCCTTAAGAATCTCATGGCACCTTTGCTGCGAATCACTGGTTTAGGCACTGTTCCACCTCGTGTCTGGATAGAAATGGAGCTTGAGGTATAAGGAACACTGCAGTTTAAAATGAAGACACCAAAAGAACGGAGGTACCAAACAAGTGTTGTGGCTGCTGGAGTGGAGGTATTCTAAATCCCCTTTGAGATGTTAGGGCTCAGGTAGAATTTAGGTACCTATTTGGGCATGACATTCACCAATCTTGATCTTGATTTTTTTTAATTCATTTTTCTCCGCAATCTGTGGGGACTGCCATAAAGACGGGGGTTTTTTTAGGAAAGCAGGGTTAATCAAGATTGCTCTATCACACATGAAGGAAAAAAAATCCTTCTAATGGCAAAACCCCAAAAGCAGAAAACATTTTTTCCAGTCACCATCCTCTCAAAATCAAAAATTTAAAATATATCACAAAATCTGAGAAGCTGAAGGGGTAGTCAAGGAAACATTTAATCAGTCTTTAGTTTAAAGTATATGGAGATATCCACTGTGCTGTATCACCTTGTGACAACTAAAAATTATGTCTGTGTGATAAAGGTGCTTGCTGAAGGCTCTATGAAGATTAGACCAAGTGTTTTTCTATCATTTGTTTAGATATTAAGCTATATGTTGTTGCTAAGAGCCTAATTAAAATTTAAAATGTAGTAAGGCCTTGTATAAAGTAAGGCCTAGTAAATTTAGCAAAGCCTTGAAGTAGTAAGGCCTTATGGCGTAGTTAAAATTAACCTTATCAAAGGAATGCAAAGCTTGTAACTGTTATTGGTCAGTCTAAGGAGAGTTGAAGTAAAAAGAATCTGAATGGCTGTAACTTATCAGCAAAGCCCAAAAATTATAAATGGGCTGGAACATCCGGAAATCATTCAGAAGGAAGATGTAGCTCTGTAAAAAAAATACTAATTTAAGATTAGCTGCTGGCCTGGATCAGTGGCCCCATGGACCTCGAGGAGCCCAAAGACTGAATACCAGGGTCCTTCCTGGTACCCTGCAGACAGCACTGATCGGGGACACCTGACTTCGCTGAGCTTTGCAAAAGAGAAACTTGTTGTGCATCAGGCATCAGAGGGGACTCCCAATAAGTTGCCAACACAAATTATTCTCGTCTGTCATTGTTTGCCTTGTTACTACACGTAGCTGTGTTTTTGTTGAGTCAATAAACCTTTCTTACCTTTCTACTCCCCGACCACACTCTCAATCAATCCCGAGCCCTTCACTGGCAGCTGGAAGACACCTCAGTTCTCAGAAAGAAGTGGCTTGACTTAGTTTCAAAAGTGTTAAGATAAAATGTAAATTTCTCATTGCAAGAAGAAGTTTTTTGGGTAAATGTGATATCTTGTATTAAACCAACTAAATAGTCGGAAAAATTGCTCTCTGCAAGCTTTTGGGTACAAACACTCTTCTTCAGGCAGAAGGAGAGTCATTGCAAGAAGACACTCTCACTGATCAAGCTACTTTTAGATCTGTGCCCAAATGCAGCGTGTACCTTAGCAAATCTGCTGTGGTGTTCTAAGTGAGTGGAGATTATACTGTGCCAGTAAGTTTCTAAAAATTATTAGCAGCAGAGTCCCTCATGCATTAGGAGCATAAAGGGGCTGGAAAGCAGATGGATTTTGTCAACCAAGAGCTCCCACAGCCTGAGGGAGCTATCAGCAGATGTAAAACCAGGGATCTCTGACAGAGAATGCTTTACGACTTGCTTTATAGAGCACATTATAGCACAGGGGTGGGCAAAATACGGCCCACAGGCCGGATCCAGCCCACAAAGCCATTCTGTCCAGCCCATGGGGCCCCTAAAAAAATATAGAAAATTAATATTCCTCTGCCCTTGGTTCCTGTCAAAAATCACAGGAACCAAGGGCAGTAGGGCCCAGGGGAAGCCTGGTGGGCTTCAACAACAGTGGGGCCCGCCCCGCCCTCAGCCGGGGCTTCTCTCCTGGGAGCACGTGGCTGTCCTGCACCAGAACTGCAGGTAAGTGGGGGGAGGGAGAAGGGCTGGAGGGGGGGCGGGCAGGGAAGGAGTGCGGGGGGGGGTGGGGAAGCGGCCCCTTTCCTGCCCCATGCTGCAGCTGCTCACAGCCCACATGGGGCTGCCTGTGCCTGCTCCAGACAGCCCTGCAGGCTGCAAGTGGCTGCAACAGTGAGCACTGGCCATGGGACGGGGGAGGAGCCGCTCCCCCCCGCACTCAGCTTTTCCCTGAGCTCCTTCCCTGTGCAGAGAAAAGTGGCCCCTTGCCCTCCCCATGGCCAGCGCTCCCTGCTGCATGCACTCGCAGTCCACACGAGGCTGTCTGGAGCAGCCACAGGCAGCCCCAAGCCATCTGCGAGTGGCTGCAGCACAGGGCACTGGGCATGGGGCGGGTGACGGCCAGGCGGGGGGCTGCCCATGCCTGCTCCAGACAGCTCCACGGGGGCTACGAGTGGCTGCAGCGGGCAGCGCTGGCCATGGGGTGGGCGAGGGGCTGCTTTTCCTTGTGCTCAGCACCAGCTTTTTCCCTGCTGACAAACAGGGGGCTGGGCATTGCCCCCCACCTGTACTGCAGGGCTGGGAGGCACTGGGAGTGAGTGGGCGGGGAGCCAGCGGGAGCACAGGGCCCACACCAGCACCCTGGGGCTAGTGCCAGCAGGGCCCAGAGCAGGGTGGCAGGAGCGCAGGGTCCCATCCGGAAGGGGCTCTATGGAGCCGGGCTAGCTCCCCCGTCTCCCTGATGATGCAGCCTAGACTAGCTCCATAGACCCCTGCCAGACTGCGCCCCACTTCGGGCCCCACTGGTGCTGGCCCTGGGACATTGGTCCCAAGACATTGGGACATTGGTCCCAAGATGGTGACCAGGGGGCGGGGCACCTGTCAAGGGATGGGGCTACCCATGCAGCCCTCCCCAGCCTGCCAAAACTGGGTAAGCGGCCCTCTGCCCGAAATAATTGCCCGCCCCTGTTATAGCAGATCCTGAACTGCCCTATTATTACAGATCAGCCCAGAGAATCAGACTGACAAAACTTTCTGCCAAACTCTGCCTCCTCACTCCTCTGAACAGTGCATCTAGGTTCAAGAGGAAATTCTGGTTCAATCTAATTACTGGACTGTATTTCTAAACCTAATCTATCAGGATGTGCAGAACTAATTAACAGAACATCACTGAAAAGAAATGGGAGTTTGGCTTGGCATGGGCAGGGGTCACAACATTTTGCAACAGAGGGCCACTTTAAAGGAGCTTAACTCCAAACGTGGGCCACTTCCAATCCAACACCGCCACCCGAGCTGGGGCTGCAGTCACTGCTCTCTCCCCTTCCCCTCCTCATGCCACTGCTGCCACGTTTCTCCACTGCCAAAACACCCAAGCCTCCCAAGCTCCCCAGGGGCTCCATGGGCTAAATTTGGCCCACAGGCCATAGATTCCCAACCCCTAGGCTAAAGCATCTGACACATGCATTTTATATTGTTGGCTTTCTTTAAGGTCTTAATTTAAGAGGCAGGCCACTTCAAAGGTAAACAACATACAAATACTCGCTCGTTTTAGATTAACTGTAATGTTAATGCTGAGATTTTAATTGCACAATAATTATGAGTCTTGATTCTGCCCTTAGTACACCACTAAATATTTTATTCCGGTACTTCAAACATAAGCAAGCATGTTTATGTGACGATAATTAAAGCAGGGCAGACACCTTTGAGACTAACAGAGGCACAAGCTTTCGTAGGTGACATATACTTTGTCAGCGTATGCGCATTCCTAGCCGCTCCACAGAAGCTAGAAATATGTCCTCTCTCTACTGATGAATGAGTAAAATAAGAGACATCGGCACTGGATTATAAAACATTAATGTAATGTCTCCACTGCCCAAAGTATTCTCCAAAGAGAGGTCACATGCCCTGGTATTTAAGTGCCCCATCCCACAAGTCCACACCGAACACATGGGCATGATTCCTTTTTGGGAGGAGGCCCAACATGGAAGAGTAGGATCAGTGGGACCTCAAGATCATCTATGGTTAGAGCAGTATTTGTCAGGAATAGTCTAACCAGTTCTGAAAAAGCCTCCAATGACAACCTTCCTAGGTAACCTCATGGTACTTAACTATCCTTATAGATTACATATTAGGAAAAACTTTTCCTCTAAATATTCCTTGCTACAAAATTAAACCACTTACATTTTGCCCTACCCACAGTGGCCATGCAGAACAAGGATCACCATCTTCTTTATGAAACATTCTTTTCTAAATTAAAAGATTCAGTCTTCTCCTTTCTAAATTAAATAAACACAACTATTTCAACCTCTTCTCAGAGGCTGCATTTTCTAGAACTCTTATTATATCTAGGTTGCATACCAAAAATTTAACACTGAGAAAGTTATAAATAAGAGTATGCATTTGGTCTGAAAATGTTCTCTCAGCCTTATGTCATCTTACCAAAACAGCACTGTATTCTTTCCAGATCATTAGTATTCTATCCAGATCACAGAAACATTATTCTAAAGGAAAGATGAGACATAAATTTGAACTCTGAGTCACTTTAATATCTACTAGTGGTTTGACACAGAAATTATCTATTAAAATTAGATAAACCTGGAATAGTAGCAGATTAACCACTAAGGGTTTCCTACTAATCCCACTCAGATGGGCTTTACTCAAATTCTTCGTAAATTCACCAGGCACTTAATCTGGTTTCTGACCCTTTGAAGTACAGTTTGAGCACAATAGTACTTGACACAATAAAACGTAATATGCATGGTCCTATTACAAAGCTTATAGACAGATCAAAACCTTCAAATTCAAGGGCAGCTATGCATTAAAAAATAAAACCAGACTGTTTGTGGGCAGGGAAGCACTCAATGGATAGGGTTCTCATCTGGGATCTCAGTATAAATCATTAAGTGCCCAGAAAAATAAAGTGTTTGGAGATTTCCTCAGCTTCAGATTAGACCACCTGGGGAGGAAGAACCAGCAGCATACCTACAGGCTGGGGAACTCCCTTCTCATCAGCACAGAGGCAGAAAAGGATCTTGGAGTCATTATTGATGCCAGAATGAACGTGGGCCGACAGTGTGGGGATGCGGTCAGGAAGGCTAACTGCACTTTGTCATGCATCCACAGATGCATCTCAAGCAGGGCCGCAAGTTCTGGGTGCTGCACTTCAGGAGGGATGTGGACAGCATGGAGAAGGTCCAAAGGAGGGCCACCTACAAGATCAGGGGGCAGCAGGACAGGCCCTATGAGGAGAGGCTACGGGACCTGGACCTGTTCAGCCTCCACAAGAGAAGGCTGAGGGGGGATCTAGTGGCCGTTTACAAACTAGTCAGAGGGGACCAGCAAGCATTGGGAGAGTCCCTGTTCCCCCGAGCACTACCAGGAGTGACAAGAAATAACGGTCACAAGCTAGCAGAGGGTAGATTCAGGCTAGATATCAGGAGGTGCTACTTCAGTCAGGGTGGCTAGGATCTAGAACCAACTTCCAAGAGAAGTGGTGCTGGCTCCCACCCTGGAGGTCTTTAAGAGGAGGCTAGATGAACACCTTGCCAGGGTCGTTTGACCCCAGTAGTCTTTCCTGCTACCGCTGGGGGTCAGACTTGATGATCTGCTCAGGTCCCTTCCGACCCTACCAACTATGAAACTGAGAGACAGAAAAAAAAAATTTTCTGCGAACCAGAGCTCTGAGCCCTTTGGATAAAGTGGGATGGAAATCTAAACAATAAGTATATAAATAATCAAACTTCGTGTTGACCCAACTCATCTCCTATGAAGCACCGTGCACACCTGTTTTAGGGGTGCACCGATAAAGATTTTTTGGACCGATACCGATTCGATTGTCGATATGCAACCCAGCAGCTTGGAGAGCAGCGTCCAGCTGATAGGCCTGTTGGGTGCAAGGGGAGGGGGGGGAGC
Source organism: Alligator mississippiensis (assembly GCF_030867095.1). Taxonomy (NCBI): domain Eukaryota; kingdom Metazoa; phylum Chordata; order Crocodylia; family Alligatoridae; genus Alligator; species Alligator mississippiensis. The sequence goes on from NC_081826.1 coordinate 288,307,373, forward strand.
ACCATTGGGGGGGGGGGTCAAATCAAGGCCTCCATGGTGAGGAAGGGAATGGGGCTGGGACAGATGCTGCTCAGCCGGGGCAGGGTGGGGCAAGCCATGGGATGGAGCTGCAAGTGGCTTGTCTACCGGGGGGGGCTCCTGCCACTGTGCACACTCCTGGGAGAGGCATGTGGAGCATCCCCCTGGATCTGTGTGCAGGGCAAGGGCGGGCTGCTACTGTGCACTCGGGGCCAGCACCAAGCTGTTCCCGGTGGGCGTCTGTGCCAGGGCTGCGGGCAGGTGGGGCGAGGCAGATGACACTGGGAGGAGGGGAGCTACAGCGAATTCTGGGGTGGCTGTAGTCTCCCCATGGTCCTGCCTCCCAGTGCTGCCGTCGCCCGCCCTGAGCACAGCCCCAGCCCAACCCCTCTCCAGGAAGAGCCCGGCACTGTTCTCGACCCTGAGCACGCAGCCCACCCTCACCCCACGCACAGATCCAGGGGGCACATGCCCCCTATGCCTCCACTGGGGGTGCATGCAGCAGCAGGAGCTGTCCCACCCCCATGCCCTCTGGACAAGCTACTCACAGCTCTGCCCTGCCCTGGCTGGGCAGAGCATGCCCCAACCCCACTCCCTCCCTCACCGTAGGGGCCTCGATCTGCAACCCCCATCCCCCTTTCCACACCAACAGACTTACCAGCTAGACATTGCTCTCCGAGATGCTGGGCTGCATTCCTGGCCTTGTGCATGCTATGGTTGCACACATGCATGTGGTATTTATTGGCAACATTATCGGCCACATCAGCCAAAAAAGCCAATTGCCAATAATGTCAATTTTCATTTTATTGGTGCTGATATGATATGGACTGACATATCAGTGCACCTCTAACCCGTTTTGCTAAAAGACAAATAATTCTGTTACCCAACACCTGCAAACAGTGGAGAAACAGTCTGAGAAACATATATTCACCACTGGTCAGTGTGGGAAGTGCTCCCATAACAGAACCTGTTTAGTTCTTCTGCAAAACATTTAAATGCTCTCAGGAAAGGTTTTCTAGTTTTGTAGGAAAGCACATAATAGGCTGCATAAAAAGGAAGTGGAATCTCCTCTGCTGGAGGTTTCTAAGGCTAGTTTAAATCAACTGCCAGGGGGATGTAAGGGCACCTATCCTGTCTCAGCACAGGGAAGTGGACTCCACGATCTGTTTAGGCCCCTTCCAAACTAACATTTCTATTTAATAAAGATTTATTATTCCCATTTTTATAGAGAAGAGAAACCATCATGTAAGTTTGAGGTGATCTGCAAAAGAAAAATATTGGATATGCCTTTTTACTTGTAAACTATGTACACAAAAAGACCTTTTTAAAAATTCAGCATTGCAGCCAGCTCCTTCAATTGCAGGTTGAGATGATTAACAGTGAACAAACCCGAAGCCTCCCAAAGGTTTTCCACAAACTACAACAGCAGCAGATTTCACATTCCTAAAATGTATTTGGTAAACACGGAACAATCCTTCCAATTTCTGCCTGTAAAGCAGTGAAAAACAACACACAAAGCAAGTATTTTTCCTCCTGTGCAGGTATTTGTCCACGGAAGACAAATATATCCTAGGGTGGGATTTGAAGTCACAAGATTCTGGTTCCCAATCCTATTCTGAGGCTGCAGCTCTAGTCACTAGTATTGCTTATCCAAGACCAAACTCGTAATAGGAGAAAGAACTCTGCATTTTAAGCAGTAGCTCAGTGTGTAATCACTGGAGGACAAGGTAGAGGAAAGCTGTAGCACAAGCAGTAACGAGTTCTCTTACCAACAGAGGGTGGGATTGCAGCCAGACAAGGTCATCAATTCTAAGGAAGCTGCTCAGCAGCAACACTGCATTAAGTGTCTGTGACATGTACTAGAAAGAAATGATTGCTGGTCCAGGGCTTTTTAAGCTTCCAAAAACAGCTGAGTGAAAGCAGCACCCAACTGACTGTTCATACCGTGCACCAGGCTATATTCCAAAGCTCAGATGTGAAAATAACCTTACAGCTCTTCACCACTACCCCTCCATGACAGCAAGACAGCCTGCACAGCTGTCGTAGTTTCAAGAGGCTTTAGTATAATCATAACACCTGAAATAAGCCCTGTAGTTCATGTAACCAAACTCAATTTTGGCTTGCTAAAGAAAAGGTTCCAGATTACAAAATAATGACACTATTAAAAAAAAAAACTAAACACATGTGTCTGAAAGAAATCCTTATATATTAAAACTGATTTCTTTTAAATTACTAGCTCAAACCCGCAAAACATTTGCAATTCAAGTTTTCTTGCAAAAGTATTTCTTTAAATACAGGATTTTTAATTATCCTTTGACCGAATACTTTAACAGAATGAAAACTTCTCACCCTCAAAAAGGGTGCATAAAGCTGTCCATGTGTAAACACAGATATAGGAATATAAATACACATGTTGTCAAAAGTCTGGCCTTGTAATTTGTTTATAGTCACAGAATAAGAGGGCCTTTGTACATGTGACCGAGGGCCCTTGTACACATGAGGAAATTGCCCCTTTTAGTGGTTTAATTGCCCTTTTTAACAATTTAATTGCATAATAGCATACACTTTTGGTGGCATGTTACGATTAAATTTCATAACAGCATACATGTTCGGCAGCATATTTTGATTTAAATGACTATTTTACACAGAAAACTAAAACAAATCCCATGTACTTTAGTTTGCTATGTAACAAATTACAGTGGTATTCTTCACGTGTACAAGGGCCCTATCAAGAGAAGGCGGTGGAGACGGTGCGCGGGCTTCTGGAAGCTCAGGCATGGCCAGGGAAACTCAGGCTTGGTGGGCTTCCAGTGCCCCATGCACCATCCCTGCCACCTTCTCCGGCTGTCAGCACACCCAGCCACCCTCCTGCCACGTTGCCAGGGCAGAAAGCCCATGCCCAGGTGGCGGGAATGGTACACTGGGCATTAGAAGCCCGCCAAACCTGAGCTTCCCTGAGCATGCCTGAGCTTCCAGTGCCCCATACCCTGTTGGATCTAGTGGGTGATACCTGAGAGATGGGGCTGCACCCACGCAGCTAGCACCCAGCCCAGGTCGCCCCAGGGGGCACCGCCACTGCACAAGACAGCACCAGGCCCCCCAACAGCTCAGGGGCTGTGCGACCCCACGGCAGCTCGTGAGGCAGGTTCCGTCAAGGGAAAAAAAGGGGAAAAAAACAGCAAGCAGCAAGAGGCCTGATCTCTGTGGGTGGGTCACGCAGACCCCTCTGCGGTGGTAGCACCCCCCAGGCAGCACCCACCCGCTGGCACCCTGCCTGGGCAATCCCAGGGGGCTTTGCCGCCGGGGTGGGAAGCACCAGGGCCACCCACAGCTCACTCCTAGGCTGCAGGAGAAGTGAGCAGGCTCCAGGAAATGAATTGGACAGAGGCCTGCATGGCCCCCCACCCCCAGGTTGGGGTCCAGCTACCCACCTTCCCCCCCCCCCCCCCCCCACAGCCTTGGGTCCAGACCCACTCCCTCCCTTCCCCGCCCACCGCTTCAGGCCCAGGCTCATTTCCCCCCCTCCTCTCCATCGTTTCAGGTCTGGTCCCCAGCCTGCCTCCAAGGATCGGGTAGGGTCCAGGAGGGAAGCTTGCACGTGGCGGCGGCAGGTGGCCATGGCGTGGTGGTGGGTGGCCGGCAGGCAGCCGTGCCCCGCCACCAGTAAACACCCCCCTCACCCCCCCGCCGACTGGTGGTGGGGCCCACTCCGGCCCCTCAGTTTCTGCTGTCATGGCAGTGCTCCACCATGCATCTGTCTGTGCAGAGCATTCTGATTGGCTGCCGAGACAACCAACCAGAGTGCGAATAAAGCTTTATGGATCGACAGACAGACAGACAGACAGACAGACAAAGGCTTTTACAATATTAGAATTTTTTTCATTTTGGAGTTTGTATTTTAAAGTTCTTTCAGCTGAAACAACAAAAGCTTACTTTATTATAAATTACCGGTACAAACAGGAAATAACGGGAAGCAAATAATAATAATAATAATTTGTTTCTGTTCCACACCATTTGAAAGGGTACAATGGAAAGCTTTGTAAAAAGAGTATCTTATATTAAAATTTATCATGTTCTTAATGATATAAAAACCATTCACCAGCACCAAAATCTGGTGGCATTGATACCAGCCATGGTTTCCTTCTACAACAAAAGGTAACAGGTACAAGACTCTCTACCATTTGACTTTGGGGCCCAGGAAACTGCTTATGCAGAGTCAACAGTCCCTGATTCTCAGCACTGGACCTGGTTAACCAAGAACCATTTTGTTTAAGCTGGACCTTCAGGGCTGGTTTGGAAAGATGCAAGCATGTACTTTCTTTGTACAGAACTGGGCACAGAACTGCAGAGCAAGTGATTCTCCAGAGGCAACTTCTGGATCTTCCATACAAAGTTCAGCTAACCCAGATGGATCTAGGAACCTCAGTGTTGCACATACTGGACACAAAACCAGATAAGCAGTGCAAGGACCTCAGCATAAGATCCACTGAACCAAATGGATCCAGAGACCATACACAAGTCACACTCCAAAAGCAATTGCCTTATAGCACCAAAACTGATAAAGCAGAACAAACCTAGGGATTAGTGTCAGTTTTACCAAGTGGACTATGCTGAACAAATTTCAAAATTCAACAATACATTTACAGTGCCTGACTTGGATGACCTAGCCTCAGCTTCCTCCAAAAGTATTCAGGCAAAATAGCCTTCCTACTTTTTGTGGCGCCAAATGATGTCTGCGTCCTATGGGTCTCTCTCTCCCACCCACCCCCACCACTTTTAAAGAAAGCTGACTACCTATAACAAACAGCTTCTAATGGGCAGAAGAGCAGGAACTGAGGGTACTGAGAATAAATCCCAGCTAACTACACCTTTGATAATTAGGAGAAATTAAAAGGTTGAGGCCACACCCCCTTTTGTGCCCTCAGAACCATCCATTAGGATGTATAAGGCTGAGTGGCAAAAACAACGTGGTCTACCACAAGATTTGAAGAACTGGGAACATGCAGGAATCATATAAAAATGATTTTTTTTTTAAATGAAACATGGACTTTTACAAGTTGTCTAATGAAATTCACAAAAGGGGAGTTCATTGATATTTTTCAAAAGACTGAAAATATTTGTGGAAAACTGTCAAGATTGCACAAAGCACTATATTTGGGAGGAAAAAAGCCTTTATCATATATTATAAAATAAATTGAAAAAAACCTGAAGAGGCTTAACCAACTCCAGTGACTAGTCAATTTCTAGTAGTGTGCAAAAACATTTTCCTGGTCCACAAAAATTTCATAATTTTTCCCCCTGTCCTAATTCAGGATAAAATCTTTTTTAAAAATGTGTAAAATAACAATGAGGTTAATAAAAACATTGTTTCAAAAATCTTAAAACCTTTCATTTATCTTCCTCCATTGTAAGTATAAATTACAACTTTGAAATAAACCCAGAAACCTGCTGGTTTTCAAGGCACATTATGAACCAGAATGTTTTGATATAAATGACAATTGTTTCCAAATGAAGGATTTTTATTATTTCACTGAAACACCTTTTAATTCACTGAAACAAATTCTCTTTTTGTTTTTGCAAATAGCACTTGTTTTGATTAATTGACTTTTTCCAATGAGAAAACACTATATCAGAAAGCTCCCAGACAGGTCTTTCAGCATCGCAAATACTGCTGCATTACACTAGTTAGCCTTTCAGGTGGATTTTTAAATGGTTCATAAAATATATCTGCAAGTCTTTTGTCATGCAAGAGCTCACTTTTCCTAGACCAGAATTTTGCTCCCAATTTAGTCAGTCAGAGTTCACGAGAAACTTGCTTACTTACGCAGGAACGTTTTCAAATTCTTCTGCTGTTATTATGGGCGCTTCTTTAATAAATTTTGGCTCTTTTACAGATTTCTTTGCACGTTCAGGTTCTGTGCTGTTGCTCTGTTCTTCAGACTTTCCAAATAGTCCCGTGGTACTGTTAAGTGATTGAAGATTAGGTATTTAAGTGGATAAGCAAATGTGCACACAGGAACAAGATGCATTTACTCAGCAGTAGAAATAAATTATGGCTGATATTACGTCATACAACCAAAAATTTACAATCCCCTCCCAGGATTTTTCAGGAAAAAAATTGTCTTCATTAATCTATACCATAGTTTACTTCATTATACTACTTTTTTTTCTGTTAGGCTGTGAACAGATAAATTGAAAGCAATTCAACTGCAAGACAGAGCAACTAGAATTTCAGTATGCTATTGTATTTCACAAAACAAGAGACTGATTCATAATTTAGTCCTGACTCACAAAGATGAACCAAAACATAGAGCTATTAATATAAACCATCCAATTCTAAACACCTTAAACCTCTTGGAACCATAGGTCTAAATCTTGGCAAGGCTGACTCATCCACTTACTATCTGATCTGTTGAATGAGATCTGAAAAGCCAAGACCTACATGAACACTAAAAATCCCACAGAAACTCTGCATGGATTTGCCCCCAATTCCAACCCTCCACTAGCTCAATATCCATAGGGAAAAAAAATCTCTCCTCTTCCGCTGTCTGCCTAGATGCTATATTCCTTTCTATACATCCTAGACAGCAATGCACAGAGAGGAAGTAATTTCACTGATTTATGTAGTGTTTGCTAAGTGCACTTAAGTGCTAAGTTATTCTATGGGGGGTGAAAAGTGCTGTGTAAACATAAGAAATGATTAAAGCAGTGGTAGAGGTCCAATGTTCAGTTTTGGCCCATTATACAGTATCTCACCATAAAAGACATCTTGTAAAAGAGCTGCTCTCACTCCTCCAGCATTCTGCCATTATGCCCAAACTCTAACCACCCCTACACCTCGGAGTAACCACTGACCCACCAGGCCCTCAAGTGCTTCTGCTTCAGACTAATCTTCCTCCATGCTGCTACATGCTCTGCTCTTGTTAAATCTCAGAGAGGCTATGGGGACCAGGGAAGGTGGCAAGGAAGAGAAAATGATGAACCAAAGACAAGAAGGGGCAGGACAGTGGAAATAGAGTCCATACCAAAATCTGGATCTAGTGCATTCCTCAGGGCTTCTGAGGGACAGGCAGCAGAGTGAAGTGCCCTGAGCAGTGGGAGCTTGTGGGGCTATAGCCACCCCAAAATTTACCTTAGCCTCCCTATAGCCACCCTGCCCAGTGCAGTAAGGTTGAAAACCTGTGCTTTACTGAATCAAACATTTGGGGTATCATGGTACCCTTCTCCTCAGGGAAAGTCCTTTTAAAGCTGCAATGTGGGATGGAAACTATGGGAAATTCCAAAGCAACCAGCTCCAGGAATAAGGAAACAAGAACTCACAACCCCCTCTCCCCATACCTCATCATCCCCCATCTTGGTTGGAGAGCAACAGTGGCAGCTCAGAAGCAGGGGGCAAGAAAGCCCATCCCAACACCTGCTGATCCTGCCAGCACCCCCCTCCCAGTTGAGCCTGGGACCCCACTGTCAGTAAGAGGGAAGTGAAAATGAGCAGGTGGCTTTCCATGACCAGGTGGAAAAGCAGGGGAGTTCTTAGGGGGCCCCGCTCTCTACCCAGACCCGCAAGTACCATGAGCATTGTGTCATATCGTTTCTGCTCCCCCTGGCAACCCTTCTATGCTTCACTGTGCTCCTGCCCCAAATGAGCCTGGGACTCTGCCAAGTGGGGTCCAGACTGTTCCACCCACACACCTGCGCACCCCCAGTCAACCAGACAGATTTTGGTAAATCTAACAGTGTTCTTCATTGAACTCAAATCAGTCAATGTTTTTGAGAAGCAGGAGCCTCTAGGCAGGGATCCCAGAATCACTTGGGGTGGGAGTAAGTAGCCAGATGTTCAGAAGGGGCCACATGGCCTCCTATTTCTGGTTTCCAGGGGGCTGGGGGCTTTGGAGGGCCCCCCACGAGAACTCAGTTTTTTGCCTGCACTGGTATTTCCATCTCCCTGCCATGGGTCCCTTTGGGCTGAGAGTTGCATCTCTTTTGGACATGCCAACTGAAGTCTTTCTGGTTTGACCTACTGACAAGCCAACCTAGATTTTCTATTTTAACCCTCAGTAGCTTCTTCAACACAGTTCCCTCCAAAGGGGAAGTAAATATAGGTACATTAACTCAGATAAATCAGCTGCGATCTGTTTGGGCAGAATTAGAGCCATAAATTTTTATCCCCAGTCTGACAGATGCAAAAGAACTAGATGATTTTGTAAAATGCTATGTTGAGGGGGCAGGAATATCTTGGGAAATATTGCTCAAATTACAGCAAATCTGACTTGCTTCTTGTTTCACCTCCTTGCTATCCACAAGGCACTGAAAATTTAAAGAGTCTGATTCAACAAAGGAATTTTAGAGCACTTACAATATGTAACTTTTAAACAAAAAATGACACTAAGCTTTAAGTATAGCAGTACTGGTTTGCAGCTCAAAACACCACTTGCTGTCACCGTAGGAGGTTCCCTGTAGAGCTCCCATGCCATTATTGGCCTGGCCTCCCACTGCTTTTTCTCATGGGATCACCATGTAAATAACAATACCTTGTAGCAACCATTACCACTGCAAAGCTAAAACATCCATCCTACTTTATATACAACTCTGGGTCCCAAAGTTTTGCATTTAACATGTCATATTAGCAGTACAGTAATTTTCACACAGCCCATTTCAACGGCAGTAGGAAATTCATATAGACAAGTATTACATACCAGCTTTGGTTTGTTTTGGGTAGGTGAGGAGGAATATTTTCACACAGGTGCAGCACTTCATTATAGTCCCTCTCAGCAGACTCTTGGATCTCCTGAAATAAAGAACACTGGATTTTTTTCAGGAGTTTGAAGTCACTGAAACATGAATCAAATGAGAGTCTAATGTCTAGAGGGCATGAAAATGGTCTTTATCAAATACACTGACTGACAAACTTTCCCAGTTCTGGGCTATTTCCTCTAATCCCAACAGCAATCAGTGGAACCCAAAAAAACAACTGCTTCTCATTCAAAAGAGCTGATCCAGATAGAGGGGAAAGACAAAAAAAATAAACCTGGCTGCAAAAGTGCCACCTGCACTAGAAAGTTTTACTAATAAAACTTGCCTTCTTTCAGAACATTTTGGTATACAACCATACTTCTATTATGTGCTCTATATAAAATGCTGAATTATGTCAGTCAACCTGACACCTCATGGATAGCCAAAAACTCTTCAAGACCCAGACGAGCCCTAAGGGAAGAACTCAAGGAAGTCAGAGAGGTGTTTTAGTGCATGGTGCTCTCTATCCCATTTCTCCTCCCTCTCTAGCTCTCTGTCTCTTTCTCTACCCTGTGTGTGTATGGGTAAAGAATAGGGACCTACTGAGTTCACAGCAGAAACAGGGCACACTGCGGTCCTTTAATCTTGCAGGTTGCCCCGTGCACCCTCTCCGCTGCTGATTGGTGGAGGGGCTCCACTTACAGCTTACCCCTGATTGGCGAGGAGGCGAAAAATGTAGTTTTAAATATGGCACCACTGTTGCCTCCCACCACTGACTGGCTGAGGGCCCTGCTGCTTCCTGCTGACTGGCAAGGAGGCAAAAATGTGTTTAAAACAGCACTTTTCATTTCCCTGCCAATCAGGAGGGAGCAGCGGGGCCCCTCCCTCTGCCGATCAATGGTGGGGGGAGAGGGAGGGAGAGAGGGGCTCACGGGAGAACATACAAGAATAAAGAAGCTGCTGCGCACCCCACTTCCGTGTAAATTTGGTAAGTGTGAGGCTTCAGCTGGAGTAAGGTATCCAGTTTTGGGAATCATATTTGTGGAAAGACATAGACAAATGGGAAAGAATCCAGCAGAGAGGAACAAAAATGATTAGAAGTTTTGGAAACATGATGGATGGGGAAAAGGCTGTAAGAACTAGAATTATTTAGTCTAGGATTTAGTTTTATGATTCTTTGTAAATAACACGAACCTTCTCTAACCATCCGACCTTAACATCAGCCCCTTAGTGATGCATGAAAAAGTATGCCTTCCTGCTCACATACTCAGAAGCAGGATAGGCAGAATTTGGATATTTCTTCCACCACAATTTTCATTGAATCCCTCTTAGTTCCTGCATAATGCCCACTTACAATCTTATAAGACAGGACACACTCAATGGCCTTGCACATGTAGAAGACACCTGCACCCACTGGACATTCTTCAGCACCAAACTGATTGCCCACAAGCTGCTATAAATCCAATCTTGCAAGCTTCCAAAGAGCTACTGCACCCCCCTTTTCACTGTAAAAGCAGCTTTCATTTTGGTGCATCTCAGCTCAAAGATTGAGGCAAGCTCAGCAAATGACTCCAAGAATGTGGCCCTCTGTATATCCTCTGCTGACTGTCTAAAATCTACACCACAATCTAATCCCGTCCCCGCCCCCTCACTGTGCTCAATTCACAGACCCAGGCACGCTGTTCCATACAGTGTAGCTGGTCACTGTGTGCCTGCGGCAGCTTGCAGTTTTCACTCACTGTCAATCATCTACTTCTTCTCAAAATTATCATTTTCACTGATGAACAACCAGCTGTTGTGGTAAACAAATTTCTGCAATACACAGAATGAGACATGAGAAATCTGCTGATTTGTTCAGTGTCTGTGCTTCTGCCAGCAAGATGGGAGATGCATTGAAAGAGTATGAGGATCAGATTATGAGGTCTAAAGGAAGAGCTGTGGGGAATGAATGAACCAGCACAAAAAGAAAAGTTATGGAATAGGACAGGGGGAGCTGTGGGAACCCAATTCCCAGGAAACGCAGCCAGATGTACATGCACTCTAACAGGGCAGCAGTCATAACACTTTCTAATGCAGACATAGGCTTAAAAAAGTCGAGAAAGAGCTCCAAAGGCTTCATGTTAACACGCAAATGCACCCAGTGTTGGTCTGAGGCCACAGACCAAGACTGACCATTCTGGACATTTAGAAATAATTCTGCATGTTATTTCATTCTGCACCATTTCATTTTTGTTCCTGCCTTTTTATGACTAAATTCTGTCATTTCATTTAGACAGGAACTTAAGTTTTTGAAGGGTTTACCTCCACCTGAAGTTATAATCTCAAGTGACAATTTCCACAACAATGAATTGCTTTTAAAGACTCATATTTTCTACCAATACCAGCAGAAACTCTTGTAAACAAGATTTCATTTGCAATAAATTGATAGAGGGTTGCCAGAGTTAGTACATCAATATCAGAGTACATCAACATATGTAGTACATCAATATGGGGAGAGGAGAGTGAAAATTAGGCAGTGAGGTTTTACACAATGGATGCATTTTATATTACTGGCCAGTTCTGATTTGGTGGCAGACTGCCATTGTCCTTTGGCATCCTAAAGGGTCTTTTTTCATTCATGATTTCATCATTTCTTCGCAATTCCCCTTTATTAAGTTTGATTATGATGAAAAGTTAAGAAAAAAAAAAGATGAGATAGTATTGTCCTGATGAACTATAATCATCCCCAAAAATATATGAGCAGTACATTAAAAAAGGTCACAGGGCTAGCACATACACTGAACTCTGGTGAACACTAAAGCATGAACAAAAAAAGGTATACAAATCTTTTCATGCTGACAACACTGTCAGTTGGAAAAATATTCTATGTAGCGACATATATGTAAATATGAAATATGCCCGTTGGCTTCAAAATTACTCAGGGTTTGCCCAGGTCAAATGGATAATTAAGGACACACATTTCACAGCAGCTGAGCTCGCTATCAGTTTTTTGCAGGGGGAAGGGGAGAACAAAAGTCACCTGTGTTAAGAAGAAAGAAGCGCTAATTTGTAGAGGACATTTCCAATCTAATTATGATAGAAAAGCCTGAACTGAAGCCCACTGGCACATTCCCCAGGTTCACAAACACCAGTCATCATAACTTCATTATTGCAATTAATGCACTATATTCATCAGTGGTACTTGCTTTCTGTAACTTCCTTATTAACTCAAAGACATAACACTTAAGAAGCCAAGTTTTGTCTGAGCAACTCCTCTGAAGCTTCCATTTATGTATTGAGAAGCAATCTTAAACAAAATAAGATTACCTTAAGTGTATTTTTCAGTTTTTCTTGATGCTGAACTTCTATTTCCATTCTATTCAGGAGTTCATTTAAAAGAGACATCTCATGTCCAATTTTACATAGCACAGATTTCAAGGATGGCTCCTGATCTGTCAAAGAGGGACAAAGTACAAAATAAAAATAAACCAACAGCCCAGTTCACACTACAGGATTCTCACCACCCCATGAGCAAAGTCTGGCACATCCCTTCCTACTTTTTTCCTTCCCACACTGGAGTCACTGCCCTCCCAGCAAAGTTAGAGAGACCATGCTCTTTAAAGAGGGGTTAATATTCTCTTGAATAAAGTACTCAGTGCTATCCAGAGAAGAATAGTGGAGCTAGAACTAAAACAATCTGGAATATGGTCTCGGCTAACTACATTGTCAGGGTTACAAATATGCCTCAAGGTTGAAAAAGTCAAGCGTTCAAAAACAGAAAATGCAAGAATTAAAATAGCCCGTGCATCCTTAATTTGGTCCCCTGTACATATGCATCTGAGTATTTAATTACATGATTGCATACTTTTTTTCCATAGCTGTATCCCTAATTTTCATTCACAATAGCTACTGATCCCCCTTTCCTCCAAGGACTTGTCCAATCCCTTTTGAATCTGGCTAACCTGTCAGTTTCCACAATATCTGATTGCAGTAAGTTCCACACTTCAATTACATGCTGTATGAAAAAAAGCATCCTTTTGTTAGTTTTAAGCTTACTACCCGCTAGTTTTATTTTGCGATCCCCCAGTTCTTATATTGGGAGAGAGAGTAAATCAATCCATATTTCCTTTGCCTTCACCATCTAGTATTTTGTAAACCCTTATCTTGTCCCCCCTCAAGCATCTCTTTGCCAAACTGAATAGGGCTAGCCTCTTTAGTCTTTCCTCACATGGAAGTCTGTCCATGCCATTAATCATTCTTGCTGCCCTTCTCTGTACCTTCTCTAGCTCTTCTATATCCTTTCTGAGGTGTGGGGAGCAGAACTGGCACCAAGACTCATTTTACTGAATACTACTGAAACCCTCCTCTGAATACAATTACATTTCCTCACAGGTTTTTTCCATGGCACTCCTCACTATGCCATCTCTAGGGCTCAAACATTGGTGAATTTATTTTCACAACACCCCTGTGAAGGAAAATTGTGGGTAATACCCCCATTTTACACTTGGAAAGCTGAGGCACACAAAAATTATAGTCAGGAGTATCCACTAATTTTAGGTGCTCATTTGAGATACCTCAGCCCTGACTTCTCAGAGTACTTTGCATGATATGGAACTGCATATTCCATCACAGCTCTCCCCTACTTCGCTGCAGCTATCCGTGCTCAGCACTTTTGCAAGTCTGCCTATAGGATCTCAGCCACCAGCAAATGGCTTGATTTATGTGACATGTCTAGAATCACAGGAACACTGTAGTAGAAGAAGGGACAGAATCCAGGTCTCCAGGGCAGCATTCATCTGCCTGAGCCAAGAGACCCAGATACATTGCCAGAACAGCTCTTTTCTGTCTTGAATGAGGCACAGCCCTGTCAAAAAAGTATGCAATCATAAAATTAAGGATTTTATCATGATGCACAAGGAGGAGGCTAAGGTTACATCGACAACTTTAACTGGCATTTATTAACTTAAGTACTTAACTTTGAAAGCCCAACATTGTTCTTTTATAATTTTTTCCTGTTACTTAGATTTTTTTTAAAAGTAAACTGAAAAACAGAAATTGCGCTGTATAGCAGCACACTGATTCTACAAGGTTTATCAAAGTTGAAGCCTTTAGATCTACTGCAAAGGTTTTTGTTCTTTTTAAGTAAGTGATCACAGTAACAGGTTTTCATCCTTATCCAAACTCTCTTTAACAGGGGAGGAAACCTACTTTGTTAGTGGGTTTCACAGCCATTTAAGGACCACAGAAGAATGGGGAGACTCAGGAATCCTGAGATCCATTGTAGGCCCTGTAAGGTCAAAAGTGCCTACCATTTTCCAAAGCTTAACTGCTTTTGGTCCTTTTCCCAAATCCTGCCTGCTCCCTACCTCTAGCTTCTTCTCCCAGTCTCTTTCTCCTTTCCTACCAAATCCCAATCTTCCCTCTAATCTCCTTGCCCAGCCAGTCCTATTCCCCTAACCCCCAAGGCCAAAGTTCTCAGCTCCCTTGATACGCAGTCTCTTATTCGCCTCACATCCAGCTCTCCTCCCAGGCACAAGCTCCTTGTCCAATTGAGTTCCCATCCTGCCCTGCCCAAATGTCCTCTAACAGACACTGCTTCATACTCCTATTTAGAACTGGTCAAAATATTTAGGAAAATACTTCTTTTTCAGATTCATAAATGCCAGTCTATCAAAAGCAAGATCTTTGTGACAGGGGTGACATGTGACAGGGTCCTTTTCAACATATGTCCTATTAAAAAATTCTGTAAGTTTGAAAATTGTCTAAACATTGTTATGGTGTTGGAGTGATGTTGTAGCCATGATGGTCTAGGAATTATGCAATGGACAAAGATTTTTGTGGATAATAACTTTTACTGACCAACTGCTTGGTTGGGATAAAGCTAGACAAGCTTGTGAATGCAAGGCATTCTTGCATTTGAAAGCTGTCCAACTTTACCCCAACCATGAAGCCAGTCCAAAAAAGATATTACCCATAAAAATCCTTGATTCTATACCCTCTGACATTTTCAAAAGACAAAATTCTATGTTCTAAGCTAAAGCAACATTTGCTTTGAACTTCATACAAAAAAAGCAAATGTTTAAATCAGTGGTTCTCAGCCCTCAGAATCAGGGCACCCTTCCACCACCATTGGAGCATGGCAGCACCCCCAGGTGAGAACTGTGCTGGTGCTGCCTCTGCTTACCTCAGTGCTTCTCAACCAGGTGTTGCTGCCTCCAGGTAAAAACTGTTCCACATACCTGCTGCCCAGGCAGCTCAGGGAAAGCTGTGGCATGTGCAAACACGCCTCCTGCATTAGGGTTCTCTACTAACCCTAATGCAAACAGGACAGCTGACTCAGGTTGTAGCTCTTCCTGGTCTGGCCACCCCACCCATGCTTTTCCCAGCAACAGAAACACCCATAGGTGGAACTGCCCTATGCACCTGCCAGGAGGAGCATCATGGGGGCTGGACCAGGAAAGGCTACAGCTATAACTAGCTCTCCTGCCTACTCTAGGG
Organism: Alligator mississippiensis; assembly: GCF_030867095.1. Lineage (NCBI taxonomy): Eukaryota > Metazoa > Chordata > Crocodylia > Alligatoridae > Alligator > Alligator mississippiensis. The sequence goes on from NC_081826.1 coordinate 288,322,598, forward strand.
TTATCAGAGAGCTCTAATAGAGGAGGAGCTTATGCACATGCCATGCCCCTGAAAACAAGGTAGTTTCACTTGGCTGCCACAGTGACAGCACTACCTGTGTCACAGCACCCCAAAGGGATAATATGTCACCCTTGTTGAAGACCACTGGTTTAAAAATTCAAAATCTAAACGAAGCAATTCAAATAAACTTTAGTTTACCCAATTTGAATATTCCTCCCCCCAGATTTCAACTTGTAGGACTGATACAAATTTGCAGCATAAAAAAATTGATTCTTGTCAGCTCTAGTCAGAGTCTCCTTTTTTTTCCCCCCTACTGGTCCTACTCTACCCCATCCCCTCCCTCCTCAGCTCTTCATCCAAAAACCCCTCTCCCAAACAATAGACCCTCCATCTCCATTACCCCTTTTCCATTCCTGTAGTCTCCTTGCCCAACCAGTACCAGCTGCCTTTCCTCTAACTCTCAGCCTTAGACTTTCCCTAGTTCTAGTTTCCCTTTTCTACTTCAGCTGCCATAACTTTGCCCAAACAGCCTCAGTGTCCCTAATACCCTGACATCCCAGTTAGTCTGTACCTACTCCAGTCCCAGTCTCACCACATCCCTTTTTCCAATCAACACGTTTCCCTTCTCTCTGCATGGAGCAGCCACTAGAAAGAAAACCTGGCTTCGCTGTTGCCCTGGACTATGAGTGGGTACTATGCCTATAGTGGATACCTGCTTTGGTCAGTATGAGAATCTATGAGACACTCAGTGGAGTCTGAGTCTTACCTGCCAAAACCAAAATGGTCTACCCCAGGCCTGAGCAAACTATGCTTTTAAATTGGCCAAAGTACAGCAGATTTCACAGGGATGTCAAAAGGTGTATCCCTGACACAAAGGGAATAACACTACAAAATTTCAAGTCCCTGTTCACCAGTGAAGTCTAACTCTAAGGCTATATAAAGAAAAGCCTAAAAAGTGTGTGTGAGCGCGTGTATCCAGGTTCAAACAATGTGAAGTTATTATCAGAAATGGCTTGATTAACTTAGCTAAAATAAAAAATAAAAAGTCAACCTGGGTCAGAGACCCAGGGCAAAGTTTCAGCCCCAGTGATTAAAGATTTGCAGAATTATAAGCAATTGCCCCATGTGTCTTACAATAGAAAGATAATCTGAATAGTAGATAGCATTGACATCATCAGTCCCATGCATAAGAGCATCATATACGTTTACAAATCTATCTAACATTACACATAGCTGATACTGTTAAATATAGCTACATGTATTAGTAGATTTTTCTCCATTTAAGTCTAAAAGAATTGTCCTTTCCTATTAAAGAGCATAATCATACACAATAGATTCTTGCATCGGTTAGAAAGAAAAGAAAATTCTGCAGAATTTCAGCTGTTTTCCCGTTCTGCCACACCAGAATCAGAAAGTATTTTCTTTAGACTGAGAAGGGGTGATAACATTGTATGTGAGACTTCTCTTGTTCCTCCTCACCTTTCTCTTTGGCCTCTAATACTTTGCATGTTATTTCCCCTCACAATACAAGTACATTTTTGTTCTCTCTTTCTAAAAAGGACATGGGTGGACCACCTCATCTCCAGGTGTCCCCCATACATTTTTCTCCATGTCACATCTGAATTCACTGAATCTGCAGCCCATAACTCCTGCCTTGAATTCATGTGTTCCAGTTCTGTTTGGTGCCCCTCTTTCATTCCTGCTTATTGTTCCTTTAACCCCATTGTCTTCCCTGCATCCTTTCAGGTCATTCTCCATTCTTGGTTGGGTTCCATTCTTTGAAGCCCTCCTCACCTCAGGGAAGTAAAACAGACAGGCACCTTTTAAATGCTCCAAATTATGGGGCATTTTGCCCCCCGCCCAACAAACATTAGATAATAGATATCCAAAAACAGGAAACAGATGCAACAAAAAAAAAAAAAAATCAGCACCAACCATACTTAACTCAGTTTTCCACAGCTATAAAATAGCATTATGAGATGGGCTTTTAAGCTATCCAGTTGCGGTTCAAAAAAATCCTTTACCAAACAAAATCTATCTACCTTTATGCACTAACATCTCTTACCTATGTTTCTTAACTGAAGAGTTTTCTTGATCGTTGAAATCCTTGTATTGATGTAAGAGCATAAGTCTTCCATATTTAAAGAAGCCATATTTCTTCTTCTCTCTATAAAACCTATGGGGGGGAAAAAAAAATAACCACCCCATTTGGCATATTTAAGAAAGTTGTATTATCAACACAAGTTGTCCATTTTTAAATTTGTTTTCGCCAAAATTAAAATTATTCAGGCCACAAGCAAAGAGAAACTGCACCTAGCTTTACTTGAAGCAATTAGAAAACAAGTATTTACTATTTGCTAAAGCAAACTGAAAACAGAGCAGGGAACACACAGAGGTAAGGGCTAATTTAGGAAAAACAACCTGCTGGAATTCAGCAAGGAGCATTTGTTTCTTTGTTTTATGATCAGATTTATGCAGCTGTACTGGCTCCCTCTGGCGGTTAACTGAAATATGAATGTTAAGCTTGTTTTGTTCTGTTTTTATTTTTAAGCGCATATACTATTGCTGTGGTTGGTTAAATATAATATACAGATCTGCCTAATGTCATGAACTTCATAGCTGCACGTTTGGGAAGTTTATCTTACATTCCCACAAAACAAGTTATTTAGGGAAGATAAAAAAATCTAGACTCCAATTCTACATTCCCAGTCAAAAAAAGTAGGAATTAAAATTGTGAACATGCTGAAGGGAAAAACCTTTAATAATGTGTTCAGAGTTTCAGAAATGAACAAGTGAAAGTCAGGACTCATTGGTCAATATTGAGTTCAATATTGAGTTCCTGAGAAAAGGAAGGATGGAAACAAGCAGAGTACGGACCTTGGACTTCAGAAAAGCAGACTAAGACTCGCTCAGGGAACTCATGGGCAGGATCCCTTGGGAAGCCAGTCTGAAGGGGAGAGGAGTCCAGCAGAGCTGACTGTACTTTAAAGAAGCCTTACTGAGAGTGCAGGAACAAACCATCGCAATGTGCAGCAAGACTAGCAAGTATGGCAGATGACCAGCTTGGCTTAGCAGGGAACTCTTCAGCAAAGTCAGTCACAAAAAGGAAGCTTAAAGTGGAAACTTGGACAAATAACTAGGGAGGAGTATAAAAGCATTGCTCAGACATGCAGGGATGAAGTCAGGAAGGCCAAAGTGCAATTGGAGTTGCAGCTAGCAAGGGATGCGAAGGGTAACAAGAAGGGTTTCTACAAGTATGTTGGTAGCAAGAGGAAGATCAGGGAAAGTGTGGGTCCCTTACTGAATGGGGGAGGCAACCTTGTGACAGAGGATGCAGAAAAGGCTGAAGTGCTCAATGCCGCCTTCTCCTCAGATTTCACAGGCAAGGTCAGCTCCCAGACTACTGCACCAGGCAGCACAGTTTGGGGAGGAGGTGAGCAGCCAACAGTGGTGAAAGAACAGGTTAGGGACTACCTAGTAAAGCTGGACACATACAAGTCTGTAGGGCCAGACGGGATGCACCCGAGGGTGCTGAGGGAGGTGACTGATGAGATTGCAGAGCCACTGGCCATCATCTTTGAAAACTCATGGTGATCAGGACAGGTCCCAGATGATTGGAAAAGGGCAAACATAGTGCCCATATTTAAGAAAGGGAAAAGGGAGGATCCAGGGAACTACAGACCAGTCAGCCTCACCTCAGTCCGTGGAAAATCATGGAGCAGATCCTCAAGGAAACCATTTCTAAGCACTTGGAGAAGGTGATTAGGAACAGTCAGCATGGAGTCACCGGGGGCAAGTCATGCCTGAGCAACCTGATGCCTTCTATGACAAGGTGAGTGGCTCTGTGAATGCAGGGAGACGGATGGATGTGGTGTACCCTGACGTTTGCAAGGCTTTTGTTATGGTCCCCAACAACATTCTCACATGCAAGCTGAGGAAGTGCGGGCTGGATGAATGGACTGCAAGGTGAATAGAAAACTGGCTGGAGCATCAGGTTCAGAGGGTAGTAGTCAATGGCTCAATGTCTAGTTGGCAGCCGGTATCAAGTAGAGTACCCCAGGGGCTAGTCCTGGGGCTGGTTTTGTTCAATGTCTTCGTCAATGACCTGGAAGATTGCACAGAGTGCACCCTCAGCAAGGTGGCCGATGACTCCAAGCTGCGGGGCGTAGTAGCTATACTGGAGGGTAGGGCTAGGATTCAGAGTGACCTAGACAAATTGGAGGATTGGACAAAAAGAAATCTCACGAGGTTCAACAAGTACAAATGCAAAGCCCTGCACTGAGGATGGAGCAGTCCCATGCACCAGTACAGGCTGAGGGCTGACTGGCTGTGCAGCAGCTCTGCAGAAAAGGACCCAGGGGTTACAGTGGACAATACACTGAACATGAGCCAGCAGTGTGCCCTTATTGCAGAGGATTAACAGCATACTGGGCTGTATTGGTAGATGTGTTGCCAGCAGGCCAAGGGAAGTGATATTGCACGTAAAATTTCTCCAAATTTGCTCACATTTTTTAATCCACATATACTATAAATATTATCAAATTTGCATAAAGCTTTCCCCCCAAAAACAGTATCATGCAATGAAATTAAACATAAAACTTCAGATAGAGTAGGGTAAATTAAATAAAAATGCTATGCTTCATCCAAACCCACACATGGCAGTGGTGACAGTGACAGGATTAGCATTGTGGGCTTCCTGGTTCATAGTCAGCCCACTCAATCACAGTGATCTATTCTGACAATACATGATTTAAAAGGAAAGAAGCTATTATCAAGGCATTTTCAGGGGCTCTCATGAAACTTTGAAAAACATATCTCCCCAAAACCTAAGATAGCCCAATTCTGTCAGTCTTCAGAACACAACACAAAGCTCATATTATTTATTCCCTAGGCCAGGGGTCGGCAACCCCCAGCACACGTGCTGAGTATGGCATGCAAGGCCATTTTGCTCGGCACGCCACAACTAGCCCCGGCTCTGGGTAGCTGCTGCCAGCGACGGAGCCCAGGCTGCTCCCAGCAAGGCTTGCACCACCCCAGCTGCCTGCTGGGGGCAGCCCAGGCTCCCAGCTGGCAACAGCTACCCAGAGGCAGTGCTGGCTGCAGCCGGGAGGCTCCATACAGCTGTGCCGGGCTCTGGACCCCAGGTATCAGCTCTGTACCGGCACATGCACCTGTGCCTCTGAGCAGGCAGTGGGGGCGGGCACCTCGGGGCAGGCTGCGCTACCCTGCTGTTTGCCCCGAGGTGCATGAGCAGTCGCCGCCAGCATGGAGCTGATGCTGGAGCTGTGGAGCCTGGCGCAGCTGTTTGCAGCCTGCCCACTGCCTGCTGCAGCTGCCAAGAGACTGGGCTGGCTACAAACAGCTGCGCCAGGCTCCGGAGCCCAGTCACCAGCTCAGTGCCAGCAGCGGGGAAGAGACCAGGGTTGCACTGCCTCAGGTTCCTCCCCCACTGCCCACTCCGAGGCGCGCGTGCACACACCGGTACAGAGCTGATGCCAGCACAGCTGTCTGGAGCCTCCTGGCTGCGGCTGGCCATGGCTCTGGGTAGCTTCTGCCAGCCGGGAGCCCGGGCTGCTCCCAGCAGACAGCTGAGACGCTGTAAGCCCTGCTGGGAGCAGCCCAGGCTCCAGCAGTGACCCAGAGCCAGGGTAGCTGCTGGCAGCCACAGAGTCCAGGCTGGGGGGCAGGGGCTTTGGGTGAGGGGCAAGAGACACAAGCAGGGCATCCTGCCACGTACCTCTTGCCCTCATTTTGTTTTTCTGGAATGCCGGCACTCCGGCACCTTCCAAGGTAGGCATTGTGGTGCTTTGCAGCACCCCTGCCCTAGACATTCAGGCAAAGAATGGCATGTTGAGGACTGGGATTTGTCTTAGAAACCTGTTGAATTGCCTGGGATGTATTTTTGTTGCCTTTGTTTTGTTTTTTGAGAACATGCTAGATTCAATTTATTTGTAGATCAGCAGAATTTAAAAGCTACAGGAACTTGTAAATAACACTCAAAGGATTAAAACCCTACAGTTACACTGAGAATAGAATAAAGCAGCTGCTTTACTTCTGTTATAAGCAACCATGTAAGTCGCACATCATTACCCATGTGAAACTAAATCGCTCTCAGCAAGTACTGCTAATTACACCTACAGTGTTTATTTCTATAAGACGTCTGCCATTTTATTAAAAATCCATAATTGTACATTCATTCTTGCTGACACTGAATATGCAGTCAGACCTAGAATAGACACTTAAGGTATGCTGATATATTCTGCCTCCAGTCCCATAGGCTCTTATCAGTCTTTCAAATTTCACAGGTCAAATGGGGGCAACTTTTCACACACTCGCACAACAATAAAACAAGTGATGCTTGTTAGTCAAGGCTGGGACCGAATCAAGCAGTTTATTCAGACAAAGCTTATACTGAAGACATCTTGGGACCCTTAAAAGAAATTTATTTATCTTGCATATAATATGAAACCGAGTAAGATACACACACCTTGTTTTTGAAGGGCAGAATGAGGAAAGAGAGATCTTCGCTTAAAAATACTAGAAAGAACAGTATTTTCCAAGGGAAAACATAGGGAGCTCCAGGGGAAGGGAGGTGCAAAATATCATGGATAACATGTTAACCCCTTCACAGCATGACACCACGGTTGCTGCTGGTTCAATTGAACTGCCCAACCTCTCTTCTCAAGCCAGGGGAGGGGCAGCCAGCAGCACTTGCCAGATCAGTGGAGGGCCCGATCCTAGCCAGCAGCACTTATGGCATCAGCAGGAGCCTCTGTCCTGGCCACCCAGGCTTTGGCTCAGCTTCTGCTGAATCAGTAGCAGCTCCCGCAGCATAAGCCTCTGGGACCAGGGAGAAGAGAAAGTGCCCAAAGTCAGCAATTAGGGAACCCCCCAGAGCAGTGTTATCTCTTTCCCCAGAAGAATATTGAGCTGCAGAAGCTGCTATTACCATATTTCCTCACTTAAAATGCACACCCCAATTTCTAGCAGCTGATTGTAGTAAAAAAGGTGCATGCTGTATGTAAGAAAGTAAGGTAAATCCTATGGAAAGTGATCCAAAGTAGTGAAGTCACTCTTTAAAGTAGGTATCCTTCCTCTTTCAGCCAGCTGTTTCCCAAATTATTATGTCTCCTTATGAGTACAATTGATATCCCACTTGTAGGAAGGCAATATAGCTATACTGACAAATACATTAACATTTTTGACCCATTTAATTCATCTACTAAACTATTATTCATTTTATCTGCTCCTTTGGTCTCAACTCTAGTTAGGGTACAAGTGTTTCCTCAACATCAAGGGCATATCAATCATCAAGTGCAGTTATAAAGAACTTCAATTACAAAAATCATTTTATCACATCATTCAGAACAGAAGGAAAACAAAGGGCCTTGTAATACAGTATAAAGAATAATTTTACACATAGAAAAGCTGATTAAGTATTCTCTTTTGACAAACTTCTGCTGCAGCAAAATGTGTATAAAACCAGAACACCATTCCCCAGAGCTTGTAACAATTCAGGCAGTTCTCAGCTGCTATTTCAATTATTATTCTGTAATGGGAAAGCCGACATGTTTCAAAAAGTCACTAGAAGAAAGCCAAAAGAAAATAGAAGTGAAGGAAAAGATTGAAGTTATAAACTCCACATCTGTGTTCAAACTCCAAGCACTTGACAAACATTATTACCTAATCACAAGCTTCCTCAAAGTAGGTAGTCTTACTCTCACTGTACAGTGGGAAACACTAAATGAAGAATTGAAAAGGTCAAAACTTTGAACTTGACCAAACTCATTGACCCATCTGGTTATGGCTTCCCACATCATGGAGTGCAGTCCTCTGTCCTTGGAAGCAGCCATATACCCAGACTCCTAAAATCTGTTCCCTCAAAACCCTCTCACACAGCAAGAAAACCAGAAATGCCAGGAACAACATGCTACGATAAAAGAAGTGGAGATGTGGGCATTGTCAGTGCCCTCACACTGCAATGACAGGGAAGCAGTCAGTTAATAAATGTTCAGAAAGTGCCTCTATGCTACAGAAAACTAAAAAACCCTGCACAGTCCCTGACAATTTGACTAACCTCATGTCAAAAGCTCCCATCTTTAGCTTCAGTTCTCCAGAGAAAGGTGAAAAAGATCCAGAAGCCAGTAATATTCAGAAGGAAAAATCCTTCTTCATAGATTTCATAGACATTAGGGCTGGAAGGGACCTTGAAGATCATCAAGTCCAGCCCCCTGCCCCAGGGGCAGGAAGTCAGCTGGGGTCAAAGGATTCTTCCCTACAGCTGACCAGCAAACACCCTTAAACAAGGGATTGCCAGGCACCTACCACACTGCAAGTTACCCCTGTACTCCAACAGGGAGATAGCAAATACTTGCTTCCATATATCATACAAACCAATAGCTGGGCCAAGACCTCCTCTTTCCCTTTCACATTATCTCTTCCATAAACTTCCTGAGTTTGTCTTCAAAGTGATTCATGTCTTTTGCCCCCAATACTTGGGCTCAGAAGACCATTCCAAAAAATTTACTCTGGAAATTAGAAGAAAACTTCCAATTTGAATTTGTTCATGATCAGTTAGTAGTATTGTATCTAGCATTGGGAGTTTTTTAACCTAAAAAGCAACACAGGCTGTGTGTCCCCTCATCAATACAAACCACAATTGTCACTGGACCCAATAACATGCATAACAACAACATCCGAGATGAATTCACCTGCACTTCTACCAACATCACATATGCCACCACCTGCTTACAGTGCCCCTCTGTTGTCTATGTTGAACAGATGGGGCGATCCCTACGTGTAAGAATAAATGCGACACCTGTTCCAGAGAGACACAAGCCAGTGGCAGAACACATTAACCTCCTCCGTGACCTCAGAGTAGCTGTTCTTCGACAACAAAATATTTTAAAAAATACAAAAATTGAACATACAATTGTGGAGCAAGAAATGATTCACCAACTGGACTGTTAAGCATGGTCTAAACAGGACTTACAGACTCTTATTCCATTACCTACATTAGCTTTTGTGACCCCTTTGTCCCTATGGCATTGTTGCATGTTTGCCTCTCCCAGCACATCTCCTCCTCCCCATTTTTTGTATTCAAATCACTCTTCAATAGACTTCCCAGACACGTCCTTTCACAGCGTTTAATGAAGTGAGATGGGGTGGTAAAAACGTATGCATCTGATTTAGCTGAAGTATCTGTCTACCCTGCTTTTGTCCTCCCTAATATTCACCTTGCAACCAAACTTATAAAAACTAATCACATCCTCCTGAGTTTCCATTCTGCTGAGCTGAAGAAGCCAAGCCCATTCCATTTTCTTATTTATAAAGAGGTCTCCACTCCCGTAACCAACTTAGCAGCTCTTCTTTGTACCTGTTCCAGTTAATCTTTCTTGAACATTGGTAACCAGAAATATATGCTGTATCCACGTGGGGTCTGATCAGGGCCTTGTAACAGGGAGCCCCAGCCCTGCTCCCGCCAGCCGAAGAAGCAGAGCAGCATCCCCGGGGGAATCGGACACCCATGGCCCGACGGCCCAGGCTGTGGATGAGCCACAAAACCCAAACCCCTAACAAGGCAGGGCAGCCCAGTGGGCTACAGCAGAAAAGAGCAGCCTGAACATTGGGCTAAGAGCCCCTTGCAAGGGTGGGGATTGCTTTGCTCTTGCACAAGGGAGATGTCACCGGCTGTCTGGGTAGCCCCGCCCCTTGACAAGTGCCCCGCCCCCTGGTCGCCATCTTGGGACCAGAAATCCCACCCCCTGGGGGGGGGCTCTGGGGGGAGGGGATGTGGGGAATGTGCGTGGGAGCTCCCCAAACATGCCCCCCCCGCCCCATTGCACACCCCCCGGCAGGCGGGCACCCCGGCGGGACGCGGATCCGGAGCCCCCGGCCCGGCCCCCCGCCGCGCCACCGCTCACCGCGCACCGCCGTTTCGAACCTCCCGCGCGCAGCCACCAACTAACGCGAGAGCCGGCGCGTCACGTCCCGTCCCGACCCTGCCGCGCATGCGCAGCGCCGGGAGCTGAAGCCAGCGCCTCGTGCTGACGTCAGCGGCAGAGTAGGGCAAAAGGGGGCGGGGCAACGAGGGACGCACGTGTCCCGCCCCACCCTAGTCCCAAGGAGGGGGGAGGTGGGCCAGGGGCAGCCCCCACAGCCGCAGACAGACAGACGTTTTCAGGCAGGGGGGCTCTGACTTTTGGCCCTACAGGCCAGGTTCAGGCCCATCCCCCATGCCATGCCCAAGGCCTGGGTCCAGTGCTCTGCCTTGCTGCAGGGGCACTGGTGCACGGGGCTGCCCCCAGGTCTCCCATGTGACAGTAGATCAAACTGAGCAGAGCAGAGAGCTGGGCCTAAAAGGAAACTTGATAAAAGAAGGCCTTAAAATAGATCATCCACATATCACCACTTTCACTTTAAAGAATTATAGTAGTGATTAATGTAACCAAATACATCAGACAGTTTTATTATAACACATATTTGTATTTGGTTTCTTAGGTAAGTTATAGAAGGCAAAGCAGCCTCATCAGTGAAGACTGTAACTAAGGGGAAAAGAAAACAGGAGGTGGCAAGCAGCATTCCACGATTGACACCTTCCAAGTCCACAAGAGAACTGGCTCGATCCGATTCTAAAAGTTTCAGTAAAATAAATCTGAATAAAATCAATCCAAGAATGTTCATTAGAATAAGCCATCTATAAAATATAGGGGATAGACTAGAGGGAAATGTAAAGAACTCTGAATTCAAGACCTGCTGCCAGTCCCCACCTACCTTCACTCTTCCCAGTCTCTACATGTAAGAAGCTATATTGTACTGGTACAGATATCTAGCACTTTGGGATAGACTTTGCAATACATGTTTATTTTATTTTTTGGAGTACAAGCAGGCTATAGGCCTGCCTCTTACCATTTTTATCAGTAGCCTCTTTACCTGTAATCTTGAACACATACAGAATAGGAGATAACTAGGTTGGTAATAGCACAGTTGAGAAAGATATGGGGGTTGTGGTAGACCACGAACTCGACATGAATCAGGAATGTCATGGTGTTGGGAGGTGGGGGGAGGAGGGCAGAAAAACGATAATCAATTTGCCACCCCTCTTCCCCTTGAACCCCCCCCCCCCATCAACAAATGCAATTTTGGGCTGTATTAACAGAAGTATTGTATGTAAGATGTGGATAGTGATAATACCACTCTACTTGCTGCTGGTTAGAGGTCAGGTGCAGTACTGCATGCAGGTCTGATATATAAAGAACAAGGATATAAAGAAACTGGAGGGATCCAGAGAGACGAGCAACAACGATGATAAAGGGGTTGGGAAGCAAGACTTGAGGAAAAGCTGAGAGAACAAGTCTATTTAGTCTGGAGAAAAGGAGATTAAGGAGATGCATGGTAGCAGTTTTCAAACCTATGAAAGTGCCAGAAGAGAGAGAGAACAACCATTCTCCGTTGTCGCAGAAAGTAAGACACAAGCCAGCGGGTTTTAACAGCAGCAAAGCAGATTTAAAACAGCAGGATGATGGAACAAGCTGCCTAGGGAAGTAGTGGTTAATTGGAGGTTTTCAAGAAAAGGGTGGGGAGACACTTCCTTGGGAAGATTCAGGAACAGTGCATCTTGCATCTGTGCAATGGGTTAGACAAGATGTCCCTAGAGGTCTCCTCCAGCCCTATAATTCTGATTCTCTCAGAGGAAAGCAGGGTACCACATACATATCCAGATGACATGAACTGTTTGTTACATTTCTTAGAACTTTTTTGGGCCCAAGCTGAAAGAATTCAAGCAATGAGAGCACTTATGAGGATCGTGTATGCTTGTGTGCCAATGTATGGCAACAGCTTTGAGAAGCAGGAGAGCGCTCTGCCTCACTACCAGTTTTCACCCCTTAGGGTTGTGGTTTCGTACAGCTGCTATGGGCCAAAACACCCAGAGACGAGGCTGGCAACCTATGACCCTTGGGCTAAATCCAGCCCTTAGAACCATTGGATCCAGCCCGCAGATTTGGGGGTTGGGTAGTGTTCAGCACCTACTCATGAGCCTGCAGCCCAAGCTAGGTCATTCCAGCCCATAGCTTGAAAACATTGCTGAACACTGCCCTAGATTGGTTGTCAACTGGAGGTATGAATACCCCTAGGGGTACTTAAAAAGGCTGTAGGGGGTGCGCAGAACTGATGTGGCTGATAAATGCCACATGCATACGTGCAGCCGCAGCAAAGCATGCAGTTGACCAGGAGCGCAGCCCAGCAGCATGGAGTCCAGCGGGGTCCAGCTGCTCAAATCTGTTGTGAGAGAAGTTGGGGGGGGGGGGGGGGGGGGGCAGGGGCATCTCAGCTGAGGCAGAGCATGGGACAGCTGTTGGGGGGGGGAGGGACTCCCACCACTACCTGCACCCCTGAGAGGGCATGGGGGGGCATATACCCCCAGATCAGCTCATGGTGCAAGGGTGGGCTGCTGCTGTGGGCTGAGGCAGCACCGGGCTGTTCCGGCGGGGGCGTTGGACCGAATCGATCTCAGGGTAGACAGCAGTGACACAGAGGGGTGTTGGGGGGATATGGCGAATTCTAGAGTGGCTGCAGCCCCTCCCATAGCCCCTCCCAGCGCTGCCTGCCCCAAGCTCAGCCCGGCCCAGCCCCAGCCGGGAAGAGCCCGGCACAGCCCCAGCCCCAGCGGCAGTCTGCCCTGACCCACATACAGATCTGGGGGCACACCCCCCTCATGCCCTCCTGGGGTGCATGCAGCAGCAGGAGCCACTCCCCCCTCCCCGTTCCCCCTGGATGAGCCATGTACAGCTCTGTCCCACGCTCCACCCTGGCTGTACAGCACCTCCCCTGCCCTAGTCCCAGCCCTGCTCCCTCCCTCACTGTTGGGGCCTCAATCTGCACCCTGCCCCTTTGCCCCTTAAAAAAAGAAAAAAATATAAAGGGGTATATGAGCTGAAGCTTTGAGACAGGAGGGGTACACTGTTTTAAAAAGGTTGAAAACCCCTGCCCTAGACAATGGCCTTTTTCAATGCAAGGGATCATTAGGGCACTGCTTATGAAAACAGTTCAAAGACTAGAGCTCTGACAAAACTGGGTTAAAAAAAAATGTCCCTGTGATCTTCACTGAATAAGGGACTGCTTTCAAATGGCCCATTGTTCCCTGGAGGCTCTGTTGTTCTCACCAGAGCAGAACCATAAAAAGGCACTTATCTGGCTTTCACATCACCATACTTGAAAAACAGAAATAACACATTAGAAACTCAAAATAACTGCACCTAACAAAAATATTGTACATCACATCATTTAGGAATACGCAGCTATAAATAGTAAATTCCTCCTTAAATAGGATCATATTGCAGTATGTAGTAAATGTGATTATTTCACTTGTCATCACCCTTGTGCTCTAATACCTGAAGCAAATTTTAACTGAGGATCACTGTCCTCTGTTGCTGCAGTCACATGTGTAACATGCTTCTGAGCAAATCCACCTGCATGAAAACCACAAGAAGGACCACTGAAGGTTGTCCGATGGTAGAAAAATGATTAAATGTTTCTCACATGCAAGCCCCGCTTAGATCTTTCTGAACCATCGTACGTTTTGGCCCCCTTTACCAGAGTTGAATTGACCATACAAATGCAAAAACTATTGGACATCTGGCACCACTGCCTTATTTCATGTAACTGGGGAGGTAGGAAGTGGATCCCCCCTACTACCAATATGCCTCATCCTCAGAATTACTCCCTATAGCTCAGGGGTGGGCAAAATGCAGCCCACGGGCTGGATGCGGCCCACCAGGCCATTTTATCTAGCCCATGGGGCCCCCCAAAATTTAGAAAATTAACATTTATTTGCCCTTGGCTGCCTGTCATGTGGTCCTCAATGGCTTGCCAAAACTCAGTAAGAGGCCCTCCACCCAGAATAATTGCCTGCCCCTGCTATAGCTGCTCCATGAGACTCATGGGCTCCCTTCCCTCCACTGCTTGCTGACTGGGGTAGGAATTCAAATCTCTGGAAGCTGCTATGCACAACTGGATCCCTGTAACTTCTCCATTAATACATCTTACTGTCTTAGTACTCCTCAGGCTGTTACTCTTATTAGAAATGTCCTGGCTTGCATCTGATTTTAAGTAATTAAAAAAAAAAAACAAGACACAAAATGTAGTAATCAACAGCATTTATTAAGTGGTTAAAATATATATATATTCCAAAAGGTTTGTTCTGGCTGTAAAACAGAAGACCCTCAATAAAGGAGCAATTTAATTAAGTTGTTCTCAACACATGCACACACACCCCCCTACCCCACCCAACCACTCCGAAGAGGTATGCGTCCCACAGCCCCCTTTTTAACCACCAATTCTTTTTACCATCTCTTGAAAAAAAGGTAGACAAATATCACACATTCACCCTGGAGTCCTTGACTACACGGCTTTAGAAATATGCACTCTGTCATATCACAAATGCCTACTTCTCTGAAAAATTCTTGCAGCTTCTTATCAAATGTTCTATATTATCCAAGTCTCCCTTCCCTGACCCTGACAAAAAAAAGAATAAATTTAAGGCTGACATATAAAGTCGTTGAGATATTTTTGTAACTGCATGCAATCCAAAAACGTGACTACATTCACCAGCTGTTCAGGGAAACAGGCCAATGGGTCATAAATTTGCCAGCATAACTTGTCAAAAGTGCTGGATAACCCATATATTCATGTAATCTGCTGGCATAAAGAATGATCAAAACCTGTACGCACCTGGGGAAGCCTACACTAAACATCACTTCCACAAGGCCACACCTTTAAATGACTACTTTAATTTGCCCCAGGGTTTTCAGGGCAGCAAGGTTAGGTTTACTAATTAATTTAAATGGTCCCAATGACTTCAAATAGCAGTCAGATATAGAACATTGATAAAAAAATAATTGTTTCCAACTTTGTATTAACACAGGGGAAAATTAAATGCCTCATCTGCTAAAAGTGTATTCATTTCAAATTAAAAGAAATGAAGGCTGGTCTGTGCCCTGCAGTTCAAATCCGGAGTTCCCCAGTGTTTGGGAATATTCACATTGGAGGGACTGGTTCAGCCCATTGCTGGGGACAAAAGACAGGATTTTCATTTTGCTCAGAGCTCAAGATATGGTTCTGACATCTTTAAAAACCACCTGGTTGGAGAGTATGACTAAAAATAGGAGAAGAAATAAAAGAAGTGTACCATATGCAGGAATGTGTACTCTAAATGCCAGAATTGCTTATAAGAAGTAATATCCAGACCTTCCACACAAATTTCTTTTGCTGCCTAAACATTTGTCATGGGAATGATTATTTCATTATTCCCATTGATAAAATGTAGGCCATACTGTGCCTGCATTTTCAATCAATGCATAATGATTTAAAATGCTCTTTCCTATGTATGTTTCAGGTTATGAATAGGACTGACGAATGGACAGAATTGCAGAAATCGATTTCTTTTGGGATTCTATTACACCATCTGCTGTTTTTCAGGGAATATCACTCATCTAGGTCTCAGAGAGTCCTACAGGGAGTTGAGGTAAATGAAATCAGAGTAAATTACCATGGGGACAGTGCATCAAAGCTCTCATTTTTCACAATACACTTAAGAAGCCTGTCTAAATTGAACACAAATGTTCTTTCTGTTCAGGTAAATAAAATACAGTATGTTACAAAAGGGTCGTACAATGAATGTTCTTTAGGGACACCTATACAAATCCTTTTTTTATCATCAAGGAACAGATGAAAAATAATCTTTGTCTTCTTATCACGCAAACACGCCCGAATACAAGGGCTGGTAGCCACTGTCCTCCCTCTTGCACGTGAGCACACAGACACTCATCATTCCAAAGAACTGCAAAGGAAAAACACGGATCTTTAGCTTTGCTTTACCTTAGCTGTACCCTTTTGTGTTTGAATCTGATGTGGTATCTAAGCCTGAATTAGGTTTTAATCTTTGTGGCATGGACACTGACTCCCAGACATTTCTAAAGAACTAATATACGGGAAGTTCCTATTTAAATAAGTATGGAAACTGAGGAGGGTTTTCCTGCTCAATTACTCATTCTGTACTAATTCCAAGGCAGCATCTCCTGTTGGCAGGACTGTGCTGGGTTTAGAATTACATCCATAATATTTCTAAGCATATACAGAGATGCAATAAAAGATTAACCATAATATGCCAAGTCAGAAGAGAACAAGGGCTGGAAAGAATGAGAAGAGTCAATAAAAGAAACAACAGATCATGAAAAGGTGAAATGTATCCTTGTACAGAGTAATAAAAGGAAACGGTGGAGGCCCCTTTACTGGAGTAATTTAAAACTAGCCTAGAAAAAAGCACCAAGACAGCGGTGCTCAACCTGCGGGCCCAACAGGCTGGACGAGTGGTGCAGAACCAGTCTATGGGCTAGATCTGGTGCACAGTGTCAGTCCACGGTAACCCCATGCACTGGATCGGGCTGTGCACACCAGCCTGAATCTGCACACTGCATCCAGCCTGCGGGGTTCCCCAAAAGTCTGGAAATTTGGCAGCAGGGAGGTGTAATGAATGTTGCCACCCAGCTTTCAGACCTGTAGGAAGATCCATTGGTTGGATGACAGCCCCGCAGGCTGCATCTGACCTGTTGGCCAGAGGCTGAACGGCTCTGCACTAGGAGATATGCAGTAACTGATAAACTTGCTCTGACGGGGGCGGATTGGGAAAAGGAATTTTTAATATCATTGGATCAGACCCCAGTTGTACAATCCGATTGGCAAAGATGACCCTCACTCCTGCACTAACCCCAGTTTAGGATGCAGGCATTCAATAGTAACAGCTTTTTCTTTGGTCCAACTTAGGAGACAATCATTTATAGCAAGGGTGTCAAACTTGCGGCTCACAGGCCAGATCCAGCTCAGAGTGCCATATCGTAGAGGGCCCAGAAGCTTGGGATGTGGTGAGCAGGGGCAGAACCATGCTACCAAAATCAGGGTACACATGTCCCCTGTTGCGGACATGTCAGCAGTGGTATGAGCAACAGCTGTATTAACCCACTTGGCTGCCACTGGTGCACATCCCGCTACTCCAGATCCAGCCCAGGAGACAGGGTGAGTTTGACACCCTTGTTTTATAGAATACAGACATTTAAGAAGCAACTATTTTGCTGCCCCTGGGTTTGACACATCAGCCAAACTAGGCTGGGGAAGAAGATGCAACTAGGTCAGGAAAATTCTAAAGAAACAGTGATAAACTACTGGGTTAAAAACTCTGGGACCATATCTCCATGAACATGGGTTTTGGATGTGCAAGCTTTTCAAAGTTTGATCCCAGGGTTTCAAAAATAGTTTTCACTTGTGAGGCAAATTTGGTTATTATTACATTACTTATTTGATTTTTGTTATATATTACTAACTCATTATTCTTTCAGGTTCTCAGGAAGGGTGGTTGTTTGTTTGTTTTTTAAATCCTAATGGAATTTAAAAACAAATTACTCAAGTTATGGAAAATATTTGTATTTTAAAAGCCATTTAACTCATATAAAAAAAAAAAACAAACCAACCTTTGCACTGGAGCAAATGCCTAAAACAATTCAGCCTTCCACTTATTTCAATCAAGCCCTTCCTAAGTCTGGACAGAACCATTCCTTATTGTGCCAACAGAGGAGCAAATTGTCCAAAAGAAAAGGAGAGAAGGGTGGAAATAGACATGCAGTGAATCCCAGCCCTGCTCCCTCCTCAGGTCTCTGTAAAAACCTTTTTCTATTCAAACTCCATGCAGCACGTTTGTTTTGCCCCCATATTCCTGGGGTCTGGAATTAAAGAGCAAGTGTTCTCCACTCCCATGGAGAGTTCCTGCTAGAACATCTGTTTGTATTAACTTCCCTTATTCTCTTGGATCTACTACAAAACCACAAAAGGAGCAAGCAACTCACAACAAAATTACATACAGGCATAGGAGGAAGGGCCCAGAAAGCATCACAGAGGAGAAAAAGCCTCTATTTTCTGCAGGAATTAAGAACTACCCAACATTAGAGCTAAATACCTTTATGATGGCAAATCCCAGGATTACAAGCATAGCATAGCTGAGAACACTTTGCAGCCCAAGTTCCACCTTCGGTGCACAGCCCTAGAAAGATGGAGAAGAGGTATTATCTGATGTCACCGGTCATGTGATAACAAAACTAATGAAATACAATGGAGCAAGTTACACAGCCTCTGGAAGCAGGCAGGACCTTGAGTGGTCTGCTGTAACCCACCTAGCGAAATGCAGAAGCCCGGCAGCCTCAAACAGAGCTAACACTTTCATATTGAGTGGCAGCAGGCCTCTGAATAGCCCTAATTACCATGTATACATTTCTGTTAGAAATGCACTGATATAATGATCACTTTGAATTGGCACAGATAAAAGGAAAATTAACATCATCAGTAATTGAGTTCTTTTGGCCAGGGTAGCCAATAATGTCGTGATAAATACCACGTGCATGGGCACAGCCACAGCATGCACATGGCCAGGAGTGCAGCCCAGCAGCTTGGAGAGCAGCATCCAGCCAGGAAGTCTGTGGGGAGAAGGGCATGGAGGCAGATACAGACCCCCCAGTGAGGGAGGGAGTGGGGCAGGGCCAGGTGCTGTCCAGCCAGGGTGTTGAATGCAACCCCGGGATCAGGGCAGAGCCACAGGCGGCTCTTCACCACTGCACGCACCCCCAGGGGAGGCATGGAGGACATGTGCCCTGCCCCGGACTCGCGCATAGGGCAAGGGTGGGCTGCCTGCTGTGGACTTAGAGCCAGGGGCTGTGCCGGCTTCTTCAAGGTGGTGGGGGCTGGGTGGGGTAGGTACGGTGAATTTTGGGGAGGCTACAACCTACCCTGTAGCTAACTCTCCCAGCACTGCTGCCACCCAACCCGAGCAAAGCCCCAGCCCGACCCCTCACTGGGAAGAGGCTGGCACAGCCCCTGGCCCCAAGCCCACAGTGGGAAGCCCGCCCTCACCCCATGCACAAATCTGGGGGGCACGTGCCCCACATGCCTCCCCCGGGGGGGGTGCGCAGCAGTGGGGAGCTGACTCCATGCCCTACCAGATGAGCTGCCCGTGGCTCCATCCCACTCCCTGGGTCACATTTACCACCCTGGCTGGGCAGCACCTGCCCCTGCCTCACTCCCTCCCTCACCATGGGGGCCTCTATCTGTACCCCAACGTCCCTTCCCTTTCGGCACACCCCTTCCGCACCACAGACTTACCGGTCAGAGCTGCTCTCCAAGCTTCTGGGCTGCATATCAGCTATCGGTTTGGTACCACCCAATAAGGCTGATTAAGAATCGGCCATCGGGACTGGCCATAAAAATCTTTATCAGTGCACCCCTAATTTCTATGAACCGTAACTGGCACAAGTGACTGACTGCATGAAAGTGTTTGCTCCATACAGATCCTTGGGAACCACAGTGCTCTATCAGAAGGGAACATGAGGGTTTGTTGAATCCCACATGGTTTTTTTTCCCTTGATTAAGTTGAATGAATGTCTTAAAAGAATTCTGGAATAAATTAGAGGCTGAAGACACATACTTGGTAGGGCTGTGCGAAGCTTCGGGTGCCAATTTGATTCAGTGGAGATTCAGCCCGATTCAGTGGCCGAATCTCCAGATCTGAATTGAATCAGGGGACCAATTAAAAGGTTTGAGTCAATTCAAAGCTCTCCGAATTGATTCGGAAAAGATTCGGAGAGCTTTGGCAATTTGGGCTGTCCCCACTCGCTGCAGCAGGGAGCTGGACCTGGATTCCATGCTGGTAAGTAGGGGGAAGGGGACCATGGAGGGACCCCTGCCAGGCCCCATCCCCTGCCTGCTCCCCCAAGCACCCCCCATGGCTGCCCCACCTGCCCCAGCTCCCGGTTGTTTAAAAAAAGCCCCTACTCACTGGGTGCTCCTGGGCGTGGGAGGAGGGGGGCGATTCCCACTGTTCCCTCTGCACTGCGTGGGGGGCTCTGCCACGAGCCCCCTGACCCCTGCCCGCTCTCCCAGCCCCCCCATGGCTGCCCACCTGATGTCCCTCAGGACCAGCTCGAGCTGCTTTCTGCAGCACCTGCGCCAACTTCATCCACCTTCCTTTGCCTGGCTCAGAGGACTCTAGAGAGCTGATAGGCAAAGAGGACAGTTTCCCCGTCTCATGTAATTAAACTCACCTCAGTGTTGAGATCCTGTGGTTCACTCAGTTGTCCTGTGCAGTTCTTAATATCCTGTTTACAGCAGCTCATAGGAACGCTGTTATTACCAGTGCTATTAAACCACGGGGTGGTTGTCCAGTCAGAGTAGTTATTCACTCCACAACACTGAAACTGTGAAACAAGACATGATTAAATAAATGCAAACAGAGTGGAAGGTTGTACAGCTGAGGTCCTGCCTCTCTTAGAAATACTACAATGCTCTGAATATTGTAGTAGCATGGGAGCGCTCAACCTTTTTTCATTAATGAGTACTGCGATAACTTAGCCTTTTTCACGGAGCGCTAAAGAAAATCAAATAGGTATAATCGTCATCGCATCATTACTTATGTCTTTCAAAGTGATTCTTGATGCAATTGCAAGCGCTTTCGAGCCCTGTTTTGGACTTGTTGGAGAGCAACTTATACGATCACGAGAGCTCCCGAGCACCAGGTGGAGAATGCCTGCACCAGCACTATTCTAAAGGAGGAGTGAATGGACCATCAGTATCATCTTATTCAAATGAAAGTGGAGTACTCCTAACTCGCTCAAGTCAGAATTTAGGGCATTCAGCCCATTACAGGCTAGGCCCATAGAGCATTTCTTCCTTCTGCTGTTGGTGTACCCCGAGAGACAGGAAGAAGGAACAGGGGAAGTTGCTTCAGTAGCACAAAAACAGTAGAGAACAAAAACAGGATCAGAAAGTCATCCTTATCCTTGGTCAGCACTATTGTGTGTGTGACTATAGCTAGGATGGACTACAGATTTGTACAAAGACCTCCATCCTTCAGAAAGTTACCAGTAAAGAAAACAGATCACATTTCCGTAGTAAAAAAAGAAAAAAAAAGAAAAAAAAATCTCCTCAAATGTATTCACTGTGAAGACATCCTGGTGAGAAGTGTCACTACAGAATGCTAAGACGGGTGGAAGGAATAAGAAGCAAAAGTTTAGTGATCACCATTTCAGGGCACACATGTCGAGCCTGATCCATTAAAATGAGTGGGAGTCTTTCCATATAATAAATGGATTCTTGGATCAGGGTCTCTGGCTGCAAGCTAGGAGCCTACTGGATCACATCTATTTCCATGCATATGAACAAGAGTTCAGGGTGCTAAGTGTCCTGTAGACCTCAGCTTTGGGAAAAGACTGAGCTGGTGCTAATCCAAAGCTGAATTCATTGTTTAATATCTACTGGACATTTTAAAACAGTTTTCTGGAGCCCGAACATAACTCCTCCTACCTGTTCTTGCAGGTAATCCACAACATCAGCCTCTGCGCTTTTCCCATCATATTTATGGAAGACTGCACGCATTGTGCTTTGCACATCTGTTTTGACCTGCCATGAAAAAAAACAGTGCAGGATGTGTGTAAAAATAACAGCTCAAACATCTCAGATGGAAACTCTGGGGAAATCCCCAGCAAGACCAACATAATGAAGTCGAGTACTGTTACTTTTGATAAAATACTTGCACTGCTTAACCTGATGGCACTCTTTGATAAAAACACTTCTCTTTAAATAGAAGAGGGTTCTTAAAGCTGGGAGAAGATCTTGAGCCTAGGCACACCTTCAGCAAGCTCATTAGGAGTTTGCTCCAATTTCTATTCAGCACCACCTGGATCTTTTTTCTTCCTAACAAATCCTCAAAAGTACTTGAAGTTCAGTCCCACACTGTGCCTACCTAGGGACAACACTAAGCTGAACTCATACTCTACCCTTTTATTCTGAAACAACATAGAATAAGAGGTTAGTTGTGGAAAAGGGAGTAAAACATAACGTGTGCCTTTCCTTTATTCAATATTACAGTACATATGCTCATTTTTTAGCTTACCTTTTCTCTGTAAATGAATCCCAAGACAAAAGCAGAGACTTCTGCAACAAAGATAATCAAAATAATGACCAGAAACTGAAATCAAACAGAAGAAATATCAGTAGGATGCCCAATGGTTTTAGATCAACTAAGTCAATGTAATGCATCTTTCAAGTCAGATAAAGCATATTGTCATTATCCAGAGATACCTCTCCAGAGAAAAAGGACTCCAGAAACTGCTGTGGTACAATATTACATATGACCAGGGTAATGATCAACACCTCTTGAAATCCTAAAGACTCATTTGAATTAACAATCCCACCACATAAAAGGTGTGTCTATATTAAGAACAGGTGCAGACCATTGAACCCGTTGGGCCTCCCTGAAGAGTCCACCAAGACCAACAGTACTAACCTGGTGTGACCACCCAGCCTCGAAGAGCAAGCTGAACCCTTGGCAGCAAAATCCTCAGTGCTAACCCCCCACACCGTTTTCTGCAATGGGTTCATCCCTGTTTGTACCGCACCACAATCATTTCAAACTCTCACTGTTGTCCATGTCTGCTGTGAACAGGTGTCACTCCTGCTGTGGATAACGCCAAACTGCCCTTGACTATCAATATGCAAAAAGGCTAGGGTCCTCTGCTTGCACGAACTGACAAAGCTTCATTGAAATCAAGACACCAGCTAAGGACTGGGCCCAGACCATGCATTGCTGAAGACCAGACTTGCCATGAGAACAGCTGATCTGCACCTATCTTCTCAATTGTCGGCTATATAAGAAAGGCACCAGGTGGAGAAGACGCAGCTAGCAACTGTGCTCTTCTATTTATCTGGTGCCAGAGAGCAGCAGACCTGGCTGAAGTGTGGGTCACAGCTACCTTTGCAAAGACACAAGGAGGAGCAGAGCAACATGACAGGTTAGGAGGACTGGTCTAACTTTGGCCACTGACAGGCTCACTTGGCTCTCAGCAGTTTGGTCCCGCATGCCAGATCCTCTGGTGCTGGTGTATTAGACTTGTCAGATTCCCAAGCACATTGAACCAAATATAGGAAAACTGAAAAGTTTAATGCCACCACTGCTTCCCCCTAACCTGGCTCGGTGGTTCTGTTTGGGTAAAAAAGCTCATCAGAGCCTGTCAGGGTAGTTATTCTGACAGACAGTCACATGGTTTCATGTTAAGGCAGTTTTGCTTCTGCTTTTTAACAAAGACTCCACATGACAAAACGAAGAAACTTTTTCACCAAACTCAGTCTGATAGATTTTGGTGGCAGGAGCCCACACTAGGTGTCTGGGAGGCCCTGTGATCCATGACAGTGAATTTTCACCCTGTCCAACGGTTCATTTAACCCACTTCAGCAATACTGTGCGAAAGATCAGGGTGGAACATGCAATACTCACAAGACCCAGCCCAACACGGGACTCCCGGATGGTGGCACAACAGCCAATCAGTCCAATGATGAACATCACTACAGCAACACAAATGATGATCACAGCTGGCAGCAGAGCATACTTGTCCTGCAGGAAGTGGTCGTAATTCTTGTAGGTGTTAATGACATATGCCCCAACATAGCTAAGACCAGCTGCTGCAGCCTAAAATGCAAAAATATCCAAGGTTTATTTGTTAAACATCTTTTTAGGATAATAATGGAGAGAATGACCTGTTCACTGCAACACAAGTAAAATGCCAACTTAAGAAAAGCAGGGACCGTGATCTGCAGAGACCTGGAAAGATGCAGAGATGTGAAAGTAGCAACTAAACCAAAGTAACATGCAACTCCATTCTGGTGTCTGCAGATGCAATTGCAAGGAGAAAGTCAGTGGGGCAGTGCACCAATCTGCCTTAAGAAAAAATCCTAACTTTCAGAAGATTCGCAGAAAAGTAGCAAGGTACACGAGAGCTTGTTCTTCCTTTTTTCCACCTTGCATAAAGACCTCTATATTTAAAGCAGGCGTCTATACAGAGCTCCTGGGACATGGTCAAATAGAATTAATGGGAATTGCAGTTGTTCGGCACCCCTAGATATTATTTCATCTCTGGCACAACTAGGGATTTTCAAATTAATAAATTAACTGAGGATCTTATCCAAATTAAACAAAAACATAATACAGATAAAATTCTTGCTCTAAGGCACTGATTCCAGAGCAGCTATGGAGATGCTTTCCCCATGGCTTTTCACATAAAACACCCCCTTTTAAAAAGCTTTGCAAAAGAAAAAAAAAAATCTTGCCAAGTCCAAGAAAACCTTTAAAAGAAGCAAGTAAAAGGAGTTGCACACTCACCAGCTCTGATCCCATTTTAAATTGCTATTCTACCATGCTGAAAGGATCAATGATGTTGGCAATAGTCATCTTACATTTACACAGCAGTTCCCTCACCCAAAGACACCTGTCACCCACAAAAGCTTATGCCCTATGCCTTAGTTAGTCTCTAAGGTGCCATTCTACCCTGCCCCAGCCTCAGAGTTGCCTGATAATGCTGAGATGAAGAAGACAAGTGCCCACAATTTCCATTAGAAACAAAGCTTCCCCTAAAGAAGTCAGTGGGAATTTTACTGTTGCTCTCATGGGAACAGGATCAGGCCCACTAAGCTCACTGGGAGCGCTCAGAGCCAGACAGGAAGCACTCTGCAGCTCCCAGAATTGGGCCCTTTAGACCGATGCTGCTTTTACTGAGGCTCGAAAAATCCTTTTGTCACCAGCTCTACTGGGGAACAATGCTGCGCCTGAGCAAAGCTCATAGGCCATCTAAATAATGGGATCATTCAAATACCAACAAAAGGCAGCTTCTGCTGGGGTGAAACAGAGTTTAACAGTGCACATCAGTTACTAATATCTTTTTTGACGGGGCCACACAGCTTCTATTCAAGACTCCATATGTTGTAAAATACACTGCACTCAGAAATTCATGTTTAAGGAGACAATTGCTATCACAGATATGCTGTTAAGAAACAGCACTCTCATCCATTCCACTCCCAACAAGGATCTTCTTTTCTTTTCTGTGCGCAAGTCCTAACTGGCTGCACACAATTTAACCACCACTGTTAACCACTGCGCATTACTCAGAGAACAGCCTTTTGCTTATAATTGCTCTATTATTTACCCTAGAAGAGCTTCACAGATCATCTCAGCCTTTTGCTGAAAAGGAAAAAGTCACTGCTTATGCAAGTTTTCAAACAGCTGAAGAAACCCTTCCCACGAATAACTTGCTCCAGGACATTTGCACCAGTTCAAGCCAATGTACACTGTAAACCCTTCAGCACAGCTGCAGTTAAAAGCCATCATCTCCACCACTCACATCTATATGCGTGCAACTCTCCGAGCATATTCCCAAAGCAGGGCTTCCGTTTCTAAAGGAAATGGGTTACTGCATCCTTTAAAATAAAATTGTTTGTAAATCATTTTTTACCATTTTGAAACTCACAGATTGAGCACTCATGAAAGATTAACACCCCTGAAGGCTGAAGTCCTTTAGCCACAGAATGGGAATAGCACTGAGAATAACATGAAAGCTTCTGCAGAACATCCTACCCATGTCTTAGCACTGATGTGGAAAGGCCACCATAGCCCGTTTGGATCATGGTAACAGTTCAGTCTTTGCAGCCCAATCAAACCACTACGGAGAATGACAATAAAGGTGTTGATGTTTCTGATGTACTAATACTACTGACACAGAAACCGGAGTGGAAATGAGTACATGCATTTCATGTAGGCCATTCCAGGGTTGCAGCCTAAATGTGAAAAAATCTCCCCTGATCCATCTGGTCTCCTAATACTGTATTGTTTAATCAAAAGCAGTATACTTGATGTTTTCAGTGCTAAAACTTGTTGAGAATTTCTACTATTTTAGCTCCCTTTTAGTCCCACACCCATGCCCAACTCAGGCTTCTCAATTACATCCAGATGCAGGGAGCCATATTAAACCTAAAACTATTTTCACCCCATGCAATTCTAGTGTTTTGTCTCACTGCTCAACCCTCTAAACCACGGAGACCAATTACACTTGAACCAACTGGGACTGATTTAAGCCGTATGCATATTAAGGACATTACTCTCACGTCATTCCAGGAGCCTTTTCCATGGAATATCAGGGAGAACGATCAGGAAGAGGAATGGTATTGCCAACTCAAACTCGCACAATAAAGAGCCACAGTGTTCATCCTGGCAATCAACCACATCTTTTCACAGGTCTGCACGTCTAACATGTACCTCTGGATCCATTTGTGACAACCCCCTCCTCCCTCTTCATGAAATATCTACCATCCCAACATGACATTTGCAGAGGAAACCTCCGAATTAAGATGTTGGAAGGGAGGTCAAAGCTCATCTGGTCCAATCCCTTGCAGGAATAGGGTTGCTCAACTCTCCTGCGTTAAACCAGGGACTCAACCTCAGCAGAGCATCCATTTGGTGAGGAAGCAGGGATGACGGTCAGGATTGACCCCGGTTCACAGTGGGCATGACCAATGAAATGATATGGATAGCGACATAGTTACTCCCAGAGTAACTTTCAGCCCTTTACTTTTGAACACAGCTCCTGGCTTAAACAACACATTTGTTCACTGAGTATCCTCCAGTGAGGAGGACTGCAACTCCAGTGGTTAGAAAGTAACTTGGAAAAGGTGGCACACAATGGGAAATTAAAATTGGGTGCACTTAAGGCTGGCTTCCGAGTTTTCAGGACCTGTGCACTTAAGTCTATGACTATGCTGCAGACATTGAGACTGCAGTGTGCAGAAAACACATCTGAGCTGGCTTCAAACTAATCAGCTCAGGTACGGATAGCAATCCCGCCAGAGCAGCACTGAGCTCAACACAGGATAATTTACCGTGTTTGATCGGTACCTCGGCTTTCAGGCTAGCTCAGGTATCCCTAGAACCAACCAGAGCTGCTTCTGCAACTGCTCCGTAGGTGTATCCTAAACCCCCGTGAGACGGTGCCCATAAATCTTTTCTGTGATAACTCCCAAAGCCATGTTGCGATTCCTCAGTTCATAACTAAGAAAAACACTTGGCTGACAGTCCCACAGAGATAAGGGCTGTAGCAATGACTGATAAAATCTGGCCAACGGCAGGGTTCCCGCAGCCCTGACCTAAAAGTTTTCTTTTTTATGGCCTCTCGGTATTTGGCCTTGCTGCTGGTACCACCAGCAAGTTGCTGGTTAGTACAATTTGCGAGGGTAGTTTTGCGACATGGAGAGCTAAACTGGAATTAAACAGAGATCGCAATCTCATTTCACACACACCTGACACTACAAGGTCAGATTGGAGTCAATACCTAAAAAGGTCAAAAGCTCCCTGTTATGTTGCCAGTCTTACGACCAGGATGAACCCTTTTCCAAGGAGCTCCGAGAACCCCCCGTCTAAAGCATACACCCACACAGGTTCAAATCCAGTCAAAGTCAGTATTATGCTACTCAATTTTTTTACTGCCCTGCTGATCGTTTAAAAGTGGGAACAGTTTTATGGCAACTTATGCCAATTCTCAGGATTAAAATGTCTCCACTTCAAATCAACACCATTGCTAGCTCTACATGCCATCTCAGCCAAGAGGGGGAGAAAGGAGTGCCTGCGAACCTTTGTCCTCAATGCTCACGAGACCAGGCCACCCTCTCGCTCAAGACGTGGTTCTTGGAGCAACCGAGCAGAAATGGCTTGAGGAATCAAAAAGCAATTGAGGGCAGACACATTAACTGAGCATTACAATATACATTGAACTGCCTGTTTCATTTTTGTGCCAGAAGAGTTAGGAGTAAAATCTTATATCAACAGCATGACAGAAATGAAGTGCAGTTGCATGACTTAATGCAGTTGAGTTAATCTGTGGTAGTCCAAGGATTTAAAACCTTCTGTCATTGTATAATGGCCTTAGAGAGCCAAATGCTATAAATAGTCCTGTGCTTCTAGTGTAGGAGACAAAACAGCAGGACCAAATTCCTCCGCTTCATAAATTAGACTTTGCAAGAGATTCTTAACACATGGAAATGTCAATGCATCCCCCAAGACATCCATTACATTCCTCATTTCCTATTTGTTTTCGAGTCCTACATTGTCGACTATACCACAACAGAAAAAGACGGGCAAAACACATATGCTCTTGTACACACACCAGGAATCCTGAAAACGTCTTAAATATTGTAAACTCTTAATTCTGAAAGCCACGCAGAACTTTGTTGATAATGTCTTTGTTTCTGGTTGTGCCTAATTATGAATTCAGTGCTCAAAACATTTCCATTAATCTCTTAGCAGCAAGAGGAGGAACCAAGTTTAAATGAGGAAAGGTTAAAAGAACTGGGTTTACTGTAGGGGAGGGGGATCCTATGTAGACGTGTAGTTTTCTGCATTTCTAGAAGGCCTTCTAGTTTCAGCCTTTCCAAACATCAATGAATCCTATCAATATCGCAGCAAGATAGCTACATTTTCTTCTACATTTCAGGCTTGGGAAAATGATTAACAGAAATATTAATGGACTTCCCAAAAGTCACATATTGAAAATGAAATCAATGGTTAAATCAAGAATGAAACTTGGGCGTCCCATCTCCTAGGATTCTTGCCCCCATGCTAGACCACACGCCTTAGGAGGAATGTTACAAGTGATGAATGGGAACAATAAAGCTGATATAAACCATTCAAGCTAGTGTAAGCAGTTCTAGAAGAGCCAAAAATGAAATAATAGAAAGACTAGGAAACCAGGAACAAGTGGAATGGCATAGCAACGGGCTTGACTGACGCTGGATGAGATTTAACCAGCTGTATCTATACCACTTACAAACTTCAGCAGAAAAATCACATGTCAAGCAGTTTGCAAAAGATTTTCAGGCTGGTGTTGCTTCTCGGCTGTATTAGTAATACCACAAGCAGGGTGGTTCTCATGGCAAGTCAGAATTCTGCTTGTAAAAATACTGGGTAGCGAGACAGGAAGATGGATGGTGTTGGGTGCAGCTCCGCACTTTGCCCATAAACTTAAATAAAGTGAGGATTTCACTCATGTTCTTTAATACAACTGAGTGTTCAAAAGTGTTGGGAAAGATCAACTTGGATTTGGCTGGGGAACTGTTTGAGTTCTGGATAAACAATCTGTTCATGTTAAAGGAAGGGCCTCAGATTCAAACTCTGACGGGAAGAGAAGAAATCATTTCAGAATACCATTGTAATGATCACTCAGACCTGCCATATGATCACCTGGGGCCAAAGTACTGCCAAATACTGGTGAGGTTCAAAATCCAGATCTAAATTTCAGTGATACAGTCTCTTTCCTCATTTTATCCAAATGTATTAGTCCGTCCTCAAAACTGAGGCAAAGCTTCTACAAACAAAGGGAGATGTCGACAAAGAACGAGCTTTTTGTGCTCCAAAGAAAATTGAAAGAGAGTGGAAAGATGGAAGCGTAAAGTAGATCAAACAGGAAAAAAGATTAACAAATGAAAGAGCCAAGTTCAGACTAAGCTTTGCAGGGTCAAAGCTTTTATTGTGTGTACATATTCAAACAACTGCTGAACTTTTGTAAATCTACCCAGTGATTTACCACAATTATTCCCAGTAATTCACACCCAAAAGAAGTTTGTTCATTATTCACTCTAGAGCTTCAAGCACCCAGACAGGGAGCACAAAAAATACTGCCTGCCATCATGGTCCAGCAGAAAAAAAGTTACTGTACTAGGAATCAAGAGATGTGGGTTCTACTTTTGAATCCAGCCAAGCTATTTAAAGTTTCGGTACCTCACTTTCCCCATCAATAATCCTTACCTCCTCTCCTTTGTAAAGCGTTTAAGATCTGTGATGTATAGTAGACTAAGATCTATGATGTAAAATAGACACCGTATTCACTCACATACTGCATTAACCCTTTCCCCAAAAAATCAGTCCTCCAAAAATACACATCCCAATTAAACAGGGAATTGGATTTTCTTTACTGGACTAGAAGCATGAAAAACTGTGCTGCAAAATGGCTTCCCCTTCTCTCCAGCCAGCAAGCAAGCGAGCAGGTGCAGAGTCTGGCGTTGCTAACCCTTTCACAGCTGCAACTGAATTGGCAGCAGTTTTGGGTTGGACTTTGTCCCTGCTTGCTTGCTGGCCGAGAGAGAAAGAGCCCTCTTTCTGCAACATAATCTTTCCACAAAAAAGCCAGCTCTAGGCCATGACTGGAAAAAAATCTCTGAGATTCGGCCTTTGAAAAATAAGGCATGCATCTTATTCAGATGCCTGCAGTATGTGAGAAAAATACAGTGTTATTATGGGATCAACCCCATCGCACAAGGAATAAAATATCAAGCAGCTTGCAAAACTACTTTCCCAGCAAGCTGAAAGTTACTTATCTCTCATATGCAGCATCTACTGGCAAATTAACAGTAGTTTAAAAAATCTGGATCAGTACCCAAGTGATTTGCTAACCATGAAGGTGGGATAAGTACATTGCTACTAACATTATTCCTGGCAATTCACTTGACCAGCCTGATTCAAAAGACTAAGATGTGTTTCAGGAAAAGGCAGATATTGAAGGAGACAGAGTTCAAGCAAGTAGACAAGATATATTTGGGTAGAGACAAAATGACCTCTTCCTAGTCGGAAAACTTCCTTTGTTCTTCCTTATGATTTGCTAAAAAAAACAAACTCCTCCAACACATTTATACAGGGATCATGTATTTCTAGGTGCTGAAGAATTCTGCAAGGCAGATTTCAAAAGATTTACTGGAAGCACTGCCACCGAGAGTAGGTGAAACACTTAGGCCCAGGGCTATCCAAACCAGGAATTTGCCTGTTAAAAATACTGACAGCCACAAACTAATATAACTGCACAACTGCAAGTCTCTAGCATAGAATAGACAAGCAAAGCTAAGATTTGTATCAGAGTGGTTTAAATCTGCTCGAAACCACGGCTAAATCACAAGAGTGCAAATTCCAATACATGTCAGCACAGATTTGCACTGATACAGCTGAGACGCTGGACAAGGCCTAATGAAGCTAGTCTGGACATAGCTGATGAAGGAGGAAACTATGCATTTAGTTTTTTATCATTCTACTCCATCTCTATCTGCTGCATGCTGTGGTCATCCCTAGGATGCTTTATGGCTGTGAGGCATGGACGCTTAATGAGAAGTTAAAGAACAGAATTGAGGTATTTGAAATGTGTGTCTCGCACACTGAGCACCGGACCAATGAGTCTGCCAAGCAGCAAATCAGTCAAGAAAACTGGAACCTATGAACCGTTGTTGGAGGTTATGCGATGAAGGAAGCTGCAATGGCTTAGACACATCACAAGAAGGCAAAACACCCTTAACCAAGACCATAATGCAGGGCACAGTGGAGGGAAAGAGAAAAAGAAGTAGACTGAAGAGCAGTGGAATCAATATTAAGGACTGGACAGGGCTTCAAGACTAGGGACAGACATTCAAAAAGCCTGAGCCTGAATTGATTCAATCTTTGCAGGTTAGTCTAACCTGGCTGGGCTGAACTTGTTTGTAAATGGACAGACATTCTCTCTGGACTGAGGAAATTCAGGCACATGCCTGCAGTTGCTCAGGATAGAAGCCAGAGGGTGGTACAGCAGCCCTCCCTCCCTTGTATAGTGCTGAGCTGAGGGGAAGGTGGCCAGGCCCCAGCAGGACCTCTGATTAGGGAGGTCTGCCTGCACCATCCCAGGCTTTTCCCCAATGCCAGCCCCCCAGCCTGAGCTAGCACTCTGAGGTGAGGGGTGGAGGGGGCATGCAGTGCATACATCTGTTGATGATACGGAGCTTTTCAATCTCCCTCTCTCTGCTTCTGTATACTGTCTTCAGCAAACTGATGGCCAGCAAGCCAGCAGAGGGCTGATACAGTGATTATCCCCTCACCAGCAAAACACTAGGCTCTCGCCATAAGTTCTAACTCTTCTTGAACAGCTTAACAGCTGATCTGTTGATTAGTTCCAAATAGCCCTAAGTGGTCACTGTTCTCTCTGCCTGTCCCAGTGAAACTGGAGAGAGAAACACACAGACACCTCTCAGCATTAGCTAGCATACCATGTGCCTAGGGTTCATGCTGTGGGAGGTAGAATTCCTGCTTAAGCAGTGAGCAGGGAGGGGAGGGGAGGGGAGGGGAGGGGAGGGGGAAGCCAGGCAGACCCTGCTGGGTCTGCAGGCTCTGCCAGAGCTGCAGTCAGGGAGCAGAGGGGAGGGGCCAGCTCTGCTGTGGAATAGAGAGCCCCACCCAGCCCAGAGAGCATGCTGGGATGCTGGGGGTGTCTGGTTTATCTTAAACCAGCAAGGGATCTGGGATAGATATCACATAAACTGGTTTGACCCAAATCAGTTAAGTCTAATTCTACATTCAACCAGGTTTATCTCAAACTGGTTTCAGCCATTTTCAAACTGGTTTATGTGCATTGAACATCTATTCCATTACAGGTTTAAACCAGTTTCTGATCACTTAAGCCGGTTTGTGTGTAAGGTCTGTCCCTAGCCCAAACAACAGAGTGCACAGAGCTAGCCAAACGCAGGGCAGAGTGGAGGAGGGATGTTACAGCATCTAAGGTGCCTCAATCATCACAGCAGCCTCAGGACTGGCTTGGCTTGACTTGACTCCATCTAAAGTCACTGTAATAATGGTAAGAGGCATGGTTGGCCTGTGTAGGGCAACATCCTAACACTACCCCCAGAAGGACTTCACAGGCTGATTTTCATTCCCTGAAGGACTCCACAGCCTGCTAAGGCTTCCCATGAAGCATCCTTTGTTTTGTTCACACCCCTGAACAACAATTCCCATAAAAGCAGCTAAAGAGATGGTCAAAAATGAAAAGCCTTGTCAGAAAATCCCCTTGTCTAACAGCTGAGCTGAGAAACAAAGCCATGACTATTGCTGCTGCCACAGCCATAATGGCTTGGATTGTTTGGGCAGCTAGCTCCAGAAAGGTTTGTGTTCCCTAGCTCCTGCCTGTATTACACTGAAAGAAAACAGGTTTTTAAACAATTAGGGAGTCAAAAAAAAGCAAACAAAAAACAACTGGGGTTTAGAGAAAATGGAGCCAAGCAAGGCTAAATCAATCAATACTAACCTCATTTTCCTAAGCTGACTATCAGTGACACATGGTACATTTCTGATTCATCAGGCCCAATTTTCCATTACCTCCACCTTGGGAATATTCAGATCTGCGGGCCTACAGCTACACAATGGGCAGATCTGGGGCTGCAGGGAGTTGTACCCCCGTTCTGGTAGCATAATTAACTAGGGCAAGGCAAGATGAGCACCATCCCTGACCACTGATATACAGGTAGCAACATCAACTACCTCGTTAGCCGTGTTGGTCCCAGGGCACACTGGGAGACGTGATCAGGAATCTCCCTTCTGCTGCTACGATTGGCAGCAGGGGGTCAAGCAGCCGTCCCATCTTCTGCTGGGTGGGGCAAACAAGGGGAAAGGACAGGACAGGGCTGTACCCTTCCCTAGCTTCCAGACATGAATCAAGTCAACTGGGTGCCGTGTCCTGCTGGGGCACGGTGGGGAGGGGCAGGCAGGGTACCGGGATGCAACAGGGCAGGGAAGTGCAGGTGGGGAGCAGCTCGGGAAGAGGAGCCAAGCAGCCTGGCCCCGACAGGACTGGGCCCTTGGCTCGATGGCGACTCTTTCCAAGCTGGGCAGGCACCCGCTGCCTCCTGCCAATCACAGAGCCCAAGGGCCCAATCCTGTCCACAGCCCTTTTTTTGCCCCAAATTCTAGTAATTTAACCCTGGCTGTCCCTAGATTATTTTCCTCCCAGAGTAGCGTTTTTTCTCTTGAACATCTATACACTTTTGTCTTTTAGCTGGAGAAACTGCATGTCTGTACACGGCCTTTCGTTGCCATGTACAAGCCCTTGAAAGATGGATTCTGCCTGGTCACAAGGTGACTTAAATTTTGACTTCTAATTCCTCCTTGGCAGCATCATTCCTTGCATTTGTCTTTCCAGCTCTCTGAGAGAGATGGGCAATGCACAGCTACTTGGTGGAAGGGGGTGGGAGTTTTCAGGAAGAAGGAAGTACGGCTTGGCGCGGCTTTCTCTAGGGAAGCTTTGGATTCACGAGGTTTGCAAGCCATGCAAAGCACATGACTCCAGCTTGTTTTCTCCTGCAGTGCGAACTGCCAAAGCAACTCAGTAAATCTCCTCAGAACTTCAAGCGAGTGTGAAATCAGACCGCATAGGATGAGCAATGTGAAGTTCAGCCATTTAATAGCAACCAATTTGTGGCTTGAGCAGTGGGCCTCAAAGCTACAAAGTTTTAATTAGACCTGATTTTTTTTAAACAGTTTCAGCACAGATTTGTCACAGCTTTCATAAGAATCGCCAAACAAAACTGAATAGTGCCAAAACTTTTATTCTGAAATCCTCTCGTTTCTGATCTAGTCAAAATGTAGCCAGCAGTTTAATAGAGCCTTTTGTTACAAAGTCACAAGGGACTCTTCAAAGCACATTTCTAACTGCATCAGTCATTCAGTACAATCAAGGCCCATGCTTCAGCCGGCTTTGCAAATATAACAGGGCTTAAATAGCCCCATTAGAAGAAAGTCATGGCCACAGGGGAAAAAAAATCCAGGGATTGTTCCTCCTCCAGGAACAATCCCAACCCCAGGGGGGTTTAAGGCTTTTTCAACGATAGTTTGCACTTGAGTCAAAAATCTACCTCAACATAAAAATGCTTCGATACAAAAATCATGAGGCTACAGTCTGTGTAATGGCCATTAACTGCACAGAAAAATTGAAGGGGAAGTGATGTA
This sequence comes from Alligator mississippiensis, assembly GCF_030867095.1. NCBI lineage: Eukaryota > Metazoa > Chordata > Crocodylia > Alligatoridae > Alligator > Alligator mississippiensis. The sequence goes on from NC_081826.1 coordinate 288,357,288, forward strand.
ACAACACATAACAGGATAGGCCGTAACAATCTGGAGAATCCAGTTCACAAACCGGTTGCGATAGCTTCTCCGACTGCTCGCCATCCAGATGTCATTGCAGTAGGATGGTGTTGTTGGTATGCTGCCTCCGCAGAGGAAATGCACTGCACAGAAATGTCGTTTTACTGGCATTGTAAGCAGTCATAATAGAGGCTTCAGGCTGCTTTTCCTCCTTCCCCCATGTAGTCCCCTGCACACAGGTAGGTTAATAACTCCGATTATTAATATGTGCAATTTCTCCATAGTACAGGAGACAACAATAGAAGCTTCCCCACCAGCAGTGCTTCACCAAGAGCCACCTTTAGAAATGAGAAAAACCTCACTCCTCATCCCCACTGAGGAAAGAAGTTAGGAATTACGACTGGGGGAAGGAGGTGCTGTAGACACAAATCTATCCATACATGGCGGAGACCGGTCAGTCACTGATGTCTCCAAAACTGCTCATCTCGATGTAATGAGTCCGATAGCTCATTAGCAGTCTCTTGAGCCAACCCATCTTCTACAAGTGTTGCTCGGGATTAAGGATTGGATTTGGCGATAACCCAGGAGACCTCTTTCCATTCCTGTGTATTACATTCTGCTTTATAATTGCCTAGATGGAAGTGCTGTCTTTCCAAGACACGTCTGATAGTTGAGCAAATAAAAAAAAAAACCTAGTCCACCCACAAAAGGTAAGAGCTAAATCTTAAGCACAGTGGAAATCTGCCATCTATATTGGTCACTGTACATAGTACATGACCAAGCTCTTTCTGATCTCTGAAACAGTACTATTAGTGAAGTCTTATAGAACAGCTCCATGGAAAGTTACTGTCAGGCAAACTACAGCGGAGCAGCGGACATGCAACAAACCACCTGTGTTATCCCACAGTAAATGCAAGGCAGCTCACCCCACTTCCGTTGAGAAGTAAGCTATTTCACATTTACTGCGATGCGGAACATGCACACAGGCAGTTACTGCAGAGTACCCGACATGCTGCAAGTTCACACTCGGATTTGTTTCATGGTAGTTTGTTCAGATGCCCCAGCCTGGGAAGAAGTCAATGCTTAACTATAATGGAAAGAACACGGGAATTAGCTAAGCCAATACTGGCAGGCAGTTCTTTCTGTCAGCAACAGCGTAAGGTAGGATACCAGGTGTACCACTGTTGTAAAACAATTCCATCAGCTGTTACCAGATCTAACCAAGGAGCACAATAAGTCTATTAAAGCTTAGTAATGTGATGTAAAGATCTAGTGATCTTAATACAGGTTTGAGCCTCTTGCAGTGGGGTAAAAGAAAACATAATCCTTTAGCACATGTATTTAGGACCTACCTTGAACCTACTACCAAACAGCTAGCTCCAACCAGATCTCCAGGTGTCAAAAAAAACCTGCCCTGCTGCAAGTAAGCACAGCGCACAGGTGCACGTGCACTGTTTGTGGTGCTTCAAATGGCTTTGAGGAACTACAAACTGCGCACATGGACTCATGGGGACCAGCCCCAAGAGGATGAAGGACACCAAACTACAAGCTAAACACACCAGAACAATTGCTTGCTAAAAGACTTGCAGCACATCCACAACAGCGCCAAGTATGAAATCCAGACCTTCCAGTTCCCAGTGCAATGCCTTCACACTGGTGCAAAATAACCGTCAAACCATAAGCCCAAGAACCACCCCCAGATTTCTGCATTCAAATTAGGTCAAAAAACAAAGTTCAATCAACCTGACAAGTGCCTTAGTTGAAAATGACCACTTTACATCAGGATCTTAAGATGTTTAACAGGAACTATTTACCTATCCCCATAGAGCACTTACCCAACTTTGATCTTCCTAAAGTACACACAAAACTTTTTGATTTCAAGCACAAGTAAATGAAAGAAAAACCTGTTACTAAAATACTGAAAAAAATCCTTATCACTGCTTTATTCATGCATTTTTTAGATAAAGGTCTCACATGTTCACATTTGTTTCATGTAATCCAAAAACGTGTATAGTATTTAAAGAGACAACTCCAGGAAGCATTGAAGTCAGGGTAGCAATGAATTAGCATCATTAATTCTCCAGTAAGGGAGTCGCATCTCATCTGCAGTCTTCTACAAATTCTACCTGTTGGACTTGCCAGTACATGTATTTAAGAACTGCATCGCCTGATGTCTTGACCAATGCACGGGAGCACATCGAAGACCTTAAGCAAAATAAATTCAAGTGCCATCAACAGAAGCTCACCGCATGGTCCTGGCTGTTCACTACATTTTGCATCTCAGTCATACCCGGGGGATTCTTTTCAAAATCTCTGCTGTTTCTGTCCGAGTGAGGCTTTAGAGGAAACTTTAGCCAATTTATCAAGTGTAAAATGGAAAGCACTTTCCCAGCTCTCGTCTGGAACTCAGTTGCTCCATAGCACTAGAGGGCTTTGAGACCTTTACTGTTTCTCAAACCTACTTGGGTTCATGGGACCTTTTCACAAATAAACTTTTCCTGAGGCCCGAGAGACAACATGGAGCACAATAATGAGGAAATGCTCATCTCACAACCTTGCACAGTACACCTCTAAGCCTGCCAGACACTGTAGAACAGGCAACAAAGTTTAAAACAGCCAGCTAGTCCTTGTTTCTAGTCTTGGAAACACAAAGGACACAATGATGGATTAAACCTGGATTGAACAGGCAAGAAACCCAAGGGGCTTCAACTCTCTCCAAATATTAACCCCATCAAAAGTAAGAACAGCAACTGGGGATTAATACAGAATAGAAAGACAAGCCCTCCTCTACTCCAAGAAGGACAAGCTACAAATGCACAGATAAACAACAAACCAGCACCTGCTTTAAAAAACCCACAAGCTGGATCTGAAGTCTTACTTCCTGTTGTCCCTGCCTTCAGGTAGCCTGGAAATGCTGCTATACCCTGAGAAGTTACTGTATATCCGTATTATTGCTGATCTCTTTTTTTTAGGCTCTCAATGAACTGAAAATGACATTTGCTCAATTTAAAAGCAATAAATTATTTTTCTGACTCCCACTGCTGGGGTCTACAAATGGACCTGTGCTCTTTTTGCCTCTTAGAGCGTCACTTCCAATAAAAGAGCGATGCTCTGGCCCACATATCGTGGCTGACAGTCCCTGACGATGAATGAGACAGAACACAAACCACCTTGCTCTTCCAGCATTTTGTTGGGTCCTCAAGGCTGAGAATAAAAATATACATCATGTGACTGAAGGGAATAGCTATGGCTCAAAGCCTCTCGTGCAAACTTGCTTAGGGAAAGGTGATCCAGTCAAGGGAAGTGATACCATGGGCCAGATCCAGCTCCAAGCACTCTCATCTGGCCCACAGGGCTCCCCACACATCCATGAGGTGTCCTGAGAGCTGTGGCCCTGCACATTAGATTGGGACCCCATGCCACCCTGCATGCCCAATCTCGGTGCATGGGGCTGGGTGGAGGCAGCATGGGTGCATCCCAGCACAAAGGGCTGGGTGCAGCAGCATAGGGCCCCAATCCCGGTACACAGGGGTACTAAGAGTGTGCAGGGCCCAGTCCTGGTGCGCAGGGTCCTATCTAGCCCTTGGGCCATCCCCCACCACTCATCTGGCCAAAGGTTGAGCTCCACTGGCTTAACGCACCCATACCAAGAGTAGAGTAAGAGCTTGGCAGACAAGGTTCCTTGGGTGAATTTGATATCTTTTATTAGACCAACCCAAATAGTTGGAGAATAGTTAGAGTAAGAGCTTGGCACTTTTACAGACTTCATATTCTAGCAGCAAGATAGTCAAGCTCCAAGGGCAAACAACAACATCCAAGAACCTTTTTCTTAATGTATCAATACATCCTTACTGAACAGTTAGTAGGGTCTTACAGCTCAACCTCTGCTCCTGGAAGGGGTAAAAAATTCCCATCATTCCCTTACCATATGCAGGAGAGAAGGGCTGAAACAGCAGCATGAGGCAAGGGAGGCTGTTACTGCCTGCCACACACCTACCATCATGCCCCATTACCTCTGCTTGGATTGCAAACTCTTTGGAGCAGGGACTGTGTGCGCTCTACAGTGGATCCTCATTTTCAGGTATGGCCTGCAGTTGCCACAGGACAGATAACAATAAAAGCCGTTGTCTTCCTTAAAACTGCTCCCTTCTAGTGTAGGGCATCCCCTAAACAATAAAATTGCTTTCTTAAAACCTCTGTCTTCCCCAGCAGGGGGGGTGAAAAAATAAAATGAACCATCATTTTCTTCAAGAACCAACACAATTGTTTAAATTCCTCTTGAACTGCTGAACCAATTAAACAAAAGTTTCACTGACATCATTGTTTATGCTGGCATCTGAACAAAGTAATCAAGAGAAGAGCTGTGGTTACAGCCAAGGAGACTAAGGTAACAGGAACAGGTTACTTCCTTCTTTGGAATGACCTACGGTAATACTGCCAAGGAGTACTGTAATCTGGTCGAGTTATTTACCACGTGTGCGTCTGGGCAGAGATATTATATGGCAAAAGGAAAGGACAGCTTATAGTTCATAGGTGGAGCACACTATTTCCAGAGAATCTCTCTGTGTTCATACTCTCAGTGAGTGTTTTCTCTCTTCTAGAGAGAAAAGTCCTACTGTACCTGTGGGCCAAATTCAGTTCCACTCCACTGAAGAAGGAATGGTCTCTTATTCCAGGACTGATATTGGGTCTACTGATATGACTAAGGGTTGTAAGATCCTTTGCAAAATCCAAAACAAATTCATGCACAAGCATTTTCTAAAGCAGCATCTCAACATTTCAAAAAACTGTTTCTGTTCATTCATCTGCAATTGGCCAATGAAATCAGGCCCTGCACTCAGCTCGGTGACGTTTCTGTCTGTAACCAAGTCCTACGCACACCTCAGTGGCATTTGCCTATCTGTAACTTAGGGCCAGATGGAAAATTTGGAAAGCCTGATTTGCCCTAAAAGCAAGCTCACAGCTTGCCCATTTTGCTGCTGTTATACACACCACTGTTCATGTAGGCCAAACTCTGTGTGTAAATGAAGACCCAGTTGGAGAAGATGGATAGAGTGGGATGGCAAAGGGCTTGCAACCATAAGCCATGGCTGAGCATCTAAATGGCCCAAGCACCCATTGGTCCCAATAAACTTATCCTTCACAGAACAATATCCTTAGGCATTACAACATCTGAATGTAGCACGCCTTGCCTGCTAAGTAAAATAGAACTGATTGTTTCAACTCTTGAGGAAGACTTATTTATAGTAGCTGTTGATAGACCTGGCCTATGGCAATGATCTGTGATCCCAAACAGGATTTACTGTCAGGGTTTTATGTTTTTGGTTTTGGGGTGGGGGGCAGGTGTTGAAAAACAGCATTTTAGGTCACTTCTAACTCCTTTAGGTCAACTCCTGCCTCAGCAGGCATTATTGCTACAGCTTGTTTGATAGGTACACGGTGAATTATTTCCCACAGTCATTTTCAAGTTGTGCAAGATCTGCAGTTATCCTGTTCCTAGGTAAGAACTACTGCTTGGAGGAGAATGGAAATGCTGACAAATACTAATACCTCTGAGAGAGGCTTTAGATCATTATCAACATGTACTTTAAGACCTACTTCTTGAAAAAAAAAAAAAATGCATTCTAAAGGGAGAGGGTGGGGACGAGAAAGAGTTGAAAAGTCAACATTTCCTTCACCAGCTCCCAAAACCTGAATTCTGAGTTCTGCCTTTCCTTTGCATGAGCTGGAAGTAACTAGATGATTTTTCAGTTTTTCAGTTCATGATTTGGAAGTTACTAACATATGTAATCATCTTTGCTAAAGATTTCATTAAGCTACTGCCCACTTATGTCTAAATGCACCAAAGTATCAAGAAGCTGAATGCAGGGCTCATCCGAGTCACCTTAAGCTCAGATGCTAGAAACCTGTATAAGGCAGCACAACAAGTACTGCTTTACTGCTTACTCTGGGCAATAGCTGGACCTCTTGCTGCCTTCAGCTAGAATAAAGGGGGTTTAAAGCACACCTCTGGGATTAAGAGTGACGGAACTGATGATTTGCCACGAAGAAATGCAGGAAAGAAAAATGAGATGAAAGGCTATGCCAGGTGTTTGAGTTGCCAGTAAAGTCAACCATGGGAAGGAAACAACTTTGGTGTATATCTACTGTGTGGGAGTTCTGCCCAAGTTGAAATTTCCACCAATTTGCATCGAGGGGCTGCAGTCTCTCTATATGTATTTCAAAAGACAAACAACACATGCACACAGTCAACTGCAAAAAAAAAAAAAAAATTATATATATATATAAAACCTTTTTTTTTTTTTGTCATAAAACAGATGCTGTGAGTATTTGCTGTTCCTAATCATGCTCAATGGCTATTTATCCATTGGCTACCAAGTGAATAACCAATTTTTTCTGAATCTAGTCCACGTAGCCTCTCAGTCCGAATATGAAGTAGGCAGTCTATAACCCTACTACCTTCTGAAACATCCAAGTATTACGGTTTTGGTCACATGCTTTCTGAGTTCTCACTCATAAACACTAATGACCGTAATACTGCTTGCCTAATTACTGGCTCGTAAATAAGGAATACTCCTACCCGATTTTTAATGCAGCATGGAGACAATCCCCTTATCGAAATGTCCCTTTAGTCTTGATTTACATTAACAGTCCAGAGGTAAAGCCAGACTTAGAAATATACTGCCTGATCCAAAGCCCCAGGCACATCAGTGAAAAGATTCCCAGGGATTTCATTCAGCTCTCTCTCAAGCCCACGCCCTTCCTTCTGAGGCTGGCTTTCTTGATTTTCTCTCTGCAGGGCCTTCCTGTCCCTTCTATAATTCTCTCTTGCTTCAGAAAACTCATCTCTTTTTCAAGCTGGAGGCGAGACCTATGTGGTTGGGCTGCGAGGGGTAGCCAGTAGAATAACTCTGTATGCAAACCCTAGAACCTGGCTTCATAGCTCCTGACCTCTTGCAAGTGCTGAACAATGTGCTTAATCAGTCTCAGATGCTTTTTGTGTGGAAAATTCTGCTATCTTTAGTAAGAATTTGATCCATCAGCAGCATCACTCCCACTTTCCCACATCAGGCTCAACTCTGCCCCTTCTCTTACACACGCATATACATTCCATGGCTAATGAGCCAGAAATATCCATGAGATTCATATGAATCCCATAGGAAGGCCTATTTGTTACACACCAGCCATCTGTGGACCAAGCCCCACAAAGAACTTAAGCCCAACTGTTTCTAGAGTAGGGGCAATAAACGTGTAAGATTACTTGGGGCAACTAAAGATAAAACAGGGACAAGAGTATGGGGCAAAGGTAAACAGCAAGTGTTCCAGGGGGACATACCAAGCAGAGCACGCCTGCCAGCGCCCACTGCCCCTTGAACAAGTCCAAAGAGCCAGGGAACATCACCCAGTAGAGTACTGCCTGGAGACATGCACAGGAAAACAGCCCCACACTCACTGGGGTTTCCCCTGCCAGGAATCTTCTTCCTGGGCTGGTGGATGATGAGCATGGCCAGAGCCAGGAGGTCCCAGGACTTGCTGGGGCAACAGATAGGGAGTGCGTAGAAGATAATGTGCGGGGAGAAGTGCAGCCAGAATCCCAGCAGGAAGGTCCAGAGGAGGTAAAAGGGTGGCAGCCTGGCACACTCAAAGTAGGCATGTGCCAGGGAATCTAAAAGGATGGAAACTGCTTCCCATTATCAATACTGATAACTTGGAGTCAACAGGAGTTACACATGCAGATCTGGCTTAAAACTGAACTGTCAAAGCTGAGTTTTGGTCCCCACCAATGGTTCCATGGAGGGACTGCGCATTAAAACACTCAATAAGGCAAACTGTCTTTCATACATTTAGCAACTAATTATTTCCTTTTTAGCACAGGAATTATGTTCCATGCGGTTTCAAGCCCTCAGCACAGCTGGCCGCAATTTCAGGAAAGCTTATATCTATTAATGAAATGTCTGCACTTCAGGGCTCACTTCCTTCCACTGACTAGTGAACTACTCAAATTTTTCCACATGGCAGGAAAGTCTCACAGTGCTTATTGGAATCGCTATGTTCATCGTTACTGAGCACTTCATTACATGATTACAGTCATAGTCACGAGGCTGATCACTAAAAAAAGGGCACAGCCAAAGGCTGCAGAGTATGGTCTTGACTTGCTGGTCACTGTTGTTACTGCTGAAAGCATGCAAAGGAGAACTGAAACAAAACTCTGCCTCAAGGTCTTCTTAATTGACTTCCATCAAATAACTATTTTTTCCCCACAGTCTGCCAGTATAGAGAGGCAAACATCTCTATTCTAGCTTTATCTGTTCATTAGAAAAAATAATAAGCCTGAAAACTCTTGAGGAAAATAAAAGATAGCGTGCCCCTAGCAATAGTGCGCCACTCTTTCACCTGACACAAGACTCAAATTAGCTGCATACAACAAATCTAGCTGTGTGTTACCTTGCTCTTCAACTTTTTTAAACTAAAGTCATCCCCCACCCACACTTGGCAAATATATAAATTATATAAGTGGATGAAAACACTTCAACAAAGGCTGCGTTTACAAGTAATGTATATGTAAACGCCCCCTAGTTAACCAAATGCTTCAACCAACTGCTTGACTGCAAGTCCTGGTTAACCAAAGTGTGGTCATGTCCCCAAACATTAACAGGCTCACTTCACTTCTGTCTCATTCAGCCAGAACTTCAATCAGTCAAATAATGTTGATGTTGTAACGTATGCCTTTCAGTTACTCGTGTCCATTAACCTTAAAGAAACTGAAAGGCCAAGGCACCGTTTGAACACGTTCATCAGAGAGACGTAAACAGTCAGCTCCTCGACTGGCCTTGGGTTCAGGTTCCAAATGTTCCCTTTACAAAACCCAAGATAAAACCCAGCGATGTGCCTGAGCTGTAACACAGATACAGATCTGAACTCCCCCCGAGTTCACAGCCTTTCATCAAATAAATAGATGGTCAAGGGTGCTACACCTAAGTTTCACATGAAAACTGAATCAGTAGACCACCCATCCCAGAAAAAAGGTTATGTAAGCAGATGTGCCAGCTTTAGGTTTTAAGTACATGCCAGGCTCAGCAGAGTCTAAAATCCATGCATAATTTTAACAATGAAACTTAAGGGTTTTCTATTTAAATTATGCCAACACTAATACAGCTGAACTTTTTGGTTACAAGAGTGGAAATGAAGTGCAGCTGCCAGAACCACTAAGCAGTCTCTCTGGATGGTTTTATTTGCTTTCCTGCAGATGCAGCAAGAGTTCTCCAGATATTTCATTCCTTTAATCAGTTATAAGAATTAAAATCTTCACACAGGTATGCTTTTCTTTTCCATATACCCCAACCTCCCTCTCAAACGGTGCTGACGCTCTTTGGTTTTGCAGACCACCCAAAGGCAATCCACAGAGCAGAGCTGGGGAGCCACAGGTGAGAAGTATGTACTGCAGGTCTACGTCCTCTCTGGCAATTCCCAGGAACGTTTAGCATTTCCGGGCTGCAGCAAGAGCAGTCAGTTCACATCCAGACAGCGAAGAGGAATGGGATGAACTTGCTCGGCGCAGGGAGCCCCCGTGTCCCTCCAGCAGCAAGAGCTACACAGACATCCCATACACCTCTACAGCACTCTCCACAAAACCATTCTTCCCTGGGGGGCCAATGGAGCCCAAACGACCCCAAAGTTTTTCTTCTCTTGAAAGAAACCACCGCTCCCAAATCACTCAGCACCTTCCAAAGCCACTGCAGGGTTTGTTGGTCTAATAACAGACCTCTCTACTCCCAGTCCGGATTGCCTTTTCCTCTAGACCAATACGGCCTGCAGGTCTGTCACTTTTGTCACCCACAAGTTAAAGCGGGGTGTTAACTACACTTGGGATAAAGGCTCCCAGCAAACCAGCTCTGACTGATCATCCCTGAGAAAAAGAGAAAGAAACCACAGCTCGCAAATCACTCCGCGCCCCCAAAACCCCACTACATCTCCGCAATTAGTTTGCAGGAGCCGGCCCTCCCAGGGGCTCAGCCCCGGCGGCCGGGACCCACCCAGAAGACGAGGCTGAGCAGCAGCAGCACGGTCTTGGAGGTGATCACGCCGCAGTCCATGGCTCCGTCTGCGCCGCGCCGAGCCGAGCCGAGCCGAGCCGGGCTGGGCTGCGGCTCCTCCCGCCCGCCCGGGACGCTCCGCCCCGCCTCCCGGGCTGCGCCTCCGGCCGCTGCAGCATCAAGTGGTGCCAGGTGTGCGGTCCTCCTGGGGCTGGTGCGTGCACGATCATTGCTGGCACGACCCACGCTAGTGAAAATGCTCACAAGGTCCAAGACACAGACCAGGTTCTTGGGGGAAATCTGGGATCTTTTATTAAACCAACTCAAAAGATTTTTCCAACCATTTAGTGGGTGTCATGTAAAAGATAACAGGTTTACCCCAAGAAGCTTGCCTGCCTATGTGCTTAGAGCAACACGGCGACAACCAATACCCCTGAAATAAAAAGTAGGATCGTTTTTGATATAGCACAAAACCCAAGTCATGCTCAGAGAGTGGGGGTTGCTGTCAGGACTTTTTTGGAGCTGCTTGGCTGGGAATAGCTACCAGTGTGTGCAGGGGGCAGGGTTTCTCGGGGAGGGGGTAGTGGGGAGAGAGCCGGACACTTCGGGGAGGGGAGACCTTCCTGGTCAGGTCTGCACGGGGAAGCTTGTACGCCGGGTCTGATAAAAGCCATGGCCCAGGGTCTGTGATGCCCGGGGTGTCTCTCCAGGGTTTTTGCTTTATCCAGGGAAAGACAACAGAAGACAAAGCAAGTTCCTCCCAACTAGACAGGGGCATACTGGGATGCTGGCCCTCGGGCAATACACACAAGAGAGCGCCCAGACAGGCTCACTACCCCGGTGGGCCCTCAGCATCCCTCCTCAGGGGTTGAGGCAAGTCCCAGACACCCACCCCTCTGCCTTTTTGTGGGGAAATGTGATGCATGGTTCAGATTTGTGTATTCTCATCCATTCCTCCAAGACGAGCATCTCTTGGCTAATTCGGTAGGGAGCAGAGAAACTGAGTCACAGCCTGAGACAGTCGTCCTTTTCTAGGGTCCCCAAATTAGCATGGGGTGTGATCTCTGGCCTGTGCATCTTGGGTCCCTTGAAACGGCCCCTCACAATCCACTTTCACTAATCATTTTTGTGATTCAGACTGAACTGCTGGGATCAGAGTACCTGGGAGGAGGGAAGTGACACACCCAGCACAGCAAAAAGGGGTGAGGGGTGTTCAAGACTCCCCAACAGGTGGATTGAGGATTGTGAAAAAGAGGGTGCAGATGGCAAGCTGAACTGTCACATACAAAACAAGACACGTTTTTCTCCAGTAAAAAATAAACTAGAAGTTTTACTCATAGGCCTGAGGTCTAGGGCTGGATAATTCAGTTTAAGTTTGAAGCAACAACAACTATAACTTCATAGGAATGAGTTAAAAACAGTCTGCAGGGCTGGGAAATTGGAGCAGCTACAGACAGCAGGAGGACAGAACAAAGGGTAGCTTGGTTGTTGGAACATCAAGACCATTAAAAAGAAGAAAGGGTCATTAACATCTGTGGAATGAAGTGTTTATAAGGGATCAGGTCAATGATAATGAGTCATGAAGTCAACTGACTCCCGCAGCACTGTTGCTGCCACTGCCAGGAAGGTGGTTTTAAACTTTGGGTGCATGCAAGTGCACCAGTGCACCTCCCCAGATCCACCCCAGGATGGCTCTCAGGGCTGCTGCTCCCCAACCTCTGTGGGCATGGTAGTATCAGCCCTTACTAGAGGCCGCATTTCTGAGTTACCAAGAAATGCAAAGAGGCGAGGATTTCTTAAGGAAATCACTTTTATTGGACCAACTGTGGTTGGGATAGTTAGAGCAGCTATTGAATACAAGGCATTCTTTGTCAGGTCTGCATTCAAAAGCTTCTCTGACTATCCCGACTACATGGTTGGTCCAAAAAAACTATCACCCAAAGAAATCCTTGCCTCTCCCATACTTTCTGGACCATCACTGCTACATCGCTCTTATGCTACTAGCAAATGCAAACACACATTTCAGATCACATCTCTTCACCTACTGACTGCACTGGCAGCCCAGTGAGTGAGCAGATGCCCACCTGCCTGATGTCCAGTGCAAGGACTCAGAACTGCCCAGTGCTCCCTGCTAGCTAGAGCTGGAGGAGCACTGGACTCCCACTTACTGGCCTTTCTGTTAAATTTAATTAAAAACAACATCACTTGGGGGCTGAAGGGCAAATTTCAAAACATTTCTGCAAATCAGAAAGTTAAAGGAGTGCTTTGTTTCAGCTCTGAGCACCTGTAGAAGTTCTGCTTTGATTATGAGCGGACATTTCAGAATGGAAAGGCATTCCAATATGGAAATATCAAAATGTTTAACAATGTCAAAGCATTTTTCTTCTAAATGCTTTAGGGTCCCCTGCCCCTGCTAAAAATATGATTCAGGACAATTGAAACAAATGTGTTAAATGTTCATTGTTGCAGATTCTGTATTTGTCACTCGCTGTTCTGTATTTGTCTGCACTTGATGGAAAAATATTGCCCAGAGTAACTAAGGATACTTTTCCTTTAACATGACAGAAAAGGATGCTGAGCACTTTTACTCTTGTCTTTCTCAGTCTTTTTGATTGGATGCCCCCTAACTGGAAGTAACAAATGTTCACAAACTATTTCAATAAGATAAAAATGTATCCGTGATAACAATGATAGACTTCTAGAAAGTGCTTGTTCTGAGAGTTTGACAAAGAACTCGGGATCTTTAATGGGGAGGGAGGAGTATGCAGTGTGTTCAAGAGTTAAACTTACATTTCAGTGCTTCACAAACTTCCTAGTTGTTTTTGTGACCCAAGGAGAGGGGAGTGAGGTATAGTGTTCCAGTATTTGAGAATGCTGCTTTGGCTCATCTGCTAAGTGAGAGGGACAGGAATAAGAATGCTGCTTTAACTTACCTGGTAAAGGTTAGAGGACCTATGCTCCATCCTCAGTGGCAAGATAAAGCTCAAAGTGAATGTGGCATGTAGTTGGTTGTACTCAATGTGTTTTGACAATCTGACCACTTTCCACCACTCTTTCCACTTGAGAGAGAGTACACAGAACAGGATGCAGTGATATTAAATTCTGGCAAACGCTGCAAAGGTTTTACTGGCAAAAGGAGCGTTTCTTACAGTTTCTTCACGGTGTACTGCATGAGAATGCAGACTTCTCACGGGGCGTGCTGAACTGTCTCATTAGCAGGCAGTCATAGGCAGAAAGATCAAAGTAACAAGTATTGCAATAGTATTATGAATTCAAGTGAAACAAAGTCAATCCCATGCCTGCTCCACCCTCACCCTGCAAATTTATATGGTAGTAAAATAGTTCTTTTCTTTAGCTATGATTATGTGCTGTTTGTTATAATCCAGCAATGTACTTGGCTCTATACAAAACTCAAAATAAAGATAATCCCTGCGTTAAAGCCTCATATTTAAAGCTGAGGTAAAAACCTAGGATTTGTGCAACTTTTAGCACGCTATAGACTTCTTGTGGGCAACATGGAAAAAGTGGGCCTTCAGAAGGATATGGACAGGACTAATGGGGAAGGGGTTTTCCTCTGCCATTAATCCTGAGATTTCCGAAATTCTACATACCACATCAAGATGAACCCGAGACTGTTGAGAAACAGACACCAGAAGAGCAAAACAGGTTTGCTGTTACAGTCCTTCCCTGAGACGTAGCCTTCAAAAGGAAGGAGTATGATTCAAAACCCTGGTTTGAATGAGGTAGAACAGGGCTTGAATGCACCTCCTGCCCACCAGGCTATTCTATCTCTCTCTCGTTTTGACAAGAAGTTCAAACCTGATCCTGTGGCCCTTTCCTGACAAACATCTCGGTGGAACTGGTATTTCCTGTGCACCACTTTTGTTTTTATTAATGACTAGTTTCCAAAAACAACAAGAAAAAATCATTGACCATTCTCAACAAGGTCTAGGCTTGGTCTCGAGTTTATTTTCTGTCTTTTTTCTGTATTTTGCCTCCACAAGGAAACTGAGATTTTCAAAGCAACATAAGGGATTCTATTAAAATTCATAGAGGATGTGTGGCCCAAATTCCCTGCATTTCTCTAATATCAACCTGTTGTGTGCCATCTGATCGTTACAAAATAGGCCGCGACTCCCTGCACTTAGTACCCAAGTGGCTTTCTAGATGTCTTTTGCCATCTCGGTCCTCTGTTCATTTTAGACAGTAACTCACCCAACTCATAATCCTTAGGTGTGTTTCAGTATCATTTTCCTTTCTTTTGCTTGGGATTGTCCATTCATTTGTGTCCTGTCTTATGTTTAGAGGGTCTGAGATTGTGCGGCATGAAGATCACTTAGTTCCAAGCCTATGAGTATCTCATTTCTACAAATGATGTCTTTTAACTCTGATTACCTGAGATAGGATAGTAATATTTTCCAGTGAGCTGTGGATTGCCACTTACAGGGGAAGAGCTGCCTTCTTGTTTTCTGGACGGGCATGTTAGACAACACGATATTCAATCAAGGAGAGAAGCCCAAGCAGGGGAAACTGTTGACATCTGAAAACTGAACAAACCAGTCACACAAGGGCCTGTGCAACACTTATTATGTACATAAAACAATATAAACAGAACGTACCACTTGTTTGTGAGTGTACAAACTGCACCTGTGAAATGACAATATTGTGAGGGCAAACTTCTGTGAAATATTAAAAAATAGCTGACTTCTATTTTCCCTCAGACTGTTATACATATTGTAAAATTTCCCAGTTTCTTTTAATCATTACTACAATTTTTTTGCCTTCTGATTCTTATTGTTTAAGCTGTTCTGCCATTGTCTGTCTCCATATACATTGCTTTCAATTTATTCTTTCATTCTCATCTTTTTTCTCTGTAGTTATTCCTCTCTTTTCCCCTCTGATGCCTGACTGGCCTGTAGTTGCTCCTGCTCAGCTTTCATTAGCTTTCCTACATGATTATTCACATTTCCCTCTATAACACATATGAACATGGTAGACCTTCTTTACTGGTACTTACTGAGTGCATCTACACATGCATTTGATCTGGCCTAAACTACTTTGGTGTAAACTACTTTGGAGTAAACACTTTCAGCAGGTGTCTAAACATGGAGAGATTAGGGAGCAGATTTGTTACTCTTTGCACCAAGTTTTCTGCAGCCCTGCAATGGACCCTTGCTGCCACCAAGGGTAACTTGAGGATCCCCCTTGGTGCTACCCAGGGGCTAAGAGGGAGCACAGGGCCAGGAGACAGCTATGTCCTGGTCCCAGGGGGCTGCCAGCTGCCAGGACAGGGACAATGTCCCCCTGCCCCCTGCTCCTGGCTCTGGCTCTCTAGTCAGGGGTAGGAGACTTGGAACAGCTGAGGGGAGGGGCAGGTCCCAGCCTCCTACCCCGATCCACTGGTGGAGCAGCTAGCAACCAGCTCACTGCTAGCTGCCCCACCAGTGAATCGGGGTGGGGGGCTGGGACCTACCCCCCACTGAAGCTCTTTCCAAGCCCCATTTCTTGATCACCTGTCAGGCATTTACATGAGCGCTACGGCACTTACTAATCTCGAGTAAATTTGGCATTTGCAGGTATAGCAGAGTAAATTTGGTATTTGCAGGTATAGCAGATTTACTCGGGATTAGGGAGGTTTACTGTGTAGTATATGGGCTTCCCTCGATTTATGTGGTAGATGTATTTCTGTGTTGGCTACAAATGTCCAACTAGGGATCCTTAAAATTCTAGTTTATTAGGCGGATTGAAACACTGTAATCATAAACCTTGGGGCTGGTCCCCACACACGCACACATGCACACACATACACACACACAGTAGCAGGCTACAGAGTCAGGTATACCTATCCTACAAGCCCTGGAGTCTGTCATTGAGGCTTCTTTCAGCGTGGTGTTATCTTCCAGAAGGGGGTCGCCAGCTGGTCCTTCTGGTTGGACAGGTCTGGTCAAGTTGAAGATCAAGAGGGCGCCACTTAGGGTCACTTTTCACTGCCTTTTATCTGTCCTTGGCAGACTTTGGTGACTCCCCAGTTTTCAGGTTTGCCCAATCCAGGGGTCATTGACCCTTGTGGGACTTCCCCCCCTCAGTGGCTACTGGACAGCATCAGTCAGCCCCAGGGGTCGTCCGCATGTACGTGCAGGTTTGGGAGTCCATTGATTAATTTTGAATAGGGCTCTGGGAGCGGTTGATCTGGAGATACTCAGCCCAAAAGTTGGTCCCCGGCGTTGATTAACTCAGGCCAGGGCTCCTAGCCCTTGTTCAGTGACCTTTAGAGATTTCCCGGTTGTTACATTGTCTTCTATTGAGTTCTTCCTTTGGCTGATCTGCAGTTTCCTTAGATGTTAATTGCTGCCTGCTACTGTGTTACACATTCAATCACTGATTCACTCGCTCTTTCAGGGGCCAGCCTGATACAGGGAAGAGCAATTTGATTCTTGCCCTTGTTAACATTGTTACAATGTATAACTTACTTATGAAACTAAATACATTCAGTTGAAAGTTGAAAGGTGAGGAGTATAAAATATAAGCTACAAATGCCATGGCACACAAATAGATAAAAATACCAAAATATAAGGGGAAATACGAAATGCACACATACAAATTTTAAAACACGATTCCTTATCTTAAAGTGAAAGAGAGAGGAAGGAAGAAAAGGTAGAAAAAGAGAAACATATCCAAAGAGGGGAGAGCAAATGCAGGCAAGAGGAAAAGGGGGCTTTCTGCTACACCTGGAGAATGGCGCATAAATCGAATTTGCATAAAGCGAACCCAGTTTACAATGAAACACATAAGTATGCATTCCCATGGCGGGGATGGAGGGAGGGAGGGAGTGAGGCTCACCCCAGCCCCTTTTCTAGCAGCCCCAGGAGCAGCCGACACCAGCTGCCTGCAGCCGCTGGGCTGCACCATGCCCCAAACCCCCTGAGGCTCCACTTCCCCCAGGACACCATGCCCCAAACCCCCTGGCGCAGCACAGCCCAGTGGCTACAAGCAGGCAGTGTCCGCTGCTCCCAGGTCTGCAGCAAGGCAGATAGCAGCCTGCAGCGGGACGAGAGCAGGCTGGGGCAGGCAGCTGCTACAGGCTGGGGCCAGTGGCAGCAACCAGCTCTTCCCAGGACTTGGTGGCTGTGCTGGAAGGGCAGGTTGGGCAGGGTGGGGAGTGGAAAGAGGCTACAACAAATTTTGGGATGGTAGCCACCCCCCTCCCATCGCTGTGGCCCACCCTGAGCACTGGGAAGAGCCCGGTGCTGCTGCCCCAGCCTGCTTTTGTCCTGCTGCAGGCTACCACCTGCCCCTGCTGCAGCCCTGGAAGCAGTGGATGCCACCAGTTTGCAGCTGCTGGTCTGCACCGTGCCGGGGGGTTCAGGGCACAGTGTCCCAGGGGAAGCAGAGCCCTGGGGGGTTCAGGACACGGCGCAGCCCAGCAGCTGCAGGCGGCTGGCGTTGGCCACTCCCAGGGCTGCTGAAGCAGGGCCTGAGGTGGGGGGGGCTTGGGGTGTGGTGCAGCCCAGGGGCTGCAAGTTGCTGGCATCAGCCACTTCCAGAGCAACTGCAGCAGGAGCTGCAGTGAGTGGGGCCCCAGCCCCATGGCCCTTTCCCCTCCTTCACTCCTTCCCTCCTCTCACAGCCCTTTCCCCTCCACTCACAAACTCACAGACTTACCTGCTTCCGGGAGGGGGAGCAAGCCTGTGGCGATCACATAAGTGCAAATTTACCTCGCATATAATGAATTTCAGGTATAAAAAGGGTCATTGTATAAGAGTGAATTTGCATAAACAGAATCTGCATAAATCAAGGGAAAGCTGAATCGCTTCTCGGCGTTCTGCCAGCTTAGATCAAGCTTGTGCATGTGTAGACACACATGCTTACTTTCCAGCAAACTACGTTAATGCACAATTAAAGGTCTCATGTAGACACATCTACTGTGTTCTGCATTTTAGAAGACATCAGTCAGAGTAACAGTATGTATGCATATAAACTTGTATAACAATTATCTAGCACCTAACAAAGCCTATATTGTTTCTTTATATTATTTCTGTTACATAAGAAAAGAGGACACAAATCCTTTTAGGAAACCAAAGGAGCTCTGTCCTGCACCAGAGCTGTATTGTAGTCCAAGCAACCACTTTCCACAATTAAAGACTTTGGAATTCAAGATTTCCTCAGTCATGTCTGATGATTTCAGCACTGACTTGCTTTTCCCCAGGGCTTAAACTGGGGATATATTTACAATGCAGTTGTAGCCCACACTCTTACATATACGTTTCGGAGGTTTTTTGCGGAAACCCCCTACCATCAACACACAAAACTTCCGAGCATGTTCTTTGTTATGCTCTGAACCTGTACCTGCTCCCACAGAGGTGGGGAATGGGTACACAACTCTCAGACCGGAGCATATATGCCTTGAGAGTGATAATGCTGCAAGATCACTCAAGTGCTAGTAGTCCTCCAGTGACCTTCCCACAGTACCCACATTACTACCCAGAGCTCAGTTCTGGCGTTTGAGCTTATCTTTACTTGCAGCAGAAAGTTTCTTTGCTGGAATCAGGCTTATTCCTGACCTCTGCAGGGTTATTCATGTTTCATTAATGCATCTGGAAAAGCTGATGGGCCTAGCATGAAAGAGCAGTCAAGTGAAAAGCTGGAAGGATCGACTAGCCCCAAGGGAGGTTGGAGAATCTGCCTGGGACAGGCATGCTGAGGAACTCCCTATTTCTTTAGAACTGGATTTTATCTGTGATTAAATTTGCCCATAAAACTGTGACATATGCATCTGATAATCTGAGCATCACTTGTGGCAAGTCGATCCTTCCATCTTCACACCTGACTGCTCTTTCATGCTAGGTCCATCAGCCCTTCCAGATGCATTAATGAGCTGTGAAGAGCCCTACAGAGGTCAGGAATAAGGCTAATTCCAGCAAGAAACTTTTTGCTGCTAGTAGAGGAGCCCAAACAACAGAACTGAGCTCTGGATAGTAAACGTTTCCGGGGTTCACTGTCACGTGGAGCCTGGGAGCAGGCTTGGGTCTTCTCTGCGTGGAAAGCACAGCTTTACAGTCCATACATACATATTCATCAAGTATGTAGCCATGACTACCATGTCAGCAAGAAGAATCGCTCTTCCCCACGACATAGCAATCTTGGAAGTGGAGAAAGAAAATAAATCTATAGAGCCAACTGGGCACAATTCTTTCTATTTTACAGGGGATTCTGCTGTTTTGCATTTGTTTTGTTCTGAATTGGAATTAAATGTCACATTTTGAAATTTCCCTTTAAATTTACATTTAAAAGTCAGAGTCAATCCAAACATCTAGCTTCAATTTTGCATCACATTTTATTGTGCAAATGTAGTTTGACATTGCATTTTAAGCTTCATGCTATATCATTGTTTTATATTTCACAATGTTGTATTATTTTTAATATTGAATATTCCATTTCCTAAACAATATACATCCATTTTGAGGGAATTGCATTAAATTACATTAAAAATTAAAAATTAAAACATTCTATTTCTGATGGAAATGTTATATTTTGAATTTTTGGCCCCAAAACAATCTTTTTATTGAAATGGACACATTCCTGCAGAACATCCAAGTTTTGATGAAATAGAGATTTTCAGCATAAACATATTTTACTGGAAAGTTCTCAACCAGCACTAGGTAGCAATAAAAGCTTTCTAGTCCTTTCTTCATAGGACCCACCCTTCCTTTTACATGGCTTTTCAAATCCAGTTTTCCCTATACAGCCCATCAGGAGACCATCTGTATACCAGAGTGAATACAACCCATTGTGTTGAATGGGTATTCAGTGTTACGATTATGAACTGGAAATTTTTCTCCCTCAAAGTATTTTTTTTCTGCAGCTGCGTTGTAACCAGAGTACATTTTTGAATCATCATTTTATTATAAATGACATTTCACTTGTAGTAACTGTACCTCGTCTCTACATGCCATCCTTCATATATGTTAAACCATAAACTGTGGACTTCATTGCACAGCTGTCTTAACCAAAGTAAGCTTTTCACCTGGATATTAATCAGCTTTATCTAAGAGAGGATTTGTTGAGCAATACAAAAGAGTAATTAACTGAAAATACTTAAGCAGACTTGTTCTCCCAGTTCACTAGGTGTAGGGAAAAGGCTAAAGTTCACATTTGGCCTGAAGATCAAATTCTGGAAATGGACATTACTATCTAATTATTAATTTTCTGTGTTTATGGCATTTTTAAGTCTTCAAAGAACTATCTGAAGCACACAGCACTGTTCTATATCTAGTACAGATATGAAACACGCACACACACCCCCCTCTCCCCCAAAGACTTAGCTTTTGTTCTCTTTTGTTACCCAAGCCTAGACTTAAGGTAATTCAGATTAAAATATCTTTTTTTACATATATACAAATTCCAGTTCCCAATAAGAAGGCAAATAACATTGATGTTTGGGTAGTCAATGTAGTCTCTTTCATCATGCAGAAAACAAAGCTTTGCATTAGTGAAGTGCCATGAAAGTACACAGAAGTTAATCAATCCAATAATAACAGCTATCATCACAAAATGTAAGAGGGAAAATAAATACTAATGTTAATAGTTTGAAATTGTTTTGTGAGACAGCATTTAAAAAAAGATGATAATATAATTAGAAAGGGGGGAAATGCAGGGTTTAGTATCTCATACAAGCTGATGCTCCTGACTAATTTTACCTGAAAACAAAATGCTCTCAAATAAAAAAAGCCCAAACTGCTTTGTTTATAAGCTTCAAAGAACTGTGTGTTTACTTACCAGAGGTTAGGATCAAGCTATTACTATTCTGTGGACAGGTCAGAGTTAGATTTTCTAAAGATTCAAGGCATAAAAAGTCAAAACAATGTTATGATTCAAAAAACCAGTGTTGTCCCACAAATGGAACTGGAATTATTTATTTTCCTGTTGAAGGAAAGAGAAGAAATGACTCAGTTAGTGGTGCCTATATAAAGACTGAATATCTCAGGAGGAGAAGAGAGCATCTTAAAATAAGGCATCTTCCCGTAATGTCAGTTGGTGTAGGTCCACTGACCTTACATGGCTCTGCCAATTTACACTTGCTTAGCAGCTTCATTATTTTTGCCAGGGCATCTGACCCCTCAGTTGTGACCAAAATCTTGTCACCATCTGAAAATGCCTGTTCACATCAAACCCATTCCTAATAGACAAGGGTCCATGTCAAAGACCATGACCATCCCTTGGTAGTCTGGCTAGCAATGTCAGTAGAGCACCTCAGGGCATGCAGAAGAAAGAAGCCTCTCACCACCAAGAGATGGCACCTGTAGTCCCAACCATCCTGAGGTCAAGACAGACTGATAAGCAATATTTGTGCTTACACTTTAGTTATTAGCTAGTGTAATTCTGGATTCATTGGCTCCCACATTTTCTTAATTATAAATTCACTTTATAAGCAGTAAGCAGATAAGCAGCTATTTAAATGTTAACCAAACGTATTATTTACATTATTCTACGGCGTTCCCCACCTAAGAATTAGATGCTAGAATTACAATATGAAAAACACTTAAAAACATATGGGGTCAGACTCCAGGTTCATCTCCCCCACTATCCAGTCAGTCGTGTTGACCAAGAGTTACAATTACAGAAAATACCCGTATAAAATCTACCCTGGAATATACTTTTGCACGCAATCCAATGACTGTACACAACCTCAAAATAGTCTTGGTCATCTTCTGTTACCAAAATAGAAAGTGACCACGCTCCGCCTAATGTTTGCATGTAAATACTTCCTTATAAGATCCTTCTGCTGCTAAAATATGCCTGTATGGTTCTGTATTGCCCATTGAAGTACAAGCTACCCAGGCAGGAAACTTGTCCATGGTTTATACAGGCTGAGCACACTTCCAAAGCTTTGTATTGTGGGAAATAGTTTAACCATCTTTTTAAAAATCAGATAGAATTAAATCTGTTTTAAGCAGCCATGCAAGGCATTAGTCAAAGATGATGATTATAACATATACAGGTGGCTTCTTAACTGTAAGCAACACTGTGCTGGAAGCAGTCAGCAATACTTTGAAGTGATTTCTTATGATGGGGAATGTCTACTGGTCACTGACTTCATGGAGGCTTCACAGCACATGAAGAATGAAAAACACAAATGCAGAAGTGTTTCTCAGAGAGTCCTTTCAGTTCCTCATCTCAAGAAGTCCATCTGGCATAATGGGTTAATCAACCTGTGTCTCAATAGTGAAAATGTAAGTGTTCTCTAAACAATTAACATTTTTCTTTTTATGATTTCTGCACTTGACAACTCATTACAAGAGTGTGTTTAATTAATCACCAAAGAACTCTCCATGCTGGAAAATCCTAAGCCTTTATAAAATGCTAAAGGGTAAATAAAAAATCATCAGACCAGCTGCATTCATCAGCGGGCTTCATGTACATTGGCTTGGGTTTTAGAGACTATCACCTCTCTAAACTTAGAATTTGATTTCCTGTAGCACCTTCCACACCCCGGTATGGTACAGAGCAACCAGATGAATCCAGCAGTCATTACAATGATGCTTTCAGCGAGATCTCACACATGGCTTTGATCACTTGACCCTGATTTTTATGAGGGAGAATTTTAGCCAAAGCACTAATTTTATCCCTCCTTTGTTACTCAAAGTGAGATCTTAAATCTTCACAGAGATGGCAACCAGGAGCGAGCAGGAAAGATCTGGCTTAATATCTCATGAAAATATATTTCTAACTGTACAGCACCTCCATATTACTATATGAGAATGAGAACATAGGATAGAAGTTAGGGCACAGTAGCAGCTAACAAAAGCTTCAGAAGAAGAGTATAAGAAACGAGACATATTTAGAGAGATTCATCACCTCTCACTTACCAGCAGTCATAGCTTTGGGGAGGTCCTAAACCTGAGTTTACATCCCTAATTATTGCATTCAGTAGTCCTTGATGGATCTACCTTCTGTTAAATCCCTTTCTAAACCCAGTTTAAATTAGTGGGAGTTAGACATCTAAATATCTTTTGAGATCTGTAACAAAATGGATTTAAACCCTGCAGCATTCTAGCCTATGAGTGAATTCATGACAAGCTAAGCCAGGGGTAGACAATTATTTGGGCGGGAGGGCCACTTAAGGAGTTTTGGTGAGCTGTTAAGGGCTGGCCAGGGGGCAACCTGTTCTCCAAACATCCCTGCAGTGTGACGGGCATCAGTTCTGCAGGACCCATCCCATCCACCCAAGTGAGCATATCCTGCTGTGCGGGTCTCAGGCAAGTCTCCATGGAGACCCTGCCTGCCCACCTGCCTACCCCCCACCTGCCGCTGTGGAGGCTGCCAGGAAGCCAAGTGCAGCTGATCCACCACCTCCCCCCACCACTGCACCACCCAGCCCTGCAGACTACAGCTCCCGGCATGCCTGAGAGCTGAGTGCAGAGAGAGGGTGGGCTGAGCCCCACACCAGGTGGCACCTCCACTCCACGGGCTGTGGGATTGGCAACAAATACCATGGCTCAGGTGGTCTCCCATGCCTGGACCAGGTGGGGGCAAGGGACCCGCCGTGGGCCTGACCCAATCACTTGGTGGGCTGGATCTGGCCTGTGGGCCATATTTGGCCACCCGTGAACTAAGCAATACCATTTCACTGTCTATCCTAAAAATATTGGGTTCTGCTGTACATAATGACACATCACTCTGTTTCTGAAAGAATGCATCAGCTTTGTGATGGTGGGATCATCCATTCTTCCCTCCTCCACTCTCCATTCCTTTTCCTCTGGTTATTCTTTGCCCCTCCATGACAGAGAGAAATGAGAGAGGCTGGTTTTTTTCCCAGGGAGGAGGACAGCTGATCTTTCTCCCAGCACTATTTCATGTGATGCTCAGGAGAGGAGAGAGCAGCTGACCAACGATAGGACCTTCTCAGAGCAGGCCAGCAAAGCATACTGAGCTTCATGCCTGAAGACAATAGGCAGAAAGGCCAGACTGCCAGTCAGTACACTCACATGATGTCTAGAGTTGATTAAAAATGGAGTAGTTATCCCTGCAGCCTCTATTGCTGCAGCTAGCTGATATCCAAACACTAATGCAGTGGGAGCCAGTCTTTTTGACAGATATACTACAAATTTGCTCTACACCTTCCCCACATGCTGCACTGATCCACTTCCCACCTGTTATCTGCAGCTCAGATTTCTGCTCCCTGCTCTGTGCTCCTTGACCAAGCAGCTGCTCCACTTTCTGCTCCCTTCCTTTTGCTCCCTGCCCTATCTGCTTCTCTGCTTTCTTCTCCCTGCTTTATCTTTCACTGTGCTGCCTGTCCCTTCCCCAGTCTGCCACATGCCACATGCAGAGGCTGCCTGTGCCACTGGTGGCATGTGTTCTGCAGTTTGGCCACCCCGCACTAATGTTTTGAGTCTGTTTTCCTGTGTCATGTTGTGGGAAGGTGCAGTCCCTTGTCATGCTGCAGGAAGAGGACAGGAAGATGGGTGGTTACAAAAGAGAATGTCATTAAGGGGAGGAAAGGCGGGGATGTAGCACTCTACATCAAAGAGCAATACACCATCCTTGGTAAAGTCTTTGAAAAAATTATCAAGGCTCAAATTTGTGAGAGCCCGGCAGGGCAAATTATGCTGAGGGGAAACCAGCATGGGTTCGTGGCAGGCAGATCGTGCCTGACCAATCTAGTCTCTTTCTATGACCAGGTTACGAAACGCCTGGACACAGGAGGAGGGGTGGATGTCGTATACTTAGACTTCAGGAAGGCCTTCGATACGGTATCCCTCCCCATCCTGGTGAACAAGTTAAGAGGCTGTGATGTGGATGACTGCACAGTCCGGTGGGTGGCGAATTGGCTAGAGGGTCGCACCCAAGGAGTCGTGGTGGATGGGTCAGTCTCGACCTGGAAGGGTGTGGGCAGTGGGGTCCCGCAGGGCTCGGTCCTTGGACCGATACTCTTTAATGTCTTCATCAGCGACTTGGACGAGGGAGTCAAATGTACTCTGTCCAAGTTTGCAGATGACACAAAGCTATGGGGAGAAGTGGACACGCCGGAGGGCAGGGAACAGCTGCAGGCAGACCTGGATAGGTTGGACAAGTGGGCAGAAAACAACAGGATGCAGTTCAACAAGGAGAAATGCAAAGTGCTGCACCTAGGGAGGAAAAATGTCCAGCACACCTACAGCCTAGGGAATGACCTGCTGGGTGGCACAGAGGTGGAAAGGGATCTTGGAATCCTAGCGGACTCCAAGATGAACATGAGCCGGCAGTGTGACGAAGCCATCAGAAAAGCCAATGGCACTTTATCGTGCATCAGCAGATGCATGACAAATAGGTCCAGGGAGGTGATACTTCCCCTCTATCGGGCGCTGGTCAGACCGCAGTTGGAGTACTGCGTGCAATTCTGGGCGCCGCACTTCAAGAGGGATGCGGATAACCTGGAGAGGGTCCAGAGAAGGGCATCTCGTATGGTCAAGGGCCTACAGACCAAGCCCTACGAGGAGAGACTAGAGAAACAGGACCTTTTCAGCCTCCGCAAGAGAAGGTTGAGAGGCGACCTTGTGGCTGCCTTTAAGTTCATCATGGGGGCACAGAAGGGAATTGGTGAGTATTTATTCACCAAGGCACCCCCGGGGGTTACAAGAAACAATGGCCACAAGCTAGCAGAGAGCAGATTTAGACTGGACATTAGGAAGAACTTCTTCACAGTTCGAGTGGCCAAGGTCTGGAACGGGCTCCCAAGGGAGGTGGTGCTCTCCCCTACCCTGGGGGTCTTCAAGAGGAGGTTAGATGAGTATCTAGTTGGGGTCATCTAGACCCAGCACTCTTTCCTGCTTATGCAGGGGGTCGGACTTGATGATCTATTGAGGTCCCTTCCAACCCTAACATCTATGAATCTATGAAACGTCCTCAACTAAAAGGATAGGGTCAGTGGAGTGGCAGGCTGACGTGCTCTGGGTCAGAATACAGGGGGGTCGTGGGGAAAGGGACTTAATAGTGGGGGTCTACTACAGACCAAGGGGAAGAGCTGGACCGTGAATTCTCGCGTCAGCTTGCAGAGGCACTTAAGGCAAGGGATGTAGTTGTCATGGGTGATCTAAATTACCTGGACCGCTCACGGAAGTTCCTTGCTGAGATACAGGACCTCCACTTAACCCAGGAGGCGCACAGTCCCACCAGGGGGAATGCCCTCCTCGACCTGGTCCTGGCCACAGGCGATGACCTGGTGAGGGGACTCCAGGTTCTTGAACACCTGGGTGACAGCGATCATCGCCTGCTGGAATTCACCATCCAGCGCAGGGTGTCAAGGGCCTGCAGCAAGGCAACAGCCCTTGACTTCAAGAGGGCCAGCTTCAACGAGTTGAGGAGATTGGTAGGAGAGGCGCTGGGGTCCTGGAGGGTAGGGGAACTGGGTGTCCAAGATGAGTGGTCGTTCCTTAAGGAGACAATCCTCCAAGCCCAAGGGGTGACAGTCCCAACAAGAATCAAAGGGGACAAGAGTGCTCAAAAGTTCCCCTGGCTCACCAAAGGCCTGAAGAGCCAAAGAAATTGTTAGAATCATCATCTTTGACTAATGCCTTGCATGGCTGCTTAAAACAGATTTAATTCTATCTGATTTTTAAAAAGATTGTTAAACTATTTCCCACAATACAAAGCTTTGGAAGTGTGCTCAGCCTGTATAAACCATGGACAAGTTTCCTGCCTGGGTAGCTTGTACTTCAATGTGCAATACAGAGCCATATGGGCATATTTTAGCAGCAGAAAGATCTTACAAGGAAAGCCAAAAAAGAGGCGTACACCCGGCGGAAGGGAGGGGCTATCACCAAAGAGGAGTATACCTCCATCACTCGGGTTTGTAGGGGGGCTGTTAGGAAAGCTAAGGCAGATGAGGAACTAGGGCTAGCATCAAGGATCAAGGACAACAAAAAGTCCTTTTTTAAGTACATAGGGCGTATGAAGAAAGCACGAGTAACATGGGGCCCCTGCAGGACACGCTTGACAATCTGGTTGTTGCACCAGAGGAAAAGGTAGACCTTTAAAACAATTTCTTTGCCTCCATTTTTTGGTGCAGGGACCAGGACTCCCACACTGAGATTCAGGACAGACTCAGGAGCTGAGGGAATTGGCAGGGGCCATCGTGGGCCCTCTGGCAAGGCTTTATGAGCGCTCGTGGTGCTCTGGCCAGATGCCAGACAACTGGAAGAAGTCCAATGTGGTCCCCATTTTCAAAAAAGAGAGGAGGGGGGACCCAGGCAACTATAGGTCCGTTAGTCTTACTTTGGTCCTGGGGAAGCTCTTTGAGAAGATAATCCAGGAGCACATCTGTGAGGGACCTGCATGGGGGATGATGCTCAAGGGCAACCAGCATGGGTTCATTAGGGGCAGGTCCTGTCAGATCAACCTGATTGCCTTCTACGATTAGGTCACAAAATCATTGGACTCAGGTGTTGCGGTGGATGTAGTCTTTCTGGACTTCAGGAAGGCCTTTGACACTGTCTCCCACCCCATTCTCATTGAAAAGCTAGGTGACTGTGGCATTGATGCCTACACGGTCAAATGAGTCACAAATTGGCTGAGGGGCTGCACCCAGAGACTGGTGGTAGATGAGTCTTTTTCGACCTGGAGGGATGTGGGCTTTGGGGTCCCCCAGGGCTCGGTCCTCAGGCCCGTACTGTTCAATCTCTTTATTAGCGACTTGGACAAGGGGGTGAAAAGCACCCTATTCAAATTCGCTGATGACACCACAATTTGGGGCAAGGTGGGCATGCTAGAAGGGAGGGACAGGATACAGCTGGACCTGGACAGGTTACAGGGGTAGGCGGATGAGAATAGGATGGGATTCAATACGGATAAGTGCAGGGTACTGCACTTGGGCAGGAAGAACCAGTAGCATACCTATAGGCTGAGGAACTCCCTTCTCAAAAGCAGGAAGAGATCTTGGAGCCATTATCGATTCCAAAATGAACATGGGCCGCCAATGTGAGGATGCGGTCAGTAAGGCCAACTGCACCTTGTCATGTATCCACAGATGCATCACAAGCAGGGCCAAGGAGGTGATCCTCCCCCTCTATGCGACACTGGTCAGGCCACAGTTGGAGTACTGCATCCAGTTCAGGGCATCGTGCTTTAGGAGAGTTATGGCCAGCATTGAGAAGGTCCAAAGGAGGGCCAGTTGCATGATCTGGGGACAGCAAGGCAGACCCTATGAGGAGAGGCTACGGGACCTGAACCTGTTCAGCCTTCACAAGAGAAGGCTGAGAGGGGACCTGGTGGCCATCTATAAACTTACCAGGGGGTTGAGCGGGGAATAGGAGAGACCCTATTCACCCAAGCACCTCCCGGAGTAACAAGGAATAACAGCCATAAGTTGTCTGAGGGTAGGTTCAGGCTGGACATTAGAAGGCACTACTTCAGCCAAGGCGGCTAGGATCTGGAACCAACTTCCAAGGGAAATGGTGCTGGCTCCTACCCTGGGGGTCTTTAAGAGGAGGCTTGAGAGTTATCTAGCTGGGGTCATATGAGCCCAGGATTCTGTCCTCCCCAGGGCAAGGGGTCGGACTTGAAGATCTACTTAGGTACCTTCCGACCCTACATCTATGAATCTATTAAAAAGAGAACTCAGAAGCACTATTGATAAGTAATGATACTTCTAAGTGAAGGTGAAAAGACACTTCTCTAATGAAGTCTTCAAATGCACATCAGTCTTTCACTTACAGCAGTGTAAATCAGTATAAATAAATGGATTAACATCACCATCAGTGAGTAGAATCAAGCCCTGAGAGGGGGCTATTGATCAGTGGACACAGCATTGTCATGGCTGGCTTTGTGTCTCTGTGCAGCTATGCATGGCTTTTTGCACCACCTCAGCTGAGAATAAACATGGCTTGTTCCCCATCTGCCACATGCTAAATGTAACAAAGGAATGGAAAAAAGCCTGTTTGACCTCTGCCCAAATTTTATGGGATTTCAAAATTCACACTGCTATAACCCAAATACTATGTCCGCACAAACGATGCTTGCACACTTCACCTGATCTTCATTTCTGACTCACTTTGACCTTTCAGCCTGTCATGTGCATCCGGTCACATAGCAGTTCTGCTTGTCATACTGACAAATTGTACAAGAGACACAGGAAACTAGGAGTCATGATTTCCTCAAGTGTATGTTGTCTGCAGTCACTGACCTTCAGTGGAAATGTAATCAAGGGGTGGGTGGGGGTGACAGGGGCAATAACTACAGGCATTGTCTTTTGGGGGTGCAAAGGTAATGGTAGCTGCAGCGGCTTGGCTATGCTGCCACCACCTACAGCTGGGAGTTGTCCCTGTCTCATGTGCTGGCAGGGCCAAAGCTGGCCTGTAATGCCTCTTGCATTCAGGACTTAGCAGGAGCATCATGGTGGGGTGCGCTATCTGTTAGGACACGAGACAGAAGCGTGACCGATTGAGAAAGCCACAGGGGAATTCAAAATAAGATGGGGATTGTTAGTTTTTTAGAACTCTGTCAAAGACATGGAAATTAAATGGCAGAATACCATGCTGGATTAGCAGCCACACTATCACATTTAGGAAAAGGAGAGCCATCATTAGAAAGCAGTAGATTTCTATTTTTTCTCTTTTGCAGGGGGTGGAAGGATTTCAATTCTGTTTTGGAAGTCTTTATTTTTCTCTTGGAGGAAGAGGAAGCAAGGCAGGGTGTCGACTGAGTCAAATGATTGTGGGCCATCCCTTTAACTTTCATCAGTCTCTGTAACTCCGGAAACTTCGTGTTCCTGGAACAGAGAGGAGCTGTAGACCTTGTTTGGGTTTTCTTTTCTGGCCAGAAAGTGGTTTCTAGGCTGGGGTAAAGACAACAAAGTTGATTTTCCCTAGAAAAAAAACCCTCTGTTGTTTTGAACATTACATAATCTGTTACATTTGAGTGTAAAATGAGTCCACAATAAGTGTATAACAGGATTAGTTTAATTTTTTTAACATGTATCTGTTGTACCCTCATCAGCACAGGTGTGGATACATTGTGTGAGCTGCAAAATCCTGGGGAGTCAGGTCTTGTGTCTGAATTCTTTTCTAAAGCAGAGGCCATGCCCATTGCCTGCAAAATTATTTGACACTTTCTCGAAAAAAAAGGATCTAGAAAGCACAATTAATTTTTAGACATAGATAGATTTAACATCCTTTATAAAGGTGCTAGATCTATCAAACTTAGGCTGTCCTAAACAGTCAAGAAAACTTACACAGGCTTTAAGGTTTTCCAATGGGAATTGGGTAAGAAAAAAAGAGGTTATACTATACAAACAAACCCAAGGGAAAGAGGAAAAACTGTAAAGAAAACCCAAATGACTATTGTGTTCTAGGGCACAACATGGTAATTCTATGGTGTATGGAGGACTGGAGGTCCTCTCTTCTTTTGAAACTAAGAAACCAAGGATAAAGCAATCCTATGATAAAGAGATCTTGATTTAGCATGCTGGTTAAAGAGAAACAACTATCTGTTCATCTAGCATTCATGTGAGAGTCAGATAACCACAAAATCATAAAACACTCCTCACACCATTAAAACTCTTTCCCTTTTAAAAGAAATAAAACAATTGACCTTTGCTTATGTTTATTTCTGCAGCCAGAGATTAAGTACTGGCCCTGGCTTTAACTAAGAATGTGTTCTTTCTTTCATGCTTCAAAATGAATATCAAGGGTTTTATTCCCTTAACTGTCAATAAAACATTTGAGTTCCTTGGGACAAAAGGTGCTATTAAAGTGCAAATATAACTATGAAGTTTGCGGTTGTGCACACATGCACACGCACACACAAACAAAGCACAAACAACCCTTCTTCTAAAAAGAGAAGGAATCATAAACTATGCCATCACGCCTTATCTTTAATTAGCTTTGTAAATATTTTTGCCAGCACACTACTAAGAAGCATATAATAATTACCCCTCATTATGCAAGTGTATCTGGAAACACTGCTCAAGGACATGGCCAGAGGTTCTAGGTACATGAACATTTGGAAATCTTTAATTTTGGTAATTAGTGAACGGCCTCCACCAAGAGTCAGATTTGCCCTTACTCACTATCACTTATTGAAAACAAGAATGACTACAAATGGTCACAAATTTGAAAATGCATCTGTTGGTATGCAGCCCCTCTCTCAGTCTTTAATATCAACCTGAATTAAAGAGAGAGTTTTCAGCTTCTTCAGCTACAATTGTGTACACTTTAATTGATTGCTATTTAATATACCTCTTAGGAGGGAGACTAAATCCAGACTTGTGGGCAGGGTATTTAAGGTGACATCTTGGACTTTTATTTTTTTCAAGTTGTAAGTGCAATTCAGGAGCTGCTTCTCCTGTGGTTTCCCAGGACCTGCCGAACTGTAGCAATACATCGGCTAGAGAGACCAAATTAGCCAGATCAGTCTGAAGTCAAGTAGGAGGCAGGTTAGGTTTGCACCTTATAGACTAACCAAAGTAGATAAATGGGTAGTAGAAGCTTTTGTGAGCTGAAGCTCACTTCGTTAGATGCTGTGAAAGGACATGCAGAAAGCAGAAAATAAGCAGAGAGAAAGTGGAACACAGAAGCTGACAAATGAACCAGCAGCCACTAGATGTCACTGAGGCTCCATGCAAGGGCTTCCACTGCTTTGGAAATCCTCACCGAGAACTGTCCTGTGTACCCGACTTGGAAATGACCCAAGAGCCCAGATGCTCCATCATCCAGTAAAAAAAGAGAATGAAAATGAGAAGCATCATGTTTTATAAAGGTAAAACACTTGTGGATATCCACTCTTCTTCAAAACAGATATGTCTATATGTATGCATATGTTTGTATATGTGTGTATGTTTATATATGTGTGTGCGCGTATGTGTATACATATACATATATGTGTGCGTGTGTGTGTATATATGTATATATATATACACACACACACATATGTATGTGTGTGTGTATATGCATATACATACATAAGCATGCACGTTTATATAAACACACACGTGTGTGGGTGTGTATACGTGTGTGCCTGTGCATATACATATATATGAGAAACATCACGTTTTATAAAGGTAAAACACTTGTGGACATCCACTCTTCAAGAAACAGGTATGTTTATATGTATGTATGTATACACACTCACATATACTTACACATACATATACATATATGTGTATATATGTTTGTATGTTTATATATGTGCACGCATGTGTATATGTATATACATGCTATATATGTATATACATACATAAGCACACACATACATACATTTGTGTATGTTTATATACACAAATATACACATATACACACATATATATGTGTATATGTGTGTGCGCCTATGTATATTCATATATATATGAGAAGCATCACGTTTTGTAAAACACCTGTGGACATGCGCTCTTCCAGAAACAGATGTTTATATGTAGATACGTATTTACATAGATGTATAGATATCTATGTGTGTGTGTGTGTGTATATGTATCTACAGATGTGTAGGTTGTAGCCATGTTGGTCTAAGGATATCAAATTCACCCAAGGAACCTTGTCTCTCTATATATACACACGCGTATACAAATCTACATATACACATATATAGGCACACAAACACACGCATACATAGTTACAAGCATGTACGTACACACGTCTATGTATCGCTATACACGTGTGTATACACACGCAACCAGGCAGCTGACCCTGACTACCTCGCAGCACGCGTGGTTCAGCGAAGACTTGGGCTACCCTTGTTCCGCAGCAGCCACACCCCGCCGCGCGCATGCGCAGTTCCTCGCCTCGCTCCCTCCCGCACCTCCACCCACCGCGCGCATGCGCCACAGAGCGCGCGGGTCTAGCGGCGTCGCAGCCGCCATGACGTCCCTTCCGCCTCTCCTCGTTGCCGTGGCGACGAGCGGCGCGTCCCGGAAGTGCCGGCGGCGGGGCCGCGGCAATGGAGCAGCTGTGGAGCCGGCGGCCGCGGGAGGTGCCGGGCCCCACGCCGCACTCCGTGGCGCTGGTGAGCAGTGACCCCCCCTTCCCCCGTGTCACCGCGGGGTCCGTGGGGGCAGGGCAAGGATGAAACCCCCACGGGCTGCACCAGACTGACCGTGCGGTGAAGCGGGGCTGACCCTGATGGGGGGAGACCCCCTAGCCATGGCTGTCCGGCCTGGCTCCAGGCACGCTGACCCACGTCATTGCCCTCTGTGACGGGGGAGTGGCACTGTGGGTGTGGGGAGAGCCATGGATACCTTGACTTGAGCAGGGGTTTTGATCCGGCCTCCCACAGCCTTCTCGCAGGCAAGCTGAGGAGGTGCGGGCTGCATGGGTGGGCTGACCGGTGGGTAGAAAACTGGCCGGAGCATCGGGCTCAATGGGTAGAGACCAATGGCTCGATGTCTTGTTGGCAGCCAGTACCCAGTGCAGTGCCCCAGGGGTCGGTCCTGGGGCTGGTTTGGCTCAATGTCTTCATCAGCGACCTGGAAGATGGCATAGAGCGCACCCTCAGCAAGTCTGCAGATGACACCAAGCTGTGGGGGTAGTAGATATACTGCGGGGTAGGGCTGGGATTCGGAGTAATGTAGACAAATTGGAGGATTGGACCAAAAAAAATCTCATGAGGTTCAACAAGGACAAGTGCAAAGCCCTGCACTGAGGATGGCGCAACCCCA
Source organism: Alligator mississippiensis (assembly GCF_030867095.1). Taxonomy (NCBI): domain Eukaryota; kingdom Metazoa; phylum Chordata; order Crocodylia; family Alligatoridae; genus Alligator; species Alligator mississippiensis. Next base: position 288,390,945 of record NC_081826.1, read on the forward strand.
TGCACCGGGACAGGCTGGGGCTGACTGGCTGGGCAGCGGCTCTGCAGAAAAGGACCTGCAGGTGACAGTGGACAATACACTGAGCACGAGGCGGCAGTGTGCCCTTATCGCCAAGAAGGCTAACGGCATCCTGGGCTGCATTGGTAGGTGTGTTGCCAGTAGGTGCAGGGAAGTGATTATTCCCCTCAATTCAGCACTGGTGAGGCCACATGTGGAGTCCTGTGTCCAGTTTTGGGCCCCCCACTACAGAAAGGATGTGGAGAAATTGGAGAGAGTCCAGCAGAGGGCAACAAAAATAGTTTTGGGGCTGGAGCACATGACTTACAAGGACAGGCTGAGGGAACTGGGCTTATTTAGTCTAGAGAAGAGAAGACCGAGAGGAGATTTAATAGCAGCTTCAACTACCTGAAGGGGGTTCTGAAGAGGATGGAGCTGGACTGATCTCAGTGGGGGCAGATGACAGAACAAGGAGCAATGAGCTCAAGTTGCAGCAAGGGAGGTTTACGTTAGATATTAGGAAAAACTTTCTCACTAGGAGGGTAGTGAAACACTGGAACAGGTCACCCAGAGCGGTGGTGGAATCTCCATCCTTGGAGATTTATAAGGCCCAGCTCGACAAAGCCCTGGGTGCAGTGATCTAGTTGGGCTGGTCCTGCTTTGAGCAGACAGTTGGACGAGATGACCTGCGGAGGTCCCTTCCAGCCATATGATTCTAAGTTCCCAGCCCTAGCTGTAACCAATACCCAATGCCTTTTGGGAGGCTTAAAAACACCCTGACACGCAGGGTAAAAAAAAAAAAAAAAAAAGTAGGGGGGAGGGAGGAGGGGTTAGGAACCAGAAAAACCCAGAAGCATGGGAAATGTCCATGGTAGAAAACAGGCATAGCTATGTCTAGATCATTCCTGACCATTGGCTGTCCAGCCTCTTCTTGAACATCTCTGATGCTGCAGAGTCCACAACTTCCCTAGGCAGTCTATTGCACTACCTCCCTGTTCTCACAGTGAAGAAGTTTTTTCTGGATATCCAGCCTAAGATTGAATTTCCCAGCACACATGTCCCTCAGCTGGAGCAGCAGTGGCACCTTGGAAGCTTGTACACCCCCTGGACAGTAAAGGAAGCAGTAGCAGCAGGAGGAGAGGGTGAAGGAAGGGAAGGGATGTGCCTCTAAGCAGGGAGGCAGAGGTGGGGATTCTTGCATACTTCAGGGACTTAAAAAAGTCCCCAGAGGTTGCTGCTGTGGCAGCAGGATGTATTCATACTAGTTGCAGGGGAGGAGACTGAGAGCAAGGGTGCAGCTAGCCCTGCAGTGGGGGTAGCTGCTCTTGCATCATGCAGGTATCAGATTTACACCTGATTAGTTACTGCGCAGTAACACATGTTTAGATGCATTACTGTGCAGTAACCCAGGGGCCTCCCTACTGCATCTGCCCAGCCACTAGGGGGCTGGCCTTGGCCCATCCCCAGGGTTCCTGACTGGCTGCCTCTTTTAGCTTCAGCTCAGGACTAAAGTTAGTCCCAAGTGCCTGCAACTGGCTCTGGCTTCAATTTGGGACTAAAATTAGTTCCATGTGTTGGCAGCCAGCTCTGGTTTCAGTTTGGGACTAAGGTTGGTCCCAGGTGCTGGCAGCCGTGTGGCCAGAGGCTGGAGTTCCCCCTGGTGGCTACAGGGACATATGGCAGGTTGCTAAATTTAGTTCCAGGTCACCTGCACATGTAGATGCCAGCGTATTCCCTCTTACTGCACAGTAATTTACTGAGCAGTAAATTTAAGCTGGCATAAATACATGTGTAGACACACTCTCACTGTCTCACTTTCTGTAGTATTCCTTTCTGTTTGCCCTTCCTGCCATGTCTCTTCTGTTTCACAGCCCTGCATGTTGTTTATAACTCTAGCTAAAAAACATAAAGTCAGGTGTGGTTCTATGAACATCAGGGAATGAATTAATGTTAACATGATTTAATAAAATGGCTGACAGTGAAGCCTTGGGGACATTGTTGAAAAGCTCCAGAAGGTGAGATTTTGTTTTACAAATCTGAATAAGAGAAGGACATTGAACAGCAATAATGACAGGACCAATTCTGATATTATAAAAGCCTTAGTCTGTTTGTCTGTCTGTTTGTAATGCTTTCTTTGCACTCTGAGCGGTTGTCTTGGCAGCCCATCAGAGTGGTCCAGCAGACATAGTAAAAATGATGGAATGCTGCCATGACAGCAGTTACTTAGGGGCCAGAGTGGCGGGGCGAGGCCAGCAGCAGTGGCTTCGCCCCCTCTGGCCATGCTCTTTGGAGGTGGCAATGGCACGGGGTGTTGGTGGTGCAGCGCTGGCTTTGCCCCCCACACAGTTGAGCACCACCATAGAGAAAAATGTGTTGTGCACCCCACTTTTCAAAGTCCTAGATCTGCCCATGAATGCAGTGTGTAAGTATGAGGTATTTACCATTAAAATGTATTGACATTTAAAATAAAACCCACTAGGGTAAAATAAAATCTCTGGGGCCTGGTAGCTGGGGTCCATGTGGACACCTGTCATGTGAATTGTACCCAGGCTGTGAAAACCACTCTGGGATCACTGTCATTGTTGGTCATCCCCCATCCAGTGTAGGATTCTCACTGGTGATATCAGTATACCTACACCCACATGCCATTGTTTGCCCCATAAAGCAGCTCGTTCTTCCTACTGTGGTGTCCTGTTACTGAGAAGCATAGTCTATAATCTTTTCACATAACATTGGACTTCTTATTCCTGCATTTTCTTGCATGCAATGTGCCCCAGAATAAGATATCTACCTTGCTGCTGAAAGGCAAAAAGAAGGAAAAAAAATCACCTTGCTTCTGCGGCAGGAGCCTCTGTGGAGGGCAGAAAAAATGTCCAGAACCAGCAGCTAGTGAGCCCTGTATTCAGCACTGAAGCCCTACACCCCCCTCCCCGCTTCCACAGCAGAGAAACTGCTATTACCACATTTCTTTGCTATTATCCTGTGTACACCCCAGTGTCAGCAGCTGAATTTTATGTGGCGGGGGTGAAAGGTACATGTTGTGCATAAGAAAATATGGTAATATCTATTCAGTACCTGGTTGTCAACTAGTCAGACCTATTGATTATGTAAAATGGGCAAATAACAGCTGTTTACTGGGGACAACAAATGACAAAACAGGGACAGGAGTGATTAATATTGAGGGTTCCAAGGGGGAACACTGAGTGGAGATCAGCTAGGCAGGATTGCTGCTAAGTGAAAAGATGGTTTTATTTCCATCTTTACAAACATTTCTTCTTTTGCAGAGAGCCAAGGGCCCTAAATCAAATAAAGCCGAAAGTTTCCTGTTGGCATGCAGACGTAAAGAAGAGGAACGTCTTAAATACTTGGAGTTTGCAAAGCTCCACAGCAAGGGATGTGAGATCAGTCAGTGGGAGAAACACAATGAATGCAAAAGGCTACACAGTACTGTACGGAAGAAGGTTGCTGAGACGATGCAAGAGTACCTGGCAGGGACTGAGGATAGGAGAGAGAGGTAAAAAATGAAATAGAAACAAAAATGAAACATATTTCAAGTTCTTCTTGTTCTCATTTCCATGTTTAAAAGCACACAAAATAGATTTCAAATAAAATTGATGTGTATACTAAATAAATCTTTTACACTATGTCTGTAATGGTGATTGTAGTGTTACTTGACAGAACTCTTGTCTGTGTGTGGGCATGGCCACGTATGTAGTAACCCAGTCTTCATCAGTGACTCTACTGCTAAAGAGTAGCTGCCCTTGACTGTCAGTTAATTAGTAGACTGCATAGTTATAGTGCCAAACACTAGAGCGAAATGTGGTCACTCATGCAGAACTAGTACCTTGCATATGTATTTGAGGTCATACCTGAGTAAGTATAATGTATAATGACTAAAATAGTATCAAGCACTTCTTACTAGCTGTATTGGCTTTCCAGGGCTACGGGAGTGAACTGCATTCTCGTTTATGCATCAAGAACATTGTTAAAAATTCCTGTTACAAGGCCAGATTGTTCAGGACCATTAATTTAACTTTTAGATTCCAAGAGCAGATTGCAGGGAAAACAGTTGGAAAAAAATATTTTCCCTGGTGAGAATAGAGAATAAGAAAATTTAGTCCAGAAATATTTTAGATACAATAAATTATGACAACTTTTTTACAGTGTAGAATTCCTTAGTGTAGTCAAATGGTTTCATTCTTTAGTTATATATATATATGTATTTTTCATTTTAAATTAATTCCACGGTGTGTTGGACTGATGGCTCAGAGTAGTGTCTGCCCATAGGTTAAGAACTGTGGAATTAGTAATAGTGTACAGTTCCTTTCATTGCTGTTCCATCAGGATTGAACCCTGACTTGTAAAGGACCACGTGTGAGAAGGAAATGTAAATTCCAACACTGGTAATCTTTGGCCTTAAGGCAAAGACTACACAGATTACTGTCTAGACATCTCATTTAAAAGATAGTTAATATTTGAAAAGCTAAGTAATATTATAGATATCTGCCTCCTTACTGTTTCCCTTATGAGGTAAATAAATGGTGCTATCTTCATTTTATAAAAAAGGGCAAGTGGTTTGCCCAAGATCAGTGAGAGTGTCCCTGTAGGAACCAGAATTAAAAACAGTGATTTCCTGATTCCAGGTTCTCTCATGACTTTTGGGCCATGTGATTACAAGTTGCTAACGTGAGATACTTAGCATAAAAACTGTTGTATCAGGAAAAGCAACTTAACAGGGGGTTGTATAAACATCTCGGGGCAAGCCAGCCCCTTTCTTACTTATTTACCCTGTATTGCTCCTTCTGTTGGTATCCGTTTTACATATAAATTAAACTAGTATGCAATAATTTATGCTTGCACGTATCTACAGAGGTGTAACTAACACAATGATCTATAACTCTTCTATAGTATATCATACTTGGATCTTAATATCATGCACAATCAGATCCTTTTCAAATACTGTAGTGTCTAAAACCAAAAATAAAATCATAAATTAATTCCAAGCCTAGTGATCTAATTGGATCTCAAAGATTTGATTTATTATCCCCATCTTAAAAAGTGCATAGCATAGCACAATTACATTATTTTTTAGAGCAGTGGTGCTGGCAACAATGCACAGGGCTGCATTCTCAGACAATTTCAGAAGTTTGATGGTATTGACCACATTTCCTATCACTGCATGAGTGGACTGTAAATCAACCCCACCACCTAGTGCAGAACAGAGCTTTTGAATAAAAGTTAGCCTAAAAAGCTATTGCTAAGTTAACATTGTTCACATGGTTATTTTCTATTAGATTAGCATCATATTTAAAATGATTATTAATGTATGCAAAACCAATTAAGGGGAAGGTTGCTTTGTTTAGTTGGCGGGGTTTGGGGTTTGTTCTGTTTTTTTGGAATTTTTTTGTATGTGGCTCAGTTGGAAATTAATTATTCAGATTTTTGGCAAGATTTCTCTCTCTCATGTGAATGTTTAATAATGCTATTTTTCTTGTTTGTAAACTCATACATGGATAAGTCTCCATGGAGACAAAGTACCACTTTGCTAGTGTGCTAAAATCATGTGTCACCAGGTAGGTAAGAGAATAGTAACCAGGGTAGTTAATTGTCTTGCAAACACTATCAGAACACGGTTCTGTTGGACAAGAGCCACTAAAAATTTCCTAGATCTGATTTCACTTGTAATAAGGTAACTGAATTCAGTGGAGAGCATTGTGCTGGCTTTTGTTGAAATATTTTCTTCATTTTAGACTTCGTGAACTTTTGGAAGCAGAGGAAAATAGCTATTTTTCAGAGTTGGAGTCATTGGAAGAAACTGTTCTTGAAAGACAAGCAAAAATGAGAGAGAGAGTAAAACTATTGAGAGAGAAGCGAGAAGAAGAAAGGCAAAAATTGGTTGCTGAAAAACGAGAGCAGCAGTTCAGGTAACTCAGTGAAAATATCTTATCAAACTGACTATAGGAGTGAAATAGAAAAAAGTGATTTTCCAACCAAATAGTGTGACAGGAACGGAGATGGTAAATTCAGCATTTTAACTAAATTGAAGAGCAGTTGTATTTTAACATGGTTTGTGACACGTTTATCCAAAATTTTTCAGAGTTGATGGTCAACCTGGCTAAATACCAGGAATTGAAGGTCCTCCCCTAACTTGAATACAACAGAGCAGATCGCAGTCCCTCTCACTTCTAAAAAGAAGTATAGCCTCTGAGGATCACAGGTTCTAGCTTGCAGTGCTCCTCCAGATTAAAGTAGGTCCTAGGAAATAATGTTTTATAGTTTCTGTGAACTGGGCACTTCATTCAACATGAATACAGCAAGCAGCGCATGTTGTGTTGACCTCGAATGTTCAAGGACTATGAAAAGTTTCTTTCAGTGCATAACTATGAAAAATGACTATCCCAGCACTTTTCCCCTTCAGTCATTTATATAGTCCCTCAATTTGCTGTAAAGCTGTGTTTTTGTTTTATGCACTTTAAAGTGTAGACACCCCAGGAGAAGTGGAAGCTGACTAAAAAAAGAGTTTGTGAAGGCTCAGCTGAATCTGTACCTATCTGAGTTCCAATGAGAAAACTGCCTGATATTCTAAGCCAAATCATGGATGATGAGCCATGCAGCTGCCTTGGTAGTCAGTGAGAAATCTATGGCTGCCTATACACATGGTAGTGGGGAGTGGCATTTTAATTAATAGTTTCCAGACAGCTGATCTAATTAAAATGGCTCACTGTTATGTGTATTAAGCTCCTGCATGTTTCAAATTGGAGATGGGGTGCTCTTTCTAAAGCTCATTCAATGAGGCTTAGATAAAGTACCCCTGTGGCTGTTTTGAAATGTGTGGGGACTTAATACACATGATGGTGCAGTGATGCTGGAGCGTTCTAATTAGAATGTGAACAAGCACATCTCTAGGCACTCTAGATGTTTATCACCCTGAGGACTTGGCACAGGAATTCTGACTAGTTTACAGAAACTACAGAACACTATTTCCTAAGATCTGTTTAAATCTGATTAATGCAGCTTTTCAAGATCTTTGGTTTTCTGAGGAAGAGGGTTGTTTCCAGGGAACAGCTCCCCCTGAAACTTCCAGCTGTGTTAGGGGAATCTTACCACCTGCTTTCTAACATATGGAAGCTGGAGAGGACATTTAAGGCTAGAGTTGTACCTTCTGCCCAGACTCTAAGTACCCAGTCTGCACAAACAAATGAACCCTGGGTTTTTGCATGCTGGAATAGTGTCCATGCAAAGTAGCCATGTGCAAATTCAGAAGCTGACTTGAAACCATGGCCTTCAGAATTTGCACTACATACCTTTTTCTCCTTTTGATCCTGTTAAAATTGACAGGTATCTTTTTGAAAAGCTTAAGGCCAATTTCCAGCCTGGCTGTAGTTTCTGTATGCACTCATTTTCACACGCCAGTTAAGCAATTGCATGCTGAACTATCCAGATTTCTGTGGATGTATTAGAAGTAAGTTTTTGGAAAGCTCTTGAAAATGAGGCATATAAAGTTGGCATGCATTTACTTTGCAGGTCTAGTAAATTTGAATAACACCAAGATCATCAGAAATAGACTAGTTTCTGCATAATGGAATGTCAGATTGCATGAATCCAAATGGAAATAAAAGAATAAATTCTGTCCATAAATTACAGTTCTAGCAACCTCATGTAATTTTGCGATGTGTGATCAGAGAAACTGTCATTCCCATAAATTGTTCCTTTCCCTCTTGAAAAAGAAAATAAATTTGTTAGTGGGAGAGAGACTTTTCACTGCATTTTGAACATTTCTTATTGATTCATTTGTAAAATATACTGGAAAATGGGCTTTGAGCACTTCTCACTGTACCAAGCAGTTCTTGCTTCACTGCTTGACTGTTCATTAGGTCACTTTCTTCCAGGGAATGTTTACAGTGACAATTTGTGTTAATAGAAGGCTGTCTGACTGGTGGCCTGAGGACTGCATGCAGCCTGTGAGGTGTTAAATTGTGGCCCCCAGTGCTACTTCAAATCTTAACTGGAGTATGGAGACTGACGACCAGTGAAACTGTTCCAGTCACAACTCAAAAGCTGTATTAGGATATGCAATAATAAAGACTTATTTGTATTAATGAAGACAATGCTTACATAGCCTTGAATTCAAGGGGAGAACAGGCCCACTGGTCAGGCTTCCCTTGAGGAAACTCGAGAGGTGGCACACAGATCAGCAGCAGATTTTGATTTTGTGGAGTTCTCTAAATTTCCCTCCAGCCTGTGCCCAAAATTTAGAGATGGCTGGTTTCAATATTCTAATAAATGATCTCTGATTGGGTTTGTTTAAATGTCTTTGAAACTTTTGGAACTGATTGACCCGGATTTCCTTTGGACTTGGAAGGTGTTTATTAGTTTGGATTTATATTCTTGGGAAAGTAAAAGGGAGGGTTTCTCATCTCCTTTACTTCCATATTGGGGAATGCTGTTAAACACTGGCCCGTTTCTTCTTTACCTTAGTTTATGGTCTTCTCTGACAAGGTTGTTTTATTTTTACAAATTATTTAAGGAATTTAACAAAGGTATATCTATTATAGCAAAATATCATCTAATATATTAGGTTACATCAATCCCATCTTAAAATTTTAAAATAAAGCTATGATATAGTGTATTTGGATTATTTAATTTATGAACTACATTTATAATGTTTCTTTTCAGGCCTTGTGCTTTGTTTAATTGTGTTTAGCTAGACATATGGATGGCTTCATTTACTCTGTTGACCAAGCTAGTCGTCATATGTACAAAAGTCTGCGTTATAGTCGCTCAGAAACAGGCTTTGGGCCCTGCTGCTTAACCACATTTCTGCAGTTTGGCCTAGGCCTTTTGAAAATGGCCTAGCCTGGCAACAGCGCACAACACAGAGTGTTTTTGTATTTGGACAGTGCATGCTTTGGACAGTGCAGGCTTAACTTCATCATTGCTGCATAGGTCAAGCTCAGGTTGGGTCATGACATTGCATGCTACCCAGGACTAGACTTGGCAGAATTTGATTGTTATTTTTTACTAATTTTGGATAATACTGATTTCTGTTTTTAAGCATTTATTTTGATTTTTATTGATTTAAAATTTTCAGGATTGTGCTATATTAGGGGTATGGTGGTGCACATACACGCACACAGCAGATGCTGGGGAAATTGCTGTGCTGCTGGGCTGTCAACCTGCTGCCTGGCTCCCAGGCGGAGTGCCACCATGCTCAGTGCTTGCTTTCCTTTGTCCTGTGGCGGTTACTGTCCCCTGATTATTAACGATGGGAATTTTTTTCAGCGGTCTGTGAGTGTGAAGTGAAATCACCATGCATTGATGTTTACAAATAAAAATTGAATCCTGCCAAGCTTACCCATGGCTTATGTTGCACAGGCCTACGATGCACGTGTGGCCTACACCAGGCTCCTACTCATCTCCCCTTGATGCTCTGGTGAAAGCATCTGCCAGAGTCCCCACACCTCTGGGAAGCCTGGAGGGGTGGTGAGAGGGTGCAGTGTAGCACAGCCCACAGTGCTGGGGCAGGTCCATGGCGCAGGGCACCAGAGTGGCATGGTACAGTGGTGTAACCCACAGCTGGGAAAGGGAAGGTGAGATGGGATATGTGGTACAGTGGGGGCACACGTGGTGCAGCAGATGGGGAGCATGCAATGAAGTGGGGAGGGAATGCACAGCATACACTCCAGAGGCCTGTGGCCCCTGCTAGTGCAGCCTGTCAGTCATGCAGCCCCCAGCCTCTTAGAGGTTGGACAGCTCTGTGCTAGGTCATGGTCATTGTCACTGGAGAGAAGAAGCCATCTTGGGCTCAGATATTTAAAAGTTTTGAAGATGTAGGACAAGGATGTCATACTATAGTGGGGGCCAACCTCTCTCCCACCCTCTTGTTCCTTTATGCAATCTCATGACAACATTGAAAAATCATGAACTCAAATACAAATTACTAACACATAGGAACAGCCAGTTTAATTTCTATTATGTGTCAATGAAAGCATTTTATCCTACCTGTCCTGATGTCAATGTGAGATTAGATGAAGGGCATCTAACTACATTTAAACCTGGGAAAAATAGGAAGAGGGAAATAATTTGAACAAGCTGACCTTCCAATAACACCCTCACTTTAACTTTGGGAGGTTAATATATACAGTTCAGAGAATGATGTTAGTCTCTTCTGGGTTTTGGTTTTTTTGGGTTTTTTTTAATAAAATACTATTTTACAACTCTTTTAAACAAATCACTGGCACCTCTGATATGTATCATTCTGTCTTTCCTTGGATGTATCCTGTTTCTCTTTGTATTGGATGTATTACAAAATAATATTTTTTTCCAAACTGCCTGGCTATTGGTTTCAGCTTTAGGAAATGTTCCTTATTGATATCTTTAAAGAAAATTACAATGCCTTAAAATTTTACTCAAAACATATTATCTCTCCCCCCCCACTCCCCTAATTTTTTGATAAAATCAGAAACATCCTTATAGAGAAGGCTTTTATTACAAAAAATCTGTCTCAGAGCCATAAAATGGGTAAACAAATGTGGGGGAAATAAATGTGGCTTCTGTCTTTTGGAAATTACTGTATACAGTCTGCAATTTTAATGTTAAGAAGCTTAGGAAAGCAAAGTGAGGAAGTAAAACAGCCATCTGGGGGAGCAGATGTTTATAGGTTGCTGTAAAAGCTGCTTTGAAGGAATTATTTTGATGGAATCAAGCAATTACAGAGTTATTTTCTATTAAAATTCTAACCATGGAAGATTTTTATTTATTTAACTCTTCCTTGCCCCTGAGAGTTCAGTTAAATTCAGGTTCCTTGAAAATTATGAAAAAAAACCTGTCATTAATCCCTTCACTGTTGAAAGGATCTAGAACTACTTGTATTGATGTAATATAGATATTTTTCATCCTAATTTTCAGATCTCAAGAACTGAACACTTCTTTTGAATACTGTAGAAATATTACATTTTTCCATAAATATTATTTAATCTCTGATCGTTACTAAATTCTAATGAAAAAATGAAATACAGTTTCTTAATATAACTAAAATCTAAGACAGAATTAACATTTTCTCCATACAAAAAAATCATAGTGAAATACATAATTTTAGCAGTTTTCTTATTCTTTTCTATCTTCAGAGCATTTTATAGAGCAACACCATGAGAGGGGGGAAATATTATCATCCTTAAAAAAAAAAAAAAAAAAAGAGAAAATGAACTTCACTGAGATTAGGTGTTCACCCCTTTTGAAAGGCAGACTACAGATGAATTTGTCCTCAAATAACAGTTTACAGCTCACCTCCCCTGTTTCTGGCTCACCAGCCTTTATTCCCACCACTCAATAATACTTTCCTTGAATGTGATTTTTATCATCACCACTGGTGTAAATTCCTGCTTCATACAGGGAGGAGAAATGATTATATCACTCATTCAGTTTCTGCGGTACCTGCTCCTTCACCGCTTCGTTTCCTCACTTTTAATTCCTGAAGACTCCAGCGAGGGTTGGTTCTTCATTAAGAGGATAACAGCAGTTAAGTGGAGAGGAACTGGCCATTGATTAGGATACAGCTGTACTTTATTACTGCAGAAGCCTATAACCTAGAAACTTGCTGCTGCTGAAAGGGAACTTGCCTTGTTGTTTGGTTTTGTTCTGCAAGTGAACTGATTGAAGGATTCTTCTGCAAACCTGACAAATTAGAAGTGGATTCTTTAACATCCATGGAGCTGCACCCACTTTATTTTAAAGCTGTAGGGCCTAGGGCACCTGGTTATGGCCTGGGACCCATTGTATTAGGTCAATGATTATCAACCAGGGTGGATGGTGCTGGGGTGACTTGAAATTCCTTTCAAGGGTGGCATGGGGTGCCACACAGTGTTAGCTCTGTTACTTGCGCAAATATGATCCTCAAGATAAACAGAGATTTCCAATAGGAATCTATGGTGTTAAAAACATTCTGCCTTGGTGCGGTCTTTCTACAGTCTTTGTGCAACAAAAGAATTGCTCTATTATTTTTCTGTAGTGAAAATGATTGAAAACTAAGTGCTGGCATTTTCTGAGGGTGTCTGGAGTCTAAAACAGTTGAGAACCACTGTACTAGGTACTTCACAGACACCGTGTACAAAGGTGTACTTTTCCCAAGAATTTACAATAGGACAAAATGTGAATGGATACAGGAAGGATGGAGGTGTACAAAGTAACAGTGAGGCAGCAGTGGTTAGTGTGATAGTCAGGGATCCTGGTTTTCCCTGTGTAAAAATTGCAAAAATTGTAAATTTTCTGATTAAAAACCCCCAAATCCATGATTAAAATGAAACACCATTATATATCTAGGTATCAATTGAACACAATGTTTTATTGATCTATTTACAATTTTAATGCAATTTGGAAGCCTACCAGAGCCTCAATCACTAATAAAATAAATTCCAAGTACCTATATATTTTGATATTTGATTTTGGATTTTTTTATAATGGAAATTAGAGTTCCACCTGCCCTCTTAGCTCACCAGGACATGGGGCCACTCCCCACCCACAGCACTGCTGGTGTCCCTCACTCCCCACCCACAGTCCTCTCAGCCCTGCTGGAGAGGGCCCCCAGCTGCCATGGCTATGGGGCCAGGGACCCGGGTCTGCAGCTGCCTGCCTCCCCCCCTGGAGCAGTGCCAGAGCCCCAGCTGCTACCTGTGGGAGGCAGCGGCTGCTCTGATGGAGCAGAGCGTGGAGCCTGGCTCCCCCTCTTTCACAGGCAACACAGCCGGAGTAGAGCCTGTCAGGGGGAGGGGGCAGATCTGGACTGCCTGCTGTGGATTCGGGGCTCCCCACACTGCTGCCCTCCCCCCAGGGCCTCCATGGCCCAGCAGGTGGGACCAGTTGCAGCAGTGCAGAGCGGGGCCGGGTGGGGAAGCTCCTTGCCACTGCAAGGCCTGGGCTGCCTTGGTGAAGTGCCCAGTGCCTCTGTGGCAACAGTAGGGGTGGTGGCATGGAGTTGTACTCCTCCAGCCTCAGCCCTGCCCACCTCCCTCCCTCCCTGTGGAGGCCTCAACCCCTTCCCCACTGCCAGACTTACCTGTGGGAGCTGCTCTCCAGGCTGCCTGGTGGCTGTGTGCATGTGTAAGCGTGCACATGCACATCGCACCCCCTGCCTGCCTGGCCTTCTCTTGCTCCCCCAGCCCCTTGCAGGCTGGAACTCTGCCAGCCTGCAGAGAGCTCTTTGCAAAAGTGGAAAATTCCTGTGTTTCTCCATTAAAATTAAAAATCCACATTTTTCTTGATTAAAAAGGAAAATCTGCATTTTTTTCATGTTTTCCCATGGGAAATGGAAAACCCGGATCCCTGATGATGATCAAATTCTCAGTATAACAACAGCCTAACCACCTTGTAGGTGTCACAGCAAAGAACAGCTTTTAAGGAGAGAAATGAAGGAGGACATTACATTTTGTCATTCCCTTGTTTCCACTGATGATTGAGAGAGTCCTTTCCCTCATAACATCATTTCCCAAAGGTGTGGTAAAGACTTAAGTGTGTAAAACCCAATATTTTAATTTGAAAAGGAGATTTGATTTAAGATCAAAGATCTGTATATTATACCAGCCATTCCAGTGTTTGTTGCTGCAATCAAAAATGTAATTCCCCTAAATTGATATATAAGAGGTCACGTGCAACTCTTGGGACCTGTAAATAAGCCCAAAATTTGCATCTTGCTCAGTCTCCTGTCACCTGTGACAACCAACACTGGGCTCACTGCAGAACAAAAGGATTGTGAAAATTAAAATGTTGCGAGGCATATTAACCCATCTGTCCCACAAGCTGGAAAGCTCCTGCACACAGCAGCAAATCTGAAACACCCACACAAACTGCATTGGTTAAGATAGCCCCTTTTGCAGTGTTGGAAAGCTTGTCTGTCTGTTTGAGCCTGTTCAAGCACTTAAACTACTTCTAGGTGTTTGTACTGCCCTGTTCCTAAAAGTCCTGCTACTGCAAGTCCTAGATTCTTATGCATTTTATGTATCAGATGTGATACTGAGAACATAGTCACTTCCAAGTTCTGTAATGTTCAAAGTCTGCATGAAAGATTTTCAGTTTTGTTGGCATACATCAGAGGCTGATCAGCCATTTCTAATAGATGCCTCGCCATTCTTTTTAGGTTGTTCTCCCACTCTGACCTTCAAAGTTTGTTCAGTGCTGCTGTTCCCTGCATCTGTCCCTGTTGAATTAATTGCCAACCTTTAATTAGGATTGATTTTTTTAAACTCCCTTCTCTCATCAAATCCACTTTGTCCTACCACTGTTACTCAAAATGCTGTCGCTGAGACATTTTGGGTAAAGAAAAAAGTCTGCTATCTAAAGCTCTGATCCTTGGAAGCAATTCTAGTCATTCTCTTGTGTGATGGCCTCCATCATGCTAATACCTCAAGAATTAAACTGAGGCCCACTAGAACAAAAACCTCGAGTAGCTGCAGAATGAATAGTTGAATACTGTAGTCAAGGCTATGTAGCTGGGAGCTGTAGCAACTCAAATTCTCTATTGACTGGTGTGAAGGGGCACTTGTGTGCAGGTCCAAACTGGAATTAATGAAACTAGGAGACTGTGGTGTCAACACCTACACAGTCAGATGGGTCACTAGTTGGCTGGAGGGCTGCACCCCAAGAGTGGTGGTGGACGGGTCTTATTCGACCTGGAGGGATGTGGGCAGTGGGGTCCCTCAGGGCTCAGTCCTTGGACCCGCACTGTTCAACATCTTCATAAGCAACTTGGATGGGAGGGGGTAAAAAACACCCTGTTCAAATTCGCAGATGATACTAAGATGTGGGGAGAAGTGGGCATGCTAGAAGGGAGGAATAGGCTGCAATCGGACCTGGACAGGTTACAGGGGTGGGCGGGTGAGAACAGGATGGGTTTCAACAGTGACAAGTGCAAGATGCTGCACCTGGGGAGGAAGAATCAGCAGCATACCTACAGGCTGGGGAACTCCATTCTCGTCAGTGCAGAAGCAGAAGAGGATCTTGGAGTCATTATTGATGCCAAAATGAACATGGGCTGACAGTGTGGGGACGCGGTCAGGAAGGCCAACCACACCTTGTCATGCATCCACAGATGCATCTCGAGCAGGTCCAAGGAGGTGATCCTCCCCCTCCATATGACACTGGTCAGGCCGCAGTTGGAGTACTGTGTCCAGTTCTGGGTGCCGCACTTCAGGAGGGATGTGGACAGCATGGAGAAGGTCCAGAGGAGGGCCACCCGCATAATTAGGGGGCAGCAGGGCAGGCCCTACGAGCACAGGCTACGGGACCTGAACCTGTTCAGCCTCCACAAGAGAAGGCTGAGAAGGGATCTAGTGGCCGTTTACAAACTAGTCAGAGGGGACCAGCAGGGAATGGGGGAGTCCCTGTTCCCCCGAGCACTACCAGGAGTGACAAGAAATAACGGTTGCAAGCTGGCAGAGGGTAGATTCAGGCTAGATATCAGGAGGCGCTACTTCACTGTCAGGGTGGCTAGGATCTGGAACCAACTTCCAAGAGAAGTGGTGCTGGCTTCTACCCTGGGGGCCTTTAAGAGGAGGCTAGATGAACACCTTGCTGAGATCGTTTGACCCCAGTACTTTTTCCTGCCATGGCAGGGGGTCGGACTTGATGATCTGCTCAGGTGCCTTCTGACCCTACCTACTATGAAACTATAATGAGACTTTGAGGAGGAGTTGGTATATGTGAATCCCTTTGTAGGACTGGAGCCAGGTGTTTTTTATGTTGGATTTGTATCTGTTTTAGATCATAATCATAGAACACAAAAAATTATGGTTGGAAGGGACCTCAGGAGGTCATCTAGTTCCACCCCCTGCTCAAAGAAGGACCATTCCCAACTATATCATGCCAGCCAAAACTTTGTTTAGCCTGGTTTTAAAAACCTCCAAGAAAGGAGAGTCCACCACCTCTCTGGGTAACCTGTTCCAGTGCTTTACTACACTCTTAGTGAGAGAGTTTTTCCTAATTCCTAACCTGTACTTCCCTTGCTGCAACTTGAGCCCTTTGCTCCTTGTTCTGTCATCTGCCACCACTGAGAACAGTTCAGCTCCATCCTCTTTGGAAACACCCTTCAAGGATTTGAAGGCTGCTATTAAATCCCCTTTCAGTCTTCTCTTTTCCAGACTAAATTAAGCCAGTTCCCTCAGCCTGTCCTCAGAAGTTATGTCCCCCAACCCACTAACCATTTTCCTTATCCCCCACTGGAGTCTCCAGTTTCTTCACAATTTTAGGGCGGAGGCAATATCTTTCTTCTTATCTTGTGCAGTGTTATGCACACTGTTATTGCTCAACACATAAACAGAGAAGGGAAATGGTTTGTTATGGACAGGTCAAAATTAGTGATCATGGAACATGAAAAACAAGTATTCAAGTCTGTTACCTTTTAACTTTTTTTATAGAAATAAGAAAAAGTCCTAAGTAATGAGATTTTCCAGTACTGTTTACATTACTACAGTTATGAAAATTAAATAGCTCTTTTTACTTTTGTAAGTGTGATGCTGTGAGAGCTGCTTGATGAATATTTAATAATTTTGCTATACAAAAATGAACAAAATAAATGGACATTGTAAAAGTAAAAATGATTCCACATTATACAAATAACTGGCACTTAGTTGTCACACAGTGGCTTGTGAAATACAATAAATGGTTTATTTTTATCACTACAATGAATTCTTAAGTAGCACTGCAGTTGTTCATTAAAGATGGTTATCTCTGAGCATTAAATAATGTTGGTAGTTTTTAGGTCATTTTTAGGTCATAGCGTGCCTACATGCTCATCAGAATAATAATTTTTCATGCTGATAAATATTCACTTTTATCTGTTGTTCTAATATTTTACATTATAAAACTCTACATCCTGTTTATATTATTGTTCAGACTAAATTTAGTTTGATAGCATACATTGATATTAATAATGTTTCACTTGCAAAAATGAAAGCACAAGGGTCTTGTAAATATTCAATCATTGCTCTCAAAGTGAAGGTAACTTCATTTTTTATATAAGTCAATGGCTCTGACTAAAGAAAGCTAACAATGTTATCTCATTGCTTGTTTTGTGGAATGATCCTTAATAGCTAGCTAAAATCTGCAAGTGGTATGAACTGACCCGCAAAACGTCTTTAATATATTTCACGAAATGTTACTAAAATTCTGGTGGGTTCCTGTTCAGCTGTGTAACAACGATTTCAAGCTACTGCTAAGCAGTTTCTAAATGAGAGTGAACTTAAGAATTATTAGGAAATGCTAATTCACATATCAAGTCAAGTCAGTCTCGAGGCTGCTGTGACCATTGAGGCACCTTAGATGCTGTGCATCATTGGTGATTTTTGGGCAAAGTGACCTGGCGGCGCCTATCTCCTCTCCAGATCTGGATGGCCATAGGTTCACAGGGAGCTCACCTGCCCTTTGACAGTTCTTGCTTTTAGTCCTGCTGGGTGTCCATACACCCTCCTCACTCAGCTAGCCCAGGTGGGGGGCACCTGTGTAATCACTGGCAGCCTGGCTATTGAACAGGCTGTACTGATTTACATGTACTAGACAGCCGACCAAGAGAGGCCTGGCCTGACAGGGAATCCAAATATACATAATATATAAAATATTGGACTAAATATCTCTGTTTTTCAGCTGGAGAGTAAAGTCCTGCCACAGCACCCTTTGCAGTCAATATCAAAATTCTCATTGATTTTAGTGGATCAGGATCAGGCCCTTAGGGCTGGACCCGTTATTCTCATAGGTGTGTTAACAGGAGTTAGGTGGTATTTACTAAGTGCCTGAGTTACTAAAACCAATCCAGATAGACCCTTTTCCAGCAGCTGCAAAACTATTGAAATTCCTACAAGAATTCAGTGCCTCCATCTTGGTTTGAAAAGATCCCTACAACTGAGACTTCTCTGCACATGTGCTGAAGTGATCCACCTCGGTTTCAGCTAAATTCTGTTATGATCCACATCTGAGCTGGGAGCTGCTTAAACTCCACTCCATTCCTTAGGTATCACTATAGCCTCCTAATGTCTGGCTGACCCTGACAGCAGCATTAATTTCAGTGTAAAATGTAGCTCTGACAGTGGCTTTCATTCTTAAACACTGGCGATAGGGCCCACCATTTGTGTAATAGAGTGCTGGTAACTTAAGAAATGGGAGGCCTGGGTTCTAAATCCAGTTCATCATGATGAACGCAAACCCACTTTTCCCATTTCCCAGGGGAGTGCCACTAGGCTATAGAATTGAAGATAGGCCACCAAGCAGCCAAGAGTGCAGAAAATGTGAGAACAAGCAAGGCAGAGCCTGACCGTGTGGTTTAGAGATGACAGCACTCTCTGAAGAGGGAAAGCTAGTGTTATGGTCCCTGCTGTGATAGTTGCTTCTGTTTTCTAACCAACATCTACCTAAAGTAAAGTGTCTATACCCCTGGGTTAAGATGTCTAACTTATGAGTGTAAAGGACCTAGATGGAAGAGCCAACAAAAATGATTTGATATGGCCTTGGGTGACTTCCACAGGTCCTACAGAGAATTAGTATCTGAGCCAGGTTTCAAAATCAGTGATTCCTGAGTTCCAGTCCAGTGTTTAGATCACAAGAACATGGCCCTCTGTGCAGAACAAGTCACCCAACTGGCTTGCCTGTTTCTTATGACTTTTATTTTTATGTACCTGTCAGAGAACAATGTGAGGAGTTTCGTTTACACTGGAGTCAAAGGCATCAGAAGGAGGTGTGTGCAGACCGGCTGGCCCAGCTAGCACTTAAGGAGGAGTTGAAAAACCAAGAGAAGAAGGAGGAACAGATGTTTGCAGATCTCTGGGAAGAGGACAGGTTGGCCAAGGAAAAACGAGAGGCAGTAGATATCCAGAAACAAGCTGAACAGAATCAAGAAAGGCTGAATGTGCTTAATGCCCAAGTATCTGTTCTGAATGCTCAGAAGGAGGAGGCTAAGCGACTGAAAGAAGAGGAGGCACAATTACTGGTAACTGTCTTCATTGTCAATGCAGGGCTACTTGAAAGGTTTTCACAATTAAATATTCACCTTCCACAAATACTGTATTTTCTCTCATACAACAAGTCTTGGAATATAATACAATACACATCTTGATTTTGAAAGGCAGAATAAGGAAAAAAAATTCCAGAGTTATGGCTGCACAAAACAGGGGCAGAACCTAATCTTCAATTCACTCACCCTCCCTTTTCTGTTTAACTAAAGCTGAAGCCCTGGCTGCTGCTGAAGACTGGTCTCCATGAGTAGATCTATGGTTTTGAACAAAGCTAAAGTATCCCCAAAGGAGAGAGACCAGGAGCATCTAGTAGACAGCAAAATGGCCTTAAGAGAGGTTAGCTTGATTAGTTGAACATCAAGGCCATTAAAAAGGAGAGACAATTATTAACACCTCTAGAGTAAAGAACAATGAGCCATTAGGTCAAATTATTCTTCCAGATGCCTGAACAGTAATATAATAGCTGCTGCACTGTGGAGCTGGAATGAAAGCAGGGTGCTTCTAAATTGGTTAGAAAATCAGCTTCCCCATTTAATACACATAACTTAATTTTGGTGGGCTAATTTTAGGGGCTAAGATGAATGTTGTAAATGAGAAAACACAGTATTTAAATTACTTTGCACCTTACTTGCATCTTCACCGATTCCCATTCCCCACTAGATATACTCCAAATGCTAGCCTGCTTTCCAAACATAGCAAATATATTTTTGTTTACAGAAAGGCAACTATCATTTGAAACTTCTTACAGTATCAGGGTTTTAAAAAATGGAAACCTTGTGGATCTTTGCAGGGAAATTGAAAAGTTCTTAATTTTTAGAAAAGTTTGTAGAAGTTTCAGCAGTTTCCCCAAACTTCAGGACCCTCTGGAATGTCTGCAACTTTGTCTGTTCCTACTTTTAATGCCCAGGACTGGATTTCACACCACAGTTCATAAGTCATATCTACAAAATAAGTGAACATGGGTACAAGGAAAAAAGCGGGCACACACAACAAACTGGTGCACACAAAATGGGTACTTGATTGAACAAATTTACTTGGCTGTATTTTGTGGTCAGCAATATGGGCACTGCTGTCATGTGTTACCAATGTCGTTGTCCCAGCCCACCCAGATGAAAACTGCTTCTGCAGTGATTCCTCCAGAACAGAATTAGTATAAAATACAAGGCTTTCCTGAAAGTCAGTTGCCTTGGGCTCTGTCAGGAGAGAGCAAGTTCCAGGAATGGTTAAGCTCTGAAGAAGTCTCTGTCTCAATCTCTGGAGTGTAGCTTCTGCATTGAAAACACATGATAATCCCTTTGCAGTGAAAGATGGCATGTGGCAGATGGCAACATTAAATATCTCAATGCTGTGTCTGAAACCTCCCTCTACTGATTACAAGAACATTTGGGTCAGGCAAGCAATGGACAGCAAAGTATGTCCATGTAACCTTGTCTGGTTAAAAATCTGTGTGAGGGTTAGTAGAAGAGCACAGATTTTTTCAACTTGTTCTCTGTACACACAGGTATCCTGGTGTTTATTGGCTTGAAGATAATTTTGCTGCTTATATGAAATGATTCCTTTCACTTTCAAAAATGCATATGTTGTATTCGTGAGAAACAGATACCATGGTGGATTTCCACTAGCTGTCACAGTGGAAGCGAGTGTTTGAGTGGAGGGAAATAGTTCCATCTTTGCTGTGTTAGACCCTGTCCATGCTGCAGCACTAATGCAGGATGGCTGTACTTGCAGTAGAAATGGCACTTAGGCACTGTGCTGCCTCAACTTCTACATGCTGCAGAGCTGTGGTATACAAAAAACGGTTCCATACTGTTGCTGTGATATGCTACAGCCTCTTACGAGGGATCTGTTGCACTGTAAGGATTATTCAACATAGATGGAAATCTGTTCTTGTCGTAGCTGCTGCTGCTGCTCAGTTTTTTGTCATTCATAGGCATCAAGTGAGATCAGGATTAGGAAATCAGATGAGAGCCAAAAGTGATATGAAATACAACATAGTAGCTGTTCCAACATTGTTACCAGTGTGTTGCTCTGCCCAGTATCACTGGTCTCTTTTGGTAGGCCAGAGATGTATGCAAACAGTGTATAGTCTTTGGACACCTGAGACAGTGTAGTCAAATTTAATTCACCTGAAATACCTGCGTGGGGGATCCCAAAGGGAGAGTGCTGCGCATTGGCATGCCACTGGGATCCATCAGTTGGGGTGATTGGTGCAGCTTTGGCTGCTCTTGCCCAAAGGTAACAAGCGTTGTTGTTTTTGAGCTCAGGCATTCAGATGAGTTTGGCAGAAAAGCCTGGACAGATCTTTTACTTGCTGGTTTGGGAGTGATGGAAATAAGCCTGGCTCTTGGCATTGCCATCAGGCTTTGGAGAATGTTATTACCAGATACCTATTTCCTAATGCACTCCTTATGCACCTGTCCGGCCCTTGATACTTATTCCCTTTCTCTCATTTATTTTGTCAAATAATTTTTCTGGCATCCTGCATATCCTGTTGTGGTCAGAGTCAGTGGTTCCTTCTGGTCTTATCAGCTATATGTCTGTGCATTTTGCATTTTTTTCTCTAGGTTTTCTGAGTTAGAGGGTTGTTCCCTGTGAATGCTACTCCCTGCAGCTGAGAACTCAGCTGCTGTTTTCCACTGATTGCTAACACATGATTCTATCATTTCATTTTTCACCCTCCTCAAAATACGGTACTGCTTTGGGATGGCAAGTTGATCAATTGAGTGGTCAAATAATGTCAGTTGACTGGTCAGTTGACCACCTATTGTTTGACCACAGTCAAAAATTGTCAAATATTTCATGAAGCCAAGAATGCCCTTGGGGAGATGGTTGCTTACCTTTTCTAGTACCATATTTCACAGTGCATAAGTCGAGGTTTGACGCCAAATTTTTAACTCTTAAAATTCAACCTCAACTTGTACACTATATCACTGTCCCCTATACACTGGATCTACAAAATTCCTAACTTTTTGGATCAGAAAAACAAGGTTGACTTATGCACTGCATTGACCGATATGCCATGAAATGTGGTACATCATAGAAGGGCAGAAGTAAAGGCTCCTTGCCCAACACAGTCCTGCAAGAGTCAGGATACAGATACACACACTCGCGCTCCATTTAGGAGCATTCAATCCTTGCCCTGCTCTTTTCTTCTGAGCTTTTTCAACCTCTTTTCCGTTCTCTGCATTAAGCTACCCGTGGCTGCAGGAGCCACTCTGTGCTGAGGGAAAAGCCAAACCAGCAGCATAGAAAAGCTTCTATTGGCTGTCTGCTGTCACTGCAGGCACCTCCAAATGCAAGCAGAAAGATGCTTGAAGAGTTGGCCTCCTGCCCGCCTACTACTTACCATATCTACCACCTACCATAGCTGCATTTCAAAAACTGACTTTGGTCTCTTGTAGTTGCTTTGTGTGTTTTATTTCTGTTTAATTTCTTTTTCTTATTTTGTAAATTTTGGGCTGACCCTGGGGATTTGGGATAAAAGCCAAGCAAAAGAAGGATGATATTCAAGATAGGGATGTGAATGGTTAAACATTTAAATGCTTAACTGTTCACATATTGATAATTGGTAATATCTTACTGGTTATCATTTAGGGTAGGGAAGTTGGGGAAGGAAGTGGTGCAGTGCCCCCGAAGATGGCAGGGCAGGCAGGAGGGAGGGGAAGAGGGCACTAGTACCTGGTACAGCAGGGGAGCCTTGAGAGGCCCAATCCTTCTTGTGCAGAGCAGCTCCGGCCCCTTCCCTGCTATGCTCCCTGAGATGTGTGTGCACCAGCTGCCAGTGAGCTGGGCTGGGGCTGCACAGACCCTGGTGCAGCCACTTGCAGCCCCGGCCTCCAGGCAGCCATCCACTGGTGGCTGCAGCAGGCAAGAGGCTTTCCCCAGCCCAGTGCTACCGCTGGTGGACAGCTGCCCCGGGATCGGGACTGGCTGCAGGCAGCAGCAGTGAGCTCTGCCATAGCTCCATAAAGCCACAGGCAACAGCAGGTGAGGGGCTTTCCCAGCTTGCTGTTGCCACCCAGAGAACAAGGGAGTACAAGCAGGGGCTGGTCCCTG
The DNA here is from genome assembly GCF_030867095.1 of Alligator mississippiensis. Lineage (NCBI taxonomy): Eukaryota > Metazoa > Chordata > Crocodylia > Alligatoridae > Alligator > Alligator mississippiensis. The sequence continues at coordinate 288,413,987 of NC_081826.1, forward strand.
GAAGATAGGTCTTATCGGTTAATGAACTTAACCAATAACATTAGGGGAATTTAAACTGGTACTTAGTTAATCAGTATTTGCATCCCTAATTCAAGACTGAATGGTTCATATTATACTTAACTGACACTGATAATTATACAAAGTCATTACTTTTTTTATAAATGACTTGTACTGTTTTACAATAACAGTTAACTAACTTTTTTTGTAATTGGTATGTCTAACCTACTGAGGATTAAAATCTCTCTCTCTCTCTCCCCCTCTCCACTGTTTTAATAAAATAATACTTAAAATATTTGACTGTTATTTGACAATTTTGACCGGTCAGTTGCCCAAGATATTTTTGACTGGTCAAATACCCAACCCTAGTACTGCAAACATAAAAATACATACTCATGTCATGTTTTCAGTATTGAGTGTATAGTTATGTTTTAGGTCTTCCAGATGAATTTCCTTTAGCAGGAGAATTTGAGATATGTTGAAGCTTCTTAGTGCGTCTCAGACTGGACAACCAAAATGGGAATCAATGGGAAATCACTGGTTATTTTTGCATTGGTCATTTTTTATCTGCATTGTTTTCTTTCTCCTTTCTAAATATTAGTGCTTTGCTGGTGAAGGTGATAGGGACCACAGTGTTGATGGTTCTAGTCACATAAGAACTGTACAAGTTCTCATACACGTCTCTGCCATTGCCCTTCAGTCCTGCCTTGCAATAAGTTTGTTAAGGTCTGTTTCTCCCCACATTCACAGTGTCTCTTCACAACAACTGTGCAAACACTGGATCAAACTTCACCCTTAGATACACTCATGCAAGTCACTTCAAGTCAGCAGATATTTTAATACCTGTGCAGATTGTCAGTTTGCCATCACTCGCCACCATTCTTTCCTCCTGCTTTACTGGTCAGCATCGTGGTTACTTATGGAGTGGCCCAAATATTATGTAGCGTTCAGATGCAAAGAATCTGTCCCCACCCTGGAGTGTATAGTGTCAACAGTAACTTTGAAACACAACTGAGGCTTGGGACTGGTTTATATCCAGCATGGTATCTATAAGGGTCAGTCACAAAGTAATTCCTTCCCGGGTTTTTTTTCCGTAGGCAAATATTATTGGAGATATATTTAAGTTGGACAAAAACATTGTACGTATTGCTAAACACACAGAAACTGCTATTTTTCAGCACAGTTTCCTTCTCTGTCACTGGTTCATTGCCACAGTAAACATGGGCATATATCCTGACATCGTAAAAGTCCTTGTCCTTGTTGCACAGTTGCGGTCGCACAAGCTTGCGTCACTTGGCCATTGTCCTAAAAGGGTTGTCTTTACAATCTGTCCTTTGTCCTCCTGGCTGTATGTAAGATGAGGCAGAACAGTGGCAGGTAAAATACAGTTTGTGGGCTGGATGCAGCCCGCCAAAGGATTCTATCTGGCCCATGGCGAGTCTCTTGGCCCCCAACAGCCTATGCGCAGGGGGCACCCCAGGCCATGGTGCGTGCAGCCCGTTTTGCCATCCCCATGCACACGGCAAGGTGGGGGTGGTGTGGCAGCCAGACTCCACTGCCCGGCTGCCCCCACAGCCGGTGGCTCCTTCCAGCTGCTCATGCTAGTGTCTTCGCTCCCAGCGGACCTGGCCCTACTGCCTGGGCACCCCAGCCCATCTGCCCCACACACACTGCCAGGGACATCAGAGGGAGCAGGTGGTCAGGCAGGGTTTCTGTGGGTGTCCTGGGACCCGCATGGTCAGGGCACACTTGGCCAGGTGGATGGGATGGGGCTGCAGATGGGCAGGGAGCTGTGTGCAGGAGCAGGACAGGCAGGCAGGGCTGGAATCGTGGGGTGTTGACAGTGCAAGGCCAGGGCCAGGGCAGAGCCACAATTCGCTCCCAGCAGCATCCAGGAGTGGGATGAGCAGGAGGGGCTGGGGCCAGGGCTGAGGCTGGGATCATGATTGTGGGGGGTGTTGACAGCATGGGGTCAGAGCTGGGACACAGCTGCGATTTGCTCCCTGCATGTAGGGAGCCACTTTCTGCATGTTGGGAGCATGTCAGGAGCCGCTCCCCACATATTGGGAGTCACAGCTTGACCCCAGACCTACACTGTCATTGCCCTGCGATTCTGGCCCTGGCCCCAACCACCTGCCCATCCTGTTCCTGGCCACTGCTCCCTGCCCACATGTAGCCCCATCCCTTCTGCCTGGCCAAGCCCACCCTACCTGCAGGGGTCCCAGGCTGGTCTCCATGGAGAACCTGCCTGCCTGCTCCATCCGGTGCCCCTGGTGGTAGGTGCAGGATGGATGGGCTCAGGTCAGATAGGATCAATTGCCTCCCTCCATCTTATCCAGTCAGCACTCCTCTCCTCCCTCCCCCTCTGCCCTGCAACAGCTCACTAAAATTCCTAAAGCCAAAACAATTGTCCACCCCGATGTAATCTGTATTTACTGTCTCTGGGTGTTAAGTGAATTTATAATCTATTTCAAATGCCTGCAGTACCTACAGGAATTGTTACTTAGGCTGTCACTTAGTCTTGGTTTTTCATGTGTGAGTTTGGTTATATGCCTAGGTAGGAATACAGTCTGGTTTCATTGTCTGTCTTTTGAAATCCCAGAGTTTTACTATCTACACATCTGCTCTCTGAGAATTAAGGCAGATCATCCCAAATGCCTTATTCTTAAATAGTTCCAACTGGCAGTTGCACATGCCAAACCAGGAGTGATATGTGCAGATGGGCATGGGAGATATGCTATTACTTTTTGAACAACTCCTGTGGAACTGCTGCAGTCTCTAGTGAAGATGCTCTGGTTGTACTTGGATGTAACAGAAAGTAAGCTTGGCTCCATTTTTTGCAGTGGCTATAGTTAATATTTACTGCACAAAAATCCTTTTCTGTAAAAATTTGAAAGTCTTTGGATGCAGGTCTTAAGCTGCTGCTCACATTTGCACAAAACAGATGAATGTATCTCTGTCATAAATACTGAGAGAGCCAGTTACTCCAGCATCTTGGCACTGAAGTGCATGTCATAATTAAAGAGAAAAACCTGGGATTCTATTAAAAAATGTACTGCAGTGTTCATGTTTTGATAATTGTAAAAATGATGCTATTAACTCTGGAATCCTTTAATGTCAGCAAGCAAAGTCTTCAGTACTTATCTTCCCTCTTATATTTTCCAATTAAACTAATCTCAGTTAGAGGTGCACCATTACATTGGTCCCATATTGGATCGGCACCGATATAAGGAAAATTGATAGCATCAGCAATCAGCTTTTTTAGGCCGATGTGGCTGATAATGTTGCCGATAAATGCCCTGTGCATGTGTAGCACACAGGCAGCCAAGACTGCAGCTCAGCAGCATGGGGCAGGTAAGTCTGTTGTGGGGGAGGGGGTGGGGGAAGGGAAGGGACATTGGTGGAGCAGACCAGTGTGACCAATGCAGTCCCCATGGTGAGGGAGGGAAGGAAGGAGTAGGGCTGGGGAAGGGGCAGGCGCTGCCCAGCTGGGGCGGAGCGGGGCATGGGACGGAGCTGTGAGTGGCTCATCTGGGGGTTGCAGGGAGGGAGTCACAGCTCCCACCACTACACACACCCCAGGAGGGCATGGAATCTGCCTGGAGCAAGGGCGGGCTGCTGCTGTGGACTGTAGCTGGGGGCAGCACGTGGCTCTTCCCAGTGGGGTGATGGGCCCACCTGCACTCAGGGCAGGTGGCAGGGGTGCTGGAAGGGGCTATAGTGAGTTTTGGGCCCCCCTGTAGCTCCACTTCCAGTGCCACTGTCGCCTGCTCCGAACACAGCCCAGCCCAGCCCCCTGCTGGGAAGAGCTCAGTGCTGCTCCGGACCCAGCCCCAGCCCATAGCAGCAGCCTGCCCTCAACCCACATACAGATTCAAGGGCACACGCCCCCATGCCCTCCCGGTGTGCATGCAGCAGCAGGAACTGCCCCCCAACCTCCCCGCGTGACCCCCAGACGAGCCGTGACTCCATCCAGTGTGCAACGCCTGCCCCAGCCCTAGCTCCAGCCCTCACTGTGGGGACCTTGGTCTGCCCACCCCCTCCATGCCCCTTCCCTCCCCCCACCCCTTCCCCTGCAACAGACTTACCAGCCCAACACTGTTCTCCACACTGCTGGGCTGCGTATCAGCAGTTGGATCGGTATCAGCTGATAAGGCACATTAAAAATTGGCCATCAGTACTGGCCAAAAAAATCTCTGTTGGTGCACCTAACCCAGCCATTATTTTCTTTTAAGTTATACAGTGATCTTGCATGTTGGTTACTGCTGTTGCTGTAGGAGGAAGAAAAGCAGCTGCTTAAGCTAGAGAATGAGCGACTTCAGTTGGAAAAATTGCAAAAACAGAAGGAATGCAGAGACATATTGGTCAGTTCCATACGAGAGAAGATGAAGCGTCTTAATCGAGAAAAACAAGAAGAACTTGCTCTTGACATGAAGATTTTAGAACAAGTTCTCCAAGAATCCCAGGAAGACACTGAAGGAAAAAAGAAAAAAAAAGTAAGCATAAAAATAATTCTTTGTTTCTAAAGTTGTGGGACAATGTCTGATCTGAAAAGTCACCTATGAAGCTACATTTTTTCTTCTTGGCATGCCCTGAAGTGATCCAGTTTGGCTTCTATGCCTAAATTCTGATATGTCCAGTTTAGTGCTAGGACGTACCTAAGCCCTTGGAGAGACTCAGTCTTATAGGCATGCTTGGAGCATGTCTAACTCTCACTGTGGTGGTAGGGGCAGTGGTGTCAGTGCCCACTCTTTGCCCAAACTTTAGGGCATTTATACACATGCTTCAGGAGTTGGGGGTGGGGGGGCGCTTTAATTAGAGCTGCTCTCAGAGCCACTTAATTAAAGTGCCCAGAGCGTCTTGTATATCAGCCTTCCTGCACTTAAAAATGGCAGCAGGGCACTTTAACTAAAGCTCGTTGAATGAGCTTTAGTTAAAGCGCCCCTGCTGCCATTTTTAGGTGTGTTGCTGATACATGAGATGCTGCAGTCTGCTGGAGCACAGAAATTACCACGGTCCAGCACACTTGATTACTCAAGCCTGCTCTGACATGCTGTAATTACAGTGCGTTGGAGTAGCCTCTCTGCTTGTGCCCCTACTGTATAGGCATTCCCCAGCAGTCAGCAATATTTTTGAGCAGCAAGCTGAAATGGCCCTGCTTGAATCCAAGGCAGGCAGGTGCTAGGACCCAGCCACTGCCATCACTTCTCCCTGTTGCTGCATCTTCCTGTCATCACAGCTGTAGCATGGGCAAAGTCCTCCACCGCCCAGCCTGGAATGGGCAAAGTCCCCTGTTGCTGCAATACTGCTGAAGCCCCACTTCACCAGAATGCTGCTAAAGCCCTTCCAGCTCCCTGGGCCAGATCAGATTGCTCTGTAGGCCAGATCTGGCCCACAGGCCATATATTGCCAGCCCCTGGATTAGAGTTTTCACCTGGGAAGTAGGAGACCTGAGTTCTGGGCTGTCCTCATCCTGAAAGGATCAGAAACACATCTTACCCTTCAGAGGAGAGTACCCTAAGGACTAAGCTATAGAATAGGCTTGCTGGGGCCACCTTCTACCCCTCCTATTGAACCTGGGCCCCTGAGCAGTCAAAAGTGCAAGAGCTGTGGGGCCAAAAGCAGAGCAAACAGGAGGAAACTTATTTTAGGTCTGGCACTCCTTGGGGCGGTGGGGATGACTGTGTTCCTGTGATTAGCTCTGTTTTTAACCAGCAACCTCCTACTATAAAATGCATACTCAGTCCTGGGAGTAGGGCTCTCTCTATTTTTAAGCATCTATAATGTTGTGTTTTTTAGGAAAATTCTGCATATATTCCCCTCATGCTCAGTGGTGGTTCAACCACTGGGGTTGGGCAACAGTGTGAATCCTAGCCAAGACATGGATGCAGGGTTGCCACTGGCATTTGAAGCACCATGCCTGCTCAGGACAAGGTTAGATGACAGTGGTCCTAAGCACTAGTGGCTCCACAAGTTCCTAACACTGGTGAAGCCGAAGTGGTGTTAGTAACAGCCAGAAAGTTTTGCGATGTTTCCCTGGTGTAGACAAGACTAGCAAAGTTATGGGCTGCAGGGGAGAAAAGGCCAGTGTCCTGCCCTTGGATCATGGCATGTAATTCAAAAAGAAAGCAATTTTGAAATGTTGAGTTAGAAAAATGTATCTCTTTGTATGAATATCTGCGTATTCTCTTAATGATTTACCAGAAGGTTTAAAGCAAGTATTTTTTAAAGTGGACTGCAGTTCTCCTTCCAAAGCAGGGTGGAATTGGCCAAGAGATAAGGTATTGTGCTAAAAGTCGCTGGACGGGTTCCAGTCCTGGCTCTGCCGCAACTCCCTGCAAGACTTGGAGCATGTCCCTTCCCCTCACAATGCCTCAGTTTCTCCATGTGTAAAATAGGATAATGCCTACCTAGTCTGTAAAGAAAACTGGGGGATGCTGATACAGAAGAGGGGAAATGAGCAACACACAGGGCCATGAGGGGAAAGGTGGAGAAGGTTGCAGAAAGTCCCTGAAATAAAGAAGCTTGTTGGGGGTGTCTCTTGTGTGCAGTGAGCTTGGTCTACAGAAGTCATGAACTTCACAGTGTAAATCCTATATAATTCTGCTGAGATCAGTGGATATACCCCTTCAGAGTAGGCACCAATGAAAGGAGAATTGGGTAGGTGCTGCTTTTCATTTGGTTCCTGAGGCATTTCACAGAGAAGTATTGGAAAATGAGTAAACTGTGGCCTAAAGGGAGAAAGTGACACTGAGGCAGTGGCCCATATTTCCTCTTCCAGTTGACCGCTTCAGCCACTTCCCTTGGGGCCTGTGTGAAACTGTTATTGAAATTCTGTACGGTCCATGTTTTGTAGCAAGAACTATTTAAGGAGCAGCAGATTTATCGGGAACATCTAGCTGCACAACTGGAAGAGGAGAAGCGTCGGGAGAAGGAGATGGACAAGCTGCTGGAGGAAGAGATGGAGCGGACATGGGCCAAGAAGGCTGAGCAAATGAGACTGGAAAAGGAGGCTAGAAAACGGCTAATGAAAGATGTCCTGGATACAAGACGACTGCAGATTGAGGAGAAGTGTAAGGAAAATGAGTGCAGGGTTGTTTGTGCGCTGAATTGTGCCCTGGGTTGTGAGACTCCTGGCACATCTGTGGTGACATTGCAAGCTTTCCTTGAGAGCAGCAATTGGCCCAACTGCATTGGATATGCTTCCTGTCTCAACAGAGGCGGCACAGTACTGTTGTCTTTGGATCTGATCCTGGCAGCTTTACTCAGACAAGCAGTATGTAGGATCATAGAAAATGAAGGTTGGAAGGGACCTCAGGAGATCATCTAGTCCAGTCCCCTGCTCAAAGCAGGACCATCCCCAACTAGATCACCCCAGCCAAAGCTTTGTGTAGCCGGGTCTTGAAAAAATCCAAGGATGGAGATTGCACCACCTCTCTGGGTAGCCTGTTTCAGTGTTTTACTGCCCTCCTTGTGAGAACATTCTTCCTAATATCTAATCTAAACTTCCCTTCCTGCAACTTGGGACCATTGCTCTTTGTTTTGTGATCTGCCATCACTGAGAACAGTCCAGCTTCATCTGCTTTAGAACCCCCTTCAGGTAGTTGAAGGCTACTATTAAATCCCATCTCTGTCTTCTCTTCTGTAGACTAAATAAGCCCAGTTCCCTCAGCCTCTGCTCATAAATCATGTCCCCCAGCCACCAAACCATTTTCATTGCCCTCCACTGGACTCTCTCTAATTTGTACGGTTCTTACTGGTACTAGTTGTTTCATTGACATCAATGGAACAAAACCTAATTACATAGGGATTGCAGGAGCAGGCCCTTACTGCAGAATATTCTGCTGTTTTGCAAGTGAAATCACCTGTTCTCCATGATTGATATGGTTGGGGAGAAAGAGGGAAACAAAGCGTCCCTGTTTTTGCCTTTCCAGAAGAAGCCAGACTCAAACATGCTGTTTAGCATAGCATATATAGAGCAAAGTTTACATTCATTTTTAGGTTAGCAGAACATTTGTTTTTCTTTTTGCAGTGGAGAGAAATGCAAAGCAGCAGGAAAAGCTGGCTCAGGACAAGTTGCTGCTGGCTGAAGCCATTAAAGAACTCAATCATATTGACGGAGAGAAATATTCCAGGTATTTCTTTCTTATGTTGTCAGTTTTGTTATGAACTCATGCCCCCAGCTCTTCAGAATTGGATTGTTCTGTTTAGGAAAGAGAGTAAACAGCAATAGGCTGTGCAGATTTTCCTCTGCAGGTGCCCTGCGAGGCAGCTCATTGGCTATTAACTGTTTACTTCCAGCCATGTAATGTTGCCAGGGGTATTAAACAGCCAACCAAATCTGATTGCCCCCCAAAATAATTTTCCCTCGAGTACTCTTTTGTGTTCGTTAAGGGATGACAAATTATCTTGACTTAAAGTAGGAGAATTTAGGGTGTCTATGCACATAACAGAGGTCTGCTCTGATGCATGCTAATTAGCACGTATCAGAGCAGATTTGATTAACTGAGTGTGCTGCAAGTCTGCTGGAGCATGCTAATTAACACGCTCCAGCAGCCTCCACTTCACGTGTATTCAGCATCTCCGCATTTCAAAATGGCGACGGACACTTTAACTAAAGCTTGTTGAATGAGTTTTAGTTAAAGCTCCCCTGCCACCGTTTAGAAGTGCAGGATGCTGAATACATGTGATGCTGTGGGCGCTTTAATTAGAGTGGCTCTCAGATCCTCTCTAATTAAAGCACCCGCCTCCACCCCGGAGTATGGGTATAGACGCCCTTAGTGTCAGGGAATCGTTTGTAACAGTTTTGTGTATCTGCTCTGTCTCATGGTATGTAGAAACTAAATTAGGACAGCTTAATAATTAAATTATTGTGGTTTAGCTTCTACTTGTTCTAAGAGGAAGCACACATAAATAGCTTACAGAGGATAAACAGATGCACATTTTACCTGATATAATTTGTTTGCCGGCCCTGTCCACAAGCAGAATTCTGGTAATAAAAGTTCTTAGCAATTCTAGCACCAGCCCATGTGGAGTTTTTGATTTTCCTTGGCTTGTTTCTGTAAAGAAAGTTCATTTCAGTTGATTAAACGAGGGAATTGGAATGTTCTGGTTTATTCCAAATACTTACTCCTCCAACTCCCCCAAAAGACTGCTGAGTGATTGAACACCTCGCCCATGAAGCACACGGGCACACACCATCAGAACAGATTCTCATCGGCCTATTTTCCCCTGAAGGAGAAATACTGTTTCTTAGCTATATCTGAAATACACCTGGAACCCACTTTAAAATATGGGTTTTGAAATTGAGTATTTGGAGGCTACAGTCATGCCACTTAGCCAGAAAATGACTAAAATCTGCCATTCAGGTATCTGTTACATATTTCCATCATTTTTTCTGCACAATGACAAACAGAGAAAGAGACATGTACAGAAGAGTACAAAACTCACGTACTGAATAATGATCATTTATTGATCGTTGTTTATTACGCAATGATGTGTATTCTGCTTTATCAGGTAAGGACTTCGCAGTGTACTAAAAGCTAGTGTTTGTTTATTAGAATAATTGCTGATTGGGAGCAATTATGACAAATAATGACAAATGGGAGTTTTAAATGGTGATTTTACCTAAATGTTGATTGGTGATACCTAAAACCTCCTATTAATTTTCTGCCTTTGCTTCACAATTGAGATGTTTGTCATGTTCCTTCCAGAAAAATACAGGAGACAAAGGAATACCGGGAGCAGCTTCAGGCTCAAATTGCCTATCAGCAGCAGGCCCACCATGCTGAGGAAGAAGAGAAGCAGCGAGAGTATGAATCAGGTCTAGCAGCAGAGCAGGAATACCAAGAAAAGATAAAGCACATTCTTTCCAGATCCCACCTGAAACTAACAGAAATCCATCCCTTGAGAAGAAAGCTAATGACTGACCTGCAAGTATAGCATCAGCTTGCATATCACTCAGCCTAGTGCTCCCTAGACTTCATTTCAAAGTCTGTAGGAATGTTTACACTTCAGGGGAACTGATATACCCCTGATATAACTTCTGTTACCTCGGATTTTGGGGTAAGTTATTTTAAGAGCAAATCCTAGAAATAAAAATATTTGAATTCTCTGAGACTATAACTTTTCCATTGTTTTGAGTATGAGATGTTTGTGTTTCAAGTAAAATAGTATTTTGTATAAGCAACCCTTACAAACTACATGGAAATGCTCCTGAAAACTTGCAGAAAGATGAATCACAGGAAACTGTGATCATTTGAAATACCCTTTAAAAACTGAACTGAAATATTTTCAAGGCCCACAATTTTAAGCATTTTAACAAAAAAAGTTGATTTCACACTTTCATGGTCTTGAAAAACCATATAGGTCTGTTCTACTATCCCTTGCAAAAATTCACAAGAATGAAAGCAACTTTTATAGGCCCTGATAGCTAATACTGGTAAGTGAGCTTTCACTATTTTGTGAAACTGTTAATGGGATAGATAGGATCATAGGAAAGTAGGGCTGGAAGGAACTTCCTAAGTTCATCTAGTCCAGCCTCCTGCTAAAGGCAGGATCATCTCTGACTAAACCATCCCAGCCAAGTGTCTGTCTAACCTGCTCTTCAAAACCTCCAAGGGTGGAGATTTCACAATTATTTAGGTAGCCTTGACCACCTGCCTAGTCAGAAAGGTCCTCCTAACCTAAATGTCCCTGGCTTTGCTTTTAGCATTGGGAGCATTGCTTTTAGTCCTAACCACAGAGAAAAGGTCATCTCCATCCTCTGTATAATCGCCCTTCAGGTATTTGAAAACTTACCAAATTCTCCCTTACTCATCTGTTCTCTAGACCTGTATAATCCAAGTGCTTTCAGCCTTTCCTTATAAGTCTTGCCTCCCAGGTCCCTAATCATATTTGTTGTTCTGCAGTGGACTCTTTCCAAGTTATCTACATTCTGAAAGCGTGGGATGCAAAGATGAACAGCTACAGGCCTCACCAATGCTGAATAGAGAGGAAGAATTATTTTCTGGGCTTTTATCTTCTCTCTTTTTGTATTTTTTTTCATTGGGCCTTTGTTATTTGCCTTTCTCTCATTCAGGCCCAATGCTACACAGGTTTCTCCCACCTTTGAGCTCAAACCCATCCCCTCTTGTCTCTAATCCTTCTCCTTCAACTTTCAGTCCTTATCTACCTTCTCTCTCTTCACTGTATTTACTAGGGTTAGCATATTTCCAGTTCCAAAAAAGAGGATACCTGTCCAGGGGACACCTCACTCCCCAGCCCACAGCCCCCTGGCACTGCCAGTGCCCCTCGCTCCCAACCTACAGTCCCCCATCCCTGGTGCTGCCCCTCATTCCTGGCCCACAGTCTCTCGTCTGTCCGCCACCAGGCTATGCTGGTGCTCTTCAGTCCTAACTCACAGCCCCCCATCCCTGCTGCTGCCTCTAATTCCTGACCCAAAGACCCTTGGCCCTGCCAGTGCACCTCACTCCCTACCCACAGTCCCCCACCTCCCTGGGCCAAGCTGGTGCCCCTCATTCCTGACCCACAGCCCCTGGTGCTGCCAGTGGCCCACGCTCCTGGCCAACAGCCGCCCACTCTTCCAGTGCCCCTCACACCCCACCCACAGCCCCCCTGCCCTGCCAGTGCCCCTCACTCTTGACCTTCAGCACCCCTGTTCCCCCCAGCCCTGCTGGAGGGGGCCTTCAGCTGCCCCGGTCCTGACTGGGCTAGAGTGTGGCGGCTGCGGCTTGCATGGGTGGTGGCGAAGCAAGTCTGGCCCTGGTGCGGGCTGGAGGGAGGAGGAAGGGGTGCCTGTAGCACCCACTCCCCCAGGCTAGGGCCCCTGTGCCATGTCAGGCAGTCTCTCCTCCTTCCCTGGGCAGCATCTTGTGCGAGCATAGGCATCTGCCCCTCGTGCCACAGACATGAGTGAGCTCTTTGAGCTACGCTCTGTCAAAGGCATTAGTGGAAATTAGCAGGGAGCTCAGAACTCTGGCAAGAAAGACTATTACTTCGTACAGTTTCTCCGAAACACATGGAGGATGGACATGGCAAATGTAGAAGTCCTTAGCTGACACAAAGTTGGTCTATTAACCTGACACCAGATTACAGAGAAGTATAATTATACCCACACTTCAAGAGTGGCTTTATGCTTCTGCTAAAATGAGTTTCAGCGAGCTATTTAATTGCTGGCATCATTAACCCACTGAAATACTGTGGCAGTTAGTACTTAATTTAGGATTAAATGCTGCCTGCTCTCCTTCACACAAATGCTTATTTTCTGCTGAAACTAGTGGGCCGCCATAGAAGAGCTGATGCAGCATATCGCTGCAAACTGGTGCTCCCAGTCCTAGAATAGGGGTGACATCTCTGAAGCATGCTTAGAAAATGATGTTAGTCACAGTGCAAAAAGTGACAGTGTTTTATTGTAAATGCACACAGCGAGACTAGCGTTGGGAGAGGAGATATGAGTCTTTTCCAGTAGCAGGTATGTAACAACATAAAGGTTACCATACTAGGTCCATCTATAGTTTCATAGTTGGTAGGGTCGGAAGGGACCTTGTAGATCTTCAAATCTGACCCCCCTTCCTGGGCAGGAGGGAAACTGGGCTCAAGTGACCCCAGCCAGGTAGGCATCGAGCCGCTTCTTAAAGACTCCCAGAGTCGGAGCCAGCACCACTTCCTTTGGAAGTTGGTTCCAGATCCTAGCCGCCCTAACTGTGAAGTAGTTCTTATGGATGTCTAATCTAAACCTACTCTCCAACAACTTGTGGCCGTTATTCCTTGTTATCCCGGGGGGCGCTAGGGGAAACAAGGTCTCCCCCAAACCCTTCTGGTCCCCCCTAGTGAGTTTATAGACGGTCACCAAGTCCAACCCCCTGCCATGGCAGGAAAGAGTACTGGGGTCAAACGACACCAGCCAGATGTTCGTCCAGCCTTCTTTTAAAGACCCCCAAAGTAGGAGCCAGCACCACTTCTCTTGGAAGTTGGTTCCAGATCCTAGTCACCCTGACAGTGAAGTAGCGCCTCCTAATATCTAGCCTGAATCTACCCTCTGCTAGCTTGTGTCCGTTGTTTCTTGTCACTCCTGGTAGTGCTCGGGGGAACAGGGACTCCCCCATTTGCTGCTGGTCCCCCTTGACTAGTTTGTAACAGGCCACTAGATCCCCCCTCAGCCTTCTCTTGTGGAGATTGAACAGGTTCAGGTCCCTCAGCCTCTCCTCGTAGGCCGTGCCCTGCTGACCCCTGATCATGTGAGTGGACCTCTTTTGGACCCTCTCCATACTGTCCACATCCCTCCTGAAGTGTGGTGCCCAGAACTGGATGCAGTACTCCATCTGCGGCCTGACTAGTGTCACATATAAGAGGAGGATCACCTCCTTGGACCTGCTCGTGATGCATCTGTGAATGCATGGCAAGGTACGGTTGGCTTTCCTGACCACATCCCCACATTGTCAGCCCATGTTCATTGTGGCATCAATAATGACTCCAAGATCCTTTTCTGTCTCGACCCTGATGAGAAGGGAGTTCCCCAGCCTGTAGGTATGCCACTGGTTTTTCCTCCCCAGGTGCATTACCCTGCACTTGTCAGCGTTGAACCCCATTCTGTTCTCATCGGCCCACCCCTGTAACCTGTCTAGATCCGATTGCAGCCTGTTCCTTCCTTCTAGCATGCCCACTTCACCCCACACCTTAGTGTCGTTTGCGAATTTGAACAGGGTGCTTTTTATCCCCTCGTCCAAGTCACTGATGAAGATGTTGAATAGTGTGGGCCCGAGGACTGAGCCCTGGGGAACCCCACTGCCCACATCTCTCCAGGTCGAATAAGACCTGTCCACCACCACTCTCTGGGTGCGGCCGTCCAGCCAGTTAGTGACCCATCTGACTGTGTAGGCATCAACACCACAGTCTCCTAGATCTAGTCCATTTATTCTCTGTCACAAGAGCACGGAGCGGGTGCTATGGGAAAAGAGTATATGCAGGGCCTGCCCAACCTGATCTGTCCCCTGCCCCTCTTCCCTTATTGTTTCTACCATTTAGAGACCTAGGAAATCCTAATTTGGATCTTATACCTGTAACTATAATGTTTGAGACTTGCAAATGGATCTTTCCTGCACAAATTTGTCTAATCCTCTTTTGAATCTGGTTAAATTGTTGGCTCCTCAAACACCCTGTGGCAATGAGGTCCATAAAGCAATTGCATTGTGAAAGACAACTGCCTTTTGTTAGTTTGCTCATTAGTTTGTCAGTGTGAAAACCCAGCAGATGGAGCAGCGTGGCAGAGCTCACACTCGCTTCCCACACCAGAGACTCCAGTGTGAGAGGAGCCAGCCAGGAGCAGCTGGTAGTTGGTCCTTTCCTCCCCTGCCAGTTTATGGGAGGGGCAGGAGCAGCTGCCCTGCCCCGAAAGGCATCCAGTCCTGGATGACCATGGTCTCAGGAAGGCCCGGGAGCCTTTCTTCCCAGCTTCATGCCTTCTGGTCTTCAGGAGTTAAGCCACAGAAAGTGGTACAAACACTTGTTTTCCAGGAACTGCCACATTTGGTTCTGGAGAAACAGCACGAACATTTGTATGCACGTGGTTTCTACTGGGAGGATGACATTTCTCCCAGTAAAAATATAAAACTTGTATGTGGCCATAGAAACTACTGAAACTTAATGCAACTCTTATTTCTCCCAGTGCTGTATTCATCATCTACCTCTGCTTCCTCACTTCTTCAGTAGCCTGAACTTTGAAATCTCCCATTCCTAAGCAATAACCCAGACCTAGCTTCTAGTAAAGCTGTTTCTTTCAAGTTATGAGTCCTGCTTGAGCCCACCAGCTGCTCAGCGTCTCCTCCGGGCATCCTTTCAGTCCACAACCATAAATAGTGATCAGTCTAAGGAAAGCAGGCGGGTTTTGTTCATTCAGTCCACTACTGAATTCTTTAAGTCAAGGCAGATTGCTTCAAAAACAAGCTGTACCTTAATCCTCTTCTTGCTTTTTGTTCCCCTGAGAGATCATGAAAAGGTTTTCTGCAGGTATGACAGTTCACAGCTGGGGAGCTGGTAACAGCCAGGGGTGTGACAACATGACATGGGAACCCACTGAGAGATGGTAGGCTGCAGTCAGAGCCGGATATAGCACTTGTCAAAAAAGAGTTAGTTCAGATTTATTAATAATACGTATTTTATTATGTACCAATCAAAAGTGAAGGCGTTATAGTTCACAACATTGACAAATGAACAATTAGAAAAAATGTTAATAGGAGGGAGGAGGTGTGTGTGTGTGTGTGTGTGTAAACACAAGAACTAAAGGGGACATGACATACAGTTAAAATGGTTTAAGGCCAAACTTTAAAACCATAATAAAAATGATTTGGGGCATTCAAATTTACATTGAAATACTACATTTGGGTTTTGAATGTTGTCTGCAACCCATCCATTTCAGGATTTCTTCCCTGAGTTTTTCCTAGCCAGGGTGGACTGTACAAACATCTAGAGCTAGATCTTTTAACAGCAGAGTGTGTACATAGCGGCCCCATGCTCTCAATTTATCAGGGGTAAAGAACCTCTAGCCCACAACTATTTATCAAAGAAACTATATGGATTCTTGAAAGGGCCAGATTCATAACCCACTTACACTGAAATAACATTTAGCTCACTGAAATAATGTGAATAAGAGCAGAACCTGGTTTCAAAACGTAGTCCTGCTAAGGTAAGCAACAGCACGGGTAACTGCCTCTTCGCTGTGACCCTTTCGTTAACAGCTGTGTAAAACTACAAGGAACAAAGAGAGAGTGAAGTATAGCTGCCATTCGTATCAAACGCAGCCTCACGTAAGAGTGACCAGGAAAAGGAGAGCAGAAGTGATTTCTGTAGCAGGCTTACCTTTCAGAGCTTGCGTTGAGTCCCAGGCTTGAGATCCTGCTGTTTTGATTGGTGGAGCCCATCCACCAATCAGGAGACAGCAGGAGAAATAGCCACGCCCCTTTCCTGAGGGGAGGGGAGAAGAGCTCCCCTGGACCTGATTGAAGACTGCAAACTGTCTGGTCCGGAAGACTTCAGGGGCGGAGCCTGGAGCGTATAAAGGAGCTGCATGCCCCACACCAGGGCAGATGCAGCTAGGGATTCAGGAAGAGCGGAGCCAAGAAAAGCTGGGGAGCTCTCCCCCTGCGGGCAATAGGCCCAAGGCTCCTGAAGCTGCCACTGGAGGAGCAGCCTTGGGAGCGGTGCAAGACCGCTTGGGCTGTTGATGGCTCACAGGGATGGTGCGTGGAGACCCGGCACTGGGAGCGGTGTGAGACTGCTCAGGTCCATCACGGTGCGCAGTTCGGTGCACGGAGCCCAGGCTTTGGGAGCTGCAAGCGGTGGCTTGAGCCTGCAACCCCGGCAGGGCCAGCGGGCCACGCTGCACGGGGCAGTGCACAGGCAAAGGCCTTGGGGGCTGCAGTGAGACAGCTCAGGCCCCATCTCCCGGCAAGCGGCCAAGTCCCACAGTGCGCAGGGCGGTGTGCGGGCCCAAGCCTTGAGAGCCAGGGAGCAGCAGAGGCTGCTTGGGTTAACCACCCAGTGTGAGGATGGCTGGCCAGAGCCTGAAGGGCCCAGCCTGTGCTAAGAGAGCCCTTGGTGCCAAAGCCAAAGCATAGGGAAATGGTAGTGCTGCAGCGTGAGACCCAGCACCCAGGAGCAGTGGTGCAGCAGCTGAGAGGAGCTGAGCCCCCGGTGCCCAGAGCAGGGCACAGGGTGGAGAGGAGCCCAGAGGTGCGGGAGAGGCCTGGAGAGGCGTTCCAGCAGAGGAGACCACATCGACCTGTACCCTGACCGCCACCACCTGAGGGAGCGTGAGTCCTTGGGCCCTTGGATCCCACATGGGAAAGACGTTTGGGGCGGGCAAACCTGGAGAAGGGGCTGGGTGAGCAGCCCCCCACCTAGCCGAGGCCCTTTGGGGAGGGGCCCCTGGTGCTTCCTGGACACCCCCCAAGGGACCCCACTAGAAGGAGGACTATCTCTTGCCATGGGTCAGGGACTATATTAAAGAATAGATGTTATTAAGATTGTTCATGTTTGCACCTTATATTGTATAATTGAAATGTATTGTGATGTTGTAAATCGTATTATTTAGGGTTTGACCGTGGTTATTGGTTAACATTCACTGTGTAAATATATGCATATAATATTTAGTTTTATGTTTATGTATATTGTAACTTAATACATTGTATATAGCTAAGAAGTTTGGGCTTGGGCTAACTCTATAGAGGAAAGGGATCTGCTCGAAATTCTGGTATCCCTCTCACAGCACCCCCTCCTGCCTACCCGTCCCATCCTATTAAGAATAGGGCACACCCTTGGGTGTACTGGCGTTACATGTCTAATCAGTGTCTTGGATTTAAAAAAATTCCCCCAAAAAACCTCCTTCCATCTGTCAGTGGGATGGGTGTAGGCTGGGGATTGTTCATAAATTTGGGGACTGTGCAAGTAGATTATAATGAAACCTAGGGCTTGTATGATACCTTACCTTACCAGATTTCAAAGTGCTTCACAGCGCTGGGCTCCTTTTGCAGATGGGGAAACTAAGAGCCAGAGCATGTGGCAGCAGCTCCAGACCCTGCTGTCTGCCCCATATTAGAGCTAAATCTGTTGCGGCTGCATGCCCCATGCTGTAGCAGCAACAGCTCCAGCTTGGACTCCAGCACGGGCACGTGGTGGAGGCTGGCAGCTGGGGAATTAGGTCTATGGCACTATGGTTGGGCGAAGTGCTTGGAGAGCAGCCTGGGCTGTCAGCCCTTGTTTGTTATTCTGCAGCAGGCTACTCCTCCCAGTCACGCAGGTAGACCAGCAGGTCGGATAGAGTAGCTCTGCAAGCCATACCGGTCCTGTGGGCCATGTTTGACACCCCTGTGCTAGGCAACACTGCCTCCCATTCAAACCCCAGGCTAACAGGGTTGACAGAATGACTTTGGGTTCAATGTGAGTTCTTCCACAGACTTTCCTGTGTGACCTTGGGGAAGTCACTTACTTTTTTTGTGCCTTAGCGTCCTACCTATGAACAGTAGGGATGCTAGTATTTCCTTATTTTACGGAGGCATAGTAAAGATAATTCTGTTAAAAACAGTGAGTTACTATAGCGATTAGTACCTGAGATGCATAGAAATACCGTGCTCAGTGGCACTGTGCAGTTATATAAAAATGTAATAAAAATAAAAGAGTCGGAAGCAGAAAAGAGACTCATAAAATAATTACATCTAAGGAGATGATTAAAGGTACCATGGTTCTGCAGACTGAGAGAGGTCTTGTCCTGTCACTTTTACATACATCAGGTGATTCAGGGAGGATGGATAAGATGAACAAGAGCCTGGTGAAGACATCTGACTTTACAGGCTGATTATTTTAAAAGCACCATTTAAATGCCCCCACAAAAATTCTTTACCCTTGAGCAATGCAGGGAAAATGACATTTTATGTTACGACTGAAACATTTCAACTCCTTAATCATATTGATTTCCATCTCTTTCTATTCCCTTTGATCTTCTCTGTTCCTTTTAGTCAGCTGAAGAAATCTCATGCATAGGCATGGTTCAGAGCTTACTCATGCCTTCTGTTCTAAAACAATACTACTAATTATCTCATTTTAAAATTATAATACCAATATGGGCTAATTATAATCACATTACTAATATCTCATTCTTAATATTGAGTTGCAGCTCTGCAACACTTCCAGGACATTGTCAGTTTGGGATGCTCTGAGGAATAGTCAAATGCATATCATTTCCCCTTTGTACCCCTGAAATTCTGTTGAACCAAGGCATCTTTTAAAGTACGCATTTAGCAATGGCCCAAATTAGTGTTACTGTAATCAACCCATGTGAAGGGATAGGCCCTCTGGAGCACTGCTGTAAGTAGCTCTTAGAGGAAGTCTGCTCCTTTACAATGCAGGTGTTTAAAGCCTAGTTATGCAGTATTTACAAATGTCACGTGCACAACAGCTCTGTGGAATTTAAATAGAGGCTCTTCTATGGCTTTTATTATTGTAATATCTGGATGCCTCATCTATGTTAATGAAATGAATGTCAAAGTATTCCTGAGGGAGGGAAAGATTATCCCCAATTTACAGATAAAGAACTGAGCCACGGGGAGATGAAATGACTTATCTAAGGCAACACGGGAACTTTGTGGCCGAACCAGGAACATAACCCAGGTCTCATGAGTCCCATTTTAGCATCTGAATCATAAGACTCTAAGGCTCTTAGGGAGATCTTTAAAGTCCTAAAGAGCTTTCCCTCCCTGACCCCTCTTCTGTCATTCAGTTTGTTATACTAGCTAGAGTGAATGATTGAAGCTGATACTCTAAACCCAGCACTATTTGGGTTATATGGACATGGGACTAAAACTACCTTAGTGGCTGGCACTAGCAGGTGATCTCCTCCCATCCAGGGACAGTGGGAAGACACCTCTTCTCAACTTTCTGGACCTCCCTGCAGCATTGGATGGTGTAGGCCACAATGTACTGCTGCTGCTTTACTGCAGACGAGTGACAGGGGTTCACACAAATGCACAAAATAACTTGAGTCATCCTGGAAATGCACGCTCAGTGCGTAGCAGCCTGACCACTAACCCCATCATTTGTGGAGCCCCACAAGGGTCAATTCTCTCTCCAATCTTTTTCAACATCTGCATGCAGCCACTTAATAAACTGCCCAGGCAATGTGGCCACAACTGTCAGGAATACTCTGATAACAAGCAGCTGTACCTATCCTTCCTATCCTACCCACTTAAAATCATAATCTGACCATCAAGATGGCCCAGGGGTGGGTGAGATGAAGTACAGCTGCCTGGAGCAGAATCTCAGCAAGGAAGGAGAAGAGCTGAAGGAAGTGACTCTAACTACTTGGATGACTAAAAATATAGTTAAAATCCAGCTTCTGCTCCTACTGGAGTAGATACAAAAGGCAACTTGCATTGATTTCAATGTGAGATTAGAAATGAATACTTCAGAAGGCAGCAGAGGCCAGCAGTTCCAGCCCTAATGCCCATGAGACAAGCAACACAAGTTACAGGAAATCAATTGCTAAAGCGTGTCAAAGGGCCGCATTTGAATTTAGCACACGAAGGCAATTTATTGTTTAGCAAACCCACAGTCTAAAGTTACATCTAAATATGTTGATACTCTTGAACAGGACTAGTGTGCTTTATTTATGAAAAAGATAATTCTTCTTACAAAAAACAAAACCCTAAAACAGACCCTCGCCTCCTGAACTGGACCATGTCAGATCAGAGATTCAGGCAGTTGTTGGCGGCCCACGCCCATGTACTGGCATTGTTACACCGTGTCTTTTGTTTTAGTGCTAAATAGGTATTGATTGTGTCAGCGTGTATGCCAGCATGACAGGAAACCCAAGTCCAGAGCATGGGCTTTGAGATGAAACCAACACTCAAAGCAACTTCTGCAGGAATTTTTAGCCATCTGTCCATAGGCCAGGCTTGCGCTACTTAAATCAAAGTAGGCTCGATTCTCTGCGTGGGTGGTGTGGAAATAAGGGATTGCAAGGCAGAGCTGTTCTTGTTCTGCTGACTTTGTGACACTGATATCAATTCCCTTTTCATTAGTCCCAGTGGTTGGGGCCACCGCTGTTATTTTCAGTAAGAAAGGGAGAAACAGCAGGTTCACTCCATTAACAGAGAGCAGGACCTCTGTCTGCTTTCCCCCAACAGCATTGATCAGCACAGTGTTTCTCAGAAGACTTCACCATGTGTCTTCTGTCTACGTTGCATTGTGCTGTTTTAACACATTGCTGGTAGTCATATCAAAACCCAGTGAAGAGCTTTTGATTTTACTCTGAGAATTTAGCTGCATGACTGCCAGTAAGTAACATTATTTCTCCCCTGCCCCCTTTTCACAGGGAAATCATAGTAAAATTTAGTGAGAAGGCACTAGGAGGGAAGTATGTGCATGTTCAATCTCAGCTATGGAGCCCCTGAGGAGATCCCCTATAAAGGTACTTTCTTCCTGAAACTCTGAGATACCCTTCTTGGGTGCATCCACACATGCAGGCATGCGTGCTTGCAGCAGCTCAAATAGCAGCGGCACAAAATTATGACAGGGATTTGTGCCTCAGCACACGTGCCTGAACATACACTTCGGTGTGGGACAAACTGTGCCTCTTGGGGCAAACTGACCCTGCCCAACTCCACCCAGATCTTCAGCCAAGGGGAACTAGAGGTTGGGGCCAGCAGTGAAAAAAGCTGCCCAGGTGAGCAGCTCAGGGCTACTTGCCCTCAGGAGCCTCTGAGCTTCCGCCTTCAGGCCCTGCAGTGACTGCTATACGGTGTTGGTAGCCACGCAGCATGGGGCCACCTGGGGCTTTCCTCCGTCACTGCTGGGGGCTCCGATATGACTGGCAGCTCCTCAGCCTGCAAGTCTTCTCCCTGCAGGACCTGCAAGGGCTGCCAGGTTTCTACCAGGACCTCCTCCGGGCCTGGAGGCTGGTCTCCGCCTCTAGGTCCCCTGCACCAGTCGCCCAGGGTGCCAGCCTGCTCATTGAGCCCCTTCTCTGGAACGCCCAGCTGGAGGTGCCGACGGCAGAGGTGCCCTGGTTGCAACAGAGGTTGATCATGGGTGGTGTCACCCATATTGGAGACCTCCTGGACTACGATAGGCGGGAGTGGGTGGACTCTGCTGCGCTGGCCCAGTGCATAGGTCTACACGCATGTAACAGGGAACCCTAGCCCTGTTACCAAGAAACAGGGCGGTCCCTTTACCAGAACATTTTGGGAATGGCCGGCTGGTCGAGTAGAAGTTAAGGATCGAGCCCTGCCCGCTGGTCAGGTGACAGGAAGGGGAAGGCCAGAACCATATATAAGCTGCAAGTGGAGAAGGCCAGAGAGGGAACAGAGAGTGGGACTCCCGATGACTATGGTGCAGCTGCAGCAGCCTCTTTGGGAAGAATACGCTACGCTGTGAGACAGAAGCATGATCACATAAAGTAAGCGGGCACTTTGCCTCTCTTATTTCTTTATTATTATTTTCATTATATGGCCATATGAGCCTATGGTTTACGTTTGATGTTAAAAATGCTGGTGGTTTGTGGCTGAGGCTGTAGGGGTGGAGGAGGCCTCATTAGTGCCAAGGGGCGCCGTGATAGAGGGCTCAAGGAGCCCTGCTCCATTAGGTGTGCCGTACTAGGGCCACAAGATGGAAGTCGCTTGAAGGCAAGATAGGAGCCTAAAGCCAGGTCCCAGTGGGTGGACTTAGGTGAAAGGCCCTAACTACAGAAAGAGAGGCAAAGCCAAAGGGGGCTGAGGCCCCAACAGTCTGGCACCACAGGGGCGTACAGTGTAGAAGGGCCAGTAGGCCTGGTGTTGTGGACAGCATGCAATGGAGGGCCTTGAGCCCAAGTGAGTTAGAGAGCTAGAGCCTTGGAGTCAAGCCCCGATTAATGGGTTTTGACTGATAGGCCTAGTTAGAGAGAGAGAGGATAAGCCCCCAGCGGCTGAGGCCCCAACATAAAGAGAAATTTATAAAACCATCTGCGAGGCATGGGACACGTCAAAGGGAAGGTAAGAACATGCAATTTTTGCCATTAAGGCAACACCTCACTATCCTATGGGTGGTGAACCTGGAGCCTGTCTGGGAACCCATGGGTCAGCCTTCCTCTTTCTTTAGAAGCAAGTAACAGCAAGTCATGGCAGGCGAGTAAAGGCGGGGGGAGCTGATCCCCAGAGAAGAAAAATCCAGCAAGACTTGATGGGGGCACACTTACCGGCATATTTAAAAAAAAAAAAAATGCAGCTGAAGACAGCCCCCTGTCACACCATGACACATGCAACCTGCCATCTGGTCTATGTGAAATCTGCCCTACCTCCCGACACCCTTGCCTTTGTTGATCAGGTCCTGTGTGGCGGTGGTCCCCATCCCCCTGTGTCCTCCAGCCTACTGGAATTTGTTGTGGGGCTGGCGCCTCGCCCGGCTTCACAGCCCTCCCCGCTCTACCACCTGAGCCGGCTAGAGAACACCAGACCGGCCTGCTTTTCCACTGTCCATCGCCGTCACCTCTACACACTCATGTGCCACACTGTCCATCATGCTGCCCTTGTGTCCTGCCCAAACACCAAGTGGCGGGTCCTGTTCAGCGAGGGCACGGCTGGGGCACCCCAGTGGCTGAGTCTGTACTCCACCCTCATCCCACTAGCCACTGGGGACCTCAGCTGACGGCTCCTCCATGGTGAGCTTCACGGACACCCTGGGCTCCTGCCCCTTCTGCAGGCAGAGGGAGACCCTGGCACACATGACCCTCGAGTGTGCCAGGCTGCAGCCCCTCCACCTCCACCTCCACCTCCAGAATCTCCTCCTGAGGTTCTGGTTGAATTTCACCCCCCACCTTTTTGTCTTTGGTCACCCTATCCACAGCCCCACCAAGTCCTGAGACCTCCTGGTCAACCTCCTCCTGGCCCTGGCCAAGTGGGCCCTGTACTTGACCAGGAAGGAGGCTGTGTCCAGGAAGGTGCCTGGAGACTGCGGGGCCACTTTCCTTTCCCTTGTCCATGCACGTTTCCGGGTGGAGCACCAGTGGCTGGATGCCTTTGAGGACTGGTGGGTGCGGCCCGGGGGGCTCTGCTCGATGTCCCCCTCCAGTGAACTTCTTTTCACATTTTGAACCTATAACCCCCATGTCACTCCTACCCTTTTCTTCCTTAGTTGTCCCACCAAAAATAAATAAATAAATATATAAAATAAAATAAAAAAATTAGTTGCATTTTTCAAACTTTGGCCACACACAGTAGTGGGGGCTATTAAGTAACTAGGTGGGCTTTAAGGCCCACAATCTCTGGAAGATGCAGAGACAGGAGCCTCTGAGGCCCGGCCAGTTGGTATCTGGGGACAGTAGCTCCTTGTGCCAGGTGGACTGCTGAATCAGCCCTGACCTAGAGTGGTTAGGGCTGCACCCTAACTACCCAAGGGTTAGGGATGCACCCTCTACCCACTGCAGTAGTCTGGCAGTGGGGGCTGCTGCCTGGCTGTGACCTGGTGCTACCTGCAACAGCATCCGCCCCCTTGGACCTGCTGCCCCATGGCTGCACACCTGCCAGACCCAGACAGGGACCCCCTGGCCGACTGGGCTGTGATATGGGCACTGTAGCAGAGTTGCCTGCACCTCTGGGCCAGCTACCAAGAGTGATGCTATTTAATTT
This sequence comes from Alligator mississippiensis, assembly GCF_030867095.1. NCBI lineage: Eukaryota > Metazoa > Chordata > Crocodylia > Alligatoridae > Alligator > Alligator mississippiensis. The sequence goes on from NC_081826.1 coordinate 288,438,136, forward strand.
CCTGTAGGCCACATGCACCATGTACTGGCCCCACTTAAAAATCTTAGAGGACTTTTTCAGGCCTTGTCCCATCTTCAGTTTGCCTCAATTCTAGGGCAGAACTAGAACTCTGCAAGAATGAGCACGAGAGGCAGGCAGGAGTGGGACACATCCTAACATCATCTTTGATATTCACTTCCAGGTCTTATGATGTCAGTGGCATTATAATATGCACACATATCGCTGCCAGAATGAAACTCTGACAAACGCTTAATTCGGGGGAACATGCAGATTTAGAATTCAGAGACATTCATTGACATGCACAGCAGAGCTATCTCTGTTGCACCCAGAAAAACTTAATTAAATTATTATGTTTATCAGGCTGCTCTCTGCCTCACAGTCAATATTGTTTGAGAGTCAGGGTCATGTTATGAAATGTGCTTCCTAGCAAGTTGTGCAGCAATCGTGCAGTTCCAGTATCTTCTATCAGGTACTGATGATTTTAAAAAATCCATTTTCTTTAGAATAGTATAACCAAAAAAAGACACCTGAACAGCTCAGACTGTTACTTGAAAGACCTGCCACAAAAATCCAATAAAGTGTAGCCAAAAAAACCCAATTCAGTCATAATGCAAATAAGTTCATCACTGTCCCACGCACACTGAAATACATCCTTTTCCTCTTCACCTGTGACCTTGAAGAAAAGCCCTGCAGCATATCCAGAGCACCAGCCAATCCAGGCTGTTGTGGAACGGATGCAGGTGAGAGACAGGTGCATTGCTATGAAAGGGCTCTAGGAGCATGCTTTGATTAACTCCCACTGCAGCAGGATAGCTCAGCCACAGAGGTGTTCTCTCAAATGGTTATTTAGGACTATGAAGGTCAGCGCCAGCCTCAGCAACTTACCTCCACTTGCAATCTGCAGACAGCCAATGTCAGTTATGAAGCACTGATTGAATTGGCCGGTGGCAGGATGCTCCACTTACTAAACCAGCTACTATACCTCAAAGACGTTTTACTTGTATCTTTACAGTGTCAGCTAAGACAACTTTAGTTGCTGGCTAGAAGACTGCAAGGCTTACCCTCCAGTATGGACCTTGTCACTGTAACATTTCTCATCGTTGTCAAGTGGAAATGCAGGAGGCAGAAGCACAAGTCAAGCACCAAGGCTAGGAAAGCGCAGAACTGTTTCACAAGGGTGGGGATACATGGCTTAAAAGCAGACACTTAGGGACAGCTACAAACTGGAGAAGCTACAGGTAGCCAAAATTCAGTTGAAACAAGTGGGGTAGTGGGGTTATACCTTAGTGCTCAGTGACCTGCAGCCAATGGCTCAAATGGACTCGACCAGGAGTCAGGATGCTCTTGGCAGACTTTACATTGGATGCAAGCTATTGGGCCAACAGCGCTTGGTATCTTGAATGCATGGTCCTAAAATGACATTGCTTTGCTCTTCCCGAGCATTTGGGAGATGGCTCCATGTTTTCAGCAGACATCTGCAAATCAAGTGTAAAAGTTTGTTTCCAGAATGGAAACAAATTTTAATTTTCCCAGAGAATTTTGTAGAAGCCAGGACTTCCAGCAAATTTCTGAGTCTTGTTTTACTTGCAATTAACGTTTTAAATGAGTGCAATAAATTCGCTAATCTATATTTCATGTGAATTGCTGTGTTTTGCATCTGTGCCGTTATCTGTGCCCAGCTCTCATTTTCAGTTTTGTTCCTAATGATATTGGTATTTCCTATTCCTTTTCCATGTTTGATATAGAATCACAGAACTGAATAAAAGAACAAGAGCAAGTTAGGCTTACATTAGAAACCCTTTCCCATAACAGTACCCCTGCAATTTATTCCAATTTAGCTACAGCAGTTTCACATATGTGGATAGATATTTGCCTAGATTTCCATGGTAATCTTAAAGGTCTTACAAAAATTACAGTACAGGAATCAAATACGTTGTCCAGGTTAATTCCCAGATTGGAATCAAGTTAGTGCAGCAGTGGTTAAGAAACCCAACAGTATCATGTCTTTAATGGCAAAACCATGGAGAATAGATACGCTGATGTCAACCAAGCCCTCTGCTCAGGCTGTTATTATGGTCCAGATTCACTCACAAAGTGGTAGGATATCTGCTGGGGGCCTATCAGCAGAAAACAGGCACAAGGTCCTCTACAGTTGTAGAGCCTGCAGGGAGGTAGAAGAGCCACTGAACAGGGCACGCTGTTATGGAACGGCAGCTGCGTGTTGTCATGATTTATTATTTCAACCAGACACCTCTGTAGCCCCTGTATGGGACTTACAGCAGCCCTCTCCTGGCTTAAACCCCTTGGAGACAGCCTCTCCCTTCCTAGGAACATACCTGTGGCCCCAAGTGTCACCTGGTGCCAGATCTGTCTCTTTAAATCCTAGACTTTGAAGTGAGACATACAGAAGATTGAAGTTGGAATTGCATAGGAGCCACTAATACATCTCTTGCAAACTGCTACTAAATAAAGATTGCTGCAGAGACTGAGGCTACCCAGAAGAGGGCACAAGAAAGCTCCAAATGGACGGTGTTTGAGAGAGGATGTTCCTGGAGCTAGTCACAGAGCGATGCTGTGCTTAAACTTTATTCGCCGACTATCAACTTCTCACAACACTTTAAATTGACAGTTCTCATATTGATTTTTCCCTGTGTTGTTTCCCACATTTCCCTGAATGTAGCTCTACCTCTGCTGGACCCTTTGCAGTGGGGATCCAGCCTGCAGGCTGCACCTGCTGATTCAGGGCATAATGCCGTGGCGGTAGGAGAGGCAGGCTGTCTTTGGGGTTGCCCTGGTGTGGATGAAGGTTGCCCCCTCCAAGCTCAAATATCAAATCTGCTGCGACTGGCCCCCATGTATCACTCGGGTGCGAGGCAGCAATTGTGGGAAGGGAAAGAGAATGAGGTTTTGTGTTGATGCAAGACAAAAAAAAGAGCATATTTGCATGGTGCCAGGGCATGAGGAGCTATGGGAAAAGGCTGGCAACTGAACTGTTCACTGTGTTCAGACGTGGTCCGCGTTTCTGTTCAGCTACAGCACTGCATGCTGATGACATGCAGCAAACTGCATAATCTCCAGTCATTTATAGGAAACACACCAAAGACCATGAAATAGTATTGTGGCAGAGCACGACCTCCAGTGAGCCAGCTCCTTGCCACCACGGTCGCTGCCCCCATGCTATAGACACCTTAACGTGATTCCTAACAATAACAATTAATAATCCTTTATTTTAACCTTTCCATAGCACCTTCCTTCTGCGGACACAGCACACGCTGCACACATTAACTATGTGACACATGACGAGTCTCAGAAGAAAGAAGAGCTGTGTTGTCTAATGGGCAAAGTGTTGGACTGGGATCCTGGAGACCTGGGTTATATTCATGGCTCTGTCTTGGACCTGCTGGGTGACTCTAGGCAAACTGCTTGATAGATCTGCCTCAGTTTCCTGATCTGTAAAACGGGGTAAAGTACTTTGAGCTCTACCCATGAACACATATTTCACTTGCCATCTGAAGAAGGCAGTTGCTTTGTTGCTGACACTAATGTAGAGCGGTGGTTTTCAGCCTGTGGTCCAGGCACCCCCGGGGTGCACGGACCATCTCTAAGGGGTCCGCGGAAGACAGCGCTGATCAAAAAGCGCGTGGATCCCCACTGACGAGTCAAAGGGTCCGCACCCGCATTTGACATTCCCTTCAAACGCCTTGAGGGGTCTGCCAATGGAGAGAAAGAGGAGTGAAAACCACGGCGCTGGACTGAAAGAACAAGGACTGTCCTCCTTTACGACTGCACGTCCAGTCAGAGGAACGACCCGCGCTGGAGATCAGCCCGGACGCAGCGCCGGCACCGTCCGGGCGCACGACAGGCCCCGCGCGGTTTCTTGTACGTAGCAGAGGAATGACCCTGGCCCTTGGCCGCCAGCGCCTCCCCGGTCCTGGGTCACAGAAGAGCTGGGAAAAGGCACGAGAGACGCGCCGCAGCGCAACACGGGAAAAAAAAAGCAAAAAAAAAAAAAAAAAGGAAAAAAGAAAAGAAAAGAAAGCGCGCGGACCCATTTCACAGGCCCGACCACTGAGGCAGGGCGGGGGGCGGGGCGGGGTGAGGCGGGGCCCGCCTGGGGGCGGGGCGGGCCTTTCCTCCACCTCCACCTCCGCCTCCTCCCGGCTATAAATCCCTCGCGGAGGTCGCGGCGAGAAGCCTCCGGGTGCGGCGAGCGGAGCCGGGCCGGGCCGGGCCATGGCGCCAGCACCAGCCGCGGGCCCCGCCTGACCGCCCGCGCCACCCCCGCCCCGCGCCGCCCCGCCCCGCGCCGGGCGGACGGACATGTCGGTGAGCGAGCTCTACACGCAGGTGAGTCTCTGCCGCCGCCGCCCCTTCCCCGCCCGGCCCTGCACTGCCCTGCCCGGGCTCCCGGGGGCCGCCGTGCCGGGGCAGGCCGGGCCCTGAGGGGACAGCCGGCCGCCTCCCGCCTCCCTGCGACCTTTGCAACCGCTCTAGGTGCCGGCTCCCCTGCCCCCAGCCCGGGGCCAACCGCCGTCCCCTGCCCGCAGCCCACCTGCGCGGGTGACAGCCCCCCTCCCCGACTCGGTGGTCGTAGTCCGACTGCCAGGATTTCCTCAGGACCCGCCTCGGTGGAAACCGTGCGAATGGTTGCGGGGGCCGGGCCGCCCCGAGCCCGGGCGGGCGAGCGAGACGCTGCGCTCCCCGCGCGCGGGCTGTCCCTGGGCAGCGTGGGGTGTCCTTAGCGGTGTCCCAGCCGCACACAGCCACAACGGGATCTGTCCCTGTTCTAGAAACTTATCAACCGTGTCAAAGCAGCATCAAGTAAAAGGGTTAAAGTCAGCAGCACGGCTGTGCTGCGCTGATCCCGGCGTGTCTTGTGGTACGGGAGTAAAAGAAAAACCAAACTCATTCAGGGCGGCTCTCCTTAGTGTCCCAGCCGGTCACGGCACTGATGTGCTTCTGTCTCGCGCTCCTTGTGCGAGAGCCCAGATTTTAAGTGGAGACAGCGTAGGGAAGGATATCGTTTAATATTCCTGGTCCGGTGTTTTGTTGTTTTGGATTTTTTTTATTTGCATTGCTTGGTCTTTGTGTTTTTGTTTGCTAAACGTTCAAGGCAAGTGCGGCTTCACCCTGGGAGGCTGTGTGATCGGGAGTGGAGAGCGTACCCAACTGTATTATCCTGGTTTCTGCCTCCGCTCCTGTTCCTCCTCCTTCCCAGCCTTTGGTGAAGTTCCTCTGCCTCAGCGTCCGGTTGGGAATCTGAGCCATAGGTGCTGGGAGCGCCTGGGGGTAGGACTCGGAAGCTGTCGTGCAAGTGTGCGGTTGTTGATCAGTGTTAAGTGTGGCGCTCGGCTGAGCAGATCCGGTTATGCAGACTCCCTGGGGTCCAGTGCGCGCTGCAGGCCTGTGACTTGCGAAGAAAACTCTCAGCTGAAAACAGCACACAAGTAATCTTTAGAGATCCAACGAGTGTCGGCAGGGGAAAGAATATCTCTTTCTCCCCCCCCCCCCCTTTCCTTCTCCACTGTTAATTGACATGGGGAAGTTGCTAACTAAGCAAGATGCAATGAACAGAGGGAGGTCACTTTTTTCCTAAGCTCAGTCTGATCTTAGTCCTTGCTTTGCCGACTTTGGTTTTGGGGCAGTGGAGGAGAAGGAAACTGCTCCTGTTCTAGGAGGGCAGAATTTCTGCCTGCCTGAGAGAGGCAGGGGGAGAAAAGGTAGCATTGGCTGAAGGCAGATCAGTAAGACTTGTGGTCGGGACGGGGGTAGTGGCAGGTACTTACAATGGTAATACCTGCCGGTCACCGAGGTGCACACCATTCTTTACGTTGCGAGTGCGTGGGGACTACATCGGCGTGCACACTTCTCAGGTGTGTCCCAAGAGCACATGTTGCAGGGGAAACGGGACTTGCTCCTGTGTGATCTGTCCTGGCTCTTTCACATGTTCATCAAGCCCCGCTGGAGCACTGGGAAGGATATAGCTGCTAAGGAAATAAATATGTCCTATTTTTCTCTTGCATTTTTATGCTTGTTCTTTGTTGGAAGCTGCTTCCCATTTCAAATAAGAAAGGGAAGTCTTGTATGCATGGAGGACCTCTGAGCACTCCTACGGACAGGATTGTCTCTCCAAGGGCAGGGGCATGCTGCTCTAGAGAGCTCCGAGAAATCCTTCCCTACCATAAATGTCCTTTCAGACAAGGAGAAATGTGTGTCCTCACATCAGACAAAGTTTCTTTTCCAAAGAAGTGAGCAGAGCCAAATTGCATTGAGTTAGCGTGGTTTTTTTGGAGGATGGATGCTTTTTTTTTTTTTTTAAACAAGGGGCATAGACAGGCTTACAAGAAAAAAAGAGCAAGCTTTATAGATGTTACCAAGTTCACTGTAATCATTCAGGCTACGTCAACAGGAGACTTGCCTGCGTGAGACGGAATGAAAATGGTTTTAGATGGAGAATCCTGCCTTTGTTTATGGGCTTTTATTTATACCTTTTTAATAAGAATATTTCCCTAGGGTCTTTCCATCTGATTCATTTGAAATAATGTGAGGTACAGGCATAGGAGAACTGCATGCCGCTGACCTACAAATAGCTTTTGCTGGAAGGTTGTAGAAGTGCTGGCGTTTTGCTTTGATCCCAGTCGGCGTGGTGGCTCAGCAGTCACCAGTCTGGAATCATGTCTTTCGAGGAATTTGTGCCCGTCTGCCCACCCATACTTGGCTCTGAATGTTAGCAGTTTTTAGTAGTGATCCTGCCCTGAGCAGGTACTTGACCTCTTTCTTTCTATGTACGTCTTCCTCACTGTTTTTTCTCTGACTTCCATGATTTGACTGTACGGCTGGCTGTGTGGTATTGCCACGTAGAATTGTCCCAAGCTTTATGGAAATCTGTTGTAGCATAGTTTATGAACTTTTTTTTTGGTCATCGCCCTGTCGGTGCTAAATAGGTCCATGATCGCCCGAGTCTTGTACGATGAACTACGTTCACGCACGAGTTTCCTTTGGATTGTGTGAAACTATTTCCTGTAAGGAAGGACTTTCAGAGTTGAGCCCTTGAACTGGTGAAGGACTATGGACACTTTCGGCTTCGGCGCGTCACAGCTCCAATTGGAGAGAACTTTCTTTCTCTTTCTTTCAAATGTGTTGACTGTTGTAACTGCACTCCTTGAACATGCCTGAAAGCATGATTTAGTAACTTGAGCAGACCGCAAGGAAGAGATGTAAGAAATTCCCGATTAGCAGAGGACAATAATTTAATATACAAACTGCATTGATTTAACTTCCTTGCAGAACAGGACACGGTAGTGAGATAATGTTATCATTGACTTCCTTGACACTGCACATTTTTTAATTAACTGGTCCTTTGGTATCGCTATCTATAATTGTGTAATTAAGACTCTTATTGGAATTTCTTCCCTAATCAAGTTTATGCTTTTGATCGCATGTAAAATAGGTTTGTAAAATCTTCTGTAATGTTGATGATAAATTACTGCCATCCTGTTAAAGATGCTGATGATAGCACTGACATGGAGAGCCTTTTCTACTTGATGAGGCACTTCTGAAGTGATTGAGCTTGTAGTAAAAGTCAGCGTGCTATTTACTGTTAGAAAACAACAGAATCTTAATGAGAATTAGTGATTTTAAAATTGGTAGCTTCCCTGCTGACTTGGTTCTAATGGCCTATTTAAAGAGCTTACAAAGAATTTTCTTAGCACAAATGTCTTTTAATATGTAATTTTTTTTAATTTATGAAGACTGAGCAATTAAAAACATGGGGCCTGATTCTGTTATATTCACCAGTGTAAGGACCCTTAACTTATGGCTGGGTTGCGCTGGGTCTGAAGTGTTCACATGTGGGTCCTTTCTCCAGACAAGAAGATGGAGCTGAACTAAGATGGTAGATGCAAACATTACTTGTCTTTGGGGTGGTTCAGCTCTGATCCTTGGTCTCGACTACCTACAGCAAAAATCCAGCAACTAATCTGGTATGTGATAGCACATGTAATAGAACATAAGCTGGTTTTGTTGTGGATCTCAGTACCCTTAGCTGGTAGCTGTGTACATGGCGTGTTCTATTCAGCAGTTTCTCATCTGCAACTGTCCTTTAACCCACAACAGGAATGAGGTCAGCTGCTGGTCCCACATTGAGATAAAAACATCTTAATCCAATTGTTACAGTAGAGGCTGGCATTCTGGATCCTAGCTTAATCCATGCCAGTCCCCATGGGGTCTGTCCTGTACTACTGATTGGTCCAAAACTCCTAGTGATTTGGCCGGGTTTAAGGAGTTCATAGTTGACCCATGCAGAGCGAAACAAAGATGTACTCAGCAGGTTGTCTACGTTGGTCCTTCACAATGAATTAGAGGAAAATGCTTCACATAACTTTGACTTTCTTTTTTTTTAAATAAACTTTTCTAAGTTTCTTATATTGGCAAGTCAGACTTGTTTAAAGCAACAACTGTAGTTAGTTAGTTAGTTAGCTAGCTGGGAAAGACTTTGAAAGGAACGCATGGATGTGCTGAGTGTGTGATTTGCCTTTCCACTGTTATTTTTCAGAATAGTTAGTATACGGTGGAAGTGATGACATGATGCATGCATCAGCCATTGTATGCAATATAAATGCACGCAGTGTGACATTCTCATAGCTTTTTTTAAATGCAAGTCTTCAATGTAGTGAAAGCTGGTACGTGTGAATGACAAACTGAGACTGATTTCTTGCCGACGGCCTGTGTTGAGCCAGTGACAGGCTGAAATACAGCAGTAGAATGGACCAGGTTCTCCCTATGTGCAGGTGTGCTTAGGGCAGCGGTGCTCAACCCCCAGCCCCTGGGCCAGATCCAGCCCCCCCACCATGTCATCTGGCCTGCAGGGCTCCCCCCAGGTCTACGAGGAGCCCTGCAGGCTGTGGTCTTGTATGGTAGGCCAGGCATGCAGGGCAGCATGGGGCCTGATCCAGGTGTGTGGGAGTGGTGGCAGGGGCCCTTGGAGCTGGATCCCTGCCCATGGGACTAGGCAGAGGCAGCACAGAGCCTGACCCTTATGTATGCCCACAGATGGGCCCCACATCTCTCATCTGTCCTACTGAGCCAAAAACGTTGAGCACTGGTGGCATAGGGTATTTCTGCCTGGCACAATGCAGCACCTTCTGGGAGGTACTGAAAGCAGATGGCAGTGCTTGTGCGGTGCTTTTGCTTGGGGTAATTAGCTCAGTTGAGGAGTAAGGTATTACTGTGGGTCAAGTGCCATACTGACGTAGCTGCACTGTTTTCAATATCCAAACTAGCATGGGTATCTCTACAACACGGCATCGTGCTATGTAGGGATGCCTCGGTACCACCTTGTTCATGTTGTAGTTAAGTGATGCACAGTGAGGTAATCTTGTCTTCTCTGCCGTCTTTGAAATCATTCCTTCAAAATCTGTTTTCCAACTTGGGAAAACAGCTGTTGTAAGCAGAAAAACTCTGTGGGGCCACTGTGAGGAACAGGTCCAGTAGTATTATCAGGATGGTGAGTGGCATGCTGAGCTAAGACCAGCATGCCTGTAGTACTCGAGTTGGATGCAGTTCATGTGTATGAATAGTAGGCAGCCGCCGATCCTCTTGATCATGGTGTACACATACAAATTCTAGTCAGATGGCTGATGAATCTGTTTGTAGTTGGCAAGCCCAATTCAGGAGCAATGCAGCTTGTTACAAGTTTCACAGATCCATGTGTTGCCGAAGCTGGAGTTCAAATTTCCAGTATGCTGCTTTCTTCTTTCTCGCTTTGCTTCCTTCCTCTGGGTCACAGCTGCTTCATGCTGAGCTGGGCCCAGTGCCTGATGCGCCCTCCAGATCGGGCAAGATTCTGTAGCAAGCTGGGAGAGGTGCACGTTTTTGTGGAACAACTGCATATCACTTTTTTGCATACTTCATGGTACCGCCTTAGAGAGCAGCCCTGCTTTCTAGTGCTGTCTTAAATGCTACCTACTTTAGCAGTTGGAGATATGGCTCGTACTTGAAGCGCTCCTGGGTTTAGCTCAGTAGAGGGCATGAGGAGGTGTAGCTGATGGAGTCAGTATTAATCCTGTAGAAATTAGTTGCCTGGTAGTCATGGGGGAAAAGGGATGTACTTTAGCAACTAGTAAAGTGCAGAAGCAGTAGGACCACAAGGGTCACCTCATTCAGGGAATGCAAAGGCTGCTGCTGGGTAAAGGTCTAGCTGAAAGGAAGCCAACTGGTACTAGTTGCTAAAATCAATACAGTTGTGTCTTGCTAAAAGCTCTATTGATCTGATATGCTGTATTGCTTCAACACAACCATGATGCCATCTCCCCTTGAGCCTGTCCTTTTCCTATTTAAACCAAGACAAAAGAAACGGCAGGAGTGCAGCTTACATGATTGCTGACAGACTTCCTACAGTCTTTCGTTTTTTTTGTCCTTCTCATCGGTCTCTTGTCCTTGTTGGTCTGTTACATGATTTGATACTTACGAGTTCCTCAGAGCGCTCCACTGTAATTGTCCAGAGGTAGGAGATAATAAAATACTTTGTATTTTTATTATATGCATTATATAATATATGTATTATATATTTACCATGCATCTTGATTAATAAAATACATGGTGTCTTACTATGATCAAGCCCAAAATGCTGAACTAAACTGTAAATCAGGAGAGTGGAAACAACAACAGAAAGGCGAATGTGTCGTCTGGGGTATACATCCAGTCTTAGTTCCTGTATTTTCAGTGGGGCTTGCTTTATGCTGAACACCCATGTGAAGATGCTGTGAAATATCTTGTTACAACCAATTTACACTCTCTGCTGATTTTCCTACTTTGGGTGAATGGAGTGCAGAAGACGGGTCTAATTTAGGATAGAGACCAGCTGCTGCAAAGTGGTCAGGTTGGGACTCACGTAGACATAGGCAACTGGTAGGGGAGTTGCAGGGGGGCATGTGCCCTCCCTGACGGGGCTGTCCCTGCCTGCAGGTGCTCACCAGCTTTGTCCCCATTGTCAGCAGCTTCTATGGGTTGTCTTTCCCACCCCTCCCCTGGACTCTGGAGGCACCCGTTGCCCATGCATGCAGAGCTAGCAGCAGCTGACTCTTGCCTTCTAAATGTTTTGTCTCTGCTGCGTGTCTGAAGCCCAGCAGTCAGGTGGGCAAAAACTACAGTTGGCAATCTGCAGACTTTCCCCTTGGTCTGGGCACAAGGTACAGAAGTCCATTGCACAAGCTACAGGAGGACAGGAGTTGGAGTTGTTTCCCATATAAAGCAAAGGTTTTATTGTCATTAGCAAGACTGGGAGTTGTGGATTGATGGCATAAGCACTAAATGATGGAAAATAACCCTGACTGAATGCACTTTAAATGGATACTGGGTGCCTGCAGTAAAGCAGATGAGAGAGAAAAAAAAAAAGTGTCATTTGGTTCAAGTATGTCCAGCTGTTCAAGGCATGCAGCTGATGATCTTCAGTCTGAGGAGCAGTTCTGTCACTCGTTATCAAACACTGAGATTCTGTATGCTGAGACTGGATGACTCATTACTGGGGGTCCTGGTTTTCTCTGTTGTTAAAACTGCAACATCTCCGATTCAAAATTGCAAGTTCTCTAACTAAAACCCCCCAAATCCGTGTTTTTTCCATGATTAAAATGAAACCACTGTGTACTTGTGTATCAGTCAGTTGAACACAATATTTTATTGATAAATTTACAACTTTTAAAGCAATTTGGAAGCCTACCAGTGCCTCACTATAAGTTAAAAATACCTATAAATGTTGGCTTTTGTGGCTTCTTTTTTTTGGGGGGGGATGGCATTTCTAATCATGGAAAATCAGAGCTCCCCTTGCCCGCTTCGCTCACCAGGACACTGCTTTGTCCACAGCCCCCTGCTCCCTGCAGCTGCACCCAAGCCCTGGCTGCCACCCAGAGAAGACAGCAGCTGCTGTGGCAGGGTGCAGCCTTGCTCCCCACTCCCCCATGGATGGCACGGCTGGAGCAGAGCCTGTTGGAGCCCGGGGGGGGGGGGGGGGGGCTGCTGGCTTAGGCTCCCTACCCTGCTGCCCTCCCCTAGCATCTCTGTGGCCCAAAGAGGAGGGCATGGCACTGCAGGGCAGAACGGGGCTAGGCAGGGAAGCTTGTGACACCATGGCAGTGCAGAGCTCGTAGCAGCAGCACCGAGCTTCCCCGCCCAGCAGCAGCGGGGGTGACAGCATGAAGTAACACCTCTCGCTGCTACTGGGCAGGCAAGGGGAGCCTTGCCATGGCAGCGTGGAGCTCCCAGTGGCAGCACTGAGCTTCTCTGCCCTGCTGTGCCATGTCTCGCCCTCTGCCCCATGGAGGTCCTGTGGGGAGGGCAGCAAGGTGGGGAGCCCAAGCCCACAGCAGGCAGCTGACACCCCACCTCATGTACAGATGTGGAGGGCACATGCCCTCCCATGTACCCCAGGAGTGCATGCAGCAGTGGGGAGCCCCACCTGGACAAGCTGCCTGTGGCCCCATCCAGGGCCTGAGGCTGCCCATGCCTCCCAAACCCCATGTACTACATGGGCTGGGCAGCAGCCCCTGCTCTGTCCAACTCCCTCCCTCTCACTATGGGGACCTCAATTCCCCCCGTTGCTGCCAGACTTACCTGCGAGAAGCTGCTCTCCAGGCTGCCTGGTGGCCATGTACATGCGCACGTGCACACGACATACCCTACTGACTTGCCCTTTTCCTGCTCTTCCCCAGCCCCTGGCAGGCTGCAACTCTGCACCAGTTGGCGCTTGCCACCTTCCCCTCCTGCCCTGCTGCCAACACCGCTGCAGCTGCCTGTGGGAGCTCCCTGCTTGCTGCCTGTGGGTGGTTGCCATGCCCCCGCCAATCTCCGGGGGCAAGCGTTGTAAATCGGTCTTGAACATGAACTTAATAGCTTCTAAGTAGGAGGCATTCTGATTTTAACTGAACTCTAGCAGTTTTCTCAGTAGCTCTGGAGCTGGAAAGGAGCCTGTACAGGGTGCAGTAATATTGGCTTCAATATAAAATTGGAAATGTGTAACATTGGTGAACTCCCCTTATTTTTGGTTCTGGTCTCTCTTTCAGAAAGATGGGTGCTGCTAATAAAGAATTGGGAAGCTAGTTCAGCCACCTCCCTGAGTGTTTCACATGTGCCATGTACCACAAATTAAAATGAAGATCCCAGTTAGCTGTGCTGTCTTCTTGATGGCCTGTGCTCAGTGAGCCAGTGACTCTTGGTACCTCTCATACTGTTGTTGCCTCCATACTCCAGCTGATCATGGGGACAAATACTGATGAGACTTTATACAAGGCTGTGCAAAAAGTTTGAGAGCTAGAGCAAAGCTACTTTCTTCTTGGGGCTCCTTCTACCAGAATCAGGTGAGAACAAACACAGCTGCTATTATAGCTACTGTGACTGTCAGGTGTGTTTCGGGATGAAGGTCTCGCTGTGCAGTCTGTGCATGAGCTCTTCACATGCTTGTTGCCAAATTCTTCATCTCAGCCCTTGGGTCACTGTAGTACCCTGGTCTCTCTAGACAGGAATTTTAAACCAGGCTGCTTTGCCTTGGGATTACACACCTGAGCACTGATGGAGTCTGTTTGCTGGTAGTACCACAGATAATTTTCTCTTTTAAGTTCTCAACTCAACTTCTTGTTAGTTGGGTTGTCAGTGTTTTTTCTTCACAGTGATTGCAGGAAAGATTAGATGATCTGGAGTTCATTCTTTATTCTGGTGTTGGCCGCTTACTGCAGCGGCAGAACTTTCTCGTTCTCCCAGTGGTTTGGTGACAATGAAGTACCTCTGTAGGGGACGAGATAAATGTGATCATGGTAATTGCTTATAGCCCCATGTTTACTTTTCAGCTATCTAAAGAAATGCTGTGAATAAAATGACAGGCATCAAAAATCCATGTTTAAAAAGTGACAAATGAAAGAGAGCTGTCTTATCTCAGCAGTTCTGCAACTTAAACGGATGCCACAAAATCATGTAAACTTGTTAAGAGTATACAATTATGAATGCAAGATGGGTATGAAAGGGAGACTGGGAGCAGTGTCTGGGATGGTGAGATGGAACAATAAAAACAGCAGTTGTTTAAAAAACCTTGATTCAAAAAGTTGCTTGTACTTGACATTAAATACCATGCTTGAGTGTAGTTTTAAAGTTAGTCAAACTGCTTGGATGCTAAATTTGACGTGTGTCTAGCCATCTTGCGTGCCTGAGGCCAGAATTAGTCGGGGTCATTTAGATCACTGAAGATCCATTCTCTTCCACCGCACCTCTTCTGAGGGCTAGACATGAGTTTATGCTGCTGTTACGGTCTCTGGGGAAGAAAACTAAAAAGTGGTCCATGCATGCCCAACTAAGGTAGGGGTGTAGGTTGTAGGTGCAGTTATAGTGATGATAAAGGATGTAGACCAGGCTTTAAGGTGTTTTAAAGTAAGTAATACTCATCACAAGGAGGGGAGGGGAATGGATTTGAATCTGAGCTCTGCCCACGCTCTGCACGAGCTGTGGGCATAACCTTGATCTTGTTTTGTGGCTTTGGGGGTCCCAAGTCAGGATGCTATTTAAATGCAGGCCCATGTTCTGTGGTCTTTCTTTGACTCCATAGTGGAGTTGTTTGCCTGCAGAATGGCTGGGGACTAGCAATGGAAAGGCAACTGCAGGGTGTGAAGGAAGGTGGAGGTCCAGTAGGGTAGCCTAGGAAGCAAGTGCTCAGTGCAGCTGCCCCAGAGGCAATGCAGTGATGGGAGACCTAAATAAAAGGGGCTGTGAAGAAACTTTTCCCTCCTTAGCCTTTTTTTTTTTTTTCCCCCCCTCTCCCCTCCAGTACACTTTAAGTTGTGGCTGCATGAAGATGGCACCCAGGAGTCTTTTGATATAGATGTCTTGTTCTGACTCTGCTGGGCTCATCAAGGTACAGCTATGTGAATCCCTTTTCAGAAGAGGAGGAAAGAATTTGCCATAATGTCAGTAGCTACAGAAGTCAACTGCTATATTCCTTTGGGTTTCAGTTTAAATATTTGTGTTGGTCTATTTTATTATGGTAAATTTATTACTATTTGCATGCTGTACAAGACTCTATCATGTTTGCATTAACACGGGTAACTTTTTTTTATAGCAGAAAAGTAGGGTTGGAAGGGACCTCATGAGGTCATTTAGTCCAGGCCCCTGCTTGTGGTAGGGTCACCCCTAACTAAACCATCCCAGCCAATGTTGTATTCTTTCACCCTTAAATTTGGCTGCTCCAGTGTTGTACATCTGATCTTTCTCCAGTGCTGTACAATACATCTCCTGTCAGCTCCTGGCTGATCTTAGCATTTCTGCTAATAATGCTGTGCAAAACCAAAGCTGGAATATCAGCCAACCCACTGGCAGTTGCTTGCTTTCTTGGAGCAAATGCTCACTTCATTTGGCCCTTTTGATTTGCTGTTCTTAGAAGGAACATTGCAATGTGTTGGCTTGCCAGTTGCCACTGAAAAATGTGGATATTTACCATGCAAAACTAATCACTTATCAAATACAGTGTATATACGCTGTTCTAATTAAAAGAAAAAAAAAACTGAAGAAAAAAATGTGCAAATGAGATTTGGCAAAAAGGTACTTTCAGTTGAAGGTCTAATGTATTTTTGCCTCCTTGATTGCTTCAGTAAGAATGGTATGCTTAAGCAGATGTGCCATTACCATTTCACCAGTTTAAGGGGGTTGGTGAAGATATTTTTCCTGAATTATTTTGATAAGTTCGTTAGGGTGATAAATCTGATTTGGCTTTAGCTTCCTCATAACACGTCTTTTATGTGCCAAGGTTATATACTGATGACATCAGATGCAAGAGGGAAGAGTAAGATTTTGATCTCTGCCATACAACTGCCAATCTAGCTCGTTCTGAGTAAAGGCGGTAGTTGCTCTGGACTTTGCTCTTATTGGGTGTGTCTACACCCGTGCTTTAATGCATGGTAGATTATTTTACTGTGCATTAAAACATCACTTAAACTGACACTGTGCTAATGCACAGTAAAAAAAAAAAAAATAGGCTACTGCTCATTAAGCATCACTAAAAAAGCATGAAAGTATGCTATGGTGCATTAGTGCAGCCTAATGCACATTAATTTGAAGGTACTACATTTAATGGGCATTAGAAAAGGTGCCCACTGAATTCAGATTCTGGCTTCAGATCTTTGTAGCCCGCTACTTACTGAAGGACTGGAGTATTATTGGCTTTGAAGTAGCAAGAGACTGGAAAAATTAGTGGGGGGGGGGGACTGCAGTGTAAGCAGACATCACTTTACAAATGCTTAGACAGAGATCTGAAGAGTGACTTTGCATTTTTTTTTTTTTTAAAGTCCCCCTCCCTTTGATTAAATTTCACTTAATGTATTCAGGTTCTGGAGGAGATGGAAATAACCTAAGCTTTTTTTTTTCTGCTCAAAAAATGTGTGATGTGGTATGCGTGTGTCTCTCAGAACTGTGGGCAGTGAGGTTTAAGTCCTGTTTAATTAAAATGCCTTACTCTGGCTTGAACAAGCAGTTCTTTATGAAAAGTCCTCATTTCTTCTGTTGCAGATGAAAGCTGAATACCAACCCCTATATCTTGTCCTTTTAAGAAGTCTTCAAAAATAACTGAACTATATTGCTACTATAGAAACAGAAATACAGGTTACAGGGTGCACCACTTGAATTATTTCTGTACACCAGAAATAAGCACCCTAGGTTACAAATAACTTAAATTTTACAGTCCAGCTTCTTTCTGAAAACTTTCCCTTTTGTGAAAATGTCCATGATTTTGTCTGTCCTCCAGGTACTTTGGAGATGGAGGGAGGGAGGAGTAAAATACTTCAGCATTACTTGAAATCTAAAACAAATCCAGGAAGAACAGTTGAGGTCTGAAACCTAGTAAATGTATTTGCATAGTCCCTACTGAGGGCTAATATACCTTTGCTAAATTTTGAAGAGTGGGTTGCTTTCTCATGAAAGAGATCCTTATTTGATATGTGCATAATAAGCAAGACAATTCCCTGGGGCTATGCGGCTGACTCTGAAGAAGCACTGCCCAGGGGGGTATTTCTCAAAACCTGACTCTAAAGCAGAAGCCAAGAGTTTTTGAGGTTATATTTTAACTTATTTTAACTGTAGTTAAATTAACTCCCTTCCCTAGTGCATTCTGTGGTACAAAGCCTGAGGACACGAATAAAGACTGAATCTTCTCTCTGAGCTCAGGAGCTCTGCAGTCCTGCACTCTTGTAGCTCGGGAATTTGCAGGCTCTGCAAGCCGTGCTTCCAGAGCCACCTGCTTTTGAAACAAACTAGAGCCTAGTTGAGCTGGGGAATGGAGGAGATGCAGGCAGTCCTCAACTTGCAACGTTTCGCACTGTCAATTTATTAAATTTGTCTTGACTTTCTGACATCGGGTTTGACTTTACAACGCTTGATTGGGCGCCACACCGGTGAACAAGTTCGCTGTGTCACTCATCTCCCTGGAGAACATCTGTCCAAACTTCCAGAAAACCTGCAGCCAAGACTCCTGAGAAGACTCCAGCCAAGAACCCTTCAAAAAGTCCAGCAAAGTCACCTCAAAGAAGTCCTTCCAAATCAGTACGATTGCTATTTACAAGATAAATACATTAATGTAGCTATACTACTCATCTATAATTGATGGAGTACAAAATTCTGGGTTGTTTTTGGTGAAAATAGGGTATCGGGCCTTAGTTCAGGAACCAATCCCACGTTTATAACACTCTTTCCTATGGGAAAATTGGTTCTGAGTTGCAACATTTTGACTTAATCAGTTCCTGAAAACCACATCTTGTCATAAGTCTGAGGACTGCCTGTAACTGCATGTAAGGGTGAAGTTACACATTAGACTTGGCCTTCAACAGATTTAGTATTGTCTAAGTAGTGTTAAAGTTGGAACAAGCTGTGAGCAGTTGCATATTAGGAGTCTAATACTATTTCTTGCATGCACAGCTCTGACTTCCTGCTAGAGGGCTGGTTAGCAGGGATATGGCTGTGAGCCAGGACACCTGGGCTCTATCCCTGGACAGGGTTTTGGGGAGGAAGCTGGGAGTGATGCATCCTGGGATGCTGGAGGACTGAAGATGGTTTGATTTGTCTCCATGGAACAGACTGAAGTTATCTGAACATAAGCAAGTGAGTGTGGCCCAGAGTTTACTCTCACCTGAAATGGTGTAACTTGGCCGCTTGGAGAGCACTTAACATGAGTTAATGAGTTTTTTAATGTGCAGATCCTTACATTTTAAGTGCTCTTAGTATGGTCCAAGTTAACTTACTTACAACTTCACCCTAAACATACTTGGTCTTGCTTCATGTTGTTGGCACCTAGAATTCTTGCTCTTATCATGCTTATCACTGTACACCTATATGAAAGTCTCTGTTCCTAAACACTTGCAATCCATTAATAATCGTGTAACATACTGTAATGCAAAGTGGATTGACTTAAGCCAAAGTGACTTGAATCAACAAGCACAAGTGCTTGACTGTAGTCTGGTTTTGCATTCACACTTCCCTCCTTCCCCCCCCCCCCCCTTTCCCCTTTTAAGAGGTTCATTTTCCTTGGTTGGTATAACCAGCCAATGTTGATTTGTTAGTATATAGACTTCACATTAACATTGTAAGCTTTTATTCAGATTCTTAAGTTGGTTTTGGGGTTTTTTTGTTTTTGGTTTTGGGGTTTTTTTTGGTTTTGGGGTTTTTACATTCTTTTAATAAGTCATAGAGAAGTTGGGCTGTAAAGGACCTCCAGAGGTCATCTAGTCTAACCCCCTGCCTGAGGCAGGATCATCCCTATCCAAACCCTCCCATAGAAATCTGGAATCTGAATTGTTCATAAGACGGTTGTCAACCCTGATGCAAGACAAGACATAACACCCTAACCTGGCACAAGTAAATTGGGGAAACCACAGCAGCCAGTATCCTGCTTCTTTGGAAGGTTGTTGGTATATGCTCTAGAGCAGGGTCTCCCAAAGTTTTTTTTTTTTTTTTTTTTTTTTTTTTCTTTTTAATGCCATGGCCTGACAAACTGTGGCCCAGCAGTTGCAGCTGACCATGGCCAGAAGACGGGTACGGATACCCCCACCCCTGGGGCGGGGGGAGGTAGGCCAAACCCTGTGCTGCTGGGGGCCCTGCAGAAGGAGCTGCGGCCTCTCCACCCAGCTCTGGGGGGCTGTGGCTTGCTGATGCATGGACACTTCCAGTCTGGCAGCCGACCGAGCTGTGGACCAGAGGCCGACCTGCCGCAGCCCAGGGATTGAGAACCCCTGCTCTAGAGATCCTAGACAGGACCACGACCCCCACCACAGAAGAAGGCAAATGTCCCCACAGTCTGTTCCAGTTTGTCAATGGGGTAAAAATCCTTCCTGACCCCAGATGCGTTGATTTGATCTGACCCTGAGCAGAGGGGCAAGACCCTCTAGCCAGGAACCTCCAGTTTTGGTCACTGCAGGAGCACTGGCACACCCCAGTCCATCCCCAGCTGTGGTTTCAGCCAATACCCAGTACCTGAGGGGGGGCTTAAAAACACTCCAACACGTGTAGCAGAAATGGCAGGTGGGGGCAACCAGCAAAACCCAGCAGCATGGGAAATACCCATAGTAGAACACTACACCGAGATCATCCCCTGTTCACAACTTCCCTGAGCAGCCTCCTTCCACTGTCTCACTAGTCTTACAGTGAAGGAGGTTTTTTCCGCGATATCCAATTTAAATTTACTTTGGTGCAACCTCAAGATATTGGCCTGGATCTTCCTTTTTGCAGCAAGAGAGAAAAGGTGCTCTCCCTTTTCTTTATGGAAGCCCTCCAAATATTTGAAGGCTGCTATCATGTCCCTTAAGTGCCTTTTCTGCAAGCTGAACATGCCTAGATCCTTTGCCCTGACTTGCTTTCCAAGCCTTTTATCCTTGTTTCCTGCCTCTGGACCCTCTCTTGACTTTTCTCTGTCTCGGTTTTTTACTTTTTTTTTATGTGGAGTCCAGAACTGCAGACATGACTCCAGATGAGGCCTAACCAGTGCTGAGTAAAGAGGCACTGCCTCCTCCCATGTCTTGCACCTACTGCTTTTATTGATGCGTCCCAAGACTGCTTTTTCCTTTTGAGCTGCGTTACACTGCAGACTTCTATTGAGTCTATAATCTACCAGGACTCCCAGGCCCTTCTCCATGGTGCTGCCATCCAGCCAGGTGTCAACCCATTTTGTAAACAGCTATTCAGATTCATAAGTTTTACATTCTATTATTGCATCTGGAAATGGTTAGTCTAGCATTTCTTATTTGCTGGATGACTTTGCTTGCGACCTTTCAAGTTGGATGGCTATTGGAAATTAATTAAAAAGTGCGTGTATGTGATAGATGCACTTCTTTCTTGAACCATGTTTTTAATTTTAAAACTAATTCTTTAAACAGACAGTGTTTAACTGTAGTTAACTAATTACAGTTAATTAACTGTAATTTCTGGTCCCGCTGGCTAGATTTGCAAAGGTATTTGGATAGCTAACTTGCTTACCTCCTTTGGAAAATGCATGAGACTATCTATATCTCTGGTTGTCTGAATGGTGTGGAAAATCTGGTTCATGTCTTCTGTGGTTTTTGGAATTAATTGATCTCATCTTCTCCCATGCTTTTTCATTAACTGGAAGAGCAGAACAAGCTTTCCTGGTAGTTCCACTCCCAGTTGGTTCATTCAAAATTGAAAAAATTCAACTCATCCAATGAAGAAACTTCTGCGCCTTTTCGCTCAACAGATTCCAGGAGTGATGAAGTGAGGTGGAAACCAGTTTGTTGGGTGAGGGTGGGCAGAGGAATGCAAGTACCTACATTTGTTCCACTAGAAAAACTGAAATGATGGATGTATGATGCAGCAGATGAAACTGATGCAAACAACTTGAACTGACCCCCAAACTAGATGCTTCCCCTGATTTTTTTTTTCTATATTAAAAAGAGCAGCATTGTCTAACATTTTGAGTGCCTACTTGATGCAGCCTTTCCTTTATTAATATTTAAATGAATTATAGTTAAAAAGATGAACCCCTTGCATCAAAAGAGCTTGTTACGTTTGTCGTTTAATCATCTGCATCTTCTGAAGGCTGACAGCCATTGTATCAACTCGCTTCATAGGTCTGCTTTATTACAATCGCTCCACCAAATCACTTTTTGTTATTAGCTGCAGTTGCATGAGCACTGAAGTGAAAATCATCAAAATGTAAAATACTGTTGCTCAAACTAGCTCATCACAAAACAGGTCTGTACCAAGGACACTTCATTGTCGGCCGCAGTAGAGGTGATAGAGCTGCAGACCCTCCTAAAATGGCAGAAAAGTTCTTAGTGGAGCAAAATTCTTCACTGAAATCCTTTTCAAGCCCATTTGGTTTCAGTAGGGTTGTACAAGTGTATCTGAGGGCAGAATATGACTAGTGCTTAACCTGTTTCTCTGTTTCCTCTAAACCTCACGGTGCACGAAAGGAAGTCTGGAGAGCTCCCTTTGAAACTTGCATTTGGTTGTGGAGTCTGTCCGTTGCCTTTCCTCTTCCACAACATGCGTGGTAGTTGTAGGAGTGTCTTCCTGTAAGTGTGGGTGCTTCTACATGCCTGCTTGCACAAACAGACCACATTGTATATGCCTGGGGTTGGCAACCTGTTGGCCCTGGCTTGGATCCAACCTACAGAGCCACTTGGTGCAACCTGTGGATGGGGAGCCTTGGCTGTGGGCACCTTTCCCTGTGCTGCTGTGGGGAGAGGCAGTGGTAGCAGCTGGGTCCCAGCATCTGCTCACCTTCCCTGACCCAAACTGTCCCTGACCTGCAGCCTGAAGCATTTCCAGTTGCTGGTCTTTGAAAAATTAGTCTGGCAGTCTTTGTGACCACTAAATATCCCTGACTGCCAATTGACTTTCCTTAGCGGTGTCTTTTCAGCATCCCCACTTAGGGCCTGGACAGCTACTCCAATGGCCTCTATCACCATGTCCCTTGCACCTTTAACAATACAAAGCAGGGTGTTTTATGCGGTTTTAGTAATAGTCATGCAATGTGTGTGTGTGCTTTTATCTTTCTGTAGCAAATGTAGTTTGTCTAGTCCAGAATGAGTGAGACTGAAAAGTGATTAGGATTTGAAAAGCTCCTGTATAACCAAAATTTGGTGGCAGCTGTTGGGTTTCTCCCCTGTTCACCTTGCCTTGGCTATGTGTTGTCACTTCTCACTTGAGCAAATCGGGTGCAGGCTTTCAAAGTTGGTGTTGAGTTCTTAGGCCATTTGCAAATGTTTTATATTTTTGCCTGCTTTCAACAAAGGGTGTGTAGTTATGCATGTGTCTCCCGTACCCGGGAGGAGAGGAAGTGCATTCACCTTCCTCCTGGGTGGTGGTAGGGGGTTCAAGACCATGCTGCATTGGGACATTTTGGTAATTGAGTAGAAAATAAAACTAGAGCTAGTCCAAAACTTCTAGTTTAAATACTCCCCTCCTTCCTCCCCCCCCCCCCCTTTGGATTTGAACATCTGCTAAATTTTAAAAACCTTTGTGGAGATGGCTTCAGATTTTTTTTTTGACGAACTTCTGATGGAGCTGTAGCATGTTTTGGTTGGAAAACGACCCAGTTTCCTGCCAGCGTATCCACCCAACTCCTCAGCAGCCTCCCGACCTGGGAGCCTTAAACCTGGAGAGGTGAAGCTTTTAGGTTGAATTGAGAGCTTCAGAGCTTGCCTTGTGGACCCCCCAGGTCATTCCCCAGCTGTTTGCTGTGGGGTTTCTTGCACCTTCCCCTGTAACAGGTTTTTTTGCACTGGGTTAAATGGAGTTCTGACCTTGTATGGCAGGTCCTAAATGCCAAGTGTGTAAAGATTAAATGGGGATATAGTGCAAAGACGAATTTGTGTATTAGGACCACTGGCTTCTTCCCTGTGTTTTTTACCTTGATGGATTAATGAGTGTTATTGTTGACTAAGCATACAGATGTAACTCTGCCCAAAGAAATGGTAGCTCATGCAATAATGAAAATGAGATGTCTGAATATAATGAAACCTCTTCTCTGGAATGCAATTTAGATAAGTGTTTGTGTTGCCTCCAAGGATGCTTGCAGGACTGAAGCACAAAACCATTCCTGTCCCTGAGATGCCACATGAAATGAACTCCATCTGACAGATACTTTATAAAACAGAATCTGCTGAGAAGAATATGGAAACTTCTGCACTCATAGTCAATAAAAGGGGTGGGGGGTGGGATTAGGGTTGTGTTTTTTTTAACAAATTGTACGCCATATCAACAGGCAGTATGCCTTAAATCTGTCTTTTATCCAGTGCAAGGAGACCTGGGTTCTGTTTTCTAATATGACTTTGTATTCTGTAGGCTTTGCCCTGTGCTAAAGCTCATAAATCCAACTGCAGTGTAATGATTTGGTCATCAGTGAGCAAATCACAGGCTGGAGGGAGCTTGTGCACTTATGATTACGTTGCACCTTTATTTCTGTGTACACAGTTCTTTTATCTCAGTTGCAGATTTAATACCAGTACTCCCATTAGCACTGGTCTGAATGCTAGCAGATGATTGCACATCTCTTTCTGTCTTCTGTTACTGCCTCAGTTGGTCTGAACTGATCTTGTATCCATCCATTCATCATCCACAGGACCTGAAGCAGTGGGCAGGGTCTGGATTACTATGCAAATTTAGTGGGTCTAGGTGCTCTAATAGAATGCTTGCTTCTTTTTTTTGGTGGTCAGAGGATGCTGAAACAAGTGCTTCTCTTGGTGAGTCTCAAGGCCAGCCTGGTGGCTTTGTGTGCAGAGAAGGATTGAAGTTTAAAGGAAGTGCCCGAAGAGTCAGTGCAATAACAAAAAATGGGGATTAACAGTAGTAGGTTCTCTGTCTCATTGAAGGGTCTCCTGTGCTCCATCAGTATTTAGATGCTGGGTACATTCAGATGTGGAGGGAGGGCAGATCATGTTAAAAATGACCCCCTCACCTCCATCTAACTTAGTTCAGCCAGGTGCAGGCTTTACACTTGGATCCCTAATTAGGTCTATCTAAGTGTGAACTGTACGGAAGTTCATGAAGGTTAGATTGGTCTAAAAATGGCCGACCTGATTTAAATTAACTCCACCCCATAAATACTCTAACTTAGATTAGGTCCAGCAAGACTGATTGATTTAACTGAGCTTCTGTACACTTCTATACAGACTTCTAGAGTTCTAGTACAGCTCTGGGGCTGGAAAGCCCAGCCACTGGCCCCAGCCCCAAGCTATGCTTTTTCCTTCCTGTCCCCTGAAACTAGGGTTTGCTTGGGGGGGGGGGTGTGTGTGTGTGTGTGTGTGTGTGTGTGTGTGTGTGTGTGTGTGTGTGTGTGTGTGTGTTAAGCCCCCCAGCCCTTCGCCCCTCCCCCAGATAGACAACCCCCTCCAAGGACCAGCCAGCATTCCTTGCTCCCCCCTTCCCTTCCTGTAAGCCATTCCTGGTGCCAAGAGCCAAGGAAGCAAGTAGGTGTGGGATGGGGGAGGTTATAGGGCCCCTTGTCCTGAGGGGTTGGAGGAGAACCCCCTCTTCCTTCCCTTCTCCCCTGCAGACCTCCCGAGCCCCCTGATCCTACCAAATCATCCCAGACCCTATGAGCCCCACTCCCAATCCCTTTTGAGTCCCCTGTGCAGTATGTAAAATGACTTTTAGGAGAGGCCCAGTGCAGAAGAGCTTTTGCTCCAGTTCCCTGGCTGGTTCAGTACAAGATCGCAAAGGAGTGAGTTCAAGACAAACCCAAAGTGTCTGCACCTCTGTTGTAATACTTTGTGGAATGACCTGGCTCCTAGAAAGGAGAAAGGGAGGTGGGAAGCTTCTTGGAGGGAAGAGCCTGGTATGCATTAGTGTGATAGCTGGCTCCACTGTAAGGGCAGGCATGGAAGAAGGAATGAAGTGTGAGCAGGTGAAGGGAGAGTTGTGGGGATTTTTTCTTTTGGCAGGGAGCAGGTTGTAGACTGAAATGATGGCAGAGGCAGGCAGGGTTTCTGTGCACTTTTTCTAAGTGAGAAACTTCAGCTTCATGAAGAGAAGTTGTAGAAGTGAGAACAGCAATGACCTAAATTGAACTATACGTGCTTGTAATCACTACTGACACTTGAGAGTTGTGTTACATCTTCAGTTTTAAATCTGCCTTTTGTAGTCGCTCTAATGCAATACAAAGCACGTGAGCCTCTTTATTTTTTTTGCCTCAACACACTCACTATCTCACTGTGACAACATCACTTAAGTGTAGCTTTTATGGAAATGTGAGAAGAAAATAGTGTAATTGTGCTGCAGTACAGAGCTGTTGCTATCCAGAAAGACTATTGCAGCAATAGGCCGGAGATTATTTTTGATGCAGAAGGAAGACTTTGACCCTCTGGAGTGGAAGTGACATCTGCAACCGCGAGCTGTTCTGTCTCTTTCATTTTGCCCTTTAACCCCTTGTAGCAAATCGGTGCTTTCTGGGGATTAGGGGAATACTGGCAGGCGATGGGAATTTGGGATCAGAAGACAGAGAGACAGCTCTGAAAATAATTCTCGGTTTGCTGCTGTTGCAGGGCTGTGCCTGAAGCTTTGTAAATTAAGAATACGAACTCATTGTTTTCATGTGCTCTCTGGAGCCTGATTCAGGTTTTTTTTGTGTTTTTTTTAAACGGTGAAGTCCAATCTCTACTTTTTGAGCCTCCACAACAGTGCATATTGCTACTTTAGGCTGGCTGCTACTACTTCTGTTTCTTTGGAATAGTCTGTTCAGATGGGGTTTCAACATTAGGGACTGGAGTCGTTTCACTATGAATACATCTCCTATTTCAAGAGACTGGAACAGGTAAGGAAGTGGTCTCTGAGGAGATGCTGCCCTGTGTCTAGGAAGTGAGGCTTGTTACAAAACACTTAGCAGGCTTTGGAAATGCTGTGGGGTATAAAGCTTTGTCTTTACTGCAGAAAATGTTATTCCACAGTGAATGCCAGTGTGTATGGTGAGCCATCCTATGGTAAAAATCAAGTGAAGATAAGCTTTTAGCCTAATTAAGAACCTCCCAACCATGACCGTGTAGTTCTGACCCTGCCTACCTACCTCCCTAGTAAGAACAGCAGATACCTTGTTTTGCCAGAGTATTTCAACTGGATAACCACCATGAGAAAGTTCTGCCTTGGGTAGGTTTTTCATTTTTGCAGCCCTTTTGACAATAAAGATGTAGCTTAAGGCAGCTTTCTTGCTGTAGATGAATAAAGCACTTGGGTCTGTTATAGCTGAGTGGACTATCATGTCCTCTGACTTTTTTTTTGATGAGGGTCTGCAGCTGAGTAACTTTGATTTTTTTTTTTTTTTTATGTTCTGTCACAAAATGGTTAACTCTAGTCAAACTTTTTTGATGCTGATCCACTACTCTGGGCATCCACCCTACTAGCTAATAAGATGATGAAGGCAGATACTGATGCATTCCTCTCCTGTGGTATCCCAGGGGGTGGCTGGTTCAATAATACTGTTCCTTCTGAGTAAGGCTGTGGAGGCATTTTATAGTGTCTATGGAGAAATTTAAATTTTTGGTTGTTTTTTTTTTCCTGGGGTCACTTGGATTCAGGTCCTGCTACCTGTACTCCTGCCCCCCACCCACGTTCTTTAGACTGCTTAAATATTCTAATACTTTTACTTGCTTTTTGACTAGTATATCATAGTCTTAGCTTTTCTTAATTTCAGTTTAGAACTTAATTATCCCTTTTTGTGCTGTGCCTGAAGTTCAAACCAATATATTTTAAGGTCCTTGCAGTCCAGATGGTATCACAGCATCATACGCCATATGGACATATATGGGTAGGTTACTCGAATAGGGACTTAAGTTGAATAGGTAGGTGCTGTGAAAGGGAGGCATTCTTTGATTCACTAGCTTGTGCTTCCTTCTGAATAATGGATTGGCAGGATGTCAGGGTGTTGTGCATCTGGCCAGACTGCCTTTTGAGTTAAATGGATGCTGCCCAGTTGTTTGTGGCCCTTGAGAATCTGGAAATTTGTTTTTTTGGGCTGACCTGGTGTCCTGGTATACGGTCTTCTGTCTGCTACAGTTCATTCTGCAGTGTGAAGTAGGCGCGTGTCCCTAGCTGCTAATTGCATGGTATTGAGACGCTAGTAAAAAACTTGCAGGTTCCAGCCGGGTGAGTGTGACCCAGCAGTGGGTGAAGTGATGCATGGTACTCAATCTATACGGTGTGTTGAGCTCCTTAGTTATGGCAGTAGGCAGAAATGCGCAGTATTCGGTGTTTGTATGGCTGAGGGTCTGCCATGGTGTGAACCTTAAATCTTCTGGACTGTGGGGGGCTGACCTCTAAAACGTATGGTACTCTGTGTATGCTAGGTAAAATCCATTAAACTCCACAAATCTATGTGATTCATTCCTTTTTTATATTGGATCTCCTTTCTTCCTTTCAGTTTGGTATCATTTGTCCATTTTTCTTTTTCTTAAATGCCAGATACTTGCAACTATATCAGATGTTGTTGTCAGATTAAATTCTATTTTTTTTCAGTGCATCTCAACAAACTGCATGGTGCTGACCTATTCCTAACTACTGGCTATCTTAAATAGACCAATCCTATTTGTCATCTTTTTATGTAGGCCAAGAGACTTAATTTGTAGAAGTGCCCTGATTAAATGACTTTTCCCGGTCTCTTTCTCAAATCTTCGTTGTGGCAGAAGATTGCCTTGTGTTACAATAGGACATCAAGTGGCTGTAAATGAGATTTAAAAGTAACCCAGATGAAGAGAAAAATGAGTCCCTTAGGTTGATGGGCACAATCTCATGTAGTCGATTTAAAGAAAACATTTCTAACTTCAGGGCAAAAGTCAGATCTGTCTTGGGCGTGGCAGTGCGTTTAGTGGAGTGGCACAGGGATTGGAGCTGCAGCTTTTATATTGCCTCCATCCCACCAGTGCAGGAACGGTGGCCTGGGGCACTCTTCCCTACCAGCCTGTCTGGGTGGGTGGCCACTGCTGAACCCCAGGCCCCTTAGCTCTGGGGAGCAGATGCAAGTGTGGTCAGCCCCAGAGAGCCCCCAGGTCAGGCCTGGGCTTTGGCAAGCTCTGAGCTTGAGCCCCACAGCTGCAGCAGTGCCCTGCTCCAGGCACCCGATCCACGTGCAGCACTGCGAGAGCTGGCAGTGACTGCTGCGGGGTGGGGGTAGCCTCCTGCAGGGGAAGCTGCAGCTCTGGGATGGGGTGGCTGCAAATGGATTTTGACTATGGATGCGGGGCTCTGTTGCTGCCCATGTGGACACAGGAGCCTGGTGTG
This sequence comes from Alligator mississippiensis, assembly GCF_030867095.1. NCBI lineage: Eukaryota > Metazoa > Chordata > Crocodylia > Alligatoridae > Alligator > Alligator mississippiensis. The sequence continues at coordinate 288,466,378 of NC_081826.1, forward strand.
GGTAGTCTTTGCTGCTGGCTGCAGAGTGATGCCAACTTGGAGCTGGCACGCCTTGGCCAGCCTAGCCGCCTTTGCAATACTCCCTTCTTCCCTCCCTCTGCGCTGGAGTGTTTGTGTGCAGCAAACTGCAGACCAACTCTGGATCTGGATCATGCCCGCCAAGGGGGAGCTGGGGAAGCTCAGCTGTCCTGCCAGGCCTGGGAGTGCTGGGCCCCCCAGTGCAGCCTCTAGTAACAAGTCACAGTTGTGCAGGTGGGGGACATTTGGAGAAGGTTTCAAGACTACGGGTGTGACTGCTCCAAACTCCACGCTAGCACTGAACCAATCAACATTTGTGCAACTCACAGCTTAAGGTGTGATAAGGCCCTTTTATTTCATGTGCAAGATGTAAATAGTGTTTAGCTCATCCAGCATAGCACCAGTTCACTCGCTGGAAGCTGTATGTATGAATCACCTGCTGCAGTTCATCAAAACAACACATGGCATCCTAGGAGCCTTTCCTGGTGAGCAGCTCTTGTTTAGATTTATTGCAAACTTTTTTCCTTTTAAAGACATCCTTTAAAAATCATGGGCCATGTTGATAGAAGTGTCTGGTCTTTTTGTAAAGATGGGGACTTTCATTCAATTGGCACAGAATATTTCCCTGTTTTGTTTTGTTTTTTAAATGGTTTCTACTGCCTCACTTGAAAGCTTGATTGTTCTGTTTGCAGTCTCAGCCCTGATCTCTCTTTCTTTCCTCCCCTCTAGCCCCATAGATGAGACCAGTCGGGTCACAGATTTCAGAAAGGTTTAATAATGAGTCTTGCATAATGTTTACAAATTTTATATAGATTTATAGCCCTCCTCCCACTCCAAGTTGTCCTAGTCCCCGTACATGACGGAGCAAGGATGGAACGTCCCCAGTTGAAGGCTGCAGTAAAATGTCCATTGACTTCAGCAGGGCAAGGATTTCACCCAAGGTCCCTCCCCTGGAGAGTTTTTATAGTCTGCCTTGTAGCTATCCCATCACATGACTCGAAGTAGGGATGGGCTGAACTGAAGAACGACAAACGGGATTGCAGTCGCATGTGTACTCCAGTTGGGCATGATCACTATCTGGTTGTGCAGATATGTCCTCTTCCTGGTAGATACTTGGTGATGACTAATGAGGTAATACACATTGTAATCTCCATCTCCTTGATTTATTAAAGAGAAAGCTGGTCGTAAGAGGTTTCTGTAACTTCCAAAACGCTAATGACTAGCCTTACTGATTGGGAGATTCCAACACAAAGTACCCAAGAGTTGGATGGAGCTTGAAATTAAGGCTGGAGTGGGGTGAAGTGTTGCGTGACTTGTTCATGTAAACACTTCCTTAATCTGTTCTCCTTTGGTCTCTTCACTGAGTTTGCGTGAGTCTTGAGGCTGGTGTTACTCAAACTTAAGCAGCTCAAAGTGGATCTCTCCAGTGGTGGACTGTCGCAGGGCTTCCACCGGCCAACCCAAGCCAAGAATCCACCCCCTCCCCCCACCCCCGCCCCGCCCCAAGCAAACAAAAAATAAAAACCCTGGAGAAGCAGGCAAGGTATCCAGAAGTGACCATGGATTTTGGAGTGCCCTGAGCCTTTTTTGCCACGATGGGCTGAGTACCCACTCTCTGGATAAGTGCCCCCTCTAAGGTGCCCATTTAGAGGCAGCTGGACACAAGGCTCCCAAAACCATTTTTGAGGATCTGAGTCTTGGCCTTTTTTCCATCTTTTTGCTTTTGGCCGTCTCCTGCCTGTAATCTTAGGAAAGGACTAATCTGTGCCCTCTGGGATAAAGGGAGGGAAGGGCAGAGAAGTCTGCATCCTTGGAGATCAGCATACTTCTTTGCAAAACCTCTCTGCCCCCCTGAAAGGATGTTTTATGCCTGAAAACTTGCCCTATGTGTCTCTCTCGACTACAGATGGTTGGTCCAAAAACAGGTGCCACAAAAAAACCTCAAACACTACCCTTGCTGCTTCCATATTTCCTGGACCATTGAAATGATATAACACTTTAAACATGCATTCAAGCTGGCAGATGCCCTCTAACTTCCCATGGCACCCGTGGTCTGGTGTGACATCCTCTGTAGCAAGCAAGGGGTATTCCTACGATTCATCTCTGACTTGTGCTTCCATAGTTGTGCTCCAAGCACTCCCTGGGAATGAGGCCAGTCTGCGAAACAGTCAGCAGGGCTCTGTTAGTTGATCTGAGGAGAAATTGGATCGGGCCTTTGTGTTGGGCACGCTTCTTTAGCACATTGCCCAAATTGAAACTGGCCCCTTTTCTCATTAGCGGTTGTCAGACCATAACTCACTTGTTTTGATCACTCGGTAACTTCGATACAATCAAGTAAACATTTAGGTGTTGGCTAGCATCTTGTTGCGCTCTCTTCTTAGAGCTGCATGCTAATTCCTCTTATTACTCAAGTACCATTATTATTTATGTGGCCTTTCCTCCTTGGGCAGCCACTTCTTTCCCTGGGTGTGTCATTAGCCAGCCTTAGTCCACTTTCAGGACTAGGTTTAGAGTCGGTATAAATATATTGCACCATCATGGCTAGGGGAAAGCTTGGAGGAACATCGAGGCAGGGTCAGGGTGAGGTTTTTATGGTAGCTTTTGGCTGCATTATCAAAGTTTTGCATACCTCTGACTCATTAGTCATATTGTCTACTTTGCCTTTGATTTTATTGTATGATCTTGGGTGTTGTCCAGCTCTCCCCACTAGTTTGCTCATCTACAGTATAAATGATTTAGTACTTGTATTGCAGTTGCCTCTAAAAGTGCCAGACAAAAAACCTAGATGGATACTCTTTGCCTTTATTGTCCAAATATAAGTATAGGCAACTGGTGAATACTATGGGACTACAGGAAGGGGTGAGGTAATAACTGGGTGATGAAAGAATGTCTGTACAAACAACTTAAGCCTTTCCCCATACCTTGTCACGAGCATTTTAATTACAGTTTATAAGGTGTTGAGATTTCCCTCCCCCCGATAACACAATATTGTTAGGTGCCTTTTTTGTTTGTTCATGGTTTGTGTCCAGAAGGCTGTGTGTGGGGAGGTGCGGCGGGTACCAGGAAATACAACCATCCTCCTCTGTCTTGATGAACTATGGATAGGTGCAGAGTCCAGCTTGGTAAAGAAGAGACCCATTTCTTGGCTTTGAAGGTTTGTTTTTTGTTCTTACTTTTTTAGACGTTTGGTGACTGAACTGGTTCCAGGATGGGGAGTGAGCAAGCCTATGCTAGCATCTGAGCATTTGACACTCTAACTTTTATAAGTTAATAAACTGCCAGTGAGGGGTAGGGCAGTGCTATTACTCTTCTGTGCCCCCCTCTCATCTCTAAAATAAGACCAAATTTCAGGCCTTCAGAGGTACTTTTAGCTCCTAAATCCTATGTAATCATTGGAAGGTAGGTGCAAAAATTCTTTTTGGAAGAACTGGGCCTAATTCGGAGAAAAACTATAATGCAGTAGAGAGCTTGAACCCAGGCTTTCCCTAACCCTAGCTACTGGACTGGCCTCCCTTTCTGCCTAATTGCTGTTTGCTGCTGTATTGTGTAAGAATAACTTTTTAAAAGTGGGTGTAGTAAATGAGTAAATGGTATTTAAAATCTCTTCCGCCCCCTCCCCACCTCACCCTTAAGAACAATACTCAAGACCAGCAGCTAACATCCTTGATTACTATTGGAGACCTCTCTGCCCTCTTTCACTGCTTTCCTTCCTCATACCTGGATTGTGAACTTTACAGGGCGGGCACCTGTATGCCTGGTTGGGTGTAAAATGTCTGACGGTCTGTGGCTGCTAAATAACTGAAATGAGGTATACTCGACCCCAGCTAGTTCCTCTACCCTGGTGCTTACCAAGTTATTTTAAATAAAAGACCTTTATGTGCTGTGAGCCCACTGGTGCCACTGTTCATGGAAGGTGGCTAAGCTGGTTCCAGGAGGGGCAATCCAGCTGGGTTCAGATGCACAAGACTGCTCATAACTTGTTCTGCTGCTTTATCTCTTCTTTATTGATGCCCCAATTCCCTAACCACCGGGGAGGGGGGAACCTGCTCTGGGTGGCTGTCTATACAGTAATGACTTCAAGGTCTGTTCTCTCCTTCCTTGCTCTTCATCTCCTGCAGCAATTTTGATTTTGCATAAATGCAGTCTACTTTTTTTTTTTTCCCCCCATCCACTGCTTGTATTTGCCACAGAAAACATGATTTCCATGTTCCTCTGATGCAGCTTATTTCTGTTCTGCTGTATGTAAGACATTGAAATACTATTTATTTGGTTAGGAATGGAAGCTTAAGAATGGTCTAAAATGGAAAAAAAATAAAAAATTAAGCAATTAACAAAAATCTAGCCAAACCCAACTAGTGAGAGTCCCAGATATCCTGGAGGTTTGAAGCCTCAGGTTGAATTTCAGGGCAGCCAGGCACCGCTTTCAGCCTGTTTCTTCCATCTAGTTTGAATCATTCTGCCCATTATGGAAAAGATGAAGGGAATAACCTATTCCTTTCTGTGCACAGTGGTGGAATTTTAATGCTTACATTTGAGCATATTCTGACCTGTGCTACCTCTGAAAAGGGGGGCAGATAAAGCCTGTGTTCTGTTCATGTCTTCCTCGCAGGAGGAAGCTGCAGATGGGATTAATAGGCAAAAACTCAAAATAGGGTGCCTAAAATGTATTCATCCAAATTTGTTTTATTTAGGTTAATACAGGCCTAATTGTACCTGTGCCTAGGTAACTTCACTGGAATCTGAGCACTCAGCCTCTGTAGGAAAATTTGGGTCTGAGGAGTCTGGGCATCTAGACTTGCAGAATTTATCAAACTTCGTCCATATATTTATTGTCTGTCTAGGCCAGATTTTTCCATTCGTGGCCTGGAAGAAGCCAACATTGCTGTGGCAGATGGAAGCAAAGCCAGGCTCCTTGTCACCTCCACATAGGTGCAAAGGCACCCCTTCCCCAGGGATAATTTAGAAGGGAATTTTGAGATTTTTTTTTTTATTTTATTTTATTTTTTGTAGGGTGTTTTTTGTATTTTTGCCAATTCTCCCTTCTGTTTGACATCCCTCTCCCTCATCCCCGCTAACCCAAATGCAGCCTAACAAGCCTTTTTGTTGTAGTCCTCAGCCCTGTAGGAGGAGGGATGAACATAACCTTGTTCTTGAGGTTGTCTGTCATTTTTAAGCTCCATCTTGCCAAGCACCTTACACTTGTAGACATCCCTGAGACTCTTGATGCTGATACTTCTGTTAGGAGAATATTTCTTTAGCCTCCCCAGTGGTGACTCACAGTTGTGACTTCCAGAAATGCTGGTGCTGAATGGGGCCCTCGTATAGGAGTTGTCTAAAAAAACAAAACCCCTTCCTGTTCATTTTTCAAAGCAGCTTGTGCAACAAGCCTTACTCTGACTAGCAGGGTATTAGGGTTTTGCTATCCACACCGGGCTCTGTACTTCTGGGCTACCGGGGCTAGGGAAACTGAAGTTGATTTGGGTGAATCTGCACAACTTGCTTTGACTCAGGTTTGGATGCCAGTCTTTTGTCCTTGCAGGTTTGATATAGAACAAGGCACTTAACTTCTCTGCCTCAGTTTCCCTGTCTGTGAGAGAGCTATGCTGCCTGTTTGCATCTCGTGGGGTTTCTGTGATGACTAGTGAACTCCTGTACATAAACTGTACTGTCATAGATCTGAGAAGCGGGGGCACATTGCTGATCTGCCCTTGCAGTCTCTTGCTTTGTGACAACCTCTTTCAGCAACAATAAGCTCACTGTCCAAGTTGGTTAATGTCCAAGGGAGGTTCATGGTGAGGTTTTTGAAGTGGCACAGAGCCTTTGATTTTAATAGAATCGGTGTGGCTAAGTCCCCTGCGCTATCTGTGAGAATCCTGGGCAAGGGAAGAGCGAGAAATAACCCTAAATATTGTTAGTTCTGTCCCAGTTGCAGAACTTATACCTGTCAGAACTAGTCCTAAGGTTCATGGAACTTGTGTGCTTTGAATAGACCTATAGTCTTTCTTCACCCATCCCAGGATTGGACTAGACCTATACAGCAGGCTTTTGCTCTTCCCCCAAAAGCTAACTTCTCATCCTATTTCAGAGGGAATTGGATGCCTAAATCACAGCAGCGTTATGATGAGAGCAGAACACAAAGGCCAAGTATAGATAATCAACCCCCACCCCTAAAACCCTGAGTCAGTTCAGTCTTTGTAGGTTAGTCTAAGCTGCATAGATTGAACCAATAAGCAAGTGAACAGACTTTTACTTTTCATCCTGAAATGCAGCCACATGCCTGCAGTGGCTTGGGATAGGCCGGGGGGTGCTAGAGCATGCCTCCCTACTTGGCTGGGGCAGACAGCTTGGCTCGAGGTTAGCTCACCCACCCTGCAAAGGGGGTTTGCAGGGAGGTGCAAAGCATCCTGGGATGCTGGGGGACTGAGTTAACTTGAACCTGGAGGGGGATCTGGGACAAAAGTTCAATAAAGTGATTTAACATAAAGCAGTTACGTCTGATACTGTGTCCATCCAGGTTTACCTTAAACTGGTTTCGGCCATTTTGAAAGTGGCTTATGTGCACTGAACTTCTGTTATGTTACAGACTTGAATTGGTTTCTGATCACTTGTATCAGTTTACATAATGTCTGTCCCTAATCTGAGTAAGGATTAAGGATTTAAGGACTACTCCAGGGGAGCTTGTCTTTTTGAACTAAAATATGGAAGGCTTGCATATCAGGCTAGTCTGTTTTTAGAAGTAGATGTTCTCTGTTTTTTGCCTAGTTGGGAAGGGGAGTCGTCTGGCTTCTTATGGGCCCATTTTAGGACCTGGTGCAGCATTGTGCCCCTCGGTCAGTGGAGGGTTGGAGCAGCCTACACCTTGTAGTACTGGGCTCTCACTAACGCAGTTTGTCATGACGAAAACAGCTGGATTGGAGGAGAGAATATCTTTCTCCTCCGGTTGTGTGGTTTTGAGCCATTTGATTAGCCTGGCATTTTGCTTGTGGAATGATGCTGCAGTGATTCATGGATCAAAGGAATGGGCCAAGGACAGCTTTGGCTTAGCTCTTCCCACCTTGCAAAATGTCATATTGCTGCCTCCTGTCTCTGACAAATGATGAGGTCAATGCAAGAACCTACCTTTTGCATTGGAAATAATTTCCTCTTAACAGCCTTTCTTGAACCCAGGCTTAATTTGTCAGGTCCATTTTGAGCTGTCTCATTAGTACAACTAGAAATGTTTTTCATTCCTTAAAAATCCTAGAATAAGAGAGACTTTTTGCAGGTGGTGGCTTTTGCAGTTTACCGAACTGGGCAGTGGAAGGTCTTGGAATTGGGTCACTGAAATAACACATCGGTGCCCTGACCACCAGGCTATTGGCTGTTCCAGGATGAAGCTCACTTTTGACCAGTAATTCTACCCTGCTTCTGGGAGATCTTTCCTGACTGAAGCTTTAGGTGAAGCCGGCACCTTTCCCGGAAAGGTGCCACATTTTGAATTGACATCCTAACAAAAATAATTATTGGAAAAAACTCTTGATGAGCTCTAGGGACTGGCTTATCTTTACACAATGCTGCCAAGTGCTTTAGCTGCCTTGCCAAGTCATGACTGCTACCGGCTACTTCTGCAGTTAATTTATGATGTGGCCTTTTGCAGAAAGGCCATTTTGTTGGCTCCTTCAGCCCTGTGTAAGAAGTCTAAAACTCTTGTTATTCAACTCTTCCATATTGGCTCCACTTTCTGCCTACTCTGCTGCTCTCAGTGACTAAAACCAAACCTAACCTAATGAGCCAGCATGAAGCCCTTGAATACTGTAATTGCCTTTCCTGTGTTTTGAGCACAACCCAGCACTTGGCTATAACAGTGATTAGGGTACTATATGTTGCAAGTATTTACTAGTTTTTAAGGGCTGCTTCAAGTTGGGCACGAAGCCCTACAAGGCCTAAAGCAGTCCCTGTTTATATGGCATATGTTGAAGAGTCGGGCAGACCTGATATCTCAGATAACCACTGGAGAGACTGTTACTGGAATACTGTGTTCACTCCTGGTGGTGTTCACACATACAGGATATTTTAAATACTGGAGTATTTTGAAGAACAGCCCCAAGCACTGGAAAACTTATCTGAAGGTGAGATGTTTAAAACTTACTGAATTGAAAGTTACATGGTGTAACCGAGCTTGTACTTCAGGGGTGGCTAGTGTGCCCCCTAGGGTCTTGAGACCCTTTACGTTGCTCTAGCCCTGGGGTGCCCTCCCTTTCTGACTTGCTAGCCATGCCTTAGATGCAAGTATTTAGTTGGAAGAGAGACAGCTTAATAGGTCCCCAGGCAAGCCCTGGTTCATCTAGGTGCCAATTGGTTCTTCCAGGCACCAGTTATGCTTTAAGGACTAGTTACATGGTTGTGGTGACACCTTTTATATCTTTGCTGGGCCTCAGCCTTCCTTTCCTCAGCCCCCTTTTTTTTTTCTTTTCTCTCACTGTTTCCCATAGCCTAGGCCCACTGTGCTGGACCTGGCTTCTGGGTCGCAGACCTTCCCAGGCACTGAGCCTGCTTTGGCTCTTGCTGGGCCCCTGGTCTCAGTCTCCACCTTGCTCTGTGCCCTTGGGCCCCGAACTCTGCCTTGAGCTTAACCCCTGGCAGGGCTCCAGGTGATCCCATGTCCCTCAGGCATAATGGGACCTCCAAACCCCATAGTCCCGTCCACAAACCACCAGGAAAAACACCAACTGGAACATCAGCACAGTGGCTCAAACTTAATTCTCCAGCACATTGGCTGTCTGCAATTCCCCATCTGTACTGAGTCTCATCCTCTGGCAGCCCTCCACTCCTTTCTGGCCTCTATATGGGATAGCAGGATATCTCTTGGGTTTTCCTCTGCTGCAGGGTTCCTTCTCCCTTGGCCTCCAGGGTCAGATGACTCTCTCCCCTGGCTCAAGTCCTGTTCATCTCCCTGTCTCCACTCACTGTTGGTCTCCTCCTGCCCCCTGGAGCTGCTGCGGGTGCTTCCTGTTTCGGTTCGCTGGCTCAGCCTCAGGGTGGCTCACCACTACCGAGCCCCACGGCGGTCCTGTGCAAGCCTCCAGTCCTTGACGCTTCTGCTACTGCCGGTTCTGTGCTGAGTTCTTACTTGGATCCCTTCTACAATCAAGTCTGTTCCCCTTGCTCCCCCTTCTCAGTAATGAGGCATGGGGCCCATGACACATGGTGACTTGATTGTGATCTCTGAGTATCCATATCAGGAGGACACTTCAAAGAGTAGATGGCTCTCTAATCTGGCAGCTAGCAGCATAAATCGGATCTGGAGGTGGGACTTTGGAGCTAGATCATTTCAGGCTGGGAATAAGATCGGAAATAAATTACTTCACTCTTCAAAAACCAGGATCTTATTGTGCAGGGTCGGGGAGGATATGGAATCCCAACTGATGACGAGGATCCTCCTTCTCTTGAAAGCTCATTCACTTGAAAACTTCTTCAAAACTGTTTCTTGAAGCTGCAGTCATTGGGCTAATGCTGAACTTACCCTGAAAAGCTCTACATTTGGTATGTTTTAGAGACGGAGCAGGATTGGGACCTTTGTACATAGTACAGGGTCCCAGTCCTGCAGAGCAGTCTTGAGAAGCTGCTAATGTGAAATAGCAACCAAGAATAACTGGAAACTAGTTCTTGGGCAGCTGCTTTCAGTTGGTAATTTTTTTTTGCCTGTAATGCCCATCTTGAGGTAGAGCTCAGAACCCTAGACAAAATCGTGGCCCTTTGGTGCTGGGTACTGAACATGCATGAATGCATATTATGCTCCCTGTCCTGTTTTAAAATCAACAATACAGAGTTTCCTGACATGACAGCATAGCTATCGCATGCTGCTCTCCTCTCCGTTTCAGCTCAGTTTATAATGTAGACACAATACAGGAATGAAATAAACTTTGACAGTATTGGTTTCTTTTCTAGTGATGCTTTTCAATTTAGTTTCCTTTTTAAAGAGCTGACAGTATGCGCAGGATATATTATGTTACATTGCATTAGATTCCTGTCCTGTAAAACTTGCCATAAAAGTATTAATGACAACACACATGATTTCTGTACAATAGGAAAGGTGAGTGATTCTGATTTTGAAGGATGTATTTGGTAGCCGTGTTGGTCTGAGACAAAAAGAAATGCAAAACTCTAGAACGCTTGGTTCATAGGTGATGCCTTTTAGATCAACAAAGAAATCACAAAAAAATCTTTTTCTGCAAGCTTTTGGGCTCTCACACCCTTCATCAGGTTCAGGGATAAAACCCTGAGTCTGAAGGGCACGTGAGCCTGAAAGCTTGCAGAAAAGGATTTTTGCATTTCTTTCTTGGCCTAATAAGTCATGTCTGAACCAAGAGTCCTAGAGTTTTGTATTTCGCATTTTGAAAGTACTTATCTCTTAAGAGGGGGTGACTAATTATGAACTAGCCTCATCGTTCTCTTTATTAATCCTTTAAACTTCTCCCCCTACTCCAGGGGTGTCCAACCTTTTTGAATGTGGGGCCAGATCATGAACTTTTTATCGCCCAGTGGGCCAGTGAGTCATATTCAAACACCGTCTGTCCTGGGCCAAAGAGACCCTGCCTATGTAGCCCTACTGCACCTGCCTGTTACTGCAAGGTTCACGGTAGCTGCTGGTGGGCAGGGGCAGGAGGGACCAATTCTGCATCCAGCCAGCTACTGCCCCAGAGACTGAAGGGGAGAAATAAATAGCTCCACATCTCCATCCCTCGAGCAGCACAGCCCCACGAGCCGGCGCTGTCTGAGGGAAGCTGGAACGAGGCGGCCACTGCACCACAGCCCCTCGCCCACCTGCCCAGTCCCACTCACCGTGGTGCCTGGCCGCCTGCGCATGCAGCCCCGGTGGCCTCAGTGCTGTGAGCCCGGAGCGTGGGGTCCGGCAGACACTGGCTCCTGCCGCTTCGCCCTGCAGAGGTCATGCCAGGACCCTGCCTGCCGAGGCCACCCGTGCTGGCTTCCCACGTGCTGCTGGGGATGGGAGGAGGCCGGCCAGGTTGGCACCAGCCAGCAGAAGCAGTGGCCGAGTCATGTGCCACTCGGGACTGACCAGTGCAGGCAGGGGAAAATGTAGCTGAGCCTCTGCTGCTCCGGCCGGGCTTGTCCTGTCATGAGCGGCACATGGCTCCACCACTGCTTCTGCTGGCTGGTGTAAACCCGGCCGGGCTCCTCCCGTCCCCAGCAACTTGTGGGAAGCCGGCTTCAGCCTCATGCTGCTCTGGATGGGATGGATCCAGCTCGGTCAGCACTGGCCAGGAAAAGCAGCATGCAGCTGAAGCCGGCTTCCCACGTGCTGCTGGGGACAGAAGGAGGCCGGCCAGGTCTGCACCGGCCAGGAGAAGTGGCAGCAGAGCCGTGTGCCACTCAGGATGGGATGAGCACAGCCAGAGCAGCAGGAGCTCAGCTGCACTTTTCCTCTACCTGTGCCAGTCAGTCCCGAGCGGCACACGGCTCTGCCGCCACTTCTGTTGGCTGGTGCCGACCTGGCCGGTCTCCTCGCATCCCCAGCAGCAGGGGGGAAGCCGGCTTCAGCTGCGTGCTGCTCCAGATGGGACGGACCCGCCTGGGTCGTCATGAGGCGGCAGCAGAGCTGTGTGCCGCTCGGGACTGACCGGTCCAGGCAGGGGGAAAGTGCAGCTGAGCCCTTGCTGCTCTGGCTGGGCTCATCTGGTCCCGAGAGGCACATGGCTACTCCTCTTCCCACATGCACCATATTGGCAATGTCAAGCTGACGCAGTGCGTGTGGGAACCTTGTCCCTTCCCCAGCCCTTCAGCAGCCATTAGGGAACTGCTGAGGGGCTGGGGGGAGGGACAAGGGGTGGGAACAAAAGGAAACACTGTGTTTTACTTTCATTTCCTGTTGTAGCACCATGGACCTCAGAAAATGCCTTGGCAGGCTGCATGCTGGCCTATGGGCCATATGTTGGACAAGCTTGCTCTACTGTATGCAGGGGTCCTTGCCTGGGCAGGACCCTGACGGTGCCCTCTTCCCCCTGCCCTACCTGTGGTAAGGCAGGGTGCTTTTTGAGGCTGTGGGCGTTGTACCTGGTAGCTCTGCAAAATGATTCTTTGAAGGTTTTAAGAATGGGTTAGATGAACACGCTCTGGGATGGGTTTAGACTGGGATGATCCTGCCTCAAGCAGAGGGTTGGACTAGATGACCTCCCAAAGTGCCTTTCAGCTTTACTTTTCTATGATTGAACACAGCAGCATGACTTGAAGTGAGTGGTTAATGTGACACGTCACTGATACCGGACAGGTAGACAGGGGGACTTCCAGCATGTCCTCTAGTCTTTCTGGGCCTTAAGCTTCCTCCCATCTGTAAAGCCCAGGTAATGGTATTAGTGACCTAGAGGCCTGATTCTTACTCATTCATCTCCGTGACCTTGATCTTTGGGATCCAGTTGCTTCCACTGGGGTATTTGTCAAAGGCCTAGTGTCTTTGGGCGTGCGTAGATGAAATGGGGGCCCTAAATTGAAGCGATGGGTTTTAAAAAACAGTTTCAGTTTAGGGCTGATTTCAAACGTCGTGCACACTCCCCGGCGAGTTACCTGCCTTTCCAGCAGGGAGGGGAGGGTGAGCTGCCAGTGGGCAGAGCGGTCCCTGGGCTGCGGGGGGGCTGGTGCTTCCCACCATGGGCACTAACATGTTTTATTCAGATGGGCTGCACTAACCTGTCTGTGGTAGGGGAACATGCTGACCTAGCATAGATGATTGTAAGAAATACCTTGCTGGTGAGATCAGTGCCCGATGGACAGGGCTTGACGAGCTCATCAAGGTTCCTAAGGGAGAGGTGCGGGGAAGAAAGCGGGACATGTTTTGGGAGTGTACATATGCAAAGGGGATGTGGTAAAGGGTCTGCTGCCTTGAGCATCACCGACAAGTTTATTTTGTTAGCATGGCAGATGGTACTACATGGAGTCATACCGAAGGGACTGGAGGAAGTGTTATTAAAGACTTCTAGCGTGTGTTTAAAGCTAGTTTATGGGAAGTGAGAAACATCTGGGTGTTTAAGGGGTCAGATTTTACTGAAAGGGAGTGCCTGAAGCTGGGGCTCAATGAACTGAAGTACTACATCAATCAGGACAAATTAGAGACGGGAGAAATGGAGGAAAAAGGACTAGACACATTTATTTCACTGAACCAACAGAGGACTGTTGGGAAGGGTGGAGAGTTGCAGGAGGTTATGGAGGTAAGCTTTCCATGGGGGTCTGTATGAAGGGCGTTCTTTGTGTGGAAAGTTGATGTATGTTGTTTAAGGGTTTTAATAAGTTGTATGTTTTTTATATGTAATTTTTGTGATTTATGAAGTCTTGGTAAAATAAGGATGCTCAGTATGTGAAGCTTTAAGTGTAGGATGATTTAAGTGTGTTTTATTTACAAAATTTTATTTAAAACAAATAATAATAAAAAAGGTTCCCATCAGTATGTTGGCCCAATATGGATCATGTGTATTAGTCATGCTCAGTGTTGGCTGCGTTTAATCGGCTTCATAGTTGGTTTCCATTTCTGAGCACGTGAAGCTTTTAGGAGCAGTTTAATGATGGATGGTGTATTTTAATATGGCTTTCTTGTATGCAATTATAAGGCAAAAGTCTCCCCTCCCCGCCCCTTATGCTGCTGCAATTTGAGGCTTATGTACCTCATCACAGGGCAGTAAGCAAAATCCAGCCTACAGGCTGTATCCAACCTGCTAGTTGATTCTGTCTGGCCCGTTGGTGGCAACTCCAGCTCCGGCCTCTGCTGGCACTGCAGGGGATGCTGGGTAGCTGAAGCCTTGCCCACCTGCTTGGCACTGAGCCATGCTCGGGCTCCGGTGGCTCTGGTCTCTGCTGGCACCACAGGCCATGCTGGGAAGAAGCAGCCCCATCACCTGGCTCCATAGGCAAGCTGTACTTGGGCCCTGGCATTCCTGCTCAGGCGGGGCTGGCAGTGACCCTCCTGCCTGCAGCTCAGGAGCCTGTGGTGATGCCAAGGGCACCTCCTGGGGAGGCCACCCCAAATGCCCAGAGCCAGAGTTGGAAATTAATTTGTCATTCTTTCTATTGAGCGAGTTATTTTGTTTTTCTTTAATCTAATTTTCAGTATACAAGAGTAAGGCTTCTTTATTTTGCATGATTATGCAATTGCCTCTATATCCACTGCTCAAAACCATAAATCGGGACACCATTTTTTAAAAATAAAATAATTTTTTTAAAGTAGACATTTGATTTTTAGCATGATTTTTGTTTTTATCTGTAACTTGCACAAAACTAATGGTGAACATATTTTAACATGTCCCCTGCAGTTCACCAAGTCTTGTTAAGTGACCTTCTGGCCAAAATAATTGCCTACCCCTAAGCTATCCTGTCAGCGGAGGCAGGAGGGGGAGGAAGACAGAGACGACTTGGAATCCACTGAGTTACAGCCTGTGCCCGATCCATGAGATCGCTTCGGTCTTTCTGCATAAGCACTTGTGCTGGCCGCAGGGTGCAAGGGGCCATGTTCTGCGACCAGTTGATGCATTTTACTCGTGTCTCTCATTTTGCTTGTCAGGGTGTTATCTAGACTAGCAGTGCTTGGAAATGGATCTAGTTTTGGGGGGTTTTCAGCAATTCTTTCATATAGGAAAATGAACAAAAACAAGAAGTTCTGTCTCCTAAATCTTAATAACAAAACTAGAAATTCTAGGGGTGTGATATAATGTGAAAACAAATTAGTGAGAAATGCAGCAATGCATTCCCCACCCCCCCACAGCTTTTGCTCAGATCTCATTTATAATGTTGCTTTGATAACTAACAAAGAGTTCAAATTGGTGATCTTGGCACCATGTGAAATGTCCAGCCCACAGGCCCAGCTGGATTCCTGTCTGAATATTATGCTGCGGTTCTCTGCTGGAAATATTTCAATCAAGCTGAAGATTATAGGGATGCTATGTGTTTCTAGGTCAGTGCTGGGTACAGTCTTCCCCAAGAAAGGAAGCTATCAGCCCTGAGATGCTAGTTCTGTACCTATAGCCATGAGCAACATCAAACATTAAAACCTCATGACTGAAACGCTTCCGCTTTGCTCAGAAAGCTGCCTACAACTTGGCTTCTTTAAGGCTGCTGCTCTGCACAGGAATTAAGTTGCTTTATTTTTATACATCAGAATTGGAGAACGCCAGTGATCAATTATGCATTATTAGGGACCCACTGAAATTGCGATTTCATGATTTCTATGGAAACCATGATTTCATGCAGGCTTCACAAAAAAGCATGGGCTTTGTGAAATTGGGCAGGGTCCATGCTTTTTGGCAGGCCCCCGGGGGAGGACACCCCCCCCCCCCCCCAACTTGCTGGCTCCTGGGGATTTGGATAGACTCTAATAGGTATTGGAAAAAAACATTCAATACCACTGGTTCCATGTTTGTTTTATTCTAGGCCCCTTTATTAGAGCAGAGGGACTTTATATTGCAGGTAGGGCTTATTAGAGAGGATGCTGGTTTGCCTAATAATTTATGGTACAAAGGTCCTAGACAGGCTGCTCGCTCTCTCTCCTCATTCTTGCTCATTACCTTGACAGGAACCTCTGAAGGCAAATGTTTGAAATGCAAATGCTTTTAATAAAAACTATTAAAAGCTCTGGCTTCATGCCAGTGACATGCTTTTTCTAACCGAGGCTACCTTACTGTGGTCTGCCTTGGGGCTGGGAAAGATGCTGTGGAGTCTTGGAGGTATTTCCTGGTGCCTCTTCTTCCCATTAGATTGAGGAAGGATTAGAAGTACTGCCAGTGTCCTGTCTTGGTCCTTAAGCTTTGTTTCTGCAGTGGAACTTTTTTGCTTTGGCAAAAAGTAATGAAATATTTAGGCATGTCATTGACTACTGATCTGTAGGAAATAGTGGGATCTGGGCCAGCACAGACAGATGGGAACTGCTGCTGCTCCCATTGAGTGGGTGGAAGAGAGGTTAGAACAATAAAAAAGAATATCTTGCTCAAAGTGCACCTACTTGCTCAGCACGTCTTGCTTTCAAGGCCTTCCTAGCATCACTTTGAAAATGAACACGTTTTTGCAACAAATGGCTTAATCATTACTTGCCTCCAGCCTCAGCCTTCCTGTCCCCAACTTTGTCCTTGGGACAGATGGACATACCTCTCTGCCTTCCTAGTATACTGTTTTCTCTGAAATTCCTTGCTATTACCCCTACTTTCTGTGGTGCACGGGTGGGTATGTGTGGTGGGGTAGGAAATGCCTGCCTAATAGAAATGGAACTAGCTTCCTTCTTCCTGACCCTGTGTAGCTAGCGCAACTTGTGTAACACAAACCCCTGACAGCTGTCAGGCAAGAATTGTTTTTATAAGTGATCTCAGTGAAAATCTAGGCACTCTATTACCAATCCCTTAAACCAGGTTTTCCTCCCAGCAAACACTGAATCTTTCATGCTAAAGTATGCCTCTGGTTTGGAAAGATCCATGGGTCTTTTTGGTGTACAGTGCGAGGCTGCACTTCTGCTAACGCTGTTGTATCTCAGCTTCTCTTTTCTATGATACCGAAACGCTTGTGGTTAATGTACGTAAAGATGGGAGTCGGATCAGTTCAGAAGCACAAGGGTTGAAGTCCTCTTATTCTGGCCAGATGCAAACATTACCCTTTTTTCTTCTAGTTTAGATGGCCAGAATCTGATCTAAACCTGTAACAGAACAGAAGTTTGGGGCACACAGATCAGTTTAAAAATGACAGAACCTAAGGTAGACCTGAATGGATGTAGCATCAGACTTGACTGATTTAAGTTAAATCAGTCTATCGAACCTCTCTACCAGATCCCATAGTGAATCAAGTTCTGGCTGGGTCAGGGGTGGGGGGGCAGGCCCATGCAGCAGGGGCATCTGCTTTCTACCATACACTACCCAGCACCACTGCTAGGCTTTTGCCTGCACCTGTTGTCACCGGGACCAGGTGTCAGTGGCAGCCTCCATTTCCCCCCGGCACCAGTGCTGGCTCGTGGGGGTGTGGAAGGCAGAGCCTCCCCTTGGTATGGGCAAAACCAGGCCCCATGCACCCCAGTGGAGGAGCTCCTAGCTGCGGGGGTGCCCCATGAACCCATGGGGCTGAAGGATTACTGCTGCAGTGACTTCCAGCCCCAGGGATTCCCCCTCCCGGCAATGGGGAGAATTGCTGCAGGGGCAATTCCTCTCCACCCCAGGGGTTTCACTGCTGGCAAAGAGAGCTGGGCTGGCCAGTTGTGGCCCAGCTGCTGGGAGGCTTGCTCCAGCCTGCTAGCCTGATGATCTGAGTTGTAATAAAGTACCACTCGCTCTTTAAAATATCACTTCATAACTTTTTGTGAAGCGGGCTCCTTAAGCCTCCTGTGTGTCTTTCTCGTGCTGTTTCTACAAGCCCATCAGAACTTTCCCAGCTTCCTTTTCCTCCCAGAAACAACTTATTTCTGACATATAATAGCTTCAAATTAGTGATGACTATTTTCCTAATGTGCATTTTGTAGATTTTAAACTTTTACTTTCTCAGGTTAAACCTTCTCTATCATACTTGAAGGGATGCAGTAGTCAAGTGTGCGGGGAATAAACCTGTATTATGCATGGTTGATTTGTGTAAGTTAAAAACTTTTGTTAGAGTTTGGACAATATCAAGAGAGCTGTCATGACCCAATGATTTTTTGTGTGTGTGTGTGTGTGTGTGTGTGTGTGCGTGCTTCGGCACTGCAGAATTATTTCCCGCCACATGGAGCTTTCTTTGCACGGTGCAATTCTCAGCTGCACAGAGAGAACCCTGGTGCAAAGGAGTTCCCGCCACCTGTATGTAAATTTGTTCCCCATTATTGGCTGTTTCTAAATTAATCCCACGTGGCAGCTAGCGATTGGCTTGCTAGTCATATAAGAAGTTTGAGCAGTTTCCGCCCAAGTTGTAGAGGACTCCACAACCATCTCGTGGGGACTCTGAGCACGCGGCAGAGTAATAGAAACTTTGTGTGCGTCTCAGAGGAGTTTGGCGGCCTGATCAACCACCAACCTCTTCCCATCTCGTTCGTTAAATTCTTAAGATGTATCTATGGTTTTTTGCGCGCTCGTCAAGGGTATCCAGAGCTCTGTCGTATTTGTTTTCGCGGAGCCTAGCAAACTCCATGTGTGTGTCTTCGGTGGAGCCTAGCAAACTCCACTTGTTTGTTTGTAACTGCAACTCAAGAAAGCTTTTCCTGCCTGCACCGCGACCACCTACGGTGTAAGTAAAACAATCTTTTAATTAACCGCTACGAGTCCGTGCCTAATTCTAGTCCGTCGTGCAAAAGTACCCGTCCTACCATTGCGGGCTCCCGGCCACAGCCCGCCTCGGACCGCTTCCGGCCCGCACAAGAGCCAGTTCCGTTTGAAACAAATGTACTCGAGGAAAAATATGCAGTGGGTGTACAGTTGTGATGGACACTTAACGTAGCGTTAATCATTTTGATTTTTATGATGAGAACTGGGCTGAGCTCTCTTTCAAGAAGTCCATAACACTCATTTTGCTGCAGGGAAAAGTTGTAAACTAGATGAGTAATGGGTGGGTTTGAACAAAGAGTGAACTTCTGCGTTCTGTTCTTATCTGATGCATCTGTACTGTGCAGGTGTTCTTGACGAGGCGGTAATGTTTGCACAGCAGGACTGCAGCAAGGGAAACTGTGACCGCAGTGTTACTGTAGCAGGAGTTGAGTTTTCTTGATATACCTGGAGTGCTGCAATCACTTATTCCATGGAGGGATTCGAGAACCAGTGTAGACGTTGTTAAATACCACACCTGAGGTCGTCAGCACGGTGTTTTTGCCACAGTCTTGTTCGTAACCGTTTTGCAGTGATCAGTGGATTCTTCTCCCTCTTCTTCGATTTTATTTTTGACTAATGGAGTTACTATCTATATACACGTGGAATTGTAATATGGGAATATTATTCTCGTCTGTCAGATGTTTGTGCTGTCACCCAGGGTGGGGTGTATAGGAAATAGGGCTTCAGAAGACCTGTTCCATGGAAGTATTTTTGCAGGCACCTGTGTTATGGGAAGGGGCATTAAACTTCAGTCCACCTTTTGATGCCAAGGTTCCTTTTTAAATCAAACTATTAAGTGCTCCAACTTTGACTAGAACTGCTCCATGTGTCTGTAGTAGTGGTCACTGCAGTCGCCTGCTATGTGGCACTGATGTTAACCTTTCATAACGCTAACAAAGAACAGCTGTTCCAGAGGTGAGTCTAGGAAACGAAGGTTGAGCTGTACACAGTGCTCCTATGCCCGTTACGTGTGAGACCAGGTTGCATCCCAACTCTTCCCTGGCACTTGGAGCTCGAGTCTGTAGGATTTTGAGTTCTGGAAACAGGCTTGTGTTGTAGCCATGTCTCCTCCCACATTTGGAGGTAGGCCCATTGGATACCCCTGTCTACAATATTATTGTGCCTACAAAACTGTTCTGGTTAAGTTGTGTGAGAGCTAAAATGACATAAGTTGGTGTAAAGTCCTGGAAGAACTCCTAGTGTGTGGATATGAATGATCCCAATCTGCTGTAACAACAGATTTCCATTCCAGCATAAAGTACACCGGCATTTTACCAGTGTGCTGGCCTACTTAATGTAATGCAACTTGTGTAGCTAGACAAGACCTATAGATATCAAAAGCAACAGCCATCTTGTTTCTGGGCCTTTTTTTTCCTTTTTTTTTTTAACCTACACTTGTCAGGTTGGTTTAGAAAGCATTTATTGAGGGGTGGGGAGGAGGGATTAGTTGTTTTAAGATTATATCTCCCCTGCAAATACATTACTAAAGTAGCTGTAATTTCTCACTGGTTTGAGAGATGCCCTGATGTATGCTGAGTACTGTGGTAAAGGGAGGCAGTGGGATATTTAATCAGCGTGTGATTTGGATGGCTTGCAGAAAAAGATGCTACGACTAAGTAATGGGAATAGACAGCAGTGCTGAACAGCTGCCTTGTGTACTGGTTGAGACGGTATGTGATCAGCCTTCCACATCTCATCTTTGTGAGAGAGCCTGCACCTTGTCACTCCTGACTTCTGAGTGCTTCACTTTGCAACTTCAACATATTTTAAAGTAGTCTTTTGGTACAGTATACACTTTTTTTTGTCCAATAAGCTGTAATGATTTAAACTTGGATCCCAAGCAGTATCCTCATGAAGTCTGTGATTTGCAGAAGAAAAGGGAGTCCAGAAATAGATATTCTTTTTGTTTCTTAATACATGGAGGAACTGAAGCTTGAAGTAGATGTTTGAAATGTCTAGCAGCGGATATACAGAGACCTTTTGAGATTCGATGTGCTAGAGAATCTTAAATGAAAGGTTTGGGTTTCTTGAAAGGAATTTTTCCCGGTGACTGGAGGACTGCTGTCTCTTAGAAGCAATGTTATGCTAATTTTTATTTCATTCAGGGTTTTGCTATTAAAAGACTGAACCCAGAGTGGGTTTTAATAGCTTTATGGTAATAACTCCTGGAAGCAAGGCAGCTGTTTGTGTTTGCATTTTGTCACAGAACATCCTTTCATTTCTTCTGTTGAGTTTGACTTCTCGGCATTATCCATCCCCGGTGGTGGTGGCAGGACTGTTTTGGTAGATTTTTAATAAAACTGCTGGTATGAACACCTGCCCCCACCCCCTAGTAAGGTCTCGTTTGTGTGCTTTTTGTACACGTGTGCATCTATACAGCCTGTTCTTCCATATGAAGACCTAATGTGATCCAGTTCCTCTTGGATAAGCCTGTGAGAGCAGGTTTGGGAAACTGCTTTAGGAGGCAGCTAATTCTCAAGCCATGAATGAAGCAGCACTGAGTGATTTGACCCGTGCATGTCTAATCTAGGCTACACTTGACTTTCCAGATACAAAGTTCGCTCTTTGAATCAACAAGCAAGTCACTGCTGCACTAGCGGGTTGCCTGCATGCTCTATAAATACTGTATAGAGATATGTATAGGTCTACCCTAGAGCAAGAGAGATGGGAGCAACCCCTAGGTATAAAACAGTAGCTCTCCTTCAGTTACCATTTAATAGGCCTCCCTGTGTAAAATGCCGGTTATGGGACTGTTCTGCCTGGTGATGTTGTGGCTGGGAAGTGGGTTGTATCATGCAAGCCATCAAAGTCTTGGATAGACTTTCGGCTGTACTTACTCTGGTCGTCAGTTCCAGTCAATCCAGAATAGAAGTTTGCACATCATAAAATTGGATCGGCTGACCTGCGGCATGCGTGTCACAAGTGACACAGGCGGTCGTTGTGTGGCATGTGGCAGGAGAAGGGGACAGGCAGCAGAAAGCAGGCTATCATTAGGCAAGGAGTTATAGGGCAGAAAACAGAGCAACAAATTGGGAAGGGAAAGATCAGAGTGGTACTTGGAGGGTATGGCACTAATTTGTGGCATACCTTGCAAAAAGGTTGGCCACCAGTGTTTTAAACCAAGGCAATGTGGCATGCAGTCTCTAAAACAGACCTAAGACTAGTGATTTCTGTGTCAACTGCCAGGACTAATTTTTTACTTTTTCCAGGTAACTTGCAGTCTTGTGATTTGTCTTGTTGTTTCCCAGTGGGGAAAAAGGAAAACATGGCTCTTAATTATGAATATGGGGGATCGTGAGAGCTGTGTAGGAACTTTACTTTTATTCCTGCCGGGTGGGGGGGGTGTGTGTGTGTGTGTGTTGTTTTTTCCCCCTGCATAATACTTTCTTGCTGTTTGGGGAGCTTTTGGCTGGGAAACGAGCTTGTTCCGATGGAATGACACCTTTAAAGAAACACCAACATAAGTAAATAAATGTTGACCCTTCAAAGTCAAGTTCAAAAGGTTTTTTTTTTTTTTCTCTATTGCAGCCCCCAGAGTCCCTTATCTAATAATAGTTTGTGTTCCAGCCTTGAATTTATTTATTTACTTATTTATTTATTTTTTTTGGCTAGTTAAACAAAACCATAATGCAGAAAATGGTGTGTTTTGGGTTTTTTATTGTTTGTAGGGTGTATGTGTTTTTTCTTTTTTTAATGATGATTGTTATAGGGGCAATGTATACTGTTTGCATTCATAGTACAATATAAATTAAACCATTGTATATAAATTAAACTATTTCACACCTTCTTGAAAACATTTGTTATTAACTGCATGATATCCTGTGCTGCATCATCAAAGCAAATTGCAGCTATTTCTATTTACATTTGCAGTGTTCATTTTTGTAGCCACATGAGCTGCAAACTCTTTAATTTCTTTTAAATTTAACAGCATGCATTCTGTATAGCCTTGCAGAGAGAGACTTGCACCTGCTCTGAGCTGAGGCAGCAAACTGGCTGCTCTTCTGAGAGCTAAATGTATAGATGAACTTCAAAATTTGCAATGTTGTTGCTGATACAGAAATTTTTAAGAGTAGGTTAGACAGGCACTTTGCTTGAATGGTTTAGTCATGGGATGATCCTGCCTTGAGCTGGGGACTGGACTGGATGACCTCGTGAGACCCTTTCCAGCGCTACTTTCCTAAGCCCTTCCTGATTTAACCATCAAAATCAGTCGTTCCACTTAAAGGGGAAAGAAAAATATTTTATACAGAAATGGAAGTGACAAGAGTGATGAGTGTTTTGGGGGCAGATTAAAGATGGAGGTGCTGGTATCTTCTGGCATTGACATGACATAGGTCTACTTTTCCCATTATGAGGAAAAACCTGCTAAGGCAACACTTCAACTAAAATTCCTTTGCTTCTTGGCATGATAAGATTTCTAGAATTGCCTCTTCCTTCTTCTTGAAGTCCATTATTTAATAGAACGCGTTTCTTTTTTGGGGTAGGGGATTTTGGGGGTCGCGTTTGGGTCCTTTAGTGAAAATTCAAGGAGGCATATTACAGATCCGAGAGAGTCTGATGATTGCTAGTGGACAATATGATGGTGTATACATGAGAACAAAGGATTCGCTGGTAAATGTTTATTTAATTTGTATTCATGTTGAAAAGCACAGAAAAACTAAGTGAAGACCAACATACAAACTTTCCTATGGCTTCAATTTTTAAGTTTTACAATTTGACCCAATTTTAATGCTGGTATGCACAGGGATAATAGCCTTGATCATCTCAACTCAAGGATGTTTTTAAGCTTCTTAAAAGTCCAATGAGTTTTTGCCAGGATTTTTCTCAAAGAAATAATGACAGAATAATTCCTGGGGTAATAGGGTACAATCGAGGAATCTTTTTGCCCTTTAATCTAATGAAAGATGCCCATACACAAAAGGTGTACTGCACTGAATTGCTGCGGGGTTTTCTCAACATTGATGCTAACAAGTTTTGTACATGAATTGCAGTATGTCTTGAATGAAGATGGAAGCTAAAGCAGAGCGAGCAAGAGCTAGCCAGGCAAGGACAGCAGCTGAAAAGCAAAAAAGCTCTTGTGACTTTCAGGGAAAAAATGTGTCAAGAAAGGTGACCAGAAGGAGTTGGGTAGGGTGGCAGGGAGACGGGAGATCCTGAGGAGCACTCGGGGCATGTCATCATTCAGGTCTTAAAATAAGATCACTTTGAACGGGATTATGGAAGGGATGGTGAGCCACCCCACAGAGATCTGCAGTGGACCCACGAGTCAGACAGGCGCAGTTGCTAGAGAACTGCATACAACTAGAAATACTTGTTGGCTTCCTTGATTTATTTTTCCTTAATGTTTTTCTGGCACGTCATAAATAAAAGCAGGCATAGTTGAGTGCGTTTTAGTCGGGCAACATGTGATCATTTCATTTAATTTCTGAGGGCAGTACAACCTGCTCTGATGATGTTTTCCATACAGTGACTCACTGGGGCTCTAGTAACCGAGTGGTTTGAACATAACATACTTTACTGGGCAAAAATCTCTTCCTAAGAAACTACTAGTTTTTTATAATGGGTGTATGGGCATACTAGCTTTTACTTGTCCTTTGAGCTCTTGCTATACTTGTACACTCTACCAAATTCTACTTCAGTGAACATTTGCTGTTAATTTTCAGTTGAGGGTTTATTTTTTAACAGGACCAAGGTTCATATTTTTTTTTTTTTTTTAAATCCCACAGCAAAAACAAAATACCACTGTTCCTTCTAGAGTTTCTTCACAGTGATCTTGTAGCTGTAATCTATTTGGGAAATAAAGTTTTCTCCCTCCACCCCCTGCATATACATTACTTGAAAATAGTAAGCTTGCTCTTCTTTGAATAGATGCAGCTGCTGCTTCTCTAGGACCGTGTTGAATGGGGAGAGAGGTTTTATATTTTTATTTATTTATTTTAATTAAGATGATTTTGATACGTTACAAGTACTACTTTTTTTTGAATCGGTGACACTTCACTCAAATTTAACTTTTATGTGGTGCCTAAGTGGGTTTTTTTTTTTTTTTTCATTAAAGATGCTTCTGTTTCCCAAGTTCTGTTAAGTGCCATGGTAATACCTTGTTAGTCTGCCATCTTAAATTTGGCTAACATAGCTGGCTGTTGAACAGAAAAATTAGAGATTCAGATTTGTGTATATTTACAGATCTTTGTCTTGGCTATACTTTCCCCCAAACTGAGCACTGCATATTTCTTTCATCCTCACACCTCCAAGTCAGTTTCCTAGATCTGTAGATGATGAATTTGGTAGACAACTGCTGTGATTCGAATGCCCTCTGCAGTGATGCTGAAAGGCATTTAGCCAAAACATCAGCTTAAACCTAGTTTTCCTTGCATATGCCACCGGGAATGTTTTAAGTAGTGGATGCATCACTTGGAGATCTGAATGATTTCTAAACTCCAAATTATAATCACTTAGTCAAGACTGTTCAAGGGCAGACAGATTGTGGGGAGGGAAGATTGCAGGCCAGTTGGCAGGGGAGGGAGGAGGAGGAATAAACTGTGTGATTGTTAATATTAAATTTTACACTACACAGCTCATAAATATTTCAAAATGGCACTCAGGGATTTAAGTGAATAATATATATGAATGTATGTAGTTAAATGGCTACCATCTCATGCAATAGTTTGAAAATATATTGATTTATCTACAAGTTACAGGGTATGGCATGCATCAGCCTGTAGTCAAACTGCCTCAGTCAACTGTGGCCTCTCTTAAAGTGTTTTGTAAAAAAAAAATATTGCAGTTTACCTTGCAATATTGGCTTCAGCCAATTTTGTTTGGTTTTTAGTTCTTAGCGTTGACGTAAAAAAATCAATACAAAATCCTCTTCTGAAGACCAGATTTCCTGGCAAATCTGGCTAGTCTTAGACCCTGGGGTAGTGAAGCAGCAGTTTTGCATAACTTTTTTTTAAGGATTTGCATCTGTCACATGCTGCTTATTTCACTCCTTCCTCATTACACATGACTGGTCTTGTGCTAGCTCTTGGTGGAACTCCTCTTGCTTGGTTGTTCCTCACTCGCATCCCATAGCTGCTCGGGGTACGGCTGGCTATGATGCTCCTAGCCAGGAATGTGTTCACGCCTTACTGGCTGATACACTTTTCTGTACAATAGCCAGTAGACTCCCTTGTCTTGCATACCTCATGTACCTTTCAAAAAACCAGCTGCTGGAAATTGCAGTGCACCCTATATATAAAGAAATATGGTAAGAACAGTATCTGCCACTTTCCCAAGTAAACAGGAAGTAAAATCTGCGTGGAGTCGCTGGGGCAGCACAGTGAAGAGGCCAGGCTCCCTAGCTGCTGCTACTCGGGTACTTATTGCAGGGAAAGATCTCTTTCTTCATTCTGCCTTTCAAAAAAAAAAAAAAAAAGTGCATATTTTCTCTTGGGATGTGTTGCATGCAAGAAATACAGCACTTTGCAGGGGTAGGAGGACTCCTTCTAGGTCTTCATTTTTTTTCCAACTCCATTTATGGCCTCTACTATATCATGGTTGCCTTCTGAATTTATGGATCTGTAGCTACTTCTTTACATACTTCCTGGTAAGGGAATAGTTTGCTTTTATGCTAAAGGTTGTCTTCAACAGAGTATTCATCTCTTCTTGACACAACAGCCCAAATACCATCTCATTTTCAGTCTAGCTTTGCTTAATAGTAAAGTGATGATCTTCCTAGAAGTACTTCTTGCTCAAGATAACACATTTATACTCAGTATATCTTGACTAATAAGATCACAGCTGCTTTAAACCGACTCTTGGGAAGTATAGGCAAATGCTAACTTCAGCAGGTCCTCTGTGTGTGCACTTGTGCATATATACCTACTCGAGGTATTAATATTGGCTTCCTAACTGTTTTAAGGCCATGTCATTTTAATGACATTACAAACTGTCTCGTATCTAAATGCTAGTCCAGGATTTGGTTGTCAGCTGGTGCATGGTACTCTGTTAAGTCGTCTTGCAGGGCATTTTGCTATAAGGACAATTCGACCTTGTTTTTCTATTAAGTCATTTGCATTAAATAAAAGCTCTAAGTTCCTTGGAAGCAGAGTTGAACTTCTTGCAGTGTTAAGTAAGTTCCTGCTATGTGATGGGAGGTCTGTTCCTGGGAAAGGGTGGAAGAGGCCAGTCCAAACAGGTGCAAATTGCTTGAAGCAAGCCATTGCCAATGATTTTTTTTTTTTCCTTGAATTGGTGGGATTGCCATTGCAGCATTCTGGCTTGAGGGGCTCAAGTAGATCCCTAGATTCTAGCTGCAGGACAGGTAAGTTTCTCATGTTACAGCTTAGCAGGCTAGTTGCTTTTCACTAGCATTAGCATAGCAGCCCCCAGTCCTGAATTAGAATTGCAGTCCCATTGTAGCAGGCTCTGTGTGCCCCACCATACTGAGCATGTAAGAAACCACTATCTAAAAGGAGAATTGCAGAAGGAGAAGAAACTAAAGTACAGGTTGGCATCATCTGTGGCAGAGTTGGAAATGGATGCCAGACTTGCAGCAGGCAGCACTGCTGCTTCACTTGTCTGAAGTGAATTTAAGGCAGTCTCTTGGCAGCCTGGTTTATGGGGCAACTCCCGAGGCTGCTAGCAGGATTCACCATCTGCCTATTGTCTCCTCCCACCCCTCCCTTTTTAAAACCGTTTTGACTTTTTGCTTTAGAAATCTATTTTTCCGGCTTACTCCATCTTGCCCTCTATAGAGAACAGAACCTTTAACCCACCCCATCTCACTTGTTTCATGGCAATTGTGATTTTGATGGAGGCAGTGAACGATCTCCCTTCTTCTGTCATATGAATGAAAGTCAGCTCTTTCCATAAGAGCTTCCTTCTATGGCCTGGGATCAGACAGCAATTCTAAGTGTGGGGTATTTAAATTGTGCTTTGGGCCCTGGGTTAGCAGTCGGCTGAGCAGTAGGATAATCTCCATGTGCAGCTCTGTTCATTGACTGAGCAAAATGGGTCCTTATGTTTGACTTGGCAACGGAGGTGCTGTTCCTGGGTGTAATACAAGGTTTTAAACTCTTATCTGGTCACTTCTGGAACTTGGATGAAAGTTCAATCGTCAGAATTTCCTGGACTGGTTAAAACTAGAAAACCAAAAAGACATGTGCATTTGCTGCTTCTTCCAAGAGCTGCCTGACTTCAGCCATGGGACTGAAGATGAACCCGTAAGTGAGATGGAGAATGATGGGAGGGATTTCAAGCCTTCTGCCCTAATGAATTGCTTCCTCAAAATGTGGGAAAGGGAAGAGAAAGTACTTTGGGATTGAAATAGAGGAGAGAAGTGTGCAGGGCCTGTGGCATGGTGGAAAGGAAGTGGGTGACCCTGGTGTAGTGGGAATGTGTCCAACCTGTACTACCAGTTAA
Source organism: Alligator mississippiensis (assembly GCF_030867095.1). Classification (NCBI taxonomy): domain Eukaryota; kingdom Metazoa; phylum Chordata; order Crocodylia; family Alligatoridae; genus Alligator; species Alligator mississippiensis. The sequence goes on from NC_081826.1 coordinate 288,494,082, forward strand.
AATGGTAAAGTGTAAAACATTTGACAGGGAGGCAGAGGGGTGGGGGGGTGGGGGGGGGGCAAGACCTGTTGTTGCCTGCGGCTGTTGCTCACTTCAGAAATTGGATCGGAAAGCATTGAAACCCCAGGGAGCCAGAGAGATGTTCCAACAGCACTTGCATTCCTAAATGTCATGCATATGATGGATGTTTGGCCTCCCAGACATCAGTCCAGGAGCAATTCCACTTACCAGCTGTTCACTGCAGAGAGCAGCATCTGTTTGGAATGGGAGTTCCCTTTTACAGTCCTTTTTACTCTGGGAAGTGATCATCCTGTAGAAATGACTTTTTCTTGGCCCAGCATAACTCATTGTCTATCAGTGATCTATAAGGAAATGTAAAATTTACTGCTGGTAAAATTAGCAGGTGACATAGATTAGTAGAGTAGTTTAATGATGAAGGGAACAGGCCACTTGCACAGACTATATCTGGACCACCTGATAAAACAATCTAATTTGGCTGATGTGCATGTTAATATTGTCAAAAGCAAGCTCCTGTGTCTAGGAACAAAGAATGTCGATGGCACTTAAGACGGTGACATCAGAGAGGATTTTGGAGTCGTGCGTCAGCACTACAATTCACTTGAACTTCTTAAGTGGTTGTATGATGCTTGGTGCTTAAGTAGGAAAGTATCAAATAAGGGCAAAAAGACAGTGTGGTATTGCTCCTACATATAATGTTGGTGAAACCACTGCTGAGTCTTCCATTATGATGACCAACTTGCAGAAAGGATGGGAAACCTTAGAAGAGCTGCAAACAATTTATGATCTGGTAAACCTGCTTTAGTGAGAGACTTGAAGCTCAGCATTCTTGGCTTATCAGAGATTAAGCAAGCAGTGGTATTATCACCTAAAAGTACCCAAATGGAGAAGAATTTCCTAATAGTGATACCCGATAGGTAGCTCTAATTTTAGCGGACAGACGACATCCAGTAGTTGGAGGCTGATGCTAGAATAACCGAGACCTAGAAATAAGGCATTTACCACTGTTCCAGTGGTTTGCCATTGCTTTCAGTCTAAGCTAGGGTGGACAATTAGGCTGGAGAGCTGCTTGACAAGTTTTGGCAAGCTGTCACGGGCCACAAGGGTAGCCCTGCCCCTTTTGAGTGCCCTGCCTCCTGGTTGCCATCTTAAGTACTACTATTTACCCCTGATCTTTGCCACTGGAAGTCCCTCCCCTTGCCCCAAATGTACTTCTTTTGGGAGGGGGAGGGTGCTGCCATCTTGAAACGAGGGGGGGGGGGCAAACAAACAAAATTAAGCAGCTACTATAACTTTAATTTTATAATTATAAACCTATTTTTGTCCTGATTGTGTTTGCGTATTGCATAATAGTTCAAAATACAGTCTTACTCGTGTATTTTGTGAAAGGGGTGGTTGTGTGTGGAGTTTTGGTGGGAGAGGGGTATGGTAGGGGTGGGAATGTGTGCGGGTGGGCTATGGGAGGGTGTGGGTGTGTTTAGGGGTATGGTGTGGGGGGTGGGAATGGTCCTAGGAGTTCCTGGAGTGTAGCAGTCCCTGGATCTTCACATAGTGGCAGCGAGTGGGGCCAGCCCTGCCTGGTCCCATAGTGCGCAGCTCCTCCTGCTTCCACCCCAATCCTTAGCCGCAGGTGGTGGCAGCATGCAGGGCCAGCCCCTCCCGGCTCAGTAGTACTCCTGCCTGAGTACTGCCCCACTCAGCCCTATAGCCACAGCTCCTGCACTCCCACCCCAGTCCCCAGCCATACATGGTGGTGGCATGTAGGGCTGTCCTGGCCTGGCCCAGTGGGGCTCTTACCTCCATTTCCAGACTCGCAGGCAGGGAGGCTGGGAATAGCCATGGGGGTGGCCAGCAAAAAGTCTGCCAGGAAGAGGCTTCTTGTCTCCAGCACCCCCTTGCTCGGGGTGGGGGGATCAGGCCAGGCTGGAATTAGTGGGGGTTGCTTAGCAAACAGAGCTGCCCCTCCTGTAGGGACACGCTAGCTTGCAGAAGGGCAGCCCGGGGATAGGGCTCACCCAGGGGCCCTGCAGGCTGGATGGAGTTGCCTGGTGGGCCAGATCCAGCCCACAGGCCATATGTTGCCCAACCCTGGTCTAAGCTAACGTCTGATGTATGCTATAGATGATACAGAAGTTTGGACTCATTTCAGACATCTAGGATCTTTCGATGGCCTGTATGATATAAAAGGTTAGACTGTTCGGTTTAATTATCATCATAGTAGTTCCTCTGGCATTAACATCTATGTTCATCTGAGCCAGGCTTTCTAAAGTAGTAGTACATGGGACCAGGTTGCAGCCACCTGGAATCTGACTGAGCACATCTGCTTCTGCCCAGGCCATCTTTAAAAAGATGCACAAAAGGCTGCGTTATTGTTGATTTGGAAACTTTGGTTTTAGGGGTTTTTTGTTTAAACAAGCCCTCCAGTCAGTCTAGTGGACTGGAAGGGAACAGGTTACATGCTGCTACCTAAACCTGTCCTTGGTGGTGGGTCTGCTGGCAAAGGAAGCAAAACTGGGTTCCTGTTCCTAGTGGCTTTGGCCTTGCTTTAGGCTCCCTTAGTGTGTACAGGTGAGTGTTATACCAATAAACAGGAATTACTGTTCATACTCTCCCAGATAAGAGATGATTCTGTCTGCACTAAACCAGTAATCTTCACTGGTTTTCAAAGTGATTGCCTCCCTGTGCAAGGCTGCTTCATGCTGTGGTGACTTTTCCCATTTATATGAGAACCAATCTTTTTGTGATGGGTTTTGGGGTAAGATCTGACTGTGAAGTCAGATTTCCTGTTGATTTGATCACTGTTTGGGGGAAGAGGAATAGAAGTTAAACAGATGGAATAGCTTTTTATGAGATTGAATAATCTACGTAGCCTGCCCATGCTACTGTTAATTGTCCAATTAAACAGTTTAATGGACAGCAAAGAAGCAATTCAACCAATTGTCTAGCATCTGTGGCACTGATATAGGAAGTCTTATATATGCTTAAACCTAATTCTAAGCTCATGAATCTGTTGAAGACAGTAGTTCGACTTGCCATGCTTACAACTAGATTCTTGGCTGAATGGGAGCCTATAAATTAGAAGCAACCAGAAGGTGTAAGCCTGGAAACACTATTGTCGTGCCATTTTAGATCTCAGTGGGGTGTGTTGCTGTTCCTAGTAAGGCAGGTAAGAAAGGACAGTCCAGGTCAAACTTGTTTTGCAATACTTAAACTTGATGACCACACTCTTATAACTGCGGCAACAAGTGCAACAGAAAAGTCTCCATGAGACTTTTTTTTTTTTTTTTAAACGATGCAAAAAAAATAAAATATTTTTGAACCAGTTGCATGTTCCGCTGCTTTGTTTCCAACCCAGGCATTACAGCCTTGTGCAAGAGAACCAGAAAGTGCAGATTAAGAAATGAGATGAAGGCTATGTAATTGCACTCCCTGGTTTGAAAAATATCAAAAGCCAACAGCAGAGAGAGGTATTAAACCGGATTAATTTGTCAAAAATTATAGTAGTTAACAAAATAAGGGCCTGAAAACTTTCTTTAAAAAAAAAAAAAAATCAAAGAAAAATTGATTTCAGTTTTTTAATATTAAAGGTTTGTTTCAAGTAAGGAAGCAGAAATTGGAAGCCACTCGTACTCATGGAGTTGATGTATAGTTCACAATAGACTGATAAAAGACTGGAGTTGTATATGCAGTTTCTTGGACCTGGGTAATAAAGCTGTAGAAATGGACGGTTATAGTATCCCTCTGGGCCGCCTTCATTTGATAAACACTTCCTTGATTGCATTGAGTGAGGGAAGCCAAGGCAGGTGTAATAAAAAAGCTATTTTCATTAAGTCAGTGGTGGCTGTATAGTTGTCATCAGCTGGATTTATTACTTTTGTTTTATTATTTTTTCAGCCTCATTTGAAGATGGCAGGGATTGTATAGAGCTACTGGAGAAGACCAGTATAACAAATACTATTATTTATATTATTTTTACACCTTTTTGTAAGGTAGATACTCAAGCTAAGAAACCTTGCTCTTCCTCCCTGTTGTGTACAATATTTGAAGGAGAGATGCTGATGATAACACAATGCTGATGTAAGGGTAGAAAATGCATGTAGTTCCTTCTTATTTATATTTTAAGCTTACTGGAGTGCTCCCAGTACAGGAGTTTGGGTTGGTCCTACTAAAAGTATGTGATCCTGCTGTAGTTTCATTACTCAAGGTAATGAGCCCCGTATATACGATTCTGAAGACCCAGGACTTGTTTAATATTCATTTCACAAAAGGTTGGAGGATGCTTTACTTCCTGTTTGGCTCAGGGATGTTACTTTTTAATCCAGTACAATTTTCATTGGTCACCATGGAGTTTCGTAGTGCTTGGGGTCAGAAGGGACCTAAACAGATCATCATGTCTGACCCCCTCCTCCCCCCCCCCCCCCCCCCCCGAGTTGTTCACCCATACCCAAAGGCTGAATTGGCTTTGTTTTTAAGGATTGGGATCCATGTGCTATCCCTCCGGATACTTATACTGCCTCCCCGTCCCACGTGTGCATTCATAGTTCCTTGCTTTGATGCATGTTGTGGGCAGGTAGGGGCACGTTTTTCATTTGAAAAATTATTGTGGGACCTCACTAACATTTTTAGCATGAAGTGTAAACTCTTTGGAGGAAAGATGCTGCTAACTCTTAGTTGTCACCAAGGGATTGAATTCCCATCCCACCCTGATGGAACATGCTTGCTAAATATGTCTGATTAGAAATATTTAAATAAAAGATGTAGTTAGCTGTATTAGTCTGAAGTCAGGGCAGGGTAGATCAGCACCTACTTATAGGTGGGGATCTGCATAAATCACACTGCAAGTGACCCCTACAGCAGCTCCCTTTTTTAGTAAAATGTTTTTTTCATTTTGCTGCTTTGCCTGCTCCCTGGTCCCGATTTGGTGGAGGGGCTCCAGTGGCTGATCTCTGGGGAAGCAAAAACCATGGCATATTTAAAACCTCTGTCAGTCAGGCAGGGGGCAATTGGTAGCGAAATGAAAAACATTATAGGACCTGTTGTGGGGAGCACTTTGGGCATGGTTTACAGAGATCCCTACTTGGAGACTAACCAAAGTGTATATGTGATTTTTATACACAAGTCTCATCTGAATATTTGCTTACAGCATCTGATGAAGTAAGCTTCAGCTCTCAAAAGCTTATGATTTACATGCATGTGTATACCCATGTAAGTACATGTATAAATACACATGCACTTGTATGTGTGTATACTGTGCAGACAGACGCAAGTTATCCCTTAATTTATCTGTACGCCCTGTTTGTGTGACTACTGGTGCTTATTCAGAGACTTGATGACTAGGTGTAGAGATCTTCCTCTTAAGCTGACTTGATTATTGTTGTCAAAGTGCTTCATTACAGGGTATTAATTGCAGAAGAAAGCAATGTATTAAGTTTTAATTTAAAACCCAAATTGCCCAAGTCAATTGAATTACGAGCATGTCAGATTCATATACATGGGTGCCTCATTCACAAAACAATCTGCAGTGGATGTCCTAGTTGCTGTGTGAAATGAAGAAAAATGGGGACCTGGTGGTGGCTTTACCTTCTTTACTTTAGCGCTTTCAAAGTCTGGGCAGGACTATAAATGCTAAAGTAGCAAGAATTCCTGTTCTGTAACGTTCTTGCCAACCTTTTTTCCTGTCTATGGAGTTCAGAGGAGTACTTCAAAGCATGGTTGCGTTTTCAAATCAAGCTGTACCTTTTTGAGTGTTGTTAATTAACCAGGAACTATACTCCTCCTGAGGACAGTCTGAAACCATCTTTTAAACTGTTGTATAAATAGGAGTCTTTGCAAAGCTGGTATCTCATAGTTTTAAGGTGTCTGTGAGCCAGTAACTGCAGATCAGATGTGCTCAGTTTAATTTTGGGGGGATTTCTTTCCCTTAGATAGCAGCCTTGCGGTTTGAGAGCGCAAAGTCAAGCCATGTCCTTCCCTTCTAATGCATCTCAGTTCTTGGAAAGGGCTTAAAGGTCACATCTACACATGTGGTAACACACTTTAGTTAACATGCATTCAAACTAATACCTCCATTGTGAAGTACTAGGAAAATGTGCGTTAGCCTGTCTTAATTCACATTAACTAAAGAGCACGGGGTGCTTGTACACCAGAACAGAGGCTGTTCTGATGTGCTGTAATTCCAGCACATCAGGGCAGACTTGATTTAATTGAGTCTGCAGGAGTATGGCAATTAGCATGCTCTACCAGCCTCCCATGTCTTGTGTATCAGCGTCCCTGCGCCTCAAAATGGTGGCATGGGCACTTAAACTAAAGCTCGTTGAATGGAGTGACTATCGGAGCCACTCCTAATTAGCATGTGCTCCCCCCCCCCCGCAGCGTGTATAAAAGTGCCCACAATTTTTAAGTGATGCTTAATGCTCACTAGCCTATTTTAATGCACATTAACTAAATAGCATGTTTTTTAGTGATGCTTTAATGCACATTGAAATAGGCTAATGCACATTAAAACACATGTGCAGATGTGCCCGAAGGGTTTGAAGACGTCATTCTGTTGTCAGTTGCAGTTTCTGCAACCTGATGAGCTAAGGATAGACAGTCATGAAGCCCAAAGCTGAATTGATTTAAAATTTCACAGGTTAATCTAAGCGGTGTAGATTGAACTGATAAGCAAGTGAACAGACATTCGCTTTTGATTCCAGAAATGCAGCCACATGCCTGCAGTGGCCTAGGCCAGAAGCTGGGGGGGGGGGGCGTGCTAGAGCAAGCCTCTACTTGGCTGGACCAGACAGGATGGGCCAAGGCTAGGCTACCCTACCCTGCGTGTGGGGGGGAAGGGGGGGTGTTTGCAGGGAAGGTGCAAAGCATGCTAGGATGCTGGGATACTGTGAATTAATTTGAATCTAGAGGAGATCTGGGACAGAATTTCAATAAATCAGTTCTACCTATATCAGTGAAGTTTGATACTATATCCATCCAGGCTTATTTTAAACCAGATTCGGCCATTTTGAAAGTGGTTCGTGTGTACTGAACTTCTGTTGTTACAGACTTGAACTGGTTTCCAATCACTTCTGCTGGTTTATGTGCAACTTCTGTCCCAAGCCATGGTGTCGCAACTGAAACGTGATCCTGCCATTCTGTGAATGCCTTCACCACAGCAGAATCCAGGTCACTGCCTCCCTTGCTTGCACTTGCTTGATGATGCAAACAGCAGTGGCACACAGTGCTTTAACTTGAGCAGTTGCACCTATGTACCACACAGCGTAGGTTTGAGTAAGATCAGTGGTCTAACAAGCTAAGCTCAGCACCCAGGGCAAGCCCTACAGGACAGTGGGGGCATGGAGAGGAATCGGGGCAAGACCCCCAGGGTGGGAGGGGGAGCAGGTCCAAGAGGGGCTGGGTGAAAACACAGGATATTTATGCCTGCAGCAATTACCGGGCGTCATTTGGGTAGCGTGTTGGTGGGCCCCAGCAGCAGATCCAGTAACGAGGCTTGTTTGGGTGTTTTGTTTGTTTGTTTCCCCCATTCAAAATGAAACAACACCTAGTCTTAGAATAGAGTAAAAAGTAAAAATGCAGTACCTGCAGTCAGAGGTGGCAGAAATCTGCTTGATGAGGCATGGGGCGGTCCAGGACCTGGCACAGAGGTGGGGGGGAGGGAAGGAAGACAAGGGGCCAGGGGCGGCAGCCTGCCTCCCCTGCTGCTCGTCTCCACTGCTTGTCCCTCGGCTGCTGCTTTCCCTGCCACGGTAGTTGGGGGCTGAGAGATGGGAAGGGGGAACACATTTTAAGGTAACTTTACAATAATTAGATTCTATAATGGAAAATTGTAATAAACTTAGTCTTTTGTATATAGAATCTAATTTTGGGGGGTTGTCTTGAAGTGGTCTTAGATTTACATAAAGAATGTTTTGTTGTTGTTAATTTTACACTTTCATTAAAAATTTGTCTTGCACTTTATCTTTCTGTCTTTCCCATGTCTTGGGTAGAAGAGCAAAGTTGCTTCTATTTGTGTAGCTTACAGAGCTCTCGCTTAAATTAATCCAGGAAACTGGAAACTCAGGTGAATTCTGGAATGAGGAAAAGAAAGGAAGAGACACTTGGGTGCTCTTGAACATGCTAGAACCTGTGTGGGGCACGTGAGGATTCTTTGACTTTTCAACATTTGCTAAAGCACTTTGGATGAGTTCACAGGAAGTAAAGCAAAGGCTAAATGTCAGTTCAGCCTTGTATTGTATAATAGGAGACGCATATGGATGGGGCAGTCATTTCTTACAAGGAGTTTGAAGAGAGTTGACACGGGTTTGAACAGTGTTGTACTCTGTTCCTGTTAGCTTGCATACTTGCCATTTCCAGAACCTAGTCTTTTTGCCTTTCCAGGCTTAGTAGTGAATTTGCATTGGAAATCTGGCATTTGCACTGCTGCTTTTCAGCCTGTTTCAATAGTGTGGAAATGTAAGAAGAATAGGAACTTCTCCTTTGTCATTCAGTTACCACTGCTCCTGCTGAAATAAGGTTTCTCTTCTTGCGCTGGGGAAGACAGAAAATAAACTTTTATCTTTCTCATAGATTGCAAAAATGAGTCTCAGGCTTGGTTATGTTTTGATGGCAGTGTTTTGACCAGGAGAACTTGCATTGCAACAGCTGAAAGAGCGCTCGCTGGTTCTTGGAAAGCCTGAGAAGAGAGGGACAGAGATTCACGCCAAGGGTAATGGTGATTGCAAACCATAAAACATGGAATTGAAATAGCTCGTAAAACACATTTAAGGGCTGCATTGATGTTTTATACCTAAGAGCTATTTATCTGACTGCAAAGGGAATTAAATGAAGACTTGGGATGACTTCTTAACTTCCCAGAGCCCATTAAAGCTGTTTAGCTGACTAGGGGTCTTGGGTGCTATGGTAGCACAAATAATAAGCAATTGTTTGCTGGAAGGTGTCAAACTAATAGGTTTGTTGCAGAGGAGAAAAAAACTAAGCTGTTTCAGAGGTTTGTCTTTTTTAAGTAAACTTCTGGTGCTCAGGAAAATAAGGCTCTCAACTTTTTCCCCTGTTTTTCTGCAAAGTGATAACTTTTCCCTACATATTTGATTCCAGGATTTGAGGGAATATCATGGAGTTCAATGTCATGGTCCCTCAGAAAAAAGAATGAGAGGGTTGAGGCAGTGGATACATGATCCCCTGGGAGGATGCATTGGTGGGGTAATGCAGGGAATCTCGAAGACGGGGTGTTGGGAGTGGCATAGGGCCCGGATGCAAGGGACCTGGGCAACTTCCAGGTGCCCTGGCTGTGTGCAGAGATGAAGTGAGACGCCCACCCTACCCTTGCTACCTGAGTAAACCACGTGGAAGACGAGTGTAAGAGTGTACATTGATGTCTGCTCAGTATGTAACGTTGTATTGTGTAACAGCATGTGGTTCTGGTCTGCAAAGCAACTCAAGCTGGCTTCTGTCTCTGCTGCACCACATTAAACATGCTGTATGTGCAAGTGGCAGCAGGCCCACTCTGCCAGCCCTGCCAATACACGTGGGAGTTTTAACCTCAAACTAGGCAGTGTTTTCCCGAGTCATGCATGTCATAGATAATCCTGATGCAGCCTACAGCACGCTTTGCCCAAAGGTGCACTACAGGTCACGGTGGTAAGGTGCAGTGGAGGCACTTGGGCGAGCTGCTCGCCCCATCTGCAGCGTCAGAAACACTCCTGCCAGCAGTTCTTTACCAGCCTCCTGCAGAGCTGCTTTGAAACAACTTGGAAAGCAGCAAAGCTCTGTTATCCCGTGTGTAACTGCAGACTCGTAAACCAATTAACAGATGCGCCTCTCTGCTCTCATTGCTTCACTTACAACTTTTTTAAATCAAATTAAACGGATTAATGTGAAATAACTTTAAAACGCCTACCAACTACGTATGTTGGATAAAGTCGTTCTAGTGACATGATGGTGGTCGCACTCTCGCTCTTCTTGTGATGTGGCTTTAAAAGGCTCTGTGACTTAATAGACTGCATATTAAATCCTGGGGATTTTCAGTTTTATGCAGGCCTGTTGACACTGGAACTACTTTTTTTTTCCTTTTTTTTTTTTCTTGCTAGTTTGTAGATAATAGCTAGAATCTATGATCTGAATTTGCTCATTTACAAAGCCATGCTTGGCATTTGTTCATAAAGAACAGAAATTAGTTGCACTGATTTGAATTGAATCAAAATGGAGGATCATCCTACAGACAAGGATGAATTATTATTCTCCTAATACCTGCAGTTGTTCTGGATGTTTAGTGTAAAACACAGCAAAGAGGGATCAAACATTTCAAAGGACCAGCGTGGGACTACATGGCTCATGCTGACAGTTTAGCATCTTAAGGGTAGTGTTGTCTCCTGGGGTGTGGGTTGTTGGCATGGCATCAAACCCGAAACCTCTTCCCACCTCTGAGGGGAGAAGGAAAAAAATTGGAACCCAAAACATGTCTTCTGAAGTGTCCCTATGGTCAAGACAGTTAACCTGCTTACCTCAAAGCAAGTGTTGCATGTGGGCATGGGCAGACTGTGGTTCTGACTACAAAGCTCTGGATGCAAGTGGCTCAGCCGGGACCCGTCTTGCACTATGAGCAGAATGTGAATGAACTTGCAAAGTCAAGAATATTAGATGAACCCTCTTGTAATCGGCCAGTAGACAGTGCCCTAGATTTACAAATGGTACCTACCTGTAGTGTCCAAGAAAATAACATGAAAACTATGTAAGAAGTTTAACGATTCTCTGTGGGGCTAAGACTGAGAGCACCTGTATTGGTAACTACAAAGATTCTATAAATTATCCCCAAACCAAATATTGCAAACCCAAGGAATTTAGTAAGTTGGGGCAGAGTTAAGGTGTCTGGGTGCCTTGTGTGGACATTGCAAAAGCCATAATTAAGGCATTTCAGAGTTTATGGTCCAAAACATTAAACTCCTTTTAACAGCTGAATTAGGTTTCCTTGCACCATTGCCTAGGGCATCAAGATTGAAAGCTTTATATGGGTGCTTCAAGTGCTGCTAATTTTCTGCAACGCTAAACTGGTTTAAGCTCTTCATACAAGTATTAATTTGTCTATGCCACTATCTGATTAAAGCAAGCGTGTCAAAGATGCCACCTGTGGAGCTCCTGGAGGGTCCCCTCCACTGAATTACTAGGGAAGGGGTCCTGACAGCACCCATGTCAGCAGCAGGGTGGCAAGTGACAGCTGTGTTAATGCTTACGGTCTGGATCCTGCCTGCGAGAAGTCCCAGAGTATCTTGACAGTCATGGACTGAAGGGCCTGTCAGTGGGGGGACAGTGCACTTACAAACATCTTGTTTCAATTAAATAGGGCTGTACTGATTGCTTAAAATAATGAGAGCTAGAGTATTCAGCTACTTCAGTTAATAGAGGTTGATAGCCACCTGCCTGACTGTCCTTATAAGAACCAGGCTACGGGTATGTCTGTGCTGTGCGTTATGGTGCAGGTATTGGAGCCAGCTCAGGTACTGGAAACCATTTGGCTGCAGTAGCGCAGAGCTCTGCCTGAGAATTTCCCCCAGTTTCTCAGCGCTGCGTGCAGCTCTGTACTGCTCCAGAGAGATCCTGGACATCTCCGCAATGCACTGGTCTGCACCACAGCTGTAACCCCTGTGGCTATTAAAGACCCTAACTCTTCCTTTCCAGGCTAACAGAACTCACTCAGGTGTGAGAGAGGCCAAGGACAGAAGTTAGCCGGCCTTCCATGGCACTGGATGGCTGAGTTATCTTGGTTATCTTAACCTACGTACCTCTTGCAGGAGGTTTAGATGTGTGGGCATTGGGCAATACAGATTTTGTGTATATGATGCGTGGGTTTTTTTTGAGCAAAGGTAGTTTTCAGCTGACTATCAAGAATATGTTCCAGGAACATGGCTTAATGGGAAGGCAAACGTATGATTCTTGCGGCTTGTGCCCTTTTATTTTGTGTGTTTGGTTATCTTCAAAAGTTTTTGATCCCTATAAGCAGCAAACATGGGTGTCCAGAATTGAGCGTTCGGATCCATATTTAGGCTCTGTAACGGGGGGCCCGCATTCCAGGAGATGAATACTTGCAACTTCTTGTGACGCGAGTGGATCTGCAGGTGCTCATTTCTTTTTAAAAATAAATAATCTGGTCTCCTGTTTATATACCTATGTTCAGAAAATGTTGGCCATGGAACATATGCAAGTATGCTGTAACTGCTTAGCCATGGAGCAAATAATGTGTAAATAATGTAATGCAGGACTGCAGTTAGATTTCTGAAAAGTATGTTAACGTTGCTTAGCATAACTATGTTAATTATCTTATTGGGTGACATTTTGTTGGTGTTTTTCTTTCCTGCAACCTGTTAACTTGGCGGCTGCTGTCGGCTTGTAGCAACATGTCTTCAAGGTCCCCCAAGAGCACTAGCATTTATACACTTTATACTTTTAAATTAACTGGTGCTTGAAAGATTAATTACCGTAGAGCTTGAAACTTTTTCTTATTAAACGGTTTGAGCTCGAAAGCAAGGGCTGTTTTAAAGGCTAGATGATGCCGTCTTAACTCTCTAGAGACTTGGATACAATTCTTAAGAAAACGCAAGTTTGGCACGTGCCAGGTCTGTGCATGTAATCAGCTGTTTGCTGATCTGTGTTTGAAGCCTGAGAATGCTAAGAGAAGTATTTTCTTCGCAGTTCATGATTTAAGTTGCATTTCATACAGCTGTGTAGAGGAGCATGCCCAGCATCTGTCTTGCTTCACTGCATTTCCCAGCTCATAATATTCACCCCAGGATTTCTTTTGCTAAATCAGCAATGTGCACACACGGGTAATGTGTTAACATTGCATTCATAGGTTTAAAGACCAGAAAAAGATGAGATGAGCTTTTCTTTGCCTTGTGCTTCCATGGCGAATGCATGCTAGAAATACTTCTACAATGAGCTAGTCTCTTATTTGCAGGATGGTTATGAAAGCATGGTTCACTAGAAAACAAGTAGCAGTTGGAGCACCCATATAACCTAGATTCTTGATGAGCAACCGTACAAGAAAATTTCATGCTGGGGTGGGCAGAAATAATCCCTATCCCTGCTAATATTGTATTGGAACCAAAAACCTGGGAGGAATGACTGTTCTGTTGTACATGCTTAGTGATAGCTGGTTCATAGTCATGAGCCCAGCATCTTATTTCATAAGACTTCTTGCTTCCCCCAGGAAGACACGGGGACAGGTCACTAATAGCAGCTGCTGCAGAGGTGTAGACAGGGCTCCGATGCCCTGCAACCTCCGCAGAGCAATGCAGGGTACTAACCTGAGAAGGGAAGTGGTGGCGGGGCAATGGGCGGGGTGAGTACTGATTTTAGGGATTGAAAACTCTTAAAGTCAAGCAATCTTTCTCTGATAGTCAAGCTGGGAGCAGGGTTTTCTGTCAGCAGCAGCCATGAGCCTGTGACGTACACATGCCATCTATTTTATCTGTGTGCTGGCAGCTCCTGGGGCAGGGATGCGTGTTCTGTGCAGTAGCTGTTGCAGTGGGACCTTGACTTTTGGTATCGCCATTGAGTGCTACTGGAATGCAAACAAAAAACACTATTGTCATCTTCTCTTCCTCCTTTTTTTTTTTCTGAGTAGATGCAAAACACTATCTCCCTTCCTGGGTGAAAGGTCATCTGTGACCAAAGCTAAGTGTTTGGGGTGAGGAGAAATGGGTTTGAATTGTGGCTCTGGTGCTTATTATGTGACCTTGGAAAATGTGACTTCAATGTCTGCACCTTAGGGTTTGTCCATATGTAGGGTTGCATCAGTGAGCTTGTCTTTATTTTGCTGCTATGCCTCTTGTACTGGTAGTCTGCTGTCATTAGAGTTGATCAAGGGCAGGCTTAAATTAGACTAAAAATGCACTTAGCTGGAACTAAGTATGTCTACACAGACTCTTGCACTAGCTTAACTAAACTGCTTTAAAACCCATGCAATCCTGCACCTGGACTGTGCCCTGTGTTGAGGAGGAGTCTTGCTCAATTGGGGGAGGCAGGGTGAAGCTTAAGCCATTAGTGGATGCACAATACTGAGAGAACCTCTGAAGTGGAGAATGCTGTGATGGGGTATAATACTGCTGCCTATCTCTGTCGATGTGCTGATTTGCAGTTCCTGGAAAATAGGAGCGTGTAAGAAAGTCATGATCGTGGACGTTACCATCCCCTTTGAACTGGCGCCAAACCTTCACCGACGCCCGGGCTCGCAAGCGGGAGAACTACGTCCTGCTGGCCGACATCCTGAGAGGCCGCGGCTATGACGTGACATTTGATGCGCTCATCATGGGAACGCTCGGAGCCTGGGACCCCAGCAACGAGAGCGTCCTGTGTGCCTGCCGCGTCTCCTGCCACTACGCCCAGCTGATGTGCTGCCTCATGGTGTCCGACACCATCTGTTGGTCCCGTGACATCTACGTGGAACACATCACGGGCCACCGCCAGTACAGCAACCCCACCAGATGAACCGCCGCTGGACCAGACCCAGGGGGGACCGCCTGAACCCCCCCTCTGCACCAGATGGACCTTCACTTCAAGAGGATTCCTCAACAGCAGACGACCCTGCTCCACCCGAAGAGGACCCCCGCGATGAGACTTTATTTGGACTGAGACACTTTTTTTTTTTTTCTTCGGACCACTTCTTCCACCATAGCGGACCATTGTACGGGTTTGTGTGCATCTATCTCCTTTTTCTCCCAGTGTCGCGAACCCCCTCCTTCCCCTTCCCCCGGGCTTAGTTGGCTAACATTGCATCTCCTGTAACCTAGTTGCATTCCCCCTCCTTACCCCCATCCTTCTATTGTTAGTCCCTCACTTGGGCACTAGTATTTCCCTACCGGCTTTGTCAGCTTTTTTTGGATTCACATTTCTAAGTATTTACTAATAAAAGTACTAAAAGACTGATCTCATAATCTACAACTTAACTAAGGCATGTTCTACAGTGTAGGTGCACAGTATAGTGTGCATACACATGCAGAGGGCACGAGAACTGTGCATGTAGGCTAGTAGAGTTTCAAAAAGCTGAATGCAGATTCACAGTAATCTTTTTTTTTATGGCTTTTCTAAGCCCAGTTCAGGAGCAAACAGAACTCATGTCTGCTAGGGCTATGCGAAATGGCACTGTTTCATTTCGACTTGCGTTCCCAGGTTTCGACAGAACAGTGTTCCATTTCGCATTTTGTTTCGATTTGAAACTGCCGATCTGTTTCATTTGGTCAAAACAGTGATGCTGTTTTGATGTTTCGCTCATAGGCTATAATGGGGAAGCTGAAAACGGCCTCTCTCATCCAGCAGGCAGATCAGGGCCCAACCCTGGGAGGGCTGCGGGGGCTATACCAGTCCTCCTGGGGTTGCAGGTTCCCATCTGCCTGCCAGATGGGGCAGGGATGGTGCCTGGGACTGGGGAGCTGGGGAAGGGAACTAAGCCCCATCACTCGGTTCCCCTCCCCAGTGCTGGGATCAATCGGGGAAGGCAACTGGGGCTGAGCTGAGCATGACCATCGGGCTGGGGAAGGGAACTCAGCCCAGTCGCTGCACTGGGGAGAACTGAGCGATCAGGCTCAGTTCCCTTCTCCAGCTTGATTGGCAGCGCTGGGGAGGGGAACTGAGCCGGGGCTCAGGTCCCTTCCCCTGCGCTGTAATTGGCAACTGTGCAGGAAGGAGACAGGCTTTTCTGGCTTCTGTCTGTGACGGCCCAAGGGCACGGCTGGCTGGAGCAAATGAGCACTGGCAGAGGCTTTCATGCCACCCTGCGAGGGGCACTTGGGATTCCAGAAGACGGTGAACTAAGGTGATTTGCTATGGGATTTGGAACAGAAGTTTGATTTATACTGCTCTAACCTAAACTGATTAAGTCTAATGCTACATCCAGTTTTGGACCAGGTTCTGCCATTTAAAACCATTCTACATGTGCTGAACTTCCTTTCTGTTCCAGGTTTAGACTGTTCTTTTGTTTTACTGATCACCTTTACTGGTTTATGTGTAATGTCTGTGCCCAGCCATAATGTTTCAGTTAGGCAAAAGTGGGGCCCTTACCTGTTGCTGCATTGAGACTTGTACGCTCCTTTTATTGCTTCCTAAATAAAATGAAACTGTCAGTCCTAATCAGACACCCTGCACAGTGTATCCTGACAAGCAAGGAGTCAGTTTAGCAGAACTCATTCGCAGTGTCGTCTTGTCTGGGATTTTGGCTGATGTTTTATTACACTGAGCTGTAACATTGGGCTTATCTGATCCTTTCTGGTTGAGATTTATAGTTGGCAAAGTAGAGCCAGGTTGTAAATTGAGCCAGGAACACAAAGATGTCTGTGTTCTGCACTTCCTTTTTGTAGGATGCGAGAGAGGCAACGACTCTGGGGCTGAGACGGAGCTGGGGAAAATATTGGAGGAGATGACTGATTACATGTATTAATTTTCCTTTTGAGATTAATCTGCCACAGTCTGGATCCAGTGGTTCTGCAGGATGTAGGTTGCCAGTCCCTTACGTATGGTATCAGCTCCCCCCATCTATAGGCAGTCTTCCTCTACTTGCGGTGATTCGCACTTGTGGTGCTCTGCCATTTACACCCATGTTATTACTTACGGTGCTGGATCCTCACGCTTACGGCATGACAAGGAAATTTATCGTGAGAAAAAGAGGGCAGCAAAATGGACATCCCTGGATCAGTTTTCTCAAAAAGCCATCAAGTGGCCCTAAGTCTCCCCAAAATCTCCCCAAAGAAGCCCTTCTGAATTCCATGCCCCTGATGGTGTTACTTCACCTTCTGATTAAATACAGTTTTATGTGATTCATTATTGTATTGTCCTGGTTAATCCACTTAGGTACAGTACACTTCAGAAAGCTTTGTACTGTACATGTATATCATTTATAGTTGATTTAAATATGGTGTTTATGGTCATTTCTATAAAAGCTGGGCATCAGGCCCTTGGTCAGGAATGTAACCCCCTATTATAGCATTGTTTCTATGGGAAGATCACATTCGATTTGCGTCATTTCAATTTACAGCACCTTTTCCAGGGACGTAACCCGCCGTAAGCGTGAGGACTGCCTGTATATTTAAAAAAAAAAAAAAAAAAAAGACATGGCTAATACAGTGTGTCTGGTTGTGGGGACAAAGCGTCCTAGAGAGAAGAACACTAGAGTTGGACCCGCTTCTGTTTCTGACTCACTGCTCTGTGGGTTGCCTTTTGGGAAACTCAGTTCACCTCCCTGAGCCACAGCTTCCCCAGCCTCGGCATGGATCTTGTGATACTGCCTACCTTCAGCAAAAAGCCTTTAGAGAGCTTAGAGATGAAAAGCTGTATGGTGGTGATAGGGTGACACAGGGTGGTTACTGCCCTAATATCCCAACCTAAGATTTCCAGATCTAAAAGCAACTTAAAGACCAGGTTCACCAGACTGAAGGCAGATTTTTCATTCTGTATATCTTCCACTTGAGAGTAACAAAGATGCGCTGTGTCTTCAGCCTGAGTTGCAGATGCATGTACACCTGCACAGGCATATATGTGTGTGACTAAAGCATTTTTTTAAAAAGCCTGTTTATGCACTGCATAAAATACTTTAATGACATGTAGTTACTCACCCTTGAATGATGCAAAGTCAATCTGTGCAGTATGTACTATGTGAATTTGCAGCAGCTGGTTGCTGATTTTTGTTCTTTTTCTTCTGTCTTAATTTGTTATTTTGCCAGGTTGACACCTCATTATTTTATGAAGTATGGTTTTAATTTACATAGGAGTATGCGTTTGACTATGTGAAGCTCCAAATCTAACTTCCCTGAAATCTGGTGAATTTATGATAGAGCAGACCTGTGTGTGTGTGTGTGTGTTTTGCTAAATGTGACCTTTCTTTTAAAAAGAGTTAAATTACTGAGTGTGCATAATGGCTAGTGTCTCCTTTTTTTTTCCTTGTTTTTGTATCTAACAAAACTAAGCCAGATGATGGGTTCCTCTTTCCCCTTTCCCTTGACATCAGCTTTCTGTTTGCTTCTATTATAGGCCCCAGTCTCTGTGACTTTTTAAATTTTGATAAATAAGTACATCTATTTCCAACTTAATTTTAGCTTCGAGGGTAGCAAGTTTAATCATCCTCATCTTGTCTGTGTGTGTTCATACATTAACTTTTTGAGTCTTCCTGTAGTACTGATGTTGTATTTTCTAGAAATGCTTGGTGTCCAGCAACTATGCGATTGTGACAAAGAACCAACAGCTTTTCTAGTTGGGTATAAAAACCACAACAAGAGTCAAATATGGCAAACTTCTAGGCTTTTGAGACTATTTAATCTGTCACTGACTGAATGCTGAAATGAACTGTAGTAACTTTTTTTAAACACTTGGATTTCCTTAATGGGTGCTTTGTACAATAATTCATTCTGGCATACTTCTAATCTGTTTGCATGCCTGTATTACCTATATAAGCTTGATATCCAGTCATTCGGAGGGGGAATGAATAGTGATTTTTGTCTCCTTACATCTTTACTTTCTTTAAACCATAGAAGCCAAAAGGTTTTGGACTGCTGAGTCCTGCATTTTTGTGCAGGAGTTGGACTAGATGAGCCATAAGACCCCTGGAAATCTTGTGACTCTAGGATGCTGTATGTGTTTGTAGTGGAGGCTACCCCATGTGGGACCAAGAGGCTGTCTTTCCAGAGCGTGGAAAGACAGACTGCTTAAACACAAGACATCTGTAGGGGACTTGCACCTCCCTGGGTCAGTGGTCTTGTGCCCTTGCTGTGTATGACTGCTGTATAGTGGTGAACCATGGCTCAGGTGGGTTGGTTGTGGGCATCTCTGATATGCCTATGCATTCAAGTTCAGGTCTGTCCCTTACCTGCAAAGCTAGTTTGAAGCAACAGAAGGTTGAAAATCTAATGAAACAGTAGGGCAAATGTTCAGATCTGTTCTCTTCTGCTTGGGGTACCCCTTTGAGATGTTATGGAAGTTCTTCTGGTCCTTCCCTGGCAGTGAATACATTTAGATAGGCTTCTCACCACTGATGGAAGGCCCTGCTGTCTCCCTGCCCTTGGTGTTAAGGAGCCAACATGGATGTGTCTTGGGATACTCAACTACAGCAGAATCCCAGTCCCAAGTCAACTCCTGCCCCTATTCTCTCACTTGAAGTGTGGTGGTTGTGATGAAACATTTACTACATGAGAAGAATACAGGAGGGCCTCATAGCAACAGCTGTCCTCTGGAAGGAACAGTCCAAAGGATTTAAGAAGGATAAGAGTTTTTAAAAAATGTCCTATTCTGATTCTTTCCAATTCCAAAGAAACCTGCCTCCTCTCATGCAGCAGGAATACCTTTTACTTGCTGCTCTCAACTAGTGCTGTTGTCTGTCGACTCAAATTGTCATCTTGAATAAGTGTTTAGCTAAGAGGGAAATTACTTGATTTTTTTGGACCTTTTTTCTTCCTTTTGAGTCTTAAAGTAGTTGCTGTGGTGGATAATTAACAGCGTCTCACTTCAACTTAATGTTCTCTTTTGCATGCACATACGCTTTAAAAAACAAAGTAATATAGGTCCGTGAGGCCTTTTTGAGATGCTTTCAAAATGGCTTTATAGATCAGTGTGCTCAAGGTTCCCTTGCTGGGAAGAGAGGGAGATATCATTTTTGTAATTTCAGTAATTCTGCCTCCAAGATGTAATGGTGTCTAGTAACATGGCATACGATGAAACATTTATTGTAATAATATTCAAGATGAGGGGAAATGAAGTTGTAATCTCCAGCATTGCTTCTGATAAACTCAGCAGTGACTTAAAGTGGTGTCTGAGAATAACGTAGATCATTTTTTATTACAGACTTGTTTGTCAGTATATTTCTAGTTATGGTTCTGTTGTGCATAGATCACTTCAGGTATTATTTTTCTTAATTACTGCAAAGACTGATAAACCAGTTGCAAAAGCAGAAACCTGTTACAGGCAAGTAATAGTTCAGGATAAGAATTTTCCCAACTGCTAGTGGAGTTTCCTATTCAGCTCCTGTTTGTTTTTTTTGCAGGAGTGATGTGCTTAGCTGAATCTAGATCATAAAGGAAGAAGGAGCATTGCATCTTCCTGTCCTTCACCCAGTTGGCTTCAATTCCCTATTAGGGTTAAAATAAACTTTTTGCGTTCAACACCATGTCTCTTTGGGCATCTGTTTTTTGTTTTGTTTTGTTTTTTTTAATGCTTACTGATCAGTAGCTCAGACTTTCACTTCTACGTGTTAGTCAACTTTTGTATTAGCGAGCTTTCTTTCTCAACTCTGTGTAACTACTGCGCAGAGGCTGGAACAACCTTGGGATCCAACATGCATCAAAGGTGCAACTGATGTCTCACCTGATTTGAATCTGAACTTCCCTATAGCTTAGCGTCTTGTACATTGATAACTATCCAAAATTGCCAAATTATATATGGTTGTACAATGTGCCTGTAAATAGTTGGTCAAGAACAAGTGTAATAATGCTGCCTCTATAACTGACTGTAACCTCACTTTCTTAATATTAGGTAGACGGGGCTACTCATCAGAGGCTACGGATAGGCGTGGAGGGGTTGGCTAGCATTGGATATATCTGAGAACCAAAATGAGCCAAAGTTTTTAGTTTTGCCAATATTTGCAATAAGTGTTTTTCAGTAGTGGTTCAGTGGCATGTCCCAGCAATTGGTAAACTTTTCTCATGAAGACAAGCTTTCTGGAATAAGGAGCTAGGAGTGTTATTATAAGAAGCACTTCTCAAGTCCACTTGTCAGAAAAATAACTGTGCAGATACCTTTGGGCAGTTCAGTTCATTGTCTTGTTTCAATTTTTATACTTGCTTCAAGCGTTTATAGTGTTCTCACCAATACAGTACTTGCAAACCAAACAAATTCAGGTTCTTAGCAATATTGAAAAGACTAGGAAGTTTGGCTTCTTCGGTGATGTAACAATTTTATTGTTGCCCTTGTGAGCGCGCACATCCTGACTTTAGGTCAGCGGTCCTCAGCTATTTTTAGACTCAAGGGACCCTGTTTAGAGTCAAGGCACCCTGTGAAAAATGTTTGCTTTTGGCTTTCACTACTACTCTTTTGGCAATGGACAAATAATGTGTTTCTTCTGTTTTGGAGAACTTGGAAAAACCATGACCGGTCAGAAATGATTTTGACACTGTGGGTTCCTCTTTGAAATCTGTGAATCGTGTGGATATTAGTACACACAATAGCACAAATCTTGTGTAGCCCCCTGGCTGAGAATCACTGAGCTGGCTTCTCTTGCATGTAGAAATGCCAACTAACTCTAGATTGCAGAATCACTTATTTTCTGTGAAGTGTAACCCAGAAAGGACACAGCTTGATCTTTTGGGCTGCAGGATTAGATTTCTTTGGAAAAGAGAAATAAGTCCTTTTTCCTTGAGCTCAGCAAGCCTGCTATACAATAATTGATGGACTCTCCAAAACCCGCAACATCTGTATTACGGTTCGTCTGACTAGAACCGTAAATATTTGAGCGATGCACTGCAGTCCGGTGAAATAGTAATTTAAATTTTATGAATCTACTCATCTTACATTTGCCAAGTGCTATGTTTTCTTTCACAATTGTATGCTAGCAGTAAGGGGAACAGAAGACTAAAGACTTAAGCAAAAAGAGGAGAACAGGATCTCCTGAAATTAGTGTGGAAATTAGTGCAGGGGTGGGGGACTAGTATTAGATAGAGGCAAAAATAATATGCTCATATAATGAAATACCTTTATAATACATACCAGGATGTTTTGGGCAACCTTAATGGGTGGTGCCAGTAGCACCACTTAAATGAAGGAAGTTAGGGGTGTTCAGCACTAAATGGGATTTATCCAGTAATATACACAGCACTAAACTGGATTTAACAGTCAAACTTTCTTCTCTTTAATATCACATTATTCTTTCAGAACGTACTATAACTACAGGACCTTGAGAAATTACTTAAGGCCTTTAAGGTGTAATCATTATTGATATATTTGAGTAAAGCAGCAGCAATATCTGAAACTGGACAAGCTTGACGCATGGGAATGCTGTTGAAAGAGAAGTGTGTTTTAGTTTAATTTCTTACAGTTGTTGTGTGGTCTCAGGTGATTTAAAGCTTATACTTTGATTTATTGCAGGATCAATCTCCACTGATTCTGTGACTTGTTAAAATTCCTGGTAGAATCCTGTTCGTCGTCTTGCTCCGTTAGTAACAGACAGCGACAGCTTTTCTTTCAGATGTGACTGCTAATTTTGGGGGCCCATACTTTTTCTTAGAGGGACACCCTGAGAAATGCAGTATTTGATCTGTAGAGGTGCTGAGTATTTTGCTCCTTTGTGCACTTCACTTACCAGGTACTCAATGTCTTTAAACATGAAATCCTTAGGTGTCTGACTTTGGACGTCCAAAATAGAGACCAGTCGTGGTAGGTTGGATCTTTCCTTCTGCTGTATTTCTCTGTCTGTAGACTTGATATTACTATGGTTATAAGACAAATTAATTACACTGTAAAACTTGTACAGTGCTTCCTTAGATGTATAAAAATCTTTTATGCGGCCTGAGAAATAACCATACTTACCAACCTCACTGGGGTGTCATGAGGCTTAATTAGAAATGTAAAGTGCTTCTTGGATCTTGGATAAAAGACTAAATGTATCTGAAGAATATTAAAATAATAAAGTAAAAAAAAAAAAAGAAAATCCAGTGCATATGGAGTTTATGAAGTCTCTTGGTTCCAGCCTGTTTGTGATATGTCTGCCTGGCATCCTACAGGGAAGGGAATTGTAGGAGAAACTTATGGAGGACTCTGAAGATGTCTGCTAATAAAGATTTAAAGGAGGGTAATTTAATTTATGACAATCAACATGGATTTATGAAAAATAAAGGTGCTTTGACAACAGATTACAACTTTGATTTATTGTTGTGATTGTGCATTACCTCAGTACTGTCTTCTGTAAGTCATTTGTTGGGTTAATATCTGCCATTTTTTTTTTTTTAATTTTTAAAAACTAGAAGCATAAGTCAAGGTGGCAGGCAATAAATAAATTAAACTAGTTTACTGACAGGTCTCAGGAGATAGTATTTGTCAAGGGTTTTGATTGGATTATGCATCTCTGGCAGTTGGGATCCCAAGTTTGGTCTCCCATCCAAATTTTAGCTAGACCCAGAGACACTTGGCTTCCAAGATCAGGTGCATTCAGTTCAGCATAGCCACCCTCATGGGAAGGATGGAAATATGCCTTTTATAGCATGAGTTTTGTGTGTAGCTTCTCCAATTACTTGTTTAATGGATGGCATAATCTGTAAATTCTGGAAGCGAGTTCCTTGTTAAAACAGATTAAAAGAATAAAAGTCTGGATACAAGGCAGGATAGAGATGTACCTTATAGAGCATAGGAAGGTAGGACTGTACTTGTTTGCAAGTCTTAATTTCCCAGTGCAAGACACTGCATTTGTCCTTGTTAATTCTCAACTGGCTGATTGCAGACCATTCCTCCAGTCTGTCCAGGTCCTTCTGGATCCCAGCCCTGCCCTCCAGTGTCTGCAGTTCCACCCAACTTGGTGCCATCCACAAAATTTGCTAAATGTGCACTCGATCCCATCATCCAAATCATTTAATGAAGATGTCGAACAATAACAGGCCCAGGACAAAATGCTGGGGAGCCTCACTTGATACTTCCTCCCAACTAGACATTGAGCCATTGATGATTACTAGCTGAATATGATGATCCAACCTGTTATGTATGTATCTTACAGTATTATTACCTAGTCTGTATTTCCTTAGCGCATTAATGACAGTGTCATGGGAGACCCTTAAAAGCCTTCCTCATGTCAAGGTACATCACATCCTCTGACCTCCCCCAATCTGCAGAGACTGCCACCTTTTTATCACAGAAGGAAATCAGATGGTTCAGGCATGACCTGCTCTTGGGGAGTCCCTGCTGCCTGTTCCTGACCACCTTGTCCTTTAGGTGCTTCACAGTGGATTTCTTGAGGACCTGGTTCATAATCTCTTCAGATGTTGAGGTCAGGTTGCTTGGTCTGTAATTTCCCCAGGTCATCTTTCTTCTGTTTCTGAAAGATATGTTCTATATTTGCCTGTTTGCAATAATCCAGGACCTCAACTTTATCTCTGTGACTTACACTACTAATAAGGTATCCTTTAAATAGGATTAATGGACTTTTAGAATAATTTTCCTAACCTGTGGGGGAATCTGTCACTATATCAGCAGATCCACAGCTCCAGATCCCTTGTCCTTCGGACGTGCTGGTCCTCATCTGCTTCTGCATAGTGGGGAAGTCGGTCTGTGACAGTAGCTTGGGATCAGCATACAAAGGAAACAAGAGGTGTGGGTTTATGACTGATATAACTTATTCCCTGTGCTCAGGTGGGAAAGAGGACTCCAATCTAGTTGTAATGCTGCATATTTACTTATTGCCTTGTTTAGAGTAGTTTTGTACCTTTCCTGTTGAAAATCAAAGTGCTATATTTGTTGCTAAAAGACTTCTTCCTGAAGACAATCAAAGATTAAACCCGGTTAATGCTAAGAGCATAGTTTCAAGTGCTGTATAATTAGAATAGCCTTCAAGTGCCTCTAGTAGGAGGCTGAAAAAGAACTTGTATTTCAGGTATTTATCCCAACTACATAGTTGGTTCAATAAGATATATCAACCAAAAAAATCCTTGCCTCTTGTATTTCAGGAAAGACAAGGCTGCGTGGGCTTTGAAGGCACACTTTTTTGACTAGAATACTTGGTTGCTGCCCTGCAGTTTTGTCTCGTTTTGGATAGATAAGTGAACTCTGAGATAAGCTATAACATTGTGAGAGACAACGGAGGAGACGCGTTTAGAATATGTGACGGTGCTGTCAAGAAAGCTCTCAATTATGGATGAGATCTTGGCAGCCGTGGGTGAGCTGGTTTACAGGTGATACACTACTGTCTCCTGACAAAAGTGGCTTTTGATAGAGCTTCACCTTGCCTGCCCCTAGCTCCCCATGCTAACTTTCATTGCTTTGTTAAAACAGCCACAGAGAATCCATCATTGTCTAGAGACTTAATGCCTGCTCAGTCTGGTTTTGTTTCAGTAGAGTCCTGTAGTTTTGCCACCGCTGGAGATCTTGCTTGTTTAGACAATAGAGAAGGATTCTCATGTTAGCTATAGTAACTTTTGAGGACGTGTGGCCTTGGAAGGTGAAACGCTTCTTGTCATGGATTTGGGGAGAGCTCACCTGCACCACAGTAGTATTGAATTAAGTGTAGGAACCCAGACACATGGGATTTCACACTTCTGGGGCAGTCTGCCCTGACACTTGGAAGGCAAGCTGACTCTCCTGACCTGGACCACGTTTCCCTAAATGGATTAGATGTCCAGGGCTTAGTTGTACTTCAAAGGCACTACTGTATAGCTGGGACTGGAGTGTTAGACCAGCAGTAGAACTGGCTGAGTTTGGGTTTTTTTGTGTTGTTTTTGTTGGATTTCATTACACTTTCTGGCGCTTACTTTTTTTTTTAAGGGGTTTTTAAATTGGAGAGACCATTCATATTTTACCGTCAAAAATCTTTTTAGTTTTTTCAAACAAGCATATGCTTTCTACCTTTTTCAGAGAAGATGGCGACTTAAGATTTTCAGAACTAGCTGTCTCTAGTCAGTGCTTTGGGATCCTAAACCCCAGTTATTACTATGATGCAAACATATTTTTTCTTTATTTTTCCTTGTTGCTAAGTGATGGGGAAGAATAGGGCTTTTTGCAACTTTTTTTTTTTCCTCTAACGCTTTCCAGAAAGGTACCTGGAAACTCTGAATGCTTTAAAATGGAACAGATTTTCATTTTGATCTAGCAAACATCTTTTTTCAAGTTTCTAAATGTTGCACAAAACTATGAATTTTCTTTTTGTGGAAGCCCTTCTATCTCCTTCCCACAAATTTTTAACCTGGGTTGCCCAGCAAGAGCTAATGTCATACAGCAAGGTCAGCAACCTATAGCCCACAGGCTGGATTTGGCTCATGGAGCAGTTTTATTCTGGTCAGTGGGTATGGGATTTTGGCAGCAGTTGCTTTCCCCTGCTGTGGTGAGAAGACACATGGGTTGGGGGCACTCTCTTCATGCTGCCCTGGGGGAAAAGTGGTGGTGGCTGGGTCCTAGCAGCTAGCTTCTGATTCATTTGGGTTGGGGCACTCCAGCCCACAGTCTAAAAAGCTTGCCAAGTGCTGCCTTACTAAACAAGGTGTGCCATGTGCCACAAACTTGAAGTGAGCTATCCCAAGATAACCAGCTTTATTTTACTGCAAAGAACCTCAGAGGTCAGCTCTGTCCCTGCAACACTAGTGAGATGCAACTGTCTGGTCTTCCCCGGTGTGTGCACACTCAGTGATAACTCAGTCTCTGATGTCGAAGGCAGGTCCCGGAGCTCAGAGGGGAGTGGGTGCAGGTCATTCATTCTTCCCACCAACCTGATCCCTGAGATGAACACAGCTTCAGGGCAGGCATCAGACCTGGGGAGTATCTGCACCTGTGCTTACAAAGGTTAAATGCCTGGAGTTTGGGGACATGGCAGACCATTAGAAAAGATGGAGTAGCTGCGGGGTGGGCTGGGAGGGAGGTGATGGCTATGTCTGCATGGCTGAGGGGCAGAGGAAGGCACAGCTATCCTCAGTAGAATTAATGCATTCCTTCCTGCTTCAACCCTATTAACTTTGAAATAAGCACAGGCATTTCTAATGAGTGTCTGTTAGCATTTAGCTGCTGTTTTTCCAACAGTCGTAGCAGGAGAGAACACATCTTTCCTTAGTTTAGGTAAGCTCTAGTAGTCCTGGGTGACTTGCTTGACATTTCATTAGCTCTTTGATTTGCTTTTGACATCTCTTAGAAGAGAGTGGTTCATTATCATGCAAATGAAAGTGGCTGTTCTCCTGTTCTGGAACAAAACTAAGGCAAATCATATTTCAGAAAGTTTGCAAGTAAGTACATACAGTAATTAAATCCATGCTAAAAGCAAGCTAATGGAGTCTTGTACCCCTGAGCTGTAGAGAATGGGGACATCTTAGCTGGTTTACTAAAAACTAAGGGGTTGTACTGTTATAACCTGATTGACGTTGGATCATTTTACACTTGGACATAGTAACAATACTGTTGCATAACATTATTTGCAATTTATCAACTGACGCCAGATTTTTCAGCTATGGGTGTTGGCAGTCCCCACTGTTTGCTCCCCCTGTTCTCCCTTCCCCAGTCCCAGTATATAAATAACCATGAGTACTACAAATGTTACTACTTTTCTTTCTGAATTAAAGTGGAGATTCTCACATAATTCCCTGATTCCTGGATCTGGGGCTACTGTGAGAAACACTTGAAATACCAGGAGATTTGCCATAAAGTCAAGTTGACAGCTGTGCATTACCCCTGTCTAATGCAGACAAGGGGGCAAGCCTTTGTACGGTGGGTTGTTAGCTGTTGGAGCACTGTTGTTGCTTGGCTGTTCATATATGTAGGCTTGCACTGGTACAGCAATGCCAGTAGCTAAGATTGCAGCAAACAAACGCCTTGGAGACTCACAGCAACAAATAAGTAATTAAACCTTTCTGTAGTGTTCTAGCCGTATTGGAGACAAAACTGCTGATTGTAGTTCCTACTCCATCTTTTTTTTTTTTTTTTTTTTTCCAAGCCATGGGTTGGTGAATTGTGGCTCTCAGAGCTTTTTGGCTCCTGCAACTTTCAGCTGTGGAATGCTGTCCCTGCGCCATGCTGCGGTTTGTGCCATGCCATCACGTGGAGTGGCAGGGAGGAATGGCAGCTGGGTACGAATACCTAGGGTGACCATAACAATTTTAGGGAAATCCAGGATGGGGTAAGGCACTGACACCCTCCATCCCAGATTTCATGTGTGCACATATATGCACACACCACTCCTTCCTCCCTGACCCTGTGGCTCCTGGGGCAGGGCACGACAGCGCAGAGGCCCATGGATGGACTCCACCCTGCATGCGCAGATGCTGGACCGGGCTGGAAATGGGCCCTGGCGCAGCTCGAAGTGCTGCACAGCTTTCCCAACATGGGTGCCCAGCAGCGGGGTGGGCAGGAAGGGGAGGGACAGACCACTGCTCCCCTCAGGGTAGGGGTCCAAGCTTTACACCCCCACCCTCACTTGGGCTCCAGGTGGTGGCTGTTCCCTCGTCCCAGCTCTGCTGGGCTGGGAGCCAGGAGTCCTGTGTCCAGCAGAGTCAATCAGGAGCCGAGCATAGGTTCGTCGCAGGTAGATCCTTCCTGACATACGTTTATAGTCTTTTATGACCAGGTCACACGCTGTCTTGACACTGGAGTGGAGGCTGATGTCATTTACCTGGATTTTAGGAAGGCCTTTGACACAGTGTCGCATCCTATTCTCTGCACAGTCAGGGGGGTGGCAAACTGGCTCAGGGACTGCACCCAGATAGTGGTGGTAGATGGGTTGTTCTTGGCCTGGAAGGAGGTGGGCAGTGGGGTCCCGCAGGGTTCAGTCCTTGGGCTGGGATTGTTCAATATCTTCATCAGTGATTTGGACGAGGGTGTGTTGAGCACCCTCTCCAAGTTTGCAGATGATACCAAATTGTGGGGCAAAGTTTAATACACCAGAGGGCAGGAAGCCTTTTACAGGCCGACCTGGACAGGTTGGATCAATGGGCGGAACGACATAGGATGCAATTCAACAAAGATAAATGTAAGGTACTCCACCTAGGGCGGAGGAATCCCCAGCACACCCATACGTTGGGGGATGACCTCCTCAGCAGCTCAGAGGCTGAGAGAGGTCTTGGAGTCATAGTTGACTCCAAGATGAACATGAGCCGCCAGTGCAACGAGGCCATCAACAAAGCCAGTTGCACCTTGTCATGTATTAGCAGATGCATGACCAACAGATGGAGGGAGGTGATGCTCCCACTCTATGCGGCATTGGTCAGGCCATAGTTGGAGTACCGTGTTCGGGTTTGGGTGCCGCACTTCAAGAGGGACATGGAGGATCTGGAAAGGGTTCAGAGGAGGGCCACTCATATGATTAGTGGTCTCTGTGAAAGACCCTATGAGGAAAGGTTGAGAGATCTGGCCTCTTCAGCCTATACAAAAGATAGCTGAGGGGTGACCTTGTGGCTGCCTATTAATTTGTCAGGGGAGGACAGCAGGGAATTGGGGATGCGCTGTTTTCCAGAGCACCCCAGGGAGTAACTAGGAATAATGGGTGCAAACTAGTGGAGAGTAGATTTAGGATAGACATTAGGAAGACTTTTTTTTTTTTTTTTTACAGTAAGGGTGGCCAGAGTCTGGCACCAAGAGAGGTGGTGCTGTCACCTAACTTGGAGGTCTTCAAGAGGAGGCTTGACAATCACCTGGCTGGGGTCATCTGACCTTGGTCCTCTTTCCTTCCAGGGGAAGGGGTCGGACACGATGATCCATTGGGTCCCTTCCAACTCTATAATCTATGAATCTGGGACCGCCCTGGCCAATCTGGGATGTACCGTCACCCTACTAATACCTGTCCATCTCCCGCCTGAGAGGTGGTTTCAGCTCCCGTCCCTCTACCTCGCACTCCTTGAAAAATATTGCCAACCCTTTTTAAACAGTGAACTAAGTGAAGCAGTAAAAAAAAATTATTTTTTTATTTTTATTTTTTTGTTATTTCTTCATGATTCTTCCCCCTTCTTTCAATTTAGTGTATAGACCTAGAATTTCTAACTCTAAAAACTGGTTTGTAATTCAAGCCTTTAAAATTTTTCATAGTATTTGTAGGAGGAAGGAAAGGAACTGCAGTTCTCCATTGCTGTCATGCTGTAATAGGTATCCTTACAACAGTGGTCCTCTGCTTGCAGAGCTGGTAGGTAAAACTGGCTGTAGAAAATATTGCAGAGGGAGTGGTAGGGGCGGGAAACATTGAGACTGGTCATCAAATTGCGGCAGCATGCTGGTCACTAACTTTCTGGAAAGTCCCTTGGTTTTGCTTTTACTCAGTGTTTGCTTAAACTTCAAAGATGTGGCGTGCTGCTTCACAAAACTCAGTGGTGGAAACAAGTACTGTGGCTTTAAAGAAATAGTGTAAGCACCAATCTCAGCCAGACCCAGAACTTTTGCTTCTGAGGGCAGGGAATTTTAGCGTGGCCTTCTCAGACTTGTTCTGCGTTTCTCAATTCGTTCCTGTTGAAGTAGATGGATAGATAGGAACTTGAGTAGGAGCACAGTTAGGCCAATAGTGATTGCCTATTACTTTTTACCTTTTGAAGATGATTGATAAAAATGATTTCTCAACTTTTTAACAAATGTAATAGTAATATTTTGTTTTTTTTTTTTGCTCTTGCAGCTGCCAGAGAGATAAATTAGTATATAGAGTGGACTGTAGTAAGGAGAGATCCTGTGGGTTTAGCTGTAGTAAAAACTTCAGCACTCTGAATCAAACTCCTTTGCTTTATTTCTGTCTTGTAGATAAACTTCACTTGTGTGTGGTTCTGCCAGCATGTTTTAACCCTGACCTTCCTTTTGAGAGGTTGAGGATGGCCTTTCTTGAGAGGTAGCAAAAGCAGTTTGGTCTCCATGGCCCAAGCAGTTCTCGGCCTCACTGGCACATCCACCAGTCTGGGGAAAGCAGGGTGTATTTTGGGGGAAGTGGGGAGGGTGAATTCAGGACCTGAACCCCAGTATACGGAGGCCCATAGCATTTCATTAGATGAGATGTTACCTGCACTACAGGTAACCTTGCAGACTGGCTATTTATAAAAGGCAGGAGACAAGTTTACAGCTTGACCTTAAAAACAGTTATCCCACGGTCTACCTGGCTACCATGACAGTACAACATGGACGATACATACCTGTACCGGCTGTGGGGAGGAGGGTGACATGCAGATTGGCATTGGGTCTTCCTGAACTTGCTGAGTTCTTCAGATTTCCTTCCAGCCTGTATTTATAGGTTGCTTGCACTAAATGTTCTCCGATTTGTAGTTTTATTTAAAATTCTTTGTTTCACTGAAACCTCAAACTGGACTGAACTGGATCTCTTTTGGACTTGGAAGGTGTCCAGTTAGATGGGATGTATGTCCTTGAGACAAACGAAAGAGAGGGTTTCTTATCTCCGTTCCTTCACCATTGTGAAATGCTGTTCAGCACTGTCCTGTCATTCTTCTGTGCCTCTTTAGTTTATGGCCTTCACTGACCAGTGTTTTTACAATTTATCTAAGCTTTGTTTTTACAATTTATCTAAGAACCTTAACAAAAAGATATCTATTGTAGCAAAACGGCATCTAATACATTTGGTTACACTAATTACTATTATGAACATGGCAAGATAAAGCTATGATATGCTATGTTTGGATTATTTAATGTTTGGTCTTCCCTTTTATAATGTCTCCTTTCAGACACTGTGCTCTGTCTGTTTAATTGGATCTCATTACTGGTTTAGCTGGACATGCCAATTGTTTCCTTTACTTCACTGACCAAACTGATTGCCACATCTGCAAAGGTTCATTGTATGGTCATCCAGAAAAATTGTGGGGCCTTCTGCTTAGCCACACTTCTGCAGCTTGGCCTAATCCCCTTGAAAGCAGCCAAGGCTGGGAACAGGAAACAGCTTCTGATCTAATCCAGTGAGCAGACTGGATTTCAAGTGGGGATGCACAAATGAGTTTTCATGACTCTAGAGCAGTGGCAAGAGGCATAAGTGTAGTTTTGAGATGAGTCTCCGTGGAATAAACAGAAAAATGATGTTGAGGTTGAGCACTTAAATGATAGAAGTAGCAGAGCTCTGGGTCCATCTGCATCCTTATCTCTTTTCTCCTGCCTGTGATCTGCAGCATCTACTTGATCACGCCCATGTCTGCCCTTCTCTGTGTGGCTTGTCAGTAGCGTGCTACAGCACTACTGAGAGCGCAGACTTCCAAAGTTGGCACTAGTTGTATGGAAGTCGGCTGTTATCCTCCACGCAGCCAGTCCCTACATGGTTCACACCTTGCCTGTCATGTAAGTAACCAAGGAAGCAGCAGAGTTCATGTGTAAGGCTTCTTGGGTTCTGTTGTTGGCTTGGAGAGGAGGGCATAACGCAGTGGTTACAGACCGCACCGCTGTGCTCCAGTTGGTGCTGGAACATGCATGTACTGCATGAAGTGGTGACGTACGTGAGTCCAAAGGCTCACATTAAAAATGCAAATTTTTCCTTCCAGTTCTGCCTTTATGTAGCCTCGGGCAGTTTCTGGTACCTCATTAGCCAAGTTGCAGAGGACCTGCAAGTTGCATCCTGCGAAGCCTTTTATTTCTGGCTGCGTAGCTTACCAGGTGGGCAGGCTGGACAGCTGGCCTGGCTTGTGTTGGAAGTGGTGCTGCTGAAACTAGCAGGGCCTTGCTCAACCCTTTGGTTCTTTGAAGTGCTTTTCCAGCAGAAACTGGTCCACTGGAGGAAAAAAATGTATACCCTCTACTTTTTAGCAAAATTGGGATAAGGTTGCAAATTGTTCTTCAGGGAGGACTGAATGCGGGTGAGAAGCATGAGAGACTTAGAACTCTGTCTCCCCAGTTGCTTTCCTTGGCACCAAAAGGATGTTTGCAATGTTGGGGGTTTTTTTCCCCAAAAATTTTTCTCAAGTTCTTACTATAATATAAAGGGAAAGACTTGTAACAGACTGCTGATGTGGGCTCACCAGATTGGTCTGAGATACTTGCCCTGGGCTAGAAACAGTGTGGGTGAACTGAGCGAGCCCAAGGGTGGAGTGGGGGAGCCCTGCCCTGTGGAGGAGGAGAAGCCAGTCGAAAGAAGAGGTTTTCAGTCCCCTCATTCGCATGGAAGGGGGATGGCCAGGGTTGGGGGCCCGCCATCCTGAGCCCTGGTTGGGTGGTTTGCAAGCCAGGGAGGGACGGCTGGAGGGGATACAAGCAGCAGCTAAACTGGCGTGGGAGCTGCTTGCAGTGATTCCAGGGAACGATGCAGGAGGCCTAAGAAGAGCTGGGGTGAGCTGACCCAGCAGAGGGAGCAGAGACCCCTCTGAAGAGCCGCGAAGGCCCAGGGAGAAGAAGGCAGCGGCAGTCAGCCGTGCCTCCAGCCCTGCAGCAGAGAGGGAGCCGTGGCCAGGGCTTGGGGCAGAGAGCTGGTGCCCCAAGGCCGCATTGCAGTATGCTGGATGTGCCGGGCATCCTGGAGGCTGGGGGTGGCAGTCGGCCCCCCACTCCACTGTGGAGAAGAGGCAGCGGCCAGGAGCGCAGGCAGCATCCTTACCCGGAGCAGGGAGCTGGGCTGGTGAGTTGAGGAAACCCCTCACCTTCCCTGGGGAAGTGAACAGCAGCCGGCAAGGCACTGGGATCCTGAGGAGTGTATTTACTCAAATGCCTGCTTCTCTCATGTAGTCCTTGAGGAATACTAATAATATATATATTTTTTTTCATTTAAATGTTCCCTATGAACTTTGTGTAGGTTGCTATGTGATTCTAGATCCCAGTAAATGGGTCACGGTTTTTTGGTGCAGGGGCTGTCTTTTATTTCCTTCTGCAAAGAAGAAAACAAGGAGAGACTTCTGTAGATGATCTTGGTCTGCATTTGTTGGAAGCTGGATCCCACTTAGTAAACTGGAGGAGGTCTGGGTTGTGAGTGATGGCTATCATTGGAACTGCTACTGCATTAAATTAGGTGTGTTCAGCAAGTTTGCAGGGCATGAACTGTTGTGCTGCCTACTTCATACCAGTGGTCCCCCAGGGAGGTAGGATGGATAATGCAATAAAACATAATCTCATTTCTCAGCCTGACTAAGGTGCTCAGGGGCACTGTATAAACAATTGCAGTAAACTGCATAAATCAGTATTCTTAAATTTAAAACAATAAATGTTTATTAAAGTACTTCAGGGTAACTGCATTCTCTAGGTCACGTGTGCCTTGTGGTTAACAGCCCTGCCCTTGCAAAAAGTGTCACCAGCTCTTGAGTAATAGTCAGGACCCTGGCTGTCTATCTTGCTGAAAAACATAAACCCCATCTACCTAATGGGTGCTCTGTAGCATGCTCCTGTCTGACCTGCTGTGTGGTTGGGGCTGCTGTGGGCTCCACGAATGGTGCCTTTGCTTTGGAAGTTGGAAATTGGTGTTCATTTTTTTTTTTTTTTCCTCTGCCTTGTAGCTGTGACATCTATGGTACCCCAGTGCCAAAGGTTAAGAGATTAGTTCTGCAATCACTGAAGCGCTCAGCTGATCTGTAGGCTTAGTGTTGTGCAGGCAGCCCTTTGGGAGGGGGGTTTTGCTCGGCTCTTCCAGTGACCTCAATTGGGGATAGAAGACAAAAGTCTGTTACTTATGGGGGATGGAGAACATGGGAGCGAGGGAAGGTAATTGTTTCCCGTTCAGACCAGAGGCTGCCAAATGGCAATCTGTCAGACCACGCTGTGGGGATCTTGTTACGTGAACTGAGCAGCTTCAGCAAACTCATTTTACCTGACATAAAAGTAGACTTGAACTGTGGCGCTGCTGCCAGAGGTGAGGGCGGCTTTGCACCACCCTCCTCTTCAGGGATGCTTGCACTGCTTTGCAAATGCAGTCTAATGCGTGCCTTGATTTAAATTACACTTGACCCATTTCTACGTGTTCATGTATAATTCCATTGGCAGAGATTGCTGGAGGGGAAGGTCTGATGTACTGAAGTACTCGAGCTGCATGTGAAGATCCTTGCAACTAGCTTGGTGCATTTGTCTGTTTTTTGTTTTTTTTTTTATTCTGTTGATTTAAACATGTTTTTCAGTTAATGTGCCAAGGGAATTCTTTTAACTTTGTCATCAGCAGTAGGGAAATGTGAAGACATGGCTAGTAACTTCAGCCCTTGTTTGTGGCCTGGTCTTCCCCTTGCTGTGTGTTGAGTTTTTATTTTTTTTGTATAACTGTGGTTAAGAGGTTTTGAACTTTCTTTTTTCCTGCTGACGCAAATACAGATGTTTGTCCTGTGTGCGCATTATTGGTGGCATAAGGCACTTCTTGCCAAAATGGACTGAGCTATCCCAGAAGTAAGAACTTGTATGCAGGCCTAACTCCTACTAGGGGATTTTGCTGGTTTAAAAACTGCACAGTTAAAGTGCAGAAATTCTGTATATAAACAAGGCCTCAAGTTAGACGCCTAAATACATAGCCAGGCACAGAAGCAAAGCACCAGTTCCCACTTAAAAGAACATAAGAGCAGCTCCTATTGAAGCAGCACTCAGGACTTCT
The DNA here is from genome assembly GCF_030867095.1 of Alligator mississippiensis. Lineage (NCBI taxonomy): Eukaryota > Metazoa > Chordata > Crocodylia > Alligatoridae > Alligator > Alligator mississippiensis. Next base: position 288,529,249 of record NC_081826.1, read on the forward strand.
GGAAATCAAGTGACTTAATTTGGGAGTGAAATAACATGAGTGTGTCTGTCCATGCAATACTGCAAACCTTATCACCATGCTGAAGCCATTTTGAGCGGAGGGTTGAGTCTGGCTGGAAGTATCAGAGGGTTCTTTGGTGTGAAATATTCAGGACCTCGGTTCGACTGCTCGCGGGCAGTTCTGGAGACACCTGTGCTGTTTGCGGGCAGAGCGCTGGACTAGAACCTGTGAGCCGGGGATCCTGTTCTCGGTTGTCTTGGGCTGCTGGCTGACCGTGGGCGAGACGCCTCTCCTGGGCATCCTCCTTTGTCAAATGGAGACGGTGATACAGCCCTGTTCATCAGTAGTGTGCAGTACAAGAACTAGGGGATGGGGATGATTTGGTTCTGTTTTCTCTTAAGTGACACTCTTTTTTTCTTCTGTCTCTCTCTCTCTGCCAGTGTCCTTTCTGCATTATGGCTTTACCTGGGAACCTGGGCTGAGAGGGATCTCTTGGGGCAAAGAGTCAAGCTCTCTCCTATTGCAAGCAATTGGATTGCATGGCCCAGGTGTGTCTACACATGCCGTTAATGCAAATGAATAAACTCCGGCACAATTTGAGCTGGAGTAAACTAATCCGGATGTGGTAGTCTACATGAGCATTTAAGCATAGTAATTTACTCTGCCGTTGGATAGTACTTGTGTTTGACAGGACTATCCGACAGCACAGTAAATTAGTCTACTCTGGTCTAATTGCCGCACATGTGTAGACAGTGATGCTTTACTGGCGGCAGATTTAGTCTCCCGTGCAGTAGAGTACGCGTGTAGACATGCCCCCCCTCTAATAAACTTGTCAAGCTTGGTCTTAAAGGTGGTTTAGGTGCATGTTCCCCATTCTATAATGTCGCTGCTATAATGGTTAGGAACCTTATGCTCATTTCCACCATAAATTTAATTTGAGGCCAACTTCCTATCCATTTGTCTTTGTACCAAAACTTGCTTTTAGCTTAAATGGATCTCTTTGCCTTCTCTAGTGTTTTAGCCCCAGATGCATTTATTTGGGTCCTCTTTCATTGTTTTGCTAGACTAAAGGAGCCATTTTTTTTTTTCCTGTGAAAGGCTTTCTCCATTCCTCTGATCATGCTAGTAGCCTTTCTTTGCTTATTGCAGTTTGAGTCCATCTTCCTTGAAGTGAGATTTTGGTCATCCAAACGTGTAAAGCTTTTATACCAAAAATGTCCACCTGCATTGTGGTTTCAAATGGGGACCCTGGTGCCTAGGTGCATAGGCTAAGGCAGGGGTGGGCAAAATGCGGCCCGCAGGCCAGATGTGGCCCACCAGGTCGTTCCATCTAGCCTGTGGGACCCCTAAAAAAAATTTAGAAAATTTAATATTTATCTGCCCCTGGCTGCCTGTCATTCAGCCCTCGATGGCTTGCCAAAACAGTAAGCGGCCCTCTGCCCAAAATAATTGCCTGCCCCTGGGCTAAGGGATGCCCATTGTGGTTGACACCAAACGTGCACAAGCAAACATTTTCAACTCTGCCTTGCTTATGAGAGCTAGAAAAATCAGGTGGTGTCATTTGAAAATGTGTGTGTAGTCTGAGGGGTTATGAATTCCTCTGACACAAATGAGTTAAAGCTTCCAGTGGAAGATATTTTATTTAGTCTTGGGTGTTGGTTCTAGGGACAATGATACTTACGCACCATATTAATTGTCGCCTCCCTGTGCTGTCACTTCCAGTGCATCACGATACTATTGTCCGAGCCAAACTGAAATACCTCTTTGGATAAGATTTAGTGAAGCCCTGCATCAGATACTGTGGTAGCCTAAGATATATTACTTGTGTCCACTACATTTTTTTTCATCTACTATGCAGTTTTATTAATTAAAAAAGCAATCAAGTTTGTTTGCTGTGGCTTGTTCTGAATAAATCTATTATATGGATTGCTTAGGGCTCTGCTGTTCTTGAGATAACTTGGACACCTTTTCTCAGAAGCTTATTGGAGTGCCCTGCAAGACTGACCTGAAGGCAAGTACCAGGGCAACAGTTGGGAGCAGAGCAATTTTTGAATAAAAAATTGTCGACTCAGACTTTGTTTTCTTTTTTCCTTCTATAAAAGTGGGGCCCAGTTCTAACGGAAGCTTTTTGGTTGCTTCTGGAGTACAAATAGCAACTAATAAAATGAATAAAATCTTGGCCTGCAGTCCATCTGAATCTGCTGACATTGGGGTTTGGGGCGGGTTGTAAGTATTACTTTCTCCTGGCCAGTGGGACAAAGGGAAGGTGATTCCTACTGAGCTAGAATAATCCAGAGGTTACTGATCCACGTGGCAAAGACGACTGTCAGGGAAGACGGTGAAAGAAACAAGTCTGTGGTGAAATGCTGCTTTGCAAAGAAGCAGGGCCCTCGACTTGCAGGCATTTAGTTAGAGAACTTGTGTGCAGTTCAGTGTCTGGGTGGGGGAAACTAGTAGCTTACTACATTTTCTGATTTGTACTTCTGCAGGGACCTCTTTCAATCAGTTCTGTAGCTTTTTCACAAAACCAGCTTGCGCTGAGTTGTATTTGCTCACTTGTAATAAGTGGAGCTTGTACTTTTTCTGTGGCTTTTAGATTTAATTTCTATTTTGTAACAGTGCTTGAGTGCCACTGAAATTAGATGAGCATTCATTCCAGTTGGGTTTTTATAGACCTTTCATTTTAATAATAAATGACACGTGATACATGAAGGATATTTGTTCTGACTTCTTCAAATGAGCGATTTGTTTTAGATATTGTATATGGATTGCTATTTAGGCCTGTTCAAGAAGATCGTAACTATTCGTATGTTAACATTTTCATTTCTATATGATGCTGTGCTTTGATCCTTGCAGATGGTGGAGCCAACCTTGCCCTTTGGTTTATGAATTATAAGTAATATAGATAGACTTTACCTACTTCAAAAATGGGAAAAGTGCAAATGCGTTTGGGTAGGAAGAGAAGTAAAATCTGACTGACTGCCCTTGAATTTAAAATTATTCCCATTTATAATTTGCTTTCTGTTCCTGAAGGTCCCAGGGTTTATTTGACTTTTGTGTTTGAACTCTAAGGTGTGAACCCTAGGGTACCTTAGCTTAGCATTACTTAGAGAAGCATCAGTATGTTTTATATATGAGTGTTTTCACGAATAGTTCCTTTCATGGATGATTTTAACCCATAAGAAATTATCTGAAGCTCCTCTTATGTGTCTCGCTTTATGCAGCTGTACATAAACCTTAATTCCTGGAGGCTAGAAGGAAACTTGGAAGGTATCTATTGATCTGAAGTAAAGATTAATCCATTCTGTGTTATGACATCCCAACAGCATAACGTTGCTCTAACCCTGTGACACTTGTCTTCAGCCAAGCAAGTGTTTTGCTTTTTGTGCCTATTGCTTGACTTAATTGTAATGCTAAACAAAAAGCCAGATAATTAAAAAATACATACATTTTTCAAACTTCGGATTTCCAAAAATCTTGTGGAAATTCAGCTTTTGTGCAATTCTCTTAGCAGAAGCGGCACTAAAATGGTAGTCTGGCTTATTGTTGCCATCAGTGCATTACAGGACTGTGGTTTGGCTGATCAGTGATCCCATGGGTGAAACGGGTGCTTCTTTACCTCTGTGGGACCATACACTAGGAAACGCAGCGGATGGTCTTAAATGGGCTTTTCAACTTCTGTCAAAGAAAACAACCCTTCTCCCTGAAGAGCCCAGACCATCTTGCATTGGGTCAATCATATATAATAAGTTGAAGCTTACAGTACCTAATCAACACCAGTGGTGCTCAACCTTTTTACCCTGACGGCTGGATGAATGGTGTGGGGCTGGTCCGCGGGTAAGATCTGGCATGTGGGGTTGGTCCACGGGTGTGATCTGGCATGCTGGCCTGGCCATGTGTGCCAGCTCAATACCACCCAAGCCTAATCTTGTGCTAGAGCCAGCTACCACTGGCTCTTATGCTGTTAAAGCTTATTTTTTCCTGGCCTAATAGCTTTTTCCTGTATTGAACTAAATTTAAAAATATATATAAAACTTGTGACTTTCTTATCTATGTTGGGGGGAGGGAGAAGAAGAAAGGGGCTGTTTCACTCTACCAGTAGCAAGCTGCGACAGTTGCCAACCTATTTTTAACATAACACCATTGATTAGAAAGGGGAAAAAAAAAAGATTTGATTTTTGTGCAGGGGGAGATGCGTCTTTCTGCTCTGTAGCGTCTGGGTGTCTGCTTTTGGTTTTTTTGCAATCTAAACATCTTGAATCTGCCATAGCAATCTTGTATGTCAACTACTTTTATTCATTCTTGTTTTAATTTTTCACTATACACGTTGTTTAGCCTAAGGATGCCATTTTTTTTCCTTCTGCTTCTTACCTTGTCTGCCAAAATAACCTGGGCCATACTTAATCTTTAAACTAGAGAAATTTTCCATTAGGTCAGTGACCCCTATTAGAAGCGGGAGATTTGAAAGCAATGAGTGCTCTGCCCTACACTTGTCAGGCCAGACTGAGATCTTCTCCCCAGGGAAGCGAGGCTCTAAGTCAGGCCATGCTGCCCCGGCGGGATCACAAAGTGCAGCAGGATTTTTCCCTGCTGCCATGAACTGGTCTTCATCTCCAGTCTGTGTGTGCTCTGGTCTTCACTATGGGTTTATTAATCCTCCTGGTATTCAGCAAAGTCTTGTTTTGGGGGGCAGGATTGATTGGTGGAGCTTGGTGCCTGGAATTTAAAGGTTCATTTTAGGCTGGGAATTTGTTAGGTCAATACTGAATGCTTTTGAAAAATCCCAGACATAGTTTTGACTCGCTTGTCAGGCTGTGTTAGCATTGAAAAGTACACTTGGTTGTAACTGCTGGCTCTGATTTTAATAGGTGTAGAGCACTAGTATAATGAAAACTAAGTAAATTTTAAGTTTTAATATGAGATGCACAAGAAGAAATGCATAGTACTTAATAATGAACAACCTATTCTTTAGTTGGATAAAATGATGTGTGAAATGTTAAATCTGGTGAAGACACAGAAGACTCTGCATGTGTGGGGGTTTTTATGCCATTAAATACATTGCTAGCATATAGATTTTTTTTTTTGGGGGGGGGGGGGAGGCGTTGATGACGATAGTCAATTTTTAAAGAGGCATATCAGTCGATACAGATCCAATTTCTGATACAGCTGTATGCAGCTGATGATAAGCCTGTTGTGGTGGAAGGGGTGTGGTGGCAGATGGGGGGGAGCAAATCTATGGTGAGGGAGGGGGCAGGGGCAGGTGCTGTCCAGCCAGGGTGGAGTAGGGCATGGGACAGCCGCAGCTTGGTGGGAGGGAGTGGCTCCTGCTGCTGTTTGCACCTGCAAGGGGGGGCATGTGCCCTTGGATTTGGGTGGGGCAGGTGGGCTGCAGCTGTGGGCTAGGGCTGGGGCTATGCCAGGCTCTTCTCAGTGGGGGCTATGGAGGGGGCTGCAGCCACCTCAAATTTTGGCACAGCCCTGCTCCCAGGGGTGCACACAGTGGTGGGAGCCCCCCCTGCCCCCCCACAAGGAGCCATGACTCTGTCCTGCACCCTGCCCTGCCCACCCTACTGGGCAGTACCAGCACCTGCCCTCTCCCTCGCCACGAGGAGCATTGATCTGCGCCCCCCCCCCCCCCAACAGACTTGCTAGCTGCACGCAGCTCTGCTCCTCACTCCCTGAGTGCTGTGCTGCAGCTGCATGCACACACGGGCATTTATCGGCCAAATTATCAGCCACATCAGGCCAGTTTCTGATGCAGCCAGTTTTCTTTATCGGTACCAATCCAATATCAGACCGATTGTATTGGTGCACCTCAACTAGCATCTCTTTTGAGAGAGCACGAAAAGGACTCTTCAGAGGCTCTCAGCAATTTGGAGTGTGGAGTCTTGTTTTTTGAAAAACACTCAGCACAACCCAACCCCAGTTCTGACCCAGCACTAATGTAATATGAATATGTAGACCAGAATTAAACAGCAAGGCTTGGTAGTTTCTCAGAGCATAGTGTAGTCTGGTTATCTTAAACCAAGCAAGAAGGGGAGAAAAGAAGGGATTGGTCTAGATGACCCTGAAGGTCCTTTCTAGCTGGTTGGTTCTCAATGAATTCTCAAGCCTTAGGGGCCTATAACACACAAGCAGGAGCCAGTAGTACATCTCCATTAGTTTTTCTGGCAAAGGCTGCATTTGAGAGAGCTGTGTTGAGATGGTGCTGAGGGAGCAATAGAGTGCAACTGGAATTGCCCTCCTAATGAAATTGGTGCATTTTGAATAAGGCTTTTGGTCTTCGGATGAGTGTCTGAATTAGGATCTATCACAATTGCTTCCCTGTGTGAGAAACAAGGATCACTGCTTTTCAGACGGTGACTAATATGGGTTAGATTTACTGCTAGCTGGTAGCTTCCTAGCTAGTGTCTGTGGCCCTGGACAGATGTTTAACTTAAGATGTGATGGGATCTAATCCTTGATTCCAGCAGTCGCACAACGATGTGTGATTTCGGGGATCCAGGATTAGATACCAGTCATGGCTTACTTGTTCCTCCTGAACAGGCAAAATGAAACCAATTGACTGATTTGTCAATTGGGGCTGGGAACCAAAAAGTCCCCGGCCCCAGCTGACAGTCATCTCAGTGTACAGGGAGCCTGGCATTGGCTATTACAGTCTGGTGTTGGGCTCCTGAATATATGGGGAGCTATAAAAACCAGTTGTGCCACTCAGCTTGGGGCTTACACAGCTCCTTGTGTACGGGGAGTGCAGCATTAGGCTGTGGCAACTTGATACTGGGCTCCCTGTGCACCAGGACCTATTGAAACCACATGTGCTGCTTAGTTGGGTGGCATGTGGTGTTTATGCCACCCAGCAGCTCAATTTAAGGCATGATACAGATGAGCCACAACGTTATTCCACATTATATGATTCTATACTGTTGTTTCACTATATAAGTGGAATAACTTTGGCTCATTTACTGCATTATCATGCCTGAAATTGAGTTGCATGTGTGGTTAGTTACTATTTAAGGTGCAATTAACACGTGTGTGTGTTGAACTTGTACGAAGAGCATATAGCTTGACTCCTAGATTATTGCTCCGTTCTCCTGCATAGAAATCAGGATAAATGACAGTTTAAGAGGCAGAATTTAATGTTTGTAATATAGCTGGCTTTAATTCTTTGTAACTTCTTTTTAAAGCTTTGGTGGGGAAAACAGGAGCATAATGAGAGCAGGTAAATGGCACTTGCTGCTTCTGCATGTAAAACTTCTAGGCTAGGTACAGACAGTCAGAGCTTGAAGCTGCATCGATTCAGTCTTTGCAGGTTAGTCTAAGCTGCAGAGGTTAAACTGAGGAGCAATTGAACAGACGTTCACTTTTGATTCAAGAAATGCAGCCACGTGCCTGCAGTGGCTCAAGCTAGAAGCCAGGGGATGCTTGAGAATGCCTGCCTGCCTGCCTGCCTGCCTGCCTGCCTGCCTGCCTGCCTGCCTGCCTGCCTGCCGGCTACTGCTGCAGGAAAGGGACTGAACCTCCAAGGCTTTCTCCTCCCTGCTGGAGTTGAGGGATGTGGCCAGGTCCCAGCCTTGGGCTAGTGCACTGGAGGGTGGGGATTTTTTAAATCCCTTCCCTGGACAAGTCTGCCTTGGTGGTGGGTAGTGCCTGCCAGGCTTCTGCTCCCCCCGCCCCCTTTGCTCCCTGTTCATCTTTGTTACTATAACCCTGTGGCACTTTTTGGGAGGGCAGCCCCTGCCAGGCTGAGGAGGGGGTGGGTGTGGGAAAACGTAGTGGCACTGAATTTATAAAAGCTTGAACAAGAATAGCCCTTTCTCTTAAGTGCCCCCCACTGACTGACCCAGCTGTGGTCTCCAGCCAGGTTTCCCACCCCCACATCAGCCAGCCCTTATTGCCCCAGCTAGGGAGCAGAGGGCCAGGGCCAGCTCTGCTCTCTGGAGCAGACAGCATAGCCCAGCCCTGGGCTGCGAAGCATGCTGGGGTACTGGGGGACTATGATTTTAACTTGAACCAAGAAGGGGTCTGGGATAGAAGTTACATAAACTGGATTGACCTAAATTAGTGAAGTTTGATACTGCATTCAACCAGATCTATTTTAAACCAGTTTCAGCCTCCTTGAAACTGGTTTATATGCACTGAACTTCTGTTCTGGTACAGGTTTAAACCAGTTTCTGATCACTTAAGCTGGTTTGTGTGCAACTTTTGGCCCTAGCCCCAGTAAGAGATTGGTAGCGTAATGGGGGGGGGGGAGGTTACTGGGGCAGCAGCCGTGGATGCTGCCTTCGTGGGCAGGGGTACCAAAAGCAGCAGTTGCCACGTTGCTGGTTGCTCTGCCTTGCCACTGGTATCGCTCTGGGCGCTGAGTGGCTACCCCAAGTGCGGAGCTGTGCTGTTGCACATCTAAACGATGAACACATCTTGACTTAGCCCAACTTGGTAGAGCCAAGTTGGGTTAGGTCTCCTCAGTACTTGAACACAGAATTTCCCTTGGAGCTCTTCCATGTTGGAAGGAAAAGACTAAAGTCAGTCGGTATGAAAACGTGGTGCCCCTGTAGGTTAGCGTGTTTAAGGTGTGTGGTGGTTTCAGTGAGAGAACCAGTTTCCTGACCATTCATGGTTATGAACAGTCAACGGTGTTTTTCATAGCATTGCATCTCTAGTATCCTTGTATAGATGACTAGTACACTACTGCTATAACTTCCCCTGGAAATGAGGTGCATCTTTTCTTTTATGTGTGTTTGTATATACTTGCATGTTGTTATAGATGAGACGCACTACTAGTGCTGTTGGATATTCAGTACTTGCATGAGTTTTATCAGAATATTCATTAGATTTGCTGCTGTCAACAGACAGTGGGCTGGAGGATTTCAGAGGCCAAAGTAAAAGTAATTGATGGGTGTGGCTGGATCTGCCTTTTATTGCTATTGTACCTTCCCCTAAGTTTCTGTCTTTTCCCAGGAAAAAGTAGGCAGGCAGATTTCTAACCAAGGGAGAACACTTTTTTTTATAAGCAGGTGAACTTCTTACTTTTGGGTTTCTTTTACCTTCATCTTAAACCCTTGGTAGCAATCGCAGCCTGAAATGAGCTACGTGGCTAGGTGGATGACTAGGCTGATCTGGACTGGAAGTGTCATAGCTTTCTTGCCAGCCATGCGTGACAGGGAGACTTACCTGCCTGGATGAATCTCTGCCGTCACTACCTGCGGCAGGTGTAGAACAGCAGAGCAGAGCTGTGACAGTCTTGCACAATCATCTCGGGATCCACCTGCAGTCAGCGAGTTGCGAGCTTGTTAGCTATTAAATGGAGATTTGAATTCTCCCCAGAGAATGATACACTGCCAAAAACTTTTAAGTGTGTATTGTTGATGTCACCTGCTCTCTCGAATTCCTCTTGAGAGCTGCGATTTGGAGTCAGTGACACGCATGTAAATGTCTTTAATGATTTTTAAAAAGGGGGAACAATTTTTAACTTTTTACAGCTGTTTTGATTTGCTGACTGTTTTCAACATTTGATATGTGCCTCTTACCCACAGAAGCACAAAAGCAACCTTTTGAGGAACACCCATGCAAATACTGCAAGGCAGACCTGATTTTTTTGAAAAGTAATAGCTCATGCATTAGTGCCTCAAGCCACTTGGATTTAAAAATAAGTAAAATCAATTTTTTTATTTAAATGGGATATTTTTATTTAAATTTATTATAAAATTTCCCTTTTTAAAATAAACCAGCTTAAAATTAAACTTGAACTGAATACATCATAGGTTAAGGTATATATTTAATATACTGTTAATGTTAAATAAAATATGCTGAGACACTGAGCATCTACTAAAAGCTCTGGAGTTAAAGGCTGATTTTCTTCTATATAGGAATGAGTGGGAAAGTATCTAACTTGTGAGGTCAAGATTTAAAAATCTGGCACAATATTTCATGAATTAAAAGCTTGACCCTGCAAGGGATGCAGGGGCTATACACCTGGGTGCAAAGGATCAGCTAAGTCATCGCAGGTGTTAGAGCCTGGCCTCTGGCTCCAGCAGGCATCGCCTTGTGTATTCCTTGATCAGGATTATCCCCTGAGCTCCCCTGGATGGTATCAAACTCCTGTTTTATTCTTTCTAGCTCAGCTCTTGGTGGAAAGAATATTTTCTTCATTTGAACTTGGTCATGTAAAGCTGAGAAATTGATAAGGAGTTAAAAAAGTAGGAAAGCTTGGTTGTTGGGTTTTTTTTTGGGGGGGGGGGGGGGGGTCTTTTTTTCTCTTCCAGTCTGTGTAAAAGTGGGGGAGAGGATGAGGCTTGAGCTCTAAGAACTTGAGAAAAAGGGGGTAACATTTTTCAAAACAGCCTGGGTTAAAAAAAGTCTCATTTTTAAAGAGTATTAGGCAAGTAGTCATTATGTTCAAATGACCATTTTCTAAAATGCCTAGGGAATATTCCCCAGTGTAACTTGAAATTTAGTGGTTTAATTCACTAACCACAGTTCATACTTCTAATACTATAACAGTACCAGTGTTTAATACATTAATTGTAAATGGGCACCATGCTTTGCTTCTGAAAAAGGAAAAAAAGAAGAGTTTCTGTATCCTACTGTTTCAGAGCTTTTATTAGTCTGTCCTAACCACTACCTATCCAAGAACATCTACACCATTGGCAAGCATGATATACTCTAGAAATGTGGCTTCACCCCTCTGACCTTCTTGTCCTTCATAGTAGCTACTGTGTTCAAACCACCCTACTTCTCCCAGGCAGCTCCTGTTTTTTTATATAGAGTGCTCTGATTTATCTACAGACATATAGAAATAGGCTTGCATTAACTATTACTCGTGCAGATCATTTAGCACAAGGGTGCTTAACCTCCAGCCTATAGGTCAGGATGTGGCCCATGGTGCCATGTCATCTAGTCTGTGGGACTCCCCATTGGTCCAGAACTTGAGCAGCAAGAGAACAGTGGTACTGCTCCCCAGTTCCCAAATCTCTGGGCCCATAGGGAGTCCTGTGTCCCGTGCATCAGATCCAGCACTCGATCCTAGTGTGCAGAGATGGGGCAGCATTGGTCCCCAGGGCTCAATCCTGGTGAGGGAGGGGGTGGCTGGCAGAGGCAGTACCAGACTTCAGAGCCCAATCCTGGTGTTTGGGGTAGGGGAGGCAGGAGGTGGCAGGGAGCAGCATTGGGCCTTTGGGACCCAACCCTGGTGCATGGGGAGGGGAGCAGAAAAGGGTGGTTTTGGTTCCCAGCCCTGATCTGGCTTGCAGACAGACCCTATGCCACTCATGTAGCCTGTAGAGCGAAAAGGTTGAGCACCATTGGTTTAGCACAAATGAAACAGCAGCTATTTGTATTCGTTTTCTACATCTGAATTAATGCATTGGAGATATCAACTTCCTGATTCCCTGGGAAATGAATTTGAAACTTCTAACTAGGGACCTACTTAATTTGTGGTTTCCCAGACTTCAGGAAACCGTGAAAACCAGGATAGTCTGTAAAATCAACGACAACAAAATGCTTAATGCTGGCTCCCCATTGGGGTAGGGCAGCATGAAGGGCAGCCAGCAATTGAGATAAGTAAAAGGGGGACAGGAGAGTCCGATCAGCTGTCTAAAAGGCTAATAGGCTGAGGTCAGTGGCCACTATTAGTTTTTACTGTCATAATTTTTACCTGGAATATTTAGGAGACTTCTTCATTGAAAATGTAGGTGTTGCACAAATACCTGGAAAAAGAAGTACAATCTCTAAAAGAGCCCTTGTGGAGCGGTGGATGAAAAGGTGGCAGAGATGTTACTTTATAAGCATTGGTCACAGTCTCTGACTCGAGGAACTACATAGCATAGCTCACTGAAATGATGGGACTGTAACTCACCATATCAGTGCTTACTGCAAAGCGCTCAAAATGCAGAGAAATTAAATGACTTGCAGTGGGCTCATGGCGCTTATTTGCTAAGCATTTTCCTGGATCCTGGTGGGTGCGTCTACATGCGCACTTTAGTTCATAGACACCTATTTTACTGAGCATTTAAAATGTTGCATAAAGTGCAATTATGCTAATGCGCAGTAAAATAGGCTACTGTGTGTTAGGTATCACTTAAAAACTGTGCATATTTGTTACTGAGCCTTAAGGCAGCTTAATGCGCATTTCTTTAGTACCTCACATTGGAGGTACTAAATTTAATGCACATTAGAAAAAGTGCCTTAATGCATGTGTAGATACGCCCAGCAAATAGTAACACTATGTTCTGGTCTGTTTTTCCTTCTGTTTGCAAGCTAGGTTGTTGAGATGTACACGTTTCTGAGTGTGTGTGATGACAAAGATTTTGCTTAGACCAACCAAGCAGCCTGTCTCATGCCTTTTTAAGGAATTACCATGAGAGAGATCTGAATTCCAAATTCAGAGACTCAAGTGAATTAAAGCCAGAGCAAAAGCAGTAATTGACAGTAACTGGTTGAGCCTCTCAAAATCAGCTCTTGCAAACTCAGGTTGCCTGTACACGAGCCTGGAGGCTGCTGTAGTTCGCCATAATTACAGTGCATTGGAGCAGATTGGATTAATTCAGTCTGCTGGAGTGGTAATTACTGTGTTCAAGACAGCCTCCATGCTTTTTGTATTGGTGTCCCTGTGCTTTAAAAGTGCTCCTGCCACCATTTTCATCTAAACCTCATTTGAGTTCTAGATAAAGTGCCCCCACTGCCATTTTGAAGCATGGGAATGCTGATGCACGAGAGGATCTGAGCGCTTTAATTAAAGCACCCCTGCCCCCTCTCTCAAAGCATGTGTAAAAAATGCCTTCAGCTTGACATGCCATTAACAGAAGAATGCACAACCCAACACACCTTTTAAAAACTTAAGCCATGAAGATATTTTGTTTGTTTTAAATGTATACCTGGGTATGCAAAAAGAAAATACAGGGTATTCAGACAATATTTCTAAAAATAGTTCAGTACTTATTGTCTTGAAACTGTGGAACCTTGAGGGCTCTCTCAAGAAACCTGTTGATATAAGAATGCAAATTGCCCCCCCTCCAAAAAAAAAAAAAAAAAAGGAAGTTGTTTACTCGGGGTAAAAAAACAGGTTGGGTTTATCCCCATTCGGATTTGTCCCTGCTTCTCATCTGCATCAAAACAGGTGGGGGACAGTTCTTATACATGCAGCTTGAATGGCAATTACTACTAACACCCCCCTCCGTCCTGCCCCATACAATCAGGGGACTACTTAGTTAATTGACATTCAAACTGCATGTGCAAAGGGCTATGCTGCTCCAAGGTTTTGACTCTGATCAGTCAGAAATGACACTTTTTTTTTTTTTTCCCCATGACAATCATGGTTAATTTTGAGTTAATTGCCATTTATTCCAGGGACGAGCTACATGTGAAATGGGCTTCTCCACTTCTAGGTTTTGATTCATATCGATCAGAACCACTTCAAATGCAATGTCTTCTTTTCACCCAAGGAAGGTGCCATCCTTTCTTCCTTAAAGTACTTCCATTGGCATCAAAAGGAGCTGAAGCTGCCCTCAGATCCTTGCAGTATTGCATTCACTGCTGTGCTAAATTGGTTTCTTTGGGTCCCACACTGGGAAGTTGAATTTAAGAAATGTGCTGACTTAATGTCTTTTTCTTAATTTAATTTTTTAATATACTACAATTGCAAGAATTGTAAGTGGTTTCTTGTCAATTTCTCAATTTTGTGTTAGAACTGAACAGCCTTTTAAGGGCTCCATACTGTATCTTGTTTCAAGTAAAGGATTTCATGGTTATAGTTTTCATTGCATTAAATTTTGATTACAACTCTGGTATTACAGTTCATCATCTTTATCCTGAAAAATATTTTGCGAGAATTCTATTTTCCCCCTCAAACCATTGAATCATTTCATTGTGTTTATAGATGGCTTTACTTAATCTCACAGTGCAGTATGGTGAATTGGAAGTTAACTTTATTAAAAACCACAGTTTACTGAACTGAATGGCTCAAGGGATGGTTAATGGGTTATAAAAATCTTTTTTACCATTGGGTTCTTGGCTCGGATCCATCTCTGAATGGTAGATGCTGAAAACAGTTGCCATCTGATAGCAGTTAAGTGGCAAAAAACAGCTATTCCACCTGTCACTAAAGAACCTCCAAGGTGCAGATGGAGGGTGCAGCTCCTGGGTCTAACTCATGGCACTTTACAGAAAGTGTCATGAGTTAGACCAATCCACCTGACCAAACAGGCATTAGTGTTGGGTTAGGAGGGTGGGAGAGTGAACTCTCTATTTTGGAGCTGATCCAGGGAATGGGGCTGCAGAGATGCGGCCTCTTCCCCTAACTCTGCCCGCCCGCCTGCCCCCCTGGTCCCATGTTGATTCAAGATGGGAGGGGGAAAAGCCAGAGAAGAGGTGCTGTTCTGGGGTTTCACCCTCCGTTGGAGTCAGGAGGGTGGATTGGAGCCCCTACCCTCCAATCCACCTGCCCCACCCTCCAGTATTGGCTGGGCACCCCCCAGAATGAGCTCCCTCTACTCCTGTCTGAGCTGTATTGCCTTATCCTGGCACCCTGTGCAAGTAGGGGGGACAGCTTTCTGGATGAGGTATTGGTCTCAAAAGTACAGTCAGGTACATAATATTGCTTCACCTCTTTAGCAAAACTATACTGCATTAAAAAAAAATAAAGCATGATGGCACGAATAGGGATGCTTTGGAGAAATGCAAGCTGGAGCAGGGAGATGTGCCAAGGGAAGGCAGGTCTGGAGAACATCTGAATAGGACATGGGAGCTTTTTACAGAAGCCTTTCTGGATCACTAACTTATTAGTAGCATGTGTCTGCTGGAGAACCAGGGCTGAGGAGCAATCTCACAGGCCAGGTTGTATTTTATTTTTTATGGCCTTTTAGTGAATTTTCAAGGCTGAGGTTATAAACCCATGAAAATGAGATTTATAATGGGAATGCAAATGCATCTTTTAACTATAATGCTGCTGGATGTTACTATAGCACAGTATAGTCGACTTTTAAATCTGCTTTACATAGTAATTTTGCAATGCAATATGCTTTCCTTCTTATTGCTTTCATCAGCTCCTTTTTGGGATTATTTTTTGTTCTGTGCCAACCACAGGCAAGCAGGGGTGTTGGCTAACCCACAGGAGCATAAGGCAATATACTGCTTTGGTCCTCTCTGCATGGGTGCTGTATTTGGCCTTGACAAGCAATACAGCTACCTGTCTAGTTAGAAATTCATGGTGCCACAGCTTGCTGTCTTTGCTCTGTACCTATATTTTGCAGGGAGGTTCAGGGGCAGCTTCTCTTCCTGTTTCAGGGGGTTGTGGGAAGTGGCTCCACATGGTGTAAGGTCCTAGATTTTGGAGGATCAGAACAAGTAAAGAGAAAACTATTATAGCTATTAATCTGAGATGAGGAAACTACAGAGAGGAGAGCTGTTTGCTGTTGGTTTTATAAGGACTGTACACTCCTAGCTTTACAAGTTGGAGTGACCCTTTACATTAGATGAATAGATACTAATGGCTGTCTCTAAAAATTGAGCTGTAAGTGGCAGGGTAAGTTCTGAATCGTTTTTAAATCAGGGAAGGGAAGGCTTGGAGTAGAGGGTCTGTGTAGGTTGGTCCCATGAGAGCAGCAACCTGTTTGGACCTGGGAGGGAGGAACACGGGTAGCAGGAAGGAAGAGGTGGAGGAGGCACCAGGCAGCGGGCTAGCCTGCGCGTCCTGGCTAGAGAGTTAAGTGCAGTTTCGGCCAACGGCAGTGCTGTGCTTTTAGAAATATGGAGCCCTTTTTCACGTTGCTCTGAATGTGGTTTACAAAACAGGCTTAGTAGTGGGCTTTGTTCTGCTGTATCTGATGCCAGAGCTGGGGTTATGGCTGATCACCAGATGAAACTGCAAGCGGGCAGATTACGAGCAGGATGCTAAACATGGACAGATTTGGGCACAGGAGTGAATAGCTTTGCTCCTCGCTGAATGCAGCCACCTGCAGGGTAGAGGACAGCTGCCAGACAGGTTCCTCAAATACAGCAGGCTAGGACAGCACAACTTTTCCCCTCTTCTACGTAAAGGCTCTAAGGTCAAGCCTTGTTCCTATAGGAAGTACCACAGGATCCTGAGCGTCCATACTAGGCATGCCAGGCCTCGGTTTTTAAGAGCTTCTTCAAATGACATACGAGGCAGGCAGCTCAGTTCAGTTACCTTGGGAATGACTGCCCTCACTGACCTGCCAGGATTCAGCCATGTGATGGTAGGGGAAGGGAGGGTCTCCCCTCCTGTGCCCCAGTCTGTCCATGTTTAGCATAATGCTCGTAATCTGCCTGCTTGCAATTTCCCGAGCATGAAGTGCTCCAGAAGGCTCTGGCGTGAATCGCTTTGCTCCTCACTGAATGCAGCCGCCTGTAGGGTAGAGGACTGCTGCCGGACAGGTTACTCAAATACAACAGGCTAGAATAGCCTTCTGGAGCACTTCGTGCTCGTGTAGAAAGGTGCAGCAATACATGATGTGACGTCAGAATCTTCTCTTTTTTTCCGCCATTCTGTTTGTGGTAATCCTACAGAAAACTTCCTTTGTGCCATTTTTGTGCAGATCAAGACAAATGTCACCCCTTGCAGCTGTTGCCTAAGGGTAAGGAGTCCACGTGTAAAGTGGAGGTGTTAAGAGGAATAGAATTAGGTGCAATGCCATGAAGAAAATGCATGCCTCTTTCTCCCATTTTTACTAGGAAAACTGCTGTTCTGACAGTATATTTGTATAGCTCCATTAACATCTAAAGGATCCTGCTGCTGCAGCTATTGAGCGACCCTAAAAATAATTACACGTTATACATATAAAAATCTATTGCTGTTCAGCTGCAGAGCAAATGATTTTTATGACTGCTGTTACTTTTAACTCCTTGAGTAACTTTTTTAGAAGTGGCCTAAATGTTGCACAGTAGATCTTGCTCTTGCAAAGAAGGGCCTGAGTTCATTTGGGGTGTAACAATCATAGAAATTAAGGGCTGGAAGGGACCTTGAAAGTTCGAGTCCAGCCCCCCTGCTCTGTGCAGGAATACTGCTGACATCAAATGATCCCAGCAAGGTGTCTGTCTAGTCTCCTCTTGGAGACTTCCATGGTTGGGGACTGCACCACCTCCTCGGGAAGTCTATTCCAGACCCTGGTCACCCTTACCGTAAAGAAGCTCTTCCTTGCATTCAACCTGAAACCATCCTCCAACAGTTTTTTTGTTTTGTTTTTTTTTTTAAATTTTTGTGTTCTGTTTTGTTTTGTTTTTTTCTCTCTCAGCTCCTGATATTCACCCCTTACATACTTATAGATGGCCACCAAGTTCCCTCTCAGTCTTCTCTTCTGCAGGCCGCACAGTCCCAGATCCCTTTAGTCTTTCCTTGTCAGGTTTGTCCTCCTGGCTCTTAGTCATGCTTGTGGCCCTTCTCTGGACCCTTTCGGGATTCTCTACATCTTTTCCTAAGTGCAGTGCCCAGAACTGGACACAGACTGGGGTCTCGCCAGTGCAGAGTAGAGAGGAAGTATCACTTCTTTAGCTCTGCTCGCGACGCATCAGCTAATGCATCCCAGTATGCTAACAGCTCTGACTACACCGTTGCACTGGTGCCTCATGTTCATCCTGTGATCAACTATAACCCTGCGGTCCCTTTCAGCCATCGTGCTGGCCAGGACATCTCCTAACCCAGGGGTAGGCAACGTTTTTTGGCCGGAGTGCCAAAAAAGCCATAACGTCTACCTTGGAATGTGCCGAGTGCTGGCATACCAGAAAAACAAATTTGGAGGGGGGGGGGGGGGTTACATGGCAGGATGCACTGCGTACTAGTATACTTAATAATCATAAATGTTGCCTTTGTGTACTTTTTTTGTTAAGCATGTTGCAGTGAGAGAGAGAAAAGAGAAATAAGAGAAAGAGGAGAGGGGGGGAAGGGAGAGAAGAAGAAGAGCAGAAGGAAGCACACATGCACGCAGAAACACAGAGAACCAGAACAGATGCATGCACGCACACATCCAGAACCAGACGTGTGCACACAGACGCACAGAACCAGATGCATGGGTGCAGAGAGCCGGGCTGCTGGGCCACCGGACAAAGTCTGACCCAACAATGCCCTGGGCCCACCAGAGCCCCTGTATTTCCCTGGGGCTGCAGCATGGCCAGCTGAGAGGCAGGCTCTGGGCCGGGATATCAGCCCAACCACGCACCCACTCCACACAGCTAAGGCAGCACAAGTGCAGCACACCTGGCAAGGGGCAGCACCAGCCTCATCCCAGTAGGTGGGGCTGGGCCAGTGCTGGGCTTGGAGTGGGTGGGAATCGGACGGGCTCAGCTGCAAGCCCTGCTGCAAGCAGCCCGGGCTCCATAGTTGGCAGAGCTGGGGCTGACTGCAGCCGGGAGCCTGCAAACAGCTGCATGTGTGCCTCAGAGCAGATGGTTGGGAGGGGGCCTGAGGCAGCACAACCTTGGCTTCTCCCCTGCTGATGACCAGGGATCCTGGTTTTCTCTGATTTAAAAAGTTGCAAATTCTCTGATTTTAAAAATCCCCAAATCCATGGTTAAAATTAAATGCCCCCCAGCCCTGTTGGAGGGGGTCCCCAGCTGCCAGGGCAATGGGGCCAGGACCCAGGTCCACAGCCCCCTGCCCCCAATGGAAGGAAGCAGCTGCTACAGCAGGAGCATGAGCCGGCTCCTTCCCTGCACTGCTGCCTCCTGCAGGCTTGGGCAGAGCCAGCTCCCAGTGGCAGGGTGCACTCCTGGGGTGCAGGGGGGACCTGTGCCCCCCAGATCTGTGGGGGGGGGCAGGGCAGGGCAGATGTGCACTGCCCCTGTGCACGCAGAGGAAGTGTGGCCAGGGCAGCGCAGAGCTTGCAGCGGCAGGCAGCTTTTGTGCATGGCCCCGCTGTGTCCTGCCACGCCAGTCGCACACGCTACACTGGAGAGCCTGGGGAAGGGCAGCAGGGCAGGGAGCACAGCGTTTGTGACCCAGGGTTTGCAGCTACCGGGCACTGTGGCCGGGAGGCAGTTTGCAGCTTGCCTACTAGTGCTCAGCTGGCTGGAAACCCCCCATTCCTAGCCAGCTGCAAACCCCCACTCCCAGCCAGGGCGCCCAGTCTGGCTGGGAATTGAGGGAGTGGGGAGCAGCAGGGGTATCCAGCCAGCTGAGCACTCTGGCAGGGAACAAGGAGGCTGCGAACCCCCTCCTGGCCAGAGTACCTGGCTGACTGCAAACCTTGCTGCTCCCTCAGCCCCTAGGTAGCTTTCCCCCCCCCCCCCCCCCCCCCCCCCCCCCCAGCCCTGCCCTGCAACCCCCAAGCCCCACTTAAAGCTCATTCTTCTTGCTGGAGGTAAGTGTAGGTGTCAGGCCCTGCCCTTCCCTGCCTCCCTTCCCCTCTGGGAAGGGTTGAGGTTTTCCCTGCCCTTTTTGCAAACAGCTCCTGGAGGCTGGAATTTTGGCAGCCTGCATAGCTCTTTGCAAAAGGGGGAAATCCCATGGGTTTCTCTTCAGAGAAAAACACAGATTTTCCCTTTTTTAGATTTTTAAAAATGGGAAATCTGTGGTTTTCTCTGTTTTTTCCATGGGAAACAGAAAACCAGGATCCTTGCTGATGACTAGGCTCTGGAGCCCAGAGCAGCTGCTTGTAGCCAGCCTAGGCTCTGGACCACTGCTGCAGGCAGGCTGCAAACAGCTGTGCCAGGCTCCAGCATCAGCTCTGTACCAGTACTTGCATGAGCGCCTTGGAGCAGGTGGGGGGGCGGGGCTTGAGGCACTGCAACCCCCGTCTCTCTCCTGCTGCTGGCCCAGAGCTGATGGTGGGGCTCTGGAGCCTGGCGCAGCTGTTTGTAGCCAGCCTGGGCTCTGGGCAGCTGCAGCAGGCAGTGGGCAGACTGCAAACGGCTGTGCCGGGCTCCTTAGTTCCAGCATCAGCTCCATGCTGGCAGTGACTGAGCACGGACCTCGGAGCAGACAGCAGTGATAGGGCCTGGCCCTGAGGCGGCGCAACCCTCCCACTGTCCACTTCAAGGTGTGCATGCAGCTGTTTGCAGCCTGCCTCCTGTACTCAGCCTGGGCTCTGGGTAGCTGCTGCCAACTACAGACCTGGGCTACTTGCAGCAGGGCTTGCAGCTTCCCAGCCTTCTGCTGGGAGCAGCCCAAGTTACCCAGAGCTGGGGCTGGTGGCGGCGTGCTGAGCAAAATGGTCTCGTGTGCCATGCTTGGCACACGTGCTGGGTGTTTCCAACCCCTGTCTTAACCTATATTCGTGTAGCTGGTTAACTCTCCCCAGATGAAGCACTCTGCATTTATCCTTACTGAACTGCATCTGGTTACGCTCCACCCACTTTTCCAATTTGTCCAGGTCTGCTTGGATCCACATCTTATTCCCTAGCATGACTGCTTTTCCCCTTAATTTAGTATCGTCCGCAAACTTGGCTAGCGTGCTTTCCACATCCTTATCTAAATCGTTGCTAAAGATGTTGAACAGCATGGGATCAATATTTATGTCAATGACGCTTGCAATGAATTTGCCCCATTTTGCTTGCGAGGAAAGGTCCATAAGTCTTATTAAGATCTGTGGAATTTCCTCTTTGCATTAGTGGTTGTTAGCAGAAACACAGAATTTTGTTGGCTTAGGGCTCCTTTACCGTGCTTCCTGATTTGTATAATTTATGTAATTTTATCCTATCAAGCTGTCTAACGGTCTCAGGTAAGGATATGTCTTGCTGTTTTTCAGTGTAAATCAGGATGACCGTGTGTCCTTGGAAGCAGGAAGCCATGGGAGTTTTTTGTCTCCTGTCCCAGTGTTGGTAACCTATGCCCCCCACCAGAGGAGGGGCATGAGGGTCTCTCCAAGCCAAAAGGCCTGTTGCAAATCTCCTGGTAACTCCCAGCACAGTCCCTCTCTGTCAGTCTTCAAACCTGGCCCCTTTCCTGCACAGCAAGCCAAATCCACAACTTGCAGGGGACAGTAAAGAAGAAAGAAATAGAGGTGTTGCCACCTGATTTTTCTCTGTTGCATTCCCAGTGGTGAGTACTGTCCCACGTATACTTCCCAGGCCTCCTCAAGCCCATCTAGTGTGGCTGCCATCCTGACTTCACATTCAGAAAAGCTGGTCTGTAGAGGCTGAACTCTAGCATGTGCATGCATTGTGAAAACTGGAGACATTCCTCCAGTTTTCACAGTGCATTCCTCCTACTTTTGCACTGCAAGCCTGGCTTCCTAATTTGAGGTCTTTCTGGAAGTTTATCAAGCTGTTCCTTAATTTCAGTACTGCATCACTGTAATGTTTCCCTGTTGTGACAAACTGGTGCTCTCATTTCCAGTTGAAGATGATGCAGCCAGCAGGCTGTAAACCCCTGAGGTTGAGGGGGAATATCCAGGGCCCTGATTGATGTAAGGCTTGGTGGCAGGGGTGCTGCTTGTTCTTGGAGTCCTGCTAACTTCCCATCAGGATATTTGCAGTGCCTTGCCCTTTGCTTGATGGCTGATACTTGCAGAATCAGGTCCTAATGCAGCAGCTGTGGTGTGTTGGCCTCCAAGTAGGCTGGCCAGGGCATTTTGTTTCATTGGATGGTAACAGGTAAGGTCTAATTAACTGCCACGTAAATGAATTAAACCTCATTAGAATGGGGTGTTAGGATGCTGAGTAACATCATAGTTTTGTTATATGTACTAGTGATTCTGCTTACTTTCCAGATTTATCCCCTCTTGGGGATGCAGGAGGGCTTAAATGAGGTTTTAATGTTAATCCCTGTGCTCTGCCTTTTGGGATTTCTTATTAAACATGGATGTTTGGATACTATGGGTGAGGGCTTCTACAGCTAGGAAAATGTGTGTTGGGAGGTTTCACATTTCTTCTCAGCTTGCAGTAAACAATCTGTATTGAGAGGACTTCCCCCTCTTACTACTTGCCCCCCACTTGCCTTCCCCCCAATCTTCCCAGGGCTGTATTTCCATGGATACCAAGAACTTTCAGGATCTCGCATGTTGATATAAATATGCAAAATCTTATTTTCAAGTGTTCTTTAATCCCTTGTCCAAAGCTCTGCTGAGATTTCTGCTTGCACATTTCTCTTTAGCCCTAAAAGCAGTCTTGGTTTCACACCCCTGGACTGGTCCTCCTGTCAGTCCCCATGTTCTGGCAAGGAGGGTTCCTTTGTACCTGTTTGTGTCTAGGTAACTTTACCCCGATGTGGAGTGACTTGTGCCAGCACAGGGCAATGTGTTGTGTGTCGAGACAAGCTGCACTGGTATAAGGGTGAGAACACGCAGCCTCTGTAGGGAACTCAGACTAACAGAGAAGGTTGCAAAAGGGTCCTCTCATTTGTACAGATTATAGCTGCATATTGTGCATGTTCGCTGCTTTTCCTGGCTTCTCCTAGAATATATCCATTTAAATTGGAGGTCTTGCTCCTTAGCTTCAGGCTGCAATGGACAGCTCTGTTCCTTGGACAGGATGGGAGGTTAGTGTCACAAAAGTAAAGCTTCTTGCTGGAAGGGATGGGACTTTTTTTTTAGTCTATTAGTCCCAGAGTAAATTCCCTCAGGAACTGAAGTCCATCTCGGCCACTATTGCCTTCTGCTCCCGGTGTGAGCTTCAGCCTGACTTTTCTAACATGCATGGGATAGCGTGTGGAGTTAAAGAAAAATCCCCCAAAGCATAAGCTTCCTCAACACCAAATATTCCTCGCAGATGCCAGTCCCCCAGGAGGAGAGGAGGAGTGAGCCACAGGTGAGGGATACACATTAGCTGTTATGTAATGTCTGGTTACTGCAGGGATGAGGTCTGTATGGGAACTGAACAGAAATTTGATGCTCTCGGGGAGCCATCAGAGTAGCAATCCCATCTCTGGTCTGTCCTATAGATCGCTGCACTGCCAGGAGTCCTTGCAGTGGGGTAGCTCTGCTGAGATCAGGCACTGCAGCGTTTGGCATGGCCGGGAGTTTCTTACTTGAAATCGTGCAGGGAGTGCCCACTGAAGGTTTGTTGAGCATGTTAAGTATATAATAAAGCCTCAGGTACTTGGAAAATTTTTGGTGTCTGCCAGGCATAATCAGAAATTTTTGGCAAGCTTCAGCTCCCAGTCCCCCATTCTGTGAAATCATATAATGTGCCTTTGCCCTGCTTAGGATAACTGGATGTAGGAAGGGAAGAAGCCAGGCTCCCACTGCTGAGAACTGGGCAGCGCGTGGGGTGGGGGTGGTTGAAATAGCGAGTGCTGCTTTTTCCACCCAACCAAGCAACCTGAATTTCCTCCATCTCTTCCATGTTGTACTCTGTTTCCTAATAACACCATTGCACATATAGGCAAATGTTTGGCTGCAGTTGAAAGACCAAGGACTCTCACTTCCAAATTCCCTCCTTCACCTGGCTTCATTTGTCATCTGCAGTTCCTGAGTTTTGGTTTGGGCTTGGAAGTGGAAAGGCCAAATAGCCACTAGAAAGGCTGAGTTCATTGTAGTCCCCTTCTACTTGGTTAAAACCAGTAAACACTGAGCAACTTGCAGGAGAGCTCGAGTGTCTGAGAACAAAGCAGGCTGGTGGGGCAGAGGGTCATGGCCCCCTTCCATGTTCTCCTGACAAAAGCTCCAGCCACGCGAGCTTCAAAGCAAGATGGTGCTCACAGGACACTTGCAGATGTTTGAAATCATGAGCACTGGGCTTCACTGTAGTTGGAGCTGCCAGATTTGAATGCAAGGGAACAGTAGTTAGACCTGAATAAGTATACTGGTGGGGAAGGAGATTATGGCAGGCTCTGGGCTGAGAAGGAATTGGGGAGTGGGTTAGTGGCTGGGAGCCACTAGGCAGTGGGGAGATGGATTGGAGGAGGAACTGCAGAGTTCATGCTGGAAAGGCATTTTGCTTGGTACTTGTGCCCTGGGGAAGGGGCCAGAGCTGCGCTGCCACAACGAGGATTGGGCCCTTGTGGCTGCTCTGCCACATGCCAACATCTTACAAACTGCGGTTGTGGATGTGTATGGCACTGCCCAAAAACGTTACTGACCCTGCTTCAATCAGTTACTGGGTTTGATATGCTTTTACCCAGAATTTATTCTGTAATATATTTTGGCTTTTAATTTGGGATTCCCAAATCTCTTCATTCTTTTGATGTCAGCAAATACTTGTGAAAACTCTCATTGCCCTTTGTGTTGGTCCCTGACCCTTGCAGCCTGCTACTGATCTTGGCTACTCTGCTAAGGCAAATGAGAGAAGTTAGTGCTAATTACTGGTGTGGGTGCCAGAAAAGGGATTTGTATTTTGAGCAGAGAGCTCCTTGAAGTAAAAAAATTAATCCTCTTTTGAGAGATGATGTTTTGTTACAGCTCTTGGAATTAGTGTTGTGTTGGGTGTTATATGTTTTTTTTACATTGCTGCAAACATGTTTAAGCACCTTCTTATCTCAAATTCTTACAGCTGTGTAATGATGAAGCCATTAACAAATTAATGAAATGCTGTATTATTTGGAAACATTTAAAAAATATGTACCTGCTTAGCTGGTGTTGAAGATCTTTGTTCCTCAAAAGGCATACTTTGCATTTAAAAGCAATCCCTTTTCATTTGTTTTTGGGTCTTAAAGTTCTTGTCTAAGGACTGGGTCAGTGTTTTTGAAGGCCTAGCCTGAAACGTGGTCAATAAAACTAAATTTGGAGTCTATAAGAAGGTTGAATATACTGCATTTTCTCGCAGACCGCATGCACAAGACATAATGCACACCTTATTTTTGAAAGGCAGAATGAAGGGAAAAAAAAGAGAATTCCTTGTAGTAAGTAACTGAGTAACAGCACCCAGGGAATTGAGCTTGCTTATTGTTTTGTTCCCTGCCGGTTTCAGTGGATCTTATTTTTGGTTTAACTTGGCAAAGAGCAGAAATTACTCTTAGCATTTTTCTCTCGTATTATGTATACTTTGATTTCTAGCAGCTCTTTTGGGCGGGGGGAGGGGAAGCAGATGTTGTATGTGAGAAAATACTGTAGTTATGTATCCTACTATTTTTGGTCTTGTACTTGGCAGAAAACCAGCTATAGTCCCATCTAGAAATTACCTGGTTTGTGATCAAAATTAGAGTCCATAAGCTGTTCATCCAGGTAGAAATCCACCCTGCTTCCATTGAAATAAATGGCTATAGCTTCCCCTGACTTAACAAAAGGTTCAGAGCAAGGGGCTGATCCTGGGGGAGGGAGGTGCAGGGGCATGCCCGCACCCCCCTTCAGCTGTGTGGCATGCTTGCTGCCTGCTCCCGCTTCACTGCAGGCATCTGGGTTGCCTGCAAAGTCCAAGATGTGGCTGGAGCCCCATGCTGCAGGGCATACTAAGGTACGGGGGCATCCAAGAGGGAGCAGGGATGGAAGAGGTGACCTACCTGCTGCTGTCCCCAGATGGAGGAAAGCCCTAAGCTGCTTGTGTCCTGTTCCACCTGGGGGCTGCTAAGGACAGCTGAATGGGGTGCCAGGCTCAGCAGCAGCTGGCAGGTCCCTGTTACCCATCCCTTGGTCGTCTTTTATAGGTGGGGGCTCCAGCTAATAAGGAGTGCAGGGAACAGATGCTGGAAGGGGGTGGAGGGGGCTGCCTGCTTGTCACTGCTGAACCTGGCACAGTCCAGCACCCCGTGCAGCTGTGCGCCGCAGGCCCCAGCTAGTGTTGTTCTGGGGGTAGCAGAGCAGGGCAGGGGCATCATTCCCACTTCAGGGACTCCAAAGTCCTCAGCAGCTGCTTGTGTGGCATGATCTGCCTGTGGAGGATGGTGGCTGCAGCTGCACCTGGGGCAAAAGTTGCATTTCCCGCATCTACCTCCCTCCTTTTTGAAATGGTTGGAGCCCTAGTGGGTAGATATTTCAGATGGGCATCATTTCATGATTTGTTTTCATTTTGTGTTTTTCCCAGTACACAAGGGTTTGGATTCCTGACCCTGATGAAGTCTGGAGATCAGCAGAAATTATCAAGGATTACAAAGAGGGAGACAAAAGCCTGCGCCTAAAACTTGAAGATGAAACTGTAAGTGTGTTATTGCCTTGGTGGCAGTTCAGAACTTCAGATTTATCCTCTGAATGAGCATGAATTACCACATGTTCTTGGCATATATTTTAGTCTCTTTAAATACATTCTCTTCCCACTGTGTCTGATTCTCAAAGAGATTTGTTCAAAACAAGGGTTTTCTTCTTCACAACTTGCCTTCTCTGACTCAACCCTTGAGGAAATTATGATAGTCTGTTAGTGACATCCAAATGATTTTCAAAACAGTAGGCTGTCAGAAACCCCAGATTACAACCTTGCTGCAGGATGAATTGAAAGGAGAACATGGTTTATGATGCTTATTCAAAGCCATAAGTATCAGAAATAAAAGGGAATGGAATACAGAAAGTGCCTGCCCAAGTAACAGCTCTTTTCTATGCATGCTCATATTAAAACCTTTCCGTTTTAATGCTTGTCCTATTTGCGGTGGTGCTAAGCATGACAATTATGAAACTCATTTCCTCAGAGTACTGTGGAATGAATTTCTCCAAGTCATGTTAATTTATTTCTTAGAAACTGATTGTTGCTTTCATTTTCTAGAGTACGTACATACTGAATTAGAAATAAATTGTAGTCTAAAGCTTTAAACCATTTAATGGGCTGCAACTTGGGTCTCCTGGCACATGTTTGTTTAAAATTCCTGTGGGATCTGATCCCAATAATTGTCTCCTGCCATTCCATATGTGCATCCTGTCCTTTCTACTTGCCAGTGCAAGTACAGACCAGTATCATGATCCTGGGGCTTTCCCTGCACCAGGTAGTTGAAGGTCAGGTGCCCCCAGGGGTTGGGCCAGCAATCAGCTGGTTGTCGGCGCTGGCCATGGGACCACACTGGGGTCTCAAACTGGCATATAAGTAACAGAGAGAGGGGGTGTCGAATATTGCCTTTCCAATCACAGCTCAACGAGATACTGCTGTTCTAGGTGGGCTGTTCAGTTGATGGAGCCTAGGATAAAACTTCTTGAAAGATGTGCTTGCTATCAGGGGTTGTAGTCAATGCAGTATTGGACAGATGTGTGGACAGATGAGAAATCAAGACTTGCCTGTCGAATCCTGGAACAGTTAAAGTCATTGATTCAGGCAACATAGTAAGCCTGTGTAAAAGTTCAATGAGTGTTTCATTTCAAAGCTGTTTTGACTCTTGAGTTAAAAAAATAAATAAAAAATAGCGAAATAGAAATGAAAGGCTTAGAAACAACTTTGAAATTAAATGAGGGCACTCGAAATGTTTCGAGTTTTGAAGCTGACTTGCTTGCAGCTAAACAGAAACTAAGGAGAGGGAGGGGAAGTGTGGGCAAGGACTGCTCTGATATGGGCATCTACCTCCTGATTTGATTTCCCCAGTTCTCTGATAATTTCCCCAGCTCTTCCCAGGGGGCACAGGCCCCCAGATATGTGCATGGGGTTTCATAATATCATCATAGTACTTGGGATCGGAAGGGACCTAAACAGATCATCCAGCAGGCTCAATTCATTCCCTCAGCTCTGATTGATTGCTTTCCCCCAGCTCTTCCCGGGCAGCGCAGCACCCTGCCGAGCTGTGCTGCACCTGCACCATGGTGCTGTTGCGATGCAGGTGCCGGCACAGGCCCCAATCGCTGGTGCCAGAGCCAATGATTTGCAGGGCTTTTTTTTTTTTTTTTAAAGCTCTATAATCACCAGCTGCGGAGCATGTGGATGACAGCATGCTGCTGGGGCCAGTGCCAGCACCCGAGTCTGCCCAGCGCAGCCTGCATTGAGCACCAGGAAGAACCCAGTGCTGGCCCTGGTCCCAGCTGGCAGCAGCAGCATGCTGTCATCCTGCACACGGATCCGAGGGTCTGCGCCCCCAAGAGGGCTGCAGGGCTGTGCCGGACTCTTCCCGGTGGGCGCAGGCCCCTGGATCTGCATGCAGGGTGATAGCGGGCAGCTGCTGCTGCTGGCAAGTGATATTAGTTTTGCTTTGAACAGTTTGAGGTGCAGTTTCACAAACACCTCTGTAGCTATCTCCTTGAAACATGGCAGCCTTCATGCCCTCAGAAGGGGCTACTGTCCCTGCAATTTTCATCTGAATCGGGCAACAAGTGACAAAGCTATAGACATTTTTGTGATTTTCCCATTATAGCCTATGGGCAAAATATTGAAACGTGCCAAAAGTTTCAACAAAACAGAACAGTGCTTTGAAACAGCAAAATGAAACACCGTCCGTTTGAAACGGTGCTGTTTTGCACAGCCCTACAACATACCTTGTTTTTGTATCCAGTTATTAAATGCCATGCTGATGGCTTTGTTTGAAATGTTAGAAATCTGTAAATGAAATAATCCATAGATAGGTTGTTTGGAGAGGATGAGTAACAAAGAATAATCAGGTTGATAAATCTTCTTTTCTCCCCAGCACCACCTGGGGTGATGAGGAACAATGGTCATAAGCTGATGGAGCATAGGTTTAGGTTAGAGATCAGAAGGCAATATTTTAGTTAGGGTGGCCAAAATCTGGAACCAACTTCCCAGGGAGGTGGTCCTCGCCCCTACCTTAGGCAAATTCAAGAGGAGGTTGGGCGATCACCTGTCTGGGGTCTTGTGAACCGAGCCTGTGGCAGGGGGTCAGGCTAGATGATCTGTTCAGGTCCCTCCTGACCCTAGCTACTAGGAAACTATGATGAAATGTTGTGGGGTTTTTTTTTTCACCTCAACAGAAATGACTAGAGTGCTTGTGTCAAGGATGTTGTAGTGATTTGATACATCAAGCTAGGTAATAGAGAGCAACTCTGGGAGGGAACCACTAAAACCCTGAGCTGAGAATCATAGGGAAGTTGGGCTAGAAAAGGTCTTGGGAAGCAATCTAGTCCAACCCCCTGCTTGATAGGACCATCCCTCTCCAAACGACCTCGCACATCTTGCCTCTTGAAGTACCTGGAGCTTCCAGCTCCATTCATGTGTAGCAGAGTAGTTCAGATCTCTCTGAGGACATACCCAGTCCTGTTACTCCTCAGGGGCCTTGCTGGGTGGGCCAACCAGTGAGGAGGCTTACTCCTGTTGGGTGCATTTGAGGATAGCAAGCACCTATGCACTGCTTTGCAGGGCTGGGTAGAACTTTTTTCTGTTTCATTCCACACAGCAGTGAATTTCACCTCCATTAGCGTGCAGTGATGATGAGCCTGAAGCTGCTGGGTTTCGTTAGCTGTGTGCTTTGAAACATTTGGGTTTGGTCCACAGTTATCTGGTAGGGTAGCATTTTAAGAGCTGAATCTTCCAGCAGGCCAGTTTGGTCTTGCTACTTTCTGCACCTGGCTGCTCTAAATGGTAACAAGAAGTATCTTTTTGTGAACCCCTTCATCTCTAAACCAGCGTGGTTTTTTTTTTTTTTTAATTATGGATCATTTTTTTTTTTTTTGGTTGTCCTGGGGGTTGATCTACTGCATTACTAAAATGCTTAAGAGATGCCACTTCCCCAAACTGAAAATGCTTTGAGGGCTGTGTGAATAATTCATGGCTTTTGCCAACAAATTTCTGCCCCATTGCACAGCATTTTGCTGCATTACTGAACGGGAAGCTGGAGAGCAGGAATGAGACATGCCTGATTAACCTGTTGTGCAAACAATTCTCTTTTCAGCCCAGTATAAACAAAGAGGGCGTTGCGCGACATCAGAGTGCCGGTGTCATGAGGAAAGCAACACTTCAAGTCAAGTCTGGATAGATTTATTTACAGGGTCATAAAACCGTAGAAAATAGGGACTGGAATGGACCTCAGGAGACCTAGTCCAACCCCCTTCTCAAAGCAGGACCATCCCCAACTATCTCATCCTAGCCAGGGCCTTGTTTAGCAAGGTCTTAAAAACTTGTAAGGATGGAGATTGCACCACCTCTGTTCCAGCC
The DNA here is from genome assembly GCF_030867095.1 of Alligator mississippiensis. NCBI lineage: Eukaryota > Metazoa > Chordata > Crocodylia > Alligatoridae > Alligator > Alligator mississippiensis. The sequence continues at coordinate 288,559,075 of NC_081826.1, forward strand.
CATTCCAGTGCTTTAGTACCCGTCTTGTGAGTTCTTCCCAATATCCAACCTCAATTTCCTTTGCTGCAACTTGAGCCTGTTGCTCCTTGTTCTGTCATCTGCCACCACTGGGAACAGTCCAGCTCCAATCCTTTTTTGAACCCCCCTTCAGGGATTTGGAAGCTGCAATTAAATCCCCCTCAGTCTCTTTTCCAGACTGAATAAGTCCAGTTCCCTCAGCCTCAACTCAGAAGTTAAGTGCCCCAGCCCCCTAACCATTTTCCTCGCCCTTGGAAGGACTCTCCAATTTGCATACATCCTTTTGTACGTGCAGCTGGATAAAAAATATTGTGCACTCAGGTGGAAGTAGTTCACCGACTGATCTGCCTGGGGCCAGCCCCACATACAGGACAACTGCCCCTCCCTGTCCCTTCAGCCATGTGCTTTGCCCTTCTGTTGTGTGCCTAGGGACTTTCCTGTCAGCTAAATGCAAAGGGTGGAGCCAGGGGAGTGATGCATCTTATAAACTCCATCTTCTTCCTTATTTGTAGCTGAAGGAACCCCCTTTCAAATTCACTCAATAGTGACATTTATTCTGACAGTGACATGGGGAGCTTCCCCCTCTTTTCTCTGCCCCTCTTGCTCTCACCAAGACTCCCCTCCCCGCAGCAGACAGCCAGCTTTGGAGCTGCTAGCCTGTCCAGCTCTTACATCCTCCTCCTCATGTTTGTTCCTCATAACTACTGGTGAAACTACATGGAGATGACTAATATGCATGTTCAGAATAAAAAGGTCTCTCTGGCTTGCCAGCCTACTCTTTCACCTGCAAACTCGGCCTCTAAACTGTACCACTCATCTCTCTTCTTCCTAGACATCTGGCATCCTCCTATTAGTATTTTACCCATGTGCTTCCATCAGCACCACACCTGCAAGTCTTCCCCAGCCAACCTGCAGAGCTGCCTGCCTTTGCTTTGGACCACTTGATGGAAAGAACGAAAACCAGCTTTCCCTTTGCTTTGCTGCCAGCTGTGGATTATTTTTAACTATGTATTTAGTTACTGCTATTTTTGCTTCCGAGGCAGACAAACAAGAATTCCCCCAAGAGCAAGTTCAATCATTTGGGATAATTGTCAAGTCTTAGTCAGGAATTTGTAACTTAGATGAAATGAGCTGCTGGTCTTGTTGCCCAGCCTGAACTGGCACTAATTTGCTGCTCTTGTGGCTTGCCCCAGGAGAGACATGAATGATTGGACAAGGATCTGTGCCTTCCCTTGGGGCGCTCTCTGGATTGAGGAACTGGGTGATTATGGGAGAAGCTTCCATTGCTGCATATAAAGTGCTTTGGTCTCCAGTGCTTATAGTAGAGAGACTTTTTGTTCAGTCTTCAACATGTAGTTGAAACTGGTGAGCTACTTTTCCCCCTGAAACCGAGAGCACTATTTGGCTAGATAGTGCAGACAAGATTTAAAAAAAAAACAAAACAAAACCTCCAAAAAAACACATTAAGATGCTGTGTGTGTGGACATGCTCATCGTGTTTCATTCTCTCAAATGCTTTAGTGTGGTATTTTCCCTGGGATGTTGCTTGGGAATCCACTCATCTTCTCTTTGAGAAGACAGGTGAAATCCTAAACGCCCGTTTCATTCTCTGACCAGGTTTCGATGGCTGTTTCCTCCTGGTACAATGAATGAATGAAGATGAACAGCTGCTAAACTGAGATGTGGCATAATAACATTTCAGCTAAGCTTGCGTAATTTTAGTGGCTAACTTTTAGAGCTACCTGTCCCAAATCTAGTTTTGTTAGATCTGATTTGGGGCATGGATTTTTGCACCAGGGCTAGTTAGTTTGTTTGTTTGAACTGAAATCTGTCCACTTGGCTATCTTGTTACTACTCCATTTCCTGCATATCTCTTCATTTATTGACTTCTGTCTGTCGATTTAAATGTTGCTTTAGAGCAGCAGCTACAGAGCCAAGTTTGCTTCATAAATTCAACAGTCACTGTTTGTGTTCATCTCTTTTTTTTAATTGCTGGATAACATGTATGCATTTCTCCCTTTTGATGTTTCTCTTGTGAAATGTATTGCATGTCATGTAGGCCATACATGTGAAGAACCAGCTGGCTAGAAGTGCCTCTTCATCTGAGCTTTGGCTAAGTATGGAATTACATGTGCAAGCATCAGAGGAAGGCATTGACTTTAAGGGTATCTCTGAGGAAACTTGAAAGTCTTTTGCTTCTGACAGCTAACATGTATCCCCATGTATCTGGTTCCCTTTTTTAGGGGAATTTTCATTGATGCTTGGTTCCAACCAGTCTGTTCCTGACAATATTTTATGCTGTCAGTATTTTTCTAGAGCAGAGAGTTGTCAAGCATCCCATGGGAATCCTGACCTGTTCACAATCCTTATGCGGGACTGGAGATAATCTCATGAAATTTGGCTGGAGCAGTAAACATTTTTTCTAAAATGAGATTTGTAACTCAGCCTGAATGCTGTAGATGGGGCTGCTGATCCTCAGCCCAGTGAAATTGCAAAGCCTAGTGCAGTGGTTCTACCCCAGAGCCACAGCACCTTGGGATGCCACGAGATGCTTTTAAGGGTGTGTACATAGTATTAGCACTGTTAGATGAGCAAACACCTATACCTGATTTACAAAATAAAACCAGCAACTTCAAATAGGAATCCATAGTGCCAAAACCATTCTGACCTGTTGGGGGTCTTTTGTTTGGGCTAGGGACAGAAATTGCACACAAACAGGTTTAAGTAATCCGAAACTGGTTTAAACTTTTAACAGAACAGAAGGTCAGTTCACGTAAACAGAAGTTCAGTTCAAAATGGCTGAAACTGGTTTTGGATAAACCTGGCTGAACCTGGTTAGATTTAACTGATTTGGGTCAAACCGGTTTATGAAGCTTCTGTCCCAGATCCCTTCCTAGTTCAAGTTAAATCCCAGCCAGCATCCCAGCATGCTTTCTAGCCCTGGGCTGGGCTGGGCTGGCCTGTCTGCTGCAGCAGAGAAGTGTTTGAGGGGGGATGGGCAGGGACTCCCTCCCCTGCAAACCCCGGCTGGAATCTGAGCTCAGGGAGAGGGGTTAAACTTCCCTTCCCTTGAGGAAGTGGACCCCACCTGGTGCAGTCCCAGGCTCATTTGGTGTGGGAGAGTGGAGAGGAGGGTAGAAGGATTGCTAAGTGCTGGGGGAACTAGGTGCTCTGGGGCTTCCCAGCCAGGAAAGTCCACCATTTTTCAACCCTTGTCTTGAAAGCTATTTTGTTAATGTTGCCTTCCTGTTCTGGACCCTGCAGGGGTTGGGGGTGTGGGACAAGAAGAGAGGGGTTGTCAGGTGCTGGCAGGAGCTGTGCAACAACTGCTTGTGGTGCCTTGGGGACTGGGTGTCCTGAGGGTTCCCCAAGACCTCTGTTTTTTCCAGGTTCATTTGGTGTGGGGGTGGAGGGTAGCCCAGTGCTGGCAGGGTTGTGTGGCCCCCAGTTGTAGTGCCAGGGACAGTTGTGTGCGGTGGTGCCCAGCGTCTGTAGCAGGGAAATGAAATGGACAAGGTGGATTTTCAGGCAGAGATGGAAAAGCAGAGAGTTGGGTGGGAGCTGGGTGCACCCAGCCCCCCAGGTACTTCAAGCAGGCAGCCACACATACCCAGAACCTCACAACCCCCCACTTCCTGCCCCAAATGAGCCTGGGACCTTGCACACAGGGTCTTCAAGGAAGGGAAAATAACAAAATGCTTTGCAGAGCAGACGGAAAAGTGGAATTGTGGGGGATAGGAATGGGAGCACGTAGCCTGCCTGGGACCACAAGCAGGAATTATTCAACACCCCAATTCCCCCAGCACCTGGCAAGCCCTTCAGTCACACCTGTGCTCCAAATGCACCTGGGATCTGCAGCGCAGGGTCCCTGCACGGCAGTGAAATAGACAAAATAGCTTTCAGGGCAGGGGTTGAAAAGTAATGGATATTTATTTAATTAATTAAATATATAATTATTTATCTAATTAATTAAATTATTTATTTTATTTTATTTTATTTTTCGAGGTGGGGACCAAGCACTCAGCCCTCTGGGAGCCATGAGCAGGGTGCCACGCAGCCCCCCCTCACCCTGCTTTTCTGCTTGAAGTATCTGGCTACTCACCCCCTGCCCAGGTTCCCGGATTAGAAAGTGTCACATGTGTAAAGATGTGATGCCCACAGGTTTCGGGGAACAGATGCTTAAAACAGATGTTAAGTGCACTTGGCAAATATTACACCAAGAACTTCCCAAGATATTGCCTGTTTCTAAGTGCCTGACTACATCTGGAAATGCCCATGGGGGAGTGGGGAGTTGACAAAGGTATTTACAGATAAAGGAAGACAAGCCTCTTGACTTTTAATCAATGGGTTTCCTGCCCTGTTTGGAGAGAGTCAAAAACACTAGCATATGGCCAGCCATATGTTTTAATGTCATGTCCACGTTCTTCATGGAATCCCGAGCGCTGCTGTGTGTTTTGCTGCTTCTCCTCATTTCCCTGTTTGAAGAATAGTGCATTTGAGGCCATTTGAATAAAATCTGTACATGTATATCACTTGTAATTGATTAAATAGCTGATTTAAATATGGTGTTTATGGTCATTTCTATAAAAGCTGGTCATCAGGCCCTTGGTCAGGAATGTGACCCCCTATTATAACGTTGTTTGAGATGATTAGGTCAAAAACCTAACGTGCTGAAATTTACCACCCATAAAGAAATTCATCCTATATATACAGTGTACCCTTTATTTACCCTAATTCAATGCTGGGAAATCCCTCTATTCTTTTAAGTAAGTAGTATATGAATATTTGATATGCTTCTAAAGCAGTTGTCACAAAAGGGCTTGGATTCTAGTTAGGGCATTTGTGATATTGCTGTACTGAAAAATATTTTTGAGTGGAATTATTCTTGGATATTGGGTGATGAAGTGGGGGAGGAAGGGATTGGTTGGCTTGTATTTTAACTTTTTGACGGTTACTTTAGGTCTGTGAATATCCCATCGATCTCCAAGGCAGTCAATTGCCTTTCTTGCGGAATCCAGATATTTTGGTTGGAGAAAATGACCTGACAGCTCTAAGTTACCTCCATGAGCCTGCAGTACTGCATAACCTAAAAGTCAGATTCTTGGAATCAAACCACATATATACCTACTGTGGTGAGTATTAGTGTAGTCCCATCAAGTTTTGGTGATATTTTCAAACTTTAGTTTCTTATATGTTAAAGGGTGTGTGGATTTAAGTTTACATGTTTTATGGGCTAGGGACAGACATTACATACAAACTGGTTTAAACCTGTAACAGAACAGATATTCACTGCACATAAACAGGTTTCAAAATGTCTGAAACTAGTTTGAGATAAACTTGGTTGAATGTAGTATCAGACTTCACTGAGTTGGGTCAAACTGGTTTATGCAATGTCTGTCCCAAACCCCTTGCTGGTTTAAGTTAAACCAGCCTCTCCCAGCATGCTCTTTGGGCTGGGCAGGGCTCTGTTCCACAGCAGAGCTATCCCCTCCCCTCTGCTTCCTTGCTGAGGCTTGACTGCAGGCATCTGCCTGGCTTCCCTCTGATTCCCTCTCCCTCTCCCCCTCCCCTCACCACTCCCTGCTAAGAAGGGATCCCCCATTCCCTCTGCCTTACACAGACACCTCTCAGCATTAGCTAGCAGACCACATGCTGGCTATGGTCTGTGCTGTGGGAGACAGGACAGGCTTAGGGCTCTTTGGAGCTAATCAACAGGTAGATGGTAATGTCTCTCCTTCCTTGGAACAAGTTGTTTAAGTAGAGCTCGAACTAATGAGAGATCCTTTTGTTTTGGTGATGGGAGTGATAAATGCTGTGTAGACCCCTGCTGGCTCCCTTGCTGACCAGTGAGGGTGCAGGGGGGGGGGGGGAACCCCTACCTAATCAAAGCCTCCTGCCTAGGCCTGGCCACTTTCTCCACCTCCGCTCAGTATTGTGGAAGGGAAGGGAGGGCTGCTCTAGCACCCTCTGGCTTCAAGCCTGAGCTACTGCAGGCATGTGCCTGCATTTTTCTCAGACCAGAGGGGATGTCTGTGCAGTTACAAGCTGATTCAGCCTAGGCATTTTAGACTAACCTGCAAAGAATGAATCAGTTCAGGCTTTTTGAATGTCTGTCCCTAGCCATGGTCATATGTGCTTACCATGTATTCGTTTGGTCAGACAATGCCTTTGAGGGTAGGTGGTGTTTTACTGATGGGGTAATGGCAACAGAGACATACTTAGGGTAAGTCGGTATGCTTGCAACTGTCCTTCTGTCTCTTCTTCTTACTAAAGACCCCACATTTTCCTTAGTAGGTTAGAATGCCTTAGTGTTCAATTTTGAGCCTACAAAACCCAAAGGTATTTAGAGTCAAGACCTAAGATTCTATTCCATTCTCAGATTGTCTTTATTATTGCTGCATACTTAGACCCTGATGTCTTAATATGATTTTGGAACTGTTCCTCTTAATCCATGAGGATTGCCCATGAGTTGGTTCTTCTCTTGCTCCCCAGGGGTCAAATGACAGGTCATAGGCCATAATGTCATGTTCTTAAATGACTTCAATTCCAAAGCACAGTAGAATGTCTTTGTGAAAAACCTGGACTTGTATGGGAAGAGGGGAGATTTTTAATTCGGACCCTTTGCATTTCTTTACCATGATTTCTGCATTTTATTTCAATTGAGCTTAGATTTTTACAACTATATCTGGCACTTAAAAGCCACAATAAAGTCCCCTATCATTTTCGTCCCATGGAATTACAATTATATTGGTATGGTTATTTTTTTTTTTTTAAACTCAGATAAATTCTTTCTATACATTACTTGTTTGTTTTTTATTTATTTTTTGGGAGGAGGACAAATTTCCTACCAGCCCAACTTCGCATGATAGGTTTTTTTTATATCCATTTGGCCAATTATACATCCCTTTGATAGGTGAACATGAACTTCTCACCTTTTCAGCAGTACAGAACTATTTTGTTCAAGATCCAAAGAAGTGTTGATGTTCATGCCAGAAAAGTGCCCAATTTATTTATTTATTTATTTTTTTTATGGAGCTTTAAAAAAAATGGAAGCGTATAAACTGCTGACTTTGCACTCATTCTACTTTCTGAATATTTGTGTCCCTTTGAAGGGATTGTGCTTGTTGCCATCAATCCATATGAACAGTTGCCAATCTATGAGCAAGATGTCATCTATGCGTACAGCGGCCAAAACATGGGAGACATGGATCCTCACATCTTTGCGGTGGCAGAAGAAGCCTACAAGCAGATGGCCAGGTGAGTGGCATCTTGGTTCATAGGATCAGACTCAGAACTGGTGACTCATGATGGGGTCTGCCAAAAATGTATAAATTCATGGAGATCATGATCAAGTTTCTCTTCAGAAAGAAGGAAAAGATAGGCAAGGTCTAAATCTTTATCAGGCTCTTATGGGATATGAAGCCTACAAAAACTATCATGTGACTTCTGTACTATTAAAAGGGTGTAGGACCACTTTTTCCTAACCCCATCTATACCCCTATACTACTTTACTTGTTTTGTGTGGCCTTCACCTTCTCTATCTCGTTATGCAATGTGCTGTAAAAGCCTGAATACTTTCTTGTGTTCCTCGCATTTCCAAAAATGAGTATTTCCAGTATATTTTTGTCTGTTGGTAACCTAATTGGCTGCTATGTAGTGCTGTACGTTGCATCATCACTCCATGCTTGGTAGACAGTTGGCTGGTGATGACCTGGTAGGGCAGCCTGGTAATTCATGAGGCACTCAAGTATGCACAGACCTTACACAGCTGTGGTTCAAATGGGGATTGTTCTCTGTTTGCTGCTGCTTGAGCCCACCTAAGTAGGGCACAAGTGTTACCTTGAATGACCTGGAAACAAATCAGACTTGTACTGAAAATGCTGGAGTAAATACATTTTTTTTTAATTTGTATTTTTTGATTTATATATTTGATTTTGGGCCAGTTTGACCCAAAATTTGATTCTTCTGGAATGTACTGCCTAGCCCTTCTTGAGAAGCAAAGGTTTTGTTGGACTTTTCATAGAGTTATGAAAACTTCCTGTTCCTTATAATACAGTTCTGGCATCACTGCAACAAAGCAGTGAGCCTCAGATCCTGGGAGTGGGTGCAAGTCCAGTAACTTAAATGGATCTTCATCTACCTGCTCCAGCTCTGAAGTTGAGAAACTGGGTGCAGCTACATGTGTGCTTTTACTGTGGAGTTGACTAATTAGTCTACACATGAGGATGCAATAAATTAATTAGCTCCACCATAGGCTAGTAGCATCTGGGACGGTACCATCTTGCGGCAGAGTACTTCACTGCACTGAAATGAAACACGTGTGTAGATGGCGACCAGGGGTGTAAATAGTGCCTGGTCAGCACGGCCAGCCGGGGCTTGCTCCACCCCAGCTTGTATTGCTGCCAGCCCAGGCACGCATGTAGAAACGATGCCTGAGAGCAGTTGACTCTGGTACAGACTGCTCTGGAGCTTATTGCATACCTTTAATTCCCATGTAGATGCACTTACTGAGTGGTACATACCTTGGGATTACATACCTATGCCATTTCTGTCTGAGGAATGAACACATCCAAGTTTGTGTCATTATCTTGGGCCCCTAGTAGAGCATCAAAGTAAAATACTGTGGTAAAGTCGGACTTAAATCCAAGGAAAGTGAATTTTAAAGTGACAGGCTAATATAGCTAGGCGCTTAATGTCTTTGGGTGCTGTTGAGACTGCTGTAAGAAGTGGGTAGTTCTCAGCATGCTGCAGGATCAGGTCCAGTGATCTTTGTTCTCTGGTACTGCTGTAATATTTAGATGGCTTTCCCCATGGCAGTTCCTAGTAGATTCAAAACATTGTGTTGGTGTTCTTGGGTTTCATAAACTTCCATTAGTTTTATTTCTTCAGATAGAGAAAACACACTGAAATAAGGTTCTTGCTATGTATAACAGTTCTATTGAGCGCCTCTGGTATCTCTGATTTAGAAAAGCATGGTCTCTTGGAAACCACTTCTTAGAGGGATTATTTGTAAAATATCCTAATAGGTTTTTCTCTACAGTAGAATTGTTTTGACCTGTACTTACTGACCCGTGGTCAAAACCTGACATGAATGCCTGACACCCCTCAACATCTTTGATCATGATGGTAGGTGTTGAGATCATCTGTAAGGTACCATGCAGTGCTGCACAAAGATGCTTGAGTTCATTTCAGAACAGGATGTAGGACAGGAGGCACCCTGGTTGAGAATCACTGGCTTAGACTCTTGAACACTTCAGTGCAGTGGAAGAGTTAAATCCCTGAAGGTACCTGAGAGACTCCTTTCTTCTGTGGGGAAATTACCTTTGTCATATTTAAGCTTCTGTGCTTGTTCTTGCTAATTAAGTTTAATTTTAGGGATTTTTTTTTTCTACTATTCTTTGAGTCCCTGGACACTGGGGGGGTGAGGAGATAATCTTGGAAGCTCGTAGGGCAGGGGTGGGCAAAAAGCAGCCCGCTGCCCAGATGCGGCCTGCCAGGCCATTCTATCCATTCTGCAGGGTCCATAAAAAAAATTTAGAAAATTAATATTAATCTGCCCTGGGCTGCCTGTCATGCAGCCCTCAATGGTTTGCCAAAACTCAGTAAGCGGCCCTCCTCCTGAAATAATAATTGCCCACCCCTGTCATAGGGTTTATAAACTTTGGGAATGCAACAAATGGGATGGTTTCTAGAGGGAATGAAGTGGAGTACCTCCTTGGAGATGGTGATCCCCTTGGTATGTTCTTTCAGCCTGTAGAAAGAGCGGCCTCTCCTTGCAGCTCTGAGAGTCTTAATTTAGCAAAGCACTTAGTCCTGGTCAACTGAAAGCAAACACTTCCATATGCTTCCTGTTCAGATGAATATTTGCTCAGCAAGAGCGTAAGCCGTGTGTGTGTGTGTGTGTGTGTGTGTGTGTGTAACGTTGCAGACTTATTGTGTGCAGGGGGCACAACAATGAGCATGCTCTGTCTATAAATGCTGTGACTCGCTCGCTACAAGGAAAGATCTTATAAATTTATATTTTACTTTTCAAAAACAAGGTGCTTATTATATCCTGGGTTATATTGTATGCTAGAAAATATGGTAACCTATAAAGCCAGCAGTTTGGATATTAACAACCTTTTAATTGTTGTTAAGCAGGACATTGGCTGCCATGGTCCTTCTGCTTGATCTGTGACAGGGTATTATGTCCTGTGACTGTCAGGGTTGACAGTCGTTTTACTAAGAGGTTAGATTATGGATTTGCATAGGATGGTTTGAATTATCCTGCTTCAGACAGGGGTTGGACTAGGTGACCTCTGGATTCCTTCCAGCTCTACTTCTTTATGATTCTGTGATCAAGGAATGTTTTGACAAGCTAAAAGGAACTCTTAATAGTGACAGTGCTGATTTTCAGATCTTCCCGATTTGCCATAATAGTTCTTAATGCTCTGAAAAGTGTTTTGGCATTATGAGATTGCTTCCTAAGTTAAAGCAAACTAATTTTTAAGAGTCTGTGTTTCCATTCATAGAACAAATTGAGGCTGAGCCACATACCGAGCCAGGTGTAACAATAGACTAGTGACAGCTTCAGTGAAGGTCCTGCCAACATGATGAACACATAATTATACAGCTATTAAGCCTCCATGTATCTATATAAATGAAGACAGGCCCTTGCTTTTATACACGGAGTACTGGCAAATGTGGCCCTCTAGGGTAGATCTATCCAGTACAATGAAGATGTGATTGTAGTCATCATTATCAGCGATGCCGCACAGTTGAGGATGATCACTCCCATGGGTTAAATAAAGGGTTGTAAATGAGTCCATTGGCTAAGAAGGCCTATCCTAGAGCCACTGACTCTGGCAAATGTCACAGGTTGTGGTTTGTCTTGAGGGTGTTCTTGGAGGCCAGAGGAAACACTTCATGTGTCCTCTGTCATTGGCTGAGTTGGGAGTATAGCAGTTGCTTTGGTATATGAACATCAGATGTGTGCATGCAATGCCCTGGCCACTGTAACTGATGAATAATCAATGCTTCCATACTGGTGGTGTTAGCTCTTGGCACTAGATTTGACCCAATTACCTTGTTCTGGGCAGACTCAAACTTTCAGACCAGCCACGACCTCTCCATTCAATAATAGGTGAATTTTATTGATACACCGTGATGGCAGATGAGGATAATACAAACAATTCTATATCTACAAGTCCTAGAGCTGCACAAAGCCAAGGTACATCTGGCCAGTATGGGAGCTTCACTCTGTTCTCTTGAATGTCAGATGACAGCAGGCTGGAGGTTGGAAGCCGAGGCCCACCCTGCCCCAGTGAGGAAGGCGAGATGGGCTGGTGGTATGCCCTCTGTCTGTGGTGTCTGTGGGTTCCCCTCTCATCAACACGTTGCTGCTCTGAAATCCCTCCATTTTTATCTTTTTCCTTCTGTGATGACATCATCTCTGGGCATCAATGATATTCCTTTTGTTTCTCAAACTTATCACATGGATACGTCCTGGTTTGAGCTTTCTTGGTCTTCTCCTAATTTGGTCTGTTCCCCAAAACCAGAAATCCCAAGGGCTCTGCAACTAGGCACAGCGACCTGGTGCCACCTTATCTTATGTTACGGAACAGTGTGGTACATGTCTTTTTTAATTTCCAAGCCTGTGTGCCTGCTTGCTGCTTGCCTGACAGACACGATGGACCTTTAGGAGACTTTCAGAAACAGGCTTTTAGAAATCAATTAACTCTTGCCATTGCCCTGAACCATTGTTCTAATGCATATCTACTTTACCTACAAGCCAATTCCCAAAAGCAGACCTCTAAATACCACTTCCTAACCATCAGTGTTGGTGAGGAGACTGGCATTTGTGACGATCCTCCCACTTTATGCTAAGGCTTTTCAGGTGGTCCCTGTTGGTCACCCAGGCTTCACAGCCAGAGAGAAAAATTGGGATTAACAGTCTTATATAGTAGGAGCTTTGTTCAGGTCCCGATGTCGTGATCATTCAACACATGATACTGTCTTCCAGCGGCAGAGCTGGCGCATCGGATCCTATACGGGATAACCTCTTTGATGTTGGCCTTCTTTGAGAGATGGTTGCTTAGGTATGCAAAGTGTTCAACATTTTCCAGTTCCTGTCCATCAATGAGGATCTTTGCTGGGGGTGGGGGGGTGTTGATTGGCCAGAGCAGGCTGATAAAGCACCTTTGTTTTTCCATTGTTAAGGGTACCACCCTACTCAAAATGGTAGTGCCATTTCCAACGTTAATGGCAAAGGGCTTTGTAGCGGAGCCACTGCATAGGATGAAGATGGTCATCTGGTCATCATGAAGGAGTCTTAGGATGGTGATAAATTTCCCTGGGCAGCCAAAGTTAACTGTGAGGCTCTATGAAATATCTTGGCAAAGAGTCAGAGGCTTTGGTCAAATCAATAGAAGGCCTGGTGGTGTTCTCAGCATTGTTCCTGGATCTGCTGGCCTGCAAAAATCTATGTCCATGGTGCCTCTCAGTGGTCTGAAGCTGCATTGAGACTTGGGAAGGATTTCTTTGGCAAGAGGGAGCAGTAGGTTCAGCAGAATTCTTCCCAGTGATGGAGAGGAGGGGGGCAATACCTCGATAGTTTCCACAGAGACACTTGTCACCATTTTGAGAGAGGGAGATAATATTGGCTTTCCTTAGTTCAGTGGGAATTTTCTCAGTGGTCCAGATTTTAAGAAACAGTGTGTAGAGCTTGTTGTCATGGTTTCCTCACCAATGTTGAAGACCTCTGCTGGTATGCCATCTGGCCAGATGCCAGACTGACCTTACCACCATGGGAGACCTACTAGAAGTACAAGATTCCTGATGGTGTTGCTCTGAGGGTCATTGGTACACGCAAGCCTCTCAACCTTGTCAAGATGGCAGTCAACGGAGAAGTGTAATTGTAGTACGAGTAGTCACAACTGTGAAGAAATGTTGACAAGAATTTGTCACAATTGGAGAATGTACCCATGGTGTAGACAGCTTGACAACAGCCTGGTTTGAAGCCCAGTTCCTGGCATCTTCAGTGTTATAGTTATTATCTGTGCCTGCTGGCTTTTTAAAGCATGGATGGCTGTGCCATCAGACCCAAAGATCAGTCTGCCTGACCCTCAGGCTAGCGTAGTCAAGGCAGGCCAGCGTCTCTAGCTAGTGTTGTGCAGGGAAGCAATATAGCTAGTACCTGTCTGGCTGCTATCTTGGTCCCTCAGCCTGAATCCCCAAGTTCCTGTTTATTTACAGCTGTGTCGAGTGGGGGCAAACTTCTAGCGTACAAGTCCAGAACAGGGTTCCAACTTGCCTCTTTGGAGCTGTAGCAAGATACCCCAATTGCGCTGCCAGCACAGGCAACCATATCCCAGCTAAATCCTACCGTTGCCTGCAGCACAGGCATTCCCTTGCAGTGGCAAGCTGAGTCTGATGCATCTTTCTAGAGCCCTGTGCTTAAACATAATTCTCCCCGAAAGCACATTAACATATTTTTTTTGTCCACACCCCGCAGCTGTGTGTTTACCTGAATGAGCATTTAAAGTGTGAAGTTTGTGCACACTGTGTGTAATCTAGCCTCCAGCAGACTTGTTTTATTGTTTGATCTGTTGCCTGCATGTCATTGCTCTGCTAAGACTTTTTTTTTTTTTTTTTTTGTGCGTGTTGAGTTTGGAGGCTTGGTTTTGTTTGGATTCCCATTTTTCTTAAAGGAGAGATTCTGCACAGCAAAAGCTACTTGGTCCTGTGGGTTTTTGCGTGTTTGTGTTTTGATGGCTTCAAAATAAATCTGCCCTGGAAAAAGAAAACACAGGAGTTGGAATAACTAGAAGTCTGCCAATACAATGTAGAGTCTTTTGTTCTTTTTTTTTTTTATCTAGTTCCTACCTACAATAAAGGTTTTCCAGTCAGAATTTGGTTAACAATGCCTGTGCTTCAGCAAGACTTGAATTCAGCTCAGCCTCCCCCTAGCTGCATTGGTTCTGCAGGGAAAAATGGAGTGCAAAAACTACTGAATCTAGTGGTGCACAGAGGGGATGCCTAGCACCTTGGAAAAATCAGGCTCTTATTATATCAGGTGGGCAAGTGGCAGCTGAGGCCAGTCCTTCCTGAAAATCTGGTCTTTATGGTGTTTGTGTCAGTGGAAATTAAAATTTCAAGAGCTTAAGTCTGAATACTGGCCTCCAGTGCCAACCAGTGGTTAACTGTGTGTGCCAGGTTTGATAGGTAGCAAGAAGCCAAGAGATCTGACTGTAACTACTAGACAGTCTTCCCCCTTTACACATGGTAGATAGATATATTATCTGTCCCTCCAGTTGTGTCCCTATAATTGTCATCTGTAATGTATGGTATTTTTTCTTTGCAAAAGGGGCATCAAAATAACCCTTATAAACCCCCCCGCACTGTCCCGTCCCCCCCCCCAAGAAACCCAAAATATTAAAAATGTACCCTCTATTTGGAAGTGCCTTTGCATTCTTTACCTAGCCTGATATTACAGTAATTGCAGACTTGGAAATAAAAGCAAAGAACTTAAAATGATGCTATCCTATCATTTTAAGGTTGATTATAGGAATCTGACTCACTGTTTGATTGAAGCATGCCCTGCAATTAACTGCATTGTCTGTCTTTAAAATGTAACAAATTGCATTTTAATCTGAGAATTTTGGGGTGAAATTGGCTGTCTCAAACTTTGATTTTGTGAAGCTTTTATTTCTTTCTCTTCTGTAGCAACACACGAGGAGGTCAGAGTTAAAAGATTCCTGTGATTTAACTGCAAGTTTGCAGGAAGTTGACTCTGATCTGTTGGGGCCTGGTGGCCAAGCTGAACTGCTCATGCAGACAGCCTGTGCCTATAGAAAAACCCTATTGAAGTCCACTGGGACTTGAGCCGTAGGGGTCCCTGCTGGCAGAAGAGATTCTAGGATTTGGTCCTTAATGTATATTTAAAATAAACTGCTGGTTAAGCAGCATGGATATATTTGACCAATTAAGTATTTAATATCCAGGAAGTAGGAATTACACCTAGAACACTATCCAGCGTGAAATGACCAAACCTGCACAACATCTGATAAAATCTTCCTTGCCCACACCTGAAAGTGTTCCCTGGATGTATGCAAAAAATCAGTTTCTATAGGAACTTTTTTTTAAAGCGAAAGAAATGCTCATCTTTTCCTGATCATCTGTAGTTTAGTTTAATAAACTAACAGGTGAATGCTAGCCATTTTGCCTTCACTTGAATGTTAAAAATCTTATTTCTGGCTTTCTCATTGGAGAATAAAAGAAACAATAATGGGTGAGAGAGACTAAGTTGTAACCAGGTACGTGTCCCTTTTGAGGGCAAAGGTGTTAGTAGTTGGGGTCAATGGTATGAAACAGTACTCTTGCAGGTTTTGTCTTATGCTGCAATTTTTTTAAAATGTAATCTTACAACTTAATTGGGGTGCATTTTTCATCTTGGGAGAAATAGAAATGTGCTGTTTTCCGATTTCTGGTTTTTCAGGGAGACCGTGGCAAGTAGTTAAGGGAGTTTACCCTTAATTTCTCTAATATGACTTTTTTTTCTTTTGATGAGAGCGCTTACTGGGAAACAGGCATTGGTTTTGCACTAAGATTAAGTGCCACTTGCAGCCCTTTAGTGTCCGTGTCTAAACCGAACAGATTTATAAATACAACTGGTGCCATTGATTTGCTTCTGCAACCTTCTGACAGCTGCTGTTTCAGTCAAGTTGACTTGATGTAAGCCATCCATTTTGAGAAGTGGCAAGTGATCTGGAGAAGCTTGCTGGTTGACGCCAAGATGCTTTTGTTTAGTAAAGCCCACCATCAGCTGTGTGGAATTGTGGATGGATTTAAATGCAATCAAATGACTTTCTAGCAGGATGGCAGAAGATGAAATTCAACCCAGAACACCAGCTGGCAGTGCTTTTGCCCACGTGCTTTCTCTTCTGCTCATGGACCCTTCAGTATTTGCCCTTGGACTCTAGAACTTGAGCATGTTCTTTGTGGATAGTCTTGAGAGAGAAGCTTTCTGGGTCTACAGCAGTTTTATGGGGCAAATAGATGTGTGAATATTTAGGGGAGAATATAATACAGAAAATGTGCTGGCGTATCAAATACCTGTATGAAATGGGCAAGGAGAACAGGGTCCAATATTGTCCTTTGGCTACCTCACCTTTTCTAAAGGTTCTAGTTGAGATGGGGACGTTTCTGTGAAAGCTACTTTAAAGTAGGGCAATGAATGGAAGGGTTTATTGCAAAAGCTGAGATGGTATATCTTATAAAAGAAGTAATCAGATGTTACCTTTTGGTAGTAATTTATCATATACTGGCACTGGTAAAGTTTCTGCATCTTAGCAGAATTAATGGATGTATAAGTATAAGAAATATTGTCCTACCTTCTGCATAGCCTCTTGTACAACTAGATGTAATACTGGCAATGGACACCAGCACCTGGAGGTGCCATCCACAGTTAAGGGGAAAAGCTCCATTTGCATCTTGCTTACCATCTAGCATGTTCTTGAATGAGCAGGGTGGCCTTCCTCTGTTCCCTGGAAGGTGTCTTGGTGAGCTGTTTGCTTTAATTAAAAGGAACTGTGAAGCTGAGGGCCTTCGTTTTGAGAGCACACTTCCTTGATGAATTTGGAATTCAGTGCTAGGTGCTGTCTACATACAGCGGGCTGTTAAGAGGCAGATGCATAAAAAGAGAAAGGTGCTGCCTTATACATTTTGTCCTGAGTCCAGGTTACTCAAGAGTCCCAAAGTGCTAGTATGTTTGGGGCATCTTCTGTCACTCATCTCTGTGGGAATGCCACCCCAAATGGTTGCGTAGGAAAGCACAGCAAAGTTCATGTGCAAAACAAATTAATGGAGAAGGTCAGCAGATTTGAGTCCTCCCCCCATGATGGAATCTCAGAAATGTAATGGTCCCTCAGTACAATGGTGAAAGGTTCCTTGACAATACTTGCAGATGCAGTCTGAGAATAAGAGAATAAATACTCCATTAACTTAAGGGCACTATTTTAGGACAAATAAATACATGGCACTTAATTAACTTGTAGAGTGTGTTTATGTTGGAGGTCACGGAGTCAAGTGCCATGGCTGAATTATAAAAGGGTTGGATGATTTTTATGATCGCTACTAATAACTGTAACTGTACTGCCCTAAGCCACTGTCAGTAATCAATTCATGCTTCAGGGCACAAGTTAATTGTCTCCAGGTCAAGATGATTGCCTCCTCTCATCCTCTTAGGTCACTTCTTTGTATTCAGCACTGCAAACTTGACTACAAGAAAAAAGCTTTCTTTTTTTCCCCCTCCTTTTTGTTGAAGGCATCAGAAACGTTGTCCCTGATGAAATCAGGATACATGATTAGATGGATCAGCACTCTAATACAGTTTGACACCTCCTTTGTACCCCATGTGTCTGTCACTGGAAATCCAAAATGACTGTACAGAGGCAGCACATGCATATGGACTTTGTCTGACTGATGCATTTTTTTTTTTCTTTCTTTCTTTGAAAAATGAATATGGAAAATCCCAGGGCTCCAGCTTGTTTGCCTGGGGAGGGGAGGGCTGGGGGGCTGGGGGTCAGGGGCAGAGCTTGGTGTTACCTGTCTGCTCTAGAAAATGTGAAACAGGCTGGAACTTGCTAAATCATGAACCATGCGTGCCCCCAGAGGTTGAGCGGGCACAGTGACCACCCACAGATGGTCACAGCAGTGTCAGCTGTTGTTCCTCCCCCAAGTCCCAGAGGTCTTGTATTCCTCCTGATTTTTCCTTCAGCGTAATGTTCAGCTCATGGGGAGTCGTGCTCATAAGGAAGTTGCTGGCAAAATTTCTGTTAACTTCAGCAGGCCTAAGACTTTTAGCAAAAAATCTCTTTATCCTGTGATGCTTTTCTCCTCCCTGCTGGCTGCTGCTTCTGTCATTGGCTTCTTCCCACCATTGATTGTGTTTTTTCCTCTCATACTCTCACACTAATGTGACGTTGCTATCACGTATGACCAAGGAGAGAGTGGCTGTTAAGGCTGACGATAGCTTCCTGTTGAAAGGTCTCCTGTCCAAAGCGCTCTGTGATCCATTGGTTTTGCTGGGATTGCCTTGAAACTTGCTGTCTCATGGGGATACCCGGGGGTGGGCGGGGGGCAGAGCTGTAGGTCCAAATTTAGGGTTATTTGAGCAAGCAGTTCCCAGGCTGAACTGAAAACCTCCTGGTGGCTCTTAGCACACACCTAGCACTCAACTTACGATTCAGATCCACTCTCAATTGGTCTCATGGCCAATGCCTGTTGCTCCCTTTAGGTGAGATTGTATTACATTTGCTTAAGTGTCAATAAAGAAGGCTAACTGCATAGTGGCCTACATTAGTAGGAGTGTTGCCAGCAGACAGAGCAGTGATTATTCCCCTCTGTTTGGCACTGAGGCCCCATCTGGAGTACTGTGTCCAGCTTTGGGCCCCGCACTACAAAAAGGGTACGGACAAAGTAGAGAGAGTCCAGCAGAGGTCAGTGAAAGTGGTTTGGGGGCTGGGGGACAACTTCTGGTGAGAGGCTGAGGGAACTGGGTTTATTCAGTCTGCAGAAGAGGAGACTGAGGCAGGGGGGATGTAATAGCAGCCTTCAGCTACCCGAAGGGTGGTAACAAAGTGGTGGAGCTAGATTTTTCTCAGTGGTGGCAGATGACAGAACAAGGAGCAATAACTTTGGTTGCAGCAGAGGAAGTTTAGATTGGATATTAAGAAAAGCTTTCTCATGAGGAGGGTAGTAAAACACTGGAACAGGTTACCCAGAGAGGTGGTGCAATTTCCATCCTTGGAGGTTAAGAGCCGGCTTGACAAAGCCTTGGCTGGGGTGAGATAGATGGGGATAGTCCTGCTTTGAGTGTGGACTAGATGACCTCCTGAGGTCCCTTCCAACCCTAATTTTCTGTTTTCCAGGCTGGACTGGTGGTAGCTCTAGTTAGTGTGCTGTCTAAGCTGCAGTGAGTGCATTAGATGAATTACTGCATGAGCTGTGGCAAAGGTGGCTTCAATGAGCTTGCTTGAGTACTGCAGTCTGGTAGCACCAGTCCCTCTGAACCTGTGCTCTGCATCCTGTTCTGAGCTGTGCTGCCAGCTCCTACAGTAGTTGTCGTAAGCTGACTTGGGAATGTCAGTGAGAGCTGCAGTCCATGTGCAGCAGATACCTTAAGATGGGGCTATTATTTGGGCTGGAGGGCCACTTAAGGAGTTTTGGTGAGCTGTTGCGGGGTGGGGAGCTGGATGTGGTGACACAGCTCAGTAGGGGTGGAGTGCTGACCTGGCGAGGGGAAGGGAATTAATCCTATCTGGCCCTAGGCTCATCCATGTCACACCCACTGCTGGGGACACTGGACAAAGCTATGGGCCCAGGGCAAAGCTATGATCGGCTCCTCACATGTCCCTGCGACGGGACCCACTGTGGGCTGGGCTGTATTTTGCCACTCCTGCCTGTGCAGCAGGGACAAGGGTATGTCTACACCAGGATGACGGAGAGCTCAGTGCTCAGCTGAAGAAAAGAAGCCCTGCCCACCACCTCCCCTCCTTGCATATCAGTTCCAGAAGTGAGGCAGAGGCTGCCAGGTGTGCCCATATTGCGTCTGGCCTTCACTTAAAAAATGACCCTGCTCGTACCTGCCACTGTTCCTGTATCCTCCCCAGGACCTCAAGCTGTGTGGACTTTATTCCACCTCCTGGCTCGCAGTGGGGAGGTAGCCTGAGCAGGGACAGGCAGAGGTGAAATGAAGTACTGGCAACAGTAATTCACATGTCCCCTGTGTACGGTTATGCAGTCATTGCTGAGGACCCAGAGAGTAGGGGAAGGGGAGAGCTGGGCTGTGGTACATGGTATAAAAAAACCAGGAGATTTTAATTCTCCCTCACATTCATTTAATGTCAAGTTAAATTGCTCAGTGGTGCCTTGTGCCCTTCCCGAGTGCAAGTTGATTACTCTCGCTCCTGGAAACCAGGAGAGCCAACCTGCTCATGTAACTTTGAGCCATACCCCATCATGCCTATGAAATGCACACTAGTGCTCTCCATCCTTAGAGATGTTAAGGAGCAGATGAGTACTGCAGGTCAGTGCCGACACTGCTATGGCAAAACCGAGATTTTGGTCGGGTACAGCGAACAGGTCAGATGGCAGTAGTTCCTATATTCCAGCTCTAGGCCTGCCCCATATTTACTGAACGACACCTCCCCATCACTCTTGCCCAGAAGAGTCCTTCAGAGGTGTTGCTTTCCTATACTCTTTGTTAATTGCTAGAGACAGTTATTGATGTGCCGTAGTGCTCAGCTCTTTGAAGTTGGTTTGCAGCTCTTGTCATCTCTAAGATCATGCCAACCCTTTTCCAACCAATTCCTGTGCCTTGCAGCGCTGCTTCAGTTGACACAGTCAAGGCTTTGATAGCTTGTGTAAAGAAATATCGTTGTTCAAGTCTAATGCAGCACAGTATACACAATGTTACGTTATGAAAAGTTTTCATGTCTTTCTGGCACTACAGCATCTAAGCTGTTCCCATTGGCTGTTGCATAGGGCAGAGTTAGTTTTCCTGAAAAATGCCCAACTTAACTTGATGTCCATAAAGTTTTGGGGGAGTTCATTTTACAATGAACTCTGTCATCCTGTGTGTGATTAGAACCTCGTTGTTCTCCAAATCTGTCCCATTCTTAGCCCACTGAACTCTTCACTACGTGCACCCAGCCCTACTTCTATTTCCGATACAGATTGCTTTATATTAAAAAGATTACAGCATGCAGTAGTACATGCATCATGATTTTTCAGGGTCTTTTAAGTGCGTCTTACATTCCCGTTTCCTTCCCCACCCTAGATAGTTGTTTTTTTTCACCTTTAATTGCATTGGCCTTGTGCCAGGGCTTTTTCATTCTTTATTTTAAATATTGGCTTTAATGACCTGTGTACTGATAGCACTTTGTACCTGGTAAATAATGTTTGGTAGGCACATGATTCTACCACTATGGCATCCATCCCTGACTTACCTTTCTTGTTTTAGATGCACGTGTGGACCTTTTGGAAGTTTGGTGCATCATTTATTAGAGCAGGCATTTTTTAATGGTCATGATTTTCTAAATTAAGGTGTATAAATTATAGCCACTCATAGATCAAACTGAAATGCCTGCTGTGCAAAATACATCTCTGCTGACTCATTCCAACTCTCCTAGTCGTAGATCCCACAGTGCTTTATAAAAGGTCAGTCTCATTATCACCCTTTTTATGTAAGGGAAAGTTGAGAAATAAGTGACATAGCCAACCCATCAGGCCAGTGGTAGAGCTGATAATATAACTCGGGTCTCCTGAGCTGCAGTTCTTGGCCCTGTTTGCTAAGTAGACATTGTTTTTGTCCTGGGATAAACCATATCATTCTGGGACACGGTCCAATTGTCCAGACATCCATGCATATTGTCTCAGGATAAATCCTAAAAAAGTTGATGGGATAAGAGGTGTTAACAGTATTCTGGGACATCTCAAAATAAAATACATCTGTACAGTTATTCTGGGATTGAATCAGTGGCAGAAAAGCAGCACTGCTGTCAGCCACTCGCTAAACACTGATTTGAAGGGTGGTATATACATGCCAATCCCAGGATATTTTGGTTCCTGGATAAATACAGGTACAACTTGTCCAGGGACAAATGTAACACCTATTCCTAACCAAAGCTATGCTGTTTCAGAATATAGATGATACCATAAGAAAATGTGCTTGGTTCTTTTTTTTTTAACATCAGTATTTGGATTAAAATGAAGAATCCTTGCTTCAGCAGGTAAAAATTAAATAGATTATATTTCTAGTCTTTCATTAAACCATGTCCAGAACCTTCAGGTCAGATGCTGAATATGGCACTTTTTTTTTAATACAGGAAAATGTAAAGACAGTGCTACTGGGTATTAATAGTTCCCTGCTGTTCAAATGAATGAGCTACTCCCAAGGCGATATTCCTAATTAAACCAAATCATAAATTGCTGTTTGCTAGTAAAGACACAAGATTTCTTTTTAATGCTTTTTATCACTTGTTATGCTTAATGTAATGCAAAATTAAACACCATTAAGTGACAGTCACTTGAAATGCTAGATGTGATGGAGTGACTCACTGGGGTTGTAGAGAGGCAGCAGCAAGGCGCCAGACTTCCATACGTAGATCCTGAGGTGGTGCAGAGTCACTTGGAAGAACTGGATGCCTTTAAGTCGGCAGGCCCGGATGGGCTCCATCCGAGGGTGCTGAAGGCACTGGCCGACATCATTGCAGAGCCACTGGCGGGAATATTTGAACGCTTGTGGCGCACGGGCCAAGTCCCGGAGGACTGGAAAAGGGCCAGTGTGGTCCCCATTTTCAAAAAGAGGAGGAAGGAGGACCCGGGCAACTATAGGCCAGTCAGTCTCACCTCCATCCTTAGCAAAGTCTTTGAAAAAATTATCAAGGCTCACATTTGAGAGAGCCCAGCAGGACAAATTATGCTGAGGGGAAACCAGCACGGGTTCATAGCAGGTAGATCGTGCCTGACCAATCTAGTTTCTTTTTATGACCAGGTTACGAAACGCCTGGACACAGGAGGAGGGGTGGATGTCGTATACTTAGACTTCAGGAAGGCCTTCGGTACAGTATCCCACCCCATACTGGTGAACAAGTTAAGAGGCTGTGACGTGGATGACTACACAGTCCGGTGGGTGGCGAATTGGCTAGAGGGACGCATCCAGAGAGTCGTGGTGGATGGGTCGGCTTCGACCTGGAAGGGTGTGGGCAGTGGGGTCCCGCAGGGTTCGGTCCTTGGACCAATACTCTTTAATGCCTTCATCAGTGACTTGGACGAGGGAGTGAAATGTACTCTGTCCAAGTTTGCAGATGAGACAAAGCTATGGGGAGAAGTGGACACGCCAGAGGGTAGGGAACAGCTGCAGGCAGACCTGGACAGGTTAGACAAGTGGGCAGAAAACAACAGGATGCAGTTCAACAAGGAGAAATGCAAAGTGCTGCACCTAGGGAGGAAAAATGTCCAGCACACCTACAGCCTAGGGAATGACGTGCTGGGTGGCACAGAAGTGGAAAGGGATCTTGGAGTCCTAGTGGACTCCAAGATGAACATGAGCCGGCAGTGTGACGAAGCCATCAGGAAAGCCAATGGCACTTTATTGTGCATCAGCAGATGCATGACGAATAGGTCCAGGGAGGTGATACTTCCCCTCTATCGGGCGCTGGTCAGACCGCAGTTGGAGTACTGCGTGCAATTCTGGGCGCCACACTTCAAGAAGGATGCGGATAACCTGGAGAGGGTCCAGAGAAGGGCAACTCATATGGTCAAGGGCCTGCAGACCAAGCCCTACAAGGAGAGACTAGAGAAACTGGACCTTTTCAGCCTCCGCAAGAGAAGGTTGAGAGGCGACCTTGTGGCTGCCTATAAGTTCATCACGGGGGCACAGAAGGGAGTTGGTGAGGATTTATTCACCAAGGCGCCCCCGGGGGTTACAAGAAACAATGGCCACAAGCTAGCAGAGAGCAGATTTAGATTGGACATTAGGAA
The DNA here is from genome assembly GCF_030867095.1 of Alligator mississippiensis. Taxonomy (NCBI): domain Eukaryota; kingdom Metazoa; phylum Chordata; order Crocodylia; family Alligatoridae; genus Alligator; species Alligator mississippiensis. The sequence goes on from NC_081826.1 coordinate 288,582,615, forward strand.
GAACTTCTTCACAGTTCGAGTGGCCAAGGTCTGGAACGGGCTCCCAAGGGAGGTGGTGCTCTCCCCTACCCTGGGGGTCTTCAAGAGGAGGTTAGACGAGTATCTAGCTGGGGTCATCTAGACCCAGCACTCTTTCCTGCTTATGCAGGGGGTCGGACTTGATGATCTATTGAGGTCCCTTCCGACCCTAACATCTATGAATCTATGACATGGACTGTTCTCCATAGCAGTTTTCTTGTTTGCTTGTAGAACAGAGACCCTGGTTTTACTCAGTTCTCTGTCTATTCCTGGGAGGGGTTGAGTAAGAGCAGCTGAAGTGATGCACCTGCCTTGTAAAAGATGGAAAATAAGGATGTTCCTCTGGATGCGTAAGTTAAATGGGTAATGAAAAGTAATATAAGCAAAACTTTGTTTTGTTGAGCAACACCCTGCCAACGCAAAATATGACTGTGTGTGTGTGTGTAGGACTTAGTCCCCCAATATAATATGCCTAGAGTCTGTGCAGAATTAGGATGTGAGGGAGTATGCGTCATAAAAGTACAAGGCAATCATCTCATTTTAAAGAACAAGGAACCTTTAAGGGTAGATGAAGATTAAACCTTGTACTGTCCTGGAAGAAGTACATTGTGCAGCTGTTGCAAACAGCAGTTGCTTTGAAAAGCTGTTTTATAAGTTAAAACCAAACTGAATTGAACTAAACCATGTAAAGCTTAAGCTAATAATAGAAGAAAATGAGTTGCATCTCTTCTATGTCTTTCATCCAAAGATACTTTTTTTTTTTTTTTCTTTTTTAAACGTATTTACCAACAGGGGTGTGTTGCAAATGACCTTGATTTGTCCTTGTGACACTCCTGTAAAGGAGACCAGGTATTCCACCTGTGGAAAAATAGAGACCTGAAGATGTTAAGGTTGAACTGAAATTGCCTGGGTGCACAGGCAGGACTTGAGTGGGAATCTGATGCTAGCCTCTAAGGAATTTTCAAATTTCCCAGACACCAGCATCCTCGAGTCACTAGTATGCTGTAGTCGGTCTACAGCCCATTTTGGATTTGGCACCCCTCCTCAGGCTCAGGTGCATGTGCAAAACTGACTTGGAGCAGCCTCTGAACATGCCTCACTGCTGCCCAGATTTCTTCGATGAAAACTATTTGTTGGAAGCCTACGCACTGCTGAACATCTGGGACCTCTCCAGGGCTGTCCATAAACGGAAACCATGACTAACGCCCACTGAGAGATCTGAATTCAGCTTGAAAGCTATGGAAGATGGTCAGGAGGTCCCAGCTTCCTAGTGCTGTTTTACCTATTTTACATTAGACAGGCATAGCTTAAACAGAAATAACCCTGACAGCAGGGACTGGAACCTAAATTTCCCCTCTCCTGTGTGCGTGGATGTACACATGCCTGCACACTAGAATTACTACCATAGAAGGGTCTCCTTTTTTTTTTTTTCCCAGCCTCAGTTATTTCACATGTCAGTATAATAGCCTGAATGTCAGAGAACACAAACTTTTCCTTCCTAGTGGGGTGTTGCAATTACTAGGGTACAGGGCTATGCTCCCTTCTGCTTGATCTTCTGTCCCATGAATCGTACCCCATGGTCTTGCCCAGTGCTGAGCCTGAGCAGGGGGATGGAGAGTACCATCACATTGCCCTAATGAGCAGGCTGTCAGGTTAACTTTCTCTGGAGTCCATTCCTTCAAGTGAAGGGTCCCAGAACCTAGCTTCTTGCATCACAGGTGAAAGCTCTAACTACTAGGTCCTGGCCATGGACAGTAGGTGATTTCAAGTAGTGATGTTCACTTTTCAGAAGTGAATGTTGGGAATGGGGATGTGTAACAAGTAGCTTGAAAGGCAGCAATTTCTTCACACTTCTTTTTTTTTTTATTTCCTGTTTAATCAGGCATTTCTAAATTCTGCTTTGGGGACATCTGCCACTCCCCATTTCTATCCTCCAAATGGTGAATCTAGATACAGACACCTGAATCATTCATGGGGATCTTTAGAGTTCCTCCATGCATTATATAGAGACTCAATATGTCTGATAAAGTCACTTCTTAACACCTGTCCTAGGATGGAAATCCAAAAAGCTAGGTGGAGCAATGCTGAAGTTTAGGTGCACACTGACATGATTTGAATCCTGGCTTTAGGGACTTGTCAAAGGTCTCACAGTGCATCAGTATTGGCAGAAATAGTATTTGAACCTGGATTGCCATGTTCAGGTTCTGTGTGCTCGCAGAATCACCTTGGATGGTACAGGATGAATATCTGTGTAGGAAAGCTCTAACTGAAATGATCGTTCAAGTCCACAGTAGCAAACACCCTAAAGAACTAGATGTAAGCCTAAAAAATAACATGATTTTGCATGTGCAAACTCAAAATATGCCATGGTTTCACTTCTGACCTGCACTGAACAAAATGCTTTCTTCTTTCCTTATGTATGACTCTGATCAAGTCTGTTTTGAAAGTGGAAATTACACGCAGGGTGGGAAGCAGATATAATTGAGTTGGGATAGTTTGAGTTGAAACCACACGAGAACTGAACGAACGAATGAAAAGAGAATTGTTTGCCTTTGGGGCTTTCTTACTTCCTGTGAATGTATGATCCAGTGAGCTCCTTCTGCTAGAGATCTCGCTCAGTCTTGATTTCCAGTGTCTTACTGTAGAAGAAATAAAACATTTGAAGTGTGAAAAGGAAGCTTAGTGACACGACTTGGCTTTCAAAAGTAATTTACAAGTTAAACGATAGTCTTGGGCTGCAGTTTTAGTGGGGGCGATGTTAATGAACATCACCAGGCCTGCAGTAAAAAAAAAAAAAAAAAAAATCCTCCCCCCCCATCAGTTATGAACCAAAGTAGTTGTTTCCAAATTAGAAACCACAGAGAAGTTATTTCCAGTTGAACTATTTAGAGTGAGGACAGCTAATTTTCCTGGTCCCAGTACCTTTTAGTGTGTAGTGCCAGAAGTGGATTGTATGATATTTTTTTATTTTTGTCTTTTTTTTAAACTGTGACTAGCACTTTACTACAGGGAATATTTTTCCCAAGTATGAGACAGTATCAGAAGTGGATGGTATCCTGTCAACTTTGCTTTAATTGCATGGATAATACAGCTGCCTGTACCTGGTAAGCAAGCTGGATGCTCTACCTTTCACTCTGGGCATTTGCTAATAAGGGCAACTGCTGAGCAAACAACTCATTGTTGGGCAGTGGGGGAGGAGGAAGAGGAATATGGAATTTAGTTTCATATTATTGTTTTCATATTCAGTGCTGCTTGAAACCCTTTATAAAATAGCAAACTCTTGACAGTGCAGCTGACAAGCAAATGGAGCATCCGTTCTGTACTTAAATAGCACTCTCAGCAGTAGATGCTAGCAGATATTAGATTTTGGCCTTAATACCAATTTGATCAACATGCTGATGTGTGGTTTTCTACCTGGAAAGCAGTCAAAGATAAAATAGAAGTGACCATTGGGGAGGCAGCTGTGGGTAGGCACCCTTATAACCGTAGTCATGAGTGTTTATTGTTGGAACGTCTAGGATGCCACATGGCGGGGTGATTATGGAATTATGCAGGGTTTTGGTATTAAGGCTGCCATGTTGGTGTATGGTTACAGTAGTCTGCCTCTTCTAGCAGTTGCACAATTAGGACATAAAAATATTCAGAATGCTTAAACACTTCTAATGATAGCAGTGGATCAGGAAAAAAGCTTGTTCTTTGACAAAGCTATAAATCTGAAGTATTTCAACTGGAGGATTGAACTATACAATGAATTAAAGGATTAGCCTAAAGCAGAAATGAGGAATACAGTTAATGCTACAAAGATGAATGTCATTATCCTATATTAAAGTAAGGGAAGGATTTATGTATCCTAGAACAATAGTAGGTAGATGAGTTCAGCAATTGTGCAGTAGAACAAAGCCAAGGTACGTCATGTACACAAGTCAAAGGCTGAGAATAGAGGAGATTAGCATGTTGCTGCTCTTTGCTGTTCAGATTCTCCCCCTCCCCCCAATCATTTAACACAGAATCAAATTAATTTGAAGGTTCTGCAAAGTTCTTGCAGCACCCCACCCCCAGTTGAGAAGTCATTTTTTGCCACAACTCTACTGCGGAGTTAATTAAAATTTAAACATTACTTTGACAAGCAACCACTAAAGCTGTTCTTCAGCTTTCCTGGTCCCCTGCAAACGTTTAGCTTTTCAGGGGCAGGAACAAGTGGTTGAAGAAAATGTACCCTAATTTTGGATTTGTAAAGCAAAACAGATCAAGGTTTTGACATGTCCAATGTTGGACACTAGAAATTTGTCCCATGGTAAAGACATGGAAGAGGAAAAAATATAAGAAAAGGAACTGTCCACATTCTGATGAACGTAGCAGTTGTCCTTTGTCCTAACAAAGAAAAGGGGATTCTGGCTCAAATTGATGAAGGAAAATGGGAGCAGAAATGCAACTGGATTTTTATATATTCTAGCTCTTTTTAAAAAAAATAAAAATAAAAAAAATGTTATAATTACAATATAGGCAATTGATAAAGTGTTTGCATCCATTGGGACTCGGTGGTATTAAGAGCCATAAATATTCAAAGCAGAATAAAGCCTAATGCAGGAGGGCTTAAAGCATTTAAATGTTTATGGCTGACCAAGACTGCTGTATTAGTGTATGCAGAATATTGATGAGTTGGCAGAAATTGCGTCCGATGAGGCTGTTTGCCCCATAAAACCAGAGAATTTAAATTAAAAAAAGAGAAAATTCAAAAAGTAAAAATAGCCTGTGCATCTCAAAGCCCAAAGCAAGAAAGACAGGACAGTGGGAACTGGGTTTGGTGCAGCTGGCTGACAAATTGGGGCATATAGATAAGCGTATCGCTGAAAAAAGTGTGCAGAACCTGAGGTTAATAGTGTTGACGGCAAGCTGCACTTCAGCTAATTAGACGCTGGCTTGCCAGAAGAGAGAGATTCTTCAGTATTGCACATTTTGTTGCTGAATTAACTAGTCAGAACATAGCTTTTGCCCCAGTGAATTTGAGGGAGGAGGGGATATTTTTTTTTGTTTTGTTTTCCTGGTCAGTGACCTGTTTTTGACACGTGTGCTTACATATATGCTTTTCTACCCTAAATCCTTTTAGGGCAGGGATGCTTAACACCTGGCACAGTATCATTCAGCCTGTGAGGCTCCCCCCAGATCTGTGCTGAGCCCCATGAGCCTTAGACCTGGTGCTAGATCTGGTGTGTGGGGTGCAGTCCCAATCTCAGCTGGGCAGGAGCAGGTGGGGCTTGAGCCAGCCTGTGGACTACCTCCATGCCGTTCATCTGTCCCATAGGGCCAGAAATGTGGGTACCACTGCCTTAGGGCCGTGTCTACACTGCAGTTGGTGCGAGTTCTGGGAAGCTATAGCAAGATGGGCTTTGCTGTCCAGTAAGTACAAGTCAGATCAGGATGCCAGGGAGAGCTTGCCATGAAGCTTGTGCTGCTGTGGCTTCGTTACTGTTGCTCCCCCAACTTGCAAAATGTAAAGTTAGTTTGGGTATATCAACTTGTGTGGAAGTGACATCCTGCCCAAGGCACCCTTATGTCTTCTGTAAGAACTACTTCCCAGTCAGGGCGGCTAGGAACTGGAACCAACTTCCAAGGGCAGTGGTGCTGGCTCCTCCCCTGGGGGTCTTTAAGAAGAGGCTCGATGCCTACCTGGCTGGGGTCATTTGAGCCCAGTTTTTTCCTCCTGCCCAGGCAGGGGGTTGGACCTGAAGATCTACAAGGTCCCTTCTGACCTGACTTCTATGATTCTATGTTACTTTCTTATCATCACTTCTCTTGTTCTCCCTTTCTTCCTAGCATTGACTATATTCACCTGTTGCATGCAGTCTTGAACCTAGGTTGTTGGGTCCTCACAGCAGGCCCCTTCCATGCAGCAGAAGAGCACGGGAATTTACCCTCTGTCGTCTTCACTGCTTCAGTGCATGAGCTTGTACCTAATGTAAGTGGGCCTAGAAGCCAGTAGGAACCTGCAGGACTGCTTGGGATACATAAATATTTGTGGCTGTACAGAACAGATAATAGGCTTGGAAATGTGGGAAACCCAAATAGATGAGGTGAATAGGTTGAGGAGTTGTCATCACTAGTACAGATGCATCCCTAAGGTAGCCACTGCTAAAAAGAACCCCAAGTCCTGGTAGTAACGAAAGTCCTGGACCAGTTTTTCTCAACCTCTTTGGGGCTGAGGCACCCCTCCAGAACTTGTGTGAATTGTGGCATCCAATATCAAAGATTAATTTATAGCTCGTGGTGCTTGCTTCCTTGTAGAGGGGCTGGCTGTGGGGCTGGGGCATCATTCAGGCAAGAGCTTAGTTTATCTGTCTGTCTCCAAACACCTCATTAATCTCCTCACCCAACATGCCACCCTTCAAAAAAATCTGGCAGCAAGTAAGAAAATAGAGAAAGTAAAGGAAGTAAGAAAGATCCCCAGAGTGCCCCAACACCCTGGTTGAGAATCACTACCCTCAAAATTATTTTGGTGAACTATGCTTATTTTTGTCTACAGAAGAAGCAACTTGCTTGTTTTTATGTTGGAAGTGCTACTGCAATTTTAGAAAAATGTCAATTTGGAGAGTTTCTGCCAGGAATTTTGAACTTGCCAGTACTTAGCACAGCCTTAATACACTGTAGATGTGACCTATCTTCAGCTAAGGAATTTCAGACCTAAAGGTTTTGGGCAGCCAAAATACAGAACGATAACTCAATATTTTTAGTATTTAAGTGTTTTTTGTAAATCAGGGAGCTTTCTATAGCAACAATGGCATGATGGTTTTTTTTTTCTTTCCTGTAATTCTGCAGCTAGCAACGGCTATTCCTCATTTAGAGAAAAAGAATCCGACAAGGATTTACTGAACGTAGGTTTTATTACAACAGTGATGTAGTGGAATTAGTGGAGTGCTCTGAAGTATGGAATCTCTAACACAAAATATAATTGAACAAGAAAAATTGGATTTTATAAGCGTGATGGTCATGTTAGACTGCAGATTTCTAGTCCACCCCTCCCCTCCCCCATTTACTCATAATTGAATTCACTAGAGAATTCAACAAGATGGAGAACCCAGCGCTCGTACCCAGAAATCAATGTTCCCATTGACTTCTTTTTTTTTTAAATAATATTTTTCCTGGTTTTTTAGCATGTATTGGCTCTTATTAATTAGATTATAAAATGAGAGTTTACAAGCATCAGTGAGTATTACATGGGCCTTGATGAAGAAGTTTGTTATAAAGGTCTTGGATTTTGGACTGAAGTTCTTCTCCTGGGTGAAGAAGAAACAAAAATGACTTGCACACTTGGGGCATGCTGATACTGAGGCACTGCAGCTTCACACAGGCAAGAGGCGTTTGTTAACAGTAGCCCTTTTGCAGTCCTCCTGGCATGTAATGAAAGCCCTCTGATAAAATAAAGAATCCCTCTGCATGTCCATTTATTGTAACACTCAGGGTGACATGACAGATTAGGGGGTTGGAAGAGAGATGCTGCTGTTTGTGTAGCGACTGGCCAAGAACATCTGGGCGGCAGTAAGCAGGTAGAGTCGGTGATACGTACTTTTCTGTCCCCTGAGACAATGAACAGGAACTGCTGATCATGTTTTATTGCAGCTACAGAGCTGTGTTACGCATCTTAATGTGTTACACAAAGCATAAATCCAGAGTAGGAAGGTCGATCCTTTATGATGCCATGAGGAAATCTTGAAAGGAGTCAGTACAGCGTTGTGGCTCGGTGTCAGAACATGGAGTAAGCAGGATTACCCCATGATTAAAAATGGATTTCCAGCTGTCTGCACAAAATGGTTTGGGAGAATGGTACTATAACAATTAATTAGCCCATCTAGTGGGTTTCCCCTGGATTTGCAGGAATAGTATCTGATTTGTTAGAGCTTTCTATGCAGGTGTTTGAGCTCTGCAGTGACCTTCTAATTGCTCCTTGGAGGATAATTTATCTTGGGGTATGTAGCATTGAAGGACTAAGAATAAGAAGGCAAAGAAAAGACAAATGTACACCTTTCCCCTCCCCCATCTTTATTTGCACGGGGCTGTGCCCATAGCAATATGCATCAGGAGATAAAGGAGAATTATTTCTCAGTGCTGGTTTTTAATTTCCTCATGCAACTCAGGTGAAGTTAAGGCTTTGCAAAGTCATCCGTTATGCAGTAACGCTGCTGGGAGCATGAGGAAAGGACCAGACCAGACTTTGTTACTTTTTACTTGGAGAATGCAGAGTTTGCTTCTGTTTCCACAACAGATTTGGGCTCTACAGTCTGAGCTTGGTTGTCAGCCTACTTCGTTGGGATCTGTTTGCACTGCCCCAGGTACTCTAGAACAGGGGTTTGGCTGGAGTGCTGTAAAACACCCCAACTAGGGGCAAACGGCGAGGGAGCTGCAAGGGGCCTGATCCTTGTGTACCTTCAGGAGGATGGTGGGGAAAGGGCCTGGGGGAGCGCAACCCTAGCCCCTCTCCCACTGTCTGCCCTGAGGCATGCATGTAGCCACTGCTGCCACAGAGCCAGTGCTCCAGAGCCCGCTGCAGCTGTTTGCAGCCTGCTGGCTGCTTGCCACAGCTGGCCTGGGCTCTGGGCAGTTGTAGCAGGAGGCTGGCAGGCTGCAAACAGCTGCACTGGGCTCTGGGACAGTGGCTGCATGCAAACCTCTGGAAGAATGGCAAGGGCAAGACCGGTGTTGTGTTGCCCCAGGCCACTCCCCTACTGTCCACCTGGAGGTGCACATAAAGCCGCCACCACCATGGAGCCCGACCGAGGTTCTGGAGCTCAACGCACCCGTTTGCAGCCCCCTGGAGCAAGATGTATATCAAACTGTGTCTGACACGAAGTTCAAACACTTTGCAAAGCCAAGAGTCCTCCCTCCCTCTTGTCCTTACGAAGTGCAGAGGTCTCTTCTTTCTTCATGAAAGATGCGTGATGTAACTAAACTGTGGAGAAGGCCAAAAAATGAAGTGCAGTTGAGTTGCAGGAGTGTCGTTAATCCAAGTCTAGGAACAGACATAACGCGTGTCCCTGGACAAATTGTACCTGTATCCTGGAACAGAAATATCCTGGGATTGGCATCTACACACACTGCCCTTCTAATCATAGTTTAGTGAGGGGCTGAAAGAACCGCCACTCTTCTTCCATTAATTTGATGATGGAATCCTGGGATAACAGTTGAGATGCACTGTGTGATGTCCTGGGATGAACAATTAGTACTACTTATCCCTTTAACCATGTTGGGATTTATCCTAGAACAAGGGACATGGATGTCTGAACAATTGCATTTTGTTCTGGGACCAAATGAATTATCCAAGACAAGTGCAGTGTCCATTTGTAGCCTAAATGTTCCATAGATGTTCTGGTGGCCCTCTGCATCTAGGATCAGGTCTGCTCTGAGAGATGAGGGCAATGCATCTTAACAGATGAGAGCTAAACATTTAACAGACCCTAGAGAGCTGGCCTCTCTGGTTCCACAGTCAATAGCTCATCTCCCTTATTACGGGGGATAGGAGTGTTTCTTCTCTCATTTTAATAGTTTTCCAGGAGGGAAAAAAATCGTATCTTCATGTGTTGTCAGGGAAGGGCTATTTGCCCACGTAATTGTCTAGTGGGAAAGAATAGACTTACTTATAAAGACTGTGAATACTTTACAAGGCTTGGAGTATTTTTAAAGTCTGCTGCTAAATTAACAGTAAAATGTGCCAGTTGGATTTGTTTTTATGGGACTCTGCACCCATAGTCCACTTCTTTGTATGGGTAATGCACATGTCATCTGCCATGGATAATGCTGGAAAATACACCCTTTTAACTTTTCCAGGAGATGAGGTTTGGCTGAATTGACTTACCTTCCTGTGGCTTGCAGAAAAAGCAGCACAAAATGCATATTGGACAAAAATAAATTAAACACTGCTTACCAGAGGAAAGGGTTTTATTGCTTTCCAGTTTTAGTGCATATTGTAATCTCAGGGATCTCAAAAACATTTTGGCCAAGTACAGACATTCAAAAAGCCTGAGCCTGAATTGATTCAATTAATTCAATTCTTGCAGGTTAGTTTAACCTGCATAGACTGAACCGATTTGCAAGTGAACAGACTTTCACTTTTGATTCAGGAAATGCAGCCACATGCCTGCAGTGGCTCAAGCCGGGAGCTGTAGGGGTGGCGCTAAAGTGAGTCCTCCTTTTTCTTTGGCAGCAGCCGCAAGGCTAGAGGGAAGCTGACCTGGTCCCGGGGGAAGTGGGGCTGGCCAGGCCCTGGCAGGCTGCTGAGTATGATTGGGGAGGGGTTTAAACTCCTACCCTGGCCTGCAGGGACCCCAGCCAGGGCATGCCTGGAGCGGGAAGGGGGAAGCAGCCCTTGACAGGTTTGTCCGGGGTTGCGGGGGTGGCTGGACACCAGCCAGGGCAGTGCGTCAGGTGAAGCAGGGGCAGGGAGGAGGATTAAACTCCCCTCTCCCACAGGCGTGGGGATCCCAGCCAGGGTCTGCCTGGCTTTCTGCCCCTCTGGCTGCTCTTGTGGTGGGGTGATATGGCTAGAGCTGGCTGGCATGGCCCTACCATCCACTTGCCTTATTCGAGGCTGGGGCTGTGGGGCTGAGCTGGGTTGGCCTACGGGTGCTGCTGAGGGTGGTGCAGAGGGGCTGGCCTGGGCCACAGGGGCAGGGCCCTTCCCAGTTAGCTGTGGCTCAGACTTGGGCTGCGGGTGCTGTACACCTGGATTGCTCCTGGCTCCCCATGCCCAGGCTGAGCCAGGTGGTAATGGAGCTGCAGCCAGCTGGAAAGGGCCCTGCCTGTGCAGCCCAGGCTGGCCCCTCCTTGCCTGCCCCTCAGCTCTGTGATAGCCTGGCCTGGTGTGCACAGGCAGCAGCTGGCCAGGGAGTGGCATGGAGGCAGCACCACTGCAGCTGTGGGTGGGAACCTTGGCACCTGGACTGACCTTGGCTGCAGTCCCCCAGGAGATGGGGGCCCCTCCCTGCCCCTTTACCTGAGAAGGCCATGCTGATTGGCATTTGGCCATGCCCCCGCCCTTGCTCCAGCTAGAGATCAGAGGGTTGGGGCATCCCTTCTCTCTGGAGCAGACAGCCCAGCCCAGGGCTGCAAAGCATGCTGGGATGCTGGGGGACTCTGATTTAACTTAAACAAGGAAGGGGTCTATGCCAGAAGTGCCAGAAACAGGTTTGACCCAAATCAGTTAAACCTGGTTGAATGTAGTATCCAACTTATCTTAAACCAGTTTTAGACATTTTGAAACTGGTTTATGTGCACCGAACTTAAGTTCTCTTACAGGTTTAAACCAGTTTCTAATCACCTAAACCAGTTTGTGTAACTTCTGTCCCTAGCCTTTAAGAACAACACTTGGGTGTAGGCTTTCTGACAGGTGCAGGCTTGTCTGTCTTGTCCTCCATCAAGTTCATACACAGGGAGTTTATGGAAGGCTGTAAGCAGGCTTAGCAATGAGCCCTTAGCTGTTACTGAGTTTATACATGTCTAACTTTTATATGAAATAGGTTGCGAGTGTTCCAGGGAACACTTAAATTTATAATAATGCACAGTACCAAAACTTTTGCTCAAGATAGGAACTCAACATGCTAACTCTGTGCGGTGCCTACACGTGGTCAGATTTACCGTGAAGGGAAGTTGACTGGATAGGTTCTGCAGGCTTCAGCTATGCCAGTGCCTCCCTGGATCATAGCTCTTGGGGTCTGAGAAATGAAGCACATGATCTAGCAGTTTGCTGAAGTGTAGTCAAAGATACCATGGTGAATGGGGACCAGAGAAGGTGGGTATAGATTTACTAGACTTCAGATTTATACCAACGCACTTCAGTTGGATTCCACCCAGAGCATGCATTGGGGCAGCTAGGTATATGAACATGCACAGGCTTAAGCATGCATGACAGTTTCCAGTTACACAAAGTCGTTCTTACTATGATGCTTCCTCACTGAGGTTCCCAGCTACACTTTTATGGTTGCACAAAATCGAGCTGTATCGCTGCTCGTACGTCTTGTCAAAGTTCATAAAGGATGCAGCCTGCAGTGAGTCTCCTTTTAATTAGGTGCTGATTTTTAGTAACTTCTGCTGAGATTTACGGTACCTTCCTGAAATGCTGCATGGAGCAAAACTAAGTAGTGAAGTATGTTTCCTTGTACTGTTCTGATCATTGAAGGATATTTTTAAGTGATCAAACTGTTCAAGTAAATGATGATGGATTAAGTGTGAACTGTAGCTAGGTAATCAGCTGCTATCTGGTGCATGGTGTTCTGTGACACTTTCATGTGAAAAATGGTGTGTACTTGTAGGCTCCAGCATGGGTGCTATTAATTGTCAATCTTAAAGTGAAAAGCCTTCTCCCAGAAAGGGACCTGGTAACATGTTTTTTATTAACTGTTCAAGACCAGCATTTACTGTGTTAACATAACTGCAAGAGGTAGCTTTGTTGACCTGTCATGGCAGAAGCAGGTGGCATGACTGACTGGTGATAGCCTTGGAACAGCGTAGTCACTGTTCAGCTGTCATGCCATGGCTTTGAGTTTGGCTCCTAAGCTGTACTGTACTTGAAGCGGTCTGGGCCAGGAGGCGACCTGACCTGCCCAGCCTTGTAGGGGGGAAGCATCGACTAACGTCTCTCTCCAGTGAATTCACTTTCTTTGCCTAACTGAAGCAGTGCCTTTATAGTTTCATAGTTGGTAGGGCCAGAGGGGACCTGAGCAGATGATCAAGTCCGACCCTTTGCCATGACAGGAAAGAGTACTGGGGTCAAACGACCCCGGCAAGGTGTTGATCTAGCGTCCTTTTAAAGACCCCCAGGGTAGGAGCCAGCACCACGTCTCTTGGAAGTTGGTTCCAGATCCTAGCCGTCCTGACAGTGAAGTAGCCCCTCCTGATATCTAGCCTGAATCTACCCTCTGCCAGCTTGTGACCTTTATTTCTTGTCACTCCTGGTAGTGCTCGGGGGAACGGACTCCCCCATTCGCTGCTGGTCCCCTCTGACTAGTTTGTAAACGGCCACTAGATCCCCTCTCAGCCTTCTTTTGTGGAGGCTGAACAGGTTCAAGTCCCTTAGCCTCTCCTCGTAAGGCCCTGCTGCCCCCTGATCATGCGAGTGGCCCTCCTCTGGACCCTCTCCATGTCCACATCCCTCCTGAAGTGCGGTGCCCAGAACTGGACGCAGTACTCCAACTGCAGCCTGATCAGTGTTGCATAGAGGAGGTGGATCACCTCCTTGGACCTGCTTGAGATGCATCTGTGGATGCATGACAAGGTGTGGTTGGCCTTCCCAACCGCATCCCCACGGTTAGCCCATGTTCATTTTGGCATCAGTGATGACACCAAGATCCTTTTCTGCCTCTGCACTGATGAGAAAGGAGTTCCCTGTAGGTATGCTGCTGGTTCTTCCTCCTCAGGTGCAGCACCTTGCACTTGTCAGCGTTGAACCCCATCCTGTTCTCATCAGCCCACCCCTGTAACCTGTCCAGGTCTGATCGCAGTCTATTCCTCCCTTCTAGCATGCCCACTTCCCCCCACATCTTAGTGTTGTCTGCGAATTTGAACAGGGTGCTTTTTACGCCCCCATCCATGTTGCTGATGAAGATGTTGAACAGTGCGGGCCCGAGGACTGAGCCCTGCGGGACCCACTGTCTGCACCCCTCCAGGTCGAAAATGACCCGTCCACCACCACTCTCTGGGTGCGGCCCTCCAGCCAGTTAGCAACCCATCTGACTGTGTAGGGGACTGTGGCATCAACACCTAGTTTTTTAATGAGAATGGGGTGAGAGATAGTGTTGAAGGCCTTCCTAAAGTCCAGAAAGACTACGTCCACTGCTACACCTGTGTCTAAGGATTTTGTGACCTGGTCACAGAAGGCCACCAGGTTGGTCTGACAGGACCGGCCTCTAATGAACCCGTGTTGGATGCCCCTAAGCGTGATCTCCCCTGCCAGCCCCTCACGGACACGCGCCAGGATAACTCTCTCAAAAAGCTTACCCAGGACCGAGGTAAAACTAACTGGCCTATAGTTTCCCTGGGTCCTCCTTCCTCCCTTTTTTGAAAGTGGGAACCCCATTCGCCCTTTTCCAGTCCTCTGGCACCTCACCAGAGCACTACGAGTGCTCGTAAAGCCATGCCAGGGGTCCCGCAATGACCTCTGCTAATTCCCTCAGCACTCTGGGGTGGAGATTGTCAGGACCTGCTGATTTAAATATGTCCAGTCCCTCCAGAAGTTCCCTGACTAAGTCCTCTCTGACCCTAGGCCTGAGTGCGCCTCCCCCAGGGCCTACAGGGGTCCCAGTGTGAGGGGTGACCTGATCCCTGCTCAGAAAAATGGAGGCAAAGAAATTGTTAAATAGATTAGCTTTGCTGTCTGGTGTGACAACCAGATTTCCTAGCTTGTCTTGCAGAGGCCCCACGTTACCCAGTACCTTCTTTTTGCCCCCTATGTATTTAAAAAAGGACTTCTTGTTGTCCTTGATCTGGGTAGCTAGTCCCAGTCCTATCTCCATCTTGGCCTTCCTGAGCGCTCCCCTACAGCCCCGAGCAACAGAGGTGTAGTCCTCCCTGGTGATGGCCCCTCCCTTCCATTGGGTGTACACCTCCTTTTTAGCTAGGAGATGTTCCCGGATGGTTTTGGTGAGCCATGGGGGCTTTTCCGCCCTCTTGCCCCCTTTGAACTGTGTTGGGATTACCTCCCTTTGGGCTTGGAGGATCGTCTCCTTAAGGAACAACCACTCTTCTTGGATTCCCAACTCCCCTCCCCTCCGGGACCTCAGTGCCTCCCTGACTATTCTCCTTACTTCATTGAAATCCGCCCTCCTGAAGTCCAGGGCTGCTGCCTTGCTGCAGGCCTTTGCCACGTTGCGCTGGATGGTGAATTCCAGCAGGCAATGATCGCTGTCACCCGTGGCCAGGACCAGATCCAACAAGGTGTCTCCCCTGGTGGGGCTGTGCACCTCCTGGGTTAGATGGAGGTCCTGTATCTCAGGTGGGAACCTACGTGAGCGATCAGACCTGGCTGACTGCTCTTCCCAGCAGATGTCTGGAAAGTTCAGGTCACCCATGATGACCACGTCCTTTGACCTAACTGCCTCTGTGAGCTGACTTAAGAATTCCTGGTTTAGCTCTTCCCCTTGCTTGGGTGGTCTGTAGTAGACGCCCACCGTTAAGTCCCTTTCCACTCGACTTTCTTGTATTCTAACCCAGAGCACTTCAGCATGCCCCTCCTCTGACTCGGTGCTACTCGTTGAGGATGTGTATTTCTCCCTGACGTACAGCACCACTCCCCCACCTTTCCTCCTTGTCCTATTCCTCCTGTACACCCTATAGCCCTTGATATTCACTGCCCAGTCGTGCATTGGGTCCCACCACATTTCGGTGAGCCCCACTATGTCTGGGTTGGTGTTAGCTAGCAGGAGGGCAAGTTCCTCCTGCTTGTTCCCCATACTATGAGCATTAGTGTAGAGGCATTTGAGGCCTCCTGAAGATGCATGTACTGCCCCCCCTAATCTCAGTACTACCCGGGTCCCTGTTGCTTACCTGGGTAATGGCCGGGATCATCCCTGTCATATCCTGAATCTTTGCTCCAGGCAGGCAGTAGACCTCGCGTGTCGAGGGGTCCTGGCGACAGATGGAATCCTCTGTACCTCTCAGGATAGAGTCGCCTATAACGATCACTTGACATTTCTTCCTCCGGGTCTGCTTAGCTCCTCCAGCCTGTTCAGAGTGTGGAGTGGCCTCTACTCTGGAGGTTTCCTCTTCCCCTTCCTTCTCCTGCAGTGTCACCAGGGCCTCGTACCTGTTCTCCAGCCAGACTGGAGGAACTGGTACTGCTGTGCTATGAGCAGCCCTCGTTCTGGAGGGGACCATCTGCCACTGCTGTGGAGGGCACATCCCAGGGTGCTTCTTCCTTAGATGCATGGCCCTGCTGGGAGAGAAAATACCCATCAATTCCATCCTCCGCCTCCCTGATCCCCCTCAGCCTGCTAACCTCCTCCGGGAGCTCCCTCACCTGCGCCTCCAGGGCCCTGAGACTGGCACATGCAGGACAGGGGTGGGCAAAATTAAAGTCCGAATCTTGCCTGCCAACAGTTTTTGTGGGTTTTTTGGCTGGTTGGTTGGTTGGTTGGTGTTTTTTTTTTTTTATCTGGCCTGCAGGTGGGTGCCCACCAATTGATTTGTATCCAGCTTGGGGCAGCCTGTGCTGTGCTTTTGTCCACACCTCCAATGGCCTTGGCCCTGGTCAGCATGCATAGCTTCCTAACAGGGCTGCTCCTGGTTCAGCTGCAGCTGCCCTGGCACTGCTCAGTTTCCCCTGCCTCCAGCACCACCTCCTCCTCCTCCTCCTGGCCCTGCTGCACTGCTCTGGGCATCAGGTAGCATTGGGAAGCAGCATCGTCCATGGGGACATGGGCCAGGCCATGGGCGACTGGTGCCTCTTGAATCTGGGGGAGCACCCGCAGAAGCTGGTGGCGGGGGACAGGGCTGACGGGCATCTGTGAAATTTGGCGGCGGCAGCAGGGGATGGGGCTGGCAGGCACCCATGGAAGATGGCGTGGGACAGGGCTGTCAGGGGGGGCACGTGTCCCCCCCCCTGTGTGCCCCCTACCAGTTGTCTATGGGCCAGGCAGGGGGAACTGTAGCTGGGTGGCTACTGTCCCAGCACACAGGGCTCCAGCTCCTGGTTACCTTCCATCCATTCTGCCTCTTCCCCCCCACCCCCCCATCCCTCCCACACAATATACAAGAGTAAGACCTTATTTTGAGCTATTATGAAGCCACCTGTATATACAGGACTCAAACACACAAATTAATACAAAAATATTTTTTAAATAAAATTAATGTTATAGATATTTGATTTTTAGTATAAGATTTGTTTTTGTCTATAATTTGTTTAAATGATATCTTCTAAACATTTTATGTGAGCGGCCCTCAACAGCTCACCAAAACTCGTTGAGCCACTCTCTAGCTGAAGTAATTGTCCACCCCTGCTTTAGGGATCCCTACCTATTTGCAATTTGGAAACTTTGAGATGAAGAGGGAAGGAAGCAGAGGGGACCTTGTGCCCCCAAGGAGGACATGTTAAATCTCATTCTATTTTATGCTTATGAAGCAGTTTTCATCTTCAAAGCACTGATCCTCACACCACCCACAGGAGGAAGATGGGATTGATGTGCTTCAGGCAGGGAGGGGAGCCTTAACTTGGAATTGCAGTTCCAGTTCGCTGAATAAAGCATGATGACTTCTCAATAATTCAGGTGGTGAAACAGTCCCTTCACCCCTGGAGAAGTGGATGAATTGTCTATATGTTATAACAACGTAGCAGGCATCTTCTCATGCTCTCATCAGAGAAAAACTGAGCATGAAAAAAAAGTAGGTTAGGTGTGGTAGTGGACACTACCTCTCAGAAATGTTCTTATGGCTAAAAAGCACTGTTGAAAGCTTGAAGATAAGACTTCTATTTCCAGTTTTGCCATGGACTTCCCGTAAAAGATTTTCTTAAGTTTTGTTTTTTTCTTTTTTTGCTATCCACATGCATACAAAGCAAAGAATATGAATAAAGCTAGCAATACTTATCTATAATACAAGAACTGTATAAGTTAACTCCTTGTGTGAGATTCTTTGACTGAAAGATCCAGATGGATGCATAGTGTTTTAAAATGTCATCCTTGTGCTCACCAGGTGAATGTTTTTTGCATTTTAGCAGTTGAATTAACAGCACCTATTTTATAACTTGATAAGAGAGCATGTTTTAGAATCTTCTGCATTTTTGTATGGCTGGCTGAATACAAAAGTCTGGATTAAAAAAAAAAAGTCTGAATTCAAAAATTCTCCAGTAGCATGATTGCTCTAAGTTCTAATTATTCCACTCAAATGCATGTAAATGATTCATGGCCTCTGAATCTCTTCAAAGAGATGCTACTAATCATCATTAAACAAAGACATTTTCTTCATAATGAAGTATTGTTTTTATTCATCTTGACAAATGTGGGAAATACTTTATTGTTGCAAAGGGGCTGTCTGTTAGCTTAAAAGGGGAATGTGTATAAATAAATGATACGCATGTGCCCCTAAGACGTTGTATCTGACTTGAGCTGTGTTCTCCTTAAATATTTATTTTATTTAACAATTCCTCTTTGCTCATCACTGTTAGTTACTCCAGCTAATGCTTATGAAAGGTTGGATTGCAAATGTGGACGTCCAGGCTGGAATGCCAGCTAGAATCCCATGGCAGGAACTAGCAGCCTGGTCATGAGAGCACGTCTAACATTGTGTGCTCCTTGTTGTTTGAAGAATAACTTAGGATTTTTTTAACCTTGTTCCAGAACTAGTGAAGCTGAAATGTATCAGTGCTTTTCTACCTTCCACTTGCACGTGGTAGAAAACTGCAAACACCTGACTACAAGTGGCATGACACTGTTGGAAGGACCTGACTGGTGAGAGATGTAGAAGTTTAGGGATGTTTTGTGCATTGTCTCACTTTGAACACTATGACAAAAGTGTGAATTTTCACATAGACCATGAAAAATCATAGATTCAGTTCCAGGGTTTCTAGGAGGTACATAATGGCCTGTAATAACCAGAGGGTCTAATGGTCGATCACTTTGGGCTTTAAACTATGACTCTGCTCAGAGGCAGTTAACCTTTGAAGCCGAATGAAAGAGCAGGCAGTGAACCCTAACAGCGCTGTGTCAGGAGGGGACTTGTTGAATCTGATAAAGCTGTATTGCAACAGAACTGGTCTTGGTAACCTGCAGTGGGGACAGGCTACTCTGAGTTAGCTGTAAAATGCAGGAACACTTGCATTAGGAGTAATGCTTATAAAAATACCCCTTTCAAACCAGAATACTTCCTTATTGTGAAATGAAAGATGATGATGATGAGGATGTAACATGAAGGCCTGCTGGAAATGTTGCTCAGTTAGCATGAGTTTATTAAGGCTGTGGGTTTATATTACATTTCCATGCTGGCAATATCCCAAGTGTAGGGTCAGTGTATTCTAGCATAAGAGAGCTTTTACTGATGGAGCTTCTGCCGTTCGTTGAACGGGTATAAGCTATGCCAGCCAAAACCCTTTTTGCCAGTATCGTCTCTGGTCTGTACAAAGAAGGGTTTGTTAATCAGTAGCTAGGCTGACAAAACTTGTCTGTAGATTAGACCTAGATTCCTAAAATTACTCTGAAGTTTGTGTCTAGGCACCTGAGGTCACCTGTTACCCAAAAATGCTCTGCACCGGCTGCTACCAGTGACTAACTCCCAAGTTTTCAAAACAAAAGTCTAGTCATTTTTCTATTCTACAAGAGCTTTTGGAGGCTTACTTTGTGTTTTGGGAGGTGCTTTAGGCTACTTGGAGGAAAAGCTGGCAGGTATAAGCACAACACAAAAATGAAGGGGTATACAATTACGTACACAGTCATGCTACTGTAAGCATCATTATTAACAGCCCTGCCTCATGCAGTACCTGTTGCTGCATTTTAATTCTGTGAAAAAAACCCTTACAAATAACAAAGTATCTTTTTTTCCTCTAGAATTTTTTTTTTTTTATCCAACTAAATAATTTTTAGATTGAGGATGACACTTGATCTGGTATATGGTTTAGCCCAAATATGTATCAGTTTGCTTTAAAAAGATGGTAATTATTCACTAAAGGCAGTAAGTTATAGGTTGTATAGAAATTAGTCTGTATTGACTTAAAGACTTACAAGTCTGTAGGACTTTTCTGCAGCTGATGATATTTCACAGGTTGGAAGTCATTTGAAGTAAAATTCAATTAGATTATGTTGAAAATAACACATGCCTTGCTTTTCTAAAAGCCCTGAATGCTGTCAAACAGGTTCTTCCAGAGCATAGTGGTACAGCTGTAGAGTAAGGTGCAGATGTAGGACATGTGGACATGCTAGAAGTGGTTCTGTCAGAACCAATATTGCTCGGTGGATGCTTTTATGTGCCATTACAAGGACAGGGAATGTTGTTTAAACAAGTGTCATAATTTTAGTATCCCTGACTAGTTGCTGCACACTCTTCTGCAGTGAAGTATTTTGAAATATTCTACTGAGCTATTTGATAGCTGGTTTATCCATATGCTGCAAAGCAAGGGGTAGTTTGACTGTACTTACCAACAGATAATGGTACTAAGCAGTTCTCATCTTCAAAGCATTTTATTAGCTCTTAATGCTGCTTAACAGGCACCAGTACTCTAGATCTGCTTAATCCTTATAACAGCTCTGTGAGGCAGGGAGGTGTAATTATCCTTTCAGTGCTCTCCGAGGAAGAAAAGTTAGTGATTTGCTCAAGGCCACACAACAGTTTGTGGCACAGCTGCTACGAAAACTTTACTAATTCCTGGCTTACACTGCAAGATCATCCCTCTGCAGGCCTCGGATATGTGATATACACTGGGCAAAATTCATCCCAGTGCAGAAGGGCATAGGGTTGCATCTTGCATGTAGAGACGGTGATACGGTTCTGAGTTGGTGCTACCTTTGGCCCCTTACAAGGGAGTGTTTTGGCTTCTTTCTGGGCCATCGTCACCTCTGAGTGGATTTTCCTGCTGGGTCTCCAGGTTGTAGGAACCTTAAAGTTGAGCTGTGTTTGGCCCCTGCAAGAGGCTTCCATGTGGAAGCTGTGACTAGTATATGAGTGCAGTCACTCATTATAGTTTTAGAGCAAATCATTTATGCATAGGAACAACTTGTACCAAGCAACCTACTGGGTTTGTTCATGCTTTGCCTCTGTCTTCAGTCTCCAGAGCTTCAGCAAAAGTTTTTAGAGGCCAAGCGGATCCCCTTGTTTTGCATCCATGTGTGTTTGGCTCTTCTTCTGCCAAATGCATCTCCAAGAGAATAGTTCAGCCAGTCTGTAGGGTTGGTAGACGACCGGCACTCTGAGCTGTTCTGCACCCTCTTAGGCTCCTGGATAATGCATGGAATATCTCCACTACAATAAAAGAAGCACATCATATTAATAAATAAGTATCTTTTTTCTCTTTATTCATTCTTTTAAAAAAGGTGATGATCTTATAGTTAGTGTCTAGACAGAACCATGGTCCGTTTAATCATAGCTATTGTTAGCACATGTGGTTGGGGTAACCTACTTTTAATGTTTTCACTGTGTGTTTTATGTAATAATGTATAGTTGCAGTGATAGAAAAGCTACTAATCACCAACCATTGTATTGCTACGTATTTATATGATGAGAGGCAGAAACAAGAACAGTGTTGTGTTTAAAACATATTAAGTACAGAAGGGCTTTAACATGCCTTCAAAATATAAGGTCTAAGGCTAAATTTGAACTACAGTAACATCTTTTAAAGTGCTTTTAATCTTCAAAATACTTTATGGATGTTAATCCTGGGATCACCCCAGGGAAAGGAAGTTAAATATTCCCATTTTAGAAAGAATTGAAGAAACAGGATTAATTCACTTAGAGAAGACAAGTCTGAGAAGGGGAATTTGATATGCCTTCAAGAACAAAAAGAGTTGTTAGAAAGGGAAAGCTGATCAGTCCTCTGGACCTACGGGGGTCAGGATGAGAAGGTACGGCCTTAAATTACAGTGAGAGCTGGGATAGAGCTGGAGAGAAGCTCCTGTGATTGCTACTCTAAATGGTTCAACTCTGCCTTCTCTTGCTCTGAATTAGTGATTTTTATGGAGTGGAAATACCCCTATTCTGCTAAACTGAGATCAGAGACCACTGGGAGGTTGGGTCCAATACAAGAAGGTGGAGAGTTTGGTTGTCTTAAACACTGCTGAATGTCTTAGCAGCATTGGCCAGGCTTTTCTGCAGCTGTGCTTAAAGCTGCTGTTTGCAGAGAGGGCTTTTCAGATGACTTTAAGGATATATTTTTAATAAATCCTACAGCTCTACATTTCCCTTTTATCCCATCTGCAGAGAATTGAAGACTAAAAATCTTGGTGAGATTATGATCAGGAGAACTTGGCTTTGGAATAGTCTGTCTGGTCTGTCTCTTTTCCTCCCCCCCCCTCTTATTAAAAGAGCTTCCTTGAAAGCTAAGAATTCTTCATTATGGCTACCATAGCCCCTTCCCCAAGAAACATCTTGGAATTGGAAGCCACGTGGATAATGCTGTCATATTGTAGGTAAGCCATATTGTGGAGTATTTAATCAGTGCTCTGTAACTGGAGTCTCACTAATACATATATAAATAATATATTTTCATTCTGTCTCACGACCTGTTTTTATGTTGTACTGCATGGGTTAGTACCAAAGCAGTGGGCTTGTTCCTCACCCCTGTCTTACTGCCAGGTTTGATTTAGCTGACCTGGTGAAGGCAAGCTTTAGCTACGGTTCCTCTTTCTTTTAGTAAAGCTAACCAGGCCTTTATAAAAGTGTGATCTGCCTGCTTAGCTGCCCCATGTAGCATTTTTTCATGTCACGGCATGGTCAGTGATCACAGACTTGAGCTACCCTCGCTAGACAAGCTAATGTGCACTTGGCAGTCCTAGAAGACGGGCTTCAGTGAGCTCAGCAGGATCTCTGACTTGGCAGCTGAAGAGCTGGGGGCAAGAGGGAGGCAAGACCCTGGCGAAGCAGAGGGGAAGGACAGAAGGATGGCTGTAAACATCCCTTGGCTTTCTGTTCAAGCTTTTGGCATTCTGGTTGCAAGTAGAAACACATGGCAGTGATCTTCTGGTAAGTTTGTGGAGGACGGTCTTACTGCATGATACCTGCAACACAGCCGAGCTGATGGGGCAGTATGCTGGGGTCCCTTAGGGTCTCCATGTGTTGATGAATGCTGTATGTAGTCCTTCCTCGGCGTTCTTGGCACAGATTATAGTTTGGAGGGAATCTTGTGTGGTTCATTTGGCCCTTTCTCCAACGTTGTGGTGTGAATTGCTTCTCTGTTTGACTGAGCAGCCTCCATCCTTGGAAGTTTTTAAGAGCATATTGGACAAACAGTAGGCTGGGATGATTTAGTTGAGGACGTCCCTGTCTTGAACAGGGGGGCTGGAAGGGACATTAGGAAGCTGGCTAGTCTAGTCCTATTTTGCTGCAATCTAAAATAATTCAGATGGCTGTAGCCCAACTTGTTTCTAGCCTCCTCAGTTGTTTCATTATTTATCAGATCAGATACTTATTTTTTTTATTGACATTTTCCTTACTGTAGCTAAAATCTTACTGTCCTCAATGAAGAATGGTTCCTGTCCTGTTACAAGATCCCATGGTGATGTTTGTACTTCATCTTGATTTTTCTGGGGAAAAGGATGACTGTTTCCAATCTGCTGACTGGAACTGTGCAGCCTTGGGTCTCATTTCCCAACCTCTGTGTTTTTTAAATCTGTGATGCCTCCAGGTGATGAGTTGGATTTTCCAGAGGAGGCCAAGCCAGCACCGAGTAGAATCAGAGTAGTCTTTGTTTTCACATGTTATAGTTGTAGTAATAAAATCCTAGCGTCTGCCTATTTTTGTGGCAGCATCACATGGTTGTCTTGTAATATTCTGAGAGGTAGTTAGCTGGGTTAATCTAAAGTAAGGCGGAAGGGCAGGGTAGACTTGCACTGTTATAGACTTATGCTATACAGCTCTGATTTAGTGTTTGCAAGCAGAGGCCTTCCTTCATCAGATGCTGTGAAAGGTCTGCAGGAATGTTGTTAACCTCCATGCCAGCAGCTCTCATCCTGAGCACACCACTAGATGAATGGTCTACAGCTAAGCTCTACATTACAACTTTGTCTGGTCTGATCCCACTGACAAGGATGCACACCTTAAGGATCTGAAGCAGGGATTACTACAATTGCAATATAATTTCAAAATTGTAGCCACTCAAATAAACAGAGGCAGACTCAGACCCTGCTCCTACCTGCTACAATACCAACCCTGAAACAAGGACAACAGAATCCCTCTGGTTGGCACCTACAGCTCCCAGCTTGAATACCTCACACATCATTAATGACCTCCAACCCCTCCTGGAAAATGATGACCATCTCAAAAGAGCTACGGGGGGCAAACCTGTTCTGGATTACAGGCACCCCCCAACCTCAAACAACATCTCTATATCCACAGGCTACCTAACTCCTATTTTGACCAAGGCACAAAACCTTGCAACAGACCCAAATGCCAGTCGAGCAGGATGAGAGCTGCTGGCATGGAGGTAGCTGTGGCAGTCGGTTCATTTCCAATACAGTGTGGTGGTGATTGCAGGCATTGCATTGCAAACTTTAGTGTGGTTTCCAAGAAATAAATTTGCCTGGTGGAGTATTTAAGAGTCAGTTTAAATGAATGAAAATTTGTTTAATTTTGGTGGAATCTCTCTACAGATTCCTTCCTATGCATCCATGTGATCAAGGTATCATTAGTTATATATACACATAGGTACCCCTTTGTCTCGAGAGACAACAGACTTGCTTCGAGTGAGGCACCAGCTCATTAAACACCTGTGAGTGTGGCTGTAGGACCTAATTCTTGTCATCCTTGTACCTTGGATATACAAGAGGGAAGAGAGGGCAGCTGTGGAGGAAGTGGACTTCAAGGTCTGTCATAAATATATTGGCCCATTGAGGGGTCCATAAGTATAGGGAGTCCCCAGTCTGAGATGTTTGTATGTGAGGGGAAATGGAAGTAGTGCCTTCATCAAGGGCAGTGTTCTTTATGGCTTGCAGTCTGTCCTCATGGGGGATGTTGGTGTACAGAGATGTAACATCTATGGTGGCTAACATGTTGTTACCTGGAAACTTCTCAAGAGAAGCTAGTTTCTTCAGGAAATCTGTGGCATCTTTCAAACAACTGTCAGTTCTCATAGCGTATAGAAATAAGACGAAGTCAACATAGCCAGAAAGTCCCTCTGTGATGCTGCCAGTATCAGAGACCATGGGATGTCTTGGATTGCCAGGTTTGGGATCTTGTGTGGTAAGTGTGATATTCTCCTGTTCCTCCCAGGAACTCGTCCTTGAGTAATCCTTTTATTCAACAGTACTTTTATGCACTTCAAAGATGATCACTTCTAACAGGGACCTATTGATTTTAATTTTTTAATTACAAACTAATCACTTTTCAGGAGCTTGCTGTTGTAGTAACTGCCACTGAATTCCTTGTCGATCCCTCTTAGCAAATTCTCTGCAAAGCTTTTCCCTAATCTAGTCTCCATGTGCTTAATGAAAATACAAAACAGAATCAATCTCTTCCTCCTTCCTTCTCTTTAAAGTTAAATATTCTCTTGTCCCAGTTTACTCATGGAATTATCATTAATGTAAGCAAACGCAATGCTATTTAAATGATAAAATTGAAATTTTTCAGTCCATCATTATCTACCTTTTATATTGGTTCCAGCTAAATGGTGTCTTTCATTTGCATACTGTTTTATGTACAGGCTTATCAAGTGCTTTGATGAAGTTGAAATCAATTTGACACACCCTAATTTTTTTCATCTACCAGGTTTGCTAGAAACTACAGTAATTTTGACCATAAGCTACTGACACAGGTTAATATTTATTTTCCCCCTGCCATTCAAATCTCACCCATTAACAGCTTTAATTTTTGTAGTAATGCACGCTGCAATGTACTTAATTTTAGCCTGGTACTGTGCCGGTTCCTGTTTCCTTCCCTTGTTGAAATAGGTACTAAGGCCCAGGTTCTCAAAGGTGTTTAGGTACCTAAGTCTCTGTGAGCTAGGTTTAAAGGTCTGGCTCCAGGTTTCTCTGTGTTAGCTGTCCATGACTTTCCAAGTAGTTTTGGTACTACTGGTGTGAGCACTTTCTGCCAGGCAGTTTTGTCAGGTGCTGGTGATTTTCAGTTTGGTCAAGGTATTCTTTAACTAGTCCCTTCTCTGCTGTTTGTTCCCATGACCTCTGGCTCAGCTTATTAACTGTTACTGTGTTAATCTCCTGTTAGTGTTCTTCCTTTTAGAAAAAGACCTGTAAAATACCATATTAGCTTGCTTCCAAGATGAGGTTCTTCTTCCCCAGCCCCAGCCATTTAACCTGGATTGGGGCTGGGGCTGCAGCTGCTGCCTGCCCCCTCCCCACCTTTGCACCCCCTGCTCCACTACAGGGCCAGGACCATGGCCAAGCTCTATGCCCTAGGCTGGAGCCAGGACAGCCTGCTGGCACAGAGCAAGGGTAAACGGGGGGGCGCGGAGAGGTGTGGGAAGGGGCAGGTGATACGCAGAGGCTATAGGGGAGGTGCAGGCAGGGGGGCAGAGGCTGTGGGGGCAGGCATAAGGCTGTGGTGGTTCAGGTGGCAGGGGAAAAGCTGCCTGCCCTGCCACTGCCTGCACCACTGCCTGACATGTACCACCTGGCCCACTGCCACTGGTTTCCCTGCTACATTGGTAGGGCTGAATTTAAAGATATTTCTCCAATAGTTAGGTTCTGTGCATGGAAAATTTATAACATACATTTTCCATGCATAGAACCTAATTATTTGGTGGGGGTGAGGGGGTATCTTAAATTCAAGGTTGTCTTGGAGTTGGGTGAAGAGGGTAAGAGCTATTCTCCTTGCTTGTGTGTATGTCTCTGTGTTGAGCAGCAAACAGCACACTGTCTGTGGGTCTTACAAAATTTTGTCCTTTTGCATTTTTTGCTAAATACCTCATGAAAACTCCCTCACTGATATTATTTGCTTATCTTTGCTCCTCCTTCACCTGTTGGCCTCACTTTCAAAGTGGGATCACCCTTTATTGAGTCAAACTGAGTAACTGATGGCAGAACTATGGCACTTCCTACTTTTGACACTTAAGGTACAATTTGAGGTACTTGGGCAGTAGCCCTTCTGGTCCCTATCATTCGAGGAATCGCTTGGTAACACAGCAGAAGCAGTATGTGCGTATAACAATGTCTAATAAGATGAGCCGTTCTGCGGTGAGTCCTGTTGTTTTTGCTCTGAAACACCTTGTTCTTGGTCTCTGTCAACAAAAAAGCCTCTAATTTTTTTCTGTATCAGTGAGTGTGGGGTAGAAGTTTGAACAGCTGCTGTATGTTGTCTCTTATACCTTTCCTAAGCTGCACACAGATCATTGCATCATATTCATCTATGCACAATGTGATTGCCAATTTTGAGGGCCTCTTGCTGCTGACCTGAGATGCTCACTTACAGCACCAGTGTAAATAATACATGCCACACAACTGTGCTCTGTAGGTTGCCTTAAAAGCAACTGTCTGTTATCAGCAGCTACAAGTCCTAGGGTCTTAAACTTTTGTCTAGTAAGTGGAACTGAGAAGGCTGAGCTGCTGCTTAGCTGAACTCTGGAATCTGTTTTCCCTCCAGATTTTCTCATATTTGAAGTCTCATTCCCTAAAGTTTAGGAAAACGGGGCTTGAATTCATTAATCGTTTTGCTTGTTTGCTTGCATGTTGCATGTAAAACTCTTTTGTTATCTCCGTTGATTTGTTCGTCTATTAAGTATTCTTCTGTTACCACTGAGACGTGAGTCGCTCCTGAGAAATCACCCTGGTCACCCAGAAGACTGAAATTAGACAAATAATCTATGTTGATCAACAGCTGGAGACTCAGCTGATCTCTTTGGTCATAAAGAGCAATGCTCTTTTTCTCCTCCCTTTTTAAGAAGATTTTTACTTACCCTTACCCAACTCACTCTTGCCAAGGAACACGTCCCTGTTTTTGTGCCAAAATAGCTGTATTTTTTTCCAGTCTATAAATTGCCTTCTTTTTAAAGCTTTGCGAAATACTGATGGAATAATGGACAGCAATTGTCAAAGGCTCTCCTCAAACTCTGGCTTTGTCTGGATGTTTTTGGAATAATAAAACCTTGATATTTCTGGAGTTTTGTTACAAAGCAGATCAAACTGGCTGGTTTAAGTCTAGGTCTGTAATAAGTGGTCCATGGTTAAATCTCTGCTGGCATAGTTATACTACTTGTGCTGAGGCAGCATAAACTTTGGGGGGGGGAGGGTTTTTGCCTGAATAGCTTTATGCTAGTTAAGTGACTGAAACAAATGATACCAGCGAAAGTACTTTTGTGCTGCTGTCACTGCACCTATAGTAGCACTTTATTTTTTGTTAGCATACAGAATGAGCACCTCTACCTGTTACGGTAGTATCTGGTGTAAATCTGGCCCCTGATCAAAAAAATAAAATCCAGAATTTGTCTGTTTTTAAAGGTTTGCACAGTTCCTGAGGCTTGCGTGGACCAGAAACTGGGCGCGCCTACACGTGCATTAATGCGCCTTTTTCTAATGCACATTAAATTTAGTACCTCCAGTGTGAAATACTAAATTTAATGTGCATTAGGCTGTGCTAATGTGCAGTAGTGCATTTGCATGCTTTTTTAGTGATGCTTAATGCACAGTAAACTCTTTTACTGCATATTAGCATAATGTTATAGTTTTTACATGACGCTTTAATGTGTGGTAAAATAGTCCTACTGTGCCTTTAAAATGCATGTGTTGATAGATGTGCCCGCTGTGTTTAAATATGGGAAATTAAAGCTGCTTGGACTAGTGCAAACTGATGCAAGTGAGCTTTGCACAATGTAAGCCACATCTCTGACACTGAGTGGAATAGATTTCTTCCTGAACTACAGGGAATGGGAAGTTTTTTGTTGTTTTTTTTTTTTTCATTCTGCTCGATCCTGTTTTGGAGCGTTCTCTTGACTGCAGCAAGGTCTCAGATTTACCATTTAAGTTAGTCACAGCTTTAAAAAAACAAAACGCCACAAAGGTACTTGAGCCAGGGTGTTCTTACCATACAGTGCCAGAGTGAAAATGGAGACACTTGAAGCTTTGAACTGTGGGCATGAAAGAGGGTCAGAGTTTCTTTCTGACGCTAAGTTTACTCAGATGTCATAGCTAGCCCATAGTACAGCTATTCTCAAAGATCTTATAGCAAATGATGTAGATTTTTCAGGTTGAACTCATAGCTTTCAGGGGGACCTTGAAGGCATATTAGACTTGTGGGTGGATCCAGGATTTACAAAAAGGGTGATGTAGCACATTGCCCTGCAGACCATGGTGGGGTAGAGGCACAGTGTGACTGGAGCCCTGGGTTGGCAGGGGCACGGGGGAGCCGGGCAGAAAGGAGGTGCGTGAAGTTAGGGTACCTGTCCCCACCCGCACCACTGCTACTGTCCCTAACTGACCTAGGGGCAGAGGGGTGAGGAGCGGCTGCTAGGCTCTGCCAGGGATGGTGCCAGTGGTGTGCAGGTACCTCCTTTTAGCTCCTGCTCCCTTCCTACTCTTCTCCCACCAGCATCCTCTGCTGCCCAGGAGCAGACACTGGAAGGAGGAACCTCCTCACCATTGCAGCTGTCCCCAATTAGGCCTGGTTCTGGGCTTCCCCATGCCTGCATCTGCTGGGGAGAGTGGCAGTGGGGTTCAGGCTCTTCCCAATGCCTGCTCCTGGCCAGTGGGAGAGGGGGCGAAGGGGAGGTCAGGAAGTTGGCATTGGAAGGAGGAACCTGCATGCCACTGCCCTGGCCTATGCTAGGGCTGGCACCCTGCACAGCTGCAGCCCACAGCTGGAATGGGACAGAAGCAGCTCAGGGGCTTCCCTTGCACCTGGGGCAGTGGCGATTTATCAGCAGAAGGGGGGCAGGGGTGAGAAACGTGTGCACTGCTGCATCCTACCCCCCCTCCCCCCAAGTCCTCCCCTGATTAGAATCAGTGAACTGTATTCTTTGTATTGCAGCAGATTAAAGAGCGACTGATTAACCAAATCAAAAACAGATTTCCTAGATACAAGATGGAATAATTAGCAGTAAACTGCTGCTGATTCAGAATGGCTAACTTAATGGTTCTCAACCTCTTTCAGTTCAGGGGACCCTTCATAACTTTTGATTTTGGCAGCGTGCCTGTTGAGAACCACTGTTACGCTGCCTTGCCTTGCTTTGGTGGTTCTCAGCTGGGTTGCTGCTACCGACCGCCAGGCACAGGTGCCCTGTATACCTCCTGTCGAGCCAGATTGCATTTTCTCTCTTGCCCATTTCATTACATGCTTCATTTAAAGGTAGCAAAGTGCTTTGATTTGGGTGATGTTACAAACATTAATAAAGCCTCAATGCCCTACTGGGTGGAAGCATCTGTAATAGTACCCCCGTTACAGTTTCTTCAGCTGGAACAGACTGAGTTTCCAGTTCTGACTGGCCTGGTAAAAGATCCAATAGTCTTGAATTTTGGCTTAGTGATATAAGTACTAAATCATGTCATGTTTCTTCTTCCTACTCTTCAAAATTTAGTGTCTAGGAAGGAAAGAGTGAGTCTTAACCTAAAGCAAGGGTGTCAAAAATACAGCCCACAGGCTGGATATGGTCTGTGGCGATGGGTCCTCCAGTCTGCCATCTTTCATGAATTTTTTTTTCCCCTGGGATTCTTGACACCTCTCTGTGAGCTTAATGTTAAAGAGGAGTTATAGGTGTTCTCATTCTCCTTTGCTACTGCAAATTAGATGATAATGGTTTTTCTGGTTGACCTAAGCCAGGACCACTTACTTAGCAAGTAGACACTGGGGATGATGATGTTGTCTTCATCCTTCTTTCTCGTCTCAGCTTTCTTCTTTCTTTTTATTGTGCTTTGTGTTAATACTTCTAGATAAACATGGCTTGTCTTGGTATTAGCCGTCCCATCTTTTTGTGTCTGCTCCTTTCTATCTCTGTCCATTCTCTATCCCTTGCTAACATGGCCAGAATAGAAAACACCAGAGTTTATGGCAGTGTAAATGCATCTTTCTTAAGTAAAGGGCACAGGAACATTGTGGACGTTTTGAGAAATAGGTAAGCATGATATAAGTGGCAAAGTGTGGCAAGGGTGGTTGTTGACAAGCAGCACTTGTGAAGAATTGAGACTGGGTCAACACAACAGTTGGCATGAAAAGAGTTTGAGAATGTAACCCTGGTGATGGTATCTACAACACTTAGCCTCGTGTGTGTAACAATATTATTAGTCATCTGTTTCATAATTAGCAAGCGTTACATCTTGTATCTATGTTAATTGCAGATTAAATAGTGTGTGTGTGCACGCGCATGCGCATGTGTGAACTGTAGGTTAGATTGTGAATGTGTGAGAGAAGAGGGAAATGGACAAGGAAGGAGTGCTTTGTTTCATGAGAAATGGAAACTTCTTTAGGCAAATGGAAAGCCTGTGTTTGATTTTTTTTTTTTTTTTTTTTCTAAGTGTCTGTATCCAAAGAATAAAATGTAAAGAGACTTGTGAGTCATACTTGATGCAATGGCAAGACAGGCTTACCAGGAAGTTGCATGAAGACTAACAGAGTGAATTAGAACAGCTGTTGAAAAAGCAACACTTTATTGTCGCACAAGTAGGTCACTTCACTGAAAAGAGCAGTGAGAGCTGGCTGTGTCCTTTTTGCAATAAAAGAGCTGCATCTTCAAAGCCTTTTGCCAAGCGAGAGGTTCTTGAGGACATGTATGATGAAGGCTGGAGACTGCGTGCCCGGAGACATAGCAAGCTTTTGCAAATATCAGCCTCTCGAGAAATGCAGGAGCTGACGGCATCTGACTTATCAGATAATTTACTTGTCAACTTTGTAACAAGGCAAAGGCATTTGCTTCTTTTTCAGTAGTAATTGAAACAGATGGAGTGACCTTGCACAGCTCGCTGTTGTGTTTAGGATATTGATCAAGATACGAATGCGAGAGAGGAGTTAAGTGTCGATGAAAGACAACTGCAGGACCAGACACTTTCAACAGCATGACCACAGCTTTAGGCAGATTTGGTGTGGATGGGGAAAGGGCAGCAAGTGTTACAACAGATGGACTTGTTCTGTGCTGGGAAGGTGGGCAACATTTGTGTCGAAATTTGAGAGCCAAGGGCTTATCCAGGGGCGCGGGGGGCTCCCGCTGCTGTGCGCACCCCAGCAGAGGCCCTGTGGGGCACGTGCCGCTCCCCCCCCCCCCCCCCCCCCAATCTGTGCATGGCAGAGGCAGCTGCCATTGCAGGCTGGGCTTTGCTCCCCGAGCCCTGCTGCAGCTGGCCCAGGAACGGCCCAATGCCATGTGCACCTGCAGCTAGGTGGGCAGGGGATGAGACTCAGCCCATCAGCAGGACACACATGGCATCAAGCCCCTCCCAGGCCAGCTGCAGTGGGGTACTGTGCTCAGAGGTGGCGGTGGCAGTGCTGGGATGGGGTTGGGTGGCGATGGTGAATTTTTGGGTGCCTGCATCCTCCTCCCTTGCTCATTTGCCACTTTTGTGCTTTTTGATGGGGGTCCTACCAATTTTTCAGTTTCCACAAAAATTGCAAAATCCTGAAATTGGTAGGTTCCTATTAATGAGAAATATCCATACTCTGAACATGAGAGTACAGGGTAGGAACCAGTGGAAGATGCCCATCAAGCTGCAAATGTAATTTGTTAATTTTGCATTTAACACTTCACAGAAAGATGTTTCCAACAGTTAGGATTCACGGACTTTACTGATGTCTGGGAAAAAACTATCCAGCAATAAAAACCTTCTCTTCAAGGCTGCTATCCATATTCTTGAGCATGTATGTGCACATACAGATGTTATCAGTGGTGAACATCATCAAGACAAACTCTTCTCAAAACTCAATGACAAGCATTTGAATGCTATCATGAAAGAGGCCTCTGGGGGGGGAAAAATGTGTGTTGTAACAAAGTATATGTGGAGCTACCTGAGCAAATAACAGGCTTTGGTGGAAAAATTTATGGATGTGGGCTACAGAAACCAGCCAGACTGGCAATATGGCCCACTGATGGATTTGTGCGTGATACCCTGATCTAAAGAATAAGTGGCATTTTTCCATCAGTGAGCAATGAAGTGCTATAAGGAGTTTTTGCACCCTTCAGAAACGTTCTTCTTTTAAGGGCTCTTCACTGCAGAGGAGTAGTTATAGGTATGGAGTTCTCAGGGTAAAGTTGGTCTGTAGGATTTTGGTTGCATATATCAGAGAGCAAAGGGGAATAATTATGCTGTAGTTCTTTATAACATATATGCCATAGGCCAGATAAGCTTACTCGTTTGTCCCCATATCTCAGCTTAGAGCTGGAGGGGAATGGCTTATTGTACCTGGAATCCCTGGAAACAAGTTCACATCTTGCCAGCATCGTCTCAGCTGTTTTGCTGAGGTAGATAAATTGCATTGCATGCAGCATGTGCCGTGCATGTGGAACAAGTGGATTAGATCTTGGAGGGACACCGTCGGATCAAATTTGGCAAACAGTTTAGATTTTTCCAAAAAAAAAAAAAAAAGACTTGATTTTTGTTTTTCAGAGACACTGAGCATTTGCAGTTCCTCTCAAAAATTTTGCAAAATTGAAGTTCACTGGAAATGCTTTGGGTGAGATTTAATAAAAATTGCTATGGGACCCTATTAAAGGGAAAATTTTGCCAAAGTGCCTGAGCCTAAACTTTGCAAAAGCAGTGGTCCCAAAGTGAGACTGATTAAGTCTCTTTGTCCTAGCTGAGCAGAATTAAAAAAAGAAAAAAAAAAAAGAAAAAGAAAAAAAAAGTATAAAAGTGAAAAAGGAGATTTGTTTTTAGAATGATTCTTTGCATATACCTGCTAGTGTGATATGATGAATAGATTTATTTTTTTTAACCACATGCAGTAATAATATTTTTAAAAGGAGTAGTGAGTCAGTATTTCTAGAAAAATTCCAGATTTTCAGTCATTTGTTATAGCATGCACTATTACAGATAGCTTCTAAAAACATTTTTTGTTTGTGATTTTAAGTTTCCATTTTCACTTCAAAACAAATCCTTTCTGATCTGAATAGATTTCAGAGTCCACTCATAAGAGTAAGTATTTTTGTACTCGTTCAGTGCCCTGTGCTCCAACAGGTGATGTTCTCCATCTCATAGGGAACAGGGTTTGTGTTAATGTGTGTTTGTGAAGAGCTGGGGGATGAAGCACTATAAACTACTATTATTAGCATTAGTTAAAAGGTCTTCATAAAAATAAAGGAATTAATTTCCACATAATTGAAACAAAACTACCCCTCTTCTCCCTCCCTCTCCATTATACTGTGAAACGCTCTCAAATTGTATTGGTTTTATGGCTGCCAAGAGCCCATTCATGTTGATTTGATTGCCAGTACGACAGCAGAATTTTAGGATTCGGCTAGCTGTTAAGAAATACTATGAGGTCATATAAAAATAAACAGGATAAAATAGCACCTAAGTTAAATGACACCTAAAGTTACTGTCGTCTTTGCATAACATATCATAGATATTAGCAGCAAATGCAGGGATTTAAAGCAGCATGCATTAAAAGTTTAGAGTGTGGTTATTTCCCCTGGCGTTACTGAAATCGAGTAGATGAGGAGTGTCATTAACTTTTTCATGCACTGTAGTTACGAATTTCAGTATGCACACATGAACGTACCAGTTTCCTTGAGGAATTAGTAGTAGGTAGGGAACTCTTCACCTTCAGTTAGGTCAGTAATTCCAGTTTCACTGTGATCACTAGCAAGCAAATAATCTTTACCACTCAGTGGCTGGCTTAGCTGTTTGTGATACGGTGGCTCTGTTACAGTTCCTAGTAGATGCATAAAAGGTTCATCAGTTACCAGCTGTGCTAGGGTAGGTCATACCTAAAGTTTCATTGTGACATGCTACCAAACTTGGACCATTTTGCAGGTGATTGCTGCCCTGTAATGGAAGATCTGACACCTGAGATCCTGACAGCTCCCTGGCTGGGGGTGCCTGGCTCTAACCTGGCTCTTCTTGCTAGCAGCAGTTTATGCAGAGCAGCACACAAATAAATATATAAAGCTGAATTTTTCTTTCACCTTCCAAGGTGACGTGTCTGAGGTTTCATTGAAGTCAGTCTTTGGAGTGTAAGAGGGAAAACTTGTACTTATCATGGACTATGCTTGCACCTTTATCATGGACTATTCATTGGTCAGAGCTCAAGTGTAAGGCTTGGGAGACCAGGTTCAGTTCCTTCGTTGCATCTGACCTTGGGCAAGTCTGAGTCCTTCCACCCATTAGATGCACAAGTGGACTTATGTGCTTAAGTGTGATTCTGCTGTGCCCTGTTTAATCAATTATAATGATTTCAACTATATGCTGAAACTATATAATGAAAAAAAGTTCACTTTAATTTTCTGACTACTATTCTCAGGGGAAAAGATTGCATCTTGTACACTGGAAAATACAATAACTGGGTAGGCAGTGGTATTGCAGAAAAAAGAACAGGGGATTACAATAGATTGCTAGTTGAATGAATAAGTGATGCTGTTGCCAAAAGGGAAAAAAAAGAAGCTATTTTTATTCTGGGATGTAATAAAAGAAGTACTTGTATATAAGATCCAGGAGGTAACTACAGGTACTCCTCAATGTTGTCCCAGGTAACATTGTTTCGTTATTACGTCGCTGATGTATTGGAGAACATGCTCATTTAAAGTCGCACAATGTTTGGTTATAACCTGTAGCCGCCACTTGCTAGTAGGTAACTACTGTGACGTAATTGGATTCACTTAACATCATTTTGTTAAAGTCATATTTTTCAAGAAAGTAACTACGATGTTAAGCAAGGAGTACCTGTATTTGGCTATGCCTAGTGTTGGGAAGCTTTCACTTAACACACAGTGTCCAGTGTAAGATCTGGCCCATGATCCGGGGGTTGAGCGCTCCTGATGTAGAGAAATTGAAGAGGTTTTGGGGTTTTTTAAGAACCATCAGAAATAGGACTTCTACAAAACGTGACCTTATGAGAGAGAGAATTGGCTTGATTTAGGTTAGAGAAGGCTGAGGATATGTTTTCCAATGTGTGAAAGGCTGTTGCAAAGAAGATGGTGATTGATTGTTCATATCCAGCAAAGGCAGCAAGCAGTGTAATTGGATAAATATACAGCAAAGGAGATTTTAGGTTAGCTGTCAGAAAGGACTAGCCGTCGGGGTCTAAGTCTTTGAACAGGCGACTCAGGGGTGTTGCGGAGTCTTCCTGGTCATCAGAGATTTTTCAAGAGCAGGGTCAGCCAACATCTTTCCGAGTTGTTGGGCTCATCCTGCCTCCAAACAAGGCAATGGACTCGGTGACCTGTTGAGACCCCTTCCTTACTGACACGTCTGAGACTTTTTTATGGTTTTTACGTTTGTTCTTGTTCAGTCGTTCTCTTCTTTACAGGTTTGGGGGAAGGTAAGGTGTTCCTGTGTTCCCTTCTCTGTGCCGTTTATTATTTATCCACTTCTGGCTTCTTTCCTTCTACCCCTCTCTAAATTATAGACTGCAAACCTTTTAAAGCTTTGTGGAAGTCTTTCTGAGCATCTGCTCACTTTGTTGCCTTCCTCTGGACTTTTTTCTTTTTCAATCTCTGCTTTAGCAACGAGGCAGCCCAAATTGAACATAGTATTATTCTAAGCAATGGTGCGTCCCTGATTTATGTACTGACATAACATTTCCAGTCCTTCCTTATTCTACTCCAAATGTAGACCAGCCTTATTTTTTGTCGTCTTTTGTTTTTTTTTACCAACTCTAATCATTAAGCAGATTTTTTTTTCTTTCAGGCAGTCAATAGGGATACAAGGATTTTTTTTTTTTCCTCCTGACCCTGGAGCATGGCAATTCTTTTCAGCTTTTATTTTTAGAGTATTGTCTGTGCGTTAAGGTAGCACTTTTCAACAGACATCAATCTCTGGAGAAATGTACTATCTGTCATTTCAAACAAGTGACGGCAGCTACCAAGGGGAAAACAAAAATCAATTCATTGGACAATATTTGATTTACTGTTAGAGAGAGCGCATTTTCTTTTATAAAAGTATAACTTTGATCATTCTTTTGTTATATGGAAATTAATTGGAAAGATAAGAAACATTTTGTTGTTGCTGCAAACCCAGAAGTTCAGGCAATCTCATCAGTGTTTGAAAGCCGGCAGCAGTGCCGCAAATGGGAGCGGCAGGGGGAGGGGGGTGAAAATATCTTTGCTCAACCTGCCAAACCCAGCTGGCTTATTCTGAACAGCAATGGGTCAGCATTTAAGGTAAATCTTTGTGAAACTTCAGAAAAATGTAGTCTGGAAGGCTTATCGCATTAGCAGCAACTGGTGTTTGCTGTGTTGTCTTACCACATTATATTATCCACACGGATCAGTATGTGTGGGTAAATGACGGTTCATTTAAAAAGAAAAGACAGAGAAAGAAATAACAAGCAAATCAAAACATGGCAGAAATGGCCAGCTTGTACTCAAATTTAAATCCCATTGATACTGCCTTACTTGAAGGCCTGTGGAATAGACTCCCAGCATAGAATTGTCCATTGAGCCTCTTGTCAAGTAGTATTGTCAAACCAAGACTAGGAGAAACATTAGGGAGAATAGTATTAAGAGAAAACTTAGTATGGGCAGGGTGAAGCCCTGTCTATGACTTTTTAAAAAAAAAAGTCAGTTTAGTAATAAATAGCACCTAATATTTACAGCTTTGTGACTAACATGCATAGTGGTGAATGTATGTGCATGTATATATGAGTGCGTGAGATCTGTAAAGGTGCTTATGTATTTATTGCATGCACAGAGTATTTTTGTTTCATGTACATGAAACATTAGAACGTGCCAGGCATATATATAGGTTTTATGTATAAATATATTGCAAAGATAATTTTATTGATCTATTATTTAGATACATATTCCTTGCCTCTGAGCCCAGTGCTCATATCTTTGTACTGTAACTGACTTTATTACAAAATATCACCATGTGGTGCAAGGCAACAGCACCTCTGATAGGTTATTGTCAGAAAGCAAATAGTAGGAGCATACTAAGGACGATCACTTAGAAAAATGTCTGGATTCATCCAGGAACACCACAGGGACAAGAGAATTGCAAGAGACATGGTTCAGTTAAGAAATTTTTTTCGTGGTAGAGATGTCCCCAGGTGTGCAAAAGTATTCCCTGCCGTGGGATTCTGATAGTCTTTAGCTTAACTTCACAAATCATGCTAACTTGAATCTCAAACACACTAATAACTGTCTTTTTCAGTTTGCTTTTGACTTTTGTAGATCAGGGCTCCATTCTTTGCTTTATTCTTTCCTTATAAAGTGTACAAAATGGGGAGTGGAGTGAACTGTAACCACATACTGAATAATCAAATGCAGCCTTTGTGCAGTGTTTCCTGCAAACTGCCCATGTTGCCTTTTTAATACAATACAAAAGAGGTGCCCTAACTTTTTCTTATTGCATACCTACTTCCAGATTTACCAGCTGTCTGCATGACTCTTACCAGCATATACTTTTTATATTTTAACCCCTTAAATGCTGATTATTATGAAAATTAAATCTGCCAATATAGCTTCTCCTGCATTTCCCCAGGGGTACGCATAACACAGTTTGGGAACCCCTATAATAGAGGAATTGATTAAAGTAGGAAGAGAGAAGATTTAAAGGATAAGTAAATCCTGACAAAAGGAAGAAAGGAAAGCAGCAGAGTATGGACCTTAGACTTCAGAAAAGCAGACTTTGACTTCCTTAGGGAACTGATGGGCAGGATCCCCTAGGAGGCCAGTCTGAAGGGGAAAGGAGACTAGGAGAGCTGGCTGTATTTTAAAGAAACCTTACTGAGGGTGCAGGAACAAACTGTCCTGATGTGCAGGAAGAAGTGCAAATATAGTAGGCAACCAGGTTGGCTGAGCAGAGAACTCTTCGGTGAGCTTAAACGCAAAAAAGAAGCTTACAAGAAGTAGAAGCTTGGACAGATGACTAGGGAGGAGTATACGAATATAGCTCAGGCATGCAGGGATGAAGTCGGGAAGGCTGAAGTGCAATTGGAGTTGCAGCTAGCAAGGGATGTTAAGGGTAACAAGGGTTTCTTCAAGTATGTCAGCAACAAGAAGGTCAGGGAAAGAGTGGGTCCCTTACTGAATGGGGGAGGCAACTTAGTAACACGATGATGAGGAAAAGGCTGAAGTACTCAATGCCTTTTTACCTGTCTTCAAAGACAAGGTCAGCTTCCAGCCTATTGCACTGGGCAACACAGTTTCAGGAGAAGGTGAGCAGTCCTCGGTGGTGAAAAAATAGGTTAGGGACTACTTAGGATAGCTGGATGCGTACAAGTCCATGGGGCCGGATGCAGTGCATCCGAGGGTGCTGAGGAAATAGGCTGATGCGATTGCAGAGCCACTGGCCATTATTTTTGAAAATTCATGGTGATCAGGGGAGGTCCTGGATGACTGGAAAAGGGCAAGCATAGTACAGATTAAGCTCTGCAGAAAAGGACCTGGGGGTTACAGTGTATAGTAAGATGGATACGAGTCAACAGCATGCCCTTGTTGCAGAGAAGGCTAGCAACATACATGCATTGGTAGGAGTGTTTCCAGCAGATTAAGGGAAGTGATTATTCCCCTCTTCTGCACTGGTGAGGCCACATCTGGATTGCAATGTCCAGTTTTGAGCTCCCTACTATAGAAAGGAGGTGGACAAGTTTTTGAGACAGTCAACAAAGGGCAACAGAAATGGTTAGGGAGCTGGGACATGACTGCCGAGGAGAGGCTGAGGGAACTGGGCTTATTTAGTCTGCAGAAGAGAAGACAGAGGGGCTTTAATAGCAGCCTTCAACTTTGGGGATCCCAAAGAGGATGGAGCTGGACTGTTCTCAGTGGTGGCAGATGACAGAACAGGGAGCAACGGGCTCAAGTTGCAGCAAGGGAGAATTGGGTTTGATTATTAGCAAAGGAGTGAAGTCCTGGAATGGGTTGCCCAGAGAGGCTGTGAAATCTCCATCCTTGGGGGCTTTCAAGACCCAGCTAGACAAAGCCCTAGCTGGAATGGTTTAGCTGGGGCTGGTGTTGCTTTGAGCAGGAGGTTGGACTAGATGTGACCTCCTGAGGCCCCTTCCAACCCCCATTTTCTATGATTTTAAGAGAAATGTGTTTTTATTGGGCTTTTAGATGGGATAGAGAGGCTCAGAGGCTGAGCAATATAGTCTGGCTGTTTTAGATAGTGAGAATAACAAACCACTTGGCAGACAAATGAGACCAGCACTGAGTCAGCAGCAAGAAAAGGGAAAAGGGTGGAGCCGGGAGGTGGTGGATTCCAGTTCTCCATGGCCTTGATGTAATATGCTTCTGTGCAAGTGTAAAAACGTGGCCATGTCAGAATGATGGCATATTATCTCCAGTTGGCACACACACAAATGTATCGGCTGCATAGTGTTGAGCTAGACTGCTTATTCAGATGCTGTTGGGGAACAGCTATAAATGTTGGTGAGGGCCACTTTATTAATGAGCATTTGCTTGTATTTTCATTTATCCAGTCAGTGCTCTGTGTTGCTGTCATCTTGAGGATTCTCCTTCCATACTAGTACAAGCTTCCCTTGTAAGGGAAGTAAAATTGCTAGTTGCCCTCCTCCCTCTCTCCCCTTTCCTTCCCTTCTTGCCATGTGTCTTATGGTCTCCCTCTCCTATCTTTAAGGTAGTTTTTTATCCATAATGGAAGACATGCCCATTAATAGCTAACCACTTAACATCATAAATATTTATGGACTTTTATTATGTTGGCATTTAACCTTTGCATTCTTTCTATCTCATGAAGTGAACTCCAGTTTACGAAAGTTTGTGCTTTCTCTATATACGTTTTAGTTAGTCCATACAGTGCATGTCTACCCTGCATTCTTTGTAAAGGCCATAGTTAGGACACACGTTCCCAAGGCACACAGGATGGTCTTGTACGCTGTGGTTCTGCTTTAGAAAAAACTCTGCTTCATGCTGTCACTGAATGTTTTGTGGTAGCCTTTTTTGTGATGCCCCTGTTACATCATGGGGACCACCATGCACCGGGTTCCTTGCATACTGTAAATAGTCATACAGGTAGAGTTCTCATTACTTCTAAATTTTCTTTGCCCTATCCATTTGAGGTATGCTAGAATACTATCTGTTTGCAAGCTTTAGGCTGATTCAGTTTCCCTAACCCACCTAAAATTCCTACTGATATGAATGGGTATATTTTGTGCACGAGGAATGCAACATGAAACCCCTAAATGGGGCCATGAGTACATCACTTGCATTGAGTGAGATCACCGTTCTGCATGCATTTCAGACTGACAAGTGATTGACTGTAGTGTAAGTAGGGACCTACTCAAATCACGATTTTCATGAGATTATGAAATCGGGTGATGTCTGCAAAGTTCGCCAGGGCGGGGAAGGGGAAGCTTACTAAAAATAAAATGCTGGCTTCCCAGTGGGAGCCAGCAGTCCTCCCAGCTGTGCAGCCTACTGGGGGGAAGTAGGGAGGGAGCAGGCAAGACAGCTGCCACTTCTGGCCCTTACCACTGATTAGTTAAGAGGGCTGCCTGTCATGTGGCCCTGCCCCT
The DNA here is from genome assembly GCF_030867095.1 of Alligator mississippiensis. Taxonomy (NCBI): domain Eukaryota; kingdom Metazoa; phylum Chordata; order Crocodylia; family Alligatoridae; genus Alligator; species Alligator mississippiensis. The sequence goes on from NC_081826.1 coordinate 288,623,808, forward strand.
CTCTACCAATCAGTGGTGAGGGGCAAAGCCACGTGACGGACAATCCTCTCTGCCAATCAGTTGTGGGGTCATTGGAGTCCCTCAGCCAATTAGGTGTTCGGGGGGGGGGGGGTGGGCACTGCGAGGAATCCATGGAAATGGTGGCTGGCTCTGTGATCTGCCTGCGAAATCAGCTGCCTACCTCCTCAAGCTGTGTAGACCCCTAGTATAATGGCCATAAAAATATTTAAATAATTGTTCAGCATGAGCATCTGAAATGTTGAAGGAAAGTTTTGTTACTGATTCACTTGCATAGTATTTTATTTTACTTTTTTAACGCTGCCAGGTAACAAGATAGATCCTTAAATTCCTGACTTCTTCCATCCCACAATTCAGATAAGGGCCAGGAAATGTATATTGTATCCAGAGAGTGAGAGCTCAGAAGCCGTGCTGTGCGCCAGGGGTATAGCTGTGTGTTGCACTTTCAAATGCATGTTCAACACGTTAACCTTAAACCTCTCATACCAGAACTAGGGAGGTGGGAGAAGGTTGTAGTAGCTGGAATTGTGGTTCCTATATCTGATACCTTGCAGCCAGCCTCTGGGGTTTTGGGGTTTTGTTGTTTTTTTTGTTTTTTTTTTTTTGTTTTTGTTGTTTTGTTTTGTTTTTTTAAGTTTAGCCCTGACAGTACTGGAAAAAATAAGGGCTTGCTCTGCCCAATGGTGTCATCCATTCATGCTAGTCTGTGAGGGATCTCAATCAGAGAGTTTAAATCTTGTATAGTTCCTTCTCCAGTGCTTTATTGGCTTCATTCCAGGACTAAACAGAGCAAATGCAGATCAGTACAGTTTTCATCTCATGGCTTAAATAACAGGGGAAAAGGTTTTCCTGCTGCAATAAATACTACTCGAATAGCACATTAGGAATAGGTACGTAAATGAAAAACGGTATTCTAGTGACTTTTAAGAAAGCACACTGCGAAAGCCAAGCTGACTTTACATAGAAAGAACCTGCTCTTGGGTATAGCAGACAAAGGGGCCTGAGATGCCGTCCTTCACAGGCAGCCATTTATCCAAAGAGCTCTAGTATTGTCTCCTCCAAACCCTAACAGATTACAGCTAAAAGGCACATTCTGAAAACAAAAAGCAAGACGCCCTACAGCCTGCTGCAGGTAAAAGGCTGGGAGGCAAGGACCCTGCCAGTGTCCTGCCACTGAAGTGGTAGAGAAGTTGGTTGGTTAGTGTGCTCTCAGGTGATCGTAGAAGAGGAGCATACCCCGCGTTTAGAGGGGGCAAAATCCCCTCAATCCCTGCCAATCTGACATGGGGAAGAAATTCCTTCCTGACTCCAAATTTGGGTGAAGTTTTGACATTGAGTGAAAAGGTGCAACCCTCTAGATTACTAATAGTTGAACCAGCACACAATCACAATGTTTTTATAAAATAGCTGTGCCCAGTATCCGAGGAAGGGGTTGGGGAAGCCATCTCGGAAGCAAGTAAAGTATTAAAGCAGGTTTTAGTGGGGCAAGGAGAGGTTGGGGTGGGGTGCAAGCTAAGTTTTTTCTTTTCACAGTCTTAGTAGCCCTCCTTCTGTACCTGTTCCACAATGTTTATCCTTTCTTAAACATCTGTAACAGGGAATTGTTGGCTATGTTGTAAGTGATGTCTTATCTGTGCCTTGTATACTAGTACTAATTGTTTCTTGTCTCTCGTGAATATACCTCATTTGATGCACCATAAAATTGCATTAGCCTTTTTTCATGGTTGTTTCACACTGGGTCTCAAGGTCACCCTATGATCACCCAGCACATGCAAGTCTTTCTTAGTCTGTTGCCTCCATCTTATAGCAGACTTTCTTGTTACTTGTTGCTTATTAAAGCACGTGACTTGGCACTTCTTGCCACTTGCTAATGCTACACTCAACCAGGTTATGCCAGTAGTCTTCTGTATTGGCAGCACCCCCCAATATTGATATCACCTGCACATTTCCTAAGCAGGCATCTAGTCCTGTGCTAAGGTTGCTAGTGAAAATGTTCAACAAGGATGGATCCCAAGACCAGTTCATGAGATGGTTTAACAATAACCCTTCAGTCTGATAACTCACCTTTCAGCACAACTTGTTAGTGGTCATATCCGTGATTTATTTTATCCTTCAACATCAGTTCTTAATACTGCATTTAAACTAACAGAACTGTAATTTCTGGCATCATTCTTTTTCCCCCAATTTTGAAAACAATTTACTATGTGTTCAAGTAGATCTGTAGCTCTTCCCAGCCATTTTCCCCCCTCTGGCTTGCAATGCAAGTTCCTGATGGTATTTTAATTTTTGCCTTATCAATACCTGTTTTTCATCCAACTCATTGAGGGGCTGATGCTTTGTATGTGGAGCCTCTCCTCACCACCTTTTTTTTTTTTCCTCCATCACCTGCTCAAAATCTTATTTGACTTCTATCAGGTTCTTAATAAATAGGATCACAACATTTTTCTAACATTTATTGTAGGTAATAGTCTACTGAAATGCTAAATTTTATGACTAATTTGTTAAAACATAATTTTGGAACATTATGGAAAGGATTCAGTACCATTGAGACCACATGCACATGAAGCTCTTTTTTTTCTTGATATCTTTGCAGACTTCTCTCTTGTCTAAAAATATTAGAATGGTCAGGTGACATCTTAGTGTCATTGGCCTCAAAGGGTGCCAGAGCTGACTCGGTGGATGTAACTGCCTCTGGACAGGGCTGGTTTTCAGTAGAGGTGCACAAATACTTTGGTCCCTATCGTATTGGCACTGATTAAAAGGAAAATAGAAATGATCAACAGTTGGCTTCTTTATGGCTGATGTGGCTGATTTAATGTCACCCATAAATACTGTGTGCATGCATGTGGCTGCAGCATGCATGTGGCCAGAAATGCAGCCCAGCAGCTTGGAGTGCAGCATCTGGCTGTTAAGTCTCGCGGGGTGGGGGGGAAAGGGGCATGGGGGTGCAGATTTCATAGATTTCATAGACATTAGGGCTGGAAGGGACCTCAAAGATCATCAAGTCCAGCCCCCTGCCCCAGGGGCAGGAAGTCAGCTAGGATCAAAGGACCTCAGCAGGATAAGCCTTCAAGCATTTCTTGAATGGGTCCCAAGTAGGTGCCTGCACCACATCTGGAGGGAGTCTATTCCAGGTCCTGGGGGCTCGGACAGTAAAGAAATTTTTTCTTATGTCCAGCCTAAAACGGTCTTGTAGGAGTTTATAACCATTGGTACTTGTTTTTCTCTCTGTCTAAAAGTATTAGAATGATCAGGTGACAACTTAGTGTCATTGGCCTCAAAGGGTGCCAGAGCTGACTTGCTGAATGTAACTGTCTCTGGACAGGGCTAGTTTTCAGTAGAGGTGCACAAATACATTGTGCATATCGTATTGGCACCGATAAAAGGAAATAGAAATGATCAGCAGTTGGCTTTTTATGTCCTGCCCCACAGGCAGGACAACAGGGATGGAGTTGTGGGTGGCTTGTCCAGGGGGCTGAGGAAGGGGGTAGCTCTGCTGCTGCACATACCCATGGGGGAGGCATGGGGGGCATGTGCCCCCCCCAGATTTGTGCATGGGGTGAGGGTGGGCTATGCACTTGGGGCTGGGGGCTGCTTTGTCCTCTTCCCGGTGGGGGGGGGCTTGGCTAGGGATGCACTCGGGGCAGGTGGGGTGCACAGCAGCAGTGTTGGGAGAGTGGCTACAGCTAATTTTAGGATGGCTGTAGCCCACCCCGTTGCCCACCTCCCCCTCCCTAGGCCTGTGCATTCCCCAGATGAACTGCCCCATGCCCTGCCCCACTCCCTCCTCCCTTACTGCAGGGGTCTTGATCTGCTCCCCCCCCGAATCACTGACCAGACATTGCTCTCCAAGCTGCCAGGCTGCATAGCAGCAATCGGATCAGTATCAGCTGATATGGCTGGTTAATAATCTACCATTGGTATCCGCCAAAAAATTCTTTATCAGTGTAGCCCTAGTTTTTCATGATTACATATAATGTCTTTTACAGACTGCAGTAACTTTTCCATTGCCACAATACAAGTGTTACTGGCACTTTTTGTTCAAAATAATATCTATTTGCAGTTGTAAAGAGGCTTGTTTAATGGTTATCTTTACATTGTGTTTTGGTCAGAGTACAGCAGTGAATTGTGCTATTGAAATTGATGTGTTAAGGTACTTTTAGTCCATGTTTGCGAATTGAATAGAGTACAGTGTGCAGTGAAAAAAAGCTGAGCCGTGTTTTACACTAGGCGTGGACAACCTGTGGCACAGGTACCCCAAGTAGTACGCACAGCCTCTTTGTATGGCACGCAGCAGATCGCGGGGGGGACTGGCAGCACGACAGGAAGCAGAAATCAAAGCAGAAGCTCAAGCAGGGAGCATGGGGCTGGGAGCAGAAAGCAAAGCAGCACATGGGGTAGGGTAAGGGATTTGGAGTGGCATTTGGGAAGGGTATGGAGCTGATTTGTGGCATGCCTACCCAAAAAGTTCACCCTTGTTTTTATACAAGTCATTGCACATGCATTTAGATATTTTGAATTGCGTGGGGGTTTAGGAATGACATCTATCCTCCATCCAACTTAATTTTGTATATCCGCGTTCAGGCTGCTGCCAACATGATTTCATTTTGTCCGTTTAGGTTGTCTTAAATGGATGTGGCCTAATTATTTTGACCCAGTATCATTCTAGTCTGTCTTGACATATAAGTTCATAGAGACAGTGACACAGTTTATATGTCTCTAGGATGGGAAAACGTCAAGAAGCACTGCTGACTGATATTACACATTTCTTCCGTTCTCCCTCCTCTCTTCTTCATCCAGCAATGGATATTCATTTACAGTTTTATGGGAAATTTGAAAGCCTTTTGTTTTGTCTTTCCTGTCACGGCTTTGAGAGTACACTTTTCTGTTGGTTTGCTGTTGGTTTTTGTGTCCATTCTATTGATTTCCTGCTTAGTGCAGTGAATTGTTCTCTGCAAGAGGTCTAGCAAACAACTTTTCAACAAGATTATCCCAGAACTCTTCACTAGGTTTAGTTGTTGTGCTTCTCTTTTCAACATTGTTAAATCAGTGTCTCAGTTATCTGTTATCGCCTTCCCCTGAACAGCTCTGCTTGTGTTTTATTCTGCATCTCTTCACTTTGCCTGAACCTACCAGTTGCTCTGTGTAGCTAATATGGAACTGCTGCTGCTTGGGGAACTATCACAGTCAATGTCTTTATACTTCTTTTTGCAGGGTCAGGTACTCGTAAGGACTCAAATGTGTGAGATTGGCATGGTAGCTGATCGTAATTCTCCCTCTGGTCCTTGCAAACTGTTTACCTTTCTAAGCTGTGCATGGTGCTGTTGATGCAGCAAGAAGTCTGGACAGTAGCTAGCCATGAGATAGAAACTCATCTAGATATGTAACCTTTTCTGCTTGTGATAGCTCTGGGACACTGACACTTCCAGAACAGTTTGCTCTTTGATACGAGACCACATCTTGGCTTACGTGCACTCATTTCTCTCTCTTTTTTTTATGAGATTAGCTAGTGTAGCAGGGTGAAGGCATTTCTTCTGCCTAAATTGGTTTGGTCAGGATATCTCTCAGGAGCAGATTGATAATGGGCCAGTGGTCTTACAGGAAATCATGTGTTCCTGGGATATGGTGGAGACGACAGCTGTGATGATCACCCTTGCTCTTTTTAGTCCACCTGTCTCCTTGGTATAAGTGAGATTGTGGGACCCGAAAAGAGCTGCTGGGCAGAATAGCCAGTCTGTCACTGCCTTTGTACACGTGGTCAGATGATGTGGGAGACTTCCTCTGGGGTTGTTTTTCTGTTAGAAAGAGTTACCCAGAGATACCTGAGCAGATATTTGAATGTTGAGCCATTGAAGAGCAGAGAGCTTGCAGTGCTGAGGCTACACAGCCAGAGGGCTCCTGTGGGCACATCTTGGCTTTCTGCAGGTTCCCGCAGTCTGCCTGGACACAGTGGCATCAGTACACATGGTAGCCCTGATTGGCTAACCCAGACTGCTCAGTTGCCCTTTGTCTCCCTGCTGCAGTGTGGGGAGGGGGCAGGGAGCAGTCAAGTCCAACAAGTGACGCATTGTACCTCTGGGGAGGGGGAGAGAATGGGAGCAAAGCACCCTGGGATGCTGAAGGACTGTCTTGTGGTTTCTCTCAGAAGAGAACATGGACAGACATTTGCTCTCCAAGTAGAAATTCTCCCAGCAGTGATCTAACCCTAGTTGTCCCCATTTATTTGTCTTCTGGAGTGGCCATTTTTGCTCTGGGAGAAAAATCCTGAACATCTGTGCACTTCAGGTTTCTCCTAGGAGATCAGCAACTTTCCCAGGATAAACTGAATGTCTCTGTAGCCACTATTTCATTCACTAGTTAGGCCTGATTGCAATCATACCAATTTTACACCACTTGATTTGATCCCCTTGCTTCCATTGTTTAAAATCGTGGGATTGGAAAGGACCTGAAGGGTCATCTTATCCAAGCCACTGCAGGAATACAGGAATTTACATATGCTGTCAAATGCTTATCCAGCCTCCTGCTTTGCCAGACAGGATCCTAAAACAACCTTTGGCTGGCATCCTTCTGGCTGAACTTGTTTATGAATAATATTTCTGTGACCCAGGTGATATCACCCTCTCCCCCTCACCCCAAGAACCTTTCACAATTGGTTAAAGGACATTAGCTAATGTGGATTCCTTCATCTCTAAATTGGGGTTAATACTCCCTTCCCCTCCCTTTTATAAAAAATACATCATCTCTGAAAGACCAGGACCCTGACCATATTCATACTATGTTTCCATGCATGTCTGTTTGAATACACAGTATCTGTTCTCTCATTATAAGAAGCGCTGGCACCAGTGCCGATAGCCGAAGTTCCTAGTACTTTGTTTTTAGCTGTTTATTTTATTGAATGCCAATTTTTGAGGCTCGTTTCTTCAGCTGTGATGGAGAGGCACGTTTCCTTTGCCGAGTCTTAAAAAGAAATCCTACTACTATTTAATTAAGAAGCCATGACCCCCCTCCCCACCCCGGTCATGCTATGGTTTCCTGACTTGAATTTTGACAGGGAATTTACCCTCGTGTAAAAGATAAGCCTGTGTCATCACTGTTTCCAAATGAACAAAAACCCTGCTCAGGCTCTCAGACTGGTGTAGCAATTGTGTGTTCTTATGTTAAATAGTCCAAATGATTTTGTCATGGCAGCCTAAATTCTGTAGCTTCTTAACTCCTAAGTGCTTGACGTAGCAAGTCCAGCGTTTTAACATTTTGGGGAGCATTCATTTCATATTGTGTGTGTGTGTGTGTGTGTGTGTGTGTGTGTGTGTGTATCCTACAGCAGTGAGTTCCACAATTAAAAGACATATTAGTATTATTTGTGCGTACAGTTATTCATATACTGGAAAGCAGGAGTCAAGCATCAGAGCGGGAGACCAAGAGCACAGTAGTTAATGGCCAATATCCAGCAAATTCCTGTTGAGTTTTGGTAGGAAGAGTCTTAAAACAGTCAAGTTGTTGTTGGAGCATTGTAGAGTTCGGAGTCATAAATGCCAGGATATTCTTTCTAGGTGATAAAAGGCAGTGATGCATTGTGTATTGTGGCAGTGTGTGGTGAGACTAAAGGAATCGTGTTTTTAAGATGCCCAGAAGCATCTCAAATATACCAGTTATGAAATGTCTCAGACTTGCATCGTGTGTGTGATTCTTTCTACGATAGGTTGTGAAAACTTCATTTTAAGTTTTCCTGACCGTAGCAAAAAAAAAATGAACTGAGATAAGTGTACAGGTGCAAGATTCCTGAAAAGTTGTTGATCAAGCCCCTGAATTTTTAGAAACTGTTGTGTTTTTACAAGTCTTTCTTCTCTGCTCTGCAGGGATGAAAAGAACCAATCCATCATCGTCAGTGGAGAGTCGGGCGCTGGAAAAACTGTCTCTGCCAAATATGCCATGCGTTTCTTTGCCACTGTTGGGGGCTCTGCCAGCGACACCAATATCGAAACAAAGGTCCTCGCATCCAGTCCAATCATGGAGGTAAAGCCTGCCCCAACCCATTGTTTAGGTTTTTGTTCTATTTGGAGCAACCCCTATGCATTTATGCCAAGCAAACTCAGTATTGTTTCCTAGATGGAAGTTTTTCAATATGCTGGGCCTTTCCTGTGTTCAGTAATGATACCCATATGGTAAGAACTAAAATAGGAAAAATGCAGGGTGAATAAAAATTGATGATTTAAAATAGTTTTTCTGATTACTTAAAAATATAAAAATGGGTTTTTGTTCTGTTTTGTTTTTTTAATTGGGTTTTTATTAAAAAAATAAAAATAGTCTTTTTTTGTTTTTGAAGAAAAAAATTGTTTTTTTTTTTTTAGATTATAATTTAAATTTTCCTTTAAAAATAAACTAGCTTAAAATGAAATTTGAATGGAATATACTATAGTCTAGGCTAAGTTGTACATTTAGCATAATGTATTAAAATGACTCAATACTTTTTATTAAATTAATGAGCCCTCCACTAAAAGTTGTTGTTAAAGGCTGGTTTTCTTCCGTATAGGAATGAGTGGGAAAGCATCTAACTTGTGAGGTCAAGCATTAAAAACATGGCACAATAATGGAGGCTTACTCTGCAGTTCATGGAAAAAGAACCCTCTGCTTAGTAATTGTTGACTCCCTGCTCCTGTATGGTTTTGGGCACTTCAGTTAAATAGCCTTCCTTGGTCCCTTTCCATATGTACAGAGTTATAAACATTAATTTGTCAAACTCTTTCCATGCTCTAAACTAAAATACTGTAGCACACAAGGCCAGGGGTTTATTATAGCAGAAACCATGGATTGCAAGTACAGGTTTCCCTCAACTTCTGTGGTAGATGCATTCCCAGGGAACAGCACATAAATTAAATTTGCATAAAGTGAACCCAGTTTACAATGAAACCGATAGGGATGAGTTCCCAGGGCAGTGAGGGAGTGAGGCTGGACCTAGGGAAGGGACGGGGAGAGGGACGTGGCACAGCCCAGTAGCTGCAAGCAGGCAGTGTCTGCCATTCCCAGTGTTGCAGCAGGGGCAGCACCAGGCTCTGCATGGTGCTTGGGGTGGGTGGCAGCCCCACTCACCCACCTGAGTGCTGGGAAGAGCCTGGTGCTGCTGCTGGCCCAAGCCTGCAGCGGCTGCCATCCCCAGCCTGCTCTTGTGCTGCTGCAGGCAGCTGCCAACCCCCGCTCGCTGCAGCCCTGGGAGCAGCTGATGCCACCTGGTTGCAGATGCTGGGCTACACTGTGCCCTGAACCTCCTGGTGTGGTGGAGCCCAACAGCTACAAGGAGGCAGCGTTTGCCACCCCCAGAGCAGCTGCAGCAGGGGCGGGCAGGCTGGGGCTGACGGCTGCTGCAGGTTCAGCAGGCCCCACAGCCCTTTCCCCTCTGCTCATGGCCCTTTCCCCTCCCCTCACAAACTCAGACTTACCTGCTTGGGGGAGGGCGGAGCACGCCTATGTTGAGTGCATAAAATCGGCCTATGCCGATCACATACATGTGAATTTACCTTGCATGTAATGAATTTCAGATACGAAAGGGTCATCGCATACCAACCCACATAAATCCAACCTGTATAAATAGAGGGAAACCTGTAGTTGTTAAGCTCAAATAAATTTCACCTAGGCATTTTAGAAAACTTTTCCCAGGGTGACCTGAAATAATTGGCTGAATTCACTAACCACAGTTCATACTTCTAATACTATAATAGATAATACTAGTGTTTAATAAATTAGTTGGTGGTAAATGAGTACCATGCTTTGATTTAAAAAATCTGTATACTAAACATGAAAGTTCTGTTTTTAATTAATTAGAAGTGCTGGTTTTGTGTGGAGTGAAATTTTGAGTTTACATCGTGTAGCTCAATACAAATATGAGCAAAATGTTAATCATTTAAGCTGCTTACAGCTGTTTAAAAAACAACAACAAAACAAAAAACCCCAGCACTTAATTTTAAACTCGGCACGTTCCTGTGCCAAGCCTAGCACATGCCCTGAAGAGGTAGTGCGTTTGTTGGACCCAGCTCACCCAATGTCTGTATAGATTGGGTACTTCCGCTGGGATTTTTGGTACTTTTATCTAATAGCTGACTGAATCAGCTATTAAATAAAAACACCAAAAAGCCCTGCTGAAGCACCTAATCTATACAGACACTGCAGAGCCGGGTTGAACGCTCTGACTCTTCCAGTAAGGTGTACTTTGTTGTTGTTGTTTTTTTAAATATCTGTAAGCAGCCCTAGTAAACAACCCCCCCCACCTATTTCACCATTTTACAGAATATTAAAATGTCAGATTTCTAATGATCCAAATATGTTAAGCTATACTTTTTTTTAAATATCTATCTAGTTTGCGTGCGTAGGAAACACACATGTACCAAACCTAGTGTAAAAACTGTATTTAGTTGTAAACCAACATGTTTTGTTATATCAACCAGTGAAAATACACTTTTTTCCTTAAAAAAAACAAGCTAAACCAAAAATTACAATGGAAAAGCTGATAAAAATCAGTATGTAAAATTGAACTTTTGGCTGCCTGATTCAAATAACTTTATTTAAATGATTCCACCCTGGAAAAAATGAAAGTAAAAGCTTTTAGTTTTATTGTTTAAGGATATTAATTAGGGTTTGAGTTCTGACAACTGTTTGTGTGTAGGCCAGTGGCTTTAAATTTGCTGTAAGTTCATAGTGTGTGTGTGTGTGTGTGTGTCTACACAAGATGCTTACTGTGCATTAACCTAATAACACTGTGCAGTAGCATGGCGGTTAAACCTTGCTAATGGCCTACTATGTAGTGTTATTAGGCTAGTGCACAGTAAGCATCACAAAATAACCGTGTGTTGGTGCTACTGTGCAGTAACTCTAGTTACTGCACATTCAGTTTAGTACTAGCTTAATAAAGTACTAACCGAGTGTGCAGTATCTAAGGCACACTAATGAGCATATAGATGTGCCCAGTGACTGCCAGTTCTGAATGTTTCTCTTTGCTATACATTATCCCATTGGTTTGTCAGTTCAGCACATCTGGGGTAGGAGGAAAGCTCTTCACCACAACTGACCTCTCTGTTTGCAGTCTGAGGGCAAGAGACCAGGGACGGAAAGATCCCTGTATAAATTGGTCCAGGGCAGTGCTGCTGGAGTTGTGCTGATAATTGTGTTTAAAGCATGGCTGTTGGTAATAAATTACTGTAGACATGAGAAGAGGGCTTCCTCTTGCCTTCTCAAAGTTTCTATTAATTATATAAAACTATGTACATGATGGGAGGGGGAAGTTTATATCTATATTTAATAGATTAAGACTAGAATTAATATTAGATATAGAATCGTAGAAAATTAGGATTGGAAGGGACCTCAGGAGGTCATCTAGCTTAACCCCCTGCTCAAAGCAGGACCAGCCCCGAGTAGATCATCCCAGACAAAGCTTTGTCTAGCTGGGTTTTGAAAACTTCCAAGGAGGGAGCTTCCACCACCTCTCTGGGTAACCTGTTCCAGTGTTTTAGTACCCTCCTAGTGAAAAAAATTCTTCCTAACCTAAACTTCCCTTTCTGAAACTTGAGCCCATTGCTCCTTGTTCTGTTATGTGCCACCACTGAGAACAGTCCACCTCCATCTTCTTTCAAAACTCGCTTCAGGTAGTTGAAGGCTGCTATTAAATCCCCCCCTGTCTTCTCTAGGCTAAATAAGCCCATTTCCCTCAGTCTTTTGTCATAAGTCTGTGAAGTCATGTTCCCCATCCCCTCACCATTTCTGTTGCCTTCTGCTAGACTTGCTCCAATGTGTCCACATCCTTTCTGTAGTGGGGGGAGGGGGGCAAAACTGGACACAGTACTCCAGATGCGGCCTCACCAGTGCTGAATAGAGGGGAATAATTACTTCCCTTCGCCTGCTGGCAACACTCCTACCAATGAAGACCAGTATACCATTTGCCACCTTGGTAACAAGTGCACACTGCTGGCTCATATTCAGCTTCTTGTCCATTGTAACCTCCAGGTCCTTTTCTGCAGAGCTGCTGCCCAGCCCCAGCCTGTACCAGGGCATGGGGTTGTTCTGTTCTAAGTACAGGACTTTGCACTTGTCCTTGTTGAACCTCATAAGATTATCTTGTCCTTGTTGAACTTCATGCGAGGTCTTCTTGCCTTGTCCTTTCCCGTTCCTATTGCTATTCTTTTCAAATCATGTTTTGTAATAGAAATACCATTACAGCAATATAGTAAATCCCTGCTGCTCAACCCTGAAACGTTCCTTCACTGTTATTTATCAGTAATACAGCCATGTACAGGGTGGCCAGCACTGTAACGTTTACATGCCTGGAATTGACATGAAGTTCAAAAATATAGTCCTTGCCCCAAAGAGTTTACAATGTTCAATGATATATGGTGTAAATATGTTGCAAATCACAATACTTAAGATAGACAAGTGGTAAGGTACAAATCTGCCCTGCCTTCTGCTTAAAAGATAGACATACTGTACTCCTAGCCAAGAAATCCAGACTTCTCACTAGCTGATTTTTTAGATAAATAGGCTTTTCCAAGAATTCAGTGACAGAACACTGTCTATTTAGCACACGACAGTGGTTAGCGGTAGTACTAACAGAAGCCTGGGCTGGCCTCGGATGTAGTTCTGGTAGCAGCTGGTTCCAGAGCACTCGGCTCTCAAACTCCTTCAGCCTTCATGTCTGATGCAAGCGTTGCCTAAAAAGCTTGAATGGCCTCGTTTCAGGATCTCAAATCAGGGTTCAGCTCTTACCCTTGCACAGAGACACAGCTCAAGGATTTATGATTTGGGGGCAGGTGAGGATCTGACAGAGAATCTGCTTATGGGAGCACTGAGTGGGGCCACTCCAATTGATGTCTTAGCAGTTGCAGCGATTCTTATTTACAGCTGCTCAGGGCATCTGGACAGCAGCTCCATTTAATCCTTTTACTGTCTGCAAAGTGACTGAAGAAATATTGATTAACGGCTGACTTTATTACAGATACCATGAGCACAGCGCATACTGCTTCTTTTGGGTCTGGAGACCTGCCATTATTGCACAATAAGTTATCTGGGATGACAGACGCTTCCTGTTCAGGGTGGCGAATACCCTCTGATCCCCAGCGGGCAATGATAGGAATAAAATGAGCACATGTTCGTTGTGAACTTAGTGAAGCATCTGATGTCCTTAAGTCCCCCATCCGTTGACAGGGGCAGGTCAGTAGTACAGCCTCCTTTCAGTGCATTTCTGACTTGGCATGGAGTGACTAAAAATAAGTTTGCTCATCCTGATCTGCCAGTTACCCTCTTGTTAAGATGTTCTGTGCTCTGTGACCTGATGTAATAGCCTGTCCAATTTCTAATGGCTCAAGTGTATATATGCTTCCACTAGAAAATCATTGTCACTGGTTACTGGCCAGTTTCTTGGGCATTGCCCATAGGGCCCATCTCAGCTTCAGTATGTCTGTCTTGATCTTTGAGGCAGGATTCATTTCAATTCATGTCCAACTCACAGCTCCAACACTTTGGGTAAGTACAAATAAAATGAAATTGTGATTGAGTGGGTAATATCCTCTGGACCTTGAGGGGTCATGGCTGAGGCACACTGGTGACGGAGGGTGCAGTGCTGTTGTCCTGCTGTGCCCATTCTTTGGATGAAGAGAGAACTTCAACACCTGGCTGTATCCATCTGGCAGCTATCATCAACATTAGGATCATTTAAAAAAAGTTGAGTCCTGAAGTAACCAACCTTCTCTGAAGAGATGTCTGCTGACTGCAATCAAGGCACTTCTTTTGTGGCTTTCAGCAAGTTCTGCCTTCATGCTCATCTACTATGAACGCTGTTCCATTTAGTTGAATGAAGTGTGTGCTGCTGCATGGTTTCTTTTGAAACTCAGGCTTCACCAGCGTTGTTCTGGAATAGGATTGGTATCCTTTATCAAGAAGCTCTTTGCCTTGTTAAGTACTCCTTGTTTAAATTTTCAGCTCTTGCTCATTCCATTCTGAGGCATGGATGCCAGTGCCTTCTTGCAGGGTGTTGTGGCTTCCTTTATTTTTCCTCATTTTCTGCATTCTTCTGAGCTTTTAACTGCCAGGAGCTCGAGGCAATACAAATCCATTCTGCTTTAACAAGTGGATTTGAATCCTGGCAGAGTGCTTTCAGTTCCCTTTTACTGTGTGGCTCTGCCGTGGTAGCCTCTGAAGTTAAAGATGGAAAAGACTCTCCCAGTCAACTTTTCATGCCACTGCAGGGCTAGGGTCAAAGGTTGCACACAAACCGGTATAAGTGGTCAGAAACCAGTTCAGATCTGTAATGCAACAGAAGTTCAGTGCATATAAACCACTTTCAGAATGACAAACCTGTTTCAGATAAACTTGAATGCATGTAGTATCAGGCTTAACTAATTTAGGTTAAATTGCTTTATTAAACTTCTGTCTCAGATCCCCTCCAGATTCAAGTTAGCTCGTGGGTCCCAGCATCCCAGGATGTTTTGCACCTCCCTTGCAAACTCACCCTCTCAGGGTGGAAGGGCCAGTGTTGGCCCAAGCCATCTGCTCTAGTAGGAGGAGGAGGTGTGCTCTAGTACCCCTGTCCCCAGCTTTTGGCCTGTGTCACTGCAGGCATGTGGCAGGCAGCATTTGTAGAATCAAAAATGAATGTCTGTTCACTTGCTTATTGGCAGGGAGCCTGGTTTTCTCTGTTTTAAAAATCACAAATTTTCTGATTTAAAAAACAAAACAAAACCCAAAACACTGTATTTCCATGAATTAAATGAAATCTCTCTCCCTCTCTCTGTGTTGAACACAATGTTTTAGTCATATATTTACAATTTAAAAGTGATTTGGAAGCCTACCAGTCCCTCAGTCACTCTAATAAAACAAATTATAAATTTTGGCATTTGATTTTGGGGTTTCAAAGCTCTCTCTGCCCCCTTTGCTCACCAGGACATGGGTCCAGGCCCCTCACTCCCGACCCACAGCCTCCCTCCTGCCCACGGGCTATATAGCTGGAGCACAGCTCCTGGGGGGGGGGGGGGAAGGGGTTCAGGCTGGGGGCTACAGAGCCCCTGGGGAGGGAAAGGGATGCAGGCTGGTGGCTACAGGCTTGGGGCTTCCTGCCCTGCTGCCCTCCCTCCGGGGCCCAGCAGGCAAGACCCAGCACAGGAGGGCGGAGTGGGGTGGAGAAGCTTGGTGCCGAGCCAGGACCCCTTCACTGCCATAGTGAGGTGCCCCCTGCCCACCCAGCAACAGCATGGGGCACAACTCTGTGCTGCCATCCCCACTGCTGCCCCCTCCCCCCCACAAATGGTGGAGCTTCCAGCAGTGGCACTGAGCCTCCATGCCCTGTTCTGCCCTGGTACAATGTGCCCTTCCTGCTGGGCCACAGAGGCTCTTGGGTGAAACACAGTAGGCTGGGGAGCCCTGAGCCTGCAGTGGTCAGCCCACATCTGCCCCTGCCCCATGCAAGAATCTGGGTGGCACTGGCCTACCATACCTGCCCTCTTCAGGAGTGTGGGCAGTGGTTGGGAGTCAACCTCCTACTGCCCCCTGGATGAGCTGCCCGTGGCTCTATCCCGCTCCCCAGCTGGGCCCTGCATCTGCACATTCCTGCTTCAGCTGCAGGCCCCATGCAATGCCCCAGTTGGGCAGCACTCCCAGCTCTGCCCAACTCCCTCCCTCTCTTCCTCACTATGGAGGCCTCAATCCCCCCTCCCCCCACCCCCGACTTACCTGTGGGAGCCACCCTCCACATGGTGTCTGCCACATGCATGTGTGTGCACATGGTGCCCCTGCCTGATCACCCTCCTCCTGCTCCCCCAGCCTCTGGTAGGCTGGAACTCTGCCAGCCTGCAGGGGGAAACCTGTTGTTTCCTGTATTTTTTTCCTTTAAAGGAGGAGAAAATCCACTTTTTCCCCTTAAAAGAGGAAAATGTACATTTTTCTATGGCCAACAGAACACCCAGATCCCTGCTTGGCGGTTCAATCTGTGCAACTTAGATTAACCTGTGAAAACTGAATGGATTCAGCCTCAGGCTTTTTGACTGTCTGTACTTAACCCGTAAGACTAGAATACTGCCCCATACCTGACTCTCAAGAGAACAGGGTAGTTTTACTTACTGTATTCAACTCTCATTGATAAAACAGACACTGGAGTACATTATCCAAGATAGCTAAGGTATCTTTGAGGGTCAGTGAAGGGAAGAGAGGGTGAGGTAGCTAGATGTCTCTGTGCCATCTGTTTTGCCAGTACTGAGGTTTTTCAGTCCTAGCATTTCCCTGGCACAGCTAAATATGCCTTCACCCATATGGCATTTTTTCTTAAGTTTAGGGAGAGCTCACTTTATTATCTGCTCTAATTTCTCAATATTTTTCTCTGAAGGCTCCTTCCTGTGTGCTGAAAATAAATCTGTATTTCCTCTGCCAACTTCAATTTCAATTTGTAAAGCTAGGATAATTAATTGTTGTGTATCTGACACAAACTGTTAGGGCTCTGCCAGCAAGTGGTCTCTTGTTCCATTAAAAAGTAATGCACTTGCTCAATGCTGAGCGGCAGCTGAAAGCCATCGAAAACTCTAGCCTGATTCCTTGGAGCTAACCTGCTTGTTTAGGTCTGCATCTAAACTGTAAGTGCTAAAGTGTGCTGCTGTAGGTAGTGGGCAGCACAGTGAAATAAAATGAAAAAATCCTTTTCCTCTACAAATATGTGAAGGACATGAGTGTGTTCATGTAAAGCCAGTGTAATGGGTTAAGAATTAAGGGTCTCCCTGAACCCTGCGAAGGGTTTTACCTAAAAGCAACTTAAAAACTCAAATCCCCTGGACTTCCAAAGTTCCTAAGTTACGTGGGTGCTTCAGAAAAATGTTACTTCCAGCATTATTTCAGGTGCCTGAGGAACTTTTTAGTTTGGTGACTGGGATCATAATTTATTTGGATTACTATAGTGCTTGGGAGCCTTATTTTTTGGATCCCGTCGTATGAAGTATTAGACAATTGCAGAACAAAAACGGATCTTTCCCCAGAGAACCTAAAATTTAAGGATGGGGCCTGAGAAGAACGTGAATACTGACAGACAATGGGGCACAAGGAAACGATGAGAAAATATTAGCATGATACGTAGTAGTCAGTCATAGTCGCATGGTAGTTTAATTGGCACCCAGTATTTCAGCTGTTGCTGCAAAGCAGAGTTTTAATGAGGCACAGTCCAATATTTTAAATTAATTATTTTATAAGATCAACTTAACGAAGTAGCCAAAAGCTAAGTGTGGCAGTTAAATCAAGTTTCTCTGTTAGGATGGGCAGTTTTGGGGCCCTGATCCTGTAAAGACTTATGCACAAGATTTAATTTTGCTTGTCTAAGATTGAGCACCTCTAGTGTAAACAACCTGTGAAGCCAGTGTGAACTGGCATGAGCCCACTGGCAGGTCAGTGTAGTTCCTGCAGGAGCCATGTTGACATGTCAGAGACCTCTAGGTCTCTTGGCCCTGATGTTAAGGGGTGAGGGGAGGGCACACATGTGTGAACACAAGGAGTGGGAAGAAGGTTGAGTACCTCTGGGTGCTGACAGCTGTCCCACTCCCTGGTCTAACTCATGGCGTTTCACAGAAAGCACCATGAGTTACTGACCATTCTGACCCAACAGATAGTTGTTGTTGAGTTGGGAGGGTGCGGGATCAAGCTCCACTTTGGAGCTGATCCAGCAAGAGAGGCTGCATCTGTAGCCTTCTCTCCCAACTCTGCTGTCTCAGGATAGGATGGTGAGAAAAGAGGGGAGGGAAGTCCATGCTGGGGTTTGCCCATAAGTAGATTAATGCACAGGTCAGGGAGCCCTGCTTGCAGCTTGCTCCTCACTGGCAGGGAAGCAAAAGCTTTGATTTTAAACATGATGCCGTTTTTGTCTCCTTCCTGGTTGGCAGCAAATAGTGGGGCTGCTAGGGCCTCTCAGCCAATCGGCATCAGGGAGACAAAAATGGTGCCAAGTTTAAAACCATGGCTTTTGCTTCCCTGCTGATGAGGAGAGAGCGACAAATGGAGCTCCTCCAACAATCGGCAATGTGAGGAGTGGGGCAGGCCTGAGCCAGGCCAGGAGCACTGCACCTTCTTCGGGCTGTGGGTGGGGGTGACAGTGCTGGGAGTGGTGGTTATGGGGGGGCTAAGGTGAATTTTGGGGTGGCTATAACCCCCAGACCCCCCTCTAGTGCCTCCAGGAGCACAGGTGGGTAGCTCCCTGCAGGTAATTCTAATGGAGGAGAACGGGCATGGGGGTGCAGATTGAGGCCCCCATGGTGGGGGAGGGAATGAGAAAGGAGCTGGGGGTACTGCCCAGCCAGGATGGTGAATGGGACCCCAGAGCTGGGGTGGGGAGCAGGATGGAGCCACAGGTGGCTCACCTAAGGGGCACGGAGGGGAGAAAGGAGAGCCCCGAGCCCACAACGGGTAGCCTGCATCCGTCTTTGCCCTGCTGGGCTCCTTTCCAGCTGTGGCAGGGGGTGGGAGTAGGGAGGAGTGGTGGGCATGTGCCACCCACCCCTAGCCTGGCCACCCCCCCCCTCCCCCCCACCTGCAGGGCATGGAGGCCTGCCCTGCCCTTGGCAGTGGCAGCACCATAAGTGGGTCCTCTAGGGGACTGGGGGGGTGTAGGTGGGGCAGCTCTAATTTGTGTTTGCCCAGGGCCCCAATAAATCTTAATCTGCCTCTGGTTTTCCCTGCTTGCGCTGGAGGGGGTGGGAATTGGAGTTCTCCCACCTCAGGCAAACTCCAGACAGAAGTCCCTTCCCTCCCTTCTCCCCTTCCCATCCTGAAGACAGCACTGGGGATGGGGATGGGCTGCTTCAGCCCAGCCCTGCTCCCAGCACGCACTAACGGAGGTTAATGAAGGTGCTTCACTTTGGAGTGCCTTCATCTGAACCCTAATGTAATGAAGGTTCATACGTTGCGTGATTGGGCACTTCTTAAAGTGCCTAGCAGCTGTGCACTTCTGTCAGTGCACACCTATACAGCACTTTCAGTGGCTGATCATATGACAAACGTCACTTCTGTCAGTGCCCTCTGTTTTATATGTTAGTGGGTCTCTTGGTTTTTACAGTATCTAGGTTTTAATATCCTACTGTTCAACTACTAGCATTCACGAACCTTGGGTACCACAGTGACGCTCATGAAATTAAACAAAACAAAGTTTAAAAAAAAATAATAATAATAATGATGCTTTACTTAAGTATAGGGATGTTCTTATGTTAAAACCGTACTTTATTTCATGTTTGTATGTTGAGACTTATCTCATATGTAGAATTTCTATCACCATAGTAACTAGCTGCAACTTGCATACTGCTGTCAACTGTCCATTCACCTGAAATTTTAACTTTTTTTTTTAAATTTAATAAATACGCTAGCATGTCAACCAGAGTGAAAGCGGGTGTTCCAGAGTTATGCTGCACAGTCTGATCTCTCTGCAGTGATCTAATGTTTAAATGTTTCAGTGCTGTGAACAATACAGCACACGTTCACATGTAAACGGGCATTAAGGGGTGATCTTCTCCATGCTTTTCCAACATCTGAAGCTTTCTTCCCGACTCCACCTACTATTCTTCTTTTTCATCTCTTTTGAAGTAGGTACCAGAAATGGATTGCAAGAAGGACTCGTTTGATGTACAATATGGGCTTTACACATTTAATGAGAAAGGCATTGCTTTTTCCTCGTTCAGTGTGTGGCCCTGTACATCATGCTTATTACTCAAAGCCTGATTTGACTACAAAATTAATCTTTTTTTTTTTCCTCTTGGCTTTTAGCTGGAACTTATAAATGTCGCTGTACCTTTTTAAGAGAAGGCTGGATAGGCATCTGGCTGGGGGCATATGACCCCAGTGCTCTTTCCTGTCTAGGCAAGGGGTTGGACTCCATGATCTGTTGAGGTCCCTTCCAACCCTAGCTTGTATGAATCTATAAGAGGTTTTGCAGTTTTGTTTCTGATGCTTGCATGCTAAAGGGATTACCCTGCACTAGTGCAGAAAGACAGGCTAAGATGTTGGTTTCTAGCCCGTCTCATTGAACCTGGGTAGCTCCAGAGGTCGTACTATGGCCGCTGAACATGAGGTGCAGCAAGGGCTTCTAATTAGAGTCTGGTCTCTTGCAGAAGTTGGAGAGATCTACAGAGATGTTGCTGCAAACTGCTTCTTGACCGGGGGAGGCAGGGGGAATAGTTTTATTTTTGTGGGAAAAGGTGCTCAAACTCTTCTGGAAAAGAGAACTAATTACACATGTGAATGCTTGCTCGGAGGATGAGAGGAAGGACTCGAGGAACAGAATTTGGGGCTGCAGCAAGTGAAGCGGGGGTGGGAAATGGGGAGTGGAATAAATGGCAGTGGGTATGAGCAAAATGCATGCTTCGGATTTCCCGCCCCTCCTCTCCACTCTCTTCTTTTGGAAGTAAAGTAGTGGAACTGCTTTGTCTGAAACATCTAGAAACCTCCACCAGAGGTAGTTATCTGGCCTGGAAGATCTCATCCCAAACTATTAAATAATAAGCAACTAAAAACGGGGTTTTATCGTCTCAAGTGTTGAGTAACTTGAATAGACCATGCTACAGCTGCACCTATAACTAGGAATCAAATAACCTTTCACCAAGCCTGATATGTTTGGGTAATTGTTGCCTCAAACAGGAATGTCATGCTTCCCAATAACGTGCAGTTCAGTGAGGACTAGAGAGAAGGACTATTCAGGTGGCTGAAAGAATAAAACATGGGGCAATAGATGTTTGCCTCTCTAACATCTGTAAGAGTTCTCCTCCTTGCTCATTTCCTTTTACTATTTGTTTAACCTGCCTTTACACTGATCTCATGAGAGCAGGGTTAACATTGTCCTGTGTGCTATATCCAGTATGTATCGGATTGGCACCTGCTGTGGGTACCTTTTGCTTGACAGATTTGCACCTTATGAATAGTATAGTAGTAAAGTTTGAGGTCTATGTAGAATCTGTAAATGTTGAAGGTCTAACCTGGCCCAGATGCTTTTAATTGTATACTACCAGAGCTGGAATTAGATGGGATATTCAGGGGACAGGGTGATTTTTTGTTAGATATGTTTTTTTATTTGGGTCCCATCATGCCTCCTTCCCTGCCTCCTCTTCCCCCCCTGCCCCCCAATCCCTATTTCAAACCAGAGTTCTCCAGAAGATCCATTAATATCGACCCTGTAATCATTTCTCCATTCCAACCGATTGAGTTCAACTGCCTGTAATGGGGATATTATGTGACATTGCCTGAAGCTAGTGTTCCCTGGGGGATTTGTTTTAATGACAGATTTTTAATTAAGAGCTCTGATGAGATGCTAGAATTAGTAAACTGTTTCTAATAGCTTAAATCCTCAAGCTGAGTCTGCAGCATGAGGGGCTTTAGATGGATCTGGGGACTGATGGGTCAGTGAAGGGGAGAGGTTTTTCTCTCTTCCTTGTCCCAAAGCATCTTGATGCCCATCTTGCTGGGGTCATCTGATCCCAGCAGTCTTTCCTGCCCAAGTGCAGTGCAGGGGGGGCTGGACCTGATTATCTGCAAGGTCCCTTTCAGCCTCTAACAACTATGAAAGTATGAATCTCCAAAGACATTTTGTGGTTACTACTCTAACGGTGCTAACAGATGCGCAGCTCCCTGCTGTAACTTATGGTGCTTTCCAGAAAGCGCCATGATTTACAGGAAGCCTCCCCCAGCCCCAACCCAACAGATGTTCACTGTTGGGTTGGGGGGGGAACCAAGTACTGTGGTTGTATCTGCTTTGGGGATTATAAGAACTCTAGATCCGCCCCCCATCGGGCCAGAATGAAAAGTAGCTAGATGTTGTCCTTTGCCATAATGATGGGTGTGGGTGGTATGTGAAGAATAACCTTTGTGCAGTGGGGGGGGTTCACTAAAATGCTATTGATTCAAAAGATTCCATTATCCTCAGCTGTCTTTAGCTAAGCAGGTTTGTTCTTCCTTACAAACAATTGTTTTGTTTCCTGTGATGTGCTAATGATGACTTTTAATCCATGGGAATCAATGGGATTCGGTGTCCAACTCACTGTGGTCCCTTTCAAAATCCCAACCTAAGCACCTTGAAGCTACAAAGGTGGTTCTGTGAAACCAATGGGCATACAAGCAGGTGAGTGAAGGGTTGAGAAGGTTTCAAAGGCCAGGCCGTGAGAGTTGCTACGGGCATGGAATGCGGATATTCGCAGTAATTGGAGAATAAGTGACATCATATTGAGTTTTTTCAGAATTTTCTACAGTAAAAGTACTTGAAACTAAAAAACAACTTTCAAACAGTAAACTCGTATCGTTTCAAAGATGAAACTGCAGCTCTGTCCATAAGGTGGCTGATCTCTAACTCCATCTGGGAACTGCTTTCTTATAGCCCTGCTTGACTTATGTAAGAGCGATTTATTTATTGACAGCAGTTTTCCAGAGAAATTAATGTGCAAATTTACTAACAAAAAAGAATGTTGTTCTTAATGTTTTATTCCCTTTCATACAGGCAATTGGAAATGCTAAAACCACCAGGAATGATAATAGCAGTCGTTTTGGGAAATACATTCAGATTGGCTTTGATAAGAGATACCATATAATTGGTGCCAATATGAGGACGTATCTCCTGGAAAAGTCGAGAGTTGTGTTCCAGGTTAGTTATGCAACACTTTCTTTTGAACTCTGGATTTTATTATTTTTTAATGAACATTTGTGTTTTTGGTACTTCTTGCCTTCGATGACAACCTTTAGAAAACTGACAGGATGTCAGGAAAAAGATTAAATCCATCTTCCTTTTATTTTTCTAAAGGTTTAAAGTATTTAGTATTTCTTAAGGATATTTATATTTTTTTAATTGTACAGATGAAATTTGCTGGGCCATGGACCATTCGAAGTTGATACGTTTTTTCCGTGTTGTTTGTTTTTTGTGTTTTTGGTTTTTCTTTTACCATGCTTTGTCCAGAGACCTCTGGAAGAATGATATAGCACTGGAAAGCATCTTCTGGGCCATCAGTTTTAGTCTTGCTATTGCAGCCAGAATCATCACGTGTTTCTATACGTAAATGTACCCGTCCCATTAATAACCTTGTCTCTGTTTGCCTCAACCTCTGCTGCTGATAGAATGGGGGGAGGGCAAATCGTGGATCCAGCCGGCGGATTCCATTTCCCAGAAGCCCCTGCTTGTACGGCTGGGGCCAGATTCCATGGAGACCCCAGCAGCAGGCACACTGTGATAGTTAGGCTGGGGTTTCCATGGAGACCAGCCCCTGCAGCACTGGCAGGGTGCATGGCAGGGTGTGGAGCTGCTCTAGAGCAGAGCTGGGATCTTGCAGCGGTGATAGTGTGGTCTGGAACTGGGTCAGAGCCATGACCTGCTGCCTGCATGCCCCAGGCAGGGATGTGTAGGCAGTGAATCGTGGCTCTACTCCGTCTCCTTGCAATGGTGACAGTGTGTTTCAGAGCTGGGGCAGAGCTCCAATCCACTGCCTGCACGTCCCTGCCTGGAGGCATGCAGGCTGCAGATCGCGGCTCTGCCCCAGCTCTAGACCATGCTATCACCACTGCAAGATCCCATCCTGGCTCTGGACCAGCTCCCTGCCCTGCCAGCAGGGGTGGTGGTAAGGGTGAGGCTTGAGGGGGGCTACAGCCACCCCAAAATTTCTCATAGCCCTCCATAGCCACCCCTCCCAGTGGTGCTGCTTCTGCCTACCCCATGCAGGTGGGAGCAGCTGAGCCTGCCCCGCTCCTGCCCCTGCAGCACAGACTGTCAGCCCCTTCACCAGAAAAAGGCTGGTGCTGCTGCTGCCTGCCAGCGCTGCTGGGGCCATGGAAACCTCAGCCCCTCTGGTTATCACAGCGTGGTTGCTGCTGGGGTCTTCAGGGAAACCAACCCCAGCTGTGCAGGCAGGGGCTGTTGGGAAATGGAGTCCACTGACAGCTGGGTCCAGCCCATGGGCCAGACTTTGCCTGCCCCTGTGATAGAAGTCTTAAAGAGCAAAAGTTAGTGAACCCCAAAACAACTGACCCTTAGGATACATAATGCAAATGAACAAAATTTAAAAAATTTTAGGTTGAGATGCCATAGTTTTAACTGAAATCCTGGAACTGATGATATTTCTCTAGCGCCGAGAGCCCCTTTTGTATGTCTTGACATTCCAGGTCAACCTAAAGAATCCCTGACCTTCCCCTGGAGAGCTCATTCTTGGAAGTGTGAGTTGTACTGGTGCCCCTAGCACTGAATGACTGGATGGTGACTTCTGACTTTGTGTCATTATTCTATGTGTTTCTCATTTATTCCACTGCTCCATGTGCACAGGCTTGCACGTGCTACTAATGGTGATCTGTGAATCTGGTGGAAGGTGGGAGCGGCAGGGCACAGTGACTGCTCATGCGTTACCAAGGCCCAGTTCTCTAAACGGTGCATTCAGGGATGTTTGGGCCCAGGAAGTCATTTCCCATACTCCCTACCTATTGCAATCCAGCATCTCAAAAGCAGCTGGAATTTTTACCTAACTTTAAGGAGAAGTACTGGAAAAGCAAAAACCTCTTAAACTTGTGCAAGCTATGTGAGCGAGAAGGTTGGTGGAGAGCTGGACTTCTGTGATGCACATTTTTCACGGGGTTGCTGTGCCGGGTTCAGAAAGTATCTCGCTTTCAGTCTACACTTCAGCTGAAACTTGGAACAACTTGTTTTTGCTGTGATGCTACACATTTTACTACTACTTTATTTATATGTTGCCCTTCCCTCAAAAGTCTCAGGGTGCCTTACAATAAAAGCCAAAGTAACTTAAAACTCTCTATTCTGTTTCTATAATGAGATTAGTATAGCAAAACAGCCTGCCCCAAAATACAAAGTAATCCACCCCACCTACTCTTACTTCCTTGCCTTTTACCTGAGAAAACATCCCTCCCTGCTCCAGCCTGTCAGGCTGTGCTAGTGGCTCTGACTTTCAGAGGTGGCTTTGTATTTCTGCTTTTGCTTATAAAGGTGTTTGAAAAGATTTTGCCCTACTTCTCTACCCAGCTGTACTTCTGTATACAGCTAGTGAAACCTGCTGTTTGTTTTGCACTTTGGTTATAATTGCAATAGCCCTTAAGGTACCTAAACCTTATTTATCATTTTCTGTAATTTTTTTCAATCAAAAGAATGAAATGAATGAATTGCAAATGCAGAAGCAGAAAGAGTTTAAAATAAATTCAGATATATTTTGGTGCTTAAGTGCTTCTAAACTAAATAAAATAACGAGCTAAATTGAAGATAGACTTAATTAGAATTTTGTAGTTGGCAAAAATCACAGAATTCAAAGAAAGTTTAAACTTAAAAAAACATCCCTAATATATTTGGGAAAGTAAAATGACTTGTACAGTTTGTAGAGCAGAAAATATAAAAATGCACATGCTCAGCAGAGGTATAATAGGAGTGGAGTACCAGTGTAAAACGGCACACTTGTGCATTTTGGAAAACGTAATTAAAAATCTTTTGAGTGGGGTGGAGGTCGGCGGGTAGGTTGATATCTCTCTGCGATTCCATTACTTTCATTTACCAGAACTGCAGCTAGCAGTGGCTCAACAATATAAATACCCAGGTTTCTGATCTCCTGGGGGTCTCAAACAACTAACTCCGTGTTATTAAAATAACAGTTCCCTCTTTCTTGACCTGTGACCTCACTTTTTTTACATTCAGATTCCATGAAATAAATTATTCCTTTTGTAAGATCTCCCAAAAACTATGCTCATGAGAAGGATATCCTCAGCCCCTACAGGACGTGTGTGTTGCTTAATTCTGACCCTCAAGCAGCTGTTGTGATTAGCATGGCTCCCTTAACTGTGACACAGAGTTATGGGGGCAGTTACGTACCTTTTTGGGTTTGGACAGTAACGTGGACATCCCTGCTGGCAGTAAGGAGAGAAAAGGAGGGCTGCTGAATGTCCTTAAGTCTTTAACTCTAATATGACTCAATGTTTTGTTTCTCAGGCAGAAGATGAACGAAACTACCATATCTTCTATCAGCTGTGTGCCTCTGCCAGTCTTCCAGAATTTAAAGACCTTTCCCTAAGTAAGTAAGCTACTTCAGCAGTACACTGGGTTCTCTGAGCCACCTGCAGCCTGGATATGGCAGCAAGAATGAAGATCACTGCTAGAAATGCTGTCGTCCTCCTTTGCATGGCTTCAGTTCTGTGAGCCAAGCATAGCACTTAAAATCTTATCAAAAAGGTGTAACGGGAAAGAAGGCTGGAAGGCCTGTTTTCATAGGGAATGTGCATATTGGGTCCATATAGCCTCAGTAGATAAAACAGCACACCTCAGATTAAATCTCAGTCTGCATCAGCTCTGCTGTTGCAGCTTTTGAGACTGCGCCTTGTTGCAAAAATATGTGAAAGGGGTTATGCGCTGCTGTGGCTGACATCAGGCTCACTTCTGAACAGTGTTACTCAAAACTGGAACAAACAAAAACCCAGTATTTTGAGGTTATTCATGGAGAAACCAAATACACTCTATTTTCTATAGCAGCTGCTTACTGAAAATGACAGTGTCTGTGACATGAGCACCATGGATGCTGGTTGATCTCTAGCTTTTAAAGCAGTCTGTTTAGTGCTGTGTGATTTATAATTCTGATATTTAAAATAATAAACATGTATCTGAAAAAAGGGGGAAGGATCTGATCCCTTTCTTGGATACAATGTTGCCCTCCAGTGCGTTTTAAATTGGTGCAAGCAGTTAATTGCTGCCACAAACCTAACTGTTTAGATATCAGAGAATTAACTTGATGGGTGGGAGAAGAAAAGAAGATTCAAAATCACTATCTTTAAAATTAAAAAAAAAAAAAAGCAAAATGTAGGACTTGGTGTCACAATTATTTAGAGGAGCAGAAATGTGCATGTAACTGCCTGGGGCTTGATCATTTGTTCTTGGCTATAAAGGGAAGCTAGCACTGAAAAACTGCCCCTGAATTATGTAAATTCATCTGCTCATGGACAAGGCAGCGTAGAGACATAGGAGCTATACGTAGAGAGTTCTTTCTAGAGGTAAGAGAGGAATGGAAGTTGGATCTTCTGCCTGCAGTTTTCATGGAATCATAGAAAAATTGGGCAGAAAGGGACCTCTGGAGGTCATCTAGTCCAAGGGCTGGCAACCAGCAACCTGCAAAGTATTTTGATCTAGTCCGCAAATCTGGGGCTTCCATTGCGTTGAGTGTGTGGGAGGGTGAGGGAGGTGATTGGCAGCAGCCTCTTTGCATTCTCCAGTACAGGAAAAAGCAGCAGTGGCAGATGCTTTCACTGTGTTGGTATCGCGCACTTCACCCTGTTAGTTTAGGGAGAAGCGGCAGCTGCAGGGAAAACCAATAGCAGCAGGAAAAAGTGGCAGAGGTAGCTGGGTTCTAGTACCCACTCTTGCACCAACCAACCTACCTTTGACCTACACTGGCTCAGTCCAGCCTGCATCCTTACAAGGTAGCTGACCGCCTGAGGCAGGATCATCCCTATCCAAACCATCCTATATAAATCCTTGTCTAACGTACTAGCAAAACTACACAGTC
Organism: Alligator mississippiensis; assembly: GCF_030867095.1. Taxonomy (NCBI): domain Eukaryota; kingdom Metazoa; phylum Chordata; order Crocodylia; family Alligatoridae; genus Alligator; species Alligator mississippiensis. Next base: position 288,651,326 of record NC_081826.1, read on the forward strand.
AATCTGACGCACACAGCCATGAGTTGCAGAACCTGAACATGGCACAGGTGAAGCAGGGGGACAACTTGGTTAGTTGACTTGGTGAGTAAATCACTTAGGAGTGATGGTTTGGATAAAAAGCTCTGTATAAATGCCAAGTATTGATATAGATAACTGATCACTAAACATTATGAGTAGCTATAAGAAATGAAGTTTCACAGCAAAATGGTAGCCTGCCAGGCTTAAAGCTCAAAAATGTGTTTGGTAATTAGGAATACATTTTTTGCACAATGCGTATTTTTTACTTCACAACTGTTAAGAGAGCATCTTGCCACAGGCACTAGCAGCTTGGTGTGCTAAAGAACGAGACTGTTTTCTTTCAGTGCTTTGTGTCTTATTTATTCAAGACCTCTGTGCTGTATGCAAATAATGTTTGTAGAATGCAAACAACGAGCCTGAAGATGCAAAGAGTATTTAGAGTGGTGAAAGTATATTTTGTGCAGCATGAACTGGCCTAATATTAATTTCAGATTGAGCCATATTTGGGCATGTGGTTATTTGACGCCCACCTTCAGATGTACTGAGAAGGAAAGAGAATAATAAAACCCCATGTCTTTTACTGTAGGATGAAAAATGAGTCACTTAGGCCCAAGACTGACAGCAAGTACAAATGCACTTTCTGGCACAGTTTCTTTTCATTTTTGTTTCTGTGCCGTTCAGTAGGGACTCAATGAACTTAAGTCGAAGCAGGAAAAGCCCTTCTTAACTTTATAGGCTGCAAGCCTAATGCTGTATAGAAGAGCCTGTATGCTTCAGGAATTGGGGTTATTGACCGTGCTTCAGTGTCAGTCTCATTTGCGTGAAACTCCTATGGTCAGAGTCCTCTTTCATTGCTTCCAGAAGATCTTGACTCAGGCTGTAAACATGTCTCATTTGAGACAATCTTGATGAATCAGAGTTGAAATCTGGGACAAAAGAGGAGCAGCACAGCCCTTTACACATGCAGCCCTTCCAAGCTGCATTGCTGTTCCTTGGCCACTTGGTAACAAGGGAGAACCTGCAGCCTGGCAAGTTTTTGTTCCTGGAATGACTGGCAATTAACTTAAATAACTCATGGTTAATTTAGATATACATACTGTTGCCCTTTGGGGGAAGGGGGACAAGGGTTAGCACACTTTCTTGTGTCTTTCACACATACTTAAAGCTGGACAGTGGACGGGTACCTATATAAGTGTCACAACCCAAAGTTGTGATTTTTGTTTGCGTGTGCTTCGGCACTGCTAAATTGTTCCTGCTAAATTGCAGCTTCTTTGCACGGTGGAGTTTTCTGCAGCAGAGGAGAACCCCGGTGCAAAGGAGAATTCCCACCAAATTTGTAGCTTTCTTTGCAGGGTGCATTTCTCTGCTGCAGAGGAGAAATGCTCGTTGCAAAGAGTTCCCACCATTCATATTAAAATTTGAGCCCCATTATTGACTTGTGCTAAATTATTCATACGTGGCAGCTAGTGATTGGTTTGCTAGCCATATAAAAAGCTTGAGTGGTTTCCGCCCAAGTTGGAGGACTCCACGAACACCAGGAGGAGGAGACTTCACGCTGTGTGAAGATCTCTAAGCGCTGCGGATCCTCTCGGACCCAGCGCGTTTCAAGCAGGCTACAGGGGTCTGATCAGCCTCTCGCCTCTCCCGGTCGCCGAGCGCAATCCTCGACATATCCCTTTCCCTGCGTGCAAAAGGATCCACGGAGCCTAACAAACTTCGTGTGAGTCTATTCAGAGCTCTTTATCTCGAGTACTTTCTTTGGTTGGCGCGACGGGCTTGCGGTTTAGAGCCTCCAACCGGATAGGCTAGAAAAGTGTTCACGGGAAGGAACTCTAGTCCGCCTCTCATCTTTTCTATCTGTAACTGCAACTTAAGCAAGTTTTCCTGCCTGCACCGCGACCATCTTCGGTGTAAGTAAAATAATCTTAAATCAACCACTACGCGTCCATGACTAATTCTGGTTCGCCCCCGGTCTTCTCCGACCCCACGTGCCCGGGCTGCTGGCCACAGCCTGCGTGCGCAAAGACGGGCCTGGCTCGCCTCCGGCCCGCACAATAAGATCCCAGGACTAAAGGCTTTCTCCTGGGAGAAATGCTGTTGCTTTATACCTATATGGCTGCATGTCCACATGAGTAGTGTTGGAAAGATATTGGTGCAACGGTCCGCTATGGGCTCCTTAGAGGAGAAGTTTTCTGTAATACCAACTTTGATCTCAAAGCTCACAGGCTACAAGAAACTTAAGGACTTTTACAACTTTTCAAGCTCAACATTTTGTTTTTTATCCTTGTATACAAATAATTAGAAATGCAGTTTGGCTTACTAACCTTAACACGCAGGGGTAACTAACCCATGGGTAATGTCAAAATGTTATAACTGCGCTTGTCAGTTTGTCTCAACAGTTGCTGGTAAATTTTGGGTGCGCCTTTTACATGCGAGACGCAAGTAAAAGGCATATGTCCAGACACAAGTAAAGGGGTGCAGTCTCTAGCATTCCAGGGCAGGAGCTTCAGCAGCCAGCTAACGGGAAGGCTAGATGCAAGTTTATGCTTCAGCTGGACTGTCTAATGTCTACTGAAGTAAAACTCACCTTATGTGCTAGAATGTTACTAACTTCTGCTTTTTTAGGTGTTTTTTTTTGTGGTGAAACCAAAGATGGAGTGTTTTTTGCCAGCGTGTGAGTCAATATACTATGAGTATACTGAGCTGGTAACTCAAGAGAACTGCCTCCCTTCTCTCCCTTCCTTCCTCCACCCTTTCCCCCCCCCCCCCGCTTTATGATTTTCTGTATCCTGGATTCTTGTCGGGGACCTGAAGCTTGAGGTGTCAGGCTTTCAGTTTTCACCCATTTCTGACAATAGCAGCTTTCTTTGGGCTCTGAATTGCTGCTGAAATATTGTTTGTAATGAGAAATGAGGGAGAGGTTAAAAAAAATCCATGTGCAGCTTCAGTCTTTTCTGAAGATTGGGCTACATTTGTTCAAAAGTTGTTCCCCACTGGCCATAATTTAATGCTGCATTATTTCTGCCCCTTGGGTGGATGAATATTTGAAAAGCTGGCATTTGTCAAAAAATGTCTACTTCTGAATTATGAAGAAATCTAGAAAAGGTATGCTGAGGTCAGCTGTATAATGGAGATTTTTTGCTTTATGTAGTTTGTAGAATGGTAGAAACAGGTTCAGAAAGGTTAACTGATTTGCTGTGAGAGGCAGATTTATGGGAGGGATCTGAACCTATGAATTTAAGTCTTATGCTCTGATGCTGACCTGCTCTGTGGCTTCAGCATGTTGCTTAACTTCTTGAACATCAAATTCCTCATCTGTGGCATGTTGGTTAACTCTTTTGAGCCTCAGATTGCTCATCTGTGAAGCAGCAGTGATCCTATTTTCTCGTTTTGTATGGCAGAGCTGTGAGCCACAGTGCGACAGTGATCATAAAGCAATATTGGCGTACAGCATCCATTATTCATTGAAGTTCATCATTCTGAGAAATGGAAATCGAAATTAGGACATCCCTGCTTCTAGTCGTCTGTTTGATGCGTTTGCTTTGAGCTCCCTTGTCTTGCAACACATTGTAGTTTTGCATGTTACAGCAGATAGTTGGAGCACTCCTTTGTAGAACACTTGCAATGTATTGTCATTGCAAGATAGAAAAGGAGAGACTAAAACTAGCTTTTCTCAAAGCTTCTAGCAGAATTTTTTTGTGTGTGTGCTGAGCTGATCTAGGCTCTTGTTTTACCCTCTCTTATGTGAAACGACCAGAATAGTGCCTTTTTACTGTATGCAAAATGAAACATGAGCCTTGATCCACAGTGGCATCGGGGAGGTTGATTGTAGTTTGTCCAGAACATCGATTCATTTGCCGTTCTCGTTAGCAAGACCTTGGAAACACTTTGAGGCTAGGGACAGACGTTCAGAAAGTTTGAGCCTGAATTGATTCAATCTTTGCAGGTTAGTCTAACCTGGCTAGGCTAAACCAGTTTGCAACTGCACAGACACCCCCTCTGGATTGAAAAAAATGCAGGCACATGCCTGCAGTGGCTCAGGGTAGAAGCTGGGGGGTGCTACAGCAACCCTCCCTCCCCTTCCTCAGTGCTGAGCTGAGGGGGACGTGGCCAGGCCCTGGCAGGAGGTTCTGATTTAGGAAGGAGTCGTGTCCCTTGTCCTGTCCCCCCCCCCTCCCCCCCCCCATCAGCCCAGCAGGGAATTGATGTGTTCATCACCCCATTAAGAAAACAGAGGAACATTACCAGCTACCTGTTGATTCTGCCTTTGTCCCGTCTGCCACAGCAGGGACCATAGCCAGCATGTGGTCAGTTAAGTCTGATACTACATTTAACCAGGTTTTAGATCAAACCGGTTTCAGTCACTTTCATGCTGGTTTATGTGCACTGAACATCTGTTCTGTTACATGTTTAAACCAGTTTCTGGTCACTTAAACTGGTTTATGTGTAATGTCTGTCCCTAGCCTAAAGGTTCTTTTTTGCCACCTTTTTGTTCTGTCAAGCAGAGGGCACGGCAGGGTGGCATATTACAGTCTGATTTGTTCAGAAAGGCGTGAGCTTTTGTAGGCACCAGCCTGCTTCTGCTATGAACGGACGTACTACTCTGCGAATTCACTCGTAGCATCTGACAAAACAGGTTGTTGCCTATGAAAGCTTATGCCTTTCTGAACAAATTAGTCTGTAAGATGCTGCCCTGCCCCACCCTGCCTTCTGTTTGACTTCAGACTAATCCATCTGACTACCTCTGTACTCTGCTAAGCAAGGCTAAGGCTTCAACACCCATTGTGAAGAGCCAACTGCTGTGGTTTCACTGGTGATCTGGCAGTCTGACAGAGCATAAACCATGTGGGACTTCTGATGTCAAAATGTGCTCTCGCCCACAGATGCCTCCTGCTTATCCTGGGTGAGCCAAGGCGCTGAGAAGACTCCCAGGCATGAAACAAACAATAGACCCCATCCATCCAAGAGAAGTGCTGATATAATAGTTGTGTGTTGGAGGACTTTGTGCCAATCAGGGCGCATGCTTTGGTTTTAAAATGCGCAGTGCTAAATAATGCCTGCTATTTTCAGTAATAAATGAGCCCAGGGCGAAGCAAGAAGATGACTGATTACCAGGCTGGATTGCTGACACTTGCTTTACAGGGAACATATGTAAATCAATAGAAATTTTAAAATTCCTTCTAAACAATGATCGCAAAGAACACAGTGTCTGTGTGTAACGTCAGGCAGCACTAAAAGCCGAAAGATTTTCTGTCCCCTGGCAGATCAGGGAAGGCTTCCTTACGCTGTTGTGACGGGGGCTTTCAATTTGATGTCTAAAGGGACAATGCTTAATGGAAAGAGCAGCCTCCTATTGGCTAGTGTGGCTACCAGGTTAGCCTACAAGGTATTTCACTGGAGGGGAAACCTTCCTGGATTGGTTCTGCTTTAAAGATTTATTGGGGGGGGGGGGGGGGTGACACCAGCTGTCTCCCTGGCTTGTTTCAGTGTTTAATATGAGATGGCATATTTTAAGATCCATCGGGAATGCTTCTTGCCTGACAAAGTTTCTAGAGCTTAAATTTTAATATTCCGACTTTTTTTTTTAAGATTCTCTCTCAAATTTGTCTCCTGAACGCGGCTCTCTCGGCTTTATAGCGTATCAGATGTTTCAAAATTTCCCGTTGGAAAAGGGAAGCAGTGAGTGACATTTAATCTGTGTCACAGCAGTGCCTCCTTATGCACATGTGGGGCATTGGCATGAAATCAAGCTGAATAGGAGGTGTTTGGGCAGCACAGTGTCTATGGGAGTCGGGGAGCAGCGCTGCAGCCTCCCAGGTTCGAAGCCATTGAAGTTGAGTGTAGCTTTGCTACTGACTGGTTTGTTTTATACACAGCCTTGAGCAGTTTTCTCAACTTCTCTGACATTGGCTTCTCTTGACTGTAGAAAAGGTGGGGGTGTCGGTGATGTTTCCTTTATTTTTTTTAGAAACAGGACACCTGACTTGAGTTAGCCCCTCCAGTGCACAGACCGTTTTGTCATCAGTATAGCTCAGGGGTGGGCAATTATTTTGGGCGGAGGGCTGCTTATTGAGTTTGGCAAGGCATCGAGGGCCACATGACAGGCAGCCTGGGGGCAGATTAATATTAATTTTCTAAATTTTTTAGGGGCCCCACGGGCCGGTTAGAATGGCCTGGCGGGCTGCATCCAGCCCATAGGCTGCATTTTGCCCACCCCTGGTATAGCTAGTCAGAACCGATACTTAATACGTTTACATGGGATTTAGCTAAATAACTACGTTGTACCTGGCTTGACTGGGATTTTATAGCAAGATGGATATCATGCTGTGAAAAGCCATCTCTTTTGCTGTGAGACCATGGTCTGTTTTCCTTACCTGTGATGTATCTCCTTACCGGTAATGAGAACTAGTTCCTCTTTTCTTGGTCTCCTGAGGATTGGTTGCGTCATGCTTGTGCTGTTCTTTACAAGTGCAAAGGGTAGTTGTTGTACTGTTAGGACTGGAAGACGAAAGGAAATGCATTTTCCCACTTCTCTGGAATGGTACCACCTCTCTTTCTCTCCATGTTCTTTTCCATGCTGTAGGAGAGCTAACCTCGCTGGGATGCAGACCTGCTGGTTGGGCTGTCTGTGAGCCCTGGGAACCTTGATGCTGTTGTGGAACAGTGATAACCTGAAGTGGGAGATCAAAGCGCTGACCTATTATTTTTTTCAGTGACGTTCCCCACACCAGGGCCCCCCAAAAGAAATAGTCTTTCTGGTCTCTGTTTATATGCTTCTGTTTCTTAATCATGGGGTGGACTTAAAGAAATATTTAGGGCTGGTTTGTTTCCTAAACTAGTTAATAGAAAGAGGTAGTGCATTTCTAACGGGTTAGTATCTAAGGAGCCACCTTACCATGCATTAAACTAGTCCAGGTTAGTGAGCTTTGTGAAACTGGGAGCTCTTTCTTAGAAAGAGTTATTATATTTTCAGTTATTTCAGATGTTGGAAGTTAGACTGAACTCAGTGTCTCATAAGGAACAAAGCAGACCTGGCAGATGATCAATCAAATAACTTTGTTGCATATTTGCCAGTACTCATTTTCTGTGATCTAACAATGAACTGCCTGTGTGGCTAGGGAAACCTGTGCATCTCTGTTGTATATGTGCTTGAGAAATGCTGGTGCCCGTGCACACAACTTAAAGGTACAGCTGACCCACATACCCAGGGTAAAGCTATGAAGAAATGGAGATGCTACAATTCTAATGAAGTGAGCTTCAGCCCTCAAAAGCTTGCGACTCGCACGCTACCTGTAAGGTGCAAATCCACCTTGCCTTCTACTTGATATCATAAACCACGGGGATGAAGAGTCAAAGGTTTTAAATTATTACATGGCAAGTGCTTCTAATCACACTTACAACTGGAATTGCCAACTAACCAGCTAGGCACTTACTTCAGAAGTCTTGTTACTCAGAAGCCTTTAAGAATATTTAAGTACATGACCTGGCCAAGAATTTCTTGCTGAGTTTTAAAATTTTTCCAACAAAGCCTGGCTCTGAGAAATAAACAACACATTTGCTGTCTTTGGTGCCCTGAGTTTTTATTGCATATCTCTTGTACAGAGCAAGAATACAGGAGTGTGTTCAGTTACTGCTGAGCTCTGCTCAAGATACGCCATCGCCTGCAAGCTCCAACTGTGAGACCTGAACTTTTTGTGATTAGTGTTTCTAGTGGAACCACTTAACTCTACACTTTCACATGGCACAGGAACTATCTTTTAGATCAGAGTAGCCAGCCTGTGGCACATGTGCCACAAGTGGTATAGACAGCCACTGTGTGCAACATGTGAATACTAGGCACTCGGTAAAAGGAGACACTGGAGTGGAAGTGGTGGTGAGGGTATGTGGGGAGAAGGATGCTTCTGGGAAAGGAGGTGTCAGGTGTCACTGCCAAGAGCCAGGTTAACCCTTCCTTGGCCCTGCAGCCACTGCCAAATTCAGGGCTTTGGATCCTCATTGCCACATAAAACTGATGGTTGTGGGGCTAGAGGAGCATTAACCTATGATGCCTTTTACCTTGCTGTGCATAACTGGAGGTTTGGGACCCCCTGCCTCCATTCCAGTGCCCTGGGGTGTAAAATCTATCAGGTACATGTCTGGTGGGAGCAGGGATGAGAGCAGCACTCTGGGAGCATCAGGGCTTGGCTTACGGCACACCAGTTAAAAAGGTTGGCTGCCACTCATTGGTAATGTGTAGGGGGTGCACCATGCAGGTGCACGTGGACCCCTGAGATGGGCTCTGCACCCCCTGGAAGTGCCCGCTATGAAACCAGAAGTGCCGGTGGAAGTGCATTTCTGGTTTCACCGGTTTTGCCGCTGGTGGTTCCATGTTCAGTGACTGGCTACGGGGGAGCACCCCCCCCCCCAATTGGGGATCTGGTGACCCCCCCCAAACTTGGGAGGCACCATTCACCCATGCCACCACTGTTTTAGAGCATCTGAGTTTAAACTACCTTCACTAGTTATAACAATGTAAGCCTTCAGTATGAAACTTCTGAAGATAGGATGGCTTTCAGTTGACAACCAGCACCTTTCACATGGCTTCCACCAAACCCCAAATTCAGTTCAGGGTTTGTGTTAAATTCTGGCCAGTTGCCCAAAGAGCTTGGCAAATCTCTGGATCATTTATGCCTATCTATGTAGGCCTCAAAGCTTCTAGTTGAAGTAATTATGCTTTGGAGTTATTGTTTGTTAAATTTTTGGCACAGTTTAGGTGGTAAGGAAGACATGAATATTCACTTAGCTTTTTAAAATAATTTCCTTTTTTTTTTTTTTTGGTTAGAAAGCTTTATTGCAAGGCTCTGTGTCTCAAAGGAAAGTTAATCAGATGACTAGTTAAATGGGCAAAAGATTTTTTGCTAATTGGAGATAAGAAAGTTTAAATATAGGTTATACATAGGTTTCGGCAGTGTAATTTGATGTATCCTCTCATGAATAGACAGTAAATCTTTGTTAGTGGTTCCAGGTTATACAACATTTTGAATAAAAGTACGGCTGGTTCCAGGCTGAAAAATAATCCTTGAAAACCAGGAACGTGTTGTTCTATGTCTGGGTCAGATTTCTGTATCGTGGTTGGTGACAATGGAGTCAGGCACTGAACTGTGACTTAAAACCCAGACCTTCTGTTTCCAGCTCGGCCATTAGCTGGTGTGACTTTTGGTACGGCTCTGCCAGTTTCCCCATCTCTAAAAAGGCAGTCATATTAACATTCTTTACAAAGCATCTTGAGAAAAAAGCACTACATAGGATCTGGATGTTATTACTGATGGATGTTATGCACCCAAAACATAAAAACTCAACTGGGGATTTTGAAGTCATGGGGGGTTGTTTCCTTCTCGAGCACTGTCCCCAGCAATAAAGCTGTTGTGGAGACTGCAATCCTGCCCTTAGTGACCTATTTGTGACCTGGTACGGAGTTTGCCCAGCTGTAAGTGTTTGGACCGGAGTGAACAATCACGTCGTGAGATCTGAGATAATAGAATCCACCCCGCTTTCCCTTAGCTCTGTTGAATCTGCAGAGGTATCTGTAATAAGCCAAGTGGTTGTTTTTTTTTTTTACCCCTGAAGCAAGCAGATCTGATTGTGCTCGCATGAGTTATTTTTACATAGTCACTTTTCAGAGCAGAACTTAATTTAAAGACCATCTGCCTTCTAGATATAAACAGTGCGGATGACTCCAAAGGTAGTGTTTTAACATATGTACAACTAACGGCTGAGCAGCAGGTGATGTGCCTACCGTCTTTGCTGATGTGTCCTTTCTGTTTTCTTTGTTCCTAGCGTGTGCTGAAGACTTCTTCTACACTTCTCAGGGAGGCGACACATCTATCGACGGGGTGGATGATGCTGATGATTTTGAAAAAACTAGGCATGCTTTCACTCTACTTGGTAAGCACTTGTGTTTAGGACTCCCGTTGGACAGCTTCCCAGTGGGACACTCAGGTGACATGGTCTCTTTTAAAGGCTTTTAGTTTCATATAAGCTTTATGTGATGGTATTGTTCTGTTGCCTCCTCTACACATTACAGGTATCACACAGTTAACTGGTTAATTGCACAATTAACTTGAGACCAGCTAATGTGCCAAGTAGCTATCACATGATTAAAAGCTGCAACCAGCTATAAAGTTAGAGCTTGAAAATGTGTACTGACTTTATATGTGGTTGCTGTCAAGCTTTAGTTTGCATGTCTAGCAGGGTCTCCCCTGTGGCTGGGAGCCCCACCAGCTGTGGGCTACCAGCCACAGTGGTGCAACTTGTCTAGCTGGGGCTGCTTGTTGTGCAACCACTGTGCCTCTTAGCCCCAGCAGCTGCAGATGCTGGGTCTGCACAGTGTGCCTCCCAGTGCTGGGACCCAGCTGGGTCCTGGCAGCCACAGGGTGTGGCTATGAGGTCCCAGCCCCCTGGGGGTTTCACGCATCTGGGGCAGGGAGTTTGCCACAGCAGCCATATTCCAGCTGCAGGGAGTGTGGGTTGACCCCATGGCTGGGAGCATGTCAGTTGAGGGGGCTCCCAGCTGCAAAAGCTTGCTTCTTGCCAGTGCAGGCTCCCAGCCACCCCCAGACTGGCAGTAAGGGATGATGGGATCTAGTACACAGATCCCAGAATAGTGCCACCTGCCATGCACATGTGGCGTGGCAGGAGGTGTGATTGTGTGAATCGTGTATTGGATCCCATTGTGTCTTTATCTATACATGTGGAGGGGGCCTCAGAGGTGTAATCATTTTTATTTTTTACCAAGTTGGATTTACCTTACTCTTTGGATATGAAATGTAGAAGTATTATATTATTTTGCTTTTTCACACGGGGTAGAAGTAGAAGAGTCCCTCAACAGAGCATGTTTCAGTTTGAGTCTGTAAATCAGCCATGACTTGCTCTTTTTTGTGCTCTTTTTGTCCGTTTGGAAGGCAGAACAAAAATTTCTGTTCACTTTCTAACATGACTCCCATTCAGGCACAGGATCACTGTCACTTCCTGCACCATCATAATGTCATTGGCAAGTGCTGGAAGAAAAGAAATAAGGGCCCAAGTTGGATCCTTCGCTGCCTACACCATTCATGATGCAGTCAGTAGAAGCCGTTCACATGCTGCCAGTGGTCAAATTTGTCACGATATTAGTTTGAACGGGATCTGGGCCCATTTCCAGGAGCGAGGCAAGCAGCTATGACATTAATCTCCACAACTGCCTGAGGAACGATGTCAGTTCAGGGAGCTGTGGGGGTTAACACCACTGTCACTAGCCCTGCTGCCACTGAAATGAGTCCTCAGAGGGACTCTGTACTTGCAAATTTGTTGAATCATAAAGTAGTAATAGTGAAAGGGACTTCCAGAAGTCATCTAGTCAAACCCCTTGCCTGAGGCGGGATCATCCCCATCTAAACCATCCCATACGATCCAGAATGTAAACTTTGTAAAACTACCATCAACTCAAACACAACGCAACACATAACACCCTAACCTGGCGCAGGTAAAGCAGGAGAACCACGGCAGCCAATGTTCTGCTTCTCTAAAAGATTATTAATATATATTTGTGAGATCCCAGGTAAAGGACCATGCCCCCCACTACCAAGAGAAGGCAAAAACCCCCATGGTCTGTACCAGTCTGACCATGGGGTAAAATTCCTTCCTCACCCCAAATATGGTGATCAGTCTGACCCAGAACAGAGTGGCAAGACCCTTTAGCCAGGAACATCTGGCTTTCAGTCCCAGCAGGAGCATTGGTACACCCCAGTGGCAGGGTGAGTGATGGCATTAATCACTGTGGCCTCCTGAACCACTGCATCAGGTCAAGGAGGTGCAGGAGTTAATGCTGCTGCTTGTTCTGCCACAGGATTCTTGACTTCTCCAGGAGTCTTATAGGCCAGAAGTCATGGCTGTGGGCTGGATTCAGCCTGTGGCTACATATTTGACACCCTTTCCTCCCTACATGGGAACAGCAAGGGGACATTGTTACTTGCACAAATCCCAGGTGTCTTTGCATCATTACTTATAGGTGCTTCCTTCTCTCGTGTAGAAACTGGGGTCTAAACATGTAGCAGATAGTGTTAGTAAAGGATACAGATACACGTTGTAAGTAGGGACCTACTCAATTTGTGATGTTGCAGGTTTTGCAGAAATCATGAAGTTGGGCAATGTCCATGAAAACTGCAGGGAGAAAGAAAGAAAAACTTGTTAAAAATGAAATGCCCATTTGAAAAACCCAGTGCAAGCCAGTGGTCCTCATGGCTGTTGTGGCCCAGCTGTACGGTCCACAGGGCTGCGGGGGCTGCCAGGACATATGGGATCAGCCAAGAGGATGGCTCTCCCCCCTGCCCTTTGCTGCTGATTGGCTGAGAGGTCTGCCTGTCTATGTATGTGTATATGCATGTATGTGTATGTGTATATGTATAGAGAGGGAGGGAGCTTATTTAGTTAGTCTATAAAGTTCATGTCTGCCCTACCTTCTTCCCAAATACAGTACTTGTTTTCCACCAGCCTCCATCCATCACATGCAACAGACATTAAAGCCGTCCTCCTCACCTGTCAATTTGATCATGTCATCTTTCTTTTAACTCCCTCCACTGGCTTTGTCATCTCACTCCCTCATTTCTTCATTGTTCCCAGCTTAGTCTGTGGATGTGTTAGTTTTTCCTGAAACCACCACTCTGCCTTCTCCCACTGGCCCTCTGCATCGTGTGAACAACCTGTGCCATTCTGCAGGTCCCCTGCTCTGTCTATATTTATGTCCACTGGAGAAGTGTCACATACATGCAGAGCAGTATTACTTTTACTAACCATAAGTTTTATTAATTCTTCTGTGGCTGCTGGTGATAGAGAATCCCTGGTGATGTAACATCAAGCTAGATGGGACACCCAGAGCAGGTCCTGAGCTTGCTGTAGTTTATTGAGGGAATGAGCAGTGAATATTAAAAAAGGAACAGAAATCTTCTGGGATTCAAAGTGTGAGATTTGGCAGGGGAACAGTATTCAGACTTTTGTGAGTGATTGTTTCTGCCGGGGAAAAGCTAACGAGAACCTGCCAGGAAACAAGGTGAAAACAAGCCATGGAAGACCTGTGACAAATACAGCTCCCAGGTTCTTGCCCTAGCAGCTGTAGCACGAGTCTGAGCATTCAGTTTTGAGTTCCCATTATTATTTGAATGCCTCCAACTTGAAACAGCAGGTAGAAATGGGGACTGTTCTGCAAACTGGGCAGTTGGCAGAGGTGATGGGCTCACTAAATGGTGCAATCCTTGCTTGTAGTTATGAGCACTCTCTTGCATGAGTAATCCAAAGGACTGCAGTGGGGCAGTTTTGAGTGCTCTTTATTAGCATCAGTAACCACTTCTAATACTGGTAGTACTGCTTAGTATGCTCTCACTGATGTAGCTTGCCACTTGTGCCCCAACTTTTTGTAGGATCTTACCATGAAATGCAGTCATCATAGATAGGTAAGCAAAGGTTGTTTTCCCCCCCCCACCCTTTTTGGGCTATGAAAGCAAATAAATGAAGGTGCTGTACAATTTTCATAGGTCACCTGAATTGAAATCCAGTTGAAATGATCATCATGGAGCATTTCCTTGGCTCTCGGGCAAGGCTAAAATGGTATTTAACTCATCTAGAATAAAAATTACTTTGATGTGACTATTTAATGTTTTAACAGTGCCTATAAGAAGCTACTTTCTCAGTCTCAGCTGTTGGTTTGAGTGATGACTGTTTATTGAGAACATTTTGATTGTCTTTAAAATCATCCATCCAGGAAGGAAATCGAGCAATATAAATGCTTTTAAGGGGGGGAACACACAAAGTTTTGTTGTGAAAATTGGATACCTATTATTTCTTTCAGGAGTGAAGGAGTCTCATCAGATGACCATTTTTAGGATAATTGCTTCCATCTTGCACCTAGGAAATTTGGAAATTCAAGCAGAGCGAGATGGAGATGCCTGCAGTATATCAGTAAGTTCTAAGCAAACACCAAAGATACTGTTTGTGCTATTTAGTGTACTCATAAATCCAGCCAACATGCCTATCTCTTTCTTCAGAGGATGCCATCAAGTATGCTTCATGTATAACTTAATTTATATTTTTTGCCTTCCTTTCACTGTTTTTATAGAAAACTCATCATAAACATTGTTTTCCCAGTCAGTTTTGGGTTTGTCTCTTTGGATTTCTTTACATGTGCTCCAGGGTTGCTGGGAGAGGTGCTTTAATTAGAGCGGTCCATGGAGCCTCTCTAATTAAAGCACCTGCAGCATTTCACGTATTCATTCAGCATCCTGCACTTCAAAATGCCGGCAGAGGCACTTTAAAGTTGCTCGAGCTTTAGTTAAGGTGCCCGCACCACCATTTTGAAGCATGGGGACACACTACATGAGACGCTGAGGCCGCTGGAGTGCGCTGATTAGTATGCTCCGGCAGACTCGATTAATCGAGTGCATGCTTTCTTCAGATTCAAGTACACTTAATTCCTGTTTAAAAAACAAGAAGCCAGCAATGGTCATAGCTACTAAAACTGGCCGCTCTACCCTAGTGAACTGTCCAAAGGCTACAGCAGCATTTGCAGCATTCCTCATGGTGAAGTCATAGTGATCTTTAGGAAAAGTAGGGGTCCGCCCAAGTTAGTAGAATGGCAAGCTCCTCCACAACAGGCAAAATTGGTCAACCTTTAGAGGCAACAACCTTACTAGACTCGGTAGCAGTGTCCCCACCCACTTGAGACCGTTTTTCAGGAATATACACGCTTTAGGAAGTGCTGGTGCTCAGTCAGTAGCTGCTGACATACCAGAACCCAGAGCAATAAATCAAAGCCTTAGCTTCAACAACTTCAAAGGGTTAGTTTTGGATTTCTTTTGACGGCCATACTTGGTCCATTCCTTGTCTCTGTCATAGTTTTCCAGTGCCTGCCAAATTTGACCTGAGCTATTTGTCTGTTTTTGTAATGTAGAACTCAAATTTAGATTTGGGATATGTGCTGCAGCAAAGGCTTTAAAAATGGTTAGTGATTTGGGCTGTCTTTATTTTGAATGACCAACTTGAAATGCCTTTTAAATGGTCTGGTTTGCTTGGAATGCAAATCTGAAGATCAGGTCTCTTTAAGGGTGTTTTAGTTTGGACATCCAGAAACCAAAGTATCCAAAATCATCTGTCACTTTTAAAAATGTTGGCCTGTAGGTATAAACGTGAAGTGCCAGGATGGAAAAATGATCCTGTTGGGGTGGATGGAGGTCAGAGCTGTGACAGATGAGGCTGCTTGCAATTCTTGGTGAAATGTAGCTGTCCAGCCTTCAAAGGAGTACAACATAAATAACAATATAGGGCTGCAAAGTACCACATCTTAATTATCATCCTGAAGGTACCTTTAATGGAGGGTCCTTCTTGTTTTGTGTGTTCAGTCAAAATAAATGAAAATAGCAATGATCAGTTATCATCATGTCCCAGGCTGGGTTGTTTAATCTTAATTAAAGTACAAAAATGGGTTGCGCACATGCTGCTAGTGTTACCATGGAGACACAAGTGCAGTTACTTGGACATTGAGGGCAATTTGTTTTAGATCTTTTGGCAATACCGATGCATAAAACTAGTCTGGTTCCATAATGCTGTACTCCTTTAATAGATTTAGCATTATTTAATTAAGCTTTAAATGTAACTTCAGGATATAAACTCAGGGCCAACATGAAACATGTGGCAGAGCTGAAAAGCAGCATAAAATGCATTTCTGCCTTCCACCCTCTCCTCCACCAGATTGCATAGCCTGTTATTTTTGCTTACTCAATTGTGAAATAAAGCATTATAGCAACAAAATGCTATAATTTTAAGTTTCCCAGTGTGGCACAAAAAGTGTTGGTGGGCTTCATCACATGTGCAGCATGAGTTTCAAAAATGGGCTAGGGCTTTGTACGTATTTGCTGCTTAAAGTGAACCTGGTACATTCTTTAACTACCATCAGATTTCTATCAATGCTGGAAAATAGGTCAACAGCAGCCACTTCATACTGTGAGGCATTATCATTATTACTGCAAAAGGCATGCTGTAATTCAGTAATACATCTGGCAGTGCCAAGGTGATGATTTAGACCACGTGCAGAGTGCACTGTGATTGTAGTCACCTTGTCTACTTATGGATTGGGGCCCTTTAAAAAGGAGACAACACTTCTCTTAGGCTATAAACAGATATTTTCCTTGGAGTGGGATCAGCTGTGTTCCCCCAGGATTTCCCCATTTCCAGAGGTGTGCCCTGAGCCAGGGCACAACAGGGTGGTGCATGTGCCTGGGGAATCTCCTGCTGAGGCATTCCCTGGATGCACCTCTGCAAGTGGGGATGCACTTGGGGCTTGAGGGGCCCAATCCTGCATGTCTTAGCTATATCCCTACAGGGAAATTCCTAGGACATGCAGGATCAAGCCTCTAAAGTCCCAAGAATGCCTGCCTGGGGACACTGGAGACCAGGGCAGCTCTGGGCTGCCTGTGTTCTTTCATCTTAAGGCACACGGATGTCCAGTGCAGAAAAAAGCAGCACAAATTTATACGACCTGTTGGCATGGCCACAAAATTGGGCTTTTGTGGTGCAACAAGGGCCATGGATATCTGTTTGCTTGAGGTTTGTACTGCCATAAAAATTTTATGGCGGCACTAAGCTGACATCTGTTTTCAGCCTTAGATGCAGTAGGAAATATCTTGAGAGGGTTCCCAGAGAAAAGATGCCAAATGGCAGAAGCATCTTCCCAGGGAGAAGGGGTTTAGGCACTTCTGTCAATGCAAAGGATGCCCATCTAAAATGTCTGAACCAGTTTTTTTGGTTTTGCACTCTCATTTGCTTGTGGGAGTTGATGGTAGGGAGCTGGACTCAGGATGGTTCAGTACTGTTGAAATGATGAGTGGCTTGACAGTTGTAGAAAGAACAGAACTGAGCCATCATGGATGCTGTTAGTCTGCTGCCACTATAGAAATCTATTCCTTTCTGTTAGGATCATGCCACTGATGGAATTTCATGCACAGAAAAGCCATATAATGGGTGTTTCTAATGCAAATGCTGTTGGTAGGATCTAAGATCTATTTAATCTATTTCTCTCAGACACCAGAGGGATTTGAATAAACATTCTTGTTCTTCACATTGTTAAACAAAGCTTAACCTGACATTGTCCCAAGTAGAAACCAAGTATTGATGTTGTGTTTTGATCCTTCCCCTAGAAATGTAGAATTACATTTTGCACCTTGATTCGGAGATCTCTCTAAGGATTCTGCTGTCAAGTCACTCATCCCTTCAGTGGTTAACCTTATTTTGAGAGATTAATTCTCCTTCTGTATCTCTCTTCAGTCAAGTAAATTGGCTCTGCAAATTTGTTATCTGCAGTTAATGACTGAGTCAGAAATTAACATCATGAGGCACATCTGAGGTTGGTTAAAATCTGTATTTGGTCATTAACTTCAGTAACAGCTTCTATTATAAATGATGTTTGTTCAGTACAAAATTGTACGTGAAGCTGAAGCAGCAGTTTCAGAAATGGGTCTCACTCCTAAGAGCGACAGATGTTTTCTTTCATTTCTTTGTTTTCCCTCCCCTCCCCTTCCCTCCTTTCTAACTTCCAGTAGAGATATAAGGTAGCCCTGCAGCTTAGATACAGGGGTGGTTTTCTTGTCTGCCAGCCATGCCTCATCAAGCTCCTGCTGAATGTGTATTTCTCTGTTTCCTAGAGCCAGGATGAACACCTGAATAATTTTTGCAGCTTGCTTGGAGTGGAGCACAGCCAGATGCAACACTGGCTGTGTCATCGGAAGTTTGTCACAACAGCTGAGACGTATGTCAAGACCATGTCTGTGCAGCAAGTCGTGAATGCCAGGAATGCCCTAGCCAAGCATATATATGCCCAGCTGTTTAACTGGATTGTGGAGCATGTCAACAAAGCCCTGCATACCACCATCAAGCAGCACTCATTCATTGGGGTCCTGGATATCTACGGGTAGGAAAGGTCTCCATTTCTCAGTCTCTTGACTGAAGTAGAACATTATCAGTCGAGGGAATAACTGATTTCTTAGAAACCTTTTCCATGCAACGTCTGTTCCAGAGCAGATTGCTATAAGTGGTTGCAGTTGCAATTCATTACCTGGTAGAAGTTGCATAGGGTGGACTTAACGTACATATTTACATGTGCCGAGTACAGTCTTCCCTGAAGTGCTTTGCAGTTTGAAGGATAATGTCCATAACACGTCTCCTCCAAGATGGGAGATGTGTAGATCGGGCACAGATAATGCTGCTAATTTTGAAACTGCTTCCAATTCCAAATGCTCCCTGTCACGTCTTCAAACTTGGGGCTGTTTGAATGATGGGTTTTGGTCTCATGAGGATTTCCAGCATGACACAGGAGAAAAGAGCACTGTACATATCAGAAGGTCTGGACTTTCATTGCATTCCACAGGGGAATCATGCTGTAGGTAGGTTCAAGGATGGTCTTGTAGCTAAGAGACAGGGCTGAAGATCAAAGACCTGGTTGCTGGTCTCCTCTCAGCTCTGCTATGTTTCCTGCCTGACCTGTGAGCCAATCGCGCTGTCCCTCAGTTCCCTTAGCAGCAAAACATAACGCCAGTGACACGAAGTTGTCATGAAGCCAGATGGTTTTTAAGTGCTCTGAGAGCATGCAGTGGAAGTGCAATGCATGGAGCTCTAGTCTGTGACATATGGCAAAGGTCTACAATATGCAACTAAGGAGGTGATGTACTCCTTTGGATTCACAGCATGCTACTGCCACGACTATAATGTGCTTGTTGCCCTCACATTTTCAGCATTTTATAAAAATGGCACTGAAGCGGCAAAGAGGGAGAGGAAGTTTTAGCTAAAATTTTGCAAAACAGATGGAGGAAGAGTGAGGTGGATTCTGTGAAGTCTGGGAGGAATGTGGAGATGGGCCATTGCCAAAACTGTTAAGTATTTATGTTGCTACTGAACTGGGCAGATTGCCTGTGCCCAGGTGGGAAATGGGGTCATCTCCCTTGTTTGGGGTTTTGTTACCATTTCCACATTTAGGCCAGTTTTGTCCCCAGATCCATGTATGCAAAGGTATTCTTAGTTGTAGGGCTGTCTGTAGCATCTTCTAACAGCAGACTTCTAAGACTCCATGCTGTATCAGGAGCTTGATTGATTCCACCCCCATGTTGCAGCCTGCCAGATTTCCATAAGGTGCCAACCAGGGGACCTTTCTGGGTGGGTCTAGAGATCGGTATCCCTGTCCTCACTGCTGAAGAAATAAGGGAACCTCTAGTGTCAGCTGTTGAGTGTAACAGGAAGCTGAGGTTAGTGGGTGGAGAGGAGGAAATGCTAAGATGTCATCAAATTAATTGTGAGGTTTGTCAAGTTGTGACAAGTTTAGAATTCACTCCCTTGTCTAGGTATGCTCTGGGTTCTCAAAAAATACTTATACTTGCCTAATAAGTAGGCCTGTGCAAAACGGCTAGTATTCACTTCAGATATGGCTTTGGCCGATTTTTCAGGGGACTGTGATTTCAATTTGATTTTGAATCACAGTCCTGAATCGATTTGGTCAGATCTGATTTAGAGATTCGGCAGGTCCTGAATCAGGCCCCACTCCCTGCCCGGCCCCAGCTCCCAGCTTTAAAAAAAACAAACAAACAAAAAATGACTTGGTTGAGCTCACCAGCTTTTGCCAGGTGGGAGGGTGACCTCTGCTGCCCCATGCTGCGTGGGGGGGGCTCTGCCACAAGCCCCCAGAAGCTCTGATGGCTGCTGCAGCATCTTTTTTAAAATTATTTATTTATTTATTTATTTATTTTTAAAGAGCTAGGAGTTGGGGTGAGCAGGGCAGCAATGGGAGGGAGGATCTGGGGGAGCAGGCAGGGGATGAGGCCTGGCGAATCTTTTCTGAATTGATTCGGAGACCTTTGAATCGATTCGGACCTTTTTATTGGTCTCCTGATTCAATTTGGATTGGGTATTCGGCCACTGAATTGGGTCAAATATCCTCCGAATTGAATCAGCATCCGAAGGGCGCAGAACCCTACTAATAAGTACAGTTACTAAAATTTAACCAATGACTCACTTCAGCATGAAGTTCCATGAGACTTTCACAGTTATTTGTGGCTGATAGAACATTAAAATTGATGCATCTGAGAGGTGACAATTGCAGTTTTCACTCCTGCAGTCCAACATAATGGTGATTTGGGTGGAAGAGTCCTTTTTTACTTGTTCATAGGCAGTACTTTCTAGAGTACTTTGGGTTTCTTCATAGTTTCATAGTTGGTAGGGTCAGAAGGAACCTGAGCAGATCATCAAGTCCGACCCCTTGCCATGGCAGGAAAGGATGCTGGGGTCAAATGATCCCGGCTAAGTGGCTGTCTAGCCTCCTTTTTAAGATCTCCAGGGCAGGAGCCAGCACCACTTCCCTTGGAAGCTGGTTCCAGATCCTAGCCGCCTTGACAGTGAAGCAGTGCCTCCTGATATCTAGCCTGAATCTACTCAGTCAACTTATGGCCGTTGTTCCTTGTTACTCCCGGTAGTGCTCCGGGGGGAACAGGGACTCTCCCAATGCCTGCTGGTTCCCCTTGGCGAGTTTGTAGACAGCCACCAGATCCCCTCTCAGCCTTCTCTTGTGGAGGCTGAACAGGTTCAGGTCCTGTAGCCTGTGCTCGTAGGGCCTGCCCTGCTGCCCCCTGGTCATGCGAGTGGCCCTCCTCTGGACCCTCTCCATGCTGTCCACATCCCTCCTGAAGTGCAGCACCCAGAACTGGACGCAGTACTCCAACTGCGGCCTAACCGGTGTGGCATAGAGGGGGAGGATCACCTCCTTGGACCTGCTCGTGATGCATCTGTGGATGCATGACAAGGTGCAGTTAGCCTTCCTGTCCGCGTCCCCACACTGTCGGCCCACGTTCATTTTGGCATCAATAATGACTCCAAGATCCTTTTCTGCCTCTGCACTGACGAGAAGGGAGTTCTCCAGCCTGTAGGTGTGCTGCTGGTTCTTCCTCTCCAGGTGCAACACCTTGCACTTGTTCATATTGAAACCCTTCCTGTTCTCATCTGCCCACCCCTGTAACCTGTCTAGATCTAGTTGTAGCCTGTCCCTCTCCTCCAGCGTGTCCAGTTCTCCCCACATCTTCGTGTCATCCGTGTATTGAACAAGGTGCTTTTCACCCCCTTGTCCAAGTTGCTGATGAAGATGTTGAACAGCGCGGGCCCGAGGACTGAGCCCTGGGGGACTCCACTGCCCACATCCCTCCAGGCTGAAAATGACCCGTCCACAACCACTCTGGGTGCGGCCCTCCAGCCAGTTGGTGACCCAACTGACCATGTAGGCATCAACACCACAGTTGCCTAATTTCTTAATGAGAATGGGGTGAGAGACGGCGTCGAAGTCTTTCTGGACTTTAGGAAGGCCTATGTCCACTGCGACACCTGCGTCCAAGGATTTTGTGACCTGGTCATAGAAGGCCACCAGGTTGGTCTGACAGGACCTGCCTCGAATGAGCCCATGTTGGTTGTCCCTAAGCATAAACTCCCCTGCTGGCCCCTCGCAGATGTGCTCCTGGACAATTTTCTCAAAGAGCTTCCCCAGGACCAAAGTAAAACCAATGGGCCTGTAGTTTCCTGGGTCCTCCATCCTTCCTTTTTTGAAAATGGGGACCACATTGGCCCTTTTCCAATCCTCCAGCACCTTGCCAGAGCACCATGAGTACTCATAAAGCCATGCCAGGGGTCCCGCAATGACCTCTGCTAATTCCCTCAGCACTCTGGGGTGGAGATCGTCAGGACCTGCTGATTTGAACACATCTAGTCCCGCCCGAAGTTCCCTGACTAAGTCCTCACTGACCCTCAGCCTGGCAGCACCTCCCCTGGGTCCGTCAGGGATCTCAGTGTGGGGCATGCCCCGGTCCCTGCTCAAAAAGATGGAGGCAAAGAAATTGTTAAAGAGGTGTCTTGAAGGTCCTTGCCACAATTCTGGCCTGGTATGACAATATCTTGTTTGGGGTCTGGCCAGCAGAACAAGTTTGTTGGTAAGGAAGCTGGTTTGGGGATTTGGAAACATCCAGAGTATTCCAGATGGACTTCATAGGATCCAGGAAGTGTTTGTGCAGTCACCAGCTGCAGTATAATCTGAAAAGTAGAGCAAGCTAGAGAAGCTTTAAGCAAAATACTTTTGTCTGCCCAAATCCACTTGGTTTTAGAGAGATGCCCACTGGCTGGCATGTGACAAACAGATGATGTTATTGAAGAATCCATGTGTGTTATAGCAGAAAGCGGAGACCCAGTCAGACAGACGTCAAAAAACTAGGCACACTTGCAGAAATCTGAATATTGGGCAGATCTGAGGGCAGTGCCTATGCAAGATGAACTTAGATGCAAAAAGCTCCTTTAATGTGACAAAAATATATTCCAACCACAGGATCTCTGGGCACTTGGTGACAATAGTGTCATTTCCCTATAATTCAGGAGGTTGGCAGGGCACAAAGCAATGGCAGCACAGTGCTCAGGAGATGCTTCTGCTTAGTGTTAGATTGTCAGCCCTTGGTACTGTGATGATAGTGGTTATGAACTAAGATTATCTTCATTCTGATGCCCCTCTATAGCTGGACATTCCTTAATGCATTTACTGTTGTGAGTACTAAATCTAGTTTAATTTGACATTTGTGGCATAAATAATTTGTGTAAACTCTTCTTGCTGAAGGAGTAATATTATCCATAGACTGTGGCATGTGTTGGCCTGGTCTACATGTTAGTTTAGCAGTAATCTTCCTTATACTGCCCACTTTCCTCACTTGTAATCAAGCCTAGCTTTTAGACAAGGATTTTTATGCTTTTGTGAAAGTCTCAGTCTTTGCACTTTTTGAAACCAAATGTATGAGCGAGCTCTGTGCTTGCAAATGGTTCTCATGGAAACCTAAGTCCTATAGCAGGGGTAGGCAACCCCCGGCACAGGTGCTGGAGTGTGGCACGTGAAGGCATTTTGCTAGGCGCACAAGTCGTCAGGGCAGATGGGTGAAAGGGACTGGATCTATCCTGCCTTAACAAGGATCAGGCCTTTTATGGCTCCCTCACTGTCGTCCCCTGGCACGCCAACATCTTATAAGTCGAAGTTGCGAGTGTTTTTGGCACTCTACCCAAAAACATTGCTGGCCCCGTCCTATAGTGAGGGCAGCTATGGGCTGAGACCCTCCCGGGCTGATAAAGGACAAACTCCTCCTGACTTCACTGATTGCACAGGTTTTATTGTTTATGCATCCACATGGAAAGCCAGCCTACCAGCTGAGTACCCTGCCATGAGCCAAATAAAAGTTCCTCTGACCAGAGCACATGCAGGATTGTCTAGTGAGAAAGAAAGGAGCTGGGCTTGGAGCTCAGAGTGCCAACTCCCTGTGGAGCTGCAAAACCCCCACATGTTTTCTATA
Source organism: Alligator mississippiensis (assembly GCF_030867095.1). Lineage (NCBI taxonomy): Eukaryota > Metazoa > Chordata > Crocodylia > Alligatoridae > Alligator > Alligator mississippiensis. The sequence continues at coordinate 288,674,749 of NC_081826.1, forward strand.
TTATATCTATCTGTACCTATATCCCTACATGTAAAAGTGGGGTTGAGGTGAGGATCACTTAGTAGTCAACGTTCTTTCAAAATGAGCATTACTATATAAATGTAAAGTTCTAATAAAAACAGCGTATCTCAATATACACTTACCTTTTGAATCTTGCTTAAACCTATATTATACTGAAAAATAACTACATAGTTAGACTTTCTAATTTCTTGGAGTTCCATTAATATATCTGGCATATATGCCTTCTAAACGGGAGACCTGTTGTCAGGTGTACCTTTTATCACTAACCTTAGCCTTTTTTCATGCTGGATATCTTTTTTTTTTTCTTTGAAGAAACAGAAATGTTTTGTCCTATAGAGTACAAGTTTGCCCAGCATAGAAAGTTAAGGGAAATGCATTCTTTTTTCAACATTTGAAAAGAAATCTGATGTTTGAGAAGCTCTCATGCCCCCTTGCATTGATTTGAGGACTAGAAATTTGGTAATCACATTGGCAATGTGCCTTTTGGTGTCCCTGTGAGTATCTGTCCAACTGATAAGCCTTTGAAAAATTGCAACATGCACCTGCTTAGTAGACGCTTCAGTTTTAGCAGTTAAATTCCCACAAGACTCCATCCCTGCTCAGGGTCAAGTATGACTTCTCAGTGATTGCAGGGTTGGGTTGTTGTAGGGTCAAGGCCTGAAAGCAGAGCCTCTCTTCCTGCTGGCCTCCAGATGGGGTGGAGGAGGAAGCTGCTGGGTTCCAGTGCAGAAGAGACCTGAGCTGGACTTGAAGGGGGAGGCAAGTAGGGAATGTAAAAGGATGGAGGAGGAAGAAGCCAGGAGTGGGAGGAGATGGTGGAAAATGTGGGAAGGATCTGGGAGCTAGTGGGGGGATGGGGATGTAGAGGTTAGGCTATGAGATAGGGTGGGTACTTGGACAGCCTGTGTGAGAGACTGGGAATGAAAACAAGTGGGGTGAGGTGGGGGTGAGAGATCTGGAGAGAAGGACTGACTGGGATTGAGATGGGACAAGGAGCTTGGAGAGGAGCAGGGTGGTATAGGGAAGGAGTCCAAGTTACCAAAGCTGATGGGGGAAGTCCAGAGGCAGAGTCAAAGTCACAGGCTGAGTTAGGGACCAAGTTATAAAAGATAAACCACGTTTCCAAAGGCCAGAGTCTACACGCAGAGCTGAGCAGGGTCAGAAGCCAGAAAACCAAAGTGTGCAAGACACAGAGAGGCTTACCATGGCAGACCTTCAGGTAGAACTGCTGGCTGGCCTCCTGTCTGCTGCCACTGGGGGACTTCAGTCGGGAAGTTGCGCTCCCCAACAGCCAGTCACTAGGCCCAAGCAGTTGCTGGCTTGTTCATCAGGTGGGGTGGTGCTGCCAGGTAGAGCCTTGGGCAGGCTTGGCCAGCTGGCAAGCTAGCCTGCTTACAGACTTGGGGGTGGTGGAGGAGAGCCCACACTTTACTTTCAGCTCAGCATGCCCCCACACCAAGTTCAGTGCATGCTTAGAAGAGGAGTCACATCAGCTTGACCTAGTTTTCCCAGCATATGTATAGCTCACATGCTTCAGCAGGGCATTTTCTTACTTTTATCTAAAAGCTGATTAAATCAACTATTAGATAAAAGTGCTTAAAAGTCCGGCTGAAGTGTGCGAGCTATACAGATGTTAGGGAGCTGGTTCAAACTGATGTCTTTTTGTAAAGCGCTGGTTTTTCCACATCTGTCAGCAGTCTTAGTTCTGGCTTGGCTGCCTGTTAGGGCCCCTGACACTTTTTAGGGGACCTAAAACTTGGACAAAAACCTAGAAAGGAAGATTAGGATTGAGAAGCCATTGTGAATAGGTAATTTGGATGGGGTAAATAGACCAGGGGAAAAAGAACTATAGGAGATGGGGCACTGTCAGTGGATAAACTGGTCCTGGTGGGGGACTGAAATATTAGTGAAACTGGGAATAGGTGGGCAAAGAGACTAGGCCTGGGATGAGAAGGTGATGAGTGTGATGCTAACGTCACACACAGGAACAGGGAGCCCAAATTAAGGACACACAAGCATATAATTTGTTCTAATATTTCCCAACATTAGCACTTGACTTGTGCTATCATAATAATTTATTATCATAATAGTGTGTGTGAGTGTGCACATGTAATGCTTATATTTGTGTAATGCATTTTTTAAGTCAGTATATAGTCGCCAAGTAGCTATCACACACACGATTTGGTTAGTCTTACATTAGTGGAAAAACTTGAATATTTACTAAGTTGGAACTACTTCAGAGGAGCCATACTGTTTTATAGGACAAATATTATTATTTTGTTTTACCTACGGGGCAAGAAAACTGTAACGAAATTTTAAGGTCTTGAATAAATAATATTCCTTTATGTAATAATAGGCTGCCTAAGTACGATGTTTATTATTTTGGCCTGGCAGCTGTCTAATGCTAAGCACATTTCCATAATGTATTTTATAATCCTCCATGAAATTATTATGGTATGGAGGCTTTTTTCCTCTGCTCTTGTTTAAAGCAGTGCTGGACACAACATTTGATTTATATTTGCATAATTTGAAAGCTTACTACTGGCAGCCTTGCAAGCCTTGACTTTGATTTTCAACGTTAAGTTTGCTGTTTTTGTTCTGCTTTCTTCCACCTGTGGAATGACTTGCTAGTTGATGTTAGCAAAATGTCTGATATTTTCAGCCTTGGGTTCAGGCGTAGAATCTATAGGGTTGGACGGGAACTCGAGGGTCATCTAATCTGATCTCACTCACTAATCTGATGCTCACTCTCTCAAACCACCCCAGATAGATGGCTGTCCAGTCTTTTCTTGAAGACTTCCAGCAAAGAAGATTCTACGCCTTACCTAGGGAGCTGTTTTTCCTTCAGAATGCTAGAGCCCAGCTTCGTAGTAATTTAGGTTTCATCTACTTCAATGCTGGCCTGGAAAGAATGAGCCAGTAGTTCAACTTTCATGGCATATATTTGAGCCTTTATCAGCGGGCAATTATGATAAAGGATTTTGTGGTGATTTCCTTCCTAGTACTTGAATTCAGGAAAGAGGTTTCTCTTCCTACAACTGTGACTCATGGGCATGTCTATATGTGCACTTCAATTCACCTTAGCTTATTTTAATGCTTATTACAGCATCACAGAAAAACATGGAGCGCTTATACTTGAGTGCGAAGGCTGCTCCAATGTGCTGGAATTGTAGCATGTTGGAGCAGACTTGATTAATTGAGTTTGCTGGAGGGTGGCAATTGCTACTCTCCAGCAGCCTCCTGCGTCTTGTGTATCAGTGTCCCTCTGCTGAAAAATGGCAGTGGGGGTGCTTAAACTAAAGCTTGTTGAACGAACTTTAGTTCAAGCGCCCACACCACCATTTTTAAGCATGGGGATGCTGATGCAGGCAGTCCTCGACTTACAACGTTTCAAGTTACGTTTCGCAATTACGTTTGTAAATTGGCACCCTGTTTCAACTTTATGACATCAGTTTCGACTTGCGTCGGATCAAGCGTTGTAACGCTCGCTGCATTGCTCATCTCCCTGGAGAACATCTATCCAAACTTCCTTGGATACTTTCTTGAAGAAAGCAGACAAGACTCCAGAAAAACCTGCAGCCAAGACTCCTGAGAAGACTCCAGCCAAGAGCCCTTCAAAAAGTCTAGCAAAGTCACCTCAAAGAAGTCCTTCCAAATCAGTGATTGCTATTTACAATATAAATACATTAATGTAGCTATATTCCTCATCTATAATTGATTCAGCACAAAATTCTGGGGTATTTTTGGTGAAAATAGGGTATCAGGCCTTGGTTCAGGAACCAATCCCCCATTTATAACATTGTTTCTTATGAGAAAATTGGTTCCGAGTTACAACGTTTCAACTTAAGACACAGTTTTCAGGAACCAATTGTGTTGTAAATCTGAGGACTGCCTGTACATGAGATGTGGTGGAACTTTAATTACAGAAGCTCTGCTCTAATTAAAGTGCCACCCTCGCTACCGCCAGAGCACGTGTAAAAGTGCCCAGGTTCTTTCACTAATGCACATGAAAATATGCTAACGTGCCTTTTTCTAGTACTTCACAATGGAGGTACTAGATTTAATGCACATTACGTAAAGCACATTAATGAAAACGTAGATGTGCCCCATGAGTGTGCAAAGATAGCCATTGCTAGAAGAGTATTTTGTTGATTAGAACTACTTGTTTCTGCTAGTGTCTGAGCAGTGGCAATGTGTAGAGGGCACATGCACCCCCCCAAGAGTGCCGGTGCACCCCCTGACTGGCCATGCTCGCCATTTAGGTAATGGGCACAGGGGGCAGGTGGGAGTGCCAGTGCTCCCCACCTGCAACTGCTGGCTGATTTGCTGCAGCCACTCCATGAAGCGGCTGCAGTGATTGGCCATCATGGGATCGGTGACCTCTCCCCCAGTTGATAGGACTGGTCACAGGGGGGACATGTGCCCCCCCTTACTAAGGCTGCACTAGTCACCCATGTGTCTGAGACTCAAAAGCAGTTCTTCAGCATCTTGCAAATGCAATTCTCTTTCTCATAAGGGAGTGCATGTTGATATACCCCGAGTCAGAGACAGGCGTGAGGATAGTTTTTCTTTTCTGTTTGTAATAAGAAAGGATACAAGAATATACTGATGGGTATGGACCCAGTCCAGTTCTGCATAAGCAATAGTCTATAGTGTAGGTTTTGGTGCAAGTAAAAAGTTTGGGATTAAACCTTTTGTAAACTGGTGCAGCTGGAGCAATTGGCCTTTTGGAGACTGAGATATTCTGAAGATGTTTTGAAAATTTCAGTAAACTGAAAAATGTGTTGCAAAGCAAAAGTCTGGGAAACGCCATAATATCGTACCCCTATGTAATGCTACAGGCAGGTACACACTTGGGAGTGTGTGCTGGAACACAATACGAACAAATACATAACAGCAAAGATCCTTATTTAAAGACGTTGGAGACAGATTGTGGAGAGCAGATGAGAAACAAATGAAAGGAAGAGTCTGGATACAGGTTCCTCAAAGTTTGCTGGTCAGGTTTGGCATAATTTTACAAGAAATATGCATGTTGCAGCAAGCTGTTTGCTTTGTGTCTGTACACTGAGAGCAGTAGGGTGAATGCTGAGACTCCCTTGGTAACAGTTACTATCATAATTACAGTTGTGAGTTTATTGCATCCAGCGGGCTTGTTTCAGGCTGTCTGGATATTGCTCTGACTCCCTCTCCTTCTCCCAGTCCGTTCTATTTGTCATCTGCCCTTACCATGATTTGTAGTGCTTGGTCCTGTGAAGCAAGTGGGAAGGGCCAAGGGCAGGTTTCCTTTTTCTTTTTGCACCAAGGTTTAGGGAATGCACTGAAATTTAGTGGAAACAAAAAGGCTATTTGTTTTTTCTTTGCATTATGAGATCATGGGAAACCAGGCATTTTTTCAAAAGCAGGGCCTCCTAGTCAGAACACATTTAGAGCAGGCACAACAACCTGCTCTTTTCAATTAGCAATGAGCCCAGAGAGAGTTCACATAATTAGCAAGGTTACATAATCTGCCTTTGAGTTGGTCCTCAGCAGAGCTGATAACATAAAGAAAAATTAAAAGGCACTCTAAGGTAAGGCTTTCTTTCTCGTGTCACTAAGCGAGCAGTCAGTACTGTGATATATATGGTTAATCACAACCTCTTCTCCTATTCTTCTCCTAAGTCTTGGAGACAATAAATGGCTTCAATTTTGTAAAAACCACACATTTCGTTTGTGTCTGGCTCAGTGCTTCAGAAGCTGAGGATTACAGTAGGAGACAGGAGGCATGATACCGCTCCTGTCTTGACAAACACTTGACAGGCAGCTTAGGGTGACTAGGTATACTGCTGTTCTACCTTTGGCAACCACTGTAAAGGGATTCTTAAATCCTATCCTAGGTCTCTGAAGTGGAGAAACAGCTTGCACTCGGTTGCAGTGTATTTTTCTATCTAACAAGCAAATGCATCCATGTGCTTTTTTTCCTTTCTTCCTTTTGCTTGTAAATCTCCGTTTTAACTAAATTTCTCGTTGGCCTGTTGCTCACACGATCACAAAGTTGCAGGAACTTGTATTTTTATGGAGTTTGGGGGGAAAAAAGTTTTTCCTTTGGTATCATCATTTGAAAAAATGTCCCAAAAGTGTTGCTCTTTTTAGAAGGCCTGTTAGGGTATTTTGTACAGAGCTCAGTACACCTGGGAACTCAAATGAATAAAGTGGTCCAAAGAAGTAGACTGCAATCAAATCCAGGCACATCAGAATAATTACCTGCACAAAATACAGACTGGGGAATGACTGGCTGAGCTGCAGTCCTGCAGAGGAGGACCTGATGGTTACAGTAGACCATAAGCTGCGAGACAAAAATGTGAGACAAAAATGGCGAACAGCATACTGGGCTGCGTTAACGAGAGTGGTGCTTACAGATCAAGGGAAGCGATTCTTCTGCTCTGTTCAGCACTGGTGAGGTCTCGCCTGGAGCAGTTTGGGCGCTGCACTTCAAGGAGGATATGGACAGCCTGGAAGGAGTCCAGTGCAGAACGTCAGAAGTGATTAGGGGCTTGGGAAGTAACATTTAATGAGGGAAGGTTGAAAGAACTAGGTTTGCTTAGTCTGCAGAAGACTGGGGGGTGGGGGGGGGGGGGAGGGCTTTGAGCCTTCAAATACCTGAAGGCAATTAGAGAGGGGCTGGAGATGGGCCTTCCTCTGTGGCCCCGGGGGACAGGACTAGGAGCAATGGCTTCAAGATGCAGCAAGGGAAATTTAGGTTGGAGATGAGGAGGAACTTTCTGACGATGAGGGGTGGTCAAGGCTGCCCATCGAAGTTGTGGAATCCCTATCTTCGGAAGTTTTCAGGAGCAAATTGGACAGACAGGTGGCTGGGATGTTTGTTGGGGGGGGATCCTGTTTTAAGCTGGGGGCTAAAGTGGATGACATAGAAAATTAGGGTTGGAAGGGACCACAGGAGGTCATCTAGACCCCCTGCTCGGAGCAGGACTATCCCCAACTATCTCATCCCAGGCAAGGCTTTGTCTAGCTGGGTCTTAAAAACCTCCAAGGATGGAGATTGCACCACCTCTCTGGGTAACCTGTTCCAGTGCCTCACCACCCTCCTAGTGAGTGAGAGGTTGTTTCCCTCAGGTCTAACCTTAACTTCCCTTCCTGCAACTTGAGCCTGTTGCTGCTTGTTCTGTCATCTGCCACCACTGAGAACAGCCCAGCTCCATCGTCAGGTAGTTGCAGGCTGCTATTAAATCCCCCCACAGTCTTCTCTTCTCCAGACTAAATAAGCCCAGTTCCCTTAGCCTCTCCTCACAAGTCATGTCCCCCAGTCCCCAAATCATTTTCATGGTCCTCTGCTACACTCTCCAGTTTGTCCCCATCGTTTCTGTAGGGGGGGCCCACAACTGGACACAGGACTCACGAAGTCCTTTCCAGCTCTGCATTCCTGTGGTGAGAGATGCTGACATCTAGTCAGCGGCTTCACAAAGGCAGCGTGCTGATCAGCCAGAGCGCGCTGGATTTCCTTAAGGGGAGTTCTGTTAAGAAATGTAGAAATCTACATTGTAATTAATACTTCATTCATTTTCAGGCCACTGGTGTTAAATCATTACATGCAATGATACGGGACTTGTTACTTGATTTTATTTAAGAAATGGAGAAATAATTAACTAATTTTGAGCTGCATCAAATAAGGAGACGGAAGAGTGAATTTCCTACAAGTGTAGACTTTCAAAATGACAAATAAGACATTTAAACTTTTTATCTTTATTTTACAGTGAAAACATTGGTAGCTGCCACCATTTCTATTTATCTGACCAATTTCCTTGCTGTGCCTCTTCTTCTATCTTTACAGCAGGCTTACTAATTACATTTAAGAAGCCTTGCCAATTACTACTTCCCTCTATGATTAATTTAAGCTAATTCACAGATGTGTAAGTCTTTTTTTTCAGACTTTCCTTAGAAATAGAAATACTTATTCAATTCAAATGTTTATCTCTAGGTGGCCCCTAGAAGGAAGTTAGGTAAAGAGCAGCTGACCAATAATAACAATGAGTAACAATGAGACCCTTATACAATTCTAGCCAAAGCTTGTCCTAATGGTTTGCAGTGGGTTTGTTGCAGGTTAAGTTTCTGAAAGTGCAAAGCTCTCTGCTAGCCCAGCTCCTATGAAGTTAACAGATAGCAGGGAAATTGTCCCAATATTTTTACTGCAAGTTGAGTCTTTCTGCTGAAGCTGATGGTAAAATCCCTGTTGATTTTCAGATGAGTAGCATTGATATCTGGTCAACCTTCACTGTGGATGGAGCCAGTTCACACCCCTGCTCTGAGTTAAGGGCTCTCAAGTGAAAGAAGCCCAGGAGGATATTGGACAACTGTGCCAGGAGTGTGAATTCACACCTGGAGTGAACCCATCCTGGTGTAGCTTTTGTGCCTGTCCACAATTACAAAATTGTAATAAGCCTGTTTTCTTCCCCCGTTTGCCTTTGACTTGAGCAGAGACTTTGACCTGTAACTTGCTGGCTTATCTGTAGAGGGAGAGGTGATATTTTTTTTTTTGCAAAGGGAATTATGTTATTGAAGGCATGGGAATAATCAAAGCCTGCCTCTGTCCGTGGAACATGTGGCTGAATCGGATAGCTACATTTAAGATTAATCTCTTTTTCTCTCTCACTGCTAGAAAAATGCCCATTTATTCCTACTTAAATTTAAAGGTAAATGTGTCATTCATTAGGAGTTTTAATGCTATGAGGAATTACAATAAATATTATAATCAAAAGTATAGTTAGTTTTCCATTCTGTTCAGCTAATTTCCATTCAGAAAATAGTTGTATATTTTGTTTTGGGGTTTTTTGTCCCTTGGAATTCAGCAATTTGTGTTTGAGCAGTCGTCTTCACAGCAAGGGGGCTTAGCCCTCATACTTAATAATGCTCTTTGGTACCCAAGGAAGGTTGTTAAACTTCTTAACGCAGATGGTGATATAGTGTGAAACAAAGTACATCGATATTAAACATCTGAATGCTGCCTAATGAGAGACCTTTCAAATTGCTTAAGTTAGGGTATGCAAAGAGACAGGTCTGGTGAATAGCTATTATAATATGTCTGGGGCTGGGAAGAAGGAGTATGGGGACTGAATATGTGATAATGTCACAGAGACAACGACAGCAAACTAGATGATAAAAGAAGCAACAGCAGCAATGGTTGCACTAATTTATTCATTGTTCTACAGGTTCGAAACTTTTGAGGTGAATAGTTTTGAACAATTTTGTATCAACTATGCCAATGAAAAGCTCCAGCAGCAGTTCAACTTGGTAAGACCCATCTGGAAATTTTGCATAAGATTTAATAGAAAACTGTAGGCAACAGGCAGTCATCAAAGACATATTTTTGTGTACCAGACTTTCACTTAATCTTGCCTCCACTGAGATGAGATTACACAGTTGGTATAAGTGTTCATCATGAGAGAGGTGAATTTTGTTTGAATTTTGGCTTTGTTATAAATCTGAAACTCTGAGTTTTGTAAATAACTTTATGCTAATTTAGGCCTTATAATATTTCTTAGGTGCATGGAAATAGTTGGAAAAAATGCATTATTTGCAGTTTCAACCCCAAGTAAAATGAAGTTCAGAACTTGTGCTGAATCTGGCTTTCAGGTTTTAAACAAAGGAGTGCAAACTGACTGGTTAAGGCTTCCTTTAACTGGAGAACCGGAAGCGGGTCCCATATCCCAGTGTCATTTAGGTTCTGGCACAGCACTTCCCCCAGATGTTAACATGTACATGGAGGGCTGTATATACTCGGAGTTAAACTTGAAAGCTACAGAAAAAAATGTTTGATTTTGCTTTCATTGAAGCTCATAGGGAATTTTTATGTTGATCTGATAAGCAGCAGAATTTGACTCTAATTTTGTTAAAGTGGATCTATAGGTATGGATAAATGTAAAGTGTTTAGCAGCTCCAAAAAAGGGAGCAGGAATCTGCTGCTGAGGAGTGGGCAGCAGTTTTCTTTATAGCTATTACATGTGCATAAGTCTAGTAAAACCACTCTGAGTTTAATTTGTGCTGCACCCATCGTCAAAGTTGAGGTGAAGTATCTGCCTTGTATCATGGTAGACACATTCACACACAACAGTTGGAGTGAAACAGCAGCTGTGTACACTAGCGCAGCTCCCCTTTTCTTCTGAAGTTGTTGCACTCTACTCAAAAGCTGTTTTCTTTGCATAGTGCTGCAAACTTGGAGTATCAGTGCAGTGTTTAAAAAATGCAGCTGAAGGTATGGATTAGTTTTGCACTATATAACTTGTTTAGTATGTATGATTGGTACTTCTGAAGCTAATACGTGTCAAATGAAGTGATGATTTAATTGAAGACGTTTTTAAAAGTCAGCACGGAAGGGAAAAAAGTACATCTGAAAAATCCCCTGTCCCCTAGGACTTAGAATAGATCAGAAACGTTTGCTTGAATTTTTAACTGCTTGTGAATAAATCTGAGAAATTTCTGCCAGTAGGAGAACTTTTTTTGCCAAAAGTCTCTGCAAAAATAGGGATCTTCAGAAGACATTTTAATTTATCAAAGCTCTGATGCTGATAACTCTTGGAAACTTGGCACTTTTTTTTGTGGACATGCACTTCCAAACCATGCTGATATGCATCAATACAAGAACTTAGTGAATTTCCAGTTCAGTGTGTAGCTTCAGTACTGTACTATGGTCTTTAGTACTGCATCAGCTACACTATGTTGCTGTGATGGGAATCTGTTGTATTCTCCCCAAGTGTGGTGAGAAACAACATGACTCAAGACACTGGTGTGGGTAAAAGTGTCACCATGTGGACACACATTGTGGACACATAAAGTAAAACTACAAATCAAGTATGAGGAAGAGAGTCAACAGCAAAGTTTAGACTTAATTTTTTGTAATTGCATTCAAATAGCTCATAGAATCCACTCCCCACATCTGAAGGAACCATTTGGGTAGCTTTCTAATTAGAGAATATTTCCACTTTAGATTTTATAATGTTTAACTTTAATATATTTACTCTGATTTTGGTATCTGCAGGTGGTGGTGTACTTGCAGGTACAGTGTACGCCTTTCTACAGTTAAATTTATAGGGCTTCTTAACCATTTCTAAGAAATCTATATGCCCCTAATGGCTACAATAGGGTGGTGAAAATTAATTGATCTGTGACTTTCTTCAAGCAAATTAATTGTAAGTTACTGTCTTTCTGATCACAGCATGTATTTAAGCTGGAGCAAGAAGAGTACATGAAGGAACAAATCCCTTGGACTCTTATAGATTTTTATGACAACCAGCCCTGCATAGACCTTATAGAAGCTAAACTTGGTATCTTGGATCTGCTGGATGAAGAGTGTAAGGTAAAGAACAACTTCAGTGTAATCACTGGCATTTTTATCATTTCTAAACAGAAGTTAAAGAATAGACTATTCCCAGTATATCTGCCTGGTTCATATTCATTATCACCGTCAGCTCCATCCAGGAGCACCCTCAAGGAATAGGTAGGGCCAAAATCAAGTACATTTTGCGGCTCTTGTTCAATTTATCTCCCGTGCTAGGCCCTCGGGAAGGTGGCGCAGTCTGCAACATGTCCTGTAGTAACCTGACTGCTGTTTTCAGATGCAGAACTCAAGAGGTGTAACTACCCAGGTTTGCACTCTGGGTAGAGATGCCAGAGAGCAGGTGTGGAGACGTTGGTCTGACTTGTCCTGGCGACTGAAAATCCCATGCTGATGGTGTCGTGGTGTCCCTGCACTTGTTAGTGGCTGACGCTACAGCTGCTGCCACTGCAACATAGGACAGGTGCTACCATGGCATAGACCTTCCCAGAGATCATCACCGTTCTGGTGCCCTGTATAAATTGGGACCTAAAGCTAATGCCCTGCTCACACAGCCCTAGTTACACTAGTTGTAGAACTTGCAATGGTCATCCCGTTCTTTGTGAGCGCAGGCAGCTTGCTTTGCTTCTCACTACACTTTGAAGACCATAGAGATACCCATGTTGTTGAAGACTATTGCTATCAACTTCCTAAACTGGACAGACCAATGTTAGTACTTGATATCAGTGCTCACTTTTCAACCCCCGTTTCTACTTTTGCAATGTGTGTAATTACAGGAATTTACAAGGATTTCACAAATAGCTCTTGTTATCTCCCTGCAGTTCATGGTTGTCAGACAAACATGCTGGTCTGAAGTGGGGAACCAAAGGTCCTGTCATATCAAAGAGACACTCTTTGGATTCAGTATTTAAATTCCCTTGTCCCTGTTGGGAATTACTAAGAGGCATGGCCTGCCTTTGATGGAGATTGATTGATTGATTGATTGATTGATTTGATTACTTGCTTTCTTACTTTTCTTATGTGACACAGTGATTGACTTTGCCATTGAGAGGGAAGAAAGTCCAATACTTTGGGGGCTGGGAGCTGGAGGTGATGATATAGTCAACCAACAAAGGGTATATTTTATGTCTGAGATACTGGCAGCAAGGATTTCTGGTTGTGAGATCAGTGGGTCAGACCTTTGTTTTTTTTCATTTAAATGAATCTGTTTTATCAAGTCTTTAGTCATCACTGTGGCTTTCTTTAAAATAAGTTGTTTAACTGCATACTACAGTCTGAGATCATAAATGCCTCATAAGATGGATTAGTTGAGAAGATGGTGGAAAAAACACATATGTATGTGGTGCAGCTCCTGCTTCGGTACCAAACCAGGCCTTTACATGCCATTTTTAATGGCATGGCCTTCATGAAGAGGGGTGGTTCCCATTGGAGGAAAAGCATTAAGTTGTGATATAAGCATCATGAGGGCCCAAGCAGCATAAAACACTAGTGAGGCTGTGCCTAGTGAAGATGTGGGTGTGGTGAGGCTGGTGATGGGGAACAAGGTGACTTTTCCATTTTTAACATTCCTCTTAGCTTGTCGTCTTCCTGTCTGTTAGGGCTTCTGATTATAATGTATTTAAAAAAAACCCAAAAAACACAAATTAAATCTAATTTAATATCCTCAGAATAGCGTCATTTCAAATGTGAGCTCAGAAGGAGGTCACGAATCTTTCGATTACTTGATACCATTTTGTTTCACCCACTGCACTCTTTAGGGATTGAGCCAACGTCTAATTACTGACGTACAGGGGAGAAGGCATGCTTCCTAGCTGGCCCCTGATTCCTCTTGCAAAATGTCTTGCTGATAGCCCTGAAGCATCTAGCATTGACTGCTGTTGGTGACTGGGGTCTGGGCTAGGGAGACCCCTGCTCCGACTCCGGCCGATAGCAAAATCCTGCTGCCTAGTGAGAACAGCTTTACCCTGCCGTTCTCTCCGCTTCTTGCCAAGTGCTGCTGTTTCATCCGTACCATCTTGCTGAAAAACTGAAACACCAGGAATAATCCTTAGTACATTGATTTGCTGATGTTGTTACAGTATGTTTCTGCGCTTTGGGGGCTGGAGTGATTAGTAGCAGTTGTAATGGACTCTTTTATAATAACGTGCAAATGTTTCACAGCTTTAACATTTTTAGTGAGCTTGTCAAGTGCAAGTTTTGCTTTCTTGGTAAAAAACCTCCTTACACCCCCTCCTTGTCCCTGCCTTTATTTCTAGACTCTCCTCCACTCCTCCTTGCTGTTACAAAATAGCAAAGCCCTTTGTGTTCTGAAGCATCATGGGGAGAGAATTGCTTTGCTATAAGCTGTGGTTGGTATAAAGAACAATATGCCAATTGGCAAGTCAGTTCATTAATACATAGTACAGTTGTTAAATATACTCTGGGACTTGAAACTCCATCAAGGGGTCCTGGCAACATAATGAAATACTGGAGCAGAAATGGAGTTTTTTGTCACCAAAGTTCTTGTCTCGCAGCATGACTTTTTTTTTTTTCCCTCTTCATTTTTAATATAAAATTGATTATTTTTGTGAAGAATTTTTCCATACAAACTTTATCCTGAAGCAATTTAGTGAACTAAGTACATGTGGCTTTAAAGCTTAGCAATAATAGCTTCACAGTTAAATGAAAAAGGGAGGAGTGATCAACAGAGGGTTGTATGTCATCAGTGAAAGAAATGGGATTTGAATCGAGGTAGGAGCTTAAAGGAAGGAACTTGAGCCCTTAAAAGCTCACTACAAAACTTTTGTAGCCCACTGGGAGCGTGTTTTTTAAATTGCCTTTGCATACTCATTGCTGGGACCTTGTCCAAGTTATGGCTGCTTCTCTCACCTGCTCCATGGATTGCAGAGCTGCCCAGAATCTCCACAGGGCTGTGGCAGAGGGGGAATTAAACATACCACGAAGAGCAGAATGAGATCAGTTGTGATCAGAGAAGGGGAAAAAGGGAATATGAGAGAACACCAGCCTTGTGATCTTTAGCAACAGCTGTAATAGTGATGGTGCCAACAGGTGGAGAAAAGAAAAGTGGTAAGAATTAAAGAAGTTGGGGAGGCCAAGGACAAAGTCTCCTGAAACGGCAGGAGAAGGAAGCAAGGAGGAAGTACTGGAACCATGGTCACAAAGGCTTGAAGAGAACAGGAAAAGATGGACGTGGATGGGACAGAGCGAGACAGTGGGGCATGAGTGACTATTTGGGCACTAGACTATGGACAGAAAGAGGCCTTTAGACATGGCAAGTGAGAGATTGGTGATGGGACATGTTAAAGACTGTTTCGGCACATGGTAGCAGTCAGAAGTTTGACTGGGTTTTCAGGAGGTTTTTAATTGTCTTTAAAAGAACCTCTGAGTATGTGGATATAGAGAAGCATTACTGCACCTCCCTCAAGGCTGAGTTCAGTTTTTCCCTCCTCAGCTAAGGGCTGACATTCAAAAGTACTGAGCCTGAATTGATTCAATCTTTTCAGGTTACTTTAACCTGCATAGATTGAACCGATTTGCAAGGGAATAGACATTCACTTTTGATTCCAGAAACGCAGCCACATGCATTTAGTGGCTTAGGCTAGAAGCCAGGGGGCACTAGAGCGAGCCCTTGGCTGCAGGGAAGCTGTCTGCGCGGGGGGGGGGCATGTCCCCTGGCGAGCTATGATTTGGGGAGGGGCTTAAATCCCCACCTTGGCCTGCAGGGACCCCAAAGGGGTGTGCTTGTGCCCTGCCAGGGGTCTCCATACCCCCCCATCCCCACTTACTTGCTGCTCCAGGAGCAGGAGCGTGGCCATACCCTAGTAGCCTGAAGGGAATGGAGGGTTTAATCCCCACATTGACAGGAGCGGTGGCAGTGTGGGCACTAATAGGCTTTGCTCATACGTCTGTGGCTGCAGCGGCCAGATGCTGGTAGCCTGAGGGGAAAGGGGAATTGGTGCGAGCACTAACATGGTGCTGGCTCCGTCCCATGCTGAAAATACCCTCAGGCAGGGTCTGCATCTCGGCGCCTGATGCCAATGCAGGTCCGGCTGTGAGGAGGGGATGGGGGAGAGGGAATGTGACCTGGCTGCAGGTGCAGAGCAGGGGTGGGAGGGAGCCAGGGCTAATCATGGAGCCCGACTCATCACTGCCTCCTGCTGTGGCAGCATGGCCTGGGCTGGGGTGGCCCTATGGGAAGGGTCAGCGCCTGCCATCTCCTGCCTCTAGCCCCATGCAGGGGCTGCAGTTTGCAGGCAGACTGCAGCTGGAGTGCAATTCCCTGCCCCCCTCCCTCTCCCGGCAGCAGTGGAGCAGATCGTGGCAGTGGGCAGAGGTGAAGCACCTGTCACCCACTGTCTGCTCACAGCAAGCCGTCGGGGGCATGGGCAGTGGCAGGGGTAAGCAATAGATTGCCAGTCTGGTCTGGTCTGGTCCCATGGCTCAGGGACATAGGCAAGGATTGGCATGAATGCCATGGGGAGGGGGGAAGGGTTGGGTGAGTGCTGACTGGCGATCGGTTGACCACCTGCAGATGCCATCGGTGGCAGCCAGTGGCAATTGGGGACTGCCGACAGATGCTGCGGGCAGTGTCAGCAGCAGGGAGAAGGGGGCGGCAAGTGGTGTCCACCAGCAGGCGCTGCCAGCAGCATTGGTAGTGCTTTTCACAGGAGGTGCACTGCCAACCTGTGTACACCCCATATGTATCACCAATGACAACTGGCCCACGGCAGCCCTCTCAGAGTGCCCACTGAGCAGGTGGCGGGTGACAAGTGCCTTGTCTCTGCTTGCCATGATAGTTTGCGCTGCCACTGGGACAGAGAGTGGCATGGAGAGCCATGCTTCATCTGTAGTCTGCCTGCAAACTGTGGCCCCCCGATGGGGATGGAGGCAGCAGGTGCTGACCCCCGCAGGAGGCAGCAGTGAGTTGTGCTGAGTGATTAGTCTTGGCTCCCCTCCATCTTCCCTCTGTGCCTGAAGCCAGGTCACATCTCCCTCCCCATAGCTGGACCCATATCGGCATTGGGTGCTGCTTGCCATTCTTCCAAGGGAGTTGGCCCATGCTCTGGGGTGCGGGACCTGCCGGTTGGGGATCTTCAGCATGGGATGGAGCCGCCACCATGTTGGTACTCGCACCACTGCTGCCTGCAATGAGGGGATTAAACCCCGCCTTTCCCTCAGGCTACTAATGTCTGGTTGCTGCAACCCCAGGTGCATAAGCGGAGCCTCTTGGTGCTTTCACTGCCCACCTCCACCCACAACATGGGGATTAAACCCCCCCTTCCCCTCAGGTTACTGGGGTCTGGCCATACCCTTATTCTTGCTGCTGGAGCATTGAGCGAGTGAGCCGGGATGGGGGAGGCTGTGGACCCCTGGCAGGGGCAACTGCTCCCTCTGCCAAGCAGACCTGGCTGCGCTCCAGAGCAGGGTTTTGCACCTCCACCCGCTTCTCAGCCAGCCAGAGGAGTGATAATGCTCTGGCTAGGGAGGAGAGGGGTGGGACCAACCCTGCTTGGCTGGACAGACAGCCCAGCCCAGGGTTGCAGAGCATGCTGGGATGCTGGGGGACTGTGATTTAACTTGAACCAGGAAGGGGTATGGGACAGAAGTTCCATAAACTGGTTTGATCTCAATCAGTTAACTCTGATACTACATTCAACCAGGTTTATCTTAAACCAGTTTCAGCCATTTTGAAACTGGTTTTTTCTGCACTGAACTTATATTCCGTTACAGGTTTAAACCATCTTCTGGTCACTTAAACTGATTTTATGTGCAACATCTGTCCCTACCCCTGAAGGTTGAGTTGTTTGTATCGTATGGCTCCGAGGTGAGTCTTCTGCCATCTTAGAGGCATTGCCCTGGTAAAGGTAGAATTTTCTGGAGACTTTGAGCTATATTCCTTTCTTCATTTAAAAGAATACAGGGAATGCAAAATTTCATAATCTTTTTATTCCATAAGCATAAACTCAGTTTAAAAGAGATTAACTGATGAAAGTGATCTGGGTGCCTTGTATTTTAAAAATACCAATTGTGGTAATCAGACCTAATTCTTTACTTTGAAACTAAGGGGAAGTTATCTCTCCAGTGACACATGGCATAATAGTTAACTCTTCATATTGTAGGAGGATCTCTTGTTCAGCAAACGGCAAACATTCACTCTCCACAATAAATATTATTTTTGTTTTTTACCTTAAGCTATGGTATCTGCATAAACATATTATGTTAAAATCTGTCCAAAATATAATTGTGGCTATTTTATGACTCCAGTGCAGTTGCCAGTTGTTTTCTATTCAGTCTTAGCCAGATACAGGG
The DNA here is from genome assembly GCF_030867095.1 of Alligator mississippiensis. Classification (NCBI taxonomy): domain Eukaryota; kingdom Metazoa; phylum Chordata; order Crocodylia; family Alligatoridae; genus Alligator; species Alligator mississippiensis. Next base: position 288,692,402 of record NC_081826.1, read on the forward strand.
TTCTGGTTGGATAGTTTTGAACCCCAGTCATATCTCTGCTCACATCAATGCAAATACCAGTATAAAAAATACATTTTCCTTGCATGATCTGTTAGTTGCTTGCACTGCTGAAAATCACTGGAAATAAACATGGCATCTTTCAGTGCTGTGCAGCTAAATCATCTATGACTTGTATTGTATGAGCAGCTTCATGTAAGTTAGAAGAAGGGCAGCACCTTAGGGGTTTCCAATCTGGTCCTTCATTAGTTCTAATCAGATGGCTAAATAACCCCTTATACATCATTCTGTCACCCTTTTTGCCTCAGAAGGCAAGCACATTCTTTTCGTGAGCATTGGAATATGCAGCATAACTTTGGAGTGCTACAGCATTTTGGAATACCCGGGCGATTCAGGTTTTAATATACATGGGAGAGAGAATAATTGGAATTCCTTTTATTAGCGTTTAATTGCTCAACTAGTCGTTTTGAATAAATTCCATTGTTCATCCCCTGGTTCTTGCTGGAGATTGAAGATCTGAATGAACACGTTCCTTTGTTTTTATCTGATATGTTCCCTGATCTCTGGTGGTTTGGTGTTTGGAAGGCTGGGAAAATCTTACGAGCATAAAATAAATAGTTTCCATTTAGAACCCAGGTCTCGGAGCGTGCCGTAGGTTTGTTTCTATTCCAGTGGCATCTACTTAATCCCATTGGGTACTGAACAAACAAGTGAAACAAAGGCAGGCTGCCACAAATCTAGGATTTAAATGATATATGGCCAGCCTTTGAACTGAAAGTTGGGGGAGAGCTAGCAGGGGCAAGGAAGCAGTAGAGACTAGTATAGTTGCACAAACTGGTAATCAAAGGCGTTTGCTGTGACTAACACATGGGTGAATTGGGCCTTTTTTTTTTTTTCCTTGTGGGAACCAATGAATAAAATGATCTGGTCCTGATTAGACACTTTCTATATAAATCTGTGTGGGTTCTATGGTCTTTCCAATATTGCAAGGATTTTTGTGGGTGGCATCTTTTACTGGACCTCCTGCATAGCTAGGAAAGACCTAGTCAAGCTTTTGAGCATCACTCTACACTGCCTTAGGTACACTTGTCTGTGTCCCTCCCAGGTATGCAGTTGGTCCAATAAGAGGAACCAACCACAAAAATCCTTGCCTTGCATTTTTTCCTGGACCACCACAGCTTACAGCATGATCACATTATCATGAAAATACTCAGGTTTCCATGTCAGTCCACTGCATCTGGTCTTCTGTCTCCAAGGGTAGCTTATGGCAGATGCTTTTCAGGAAGCATAAAAGAATGAAGACGTGTACCTAGATTCATAGATGTTAGGGTCGGAAGGGACCTCAATAGATCATCGAGTCCGACCCCCTGCATAAGCAGGAAAGAGTGCTGGGTCTAGATGATCCCAGCTAGATACTCATCCAACCTCCTCTTGAAGACCCCCAGGGTAGGGGGGAGAGCACCACCTCCCTTGGGAGCCCGTTCCAGACCTTGGCCACTCGAACTGTGAAGAAGTTCTTCCTAATGTCCAATCTAAATCTGCTCTCTGCTAGCTTGTGGCCATTATTTCTTGTCACCCCCAGGGGTGCCTTGGTGAATAGATACTCACCAATTCCCTTCTGTGCCTCCGTGATGAACTTATAGGCAGCCACAAGGTCACCTCTCAACCTTCTCTTGCGGAAGCTGAAAAGGTCCAGTTTCTCTAGTCTCTCCTCGTAGGGCTTGGTCTGCAGGCCCTTAACCGTACGAGTGGCCCTTCTCTGGACCCTCTCCAGGTTATCCGCATCCTTCTTGAATTGCGGCGCCCAGAATTGCACGCAGTACTCCAACTGCAGTCTGACCAGCGCCCGATAGAGGGGAAGTATCACCTCCTTGGACCTATTCGTCATGCATCTGCTGATGCACGATAAAGTGCCATTGGCTTTTCTGATGGCTTCGTCACACTGCCGGCTCATGTTCATCTTGGAGTCCACTAGGACTCCAAGATCCCTTTCCACCTCTGTGCCACCCAGCAGGTCATTCCCTAGGCTGTAGGTGTGCTGGACACTTTTCCTCCCTAGGTGCAGCACTTTGCATTTCTCCTTGTTGAACTGCATTCTGTTGTTTTCTGCCCACTTGTCCAACCTGTCCAGGTCTGCCTGCAGCTGTTCCCTGCCCTCTGGCGTGTCCACATCTCCCCATAGCTTTGTGTCATCTGCAAACTTGGACAGAGTACATTTCACTCCCTCGTCCAAGTCGCTGATGAAGACATTAAAGAGTATCGGTCCAAGGACTGAGCCCTGTGGGACCCCACTGCCCACACCCTTCCAGGTCGAGACCGACCCATCCACCATACCTGACCAGTTGTGTAACAGTCCAGCAGGAGGTACTTGGAGATGGTGGAACCTTGTTTCTAGGTAAGAACAAATAACCCTGGGACCTTTCGTTCTGCTTGCATGTTGAAATCCACTGTGGCCAGAAGCAGGTTTTACTGAGACGTGCATAAATAAAAAATGACCTTATAAAAGAGAAATCATGCATTTACTCAGTGTTGAACTGTATTCTAGGGCAGCATTTCTCAGCTGGTGGGTTGCGACCCAAAAGTGGGTCGCGAGAATATTTGGAAGGGTTGCAAGTAAGTCCCTGAAACCCATGAAAGCGCGGGTTTCCCCTTGTAGGCTGGTGCCATTCCAGCCTTCAAGCGCTGCTTGGGATGGTTGGAGGGAGCGAATGCACGTGTATGTGTGCATGCAGATGCACATGGCCAACATACAGCGAAGCCAGGTTGTAGGAGCAGAACCAGCTACTGCGTGCAGGTTAGCATATAGGGAGTGGGAGATGGAGGTCCAGGGGACTGTCCAGAGGGTGTGGTTTGTGTGTGTGTGTACACACATGCACATGGGCTCTGGGAATGGTGGCCAGACGTGGGGCTGCGGCAGGGCAGGGGGAGTGGTGAAAAGGCCCTTCAGCGGGGGAATAAGGCAGGGCAGCTCTTCACAGCGGGGAGCTGCGTGTCTCGGCTGGCAGCAGTGTGCAGAGCCCTGCACTCGCTGCTCGTGCTCCAGCCCAAGTGGGATGGGTGCAGCTGGGGGCCCTCTCCAGCAGGGCTGGGGGGAGCTGCAGATTGGGAGTGAGGGGCATCAGTGTGGTCTGGGAGAGTGGGGGGAGGCGGGGGGCTGTGGCTTAGGGGTGAGGGGCACCAGCAGATCCAGGGGGCTGTGGCTTGCAGGTGAGGGACACCAGTAGAGGACTTTGGGTCGGGCACCAGCAGGGACAGGGGGTGTGGGTCAGGACAAGCCGTTGATCTTGGCAAATGGGTCCCGGAACAAAAAAGGTTGAGAACTACTGTTCTTGGTGATGAGTTTTCTCCTTCCTTATTGTTTTGGTCCCTTATCTAGCTTGTTTAAAGCTAGCTCTGGTCTCACTATATCACACTGGCATATGCAGTATAAATCTGTCCTTGGTCAGAGCAATGCAGTGGATGGTCTTCGCATCTTTGGCTGCAGAGAAGGATATAGTGAGTGTTTGCCATGAATTTGTGTTTTCTGACCCTAGGGATAAAACCAAAGACTGTTTGGTGTCCTCTGGCTGACCAGGAACCCTCTCTAGTGGTAGAGAATAGATGTATTTCAATGTAAGATAATAGTTTTATGCCAGTGTATATCAATTAAGAAAACTAAACAATGTTTGGTCTCACTAAGGTACCTTCCTACCTATTTACTCGCTAGGAATTTTGCAAGTTAATTCTCTGTTGAATAAAAGCACAGAGATCATTAGCACTGTTAGTCTAAAGTCAGGAAGAAGGTGCCCTGTCCCCATCCTATCCCCCCCTTCCCTCCCTCCAACACTTGAACTGAAAACAGATGCTTGTGACAGTTCCACCTGCTTGCTTCTGGTTCTGGGAGGAGTGTAGGGGGCGAGGGAGGAGTGGAAAGCTGATCCAGCTCTGTCTACTTTTGAGGTAGCAGAGCCCTAACTTCAGAGGAGCATGCACATATGCTGCAGCTGTTCCTGGATTGGCTGTGCAGCAGGCACACAGGCAGCTTCACTTGGAGGCAGCAGCACCTGGCTGAGAAGCAGTGAGGTAAATGGGCAGCACCAATGGTGTTTCTCAAGCATGGGTGCCATCACACTTTAAAAAAAACAAACAAAAAACTGATGGAGGGGTGTCCTGGCTCTGAAAAGGTTGAGAACTTCTGCCTTAGAGACTAGCTGATTCAGAGAGGCATGAACTACTTCAGGAGTTGGCAATCTTGTTGCTGTTGGCTGCTGATTTTTACAACCCAGGCCTCTGCAAATCTCCTTGCCCCCATTCCTTTCCCAACCCACTCCCCTGGTCATCAGCAGCCATCATGGAGGGATAGATGGAATGAAGCAGGAATTTCTCAGATTTGCCTTGAAATTTGGTGCACCTCCCGGAAGCACATGGTAGCATTTGTTTCAGATTTAGAGAGATCTGACTTGGGGTCTGTCCCCCGTATCCCTCTCCCAGAAAAAAGAAAATAAATCGCATCTGTCAAGCTTAAGAAATTCTATTTTCTTTTTATATACCTGGGGATGAAATCATGGTTCTGATCAGACCAAGAATAATCTGTTGCTCAACGTTTAGCCCACGTAGGACATGGGAGGTGAAACTTTAAAAATGGTTGGAAAGCTTTTCTCTCAGGAGAGGCACAAACCTGATGCTGCAGAGGCTTGTACCAAGCAGTCAAACAGGCTCCGAGCCAGCCACTTTCCACATGCGCTGGTTATCTCTGTGGACCAAGCAATCGCCACTAAAATAGTTTGTTGCACAGGCATGTTGACTTTGATATTTAATCCAGGAACTACCTCTTGCCCTGCAGTGAAACATTTAGCTTGTCACATACAAAGGTGACAACTGGGTTTGGTGCTCTGGTTGCCCTCTTCCTCCCCCATTACTGTACTGATTCTGCCTGCTAAACATAAGCTAGCTTTCACCTCTGCTTTTCAACCTTGTGCTTACTGTGTTAGGTAACTTTGCTGTGGAAGGGCTGGGGGCTGCGAATGGTGCATCCTGGGATGCCGGAGGACTGCTAATTGTTCACTTTTTCTCAGTGGAGCAGACTGAAGTTACCTTAACACAAGCTAGGTAGCATGGCTCATAGTTAACCCTCATGTGAAGTGGCATAACTTTGAGATGCTCGGAGAGCACTTGGAGGAGTTAACTAGCTTTAACATGGAGGTCCTCACGTTTTATGTGCCTTTAGTATGATCTGTGTGTAATGTGTAACTTCATCCATAGTTGAGTGTTGGTGCGCTGGATGAGTGAACCACATTCTGGGGTAGACGTGTGTAGGATCCATGGAGTCTAATGGCTCTGTTTTGGAGGCCTTGATTCTGGTGGCAGTGGAGATATGCTTACAGATCTTGCTTTTATTCTTAAGGTAGGGTTGTGTCCCATTAGGTGTCTGTTGATCAGTAGAGTGTCTGCTTTGCATGACTGAGTAGAGACTTACCTAAATCAAGGCAAGATGACCACATGATTTGAGCAGTCTGCTCACAGTGCACAGAGCCAATTTTGTGGTCTTTTCATGGTGAACCCCCCTCATTGCTGATTGGCCAAGAGGCAAAAACCATGGCATAATTAAATAGCAAAGTCTGTGGAAATATCAACTAAATACTTGAATTTCTAATAATGCAGTAATTAAATCTAAATTGAAATATATTTTGAATATAAATTTATACACAATATGAATTATAAATAATATCATCATAATTTATTATTGGTGTTCTACAAAAAGTTTAGTAATACTAAATAATGCTAACCTTGATGGAAAGAATTCATGTTAGTTATTAAATGCTAGCATGCAGCATCTACCAGCAGTTGCAGCTGACATCCTCTGTGTCTGCAATGTGAACATTTGTCCATACACTGAGATCATATATTCTGCATCCAGTGAATTGGTTGGAATGGTAAGGCAGGATTTTGCCAAGCTGTAGAGATGTGGAAACCAATCAGAAACAGACTCCCAAAGCAGTCACAGTCAAAGGCATTTGGCAGTCTTTGACAAAGTTCATGTAAGCAGCACATTCCTTGTCATATTCTTTATGCCATCTAGGGATTGATTTCAGTAGCTGAGCAATGAGGAGGGTCAAAACTCAGAAAAAGCACCTGGCCGGGGTCAAGAATGCAAACAACACAAAAAAAGGGAGGCAGCTGGTTGTTTGAACTGCAGTGGTACTGACTGAACTGGACATAAGCCTGTTGAAAGTCTTTGGGTTAGAGTCGGAGGGGAGAGAAACGAGAGTGATGTTGTGGTGGGGGTCTACTATAGACTACCAGACAAGGAGGAAGTGGCAGATGAGGCTTTCTTCAAACAGCTAGTGGAAGTTTCCTGATCCCAGGCCCTGGTTCTCATGGGGGACTTCAGTCACCCTAACATCTGCTGGGAGGGCATTACAGCAGTGCGCAGGCAATCCAGGAAGTTTTTAGAAAATGTTGGGGACAACTTCCTGGTGCAAGTGTACGAGTGGCCAACTAGGGGCCATGCTCTTGACCTGCTGCTCACAAACAGGGAAGAATTGGTGGGGAATGTAGTAGTGGATGTCAACTTGGGCAGTGACCACAAGACGTTAGAATTCAGGATCCTGAGGACAGGAAGGATGTAAAGCAGCAGAATAAGGATCCTGGACTCCAGAAAAGCAAACTTCGACTTGCCCAGGGAACTCATGGGCAGGATGCCCTGGGAAGCCTGACTGAGGGGAGAGGAGTCCAGGAGACCTGGCTGTACTTCAAAGAAGCCTTACTGAGAGTGCAGGAACAAACCATCCCAATGTGCAGGAAGACTAGCAAGTATGACAGAAAACCAGCGTGGCTTAACAGGGAACTCCTTCAGTAAAGTAAATCGCAAAAGGGAAGCTTATAAGAAATGGAAACTTGGACAAATAACCAAGGAAGAATATAAGAGCATTGCTCTGGCATGCTGGGATGAAGTCAGGAAGGCCAGAGTGCAATTGGAGTTGCATTTGGCAAGGGATGTGAAGGGTAACAAGAAGGATTTGTACAAGTATGTCGGCAGCAAGAGGAGGATGAGGGTAAGTGTGGGTCCCTTAATGAATGGGGGAGGTAACCTTGTGACAGAGGATGCAGAAAAGGCTGATGTACTCAATGCCTATTTTTTGCCTCTGTTTTCACAGGCAAAGTCAGCTCCCAAACTACTGCACCAGGCAGCACAGTTTGGGGAGGAGAGGAGCAGCCAACAGTGTCAAATAGGTTAGGGCGTATTTAGAAAAGCTGGACATGTACAAGTCCATGGGGCTGGACGGGATGCGCTCGAGGGTGATGAGGGAGTTGGCTGATGTGATTACAGAGGTGCTGGCCATCATCTTTAAAAACTCTTGGCAATCAGAAGAGATCCCAGATGATTGGAAAAGGGCAAACATAGTGCCCATATTTAAGAAAGGGAAGAAGGAGGATCCAGGGAACTACAGACCAGTCAGCCTCACCTCAGTCCCTGGAAAAATCATGGAGAAGATCCCTTTCTAAACATTTGGGGGAGGAGGTGATTAGGAACAGTCAGCATGGATTCACCAGGGGCAAGTCATCCCTGACGTACCCGATTGCCTTGTATAATGAGGTGACTGGCTATATGGACGTGGGGAAACCAGTGGATGTGGTGTACCTCAATTTAAGCAAGGCTTGTGATATGGTCTCCCACAACATTCTCGCAGGCAAGCTAAGGAGGTACAGGCTGCATGAGTGGACTGTAAGGTGGATAGAAAACTGGCTGGAGCATCGGACTCAGAGGGTAGTAATCAATGGCTCAATGTCTACTTGGCAGCTAGTATCAAATGGAGTGTCCCAGGGGTCGGTCCTGGGGATGGTTTTGTTCAGTGCCTTCATCAATGACCTGGAAGATAGCGTAGAGTGCACCCTCAGCAAATTTGCAGGTGACACCTAGCTGGGAGGAGTAGTACATATGCTGGAGGGTAGGGCTAGGATGCAGAGTGACCTAGACAAATTGGAGGATTGGACCAAAAGAAATTTCGTGAGGTTCAACAAGGACAAGTGTGAAGTCCTGCACTTAGGACAGAACAATCCTATGCACCAGGACAGGCTGGGGGCTGATGGGCAGTGCAGCAGCTCTGCAGAAAAGGACCTGGGGGTGATAGTGGACAATAAACTGAACATGAGGCAGCAGTGTGCCCTTATCGCCAAGAAAGCTAACGGCATCCTTGGCATTGGTAGGTGTGTTGCCAGTAGGTCCAGGGAAGTGATTAGTCCCATCTAGTCAGCACTGGTGAGGCCACATCTGGAGTACTGTGTTCAGTTTTGAGCCCCCACTACAGAAAGGATGTGGACAGATTGGAGAGAGTCTAGCAGAAGACAACACAAAGGGTGAGAGGCCTGGGGAACATGACTTACGAGGAGAGGCTGAGGGAACTGGGCTTATTGAGTCTAGAGAAGAGGAGACTGAGAGGGGATTTAATAGCAGCCTTCAGCTACCTGAAGTGGGGTTTGAAAGAGGATGGAGTTGGACTGTTCTCAGTGGGGGCAGATTACAGAACAAGGAGTAATAGTCTCAAGTTGCAGCAAGGGAAGTTTAGGTTAGATATTAGAGAAAAAATTCTCACTAGGAGGGTGGTAAAACACTGGAACAGGTTACCCAGAGAGGTGGTGGAAGCTCCATCTGTGGAGGTTTTTAAGACCTGGCTAGACAAAGGTTTGGCTGGGATGATCTAGTCAGGGATGGTTCTGCTTTGAGCAGGGGTTGGACTAGATGACCTCCTGTGGTCCCTTCCAGCTGTAACTTCCTATGATTCTGTGATTTGTATTTGTAATACTGATTGAACTTCGCAAATACTGCAAACAGTTTTTGTGCCCGCTCCTTTTCATGTTGACAGTTTGAAAGTTGTTGTGATGCCATGTTTGACCGACTTGATCAAATCCATCAGCTGCTTGTGTGCTCGGTGGATCATAGCTTACCAACTTTCAAACCATGTTAGAAACTCCATAAGTTGGATCACAGTTTCAGCCACTAATTTAACTTGATCTTTAATGTTGCCCTGTTTTAAAAGTTCACATAGTTTAAGCATGCACCGTGTGCTATGTGTAATTTCAAGCTTCTCGCAGGTAAATTGCAGGTCGTACTTCATATTCTTTGCATGGTAACAAACTGCATTCAACCACAAATTCCACCTTGTAAGCATGGGCTCTGGTGGAAGTGATGGTCACATGTAGATCCCCGTTTTGATTGGCCATGGACTCCTTGTATCAAAGCTTACAGCCTGGACAATGTTTGAACACCTTTTTAAAAGCGGAAACTAGGTTATCCACATTAGGAAAACGTACGCCAGACGTCACTTACTAAAGGATGTGTGCATTGCAGGTGACGTGAATTGTGTTGGGCATCATGCCATGGAGCACATCAGAGAAAGCTTTGCACATATACATTGCATTATCAGACAGAAATGCTGAGTTCTTGTTAAATTTAAGCTGTAGTTTTACAATAGCCTTCACTACAGCTTGTGCCATGGTAGAAAAATTGACAGATGCAAGGTGAACTGACAGGCAAGTCATGGTTTGTCCAGCTCCCAGGTACAAATAAAATGTGCAGAACATAGTTATCTTGGGCATCTGTTGCTTCGTCTGCTACAATCGAGATGGATTCATATTCTGCCAATGCAGTTTTTGTAAACTGAACACATGAAGCAATTACTCCCAGTAAATAATCTTGGCAAAGCTTGTTTGCACATGGGGAAACTGCCAGCATTTGGCATGTGTTTGTTCAAGTAGCCCCTGTATTTAGGGTTATTATTTTTCTCCAGAGGAATGTAGCGGCCACGAATGCCTCCAGTGTGTGAATGTAGCCTCTCTTCTTGTCAAACTGCTTTTGGTGGTTCTCTTACAGATTGAGGACATATAGACACTTGTTTCTTGCTCTTACTTTCAGCCTCTGCAGTAGCCTTTCACTTCATATGTGATTTGGACTCTAAATGTTTCTCAATAATGTTTTTCTTTGACACCTCCAGAATCACGTTGCATGATGAACAAAACAATTTACTACCATCTGCATGCAAGTTTCCTGCAGAGAACTGCTTTGCATGATCCTGAGCTGAAATTTATTTATCTTTTCTGGCTTTCTTTTCACTCATCTTCAGACTGCAGCATTGCTATAACATTGCATCTGGCTTCTTAAAATATGGCACTGAAACCCTTTTGCTTTCCTGACTGGCGCCTTCACTGAGTGTACGTCACTAGCTCAACCTCTTTGTAGCTCTCTCTTGAACCACGTGCTATATAGCTGCAGGGATTGCCTGTTCTAGTGAGTTTTTATTTTTTTTTCAACCTATTCTGCACAAAATCATGGGAAATATCATTTTTTGCAGTGATTGTGAGAACCATAAAACCACAATTTAAGTAGGTTCCTTGTGATGAGTTGTGCGAGATAAGGAGAGTGTTTGAAAACAGGTGGGAGGGGGAGGGGTTTTTTGTTTTTTTTTGTATTGCAGTAGATTACTGTGGGTATTTGGATGGCACTTTCAAAGACAGTCTTTTTCTCTGCCCAAATGTCTTTGGGTAAAGGCAGTTTTTAGATTAATGAGGTGGTTGTTGTGAGTAAGTTTTGCATTCAAAAAGATATCGCCCTAAGAAATCCTTGCCTCTTGCATAATTTCTGGACCATCACAGCTACAAGTACTTTGAAAATTCTCCTCGGAGCAGGTGTGGTATCTGAGGTCCTGGCTTAGAGTACCGCTTTCCTAGTGTGTTTAGGATGGTTGGTCATTTGAGGGACATAAGCATGGTGGACTATAGGTTTTCTGTGTGCAGTTGTTTCTAGGGTGCCATCCTGGATGTGGATCGTAGTATCTAGAAAGTTGATGTTAAAATATTCCAGAGAATTTGTTTGAAAGGTGCTAGTTGTTGAACCTATGGTAGAAGTCATCAAAGAGATCCAAGGTGTTCAGTTCAGATGATTAAAATGTCATTTATTGCAGGTAGAGTGCAGGGATGGGAGGTACAGTTTTCTAAAAATTCCTTCCAGGTGACTCCTGAAGGAATAATAAAATATAGCAATAAAAGTTTTCCTGCCCTTCCCCCCCCCCCCCCCCCCCCAAAAAAAAAAAAAAAAAATCCTTACCTTATCTAACTTGGTATTCAGGTTGTGATCAGGTGAATTGAGGTAGGAATGATAGCCAGACCATATCATGGCACTGTAAATGAAAGCTGCTTGCAAAGGTGGAGGTAGGGATAAAAATCAAGGAGATGAGCTGTTTTACAGAGCGACTCGTATCTTAGCTGCACACTGTGTGCTTGCTCCAGATTAAGGCTGAAGGGCTTGATAGCATGTCAGAGTCTAAATACAGCTGTCTGCAAATAGAAACCATTTGGTTCCTCCGCATTTTCTAGAGCTCCTGACCCTTTTGGTTCAGTGTTTGATGACACTTGTTTTTGTAAAGTCCCTTTTATATGGAATATCTGATACAGCTGTGCTGATTGCCATTGATTTCATTCTTTACTAATGGATTGACAAACCTTACTCTTTCTCCAGTTTAGACTGGTAAGACAAGCTTCCCTTAGCTTTAGTTGTAGACAGATGTTCTTGTGTTGCATGGTCGCTGTAAAATCATGCACTTAGGACTGTGTTGGTAGTTTTCAGAGATTGCTTTCAAACAGTATTAGGAAGGCAAAAATAGACCTAAGCATAGTCTTTATGAAATACTCCCTTCATTCACTAGTCCTCACTGACAGCCTTGGGGCATTCAGTTCATTCATTTCCTTTAGGCTGCATATCTCAGTTGTGAGATGGGAGTAAACAAGGTCACTTTTGTTGCTGACTGCTCTCCTTGAAGATTTTTTTTTTCTTCTTTTTTCCCAGTTTGTGTAGGCAGAGGTGAGGGAGTGATGCCTGAATAGTAACAGGGAAGAAGCCACATTTAATATGCTTTGGGGTGCACCTGGTGGCGCTTCATTCATCATACTGAGCAGTGGGTTTAAGGGACTTTGAATGGAAAGGCATAACTCATTCCCATTTTGGTCTAGCAGAGCTAGCAGACATTTTTGTAGCTTCTAGGATGTATACAGTTAAAGAACAAACAGAGCATTGCTCTCTGGTGACTGTAGAGAACGAGGCTGGTCTTGTGAAGGCAATTATCCCCAATAGAATATGATGCAGTTAATATATTTTTTAAGAATTGGTCTATGCTTTATAGGAACTTTTCATTCTGAGGAGTTGCAAAGCACTTTGTAAATGAACACACAGTGGTGTACAAACAATGTTCTCTTATTTATAAAAAAAAAAAAAATACAGAAATGGTGTTAATAGCAGTGAACCATAAAGCTTTTGGCAATACTATACAATGAGGCTTAGCAGAAATGTAGAATAACCAAAGTAAATTTAACTTATTTTCCTGGTTGTGAGGAGTTCAGCTGAAAGCACCCAACTGCTGTTGGTCTAGGAAATCAGGCCTAGTAGTTCTAGTGTATTAAACTACTGCGGGACTCTTGAAAAGTATAGACTACCAGCACTCCTAACACTTCTTCCTGTTCGCCCCAGCTGCACAAAACCCCCTAAACCTGATGTTATGTTGGTTCAGGAAGTGGAATCGTACCACTAGTGCTTCCTATCACTCCTAAACCTTGCACCCAAGGAGAAGGATGATCCAGTTATCAGAGCATTAGCCTGGAAGTTAAGAAATCTGGGTTCATTTCCTTGTTCCACCACCAACCTTCTCTGTTTAGGATATGCCTACCCTGCTTCCTGAGCAAGGCTGGGCATGCCATTGAGAAATAAGCCCCATCCTTTCCATGTGCACATTGACCCACAGGTTTGTTGGGTAGACATTGCCCCAGTCCTGAACACGTGCCTGAGTTGGGGAGCCTGATCCTTGTACAAATGTATGTGCTTGGGGCTGCACCAGACTGTTGTCTTAGCAAACTTTTGGACCAAGGTGGTGCAAGTGCATGCAGCTTATTTATTGGCAGCGTGCACACAGTTATGAAGCATTGTAGATATACTCTTTTAGGGTCTGATCCACAAAGGGACTCTGCCCCTGTGAGACGGGACTCCTGCTCCTAGCCTTATTTACGCGTGTTTACCCCATGACTGACTGCTCAGTGCCAAATGTGAAGCCATGGTAGGAGCAGAGATGGTTCCTGTTTGCCAAAGCCAGGGCTTTGTGGGCTGCACCTGTCCTGTAGTTTCTATGGGGAAGCTTGTGAGGTGCCCAGCAACTATTAAAGGGGGGAGGAAATAGTAACCTATGCTGAAAGGAGAACTAACACTAGTTATTTGAGCAAGGTGGAGGCAGGAGAAAAATGTATATAAATATTTTGCATATAAGTAAATAATTCATCTGTGCCCTGCACTAGGGATCAGTCTCTGACAACATATTGTTTAATATCAGCAAATACAGAACAGAAAAGCCTTTCTATGTTGGAGTGAGGTGTGTGTCTGTCATTCTACCTCCTGGGCTCCCAAAGGAAGTTATTGGCTTGGTTTGATTAGCCAGGCCATGCTCATAGGCACCGTGTGTGGCTGTTGGAGCCACTCTGACAATACTCAGATTTTAAAGAGCTGGAGATTCCTTGGAAAGAGCTGAATTAAACCTTTGAATCTTGTTTTAGGATTTTATTCGTGCAAACAAAAGTCTTATTTTGCTGCCAAAAGTGGGCTTTGTTCTTAAAAATGCTGACATTTCTGCCCAAGTTAATAATAAGCTTTGTCTAAACATAAAAATGTGAGGGAAGTGGGGATAAGTAGTAAGCATTAGATTTGCAGTTTGGTACCGTAAAATTTCACCCTGAATAAAAAAAAATTCTGATTACAGGCCCCATTTTGCATTGGAATACAAACGCAAAAATTTAAAGGGAATTGTTTTGCAGTGATCAAGGCAGCAAGAACTAAGACGCCGAAAGGGTTGTTTTTGTTCTTCAGTTATTAACAAATTCAGCAGATGGTGATTATTCATAATTCCCCTTATTTATTTTTTTAGCACTGGTAAGGTAATGTGCTTCCAGCTGACCAAACACTAAAAATAGCCCTAGTCCCAAAATGCACGCAATCTAGCAGTCCTGTGCAGCTTTGCAGTTGGCGTGTGTTAGCTGAGCACCACTGAGCTCTGTGGAGCTGTGATGTGTTGTATTAGTGGAGGGTGTGGAAACACTGGGAAATCTGGAGAAGGGCTGATGTTCATTTTATTGTAACTTTACTTTCTGTGCTCATGTACATTACAACCATCGGTGATGCCAGCTATGAATTTTCCTGTTTCTCTCTCCGTTGCTGTCCATTATGCATGAGTTAACCTCAGTAAATCTTTTTATCAAGCCATCTCTCTTGCTTGAATTTGCTTCCCCCTAAGGACCTGTTCCTTCCCTGCCATCCACAGGAAGTTCAGAAGTCTTTAACAACACTATCAAGGCATAAGCCATCCACATGATCTACTAATAAACCCTGTTTATTTCTCTCCCTTTTTTTAGGTTCCTAAAGGAACTGACCAGAACTGGGCCCAAAAATTGTATGATAGACACTCTACCAGCCAACACTTCCAGAAACCACGAATGTCCAACACCTCTTTCATTGTGGTGCACTTTGCAGATAAGGTAACTGGGCGTATATAGCATGTAAGGCTCTTTAAACACCCACTAGTCTAGCACACACTGGCCAGGGTAGTTAGAAGTTTAAATATCTTTGGTTTTTAAACCACGTTCAGCTTGTTTAGGTGGGGACTTCCAAAGTTGCATAAAGCCTGGGGATGCCTGATTGCCACTAATATTAGTTGGGCATCCAAGTCCATTGGTTGGCTTTGAGAAGTCACCCTGCAACTCTGTGCACAGTTTAAAATAAGTGGTTTTGAGGCTTCTTGCTTAAACAAACAAACCTTGTGCAAAACACTTCGTTGAAATGACGTAAGTTAGTCGAAACTGGTTGTTTCATCTGGTATTTGGCTTTGGCCATAGCTACTGCTCTCCGAGACCTGAGGAAGAGTGTTTTGTGCCTGAAAGTCTGTTCAACATGTCTGGCAACTGTAAAGTTGGTTCAGTTAAAGATATTGTGAAACCAGTTATGCATCTTGCATAATAAACACAGATAATTACACAGAGAAAGGCATGAAACCAGCTCATTCATGATGCAAGACCTCAGTGGGAAGGAAGTGGGGCGGGGGAGGGGGAAGCCAAGCGAGACAATACAAGGACTTCGTTGCAGAGAAGATACCAACATCAAGCCTTTAACACAGTGGTTGCTACAGCAGCAGCCTTGGTGTGGGCTCAAGCTTCATTGAAAACATTATTTGACAGGTATTATTCCTAGCAAATAAGAATCTTTTCTGAGGCTATAGTTACTCAATGCGCGCACACACATGTGCGTATGTGTTTGAAATGGAAATCAAAAGCAATTCTGAGGAAGTGTCAAAGGAGCCTAAATGTGAGAGATTCCTAAATCAAGTCTCACCTCTATCTGCTAACGTCAGAGCAAATTGCACTGCTCACAGCGGAAGCTGACACTTGCTTTTCCATTATGCGCACGACTTTGCCTGAACCCTCCCCTGTGCGTTCTAAAAGAAGATATTCCCATGTCACATTTTACATGTATGCTCTGCCATCATCTGACAGTTTATTGCTCAATTTTGAGGCGATTTGTATCAGGGCAGAATAGATTTTATCCAACCTTTTAAAAAAAATTATTTCAGTGCTTTTCTGACCATGTCTTATCTCAAAACTAGCTAATTTTAGAAACTTCACAAAGTAGGCTGTGGGCAGGAGAAATTTGGTGAAACTGAGTACAGACCTGTGCCAGAGGTTTTGAGATTTTGAGGTTAATGTGTAACAGGTTACTGACTGACACACTAGGAAGGCCAGAGTGGCCTTTTAAAGAAATGGCAAAAATGAAAGCTAGATTGCTGGAAATCGTGCGCATACCATCTCTATGAAGTAATAATGGGGTAATGCAAGATTTTTGAATTAAGGACTTTGTGCCCTGTATCACTGAAAGGTAATATATTTATTAATAGGATAAACTAATATCTTTACCATCCCATCTGTGCTTGCACATAGTTCATGTTGCTGTTTGTGATGGCTAAAGCCTTCAGGAAACGTACTGTAATTATAGCATTAGTCTTGCAGTGCGTCAGCTAGCGTGGAAGGGGCATAATCACCATTAATTTTTTTTTTCTCTTCCATTTTCTGCTGTGGTAGGTTGAATATCAGTGTGAGGGATTTCTGGAGAAAAACAGGGACACTGTATATGAAGAACAGATCAACATCCTGAAGGCCAGCAAGGTAAAAACAGAAAGACTGGAGAGTCGTATGGGTTGAGCCAGAGTTGGTATTGATGTTTTGGATGTTAAAATGTTTTAATCCCTTTGCTCATTTTGAAATCTCCAGCTGGTTGCTGTATGCAGCAATTCCTGCGGCCTCCCTGTGCAGCAGCAGCAGCAATGATAAGCAAATAGAAATAATGAAGTTAAACTGTCTTTACCTAGGTGTTGTCATCACTGCATGCTTCTTTTTCCTCCTCTTCCATGCTCTGTCTCCCCTCACCACCAGGCCTGCCCATCATGTTTCAACTGACTTGACTCAGGGGAACTCCTTGTTAGATCTGTCTGACCCTGCTCATAATTGACTAGTGTGAGAGGGAAGGCAAACCCCCCCCCCCCCCCCCAAGTGTCCCAGACCTTGCCCAATGCACCTCGGTACTTACCATAGGAGCCGGGATGAGCAGCAGCTGGGAGGAAACGCCAACACAGGCTCAGCAGTTCTGCAGCTGCCTGAGCCTGCATATTGGCAAGCACCAGGGACGTGGTTCCCAAGAAGCGTGGGCTGCTCAAAAGGCAGCTGGGGATCCAGCTGGGTTGGCTCCAAGGAGCAGGATGCCGGCTGCAGAGCTCACAGGCTCCAACTCCCAATGCCACAAGGAGCTGGGCACTTGCCGGAGGACCCAGATGGGTGAGGCAGAGGGCAGCCTCGGGGGCTGACAGGGACAAGGGAGCCCCACTGAGGAGCAGCAACTTCACGGGACCCCACCAGGAGGCAGAGGGGCTCCGACCAGGAGCTCAGACACCATGGCTGGGGATGGCTCCTCAGACCTGCAGGTATCCCCAGGCAGCCCTGCAGTGGGCAGAGCATGGGGGATCATGAGCCCCAGGATGGGGAACTAGACAATGCTGGATGGAGGGACCAGGACAACTGGACTACAGGTCAGCCGGGCCCCAGGGATGTCACGCCAGAAGAGCCAGCAGAGGCTGGTCACAGGGCGGTTGCCTGTACCCACGCCTACTAGAATAAAGGGGATGGATGAGTCTCCCCAGGGGACTGAGGGCCCAGAGAAAGGGAATCTCAGGAGCCTGCCGGCAGAAGACAGTTGTTTTTCAGTTGAGTTTCTTCAGTTACAGTTTGGCCCCAGACGGGGCAGGTTTAGTTTCCCAGGAGAGAGGAAGCCAACCCGAAGACAGGGGACGGACCCCTGAAGATTGATGGCCAGGAAGACCCAACCCTTTCAAGGCGGGCAGTGTGGTAAGACCTGCAGGGAGCAGCATCTACCCAGGCCAAGGATGTGGTAAGGGTGGGATAAAGGTGGTGGTTTGGAGCCTCACGAAGGCAGCCCAGGGCTGAGACCCCTTCAGATCACCTACAGCGAACTGCCTCCCCAACAACAGTATCAAAGACGTGGCAGGTAAGAAGGGGCAGTGTCTGAATCATCTAGGTGGCACTGAAACCGGATCTCACTCTGACGTCACTGGGGATCAAGGCACTGACCGAAAGGGGGCCTGTGGCATTTTGTGCCTTCGTGCCGCCTGGCCTGTCGGGGTGTAGCCCCTCCCCTCAACTCGCCTGCCACGACTGACTAAACAACTAGGAGAGGGGGTTTTTCCCAGTGGAGATCTTCCTGAGGGGGGTGCCTCTCCCAACGGACGGCAGTACTTATGGTTGTTTGGTGTGATGTTCCACAGGGCTCTGCCTCCCCTATACCCTATCCATTCACCAGCTGGGTGGATGTGTGTCAATAATGGTCTTCGGCCCTGTAGAATGGCCCAGGGCCTGCCTTCTTGGTTGTGGTGGCTTTTTCCCCACTTCTCAGGGTTTGTCTTAATTAAAAAAAAAAAAAAAAAATTCCCCTGAGGAGGAGAGGGCTGCAGAGCTGCCTCCTCTACCCATGCCTCCTCCCTCCTGCTGTCTGCAAGGAACTCCCCTGCCGCCTTGGCCTCCGCTTCCGCCAGGAGCTGGAGGGATGCCCCAATTTGCTTCCGGCAGGGGGCTTAAAGATCTCCCTGGGGTTTCCTGCAGGAGCCATGCAGGCTGTGTTGCTCTCTTCCTGCGCCGGAGCTGCAGCACACTTAGTGAGCTGCCGGCCCGCACCCTCCTTCTCCGGCTCTCTCTCTGCCCTAGTTCCGGCAGGGCTTTTAAACTTTCTTGCGGCAGCCGGTACGGCCGCCGGGATTGGTCCAGCTGTTTCCCGTGCCGCAAACAGCTGATTAAACAGCCGTCGTAATGCCGGTTCACGCGGCCACAGTCACGGCTCCTGTTCCAGCTGCCCTGCGGGAGGTGAGTCATCCCTGCCGGGGGTCTGCTACCAGGGTATGGGGCATGCAGGGTTTACTCTCTCCCCTTCAGGAGCCTGTGGTGGTGCCTCGCCGCCACAGAGCCAAAACCTTACAACACCTACCAGCAACAGCTAGGATAAAATACAGCCCTCTGCAGAGGGTCAGCACAAGTCCTACTTAATCCACATTTTTAGGATGTAGAGGACTTGTATCTGTGTATGGGTGATTTCATTTCCAAAGAGGCTGCAGTGGACATGAACATACAGCATTTTTTCCTTCTCCATCTTCCTTCCTATGGTCCTTACTTTCCTAGGACTGTATATTTTCCTTGCATGTCCAGCCTCCAGTGACTCTGGGACTAAAAAACAAAAATATCTTTGATCCAGAATTAACCTCATATATTGCAAATGACGCTGCAGTCCTGGCCCATAAAAACTAGTGTACATGAAAATGTGTGTAGCTTTTACAGTCCTGCAGTATGTCATTATTATTGCTTCCTTATAAGTTGCACGTAAATGACTCGAATAATAGAAGTGCAGAAGAGAAAATATAGAGTACTAGTATAACTTAAAGGTTGAGATATCAAGCCAGTTCCCAGGCAAGGAATTCCAGCATGCTAACATAACTCCTTTAACTGCTTGATGTGCATGTGGCTTGCTAATATTGCATACCATAATAAGTTAACATTTTTACCAAAGGCAGACAAGTTTCTTTGAGTAAATTGCCTGTGTCCTTAGACCACCGTGGCTACAGCCAATGCCCCTGAAAGTTACAAAATATTATCTTGATTGCATACATGTTTGCAGGATTCCTGCTTTGTGGCTCTCTCTCCTGTCTTTCACTAAACCTCATAGACCAGTAGAGCTTAAGACCTGGCCCATGAGTCAGATCCATCCAGAGGCTGGGCCATGTGACCTGTGGGGCTCCCTGCAGGTCTGGAAATTTGGCAGTAGGAGAGTGGTGAATTTGATCACTCCCCCACTGCCAAATTTCTGGACACATAAGGAGCCCTGGGCCCCGAGAACTGGATTGGGTGCCTGACCCCAGCGTGCAGGCCTGGATGGAGGGGGTCCTGGACACCAGCACCTGATCCTGACATACAGGGGACAGGGAGAGGACAATGCTGGAGTTGTAGGGGGCAGTGCTAGGCCTCCAGGGCCAACCCTGACGTGTGAGAGCAGAAGCGGGGGGCAGTGCCTCTGAGGCCTAATCCTGGTTTGTGGGGATGAGAAAAAGTTGTGCCGGGCTCCTATGGCCCGATCCTGGCACATGGGGCTCAATCCAGCCCACAGACTGGCCCTGCCCCATTCATTTAGCCTGTGGGGCCCGAAGGTTGAGCACCACTGCCATAGACAGCAAGGTCTCTTGTAGTCGCCCCTAATTTCATTTGAACAGTAAATTATTTGATTAAGACCTTTCAGCCTCAAGGTCACAGGCTCTGCTACTTTTGGAGGCTAGAAACCTGGTAGGTCTCTTTAAAACAGAAAAAAAAATACTTCTAGAGTTTACAAGCTTCACCAGCTAAGTAATGTGTCCATAATGAATTAATCCTTAGCAAATGCATTGCAAGTCAAGGGAGAAGCTCTAATTTGTATCTGTGAAATTATCCAAGCTGAGAGACGATTTTTACATTTTTACCTGCTAGGTTGACTTCTAAGGTCTCAGTCATATGGGCTAAAAAAGCAAAATTATGCAAGGCAAATAAGACTTCAGTACAAGATTGTAAATTGTAAAAAAAATAAGACTGTACAAATTCTCATTAAAAAACTAAAGGACTGGATAAACATCAGATCTAAACTATTCCATCTGTAACTGAACCATTTCAAACCTGATAGATTAGTTTCTTCTAAATGCATTAAGCCAGATTGTTGCAGATAAGTAAATTGAGGCAGGAGGTCACAATTGCTGACAAGGCCTGAATTAAGAACTAATTCTGCTTCTCTGTTTGTTTATTAGTATGTGACAGCATCATCTGTTTTAATGTAGTATAAAATTGGTATGATCTTTAAATAAATTCATTCTTCATTCATTCTTTGCTTGAGTGAGAATGAAAAAGTAATATCTTTTTTTAGTTTCTTTTCTTAATGAAAATAAAGTAACTAGGGGGTTTAAATTGGTCTAATCTTTACAGTGCACACTTTCATTTGTTCTCTTTCCTAACTTAAAAAAAACCCACCCAAAAACCTATCTTGTTTAATATTTCAACTGATCGTTTAAGTACTCTAGTTCAACCATACCTACAGGCTTGGTGGCGACAATTTGACTTGCCCCACAGCCAAAAGGGACCTAGGGGTAGTGATCGACCATTGCATGAACTCGAGCCAGCAGTGCGATGCTGTGCCCAGCAGGGCAAACAACACACTGGCATGCATCAACTGTTGTATTTCATGCAAAACTAAGGAGGTGATACTCCTGCTATACTCCGCACTGGTGAGACCACAGCTGAGTACTGCATCCAGTTCTGGGCGCCGCACTTCAACAAGGACATGGAAAAACTTCCTGGGTCCTTGAGAGGGTCCAGAGAAGAGCCAACTATGATCAGACAAGCCATACGGGGAGAGGCTGAGGGACTTGGGCCTCTTCAGCCTACAGAAGAGAAGGCAGAGAGGGGACTTGGTAGCAGCTTACTGCAGCTTCAGGGGAGTACATCAAGAACGTGGTGAACAGCTGTTCACTAGGGCATCCCTGGGGAAGACCAGGAGTAATGGGTATAACCTCCTGGAAGGCCACTTCAGGCTCAATTCCAGGAAAAACTTCTTCACAGTCAGGGTGTCCAGACTGTGGAATAAACTCCTTCCAGGGGTGGTGCGGTCGCCTACCCTGGAAATCTTCAAAAGGAGACTGAACAGTCACCTCCCTGGGGTCACTTGACCCCAGTTGTCTTTTCTTGCCTAGTGCAGGGGGACTGGACCTGATGATCTACAAGGTCCCTTCCAGCCCCTAACCATCTATGAACCAAGTCCAGAAATTGATTTGAAACTGCAGAAAACGTTTTAAAATCTGGGTCTTAATTGCTGTCCTAGAGAAGAGATGCTTGGGATCAGTCAAACACTGGCACATGCAATACATGTACCGAGCAACACCATGCATGTGCAACAGTGTTCATTGCTGCAAGAGACTGCACCGGCAAAGTGGAGATCACAGGGTCTTTTTACAGCATTGGTCATTTCTAAACCAGTTAACTCCTCAATCCCCTTCGAATGTTGTAAACAGCTGTCTCTGTTGCCTGTTCCCATTTAGGTTCCTTTGTCTGAGTGTTTTTTGCTTTTGCTATTCATTTGTTGAAAGCCTATCAATGAAGTGAAATTAACCTGCCATGTACACAGTGTTATCTGTTTCGTGCAGTCTGTTCTATGTCCTGTTCCCTGTGAAGCTGGTCTATTCAAATCTAGTTTATTTCCCGAGAGCCCTCTTTTGCATTTCTCCCTTGGGTTAACAACTAGCAGGCATATCTGCAACCTCTAAAACAACACAAAGCCAGCAAGAACATGAGGATGGGTGGAAGTGCATCTTGGGATGGCTTTACACGGGAGTTTGACTTTAAAAACAGATAAAATCAGAACAGGAAATTATTTGAGTATTATCGGTGTTGCTGTGGGGTTCAGCAATAAATTTTACATGAAAATGCCAAGGCATGCTATTTTCTTGTTCACAGAGGTGATTTCAGGTCTGGTGACTGAGGGTGGACTTTAGTAATGCCCAAAATTAAAAGCTCTGTGTCCTTAGGAAGCTTATGCAATTTTTTACCTTGAAATAGTGTATGATTAGAGCTTATTAGAAACTCCAGGTAATCGGTAAGAAATGGATGCCACACGATAAATTATTCAGATGTGCTGTGCTTGCTGCTCTGCACAGCCCTGCAGTGGTGACAGTGTCTGATAAAGGTTTTTCTCTCATTTTTCTATAACCCTCACAATTGCACTGCAGTTACAAAGGTGAACAGCAATTAATTTTGGAGGGCTTATTACAGAGCAGTGCTGAGCAGTGGATACGCTTTTGCCACCTACATTTCACTTACTTAGTATCACAGTCAGAGGTGTTGGATTTATTACCAAGGTCTCCCTCTCCCATCCAATTCTTTCTTTATAGTTTTTTAATTTCATGGGACCAAACCCAGAGGTGATAAAATAAGGTGTATATTACCTATGGGTAAATGTGTAAAAAGGGAATTTAAGCTGTTGTGACTTTCATGCCATGGAACGCATTCCTGTGTTCAGTGGAGGCTCTTTAACTTATGCAAAAGCAGATCATGCTGTTGTGCTATAAGGGTCTCAAAATGTAAGTTTATATCTATGTATACATGCCCACTTACACATGTGTGCTGGGCCTGTCTACAAGTGCAATTAATTCGAAGCAATGAACTTTGGCACATCGCACCAGAATTTATTACTCCTAGGGGCTGCGTTTGCACATATGCCCAGAACTGCAGCACATTGAGCCGGGTCCGATCAGCCCTGGCTGGCAGGTGGCCCAGAGTCAGCCTAACAGCCCGAGGCTACTCAGACCCAGCTTAATGTGCTGCAGAGGGCCTAGGGCACAAGGATGCTCCAGTGCAGGGCTAACCAGCAGGCAGTCTCTGTACTGAAGCACCCTTGTGCCCAAGCCAGCCCTGTCAGCATCTACACGTGTGTTGCTGTGCACTAAAAGACTCAGTCATGGGGTGGTACTTGTATTTACGAATACTAACCTACAGCTTAATTTGTTAGTTTACTGTGACTTACTGCGGCTGCACATGTAGACGCTGTTTAGGAGCTAATTAGTGATTTATACCATCTCACATGATTCCTACAATGGGCCCTAATTTTATGCTGTTCCTATCATACTCCAGTAGGAACAATACTCTTCACCAGCTGTCTCATCCCATCCAATAGTGCTCCCACCTTTCACTTACTAAAAAACTGAACTTTGTTATGGGATCTTTGTTCTGGTATCTATTGGAGACACTTTGTGCTGGAAGGTCTCCCAGGAACTTCCTCAAGGAGTCTTTTACCCTCCTACCTGCTTCATACAGGCAGCATGGCTGTTTCCACTTGCTTTTTCCTTCCTTCACATCTTCATCTAGTGCGGAGGGGACTGGTGGCTCTGGTCATCATTGTATCACTGAAGAGAGCAGGACGTTGTGTTGCCATCTGCCTTAGTTATGACTGGGATAAGAGCAGTCCCCCTGCTGATAGGGTAGACTGGAATCTAATTAAAAATAAGCAAACTTAAATTGAGGGGCTGGTCCAGGGGCCTAAAAACTGGATGTTCTGGTTTAGACACATGAAGCTTCAAACTCCTGAAAAAGGTCTAAAAATGTCAAATTCTCAATTATTACTAGTCTAGGCCTACCTGGCTGAACTAAAACTCTCTGGCAGGGCTGTCCCTAAGCAGGGGCAAATTGCAGTGATGATTTTCCCCCTCCTTGCTGCTGATGGCTGCGGTGCCTTTTTTTTGGATCCGAGGAGTGTGGGATCAGGGCAGGGGTGAGGCCTCGCACAGGCTGATTTGCCCCGCACCCTGCTTGGGTTGGCTCTGATAGCTGGAATTGTGTTTTTTCCACAAGACATCTTGATATATTCTGGTTTAGGAATACGAATATCAAAGTTGCCATGAGAAACTTCAGAAGCCTGTTCTAGTGGGTGAGAGTCATGTTTCAGCTTTTCTTTGCAGCCAGATGTATTACATCTTGAAACATATTGGGGTTTAACAGGACATTTGGCTGATGATTCAAAAAAGTCCTTTCTTTATTTGAACTGACTCACTAATGAAATGCTTTTCTTGCGATAAAGCACTACACTGACAGTCTAGGTCTTTGCATTTTGTTTTGTGGGAGAGGGGCCAAGAGAATTTTTCAGTGTATATTGTTTGTATGTGGTGTACATGAGTGGTATATTTTGTAGTGCTGTGTGAAGCTTCGGTTACTGATATGATTCGGCCCAATTAGGTGGCCAAATCTCCGAATCTGAATCGAATCAGGAGACCCTTAAAATCTAACTGAATCTTTCTGAATCTCTCAGAATCAATTTGGAGGGATTCAATGATTTGGCCCTAGACACCACTTTAAATGTTTTTTCTACATATTTCAAGGTACCATGTGGCTTGTGAGCACTGCGATGGTGGGGTGGATGGAGCATCCCACAGGAGCATGGGGGGACTCCCCAGCGCGCTTGGCAGCAGACCTAGAAATGGATCAGAAGCACTTTCTGGTCCACCAGGGAGCATGCAGGGGGACCCCCGCACCCTCCAGCTCGGCGACTGGTGCCTTCTGGGTCTGGAGGGGCACCCGGGGTCCCCCTGCAGCTGATTGCCGAGCTGGGGTGGCGTGGGGTGGCCCCCCAGTGTGCTCCTCAGCAGACCTGGAAGTACTTCTGGTCCACTTCCAGGTTTGCTGCTGGGCATGTGGAGAGCCCCCTCGCACTCCTGTGGGACACTCCACGTGCCCCAGCATCACAGCGTTCATGAGCCGTGCCTGGTACTTTAAATGTTTTTTCTACATACCTTGAAGCTGTGTCTAGAACTGAATCAGCATCGAATCTTGAGATTTGGATTTGGCCAAATCGAATCAGGGGCAATGATCTGAATCAACAAATCGAATCGCTGTGCCTGATTTGAGCTGAATCTGAATGCGAATCGAATACAGCCTGTTTTGCCCACCCCTAACATATAAATACTTTATACCACATACTACCTACCTCAAAAAATCAGTGTTTGTGATGGTAGTGTTAAGCTTTATGCCCTCTAGAAGCTGAGAGGCGAGCAAAATGGACGTTGTGCTAGAAATGGCTGATTTTTCACTGACCGTGTCCTCTCTACAGTTGGCAGCCCAGTAGCCACAGGCTTTGGTGATGTGGGATTAAATTCATGCGCTGCATGCAGTATACAAAAACGTGAGCAAAAAACCTTCACTCGGGTGTAGAAATGACTAGGAGTGAAGTACTGGAAGCACTAGCCATGTGTAGACGAAACGAGAGGTGTGTGCACAACACTTTAAAGCAGGCTAAATGCTTTTGCACCTCTATAATGGTGTTTGCATGCCTCAGTAGTGTATTGCACATTATTTCCAGCCACTGTAGGAAATTTGGTGGCGTAATGTGCCTTAAATGACTTGGGGCACAGCAACCTAAAACTCCTTCAGGGAGTTAGTTTGCTGCTCCTACAGCCGCGGAGCAAAGCACTGGGCTCTGTGCAGCTCCACGGCTCTGCAGGAAGCCCTGCAGGCAGCCTGACAGGAGCCCAGGAAAGCAGGCTCTACCCAAGAAAAGCAGCGAGCCTGATCTTTTTATTTTCCTCCCCTGGAGCCTGCCTGCCTGAGCTGCATGGGGGCCCAGTGCTTCCCTCTGTGGCTGTGGTGCCCCCCCAGGACCACCTGACCTGGGTGCCTGTGGGTGGGTACCGCCTGGGGGAGGGCTGCTGCTGCCACAGAGGGAAGCACCAGCGCACCCCACCCCTCTGCAGCCCAGGGATCACTTCGCCTTCTGGCAGCTTGCCCTCCCCTCCCTGCTGGAAAGACAGGTAAATCAGTGGGGTGTGTGCACAACATGGGGGTTTGATCAGCCCTGAATTGAAGCGGTGTTTTTTTTAAAACCCACTGCTTCAATTTAGGGACCCCATTTAATCTATGGGATCTTTTGATCCTAGCTGACTTCCTGCCCTTAGGGCAAGGGCCTGGACTCGATCTCCCGAGGTCCCTTCCAGCCCTAATGTCTATGAAATGTATAAAACAGTGAAGTATTAAGCACGGGGGGAAGAATGCTCACGACTGAACTTCATGAGGGTTCAGTTGCCTCCACTTCCCCATCAAGGATCTATATTCTGAACTTCCATCCAGGTAAAATTGCACAGTACTAATTGGAAAGCAATTATTACACTCAACTAGGCCATTAAAGACTTAAAATGAAGTTAATTAGCTTTGCTACTATGGATCAGGTGCAGCCAAGTCAGGGAGAGAGCTCGAAGGCGCAAAAAAAGAGGAGGAGGAAACTGACTTTAACATATATTAAAAGTAGGAAGGCATGCTATAAAGATATAAAACCTCAATTTGCTATAAATGCCTAAGGAATAAATTCCTCCAGCATGCTTCACATTGTACAAGACTCAGAGAAAGACGGTCTCTACCTCGGGGCACTTACAGTTTTAAAGCAGTCTTGGAGCAGATCCTCACCTGGGGCAAACTTTTCTCTCTCTAACTTCAGTTTCATACCAACAAAGGATCTGAACCCTAAGTTCTGGTGTTCCCTAACTAACCATCCTCAACTGCAGAGTGCCTGCTCTGACATGGATGTCTTCTGAGTAGATGACTTTATACCAAAATGCTGACCCCTGTGTGATAAGAAGATATTTTAGGGCCTGAAAAGAGCGCGTAGAATTTCATTCTATTACTGAGCAAGGCTCTAGATCGTATCTGTATTGGTTGGCTTGAAACGCCTGCCACCCAAATATTGAGACTATTTTTTTTTTTTTTTAAAGAGTCTGTACCCTTCTAAAGGGGACATTAAGCTAAAGATGATGTCATCCCTTATTTGTCTTACTATTATGGGCATAAGGGCTGCAGAAATTAACATAAAAACCACTACGGACAGGGCAAATCCCCAGCGTGTGGCAAATTGGTAACATAATGCCAACAGATCTCTCTCCTTAGTGGGATTCAGAGGGTAATAGTAGAATGTAAGGCAATATCCAGGATAATCTGGATGGCAGCCACGAATCATTGTATTCCAGTATAGGGCAAGAAGGGAGGACTGGTCCACATCGCTTCTTAGGAGTGATTGTCCTGTGTCAAGGACTATAGGTAAAGAGAAGTCTGCCAGTCTGACCAACATGGTGTGAATCATGGAAAAAAAGATTCAAAGATTTTTTTTTTTTTAAAAGATAATCTAAATAAGTTACCATAGTCTAAGGCATAAAGGAAAAAAGAGGAAATACTAAATTAGATGAACATCAGGTTGACAGTCCTGTGATCCAGGGTTTGAGGCTTGAGAGAGACCATTTTCTTGACATCTCTCAGATAGTGAGAATCCTTCCCCTGATCCTACCTGTGCAACTTGAAAGGAAATACTGAGCCAGAGTTAAACCCGTGTTTCTAAAGGGTCCCAACATGCTTTCAGAAGTGTGTGTGCGTGTGTGTGTGGAGGGGCGTTGCAAGAAAGCACATGGATTGTGCAGCCTGCCACCTTTTCCTAAGCTTACTTCTGATGGGCATGTTATGTGCAGCACAAGACTCTGCATGGTCTCCCTTCACTCACCAATCCTTTGGGGGTATGGGAATAGCAGTGCCAATGACTGTCTTTAGTGACATGTGGGAATTTTTACACCTCTGGGGAACAGGCAGACATGCACCCTTGCTTTACCCTGTACCAATTCGTTTCTTCTCATCTAGATTTGAAGATGCTGTCCCTTTTTAAAAAAAAAAAAAATATATCTTAACTGGTTTTCTAAGTCTTTTACTCTTTGCTCTTGCAGAGCAATGGCTTTGGCCTGCCTTTTTTATTTTCTGCCACAAGTGTGAGACTGAGGAAATTGTGGGTGTGATGCCAGCTTGCTCGGCTCATTCTGAAATGCAAGGTGGGCTTTTGAATCCCAGAACAAATGCGGTACTGTCCATCTCCAAACATCAAGCTTGCCTTTTGTAAGGCAGCCAATATGGTGTGTGACACTCAGTGTCTGAACGCAATTCTGGCCCTGTTTCTTGCTGCAGAGAGCTGAATGACTTTCTTGAGGGAACAGAAGGGAATAATAGTCCGTGATGTTCTTGTGCCATTTTAAGCAGAAGTAGAATTTTCCCATTCCCTCCGAGAACAAAATGTGGAGCAAGTTTAATACAATGCAGAGCTGGATGAATTACTCAGATATTGATGACTGGGATTTGTCTCCAAGGTGGCTGCACTGTAAGAAACCAATTGAGGCTGGTAATGTGGACTAAAGCATTGTTCTTCTCTGACTGATCTCAGTTCTTTGAATAGTGTTTCTGAGAAGCTGCAGTTGTTCGGCGAGAACTTCCTTCCAGAAGACTTACTTTTTTTGTATAAGGCTCTCATTTCATAATCATGCAGCCTACATGATAAATACCTAATAGCTTTTATAGACACTGTTCATATACTTATGACGCTTTTCTTATTTAAGGTATGGACAAACCTAGCAATTATACTGGCATTATTTCATATTATTTTTATACATTTCATATTATAGTTTTCCAGTATAGGCTATTCCAAAATCACCGATTCTATCTGTTGGCTCCCATGTCAACCTAAGTTTTTATTTCATGTTAAAGTTATTACAGTTAACTTGCTATCAGTATAGCAGCAGACACATGTAAGAGTTAAACTAGAAAAGCTGATGCATGCTTGCAGGCAGCACATTTCTCTTATCCTTTTAAAGATGCTTTAAAACTGCCTGCCCCTAGGTTTAGTCTTTGAACGTACAGGTTTCCTTTGCTTTATGCTGTACACATGCTCTTGGAAAACGGTGCATAACTCTGATTCGCATAAAGGGAACCCACTTTACAATGTAACAAATAGGGATATGTTCCAGGACCTCAACTGTACTGACACCCCCACCCCCCCCCCCCCCGGGCCCACTTCTACCATTTGTACAAGAACATTTTGGTACTTTCCAACAGTGGACAGTACACACAAGCACAGGGCACTGTCATAATGGGGATGACAACTACAGAAACAAGCATCGCAGACAATGAGCAAGGAGTGCAGACCTGCACAGGAGATGATATTTTGGTGCTCATTACTCCTACAGTGCACCACACAGAGCAGCTGACTACAGGTTTCCACCATACAGATCACATAAGTGTGAATTAACTGCACATATAATGAATTTTTAGTATAAAAAGGGTCATCGCATAATTCGCACATACAGAATCCGCATAAAGCGGGAGAAACCTGTAGTAACTTCCTTTGGGTGTTCCTCTGATTATTTCTTCTTTGCTGATTTGGGTCCAGTTCTAGACTATTGGATAGAGAATGTCAGCAAATTGTCTAACTCTAGGATGGCCCCAGTGTAGTTGCTCCAGTAAATTGTGTGACAGTGGTGATATAGATGCTAATGGTTTCCCTGCCTTCCTTCCAGTATCAGATGGTAGCAGACTTATTTCATGATGAAAAGGATTCCATGCCTGCTCCTCCTGCTGGAAAGGGAACCTCCTCCAAAATCAGTATTCGTTCTGCCAGACCCGCTGTGAAAGCTGCCAATAAAGAGCACAAGAAAACCGTGGGACATCAGGTAAAGTCTTTCCTGAATTAGGATTCTGACTTGTGTTTTACTTAGCAGCTTTCCTGCTCTGTTTCTTCCGCAGCATTAAAAAAGAACTAGCTTAACGCCCACAATACACGGAGCAGCCACATCCATCCTTAGCTATTAAGCCAGCCCAAGCTTGACTTGTAGAACAAGTCTCCTTCTCACTCCCAAGACCCCCCAGCCTTTCAGTTGCTCACCCTCCCTGGCTCTCTGTGGCCCTGACCCCAGGAGCGAGCACCTAGTTTCAGTCCTGAGAAGAGGGACTTCATGTCCTCTTTGGATGACCCAGTACAACCCACAGTTGCAAACAGCACAGTAGACAGTCTCTTCAGTAAAGGCAACTGGGGCAAAGGCCTCATCGTCAGTCCCTTCCAAAGGGTGTAAGCAGTCCCTCCCTTCCCAATCCAGCCCACAGCCTTGAGCACCCCCAGAGATGCCCTCCATTTGTTTCAGTCACCTGGCTCTTCTGGGCAGGAGCTGCCAGGCTGCTTGTTTCCAGCCTGGTCTCCCGTTGTCATGCACATTTCCTCTGGACACCTCTTGAGCCATCAAGCATCTCTGTGTCAATAAAGCCATTCTCAAGGCTCTGCTAATGCTGGTTTTATCCTAGGTGTAGCCAGTCTGGGCATTTTAACCCTTCATTTTCTGTGCACAAGTTAATGTGGTAAACCGAATAACAAAATATAATATGACTGCAGTTGACATGGAAATATCATAATAAAATTTGTCTATCCCAGTCCAGATGGAGAATTTCACTTATTTGGCCATCCTGTTTCCAGCACCCAAGCTGGGTCACGTGTATGTGGTCACGATGTTGCATTTTGATGCATCAACATACTTTTTACTTATAATGTATTCCCTACATCTGAGTATGAAATATTTTTTTGAGCAAGAGAAAGTATGGATAGAATCTAGAAAAGTAGCACCAGAAGGGACCTCACAGGGTCATTTAGTCAAGCCCCCTGCTTCAGGCATTAACATCCCTATCCAAACCATCCCATACAAGTGCTTGTCTAACCTATTTGTAAAACTGTACAAACAACACTCACTGAGCTACAAAGCACATTGCCCCAAAACACCAGAAACATGCCACAAGTAAAGCAGGGGTTCAAGTGTACTGATAGGGAGAAACAGGAACGGGAAGAAGAGATGAGAAGCGTTTGAGGTGGAGCAATGCAAAATAGATTCCAGAGTCAAGGGACTGCGATGCTGAGGAAGCAAAAACAGAACAGAAAAAGAGCAGGTGGGGGGAGAGATGGGTGTGAGCTCAGAGAGGTAGGGTGCATTTGAGTCCAAACTGAGAATTGTCATGATCCAGGAGATGTCTTTTTTTTTTATTTAAAATCTGAGGCGGAGCTTGAGCAGACTTTACTGAGAATGGAAGATGAGGGAGATAGTAGCGTGGCCCTGCTTACTGGAGTGCCAGGAGCAATCTGGGTACAGCATTTGGGGTTCCCAAAGCTTAGAGAGTATGGGTTAAAAAAAAAAAAATTAGGTCAACTTCAGTAGTCATGATTGATTAGCAAGGATTAAGGCACTGAAGGTGGTCAGCTTGGGACACATCCTTGTGACTAAGCATTCTGTCTCCAAAGGTTCAGGGATGCTTCTCAGCTTTCTCTAGAGCTACTGAAGATTGATATGAGGGACCCTGCTTGAATCTCGTGGTTGAAAGAACGATGCCTGAAACAGTACAAAATATTCCCTTGGCATTACACTACAGTACCACATTGTGCTGCTTGAGTCCATCCATGTATTGTGTAGAGCACAAAGTAATACAGTACCAGCTGGGCTGATGAAGCATCATATTGTGTTTCAGCTCCACAGGCTGATCCAGGCTTCTGTTTGTTGCTTACATCTATTTGTGTGTGTGTGTGTGTGTGTGTGTGTGTGTGTGGGGGGGGTGGGTCTTTGATGGAGCTGGGCTGTCCAATGGATAGCCCACTGGCCAGGTGTGGCCCACAAGGAGTTAAATTGCCACCCACCATGCGGTTGTCAGCATGGCTGCCAGCGCTGCTGCATTGGTGCAGCTCTGGAACCCAGACAGTGAATGCTACTTCCCCTTATCCCAGCATCCCCTTGCCTGCTGCCAAATTTGAGGTCTTAACTCACTGTGGCTACTCAAATCAGCAGCGGAGGAAAAGAGGTGTGGCGTTCCAGCAGCTGCAATGACAAGCCACTGCCGTGCTGCTGGAGGTGGACGGTCTGGCCAGCAAGAAGCCCTGTGGTCTGGATCTGATGTGCGGGGCCGGCTCATAGCATGATGGTCTCTCTCTTGTCTCTTTCAGTTCCGTAACTCCTTGCATTTGCTCATGGAAACGCTGAATGCCACCACTCCACACTATGTGCGCTGCATCAAGCCAAATGATGAGAAACTCCCCTTTAAGTAAGTGTGCTTTTCAGGGGTTGGACTAGATGACCTCCTGGGGTCCCTTCCAACCTTAATTTTCTATCATTCTGTGAAAAAGCCACCATCTTTAGCTGCTGCCTCTTTTAGAGACTCTCAGACCTTACAATATGAAAGCAGATACCTGGAGTTTTGTTTATCTTGAAGCCATAGGGCCTTTTACAAAACTGTTTAGAAGTATATGAAGTATTTAGGTGATGAATTCCTTCCAGCCCCAGTGACCTCCATAGACATTGAGGCTGTTCAGAAACTGATAGGTCCATAAAAGATTAACATCCATTCTAGTTTGCTGGAATCCTCTTGGGGTGGGAGGCAGGGGGTTGGGGAGGGGTTATACTTCTGCACATTACTGGAACATTAGGATGCTTGGAAATTATTTTGTGACTTGCTTTAAAAATGCAGGGTGTGCTTACAAGAGTGAGGGACATGGAAGGTAGGGACTGCCCCAAACTCTTATCATAGACTGTACCAATTGCCTATTTTGTTTGCAGGATGATTTCAGGTAAGTGATAATTTCCTCATTGATTGAGAGATGGGTCTCCACTCCCTAATATAACTTTCATCTCTAATTACAATGGCAGAATGAGACCTGTCAGTAAAATCTCCTCTAGCTGTCGAAGCAAATAGAAGAAAGAATTCTCCTTGTTTCTCATATTTCTTCCCTCTGGTAGAATATTAATGAGAATGCTAGGGGCTTTGTGGATAGTTTATTCATTAAGTACTGGCTAATAAATCAGCCACATGCATGTTCTACCATAATTGCAAGGCTCTGACACAATAATATTTGACCTCACATTTTGAAAGCTCTCTGTAATCATTTCATAAAGAGATGGCCCTGACCTCCCTTAGCAGTAATGTAGTGTGTACTGTAAGTATGATGTTCAAATGATTATACAGAATTAATTAGCAGTCTTGTACTACCTCTTGGAAGAATTTATTTTGTTCTAAGTTAATGGAGGTTCTATCATTAATATAGAGGGTTCTTCATTGCTTTTAAGCATGTTGTGTCCAGTATAGGCTATGATTGAAGGCACGCTTGATCTGTGGTTCAGCCTGGGATGTTAAGATCATGCAAGGCAAAGGAACTATGAATAAATTCATTGTCTTCTGCAATATCCCAATGACAAGAGAAAGTGTTTGTATTTCATGAGGTTATCTTCAAATCCATACATCCACTTTTTTAACAAACTGATACTTAGACACACTTTTAAATCTGGGAGTCAGTTTGTAATTGCAGACTACATACCTGTCCCTATGTCTGCAAATTCTGATCAGGTAATTTTACCTGCTTTGAATAATTTTTGTAGTTACAAGTCAGGTACCTAAAAGTTTCAAGGATGTGCTGTCTTGCTGAGCTATAATATAGCAAAAATTAACTAAAAATCTTGCATTTTAAAGTGCATTTATTTGATTTTGTTTTAGGTGAGGTGCACAGAGGGGTTTGCTAACTCTAAATAGCAGAAGCAGAATAGATGTATTTTGAGCTTTTCATCCAAGGAGTCATAAGACTGCATTGGTCCAGTTGGCTCAGATTTCAGCTTAGCTTTAACTGAGTCTTAATGTTTTCACCTTCAGGTTTTTAAGTCCAGTTTTCCCTCCCCCTTCTCATTCTGCCCAGCAATTTCAGGTACAATTGATTATTCCCTTTTATTACACTGTGTCCTTAGTCTAAATAATTGTAGTCTAGTCTAGCCTAGGCCTACAGGTACAAAACCTCAACTGTAAATTGTGGGCAAGAAAAGGTGACTTGGTTCTTGCCTGTAATTGTTAGTCTATTCGAGCTTGGTCCCAGAATGGCTTCAATGTTTGACGTGATGCTTCCTGACTGCAAAGTGGTAAGGTTATCAAAAGTCAGGCTTTCAGAAACAACTGTCAACCCAAAATAGGTCCAAGAATTGTTCTTCTGGCCTGATGTGCCTGTGAATCTCATTTTCAGGGCAGGTGTCTGTGTACTTGGTATGTACATCATAGTGTCTTTGCAAGAACTTGAAAATAGTGGGAAACAGACAAATACTCTGGGTCGAACTGGTTGATGCTGCAGCCAAAAAGTACCATCTTGGGCTTGTTATTGTCACCATTCGCTTGCAAGAGGCTGATCTCCCATACCTTCCTGAACCTCCTTGGGCTTTACTTAATTTGTCTGGGATTGAAGATTCAGGCGTCCTAATCCACCCAAGCCTTGCTGCTGCCAGTTTACACAGGTGTTGTCCCTGTAGTCACTTTAAAAAAAGGTTGAGAAGTGGCAAGTCAGAACTGTATGAGCCTTAATTCAGGAGGAATTTGTCACGTGTACATTGTGGCATTGTCACATATGCAAGCACCCTTGGGTATCATGAACACTGTAACACTTAACTGCAGAAAAGGGAATTAACACAAGTGACTTGGCCAAAGCAGATACAACCTATCATCCCTAGATTTCCTATACGGTTTCAGCTGGAGAGGTTCTTCATCTCTTTCTGTACTGAGAAGTGTTGTTGGGGTAGAGTGATTATTTCCCCATGCACCCCATTCCCTTCTGCTCCCCTCCTCTTCCGCAGGTGGCTATTGTTTAGAGGAGATGGCTACAATTCAGAGAAATCCCTATAGATTCAGCGCAAATTACTTGGGGATCCTCCTGCATAAAAGCTGCTATATCAGTGTAATGCTGTTACTGTTATTTATTATGACTATTACAACTCACCCCTGTTGGATTCCTGCTTGGAGCGAGTGACAAGCTGTCTCTCTGTTCTTTCTTGCATTTTTGTTCTTGGTGTTGTAATGGATAGCTTGCTGCAGACACGACAGAACTGATGAGTTTTTAAAAATGCAGAAAGTAGCTTCAGCATATTTCTTATGCAAGTTTCACACCGTGGAATCTTATTTAAAAATTATTCATGAATTCTTGATCTGCATTCATTAGGGGCATTCAGAATCCGAACATATGCATAAGAACATGAGTATTGTCTCCTTACTGCCTTATCAACTACTACAACAGAAGCATCTTTTCATGTCTCCGTAGGGTTTGATAAAGCTGCTCATCATCATGGTATTGGAGTACCTCCCCAGGTCAAAATGTGGCACTTATTTCCATTATAAGCCTCGTTCTCTACTGCACTGCACCAGTTTTACCCCAATGCAACTCAACTAAAATCAAGTGTCAGATGAGAGTTAGCAGAGAATCTAGTATCTTTGCATGCTCAGGATGGCATAAGATTAGGTGCTTATGTCAACATTAAACTCACTGGTCTCCAAAGCTAGTTAAATAGAAAGTGATCACTATTCTGATCTTAGATTTTTAATAGTGCTGAACATATGGGATGTGCAGGGTTTTTTCCCTATTCAATCAAACATTATCTTTCCCGAAGTGTGGTGTTGCCCTTTTATAGACACAAATAACTATGATGCTGTTATAAAATGTACCACATTAAGATGCTTAGATCAATGGGGTTTTTGACTGTGCAGAAAAGCAGCTTGTCCTGTTTGTCTTCGGTAGCTTTGTCTATAACTTTGCGTTGGTTTACACACAGGAAGGATAGGGTTCATGGAAATGCTGCGTATCCGATTATTCTGTTTTGTTGAACGCCCCTTGACTGAGTGGGTATTCTTAATGGAAAGCTCTGTTGCACTCTAAAAGTAGATCAGTTCAGAAATATGCAAACAAGACAAGTAGGGATGCACTGATAAAGATGTTTTTGGCTGATTTTACCAACGGCCAATTTTTTAATCGGTCATATCGGCTGGGACCCGCGCCGCTTCCTCCTCCCCCACCCCTCCAGACTTACCACCCGCGTGTGGCTCTCCAAGCTGTCAGACTGCGTTCCTGGCCGTGCATGCACGCGGCATTTATTAATGACATTTATTTGGCTACACCAGCCAAAAAAAGCCGATTTGTCGATGATGTCAATTTTCCTTTTATTGGTGCTGATCTGATATGGACTGATATAGCAGTGCACCTCTAAAGATGAGGAACATTTGTGGAAGTTATCAAATGGAAAGGCAAGACTAACTAATGGTTACACTGAAAGTTGGAGAGAAAATAGATATGGATAAGACCTGCCTTGCGGTGTCTGATCATCTGTTAACCATCAACCCAGCTCTTTTCTTTGAAAATATTTAGCAATTTTATATGGGTCAGATGTCAATCCACTCTCCAAAAGGATTTCTGGTTATGAAGTTCTAGGAAACAGTAAATTCATATTTCCAAGTGTAAATGATACTATATTTCATTTGGCACATGCTGTGTGTACTAGCAGAAACGAAATCTAGATGTCTGGGAAAGGTTGCCAGTGTGAACATTTTTGTCATGTTCCTTCTGATACGCTGCTGCTAGAATCCTTTTCATTTTTTGTCCTGAATGGGGGAAAACACTCTGCTTATCAACTTTCTAACTTGTAATTACAGATTTGATCCAAAGAGAGCAGTCCAGCAGCTAAGAGCCTGTGGTGTGCTAGAGACCATCCGCATCAGTGCAGCTGGCTACCCATCCAGGTACTGTACTGACAACGCTTGTGTTGGACTGTTTGATGTGCTTCTATTAAGTGAATTTGGCAGTTGGAGAAGGAAGGTCAAAATGGAAATCTTCACTATAAATAGGATTTAATAATTTGCTTGTCTTATTTCAAAAAGGGGATTTTCTTTTATTTTATTAAAAAAAAAATTATATATCCCAAGAACTAGTGATATATATCTGTATATCACTAGTTCTTGGGATCTCCTTAGAAAAGAAGTTAATGGTAAAGCCATAAATTGTAATATAAACCCACCATAGAGTGTTTGTGTCTGAGTTCAGTGTTTCACTTGGATTTTTTATTTTTATTTTTATTTTTTTGCCAAGCTGATTTCAGTTCTCAGCATTGTAGAAAAGGTCTGCATGTACACGTACAAGCCTGTACATAGTGCTTTGTGTCTAGTCTTCAGACACCTGCCGTAGTAGCAATCACAGCCAAAAAGTGTTTGTTTCATTCTGTGTACAGGGAGGCAATAAAACTTTTCAGTAATGACACATTTGCCGTCATCATACCCAGACATCAAACTTTTGGGAGTTTTTAAAAGAGGCTGCAGGTAATATGGTTTTGAACTTCAGAAGAGAGATTTTAGGGCCTAGTAAATCCAAAAGTTTAAACCATAAATCAGGCCTGTAGAGGACATGGGCAGATAGCTTTGAGAATGCATACAGTCTGCTTTATTGCTCCGCAGTTTTGTGATAATGTCAGCATAGTGATCAGCTCTTTTATGTGGAACAAAAGAGTTATAAATAATAACCTTTGTAAAAGCCAGTTAACTGACGTTGAACACTCACAAGAAAGTCTGCCCCCATCCTTTTGGAGAAGTGTGCTACCTTAACGTTCACTCAACTCCTGCACGTCTCATCAAGAAAAGGCCCGAGAGAGGTCCAGTAGAGGGGTTCAGTGGTGTTTCTGAACCACATTGCCCATTGTTTAAACTTCATGGGACATTCTGGGACTTAGATGAAGTTTCATGCTCTGTTTTGAAGAGAGAGAATCATTAAAACAGGGAGATGAATGGTCCGCTCAACTCCAGATAAATATATCCTTACAAAAATTCCCATAGAAACTGATAGAATAATATATGCACTTAGCAAGATTTTGGAAGTGTGCTACAGACTTTATTAGAGAATTACATCACTTCTCTAAAATTCTGTTGCCACCCTGCTC
Source organism: Alligator mississippiensis (assembly GCF_030867095.1). Lineage (NCBI taxonomy): Eukaryota > Metazoa > Chordata > Crocodylia > Alligatoridae > Alligator > Alligator mississippiensis. Next base: position 288,730,162 of record NC_081826.1, read on the forward strand.
TACTTTTTGTGTATAAAACAGTGTAACACAATGACAACTCTAAAGAAGGTCTTAGGGCACCTATACACATACTGGATGTCTGCTTTGATGCGTGCTAATTAGCATGTGTCAAAGCAAACACAATTAATAGTCTGCTGGAGCATGCTGATTAATGCACTCCAGCAGCCTCTGCCTTGCTATTCAGCATCTCCGGGCTTCAAAATGGTGGTGGGGCGCTTGAACTAAAGCTTATTGAATGAGCTTTAGTTCATGAGCCCCGGCTGCCATTTGGAAGTGCAGGATGCTGAATACACATGATGCTATGAGTGCTTTTATGTATGGAAAACCTTTAAAATAGAACAATAATTGATTCTTTATGAAGAGGTCACACAATGGGAATCCAAGCCCAGCCCAGCAGAGGGATCTTGGCTCTGATTGCATCAAACAGCTGTCAGAAAAGCCCCAGAGAGACTGCTCAGACACTGTATTGATGGATGCGTGCAGGCTCTGTTGGTGATCTTAGAGCTGTAGTAGGAAAATTGTCTTCTCATGGGCACCCTTTGACAAGACCTCACTTCTCCAGCTTCACGAAGTGTCCAGCATTTTAACTCGCTTTCAGCTCTGACAGTCTTCAAATGCATTCACTATATATGTGAGGTGTTTCAGAAACTAATGGCAATTTCAAAATAAAACAGTTTTATGTGCAGTAGTCATTTACAGGACCACATCACCTTTCTACATGGTTGTGAATAATTGGTGCATTAGATGATGCTGCCATCAATGTTCCCCTTTGCTGTGTGGTTTCCCCACTTCGTCACAGACACATAGCTTGGGCAGCCACTTTGCTGTTAGTTTCTGAAACACCCTCATGTTTAATAATTGTTTTAAAAAATAAGATGTGGTAGTCATATTTTAGGACCTACCAGCCCAAAGAGATCAAAGCCTTCTTATGATGAACTTTAAAAAAAATTAATGATACAGAGAAACGTTTATTCCCTCTTTCGTACCGCACCTACAAATACATGCGTTGTCCAGTCGCCTAAGCTTGTCTGAGCCTACTGGTCTACCCAGAAGAGTTGTTTTGTTGTTTTTTTTTTTAATTAACTGTAGTTTTCAATCCTCATCAAAGTGACCCTTTGGATAATGTTTAGGACACTTTAGACACAGGGTGAGCATTTAACTTGCTGCTATCCTTGCGTTTTGGGAAGGCAATTATGTACAGTAGCATTGCTCTACCATGTAAGATACTAGCTTTGACTTGATATGCTTTTTATCATTCCCTGAACATTCAGTTCTACACCAACTGAAAAGCTAGAAGAAAAGGTTTTATATCATAATAAAAATGCCTAGATAGTGAGTAATCTGTGCACCTGAATTGCCAGTGGAAATTAATTTAATAAATGCTGTGTAAAATCTAAATCTTGATTCTGCGGGAAATGCGATACTTTTTTAATTCCTTTGTTTTCAGATAGGCAAGGAAGTGACCTTGTGTTTCAGCCCAGCATAAAATCTCGATGAATCCTGTGCAATAAATATGTAGAAATAACAACTCATGTAACTCCCGTTTCCTATTGCAGATGTCAGTGGAATAAATCGTAGGAAAGAGCTTATTGCCAGAAGTTTGATTTCCCTTCCCTCCCCCCAACCCAAGCTTTCATTTTACAGGACTGGGAGCTGAAACTGTTCACAATGGCTTTGCACAATTAAAATGTTTGAAATTGAAAATTTGTGTGGGTCATTTGGAATTTAAAAATGGTCACGATTTTCCAATACAATACTTCAGTTTTTCAAGAGAGAATTTCAAAATGTGAGATTTTTATCTGGACAGATTTTCCTGCTGGTACAATGAGAAAACATAATTTCTGTGCATACCTGAATGTTGTTTTGCTAGCATTTTATTACAAGATTAGTTTCTGAAAGTTAAGTGACATAGAGTCAAATAGCCAATATTTTTGCATGAAACCATTCTATTCTAGAACTCTGAATTTCCATAATTGCTCATCTGGACTATTTTTTTAATAGAGTGAAACTTTACCTAGTTTAAAAAAAAATAGAAAAGTTAAAAAGCACTACCCATATTAAAAGAAGAAAGAAACTTTACTAGAAGAAAACGTTGGCATTGCTCCCATCTTTGATATAGGACATGCTTGACTATATTTTATCATTTTCATGAAATACCGTGTTCTGCAACTATTTGAAGTAAAATAAAAATGTATTATTCAATTTGAAATGCTACACCGTAGTTAAGAAATATGTTCATTATTATGTACATAAACCACCGTGATGAATGCAGTGTCCTAGAGAATTGGATAGTGCATCCATCATCGGGTTTTATGCTTATAGTATGGAACATCTCACCACTATAAAATCATTTATCTTCTTTTTAGAAGCTGGTTGTGGTGAAGATTAATCTGTAAAAAACATGATACTGAAATGATGCAGCTCTTCACCAACAATAACAAAACACTTGTTCAGGCGTCTTTTGAGCCTGAGAACTTTATGAAACTTTTATCTTTCAGACCTGTTCCCTTTCCTTCTTTTTTTTAACATTCATATTGTTGGTGCCCAGTTGCTGCATGCTATGAATTCCACAATGAATACTGGTAACATGAATGCTGAGATGTAGTCTTTTCCTGTTTGTGATCAGTCAATCTGCGAATGCATTGAGAGCCTGCAGCAGCATTTGGTGCCAGGGCAATTTGGTGGCATTGAATGGTGAGTCGGATATAAAAAGGCACCCCCATAGCCAGAAGCACCATGTGGCAGCAGGCAAAATAGGTGTTGGGATAAATTGGCAGTGTCCTTTTACAAGAGGAAGCCCCTCTTGGATCAGGCACCATTAATTTTGTACACCACTGCTCAAAGGTCACAACCCTTGTTCTAACCAGTGAACTGTTGGATAAGAGAAGGTAGAGAGAGGGGCAGTTTCTCTGCCCCCCACCCTACTTTGTATTTTGAAGAGAAGTGCAGCCACTGCTGCATTTTTGGATGGAAGTCTGTCCCTTAGTTCTCTGCCCCCCACCGAGAGGTGGTGATCCGTGCCTGCTGTGCAGAGGGTGGTGTGAAGATTAATTAGATGTTTGGAATATGTAAAGAACTATCAATGGCACATTTTGGCAACCTGTTAACTTCCAGTATTTGTTTCCTATTTCGTTATGTTTTTGTACTAGTTCAAAGAGAATTCAAAGTTATGCTCTGTAATCCAGAACACCTGTACCTTTTAATGTAGGGACACTTGGATTTGAATCTCCAAAATGGAACCCCATTTATTTTTGAAACTGCATGGCCATGTTCCACAGTTCAAGATGTGGGTATAGGGGGAAATGGTTCAAGAAAAAGTTATCTTGTGACCACGTGCATGTTACTTGGAATAAAAATCTTGCAAGAGCTAGTATGTGTAGATGGAAAAGGGGTTCCCTGACAAATCTGAATGCTCATTCTTGATTTGGTCTCAGCCAAGTTCTAGAAGGGTTTTTTTTTTTTTAATCATTATTATTCTAACTTCTGTTTTAAAATAAACATTTTCCTTTGAATTAGTGTTCTAGTTTTCTAGAGATCCTGATACTATAGCATTGAATATTCTTCTCTACCTTTCTTCTTCTCTCTCTTTCAAATTTCCAAGTTCAGTTTGGTGGAAGAATTTGTTTTCAATCTTAGACAGCATGCCTCAATTTTGGTTATTTCATCCTAGCTGGAAATCCTACATTCCCTGTGACAGATATGTCAAAGAGGATTCTTTTTCCCCCTCTTAATCATTGTGAATTTGTCTTGAGATTCCCCCTTCGGTAAATAAAGTCACACTTTTATTGTTTTTAATGGTAAAGATTTAACTTGTATCTGGGAAAATTACACTAGGTTTTTTCTATTAAATTTAACATAAGAGCAAATAGATTTTGGAAAGCTATAACTTGAAAGGGATAGTGTTAGGTTAATTTATTTTGCATCTGGCGTCTTTAACTGAACTGACAACATTTATTAAAGATTGACACAATTCTGTCAACTCTTCAGAGTTCCCCTGCACAACGAATAGTGTGCGACTTCTCTGTGACCCACAGCAACAGTCTGCAAATGTTCAGGTTCATTGTGCAGGACTTTTTACCTCTAGGAAAAACAGTAAAATCCTATCATCTTCCTACCATCTTCTCAAGAATTCTCACCCTATCCCCCCACACCCAGCCTCTCTCCTCCTAGACCTCGCGCCAATGTACAAGTTAGTGTTACCAATACTAAATGGTCATTTTAAATATTGAACTATGTAGAGACACTCTTAGTTTTTAAGAAAACAAAGAATGACAGCTTCTGGAATAGGTGACTTTTTGATCCACATCAACTTCTGTAGCAGCTTAGATTACTCCAACTCTCTATCACCTCACCCAGCCAAAAGCCTTTTCCAATGTCAATGAAGTATTTCTGATGTTTCATTTCCATGTGTTGTGTGTGGTTTTGATTTTTTTTTTTACTTGAGCTGTATGTTGGATAGTGAGACATTGTACCATTTATTCATAAAATCACAGCTGGTGAACTCTGCAGACATTGCACATTCATAATTGAAATGTTTCATGGGCATCTCTGTATAGAAAATCATTATTCCTAATATGATTTCAGCTATGAGTCATCATCTTTTTAATGAAATGTGATCTATAAATTAATTTGGCAGCTAGTATTGCCTTATTTGTTTGCCCATGTTATTTTAAATAATGGAATTGTTTTACGCCTCTTTTTTTGCTTACACTGTTAATTGCAGACAATTCTGAGCTGAATATTTTATAATTAATTGGAAGGCAAATCTGTTCCACTGTGGCACAGCGATACAAAACAGGAGGAGATATCTCCTAGATTGCAGTTTGCAAAATAATCCATGGCAAAAATAATTATGAATCTGCAGCCCACGTATCCTAAAGAGTCTTTATTTTGGGGGGGAGGTATCATATTTTTGTCTTTCATCCTGTAGCATTAAGCAGCATGGATTTCTTAATGTCATTTGGCACTGGCTTTGTCTCTTATTCTTAATCTTCTAAGCAAAGCTTTGTATGCTTAACAGATGGCAACAATCATTATAGACTATGGTGTTAGGGTCTCCGTAGACCAGTTTGCAGTTCATCCATATTTCTGCGAGGTACTTGTGGTCTGTGTGTGTGTGTGTAGTTCACATACACAACTCATCCCCATGCTGAAAACCCTTAGGAAAAGAAACCATTCAACTCTGTATCCAGTCACCTCTTTGTAAAATGAAATAACACAGCAGCTGTTGAGAGAGGTCTTCTCCCACCCCTTCCCAACTGCACAAACCCTATGAAAATAACTTGTACCCATCAGTTTTTAAACAAGCAATCTATCTGAGATACCAGCAATGAAAAACAAAAGCCAGACACCTTTCTAATTCTCTTTGTACAAGATTTAAAAAAAATATTTTGCACTTTTTCACAAACCGATTTCAGTCAACAGAGAGGAATAAAAGATTATGATAAATCATAAACCTTAAGGCTTCTTTCCATTACTCAAGTTCCAGCTTGCAGAGATGAAAATGGTTCTGCCCAAGTAATATTATTGATTTTAATGTAATAACAGTGAATCTATGTGCAACTTTTTTTTTTTTGGCTGTTTAAAAAGTGAAACTTCCATCTACTGAATTTGTATTAAGATTTTTACCCATGTTGCCTTTAAAACAGGTATTTCTTATTTGTTTGGCCCATAGAAGCCTAATTGGGGAAGGAGGAAAAAACGCAAAGAAATCTTGAGCCAGAGTCCATTCCTGTAACTCTTGTCTATAAACTAGGGTGGCCATTGGTTCTGTTCATACCGCACTGTCCTGCTTTTAAACCCTTTGTCCCCCATCCGTTTCTAAATGAGGAATGGACTGTTTTTCAGTTCATTGGTTGAAATACATGTCAGTCATTTATCCTCGTGATTCTGTTGGCTGTGCCTAGAGCTAGGGTGCTGCACAGCCAGGAGGAGCAGGGTTCCAAGCCATGGAGGAAGGGAGGTGGCCTTTTTGTGGTGGCCCCACCCCTTGCTGCTGATTGGCTGAACTAGTGGCCCTGCCACCTAACTGCTGATTGGCCAAGGTGGGCAGTGGTTCTCGCCCTCCCCCCCTCACTAAGGGAATACCCTGTATTCTGGAGATGGGTCAGAGGCCACCCTAGTATAGGCAGATTGCTAATGTCATGCATTGATATCGGAGGGGCTTGGGGCAGGCAAAGCCATTTTCTCATAAGCAGGTTGAAGGATGTTCTGTCCCCTTTTTGAACCAGTTATATAGGGTTGGCTTGTTCTATATAATTGAAACCAGGTGGGTGATTATCTTCTCTGTTTGTTCAGCAGATGAATGCCCTGTTGACCTGGAAGCTGCCTTAATTTATGTGTGCTGACAATAATTAATACATTTATCCTTCCATGTTCTTAGCTCACTTATAATCTTTTCTTTATCTCAGTTGCTGCTAACTTTTTAGTAGTTCTTTCTTTTTCTTTTCTTTTCTTTTCTTTTTAGTGGCTGAGATTTTATTTTAATTCTCAGTGTCAGCACAGAGATATTTTTGGTTTTATTTGGAAACTTTAACCAAAATCAGTTATACTATTCATTATTTTTTTTTACAATTGTGTAAGCATGGTAATTAGTTTCAGTAAGTTCTTTACCTATAGATTCCCATGAGAATTACTGTCATCATGCAACCCAACAATGGATGTAAAAGATCTGAAAATGGTATTGTTTAATAGCACTCAGGGGTGTAGCCTTTCCCAGGAAAAGGTGTTACCATGTGTTAACTATAACATGATCATGTTACAACATGAGATTTGGGTGGGGGGGAAAGTGTTAGAAGATGAAGATGGTTGTGATATTATCTTAGTAGTCGGAGGGTAATTCCTAGATGTATTCACTTTGTCTTAGTGAAAGACCAAGGCAGTTAATTATACTAATTGTTTTACCTCCGGTTAATTACCACTTCTTAGCTGACATGAGGCAAAAACATACTTTTTTATTTTAGTGAAGATGGAAGTGCTGAGACTTATTTTTTTTTTAAAGCTAAATAGGAAGAAAATCTGTGTAATAGGTTTAAAAATATATGTGCACAATAACACCAAATGTAAGTGTTCATATATTGTATTAGGCTTTTATTTTCATTGTACTGTTAAAGAAAAGAGGGGAAATAATACTAATTTCTCTCAGAAGCATATAGCTAGGAGGTTGTCTATACTACTTAGAGGCATCTTAAACCTTAAGTGGTTTACCAGTGCATATTAAATTAAAACTAACTGCACCTTCCTCTGTGTAATTTCTGTGCAATTGCTATAGCTTCATCCCTCTTAGCATAGCTATCCTTAGCAGATCTTTTATATGTCCTGACAAAAGCATTGTTTCTTCTATCACTGAAGCCAGCTTTGTTCACCCATGTACCAAGATCTTTCACAAATATCTCTGTGAATATCTACTCTCAACAGCTGTATTTACTTGAATCCAAGATGAGATTCCCCCCCCCCCCCATTTCACATGGGAGCTAGTCTTAGATTTGAATACAAGTGACAGGGGGCAAGCAGCTGATGCAGCTCTGACTCCAACCTGGGGCTGTAGTCAGAGTTGCAGTAGTCACATGCCTGCCTCCCCTCTCTGAGCCAGGGCTGGAGCTGCCCCACCACTGTCCTACAGCCAGGTGAAGGCCAGAGCAACCATGTGCTCTGTGTCCTGGGCCAGAAGGACGCTGGAGCAGTGGGTGGGTAAGCACTGAAAGGGGGGCCATACTTATTTGCTTGTGTCTGTATGTAACCCAGCCCTTCATGATGACTCCTTGCATCTACTGCAGTACCCATTTTTATTTTTATTAATAAGTCTACATGCAAAGACACAAGCTCCAGAGATCTAAGGCTTGCTATAATTTTCCAGGCTTTCTTCCTCTGCTAAATCAACCGGGGCAGTCTGGCCTGAATGTTTGGGTAGATGCATCACTAATATAACTAAAACCTGTTGAACTTGTGTTCTGCTAACTTTCCCTTACCATTTGCTTGAGACTGAAAGGAAACCTTCCATGCTCATATTTTTCTGAGAAATATGCAAATGATAAAGGTGGACTAAAAAGAAAATGAGAACTTGACATTTTGGCTATGGTGGGTGAGATATTGTAGAGAGATTTTATTTTATAGAACTATAGAAAATAGTAGTTTTTGTTTTTTAAAATCCCATCGTTCTGCTCATAAACATCCGTGGAAGCTTCTTGCTGAAACATGCTTCATTAGAGGGAAATGTTTTTCTGTTGCTCTCGTACAAAGTTCTGCTGCTGGTGAGTTGATGGCCTTCTGCTTTAACTTAACCCCTGTAACAATTTTTGTTTGATGTTGAAAATATAGAAGGAATACGTTTTTAATTTTGCAGTTGTAAGAAAAACTCATCTGAGGTTGCTGCCCCAGAAGTGACAGACTCCTCTGCACCTGACTCTCAGATAGTGTATTCCTCCTTCCAGGCCCCATTGCACTCCCAGAGCAGTAGTATGTGTAAACATGAATCAAGTGAACAAGTATGGTTCCACAAAAGTCTAGGTAGTAATGCAGAGTTTTACAGTTGCTCATGCCTTTTCTTTGACATTCATTGTCTGTATGTTTGAAATAATGATTGCAGCACTTGGACATGCCAGAAACGCCTGGTGTTCCCATTAAAAAGCCTGGTTTTGAGGGGTCTATAATTCAGCTGTTTTAATTTGTAGAAGGCTGAAACTTGGCAGATAGTGAGCCAATTTTAGAATCCAGATTGCAGGCTCTAAATCTAACAGAGATGGCAGGAGATGCCTTTTCCGAGCAATAATATACAGTTCCCCTATTCTTTGAATTACAGCTTTGCCATGTTTGAGACTTCCCTGCTGGTGATGCAGTGTCTTCTAGATGAGCACTGAGGTTGCTTTACCTACTCAGTCCAAAGGTTTCATAAAAGAAGCCAACTTTAAGCATGTGCCATAAAGACCTAAATTCTCAGCATGAAATGATTAGCAGGAGAATTGATTCTAATTTATACTTACCAGAGTTTGGGGAAACAAGTCAGGCAACAATTATCCAGTGCCGTCCAACTCATTTAGTTTGCTTAATTTTTGGCTGAGTCAAATTGTACACATTAGTCACATTAATATCTCTGGAAGTTGTCTATGCCTTCTCGGGGCAATAGTATTGCTTTTAGTTAATCCTGGTGTCATGCAATAGACTGTGTGGAGCAAAGCAAACTATTCACCATTGCACACACAACTAAGATCTTGGCAAAGGTGCATGAAAGAGTTCAGGTAAAAAAAAAAAAAAAAAAAAGGCTTTTGTAGCCAATCTAGGAGACTGTCAAATAAAATAACAATTAATTTCCTAGGAGCCTGTCTGGCAGTCCTGACCTAGGCTAAATTGCCTGGAAGTGTGTGTTTGGGGTTTTTTTTACATATATAAAATCCTGTATTTCCTCAAATACAGGATGAGATCCTTTTCCCCAGTTAGCGTAGGGGGGCAGAAAGCCTCTCATCCATATACCAGAAAACCACATTAAATACATTGTCTGTCTTTGAACTGCTGCTAAAAGCAGCATGTGCTCAGGAATGGTAACCACCTATGAAGCTGACTAGATGCAGCCAATACTGAGCATGACTATAAAACACATGGCCCATACTGGGCAAACATACTCATGGGATATTTTTGGGGGGGGGTTGGTTTTTTTGGCCCTAAAAAATGGGCAGGTGTTCCCTCCACAGGGAACTGGCACCAGGCCTGGAGGTACTGTAATACCAGGCCAGCACCAGGAGGGCCAGAGCCAGGCCTGACACCATCCCCTTGGTACCAAAAATGCTTGATCTAAGCCAAATGGCTGAGATGCTGATGGGAGCCTACCATAAGTATAGTTTAGTGCGGCCCATCTGAATAGAATATATGGTAATGCCCGTTAGGCACAGTCTCTCCTCAGCACCAACTCTGTTTTTCAAGTCATGGTGAGTGGTGAGCCACTACATTGAATACATTTCAAATTCCTCTCAACTCCTGCAGCTGAGCTGCACCTTTTTCTCATTTACAATGATTCTTGTTTCTTCACCAGTCTTAAATGTCTGGTGAACATCATCAAATGGAGTCCCAAAGAATTCACCCAGAATCCTGAGCAGTATTGAGCCGTAGGGTCGCCATGACTTGAAATGCTGTTGACTCTACTGCGCCCAGCCCAATGAACTATATCATAAATTGTGAGCCTTTTGGCCCATGAGTTGCACTATCATGCATACTCTGTACTGCATATAAGTAGGTACAAAGTGCTGCTTAAAAGTGCTTGTGGAGTACCTGTGCTAAAACTTGTAGCAGTTGCAAAAAATAAAATGCATCAATTCCATATGAACAGTCTATGGGCACTATATGTAAGTTATGACATGTATGCTTATTTCAAGATCAGTGCTTTCAAATGTGGTTATATCTGTGTATATCTGTGTGTTCAAGGAGAGCAGGGTCTGACCATAAGTAGAAAGGAAAGGGGCTGCAAGGGGAAGAAGATGCAGGGCAGAGGGCAAGGCAGCAACCTGACCCCCCCAGATTTATTTTCTCTGCAGTAGCAGTGGAAGGGGGACAAATGCAAGCCAAACCTCCAATAATTAGATTCTGTACCTAGAAAATTTATAAGAGATATATAAATTTTCCATGTACAGAATCTAATTGGGGGGGGGGTCATCTTATATTAGAGCAAATAGGGTAATATTTTTGTAAATCCTTCAGACAGCTTGTATGAGGCTTGTGATAGAGGAATCTCAGGGTGCCTCTGCACATGCTCCCACGCGTTCCGATTAAAAGGCGTCAGAGCCGAGTTGATTAATCATTTCTTCTGGAGCGGTCTAATTAAAATGCTTCAGCGTCTCATGTATTCAGCGTCCCAGATTTCAGAATAGTGGGTGGGAGGCCCTTTAACTAAAGCTGGTTAAACAAACTTTAGTTAAAATGCCCCTGCCACTATGTTGAAATGTGGGATGCTGAATACATGCTGTGACATTTTAATTACGGTGGCTCCCAAGAACTGCCCTAGGTAAAATGCCTTCCTCCACCTTCCTTTCCTCCCCTGCCACCCCGGAGCATATGTATAGGCACCCTCAGATGCAGATGCTTCCTCAGCCTGGAGCCTGTATATAGGCACACCAGCTGCAGGTACTTCCTCAGCCTGATGAAGGGTTTTTTAAAATGAAAGCTTGCTAAAACTTTTTCCCCAACTATTTAAGTTGGTTTAATAAAAGATATCAGATTCACCCGAAGAACCTTGTCTGCCTAGGCACCCTTAGTAACGCTTTTTACTAGGAGCCTTGGATCCAACCTGATGGTGATACTCTCTGGATAACTTTGTGTGTACCTTTTAAATGCATCTCTACCAGGAAAATAAAGCAAATTTCAGTTTTGAATCCAAACTAGTACAGAATTAGAAGGGGTTAGGTGCTGATCTGATTTTAAACAATGCCCTCTTGATTCCTTTTATCTCGAATGTGAAAAGGTTTGGATTTGAGGTTTTGGTTTTGGTTGATCTCTAATGCCGAATTTTAGCTTAATAAAGAAGGCCTGATATGCTGTCTGATCTTTTTTCCGTGCTTTGTTTACAGGTGGTCCTACCATGACTTTCTGAATAGGTATCGTGTTCTTATGAAAAAGAGGGATATCTCTAAGAATGACAAGAAACAAATCTGTAAAACGCTGCTGGAAGACCTCATTAAGGTGAGCTGGGATTGAAACTTTAGCAACAAGCCTTGGAGCACAAACTCTTAACTGATATCATCTCCCCTTTCTTCCCTCCCAGTTTATCTGCTATAACAGCAGATGCTGATGCAGTTAGTGTCGGCAGGAGCTTCTTCCAAAATCAAATCATCTCTGAAGGAGTAATGAGAGTAAATGAGGCATGGCATGAGATCTATTGATTGCATTCAAGCTGAAAAGACCTTTTTGTGCAGCTGAATTGCATAGCCCAATCATGTACAGTAGATGATACCAATTTAGCATTTCTACAAAACATGTTTTTCCCTCTCTTTGAATTGCTCAGTCTCACACATTGTGTATAGCATAAAGAATCTGAAGTAAGGTTAAGAGCCAGAATAGGTAAAGAACTTGCCTACTGCTGTAGCACAGTGATTCTCAACCAGGGTGCCATGGCACCGGGGGGCCTTGAGATCCTTTAAAGGCTGCCATGGAGTGCAGCACTTAAGTGTACAAATATGATTCCTGAGATAAACCCAAAGTTTTCAAATAGTTTTAATAATGTTCTAACCTGTTGTGGTCTTCCTCAGGTCTTTGCAACAGAAAAATTGCTCTATTTTTTTTCTGTAGTCAGAGTGAAACCTAGAAGCTGGCATTTTCTGAGGGTCCTTCCAGTCTATTGTGGGGGCACCTCTAATCAATCAAGGGGTGCCTCAAGTCTAAAAAGGTTTAGGACCACTGTGGTAGATATACCCATTTGCACATTTAATTTCTTATACGAGTAAAAGAGAATGCAGGGTGAAAAAGAGAATTGTGAGAACAGCCCCCACACAGCAATATTTTTCCATTGGTTAATTTTTGTCTTGTTTAAAATTAAAAAAAAAAAAAAAAAAAAGTCAGCATTTGCCATGTTTGGATCAGGTTCATTCTTCAGGCTCATTCACTAACTCAAGTGGTTTCCAAATTGAGATGCATTTCCCTAGGAGTTCTTTCCATTGTCTGTTTTTTAAGCTCACATCCATTGCTTGGACTCTGACTGGGTCTTTATTTCTGGCTCTTATTTCCTTTTGTGAGAATTGCTGCGGTCCTTCAAAGGCTTCACTTTACATGCTGAGTGAAGTGACCACTGCAGTTAGTCGAGTTATTTGCAGCATGAAAAATTAAAGCAATGCACATCCTGTCTTGCACCTCTCAAGTTTGGGAGTTTTTGGACTTCTGGTTTTGGTTCACCTCTACACTGACAAAAGGTATAGGCAGCCTAGGAGTCCTCCTTTTTTATTGTTGCCCTTATTTGAACATGAACATGCCTACAAAGAGGAGTGCCGAGAACATGGGAATTTTAGTGTTAAATACTCATTGCATAGCAGGGAAAGACAGAAACCAAAACCAGAAAGGAAGATGCACCAGTCCTCAGTTCTACCCCATGCAGTTATGGTAAGATGTAGGGCAGGGCTGCCAGTGTGACAGCCCTGCCGTACATGGGCTGGATGTGGCCCATTGGGGGTTAATGTTCAGTTCATTGCCATTTCCACCACCTATTGTTTCTGCTGCCATGGCAGCTGGGGACTTTGAGGAGAGGCAGTATGGTGGGAGGAGGCCCAGTGAGCTTGCTGGCCACATGGTGGGGCAGCTTGTGCTCCCTGTGTATGCACCTGTGGTGGCAGTGGGGCTTGGGCCTCAAAGGAGGACTTGTATTGCCTGTGTGACACCAAAGGATCCCAAGTTCTCAGTGCCCATTCACGGCTGGAGGGGGATGTTTTGCACTGCCTATATGTCAATGAGGAGTGGGGCGTCTGCTGCCTTCATGGTGCGGGTCATAGGGAGCCTGTGCTGTATGTGGTCCCCCATGGCATGTACACAGTGTGGTGTGCAGCCCCCAGATGCTGTGAAGCTGGACATCCCTGCTGTCAGGAGGGTCCCTGGATCCAGGGATACTTTCGGAGCAAGGTGAAAAACCTTTAGTCTCTGCTAATGCACTGGGACAAATCTATTATGTGCAAGTCTCTCACTTATTTTGTTGATATTAGGGTTTGGTCCATAACCTGCCCCAGTGGTTATGCAAGTACATGAAAATCAGCATAGTGGGGTTTAAAAGGATGAAACTCCGCCGTTTAACTGATAACTTTTTTTTATTCAAATCTTTGCAGCCTTATGCTGAGCAAGTATGTTGGTTCCTCTTGAAAATGTTTGTGTTAATTGGAGTTTCCTTTATGCTTTTGAAAAGGATCCTGACAAGTTCCAGTTTGGACGTACCAAGATCTTTTTCCGTGCAGGCCAGGTGGCATATCTGGAGAAACTCCGGGCAGATAAATTTAGATCTGCTACTATTATGATTCAGAAGACTGTGCGGGGCTGGTTGCAGAGACTGAAGTACAGAAGGATGAGGGAGGCTGCAGTAACCATACAGAGGTATACACGGGGACATCTGGCTCGCAGGTAAGTCTCAGAAGGGTCTGCAAGTTATTACTAGCTGGGAACTGTAGAGTGGTGACTAATTCTAGCTATTGTTTTTATGGGAACCATTTAAACTTCTGATAACCTTTCATCATTATGAAACGTGGGCATTTAATATTTTGAACGGCCAGATTAGAGGTACTCAGCTCTTGCAGCACCCCGGGATTATAAAAGTGCTTTTTAACCATTTTGTGCCTTTGAACATAGTCTGTTCTTATATGCATATGCCAGGTATAAGAGGGTGTAAGGATAGTGCCCTGGGAGTTGCTCCTAGGATTCATTGCTGCCTTATGTTTTCAGCTCTCCCTGTGATTTTTAAAAGGTAGATGAGCCATACTTCCTTGGCCCGATTCTTTCTGAACACCAGTGCAAAAGACATTATGGGCACCAATAAATTGCATATATTTAAAAGATTTTTCCTGACTTACCAGCCTCTCTGGAGCATAGACTGAAGCTAAATGGTTAGGGTTTGCTAAGTACTTTGAGAAATTTTAATAAAGCTATCAAATATTCCCTGGATGGTAATTCCCTATTATCAGCAATGGCATTTGGGATCTGCCTTTGCTGACCCATTCCAGTAGACTAGTTGGTACCCACTTCCTTCCTTGGAGATCAAATAGGGACCTATTTGTTATCTCATGGTTGTTCTTAAACTTGGCTTACTATATGTTTCTTCCAATGATTTGGAGTAATTTCCTCTGGTAGTGATGTTGGAGATGGGGCTATTTAGAGCATAGAAAAGTTTTAGCTAAAAATCTATACAAAGCCAAGTCTGAGAACCTGAACCTCCCTAACACTGTTTTAGCACCTGACAAATCACTACTATCATCATTTATAACACTGCTTCAAAGTGCAGGCTTTTGATATTAAATGAGAAATGAAGCAAAGTGGCATGATGGCAAAAGTCCTCTTGCATCCCAGTGTGCAACACTGAACAAGCAAATTTAGCTTGTATGCGACTATAACAGTGGACCTCAAGGGTAAAAGGTTGTCGGACTTCTCTGCCTCAGTTTGTTTTCACTTCCTCCAGCCCAACCCAGCTAGCCGCAGAGGTCCAGAACAGATGGAAAGGATAGTGGGTTTCATGCCATAATGGCAATTTTTTTTTCTTCAGTTTGAGTTCCCTTTAGATTTCCAGTTACGTTGCTTATTGCTTAGCATGAATCTTTCCCTTGATTCTGAGTTAATGTCATCCATTCAGGAGTGTTGCTACATAAACTACTGCCCAAGTAACTCTGGGCATATGTAGATGAAATGGTGGCCTTAAGATGCAGTGGTAGGTTTTAAAAAACACCACTTAAGTTTAGGGCTGATTAAACCCCTGTGTCTTGCACACACCCTGCTGACTTACCTGCTTCTCCAGCGGGGAGGGGAGGGCGAGTTGCCGGTGGGGGGGGGCTGGTGCTTCCCTCTGCAGCAGTGGCAGGACTCCCCCCAAGCAGCACCTGCCTGCAGGCATATGGCTTGGGTGGTTCTGGGGGGCACCGCAGCCACGGAGGGAAGCACTGGGCCCCCAAGCAACTCAGGCAGGCAGGCTCCGGGGTGGGGGGGTAGAAAAAAATCAAGCTTGTCGCTTTTCTTGAGCAGAGCTGCTTTCCTGGGCTGCTGCCAGGCTGCCTGCAGGGCTTCTTGCAGAGCTGTGGAGCTGCACAGAGTCCAGTGCTTCACTCCACGGCTGTAGGGGCAGCAAACTAAAACTCCTCTTCCTTGAAGGAGTTTTAGTTTGCTGCACCCCTAATCATTTAAGGCGTATTACGCTGCTGAATTTCCTACAGCAGCTGGAATTAATGCACAATACGCCGCCGAGGCGTGCTAACACCGACACCATTAAAGCGATGCAAAAGCATTTAGCCCGTTTTAAAACGTTGTGCGTGTACGCCTTTCGTTTCATCTACACACAGCGTTCTTTGGGGATCAGAATTGGCTGATATGGCTCGTTAAAAATCAGCCATTGGTGTCGGCCCAAAAATTCTCTATCAGTGCACCTCTACGTCTTACATATTGCATAATTAATGGGTGGAACCCATTGGCAAAGGGGATTTTATGGACGCTGTCATAGCATAATGGGTTCAAAACGGGCTATGAAAATGTGTGTGTTGGGGGGGTAGGTCACTCAGTGGCTCTTAAGCACAGCAGTCGGGGATGTCACCTTAGGCTCAGGACATGCCAAAACCTATGGCTGATGGTGACTGGAAGAGTCTGATGGGAAATGGATCACTCCCTGTAAGCTCTGGTTCTTATTTCTACTGTAAAGCATCCATTACTAATTGTCTGGTTGTTACCAATCCATTGCTATTGTCTGATGCAGGATTCCAGGCTAGATAGACCTTTAGTCTGACTCTGTATGGCAACTCCTATGTTATGATCCATCCTTTAATGCTGGGCTCATTCTCTTCTTGTGGGGTTTTTAAACCTCCTCTTCCCCTTTTCCCCCCCCTCTTCTCTGTTAATGGGTTTTGTTTTTATAGGCTGCTGTGACTGACAGATTGTGGCTCTGTAAGAGTGGAAAGCATGGGAAAACACCCTTTTTTAACATTTTGGCAAAAAGTTCAGTAAAACTTAAGACCAAAACTAAAAACCAAAGCAAATGTCT
The DNA here is from genome assembly GCF_030867095.1 of Alligator mississippiensis. Classification (NCBI taxonomy): domain Eukaryota; kingdom Metazoa; phylum Chordata; order Crocodylia; family Alligatoridae; genus Alligator; species Alligator mississippiensis. The sequence goes on from NC_081826.1 coordinate 288,746,846, forward strand.
ATTTGTTTCATGCAGAGAACAGTGAATATGTTGTAAATTCAGTGAAACAAGCTAGCTATCGAGTTAAACCATGGTTTTATGGATATTTATTAATAGAGTTGACAATGAAGTGTGCATAACTGCGTCCAGTAGATTTTCAGACTGGCAGCAGCACACAAAAGTAAAGACCACGTCCAAAATTATTCACTGTGTTGGAATCACTTGGGGTTCTGCTCCATGAATGTTGTCAGACCAGCGCACATTGGATTTTAAAGTCAAATTGGTTTTCTGCAGTTTTGCTGAAAGCATTAATAGCCAAGAGATATCTTGTACTATATTTGATATTTTTAGTTAGGAACTGAAGCAGCTAACTTCCATGGTTTAGAGTTTCAGGTAATTTTGAGAAAAGAACAAAAACCACAAGAAAAGGTGAAGATAAAAAAAAAAGTCGTAAAAACAGAAAGAAAATGAAATTGTGCATAATAACATTCACGTATCTGATATTCCCTGATACACTGTTAATGGGAGAGAATGTATAAGTTTTCCTTTTACCAGGTTTGGTGTTGGGATGTTCTCTCTCTCAATGTCAAACAGCTCCTACAAGAAGGATTGCGTACTGACCTAGCATACTACCAGTCAGGACCGATGTAGGCGATTGCATTAATAGATTATATTTTCATGATGAAAATGAATTAGTCATACTCTGAACCATGTCGTTCCTAGCCTTTATTTCCACAGTGACCCTGCCACCACTGTGAGCCTGATGTCTAGTTGAATTTCATAGCGAAGCTTGTGATCCTCATCCTTAAGTGTCATGAATATTTGGAATTGTGACCCTTATACCTTTTTTTTTTTTTTTTTTTTCCCTGCCATGCGCTTCACAGGTTAGCAGACCACCTAAGGAAAACAAGAGCTGCCATCATCTTCCAGAAACAATATCGAATGCTCAGGATCTTTCGAGCTTTCCAGAATATCCGCCAGGCCACTATCACTATTCAAGCTTTTGCTCGAGGCATGTTTGTCAGGAGAGTTTACCACAAGGTATAGCTACTTCACAAAATGTTTCCATGTTGGGGTTACACATGGGGAAAGCCTTTACATTTACCTGAAAGGAAGCAAGATCAGCCATGTATTTATTGTGGATGCTTTGGGATCTCTTTCCAAACTCAGAGCTTTTAGTCCTCCAAGTTCACAAGTGTTAATTAAAAATATTGCAGCAATGTCCAAACAAATGGCTGGGTGACAGTACTCTGGACTAGCTTAATGAAGTTAGTTTCATAAGTGGAAGCTGATGGCCATAGTGGAAATCTATAAATGTTATCTAGCCCCAAGGGGAAAACCTACCTGAAGAACAGTTTTTGTGTTTGAGCTGTTACAAGTGTATCTAACGCAAGCTCAGATGAAAGGTTAGTCGGTCACTTTTGAATGTTCTGTAGTCATCTGCTTCATTTTAACATGGTAATGCAAGGGAGAGGAAGTCTTGATGACCAGAATATATTATACAAAACAGACTAGCCTGGCTTAGGAGATGGGAATGGCGTAGGGGACCTCCCACCTCAAAGCCATGAGTTGAAATTCATATTCACCTGGTAGTTATTAAAAAATATTGTCCTTGATGGTGAATCAATAGCTTATTTGCAGTGTACCGATTGTTTTTAGTCCAGATTTCAGAAGTCAGACAGCCACAGGACAAAAGGCTTCTTTACTGCTGGTAATGAACAAAGGTACAAGTAACTTGAGGAACTTAAAGAAGAGGTTCAGAATTAAATTGGTTGACCTATCTTCTGAGACGGACCTCCGCTTGAGCCCCTGCAGTGGAGCAGGAATGGAAATGTTCCTTGTTATTGCTTGTGCAACATTGGTTTTATAGATTGGGGGTGTCCATCTTCAGGGCTTTTTTTTTTTCTTCTAGCACCATTCAAAAACATGAATTTTTAATTATCTATTTTGTTGGTCTCAAACCTCAAAAATTAAGTGTTGAAGACTTGGTACAAAGCAGGCTTCTGGAATCTGAATACCTATAAAGTAGGGGTAGGCAACTTTTTCTGGCCGTGGGCTGGAATGACCCAGCCCGAGTCAGAGGCAAGTGCCTTCCTACCCTGCCAAATGCTGATGAAGCCTCACATCCATGGACCAGAGCTAATGATTTTATAGGTTAGATCTAGCCCACAGGCCACAGATTGCCAACCCCTGCTGGAAACTGGAATAGTTCAGTTACGAATCCTGATATGTAACCAAAGCTATATTTTGCAGCATTGTCCCCATATTCCCCTATCATCCTCTGAAAATATTAGTGTAAACTTTGATTTTTAAGTCACAAAATGACTTCAGAAGCTTTCTCACTAGTTCATTATGATTAGCCATCCATGTCTCTAGACCACAATATACTTGATGAAACTTGGTGTCCTTGGCAGTCTCTGTTCATGAGGCAAGATTCAAACTTACAGGATGGCTGCAGGTCAAGGCCAAGGGCTTGTTTGTGCACAAAATTGTTTCAGAAGAGTTATGCTTCAAATTCACATGCTCCCTCATTCCAGATTAGCTTGCAAGTATACGCAAGCTCTTGGATGTTACAGAAATTCTATGAAGTTTGTGCAGTGCTGCTTTCCGGGGACAACTGAGCAGTCCTAATGCTTTGGACTCCGTCTATTTTATTTCTTAAATGACTGCAGCATAGTTCAGTGTAGGAAAACTTTGGGGCTCCTGTTTGAAGCTGAATGCTGTATATTAAAGATCAGATTTGGAAAAATTAGCTGGAAATGCAAGAAAATAAGTTTTACTTGACTGAGCTTGATAAGTTTGTAGGAATGAAGTGTTACAAGAAAAATGGTTGTAAAGTCATGTGACCTTTAAGCAGAATTTTGCTTACAGGTTATCCATATTGTAATACATTGCCACATGCACATTTTTTATTAAACATCTCAATTAAAAATAATCTTTATAATGTAAAACTGAGTCACTTTCAGAAAAATCAAAGCCTACTCAGCAACGCGTGTCATTGAAAGGATAACGAGACTTTTGCCATATGTTGGCAAGTCCATGTGACTACAAAGCAGTCAGTGGACACAATAAAACAAATTAGTATAGTAGAGGTTCAATTTTTAAACATCAGCCCTGGGGGTCATCAAAAGGAGGCTAGACAATCACCTAGCCGGGGTCGTTTGACCCCAGTATTCTTTTCTGCCCGTGGCAGGGGGTTGGACTTGATGATCTGCTCGCGTGTCTCTTCCAACCCTACCAACTATGAAACTGTGGTCGCAGAGTGGACATGTACAGCACATGGAAAGGAGTTGGGCAAATAAGTCCATTTAGAGTTTGGACTTCATAGAAGCAGTTTAAGCACGGGTATTTGAAAAAAATTGTATCTGTTGGGGGTGTAGGAATGAGGTCAAGAATGAACTGACCAAGCTCAAAATGTACTAGTTATTTCTTCAGGTCAGAGTAAAGGTACATAGATGACAGTTGTATATTCTGTATTTGCTCTGTGAACAATCAGATGGCTTTGGGCACCAGGACATCTGAATCTTTTGTGAGCATGAAGAACTTCATCCAAAGCTCTCCAAGTCAATGGACTTGTGTCACTTCTATAAATGTGGAGTTTGAGCCAAAGGAAGGGCTCCATGAGGAAAAATGATAGTTGTTTAGCACTAGCCAGAGATGTGTTACTAGATTTGCCCATCACCTTGGGGTGTGCTCATTTATTAGGGATACATTTTTAGGGTCTTTGCAATTCTGTCAATGTGCTGCTTGTGTTACTTGTGTTTCTATATGGAGCTGTATCTCTCCCTTCTGCAAGTCCTGACCCCCAATGGAGCTATGTTGCAGAACTCGGGTTCAGTGGGGCTGTGTTCCTCCAGCCGCCAAATCGGTCTCATACCACCCACACACACTGAGTTGATCGGCATGTACAGGCTGACACTCTTATGCCAGGAATCAGTTTAAGGTAACAGTAAAATACAGTCAGACATAAGCACGCAGGTGAACAGACTACCTCCAAATCTGGCTGGGTGTCTAGCTGACACCTTCATGGGCCAGCATTCAGTTCATTAGGGCACGTCTGAGCCAAACTGGGTCAATCAGCCTGTACAAGCTGATCCCCTTACATGTCTCAAACTCAGCACATCCCAATCTTTTGCCCTAACTGTCCTAATAGTGGTAGCCTCTTGATGAGTAGACACCACAGTATTTCTGGGCTTCACAGGGATTTTTTGGTTTAGGTAAAAGAAGCATTGCTGCAGAGCAAGTGGGGCAGGGGAAGTAGAGAAGGAAAAACACACCCAGTTATCACCAGTTTGACTAAAAAAGTTATTTATTGCTAAGTATATGAAATTTATAATGGTACTAATAGTAATAGACTTGCAAGGGAAAACAAACAAAAACAATTACAATATTACCCTGGTTTAATTGAGTATTTGGGGAAACCTAGCTCAAGCTTAACTAATACAATGTAGGTTCAGAAAGCTATGCCTAGAGAGAAAAAGAAAAAGACAGCGAAAGAGGGAGAAAGAGAGAGAGTGAGAGCTGGGATCTCGCCATTCCAAAACACTCGGGTGATTTGTTGACCAGCAAAGTTTCCGGCAGGATCCTTGAAGGGAGACTATCTGTTTCTCCCAGTTTCTTGAGAACAACAGCAGATGGTGTCAGAGATTTCTCTCACTTGAAGCACACTGTTTGCTGCTTTACAGCTTTCTTATACCCTTAGTCCAGCCTTTTCAAAGCGTTCTTTTAATTGTGTAAATCAAGAGGGTCCCAAACCATAATTGACAGGGAAAATCCTGTTATATAAACAGTTTAAATTTAAATGAATTACTTTTTTCAGTGACAAGGGGTTATCTGGTTTGGAACATCTCAAGAAACTGATTAACAACCAGGAAGAACATTTAAGTTTTTAAGGAGTAACCAGACACCTAGGAGCCAGCTTGAAATTATTATGAATATAGACAATATACTGGAAGGGATACCACATTGTTTCTTCTCAGCTGGCTTGGCCATGCTTGCACTGTGAAGTCAGCATAAGTGTTTTGTATTCTACCTGTTGCGAATAAGCCTCAGCTTAGCATGACTCTCAGATTTTACTGTAGTCTTTTAACAGACTCAAGGGGATTACTTGGAGTACTTTATACTTTATAAATGTTGTGGGGAGGACTTTCACCAGTCATCCCAGGAAAAGTATGACAGCATTTGTGGTCAGGGCTCCAATGGGCTGGATGCTGTGATGAACCCTTAACCATTGTTCAAATGTCACCTGTACCCCCTCTGACTCGGTCCCTTGCCTCAGCATTCCCTAACCTGGCAACCGAGTTGTAGTCAATCAAGTTTAAATAGGCCTCCCATACTGGGACCGGGGAATGTACAGCCTGAGATGCCTATTAAACTTTTCTTCTGCTTAGTTCTGGGTAGACGAGGTGTGTGTGGGGTGAGGGGAGGTATAGAAAAAGTCCTTTGCAAGTCCAACAAGCTGGGTGCCAGGGCTCCCTCAGGAGCACAGAGCAGATGGGTGCCATGTGGGAGACCCAGGTTCATTTCTTCCTCCACCACAGACAGACCTTAAGAGGAAAGACTAAGGGATCTGGGACTGTGCAGCCTGGGGAAGAGAAGACTGAGGGGGGACTTGGCAGCCATCTGTAGGTATGTAAGGGGTGAATATCAGGAGCTGGGGGAGGAACTGTTCACTAGTGTGCCCCAGGGGAGGACAAGGAACAATGGCCATAAACTGTTGGAGGATGGTTTCAGGTTGGATTCAAGAAAGAGCTTCTTTACAGTAAGGGTGACCAGACTCTGGAATAGACTTCCTGAGGAGGTGGTGCAGTCCCCAACCTTGGAAGGCTTCAAAAGGAGACTGGACAGACACCTTGCTGGGATCACTTGATCTCAGTAGTATTCCTGCCCAGAGCTGGGGGATTGGACTTGATGATCTTTTGAGGTCCCTTCCAGCCCTTGATTTCTATGATTCTGTGATGCAGGTTCAGTGTGTGACTTGGACATGTTGCTTGAATCCAGATAAACAAAAGAACTTAAAGCCTAAAGTATGAATGTAACTATTGGATCCAAACCCCCTCTCTAACCCTGTCTGCACCTACAAATATTTGCCAGTAAAACCCTTTAGGTACCTGCAGTTCTATTTTGCACATGCCTTGTCACAATCTTTTAAATAAATCGATTTTGTGAACTGGGACCAAAACCCAGGACTCCCCTCTCCATGATGAGCGTCTTAGCAGTGCCCAGTCATGCTCCCTCTCTGGCTTAACCCTTCCAGGCTTGTCTGAGATGCCTGACTCTCCCACTATGTATTGTATATGAAGCTCAGGCACCTGTCTGAGGGGGTATGGATGCTGTACTTTAATCCAGGTGCCTGAAAGTTAGCTGCAACATGTCAGCTTTGCAACATTCAGCTACCTTTGTAGATTTGGGCCTTGATCTCTCTGTGTCTCACTGCTGCAATTTCCAGGAGGGGAACGTGGCACCACGTGGTCATGTGAGAATAAGTACTTTAGTGTCTGAAGTGGTAGGATAGCATAATTACAGGAGCCATTCAAAACAGAAAATGTGAAAAGGACTAAAGACCCTCTAAAATAGCAGTCATTAGATTATTATTTATCATGCCTGTGATTATTTTCTTAGAAAATGTTGGTTTGAGGAATTGCTACTTTAAACCTTGGGGTGAAAGAGAGAGACATAGGAAATAGAGTTGTGCTATTCAGTTTGTTTGATAGGGACAGTTATCAGCCCAGGGCAGCTTTGTTCTATGCTTCAGTGTATCCTCATTTTTCACTAATGCCTCTTGAATTAACGCACTTTATTTTTCCTAGATACTCTTGGAGCACAAGGCTACCATCATCCAGAAACACTCCCGGGCTTGGCTGGCTCGTAAACACTTTCTACGCCTCAGGTGTGCCACTGTGGTTCTCCAGTGCTACTACAGGCGCATGAAGGCCAAGCAAGAGCTAAAGGCACTGAAGATAGAGGCGCGATCAGCAGAGCACTTAAAGAGACTCAATATTGGCATGGAGAACAAGGTGGTTCAGCTTCAGAGGAAGGTAGATGAACAGGTATGTCCCATACTCTGTTGGTACAAGCTTGGTTCTGTGTAGGTCTTTTGTTTTATCACACGGGCAGAATATATTAATACCTGTCTCCTTTTATGTAACAGAGGTCTGCATTTGCTTATGCCTTAGCAACATGCAAATATTGCAACTACTATAGGCAGTACGTTACACCTTTTGCACTGACTACCAGTTAATTATGGCTGAGGTTCATTTTGCAATTCACCATAAAGCCTTTCTCATGGGATATACCTACCTTAGTGCTGCTGTCTTCAAATTACTTTATGGTGGATGTTTGCCCTTGAGCAAGTAGATCCAGCAGCTTCAAGTATGATATTCTCAGTAAAGGGTCCTGACCCCTGCAGGTAGCTCCCTTTCCTGGGTTTGCCAAGACATATTTGATGACTGGCTCAGGACATACTCTAAGGTCTATCTGGTTTGTTCCTTCCCCACTGCATTTGGGGTGGGAAGGGAAGTAAAGATGCAAAAGGTAGAATTCAAGTCAGTTGACATCAAAGGCCTTCTACTGCCTTGGTGTTATCAAAAGAATGGGATCTTAGCTAGTACACTTCAGGGTTAACATGACAACAGGCTTACTAGAAACAGCCATAAAATGAAGGAGAGCAGATTGAACATCAGAAAGAAATTCTTTATGGTGAGGGCTGCAAAAATATGGAATGGGCTTCCAAGCGAGGTGGTGCTTTCCCTTACCTTGGAGGTGTTTAAATGGAGATTAGACAAGCACCTGGCTGGGGTCAAGTGACCCCCAACCAGGTGCTTGTCTTTCTTGCCCAGAGCAGGGGGTCAGACTCAATGATCTAATGGGTCCCTTCTGACCCTAGAAATATATGAATCCATACAGCTTCCTCCAAGGTGTGGATGCATAGCCTGAAAAGAGCTGGGTGCTTAGTTGCTGCTATTGTGTTCTTGAGTGATTTTCTTTCCTCTTGAGGCAGGTTTTGCCAGCAACTGTTTCGTTCTTATACTCTTCAGTTGTATAGTTTCAAAGCATTCCTTCTTGATAGTTGGTTGATTTAAAATCCAAACAAAGCAGGTAGGGAGGGAACATCATATTACAATTGCTAACTGCTCAGATCCTGTTTTGGGTCATTCAGTTGTGAAACTTGTTTTTGTGAGTTGTTTGATCAGTCGGGAGGTTACACATAAATGGGACAGGTCTTGATTGACTGAGTGGAATACCTTGGGGCATTGATTACAGGACACTGTTCGGGGTAGTTGTTTTAACAGTGGGGCAGAACCCAAAATATTCTGAACCAGTGATGGTCTATGGAGGCATTTGCAAACCCCCAAACAGACATTGAATGCCTGTTCCGAGAAATATTCCTTAGTCAAGGGAAGATGTGTCAACAAGGAGGATACGGTCACATAGGGAGATGCAGTTATTTATGAATGGTTTAGCATAATAAAACATTGGGTACACTTGCAACTAGCACAGGAGATGCAATCAGTTGGGATTGCTTTATTTTGCATGGTCCCAGTCACAATCTTGCATTCTTGTGTAAGATGTACTGTTACTTTAATTTGGTCATTTAAATTTCGTGTGTAGGTCCAACCAAGCTTTCCCAGTCATCACCTGGGATCTACTTGTAAACTTCCTTGATAAAATGATCTCAGTATTTTTTCAGATGCTAAGAAATTACTGGTTAGCATACTTTAAAAATGTCACTGAATAAAGCAGAAGATTTGATAGGTGACCAAAAAAGATTGCAGCAAATGCTACTGCTCAGGTTGTAGAGACATCTTGTTTACACATAATTACCACGAACCAGATTTCACTACATTTTTCAACAAAAATGCAGCACAGGAAATGCTCATTTCACTATGTTCACATATAAAGATTGACCTTCTGTGACGCCTAGCGTCAGAGCATTGCTGTGTACGGTCATAAAGGTGTGCAATGATGAAATCATTTTCTGGAACTCGGGGCCAGAGGTCATATAACTGGAAGACAATATTTCTGAAAACTATAGGTTCAGAGGAGAAAAATGGAAGTGGGCAATTTCAAGCCAGGAGCTTGAAAATCCAGAATAGCAAGAATCAAAATAAGACTTCAGATGAAATTTTTGCCTTATTTTAAAAGGCAAAAAACAGATACTTTTTCTCTTAAGCTTCCTGCTTTATAAACATCTGTAATGCAAAAAAACCCCTGCTGCATTCCAGTGCACTGTACCATATGTTCTGGGAGTTATTTTATTTGGCAGCCAATTGGATTGAATAAATACACAGCTTACAATCACTTTGAAGACATTTGGTTTATTTATTATTTCTGACCAGCCATCTCTTTAACAAAAAATATATTGCAAGTCGCATTGGTGTGACTTTGACAGATGCCCAGGTCTTAAGGTATCCAGGTTGTAGCTGTGTTGATCTAGAGGCAAAAGGAATCAGAACTCGTGGTAGAGGTGATATCTTTTATAAGACCAACTAGATCTTTGCAAAAAAATAAAAATAAAAAAATCTTTAATTGCAAGCTTTTGGGCACAAACAGCCTTCTTTGGGCATAGGAGAAAAGATTGTAAAAGTTCTCCTGGGTAGAAATGAAATTAAATGCTTATGAAAAGGCAAGTAATAATAGTTCAAGGGGTTTTTTCTCCTACTAAATTGAAAGCAATGCCTTTTACAGTGTGTTTTTGACTCTGTGGTTCAATATGAGTATTTCTAGAGCAAGTACTGAAGAGAATCCAGATGACCGGATTTTGTTTCCATTGAAACAGGCTGACCTTGACAGGTTGGGGAAGTGGGCAGAGAACAACAGGATGCAATTCAATAAGGACAAGTGCAGGGTGTGCACCTAGGGAAGAAAAACTGCCATTATACCTATAGGCTGGGGGGCGACCTTCTCAGCATCACCTGAGGCAGAAAGAGATCTTGGAGTCTCTGATTCCAGGATGAACATGAGTCACCGATGTGATGAAGCAGTCGGCAGAGCCAATCGCACCTTGTCGTGCATCCATAGGTGCTTCACAAACAGGTCCTGGGAGGTGATTCTGCCCCTCTGCGCGGCACTGGTCAGGCTGCAGCTGGAGTACTGTGTCCAGTTCTGGACAGTGCAGTTCAAGCAGGATGCGGACAACATGGAGAGGGTCCAAAGAAGAGCCACTCATCTGATTGGAGGCCTGCAGGGAAGGCCCTATGAGGAAAGGCTAAGGGACCTTAACCTCTTCAGCCTCTCCAAGAGCGGGCTGAGAAGGGACCTTGTGGCAGCGTATAAATTAATAAGTGGGGATCAGCACAAAGTAGGTGATGATCTGTTCACCAGGGCACCCCCTGGAATAACGAGGAATGATGGCCATAAGCTACTGGAGAGAAAGTTTAGACTGGACATTAGAAAAAAGTTCTTCACGGTGAGGGTTGCTAGGCTCTGGAATGGGATCTCAAGGGAGGTGGTGCTTGCCCTGTCCTTGGGGGTCTTCAAGAAGAGACTGGACAGGCACCTGGCTGGGATCACATGACCCTAGGTTTGGTGACCCTTTTCATCCCTGCCAGGGGCAGGGGGTCGGACTAGATGGCCCACTGAGGTCCCTTCCAACCCTGGAATCTATGAATCTATTAAATCAATGACAAAATTCCTATTAATGGTACACTATTAAAATATACATTTGTGTTGTTCCTGGCTCTTTGGGCATTTTACAAGTGCTCCAGGGTGCAGGGAGGAGTACTTTAAATAGAGCAGCTCCGGGAGCCACTCTAACTAAAGCGCCCACAGCATCATGTGTATTCAGCATCCTGCGCTTCAAAATGGCAGTGGGGGTTTCATGAGCTTTAGTTAAAGCACCCCTGCTGCCACTTGGAAGTGTGGGGACGCTGAATACATGTGTTTAATCAAGTCAGAGCAGATATCCGGCATGTGTGCTTTATGATCAGATCTGAGGAATAATGTCTTGCATTCAAAAGCCTGTCTGTTTCTATCCCAGCTACATAGTTGGTCCAATGAAAGACATCGTCCTAAAAAAACCTTCCCTCTTGCAGGTCAGGATAATTTTTTCCCTCTGATTGCTCCTCCTCCTCCTCAGCGACTTACTCATACTTGTTCTTGGTACAATTTCAGGTAAACAGCTGTTTTTCTGGTTTCTGTATATAAAGGTGGTGCCTGATGTGTTTGGCATCACTTGCTTAGTAATTACCATTTATCATTCTGTTTGGGGCACATCTGTAAATCATACATATCATGTGAAAGGTTTCCTTGAAGTTTTAAATCTCCTCGCACTTTTTGTGATGGTTGGTTGCACCAGGATTGGGGCAGATAGCAAATTAATATGTGCTTTTCTTAAAATCAAGCTATCCAGCAATTAGCCCCATGGTCCAACTAGTTTCAATGTGTGCACCACTGATAGCAGGGTATCTAGTCCCTGAGTCCAACTTTAAAACAGAAGTACCAGCTCTGACCTCTTACACCCGTGCGTAAGTGCCCAAAATAGGTATTATGAGTTTTGACTGTCTAAATGCAGAATTGGTAGTCTTCACTAGTCATCCAACTTTGAATACTGATCCCGCATCTTCTTTTGCAGCCCATAGATTAAAACTAGATACCATGCCAGAGGAACAGAAAAAACAGGGAGCTTGTTTTTACTTTTAAAAGCTTCTCCTTTAACTTCAACATTACACTGAACTGGAGCTAAAGAACTGTAACTGAGACAGATCACCAGTGTTGGGGTTTCCCATGATCAAGGACAGTGATGCCCAGCTTTTTTGTCCCACAGGTCAGATGGGTGGTGCCATGTTCCTTTGCAGGCCACATCTGGTCGATCCAGCTGTGGTGGTTGCGCACCCTGACCTTGATTTGTCCGCTTGGGGTGGAGCTGAGTGGCTCCAATCTGGATGTGTGGGGATAGCAGGGGGAAGCAGCCCAGTCTTGGTCCCAGTCCAGATACACGGGGCAGGGGTGGGGTGGGACAGGGCAGGGCAGCCTTGCTCCACATGTGGGGGAGGGAGCAGAGTGGTTGCAATCCAGATGTGCAGAGGGTAGGGGAAGAGGAGTATCTGGATTGGGACCAGGATTGGGGGGGGACCCTATCTGGATACAGGGAGATGGGGAGGAAGCAACTTTGTCCCTATCCAGACATGGGGAGGGAGGAGGGCAGAGCTGGGTGAGCCCAATCTGGGTGTGTAGGTTGGGGGTAGGGAACAGCCTGGCCTGATCTGGATTTGTGGTGGTGGCCCAGCCCTAATCCCAGTGCGCAGGCAGTGACCTGAGTGAGGATAGAGCCAGCTGCTTGGAGCTTTCACTGCTCGCTGCTACCAAGTTTCTGTCCCATGGAGGAGCCCTGTGAGCCAGATGTTATGGCTCCGCAGGCCTTACATTGAGCACCCTTGATATAGGAGAAGACTCCTGCCAAACCAAGCTCTGTGCTAGAAACAGTTGTGGTCTTCCTCAGTAGCTAGTTTTTATTTACTACCAGAAAAAGCATGTACAGATCACAGGAAAGAAAAAAAGATTTCCAGCTCATGTCAGAATTCACAGCCAGAAAAGCCAACAAATACTCAAGTTAACATTCAGTTGGGAATTATATTTTTCCCTATAGGTGACCTGGGCTCTTGATAAATGGTAATATTTACTGGGCTGTGACTTGGGCTCCTTGAATCTTTTGCTGAATTCCTGAAGTTGTCCTCTTTATTGAAGTTGGATTTTGCTGCACCTTGGAGGAAAGAATTACTGCCTGTAATACTCATTACTTTGTCCAGCAAGCCCTTCCTAGCCGTTTATTCAGGAAAGACAGGTTTCACTGGGATCTCTGTTCCTTATTGCTTTGAAGGGACCAATAAGTTTCTGAAGCGGAGTTCTACAGGAACTTAATTTCAGTGCTTGTCAAGTTGTTCTGATCTGCTCGTTTTGATGGTGGTCCCTCGCAACATTTTCCCTTAAGTACCCCACTAACAGCACTTACTGCTCTACAGCTTCCACCCTGCAGTCACAAAAGGTTTTGAAAATCTCTCAGATGGCTGTAGGTAAATTGGAGGGTTTCAGTTGAATCCTTTTTCTCCTCCATGACTAGTCAGACATGTTTCTTTTTCTGCAACATTAGCCTGTGGGCAAATATGGATCTGCAGCATTAACCTTCCAGTTGAGGCTTAGGAGCATTTTCTTTTGCAAAGGTTAAAAACTCTAATTGTACAACCACTGCAGTTTGAAATCTACAGTCTGTGGAATGAAGCCCCATTTAGTTCAGTGCCTGAGCTAGACAGGGAGTGTGTGTGGAAGGGATAAGGACTTCAGTTTGTCTCGTGAGAGAGATCCACATTGGGCCCATTGCACTTTAGCAATTGTCCTTCCATGTTGTATCCTAAAAGATAAATCTTAGATGTAGAATAGGTGCCTGGCATTCATCCCTTGGGGATAGTTGTCTATGAAGTGCTCTCTGCACTATGGTTTTGTATATGTGCACTGCTGGTCTTTAGAGGGGTGTGATTTAGTACTGGCAGGCAACTTTTTTTTATGCTTCAGTCACCCAGTGCCAGATATGTGTAGCTTTGGCTATATGTACATTTGTGCCTCCTGAGTGGCAACTGCCCTTCCCCTTTAAAGGGGTGAAGTTCTGTCTGATCACAGGCATGCTAGCAAGATTGGACTCCAGTTATAGAGAAAGGGACCATGGGTTTCAGGCGTGTAGTGTGGTAGGTGGCCTTCAGCTTTGCTGCTCTTGGTGCCAGAACTAGCTGAAGTAAAGCTGGTTCAAGTGTGTCTGACTTAGGAGATTCACGCGCCCTTGATGAAAGTGAATGCTCTGCTGTCTGACAGCTGAATGAGAGAGGGAACAAAAGCATCCCTTGGTTCTTAACGTGGATTGAAATGTCTGTCACTTGCTGAGAGGATCTCATTTCTGGAACTTGCATGGAAATGTCCTCGTTGAGGAGTGTGCTGTCTTCTCAAGAGCCTTTGCAGGTAGGTTTGGGAGGCGGAGGTAATTTGTGGCAGCTCCTTATCTCACTGACAGAGCTTTTGCTTCTGTCTGGATGTCTGTGGGGACATCTGTGCTGTTAGAGAAGTTTCAACTCCTCATAGATTCATAGATGTTAGGGTCGGAAGGGACCTCAATAGATCATCGAGTCCGACCCCCTGCATAAGCAGGAAAGAGTGCTGGGTCTAGATGACCCCAGCTAGATACTCATCTAACCTCCTCTTGAAGACCCCCAGGGTAGGGGAGAGCACCACCTCCCTTGGGAGCCCGTTCCAGACCTTGGCCACTCGAACTGTGAAGAAGTTCTTCCTAATGTCCAGTCTAAATCTGCTCTCTGCTAGCTTGTGGCCATTGTTTCTTGTAACCCCCGGGGGCGCCTTGGTGAATAAATACTCACCAATTCCCTTCTGTGCCCCCGTGATGAACTTATAGGCAGCCACAAGGTCGCCTCTCAACCTTCTCTTGCGGAGGCTGAAAAGGTCCAGTTTCTCTAGTCTCTCCTCGTAGGGCTTGGTCTGCAGGCCCTTAACCATACGAGTTGCCCTTCTCTGGACCCTCTCCAGGTTATCCGCATCCTTCTTGAAGTGCGGCACCCAGAATTGCACGCAGTACTCCAACTGCGGTCTGACCAGCGCCCGATAGAGGGGAAGTATCACCTCCCTGGACCTATTCATCATGCATCTGCTGATGCACGATAAAGTGCCATTGGTTTTCCTGATGGCTTCGTCACACTGCCAGCTCATGTTCATCTTGGAGTCCACTAGGACTCCAAGATCCCTTTCCACTTTCGTGCCACCCAGCAGGTCATTCCCTAGGCTGTAGGTGTGCTGGACATTTTTCCTCCCTAGGTGCAGCACTTTGCATTTCTCCTTGTTGAACTGCATCCTGTTGTTTTCTGCCCACTTGTCCAACCTATCCAGGTCTGCCTGCAGCTGTTCCCTGCCCTCCGGCTTGTCCACTTCTCCCCATAGCTTTGTGTCATCTGCAAACTTGGACAGAGTACATTTGACTCCCTCGTCCAAGTCACTGATGAAGACATTAAAGAGTATCGGTCCAAGGACCGAGCCCTGCAGGACCCCACTGCCCACACCCTTCCAGGTCGAGACCGACCCATCCACCACGACTCTTTGGGTGCGACTCTCTAGCCAATTCGCCACCCACCGGACTGTGTAGTCATCCACATCACAGCCTCTTAACTTGTTCACCAGTATGGGGTGGGATACCGTATCGAAGGCCTTCCTGAAGTCTAAGTATACGACATCCACCCCTCCTCCTGTGTCCAGGCGTTTCGTAACCTGGTCATAGAAGAAGACTAGATTGGTCAGGCACGATCTGCCCGCCACAAACCCGTGCTGGTTTCCCCTCAGCATAATTTGCCCTGCCGGGCTCTCGCAAATGTGAGCCTTGATAATTTTTTCAAAGACTTTGCCAAGGATGGAGGTGAGACTGACTGGCCTATAGTTGCCCGGGTCCTCCTTCCTCCCCTTCTTGAAAATGGGGACCACGTTAGCCCTTTTCCAGTCCTCCGGGACTTGGTCCGTGTGCCATGAGCGTTCAAATATTCCCGCCAGTGGCTCTGCAATGATGTTGGCCAGTGCCTTCAGCACCCTCGGATGGAGCTCATCCGGGCCTGCCGACTTAAAGGCATCCAGTTCTTCCAAGTGACTCTGCACCATCTCAGGGTCTACGCATGGCAGTCTGGCGCCTTGCTGCTGCCGCTGTACAACCCCAGTGAGAGACTTGTTGTGCCCCTCACTTAGGAACACTGAGGCAAAGAACTCGTTGAGGAGTTCAGCCTTGTCCCCCCTGTCTGTCACCAATTGTTTCTGCCCATTTAGCAGAGGTCCTATTCCTCCCTGGGCCTCCCTTTAACTCCCAATATATCTAAAAAACAATTTCTTGTTGTCTTCCTCAATTTAGAGCAGTTGCAGGGGTCTTTAGAGGGAGCAACTTAAGGAGAATATTTATCATAACCTGTTAACTCTCCCTTTACTCTGTCATTTGAGATGGGTTTTATCCCTTCCTCATAGAGTTGCGAATGCCAACCCTCCCGGATTGGCTGGGAGTCTACCAGAATTGGCATCAATCTCCTGGTGACTATTGAAAGCAATCTGGGAGATTGATATGTTGGCTACAAATGTCCAACTCGGGATCCTTAAAATTCTGGTTTATTAGGCGGATTGAAACACTGTAATGAGTTAAAACATAAACCTTGGGGCTGACGCACGCACGCATGCACACAAGCTACAAGAGTCAGGTATCCCTATCCCACAGGTGCTGGAGTCTGTCGTTGAGGCTTCTTTCAGTGTGGTGTTATCTTCCAGAAGGGGGTCACTGGCTGGTCCTTCTGGCTGGACAGGTTGGGAGCTGGTCAAGTTGGAGATCAAGAGGGTGCCACTGAAGGTCACTTTTCACTGCTTTTTATCTGTCCTTAGCAGACTTTGGTGACTACCCAGTTTTCAGGTTTGCCCAATCCAGGGGTTGTTGACCCTTGTGGGGCTTCCCCCCCTCGGTGGCTACTGGATGGCATTTGTCAGCCCCAGGGGTCGTCCGCATGTACGTGCAAGTTTGGGAGTCCTTTGAATTTTGAATAGGGCTCTGGGAGCGGTCGATCTGGAGATATTCAGCCCAAAAGTTGGTCCCCAGTGTTGATTAACTCAGGCCAGGGCTTCTAGCCCTTGATCAGTGATGTTTAGAGCTTCTATTGGTTGATCTGCAGTTTCCTTAGGTGTTAATTGCTGCCTGCTACCATGTTACACATTCAATCGCTGATTCACTCACTCTTTTAGGGGCCAGCCTGATACAGGGAAAGGCAGTTTGATTCCTGCCCTTGTTAACATTGTTACAATGTATAACTTACTTATGAAACTAAACACATTTAGTTGAAAGGTGAGGAGTATAAAATATAAGCTACAAAAGTAATGCCATGGCACACAAATAGATAAAAATACCAAAATACAAGGGGAGATACAAAATGCACACATACAAATTTCAAAACACAATTCCTTGTCTTAAAGTGAAAGAAAGAGGAAGGAAGAAAAGGTAGAAGAAGAAAAACATATCCAAGGAGGGGAGAGCAACTGCAGGCAAGAGGAAAAGGGGCTTTCTGCTACAGATAGTGTGAATTAATGACTAGAGGTGCATTGATACATTGGCACCGATGTAAGGAAAATTGACAGTATTGGCAGTTGGCTTTTTTTGGCTGATATGCCCAATGTTGCCAATAAATGCCTTGTGCATGTGTGCTGTCAGGCGTGCAGCCCGGCAGCTTGGAGAGCAACCAGGTCCGGCTGGTAAGTCTGTTGTGAGGGAAGGGGTGTGGGGGGGGGGTGCAGATTGAGGCCCCAGCGGTGAGGGAGGGGCTGGGGCAGGGGCAGGCGCTGCACAGCCGGGACGGGGTGTAGGTGGGAGCTCTCAGCAAAGTTGCACTCGGGGCAAGCAGTGGTGCTGGGAGGAGGGCTACGGTGAATTTTGGGGTGGCTGCAGCCCGCCTTGTAGCCCTCTGCCAACACTGCTGCCACCTGCCCCGAACACAGCCTGGCCCAGACCGCTGCCGGGAAGAGCTTGGTGCTGCCCTGGACCCAACCCGCAGCAGCAGCCTGCCCTCACCCACATACAGATCTGGGGTCACATGCCTCCCATGCCCCTCTGGGGTGCGTGTAGTGGCAGGAGCTGCACCCCCCACAGACAAGCCACTCATCTGAAAAAGAGTTAAGAGTTGGGGGGGGGTATTTTTTTTCCTTTGTTTTTTGACACTGGAAATTCAAGCCTGGCATAAAAGTTGGAACATGGGAGTAGGTAAAAGAAAGGCAATTCATTTCCTAGCCTTTGTTGTTTGTGAGCTGGGTTAGGGGGCTCTGAAACAAAATAACTGTCACATAACAGGGCTTGCCATGCATTGGTACAGGCGTAGATTTTATAAGATGTGACCTAGTCTGAAACAATCTGCGATGACATAGGAACTAAGATAGTGAAAGCTGAGCTCTTGAGAAAGGAACAGATTTTTTTTTTTTCGCCAGACTTTCTAACTCTGGATGAAGTCTTGACTTTACCCTTTGTGGGTTTGGTTTCATTAGTACCTATTGAACATAAATGCTGAATGACCATCCTGAAAACTGAGTCTGTTTAAAGCTTTAATATCTATTCCAGCCACATCGCACCCAAACATTGAGCAATAGTTAGGTCTCCAAATGTTTGGGTTTTAAAAGAGTAATGATTTTTCTTATTTTTATATTTGCTTTCTGATTTTTAAGCTTTTAGGACTTCAGAGTTGCAAACTCTTCTCCACAGCCATTTGAGGCAGAAAAAGTGTGTGTGTTAAACAAGCACAAAATGAGATTTTCATGTTATCTTGTCAGGAGGCAGTGTAGGGTGGGACTTCTAGAAATTAACTGTTTCAGAGAGCCATGAGCTTTCATAGGCAACAGTCCACTTCATCAGACACTAGTCACCCGACTCCAGGAAGTGAAGCTTGGAGAGAGATCCCAAATGCCCACTTTTGGTGGTATGTCCTGCAGGAAAATCCTGGAAAACAAAAATTAGCATTCCTGTTATTTCCAAAGTAGACTGCATATAGATTAAAAACCAGACAAACAAGAAAACCAAATAAACCTACTTTAAAAAAAAGTGCAGGAAAAAAAGAGCTTGAACCTAGTTTAAAGTAATACAGAGAATTTGCAAATCAGTTGCCAAAACTGGAAAAAAGAAAAAATATCTTGGAGTTAACTTATTTTTTGGTTGTCTGAGGAAGAGCTGCATAATGTTAGTAAAGGTATACTAGGCTCTGCAGCAAAGAAGGATATGTGACTGTTAATTGTGAATTTGCAGGGGTGAGGGGAACATTTTATTTTGTGACTGATTGTAGACCCAATCGAGGAATTTTTACAGCTTGTCATTTCCATCAACTTTGATTTGAACTATGGTACGTACATCAACCAAGTGTAGTGAATTTTCAGGTCTCAAACTCTTTAGCGGAAATCACTGAAATGAGTATTTGCCAGCAGAGGCAGAGAAAACAAAACTGAACAAGAGAAAAAGGTCTAATTGAGCTACCACGTCCCAGTGGTGTGACTTGGAGCTGGTTTTGAGGGAGCTCTCTGCTCCAGCCTGCAATTAGGTTCTAGTTTGTTGTCAAAGCAGGTTTCTGCGGGCATAAGGGCTGAGAATAAAAGGCTGTATTGCAAAAGACAATACTGCAATCCAATTGCATTAAGCAGCGCTGCTAGTTTTGAAACTATTGGATAAATGTACTTCACTTTCTCTGTTACACAAAGTGACACATGTTTGCATTTATTCCTAGTTCAGCAAAGTTCATAAATGTTTGTAGAATTGTTAGGAAACATCCCATACTAATATTTCTGTGAAGCCTAAAGTCAATTTAAAATGATGTCATTTGATTAGGAATGGGACCCTTATATTCACACTGAAGTGTTTGTCATTTAAAGTGTAGTTCCTCTACCACATGAAGGGTTTTGTGTTTTTTTTTTTTTCCCTTTTGCAGCACGTGCACTGATTCTTCTAATGTTATGCTTTCCTTTTGTCTTTTTTCTGGGGGTCGTGGCTTGCAGAACAAAGAGTACAAGCTGCTGAATGAGCAACTCTCAGCACTTACCTCTGCCCACTCTACCGAGATGAAGAAGCTGAAGAAGGAACTGGAGCGATACCAGCAGAACCAGGGGGATGGCAACCAGCTTGTTGATTTGCAAGAAGAGATTGAGAGCCTCCAGCTGGAACTCAAGAAAGCCCATAGTGAAAGGAAAATTATAGAGGATGCTTACGTTAAGGAGAAGGATCTTCTCAAGAAGGTATCTATTGGGTTTCTCCTGTGCTGTCTGCGTGCAGTGTAGGCATGGTGTAAGTTAGAGCTCTTTTGGAGAACCATTTTCAGAGTTGGATAATTTGGTTAAGAACTGCATGGTGAAATTTTTTTCATGGAACATAAGAGTTACAAACTGGGGTATAACTCTTACCCCTAAACTCTTTCACTAAATATGGTGTTTTGTGAAAGATGCCAGATATAATCAAATCCTCCGCGATGTAACAGGTGGGCACATGGCAATTGAAACTTCCCTGCCTGTATAGCTTAATCCCGACTTCTTCATATGCTATTAGGAGCATGTTCCATCTTCTCCTGCTTTATATAATAATCTTTCTGAAGAAACCACGGCTGGATGACACACATCCTTGTTTAGCATCTCTTCACACATCTTGTAAGCAGGGGCATATTCAGAGGGGGTGAGTGGCACAGTTGTATTCCCTTCCTCCCATGGTTACCTCCTCCCCACCTTTCAGACCTGGCTGCTGCTCCCACAGGATGGGATAAGTCCCTAGATCATTAAGCATTTTCCCTCCCTCCTCCTTGCTCAGTGGCAGATCCCCTCCTGCTGCTGCTGCCACTGCAGCCAGCTGCCCTGGGGTGGAGGAGAGCCACTTCTGCCAGCTGCCATCCAGGCTACACAAGACCAGGCTCTGCCAGGGACAGTGGCAGCAGCAACAGTGGATGGGTTCTTCCTCCCTGCCCAATCCCCCCCGGTTCCTTGCACACTTGAGAACAGACTGAGGGATGAGGAACCCCTTGCTGCTGTCACCACCACCACTGTTGCTGTCACCAGCAGAGCCCAGCTGCAGCAGGGCAGGGGTGACTGGAGCTCCCCCACCCCTTGGGCAGCAAGGGAGGGAGTGAATGAGTGGAGAGGGGAGGGGGCTACAACTGAGCATGGAGGGTAACGGAGGGGATGACAAACCGGGGGGGGGTAGACAGTCTTACCTGATTTGAGGACTAAAATCAAGTCCCCAGCTCCTGTGGGATGTTCTGCCCACCCCGGCGAGGGGAGGAGGGTGGGTGCGGGGGTGCAGCCACCTGGTCACTGCTCCTACACACACCCTTTACAAAATCCTGGATCCACCTCTACTTGTTAGGCCTAACTAAATCTATACTGCTGCACTAACTGATTCGTGGTGTTTTCTAAAGCATGAAACACAGTAAGCACCACTAGAGAGCTCAAACTAGGGAGGAAAGTAGATCCGGCAAACTACAGGCCCATCAGCCTGACCTCTGTCCTGGGGAAGGTCTTAGAAAAGGTTATCAAAGGGGCCATCCTTAACAGACTAGCTGACGGCAGTATACTGAGGGAGACCCTGTGGCGGGCCAGTACGGGGCGCTCCTGCATTGAGCCACCCACCTCACTGCACCCGACCACCTTCCAGGCTCCGAGTGCCTCCCTGGGGGCGCCTCACGTCTGTCTGACCCCCTTCCTGGAGCACACCCGCTAGCCTGGGGGTAACACTGCCACCACCCAGGGCTGGACTTGATTCTGGCTCTGCGCACCCTGGGAAACACAGGCCTATTAGCCCTCAAGGGTACTTGATTCACTTCAAGAAGTTGGGATGTTTCCCTCAGTCAGAAGCACAAGTAGCGATCTCCCTTAGTCAGCCGAACCAAGAGGACCCCAAAGCATAATCTAGACCCACTCCCAATAAGTCTCCCACACTAGGTACA
The DNA here is from genome assembly GCF_030867095.1 of Alligator mississippiensis. Classification (NCBI taxonomy): domain Eukaryota; kingdom Metazoa; phylum Chordata; order Crocodylia; family Alligatoridae; genus Alligator; species Alligator mississippiensis. The sequence continues at coordinate 288,768,283 of NC_081826.1, forward strand.
AAGGAGAACTTTATTGGTTACAAGGGGTAGGGTTGGAATAGGGTACAGGGTAGCGCAATATCAGAGAAATCCCATACAGCAAACTCCCGTGGCTGGGCAGCCTTTGATCACGCATCTGAGTTGCTGCAAGCTATGTATCTGGTTAGATCTCAGGTAGCTTACTCACAGGTATCATCCAGAGGCAGGTGGAGATTCCCTCTGGAGGCAGGCACTTCCTTGATCATGAGTGTTGAGAGAGAGAGAGCAAGTTTCAGATGGTCCAGCTCTTCTCTCTCTCTGAGCCTTTCTCATGGCTGCTGCCCCCTCCTCCTGGGCAGTCCTTGACTTATATATATCCCTTGTGAACTCATTTACCTGGTCCAATGGAGGCCAGCACCTGTTGGCTGTCAGCCAGCCAATTTGAAATGAGTCACTAGTTGCTGGGCAGACTGGCAGTTCCTAGCTCCCCGGGGAGCCCAAGCCCCTCACCCAGGTATGTGATGCCAGTCACGTAGGCAGAGGGAGCAGGTTTCCCGCCTCCCTCAGGAATGTATCCAGCTCAGGTAAGAGAGGGTAAGGTGTGTGTCCTCTGCTGGGCCCATCCTAACCAAATTGTCACAGAGCAGAGTTTATGGGGAGAAACAGAGTTGGCCTTCTGCCACATACCCAGCTTGGGTTTGTTGTGTGTAGGTCTTGCTTCGCCAATCTCATTTCCTTTTATGACCAGGTGACCTATCACCTGGACAAGGGGGAAGAGATTGATGTTGTATATCTTGAATTAAAAGCCTTTGATCTGGTATCCCATGATCACCTCTTGGCAAAACGAGGCCACAGTTAGCCAGACCTCACCACAATCCGCTGGCTGGGGAATTGGCTCCGTGGTAGGACCCAGAGGGCAGTGGTTGATGGAAGCCAGTCGTTGTGATGCGCGGTCACCAGTGGGGTCCCTCAAGGCTCTGTCCTTGGACCTATACTGGTTAACACCTTCATCAGTGATGTGGACATTGGTGTCAGAAGCGGACTGGCCAAGTTTGTCAACGACAGTAAACTCTGGGGTAAAGCATCCACACCTGAGGATAGGAGGGTAATCCAGGCAGATCTTGACAGGCTCAGGAAATGGGCGGACGAGAACCTGATCATGTTCAACACCGAAAAATGCAAGGTTCTCCACCTTGGGAGGAAAAACCTGCAGCATGCTTATAGGCTTGGCAGTGCTACGCTGGCTAGCACTACAGATGAAAGGGACTTGGGGGTCATGATTGACCACAAGATGAACATGAGCCTACAGTGTGATGCTGTGGCTAGTAAAGTGAGCAAAACGCTGGCTTGCATCCATAGATGCCTCTCAAGCAAATCTCGGGACGTCATTCTTCCATTGTATTTGGCCTTGGTGAGGCCGCAGCTGGAGTACTGCATCCAGTTTTGGGCTCCACAATTCAAAAAGCATGTGGAGAAGCTTGAGAGAGTGCAGAGGAGAGCCACGTGCACAAACAGAGGTCAGGAAAATAGACCTTAGGATGAGAGGCTGAGTGTTACAAGGCTATTCAACCTGGAAAAGCGCAGGCTCAGAGGTGATCTGGTGGTCACCTATAAGTTTATCAGGGGTGACCACCAGTATCTGGGGGAACGTTTGTTCACCAGAGCACCCCAAGGGATGACAAGGTTGAATGGTCACAAACTCCGCCGTGACCGATTCAGGCTGGACATAAGGAAGAACTTCTTTACTGTTCGAGCCCCCAAGGTTTGGAATAGACTGCCGCCAGAGGCGCAAGACACATTTGGATGCTTACCTTGCTGGGATCCTGTGATCCCTGCTTGCTTCCTGTCCACGGGGCAGGGGGCTGGACTCCATCCTCCGGGGTCCCTTCCAGCTTGAATGTCTATGAAATCTATGAAACTATTTGAAAGGCTGCTACTGATCCTTCTAGTTGAGACCACCATTGGAAATGAAGATTTGTTCACTCTGGGCGCTCATTGAGATGATCTGCTCTTTCCCATGAGCATGAGCAATAAGGCAGCTGTTAAATGCTAACAGCTTTTGGTCATGTCTAGCTGCTGTTGGCTGTGCACCATTGATTTCAGCTGGAGCTGGAAGGCTTGCTCTCTTTACATGCCATTACTCCTGAACCACCTAATTGTCTTCAAGGTTGGAGTTGTAACAGAGATTTTCAAAGAGAAAGTCTGTCTTGTGAGCAGACACATTGCACTATAAGCACTTTGCAGAGTCTTCTACCAAGAAATCCCTCACTTTTTAGTTCTTGTTATACGATCCCTTGGTAACTGGAATACAGAAGTTTGAGCACTCACAAACAGCAGTATTATCTGTGATGGGACTGGGAGGGAGACTAAATGGAAGCAGTCCCTCATACTTTCTGCAGCTGAAATACCTGAGTGGTTTCCTTAATATTAACCCCAAAGAAAAAGCTTAGGAAAAAGCATTTATATGCTGGGTGATTGACTACAAGCTGTTTCACATTGCTGTCCAAGAGCTCACCTGTTCTGAAGTAGAAGTGACTTTTATTCCAGAACCTTTATTCTACTCTGGAGCCACACTTCTTCTGCAATGGGGCACCTACACATGGGTCTCTTCAGGAATAACATACTTTGCAGGGGCTGTTCTGGTTCATTTCCCTAGATAAGCATGTCCTTCAGCCTGGAGTTTTGATGGTTTGCTGTGAGAGCCAAATACTGGAATTATTTAAGTACACAGACAAAGTTTTGCAATTAAACCCACTAAATCTTTCTGCGTATCTTTCCAAAGGATAGTTAGTATGTACACACTTGATTTATTATATCTGCCTTATTTGTCGAAGCAATGCCAGTAGCAGTAGTTACTGTTTTGTCTGCTCCTCTATGGCTGTTTTATGCACTGGACATGTGTGAAAGGAATTAATAGATTCATTTGCTCAGTAGCAGAACTGATGGAGTGACCGAGTGTGTGCAAAAACAGCAGCCACAGCTGGCCATCTTACCCCATACGCTACCTCTGCCCAGGGTATGGAGCTGCCCTGTTGTTATGCCTCTGCATTTGCTTGCTAAACAACCACATTTAATTTTAAATGCTTGCCAAAAGTGACTTCCTCGATTCATGGCAGGACAAGTCCTCAGTCACAGGACACTTTCATGGAAGTGATACAACTGAGGGAAAAATCAGTTTTCTCTTTTCTTTGCAATTCTTTTAGGAGAATTTAGAAGATAAGGATGGTGAGAAATGGCACTTGAGCGGCAGAAAGTCATGGCTTTACCTTGGTGTAGGTTGTAGCCACGTTGGTCTAAGGACATAGGCAGGCAAGGTTCTTTGGGTAAGTCTGGTATCTTTTATTAGACCAACTCAAGTAGTTCCAACTATTTGAGTTGGTCTTGTAAAAGATACCAGATTTACCCAAAGAACCATGTCTACCCATGGCTTTACCTTGCTACGTAAATAATGATGGCAGGAGAAATATTCGATGCTTTAGGGCAACAAATGACCCAGTTTCAAAGAACAGCTCTCATGGCCTCCTGCACTAAATGGTGTGCCATGCTCTCTCCATCACCACCTTCTCAGGTCAAAAATTAGCTTTCAATAGCAAACTCCAGTTTGCTGTCAAACGGCAAGTAGGGAGCTCTCCTAGGTCTGGAGCTTTTCTGTTGAAGATTGTCCACCCTGAGGAGTTTACAGTAAAACACAAGCATGATTCCAGTGATATGATTATTGGCATTGCTGCAGAAAGAAGTAGAGCTGGAGTTTTGTGAAATAAGAAAGTTTAGATAGCTATAAGTATGTTACTAAATACCACATGAAAACTGTCAGTGGAAAGCTGTCAAAAGGTAAAACAAATGTCCAAAACCTGCAAAATGTCTTGGTCAGTTTTTATGTCAAGTGTGCTAACAACAAAATGAACATTTTTCTTCAAATTTAAAATCAAATTTTGACAGATTTTTCACCTGCCCCTGTAATCGTCTAACGTGCAAGAAGTGTTTTGAAACACGGCTTGTGTCTTTTGAAGTGCTTTGTGATCCAGGGGAGGAAAGTGCTATGCAAAAATGAACTGTTGTGGTTAGTGTAGTAGGGCTTTGATAGCTGTTAATTGTTAGGCAGACATCCTCAGTGGTCTGGAGATCCAGTTTCTTCGAGCTCAGCATCAAACAGAAGTGCATGCCATCTGGTCACCATAGGAGGCTCTGGCGAGGAGAGTTATTGAGAATTTCCCCACTGCTGATTTAGCAATGGGTGCCCTGGCTCCGTTTGGTGTCACTGTGGTGAGCAGGATAGGAATGCGCACTCTATAGATTTTAGCAGGCACTTTTTACCAGTTGAATTTAAATTGACTGTTTCCATTTAACTTTTTGGACTTGAACATGTCTGCAGCTGCCACAAATCCATTTTAATTGCAATGTTGTCAGTAAAGAATCTACCCTCAGAGAGAGCTTCACTTCCTAAACCTACTGTATACAAAAAATGATGGACTAAATACAGACATTATTTATGGCACGTTATAACCTGCCTGCCATCTGATAACCCCAGGTAACCTGTCTGCATTTTACCAGCTATGTTCTTCTATCACCAGTTCAGCATTTCCCCTTCTCCTGCACCTGTCTCCCACCTGTTGTCTCCCATTCCCTCTGATCCTCACTGCTGTGCATTTGCATCTTCACAGACCTGCATTTTGGCTTCTATTCTACCCAGGAGAGCACGCAGTTCACTAGCAGACTCTAGATGCCTAAAAAATGATATTTGTGCCCACAAGCTTTCAGAGAACAATTTTTCCAACTATATTGTGGTCTAATAAAAGATACCACATCTGCCCAAAGAACCTTGTCTGCCTATATGCTCAGGTTTGTTCTTTCACTTTTTCTCTTAGTTTGTCTTCCTTCAATCAACATAGTTTATCTGACTGACTTAATTTTCAGACTCCAGCAGGAGAGTGCAGTGTGGGTCCGATGAACTATTCTGAATGGATTTTAGCAAATAACCTACCTGTTCTGCGAGCTACCTAGCTGGAGTTTTTAGAACATCCTAACTGGTTACTCCCCCCAGCCTTAGTGCCAGACTTTCCAAAGTACCTAGTACCCATAACTGAAGCCAGATAGTGTTGAAGTGTCATTTTAGACAACCAAGTAAGGACTTGATCTCAAAAATGCTTGGCCTTCAATACCTAGCCTGCAAATATTTTAGATCTCAAGGAGAGCTGCTTGGTGCTGAGCACTTTCAGAAACTCCAGACACTTCATTTAAGCACCAAAGTGGGTGCCGAGCTCTTTTTGAAATCTGGGTCTCGCTTTCTCCCAAGGAAAGCTCAGCTATAGATAGAAATCTCAAACCATAGAGGAATTTTGAAGCATTGCTTCAATGTAACTGGCTCCATTTCTCTGTTCCCGCATTAAATGGGCCATTTCTGTTCTCATTAGGATTCTCTGAAATGTGAATGTGAAGTTCTAGTTTTTCTCTTTCATAGGGAAACAAGAAACCAATAAACAAAACCCATTAGCTTTGAGAGAATAAAAAGCTTTCATTTGGGCCTGGAGTTTATAGAGGATAAAGGATATGTCTTTAGCAAGGAGCCATTTATTGTGCCAGCTCATCTCTATGCCATACTTTTTCTTCCCTTCAAACAAAAGTAAGAGATTTCTCAGCCTCGGGCTTCTCAGTCCTCTCCTCCTTTTCCAGATTATGAGAGATTGCTATATAAAGAGCACATTGTATTATAGCATTTGGGGAATATTCATGCGCGCACACACACACATGCACATGCACACACGCTTTAGATTTACCTTGCTGATGCAATATAAACACATTTTCCCAAGTTGCCTGTAGTTCTGCAGGGTGCAGAGAGTAAGTTTTCTTTACTCCACTTCTGTCTAGTCCACAGCAGTATTCACAATGTAAACATAATTCACGCAAAGGTATAGCTGATTGCTCCATGGGGATGACTCGTTCAGTTATAGTTTTATAGCTAAATGATTGTAAAAGAGCAGAAGTGATTTTCTGAGTTACTGTGCTCAAGTTGCCATGGTGCACAGCAGAAATGAGTTGTGAGTACATTTTGAATCTTCTCTATTTTCACCTCCACTAGCCATTGTTTTTTCCATGTGAATTTTTTGCTAAAATACCTTGGTTTATTCTACCTTCTCAGAAGACTAACTAGAGAAGCATGAACACTCTTAAATTAGATGATTGTATTTTAGTTACAGTTAGGCTGTGTTATGCTTTCTTGCTTAGTGAAAAACCCTTCATAGCATGGAGTTGTTTTTTTCCAGATGCTTTGAGATCCATGTATTGTTCCCTGCAAGACATTTCTAAATTTTGGCATTCGTATTATGTGATGCAACTGCATAAACCTCAAGAGTAACATCACATCAGCATGCTGCGCATTGAGTTGTGCTTTCATCCCTGGTAGCAGCAGCAGAATTTTCTGCTTAAATGGAGCAGTATGTCACACATTTATGTACAACAACTTTCTGTTTTGACTTGTCTAAACTAATGTTGGCATATACATTAATGAGCAAGGCTGAGTGAGTTTACTGAGTGGCTGCCAGCTTCACTGTAGGAGCAGTGTCATCCTATGTGACATTCAGTTTTACTCTGCTTCATGCTTTTACATAGCATCTCTTATGACTACCATGTTTAGCACTGGTTTTTAGTATTCAGGCAGTGTGACCATTAACTGTCAGTCATGACTGTTAGTGACGAGTATTAATACTTAAAATGTGTTATCATCTATTTATATTACAGTAGTTTGGAGAGTCCTGTCTTGTTGGGCTGCATGCTGTAAAAAATGCAGAGTCCTCACTCCAAAGTTTTTTATAATCCTAATATGAGATGCACAAAGGACATATAGCAAACATACCATTTCAGAGTTACAGCCAGGTTAACATATTTAGTATTTAGCTTGTTAAAGCACTTGGATACTCTGGTGATGAGCACAGCAAGACTGCCACAACAGATGCATTGCTTGGAAAATTTAAAGGATCTCCCTAACAGTCCTTCCACATGGCTCAAATGCTTTGTCTGTCTCTCTCTTTGCTATGTCTCTAAACTCCTTTATTAACTGGGAAGCATGTTGAGATCCTCTTGTGGCTGGAAACATGCCTCCATGGACAGTTGATGTCCAGCCCTCGCCATCATTGTGGTTTACGTATTGCAGATTCTTTTTTTGAATGCTCAGAATGATGTTGCTGTTGTCTCCTCTGTACTTCCCTTCTGGCTTTTTTCCTTTTGTAATCCTTTCTTAGTGGCAGCATTTATACTTGGTCCACCCCCTGTCCACCCTCCCATCCTCATGTCATCTTGTTCTCTTATTTTCTTGTCAAAGTTCCATCCTTGTAAAAGTACATGGACAATACCATGCATCTGGCCAAGAGGTTTGCTTCCTCTATAGGAAGGTGGCACTGTGGACAAGACAAGCAAAATTAGCAGCAGTGTTTTTAAGGCAAACGTGTAGTTCTTTTAAAATATGAAAATGGACTTTTTTGTATTTGGACAGCCTTATCCAGTGGATCCCAGTGAACAGCTTGTGTTGTGTTTGCATTCAGTGAAACAGCTCTATTTTTGTCAAGTTTAGTTTTTTGCAGTCGTGGGAAAAGTTTATGAAAAATGTAACTAGTTAAAGTTAAAAGTTAGCAGCCTTTAAAATTAAGTTAAAAGTTAAATATTTCCACTTGCAACTAGTTAAATGGTAAGTTAAAAAGAGAGTAACTAGTTAAAAGTTAAGTTAATTCGAGAAATGTGTGAAACATGGTGAATTGCCTCTTAGCATCGTTTTTCATTTTCAAATGCAATGAATGGGTTTCTTTTTCATAAGCCCACAGAAGCGCACTAATTTACTAGGCACTCACTCTGCTTTACCTGAAAACAAAGTTATACTTGTCATACAGTTTTCAGAATACCAATTTACCAATACCTATGTAATGTTAGATCCTTCTCACCCTCTCCATGCGAAGTACTTTGTAAAAGTCAATGCATCATATAGGTACACCAGAATAACAGAAAGGAGATATTCATAGCCAGGTGACAAATGAAAGCTGTTTCCACAGAAAACCTCTGTAGCTACAATTTTTGTTGCTCAAAAGGTAACAAAAGGGTATGAAATGCATCTGAATTAGAAATAATGAAAGTGTGTGAAAATCAAAATTAGACTGAAATGAGAAAATCCGTTTAAATGAGAAAAAGAAGGTTCAGTTGCATAGCAGAAACTGTTTAAACCTGCTTATTGAACTTCACCAAAAGCTGCATTTCAAAATTTACATCTGACGATTTTCCTCTTCTGTCTGCAAAACTAAGCCCCCACTACTGAACAATTGCTCTACATGGGCAGATGAGGGAATGCTTGTGTTATACCGGATGAATAGTTTTTTCATGGTGGGTGACATCTCAGATACGTTTGTCACAGATGAGAAGTAATGCTCAACTTGGGCTCTGGGCTGCTGGTTCTGATCTTCATTAAAATTTTAAAAAGTCATTATCTGCTTTACCCTCACTACTTGCTCCCACTCTAACTGGGATCAGTGTCTCTGCTTGCTTGTGCTTGTTCCCTCTCCTGCAGCCAACTGGCTGCCCTGTTCACTTCTGCAAATGCACAGAAAATGCCAGCATGAACTAAGGAGCTCTGGGACTTATAGTTCTTAAGAGACTAGGAAGGCACGCTACTTTCTGTCTCTCAAACAAGAAGTCCTAGCGTTTCAATAAAGAAATATTGTTCCACGTAAGTCCTAGAGAGTGGCTGTGTGAGTGGGGAAAAACTCTGGGAAAGCCGGATTTCTTTCTTTCCTTTTTTTTTTTAACTTATACTTTTAAAAAGTTAGTTAACCCTTTATTTAACTAGTTAAAGTTAAAAGTTGACAGCTGAAAAATTTAACTAGTTAAAGTTAAAAGTTAACTAGTTAAGAAGTTAAAGAAATGGCTTATTAACTAGTTAATTCCCATGTCTGGTTTTTTGGGACAGTTTACTTAGAGGAGAAAAACATACTTCAGTTGCGGTTGAATCCCTCTTTCGATTCACGCTTCTGGATTGGTTCGAATTGCTTCCAGAGCCCAGCGAGAGAAACTGGTTTCATTTAGGATGGGGGGGAGCTCCAGCCAGGTGAAACGTAATCCCCCTGGAGGGAGGTTGACCGGGAGGTGGCCTGCGTTACAGGACGTAATGCTTTACCGTGTTCCTTTCCTAGCGTGTATCAGACCTAGAAGAGGAGAATGCTCTTTTGAAACAGGAAAAAGAGGAGCTTAACAACAGAGTCCTGTGTCAATCTGAAGGTAAGAAAAAAGGGTTTATGGATTCATAACACTTTCAGTAACCCAGGGGTTTAACCATGCTTCCTACAACTTGTTTCTCCTTTGTGCCTCAGGAATGGCTCCTATCCTGATATGTGCTAATTTTCCAGCGTACTACCCCTTCTTCCCCCTTGCCAGTGTTTGTTGTTCTGTTCTTTCTGTCCTACTGCAGGATAACAAAACAGGAACCTGATTTAATCTGTGAGGGATTAAGCAGAGAATATCGTACCTGAAGGATTTTCCATTCAGTTGCATTGCAGGGGTGAAGGGGGGAGAGGGCGGGGAGCAGGGGACAGCTCTCTAATGCCGACAGGTAGAACAGGGTACTAGAAACAGATGTTCAAACGCTCTTGTATTTGAACCGCGACGAGGGACTTTTTCTTGCTGTGTCAGGAGCGAGGGAATGACTTCTAGTGCAGAGGCCTTGATGAGAGACCTACAGAGAAAAGTCAGGGGAGTCCCTGGACTCTGAAAGGCCTGTACTCCCTCGTGGATGCCTTCTGCCTTTTATCTGACTCTCTTCAGTTTTTATTCTGATACAGGATTTTCTTTATATAGGAATTGCGTAATCTGCCTCCTGTGGATGTGGGTCTAATTGACTTGTTGCATTTCGGAAGTGCCCCTCCATATAATAGGTTGAAAACACAAGGACACAGAGCAGACTTGTGAAATATTTGTTGGTTTTAGCTTTGGTGCCTTTGGAGCTCTTGAAAAGCTCTAGCTAGAAGTAGGCATAATACAGACCCAGTGGAAGCCTCCCCGTAGGCTGCTGCCTGTGCACCTGATTGCCAGCTGTCCCAGGACTTACACACCCATGTTTTGAAAACCACACGTTAAGGTTCATATTTAAGTACTCCAAAAGAGGCTTGCTTTTTTTTCTGGTGCTGGGATCCCAGCGGTTTCCACTGGAAGAAATAGATGCGAGTTGCTAAATATTCAGCGGTATTGGCAATCTGTCTGCTTATTCAGACTCCTAGGATACATCTACACGTGCTATTAAGGCAAGGCAATAAGGGGATGCATCATCAGGGCAGCGCGGAGCTTGCAACAGCAGGTAGCTTTCCTGTGCAGCCTCACTGTGCCCTGCAGTACTGGGTTGCACCTGCTGGGCTGCAGAGGCACCGGAGGAGGGCATTAGGATGGGAGCCCGAGCCTGCAGTGGGCAGCCTGCCTCCGCCCTGCATACAGATCTGGGGGGGCATGTGGCTCCCCTGCCCTCCCCCTGGAGCATGAACCGTGGTGGGGAGCGCTGGGGCCCTGCAGCTATGCATTGCGGCCCCAAGCCCCACACATCACCAGTAGCCCCAGCCCTACCCAACTCCCTCCCTATGGAGGCCTCAATCCCCCTGCAACTTACCTGTGGGAGCTGCTCTCCAGGCTGTCAGACCACCCTCCTCCCGCTCCCCCCAGCTCCTTGCAGGCTGGAAATCTGCCAGCCCACAGAGCTCTCTGCGAAACTGTAACATCTGTGGGTTTCTCTGCTAAAATGAGAAATCTGCGTTGTACTCCAGTAAGGAGGGAAGTCCGTGTTTTACTCTGCTTTTCCATGGGAAATGGAAAACCCAGATCCCTGCTTATTACTAGTAGGTAAGGAAGAATCTTCTGTACTTCAAATGGTAGCAGAGGCCTTTTCTCCTAAAAGCAGGAGAGCTGCTCCAAATGGCCATCTCATATAGGAAATTGTCACAAACCAGTTGCAATATAGTCATTTGGCATTAGCTTGGGTTGCTTTGGGAAGTCACTTAACAGATGTGCATTTGCCCATCAGTGCTTTTGCAGTTGCCTACAGGCAATACTTATTGAACCATGATTTTCCATTATGAATATATCTTTTAAAGATGAATTTGCACGCAACACTGTTGAGGAAAATCTGTTGAAGAAGGAGCTAGAAGAGGAAAGATCTCGTTATCAAAACCTTGTGAAGGAATTTTCGAGGCTGGAGCAGAGATATGACAATTTGAGGGATGAGATGACTATTATAAAGGTAATGGAAGAGCCTTTTTAAACTATCTCTGTGCTCCCGTCTTCTAGTCATGATAATGTGGTACAGTTCATCCCACAAAACACTTGGTGACAGTGGCAGTATTACCCAATTGGTTTGTGTTGATGATTCTGCGAGTGAACTTCTGCATTGAAATTAGTGTGGGGAAACTTTTTCAGGGAATGTGTAACTTTCTGTAGTTACTTTAAGTGTTTTTAGATTTATCTTGAAATAATAAGCAAATCTTAGTAGAAATTGTTTCCATTTTCTCCAAGTCAGTGACATGGGCACATCATGGCATTCAGTTCAGTGAAAACCATCTTGGTTTCATAAATATAAAAATGTGAGTGAGTGTTAGATCTGACTGGCTCTGCTGAATTTTTAGTAATAGCTTCTTTGAAAATTAAATATGAATAATTAAAGGATGCTGCCAACTGGTTTGGGGGCCAAACATTTGAAAGAAAACCCAGGGGGAGCTGCAAAAAAAGAATTAAGCTCAACATTCAGATTTTCCTGGTCAAATTTCCCAGGCATCTGGTGTTTAGAAATGCTTTTAAAAATGTTGGATAAATGCAAGAGGTTTGTGGGGGCATCTTTAATTTTGTGTGTTGACTCAACATTGCCCTCTGGTAATGTCAGCACAAGCAGTAGTGCCAAAGAAGACAAAAAGTAACCTCTTAGAAAAGTAAACTTTAATATTAAAAACATAATATTTACTTTTACAACACACTGCTTCATGAGGAGTCCTTGTTTTCAGCACTACATGTCTGCATTGTTTTGTGGAGCATTTTGAGAAGAGCCAATCTTCTATGTGTCCTGTACAATCCTGAGCACAGTACTTTGGCTCATTAAATACTCTGGATGCTACAATACTTTAGTATTGCTTTCTTATTGTATTTTACTTATTGGCTTACAGTTTATTTTTGTTGTTTTTATTTTACAATAATATGAACATAAATATTATCATCACAAAAAATGCCTTGAGTGTACTAGGTATAAAGTATCACACGTGTACCTGATAATTTCCAGAATACCTAACAGACAAGGTCCCCAACTCAAACAGTTTGCCTATCTTGACTACAGTGTCTTTGCGGTAGTATTGATTCACTCACATGATCTCTGTTTCAACAGCAAACCCCAGGGCACAGAAGAAACCCCTCTAATCAGAGCAGTCTCGAGTCTGACTCCAACTACCCGTCATTCTCTACATCTGAGATAGGAGATACAGAGGATGCAATACAACAAGTGGAGGTACTGTAAGTCAGATGAGCTAGGGGGCTCTGTATGTTCCTGAGTACCCAGGAAGGAATAATTTAAGTTTTGGGATCACATTAATGAAAAAGCAGGGGAGTGGAATGGCCTAGGAAATGTGACTAGTGAGAATTGCACTCGTGCTACAGAATCGTAATTGTATGAAAGAGACATTACGAGGCTGCAGGCCTGCAGTGGGCACTGCTCCAGCGCACACATCCTAGCAAGTATTTATGGATATAAACACCGACCATTAGCTATTGTTATGGTTCTCTATTAATTATTCTGCTGGTTATGTCATGTTTATGTAGCAACTTTCATCTGGAGGGATACCCAAAATATGTTACAAACCTCCTAAATTACATCTTTTTTCCAGTTAGTTTTACACATACTTTTCCAACCAATGTACGCTCTGAAGTCAACTGTAGGAAATTAGCTTATTGTCTAATGTACTTGGGGAAGGGGAGAGTATATTTTGGCTTATGTTTGCTACCAGAGGCAGAGGCCAGTAATATAAATACTTCAGATTTAAGATGGAGTCTAAAATACAGGAGCTACAAAGGTAGAGTGCATTCCTGAGAGGCTGCAGCCTGTTATAGAGTTGGTCTGTGACCCTGAAGAAGTCTTCTCTGCCCCAGCTTCCATTTCTGTGGACTTTCTCACCTGGACGTTATGAGGCTTCTCTAACGTGTATAAGGAGTTCTGAGGAATCTCCTATCTGATTGCAATGGATTGGTATCTTTGGGCAATATGAAAAATCAGTATTGGTTGAATTTTAGAATTAAAAGTCTAGGTATAACTTATCAAAGACTAATAAATAAATTAATAACGGATGCCCTAAGCCTGTTACAGACATTAGTATAACATATAGATGGTTTTAGGTAACTCTGTAAAAGGTGTCATAAATGGCTGTTATCTATGGCTATAAGAAGTCTATTGATCTGCTGGCTATGTATAGGAATATTTATAGGCTGATTTGAGTAATTAACACTATTAGCCACTTAGTGTTCCTTTATAACCTGTGTGTCACTAGAATTTAATATAATGTGCAACACAAATGTTAATATTGATTTTTAAAAGGTATGTAAACTTTTAAAAACTCTCACATTAAGCAAGTGTTTGGGGGTGATGCAAACATATAATGGCACACATCCCACACATTTCAACTAGGAGTGGAATATTTGGCAAAGCCTTTGGGCTGCTACAATTTTTCATTTCTTTCTTTTCCTCTTTCCTCTTTCATAGGAGGTCGGTATCGAGAAAGCAGCCATGGACATGACTGTCTTCCTGAAACTACAAAAGCGAGTGAGGGAGCTTGAACAGGAGAGAAAGAAGTTGCAAGCCCAGCTGGAGAAGAGAGAGAAAGAGAAAGAAAACAAAAGTTCCCAGGTAAAAGAGGCCCTTCTGTTAATATTAATGTCACATCCATAATTGGCTTTCTTTGAGTGCCTTAGGGCACACCGTATGAGAATTAAGATTTAGGAGTATGGGGATCAAGTTAAAAAAGGGCAAATTCATCCTGGAAATAAGAAAAAAATCTCTTTGGCAGTTAAAGACAATCATAGCACAATGGTGTTGTATGATGAGCTAGTTACAACAAACTCAGCAGAAGCACTTGAATTTTAAAAAATTGCCATATTGATGATGTGTAGTTATGGGAAACTACTGGGTGACCCAGAGCAACTTTTCCACCCCTGACTTGCATGATTCTTTAACAATATTTGATGTTCTGGCCTTTCACAGTCCAAGATCCTGAAGGGCATGATAAAGTATATACTCAGAAAGCACTACTGCTGTACCAACCCTTATTGTAGACTTCTGGGCTTGAAGCTAGGTAGCTATATCCATGGTGGAATGTAGTATTTATGCAGGCTGCATTCTGCACCTGTAGAGAGTAGAGGTACACTGATACATTGGTCCATACCATATCGGCACCAGTAAAAGGAAAATTGACATGATCAGCAGTCAGCTGTTTTTGGCTGATGTGGCCAATAATGTCGCTGGTAAATGCCACGTGCACACCAGCATCCAGCTGGTAAGTCGGCCAGCATCCGGCTGGTAAGTCTGTTGTGGGGGGGATGCAGATTGAGGTCCCTGCAGTGAGGGAAGGAGTGGGGCAGGGGCAGGCACTGCCCAGCTGGGGAGGGGTACAGGATGGACCTGTGGGCAGTTCATCCAGGGGGCACAGGGAGGTGAAGGGTGGCTCCTCAAGGGGGATGGGGGGACTACAGTGAATTTTGGGGTGGTTGTAGCCCACTCCATAGCCCCCCCCCCTCCCAACACCACCCACCCTGAACACAGCCCCAGCCCAACTCCCCTGCTAGGAAGAGCCCAGCCCACAGCAGCAGCCCACCATCACCCTGCACACAGATCTGGGGAGCATGTGTCCCCCATGTCTCCCCCAGGGGTGCACACAGCAGCAGGAGCTGCCCCCCTCCCAGTGCCCCCTAGACGAGACTCTCGCAGCTCAGTCCCTTGCTCCACCCTGCCTCGGCTAGGCAGTGCCTACCCCTGTCCCAGCCCCTGCTCCTCTCTCTCCCTCACTGCGGGGGCCTCAATATGCCCCCCCATGCCCCTTTCCTCCCTGCCCTGCCCCTTCCCCCCAACAGACTTACCAGCTGGATACTGTTCTCCAAGCTGCCAGGCTGCATATTGTCAATCGGATCCGTATCAGCCAATGTGACTCATTAATAATTGGCCATCAGTACAGCCCAAAATATCTTTATCAGTGCACCCCTAGTAGAGAGTACAAGGGTGAGGAAATCGATGTTTTACCCAACAGCATCTGGGCAAGCCCCATTCTTATAAAATATTACTACTGTTAGTATGTGGTTTGAGACCTCATCAAACAGAGGTATGCACCCTAGGGCACAGTGCTTGGTTAATCTATCTTGGCAGGTAAAAACCTGAATTAACTCTGACAGGATGAAAAAGTCAATGGTTCAGATCAGTCAAAGAATTTAGATCACCTGTCTATCTTATAGATATCATGGGTACTTATGGCCACTTCGCCTGTGACACCTGTGTTTTCCAGTCGTAAGTATATTAGTGGACACCAAGCCCTTGTGAAGAAGGGTGTTGACTCTGCTTTAGAAATGAGGAGTGAGTGCATGGGCAGATCATTGCACACCCGTGTGCAAGTTGTACCAGTTCTGTAACTTGTTATAAATTATGATATCCACAGATGGGCAGTTTAGGATAACTGAGACTAGGCTGCTGTTACAGTACCTCACCATTAGCTGGCATGGATCTAGTGAATAGCTTATTTTCCTTGAGGGAGAGACTACCCTGGAAACTACTGTGGGCAGACACCACCTATGCTGGTATAATTTGTCCGGGTAGGGTTATTACCCCTGAAAGAATCAGAGTAATCTATGCCATCTTGGGTGAATTGCCCCAGTTTAGCAGGTTGTGTTATTTGTCTGCTATGGTCTTAGACCAGTGGAATGATGTTGACATAGTGTCTGTCCAGGACCTGAGGCACAGGGACAGGAATTCAACTTGTTCCCCCAGCTTAAGAGCTAGCAGCCTCCTCATCTTTCATCTCTAGAGCATGGTGTTGAGACCAGTCAGGTACCAACCTTCCCCCACCCAGCTCATGGCTCACCTTGGACTTGCATTTCCCTGAGATACCACAGTAGGACATAAAAAGTTAGTTTTGGAGAAATTGAGAATTATCAGAATGAAAAAGCAGAATTTTCACCACATCCATGAGCTGCTTTAAATGTCATCTCATCAAACTCCCTGCAAAGGACTTCAGTGCTGCCTCTGGCAAAATAAGCAAAAAGGAGAAAAGCTCTTTGCTTAGTTTCCTATGATCAGGGTGTAACTTAGATATTCAAAGGGACAAATACCCAGAGAGCTGTCGGGTCTCCTAGAACCCGTAAGTGCTTCTACCATGGGGTCCATTAATTTCTTTTCTGAATGTAAAGTTCTGACAAAACAGTTCATTCTCTCTAAATATATACATCACTCTGTTGTCCATTCATGTTGCAGAATTTCAAATAAAAAAATAATAATTGTTTCTTTATTCTATTTGCCACCCTCTTCCAGATAAGCAATGGCATGGAAATCAATGAACTGTAAAATCAATTTATAAATGGTTTATCCCACCGCAGGGAAAATTGACCCTGCAGTGATTGTTGCATGTGCTGTAATGAATCCAAGATACCATTGATCCCGCTTACTAACCCTGTGGGAAATTTAAACTGTGTATTCAGTTTTGATATCCAAAACCAGCAAGTGAAAAGGCAGCCTGCGCTTCAGAAGGCACTATTCTTTACAGCACTGTCTGTTGGTAGTGGCAGGGTTATTGCATGCAGGAGACTAAAATGTTGTGTGTGGTGTTGTTCATATGGGTCAGCACTTCCATTGTGGATGCCTAAGGCCAGGTGCCTCAGTGCATCTGAAACTGGAAGAAAATGACTTGATTTTTCAGAGGTGCCAAATGCCCTTCATTTCTCTTGTGTTCAATGTTCAGAACATTTGTTTGCATGCAGATTTAGGTATCTGACTTTTTTTTTTTTAGGAATGAAAGGGAGCATTCGCAAGGGAGGAGGCACATAACAGCCTTAGAACGCAGGCTTGTGTCCTGAACAGGCTGTTAGAGAAATCCCTAGCCCTCACTCTCAGTATCGAATTCTTAGCATGGAGGCCTTTACCAGTTGTAAGGCAATAACTGCAAAACAAGGGCACAGTCAGCCTTTTTCCTCCCACATTGTTGTGCAGAATTTATGAGCTGCTTTACAGAATGAATCCTCTTCCCATGTTTTCGGCCTTATCATAATTGTAATTTAAAAGTCAGAAATACCGATCACTGATTGCTTAAGGGGAGACGGCCATTTGTCCTAATTGGAACAGGAAAGAGCTCTGCTGTCATGAATACCAGCAGCATAACTGTTGACAGTGTTGATTTTTAATAGCAGCCTGAGTGTTTCTTCTTGCTCCAACTCTGAGTCCTCTTGACTCTGATAGGTGGTGGTGACTTTTCAAAATTATAGTGACACATGCCATGAACAAATTATGCCTGTAACAGTACAGAGAGCAGCTAAGTAGAATAAATACTGCATGCTACCATGCACACCATTTGGCAACAGCAGCTCTATCCGATATGCCAAGATGTTAAGGTTGATTTGTAGTTTCATAATTCAGAATTAATTTTACCGACTCTTAATACATGCATTACATATCTATTCCATTTATTTTTCTTAAGTGGGAAATCCATGTGCCAGTTGACAAATGCAGTAATAGTCAACTAAATTGGCATCAATAATTGATAATTCTCTTCAGCCGTATCTTGTTTTTAGCTTCAATAAAATTATCCCCTACCTTGTAATTGCATGTAGTTTATCAGCTGGGACCCACCCATTTGGTTCTAAGAAATAATCCCTCTTTGTGAATTTAGACAAAGCTTATAAAAGCAGAGATGTGGCCAGCGTGTCATAGAATATTGCTCTAAAGTAGTTTTAACTCTCCTGAATATCTAGTCTGTCTCTTCTGAAGATGAGCCAAACTCATGTCTTTTCCCATTGATCTATCTATAAACTTTAAGTAGGTTCATATGAAAATGGCCTGCACCTGGTAATTCATGGTTTTGTCCATTTCTGATCATATTTCCAAGGTTAGTGTCTTCAAACTTTACCCCCATGCAGGGAAGGGCTGCTCTAGGACACTAGATCAGTTTTCAGGATGAAACTGCTATGATTTGAGTTAAGCTTATGTGTTCCTCACTGCCCAGCAAAAGAGAGTGTTAAAAGTAGCATTTTTGCCACTGTCACCTACTACTTACAACACTTTTGCATATACATTTGAACTCCAAGGGAGCCCTCTAGATGTTTACCACTAGGAACTCTGTCTTTCCATCCTAGTCTAGGTAGCAGGCGGCTCATGAATGCTGTGATGCTGGGGTGCATGGAGCATCTCACAGAAGCGTGGGGGGCTCTCCAGCGTGCTCGGCAGCACACCTGGAAGTGGACCAGAAGCACTTCTGGTCCACTTCTGGGTCTGCCGGGGAGCACGCAAGAGACCCCGCCCCCGCACCCCTCTGACTCGGTGACTGGTGCCTCCTGGGTCTGGGGGGGGGTACCTGGGGTCCCCCCCTGTGGCCAATCACTGAGCTGGGGGGCTGTGGGGAGGGGCCCCCCCCCGCATGCTCGGTGGCAGACCCAGAAGTGGACTTATGATCCACTTCTGGGTTTGCCGCCAAGCACGCAAGGGGTTGTGCCGTTGGACTCTCCATGCACCCCAGCATCGCGGCATTCATGAGCCGTGCCTGGTACCTCAAGGTATGTAGAAAAAACGTGTAAAGCTGTGTCTATGGCCGAATCACTGACTCTCCAAATCAGCATTGAATCTTCAGATTCAGTTGAATTGAATCGGGGGACAGTGATCCAAATCAACAAATCGAATTACTGTCCCTGATTTGGGCTGAATCCAAATCGAATTCAGCCTGTTTCGTACACTCCTACTGGCCACCATTGGTTGTACTTGACCCTCCATGACACATCTCTGGCCTTTGCACAGAGTTGAATCATGCACTTTTATTAGGGTGACCATACATCTAGGATTGTCTGGGACAGTCCTGGACTTCAGAAGCTGTCACAGCACCCCGGCAGCTTGGTGTAAATTGAAGCAAAAGTCCTGGATGCAGTTGCTGGAGGCAGAGGCTGCTGCCACCCACGGTGCCCAGCCTGGCTCCTGCTGAGCAGCGACTGGAGGCGGGGGGCAAGGGCAGGCTGGCCAGGGCACCGCTCCTTCTGCCCGGGGTAGTGATCAGGTGGGATGGGGCAGGCTGGGGGGGGCGGGGCTTGGCCTTGCATGTGGCAGCAAGAGGGAGGGGCTACTCCCAGCCAGGTCCAGCTTCTGTGTGTGGGGGGGTGGAGCCTGGCCGCGGGTCTTTTGCACTGTCCCACCCGTCCTTGCCCTGCCATCGAGGCTTCTGGGAGGTGGGGGCAGTGGGGGATGTGCCTATGTGGGTGCAGTGGCAGTGCCCCCCCCCATCCCAGATTCCCTTACCGTCCCAAATTCCCTTAACCGTACTATGGTCACCCAAACTTTTATCCTTTGTATGAGCAACTCCTGCTTTCCTAGGAGGGAAGGAGAGGGAGACAGAGAGAGAGAAAATTGCTTCAAATTAATTACCACTTGTCTTCATAAATTTAAGCCTTCTGGTTCTTTGCTAACTGTAGAAGAGTGAATTACCACTCAGTATGTACTCTTCCCTCATGCTGGAAAGGCAAAGAGAGTGGTTACCAATAAAGTTTGGACAGTACTGAGTTGAGAACTGCTGTACAGTAACACACAAATGTTGAAAGGAAACATTAAATCCCATTTGCTTTGTGTTTTCCAATATAAAGTAAGGCCGTTAAATCGGTTTGCTTCAGGCCCTTGGTTTATTAGTGACCCCATGTACCGTGTCATTTGGCAGAGGTGTGCAGGGAAAGGGCAGTACGCTGTAATTGTTGCAGCAGGTTATGGTTTCACGGGCGACTAAAACATTCTGAGCTATGAGAATTGTTTTGTTTCGAGCAAGACTTGTGCTGCAGTGGATTTATGGAAAGGTGTTTTATCTCCTTCCTTAGCACCAAAGTTTTGGTGAGGAAAATGCCGAAGGAAGTGGGAGTGAATTCCAGTATCAAACTTTAAATTCCAGCATTTCCATTTGAAAGGCATAGTGTTGTTGTTTATCTACCACCCATAAATATGATTGATGCATCAAACAAACAAGAAGGATTCTCACCCTGTGAGGCTTATAGCCTAAATAGATGGCATACAATTGGGGACATGAAAAGTCGCACTTTTTTCCTCTAGTACGTTTCCCCCTATTATGGTCCTGCTTGGCTTTTGAACTTTAGCTAATCTCTGTTGACAATATACTCTTTACTGCAGTTGGCTGACTTTGGCACTATAATGCTGGCTGCCAACAAATATTATAGGTGACCTAGCGCTGCAATCAAAGTCAGATTGTCTGCCTTGGAAAACCAGCCTGTTTATTAGGCTTCTTTAATCCATTTTGAAATACCTGTTTGTCTTTTAATCCATCCAGGTAATTGAAACGAAGAATGAAATGGATTTGGACCGTGATACCGATCTAGCATACAACAGTCTGAAGGTAAAGCATTTTACAATGGGAGATTATTTTCTTGTGTTCTGTGCTCATAACCTTTTGGAGAGCTCAAAAAGCCTAAGTAAATCTATCTGACACTTGTAATAAAGCAAATCCTCTTTCCACTCACTCTGCCCATTAGAGACTGATCTCACTGAGTCCGTTTGAAATCTGGCTGCAGGTTGCTGCCCAGTCCTGGGATGTGCTTTGACTCCAGTGATCAGGAAGAAGGCAAATGTTTCTAACTGGTGTGTCATCTGCTACAGGCCTATAATATAGCCTGTAGCAAGGCTGAGTGACAAGTGCTGGCTTGGCTGAAATGAAGGGAGCCTTTCAGTCACTATGGCTGCGTATAGCTAGCTAGCTAGATAGCTAGATAGATTTTTAAAAGAACATGCTTTACTGGAAGAAGGAGCACGTTACTTCAATGTGGCTCTACAGCATCTGTAAGGATTGGGCACTTCAGCCCCCACTAAAGCACCTGATCTTTATCAACATCAGGTAAGCTGGATTGAAGTAATGTGCTGCCTGTCCTGGGCATATGTGAAGCTCAGCACAGGAATGTGCTGAGTTTAAAGTAAAGCACCATTTTAGTTGTTGGGGGTTCATCTGCAGTTACCCTACGTGCCTCCTGGCATGACTCTGCTCTTCCACTTTGGAAGATCCTCAGGTTTACACTGGCTTCTAAATATGCAGTCCTAGGAGTAACTTGTTCAGCAGCAATTGTGAATCCATGAGGGTACAGTGGTGCTTTCTCTCTCGCCACCATCACCCGCTGCAGTGTGATCTGGGTTTAACTCCAAACTCCAGCTCTCTCACTTTCTTGTATTCCTGAGGCCCCATTATACTATTGCCTTTCAATGGTAGCATTGATATCAGCTGTGATGTGAGTCCCTTGGCAGCGGATTTGGTCCACGCCACATTCCCTGACCCTTTCTTTTGCCTCTCTGCTAAGCCCAGGACTTCCACTGAAGAAGTTAGCCCATGCACTTGCTCTCACTCTGTGCACCTCTGACATGCAAGTCAGACAGTATAAAAAGCTTCAAGCAGTTCCTCATCCATATGCCCTGGTCACATGTTCGTGAACAGTTTAAACCAGGGGTGCTAATCCTTGGCCTGTGGGCCAGAACTGGCCTGCAGAGCCACACGTCATCTGGACCTTGGGGCTCACCACAGGTCAAAAAATTTGGCAGCAGGGGAGCAGCGGTAGCATTAATTAGCACTCCCTTGCTGTCAGGATTCTGGGGGGAGCCCTGCATACCAGATAATTTGGGCTTAGGCACTAGATCATAGCCCTAGGCCAGCGAGGGGGCAGATCTGGGTATGCGGGGCTGGATCTAGCACATAGATTGACCCTGGACCACTCATCTGACAAAAGGAGCCAAAAGGATGGGTACCACTGCTTTAAGTCCTCTATGGTATGTAATTGCCAGGTGCGTGCGTATTTAGAGGAACAGCAGGGCCAGGTGGACAAGTTTTACTTTCTGATGGTGATTTTAGATCTAGCAGGAAGGCAGCGCAGAGTCAGTCCCTGTGTCTTCCCAGCTAATGCGGCGCTCTTGTTGCTCTGCTCTGCGCAGGATTCTGAGATGCCCTGCTGTAGTCTTTGTGAGCATGTGTATAACCTGGGCTGGGAGAAGGCCATCACAACTCGCACATGAATGCTGCTGGGCAGAGTAGCTGAATAACTATCGGCATAGATACCTATAGGGTGACGTTAGCAGAAATAAGACTTCCTTTGAAGGGTTCTGGCATTTTTATTTCTTTAGTTCCAAGGGTGCCCTGAGCAAACCTGTCAGGAAACGAGTACGTCTAAGCATGGGAGGGTGCAGCAGCAATTCTTTTTGTCCTCGCCAAGGAATGCGTGAATGAAAACATTTGTGCAGGATTGGTTGGTGTTCAGTGTTCATCATTTAAAGCTGTCTGCTGGCCCGTTTCAGGAAAAACAGGCTTCTCTTCACTGACTGTTAGAGAGAGAGAGATTCCCATTTGTGTTTAGTTTTGCAGGGTTTCCTGTAGAGGAAACTTTTGTGTTTTGGGGCAGTTGCTTATGTGTGACTGCTTCTGCATGCATGCTTGTTTTCCCTGCTAAGTTAGAGAATCCTTGGAGATGTACAAGATGTGCTTTAAAAACATATTTTCTTCTAGTACAGAAATTAATTTGGGATCCTCCTCTTCTATCTGGCTCTTTGAACAAACATGGAAATATACTCAGGAAATCTTAGAAAGGCTTCATTAACTGACTAAGCTGTCAGACAGTAACCTAGATGATGAGAGTACCTGTTTCTACAGTTTGCATCATCTCCCAGGTTAAGGCAGAGAGACAGAAAAGAAATGAAGATCTATGGTCCGTCTCCTCCAAAACACAACTCTCTGGAGTGCTGTTTTCTAGGGCTTTGTCCAGGACAGTTTTCAGTGATTTAGGCAATGGGGCTTCTGTTTCCTTCAGAGATGCTGTTTGTCAGTATTGGTGTGTACAGAAGTTGGTTTTTTTGCCATTTTAAAGTGCTTTATCGCTGTGACTGAACGGAAGTGCACAGCTTTACAGCACTTTAGAAATGGGTGCAATGCTTTAAATTAACCCTTGTTAAATGAGGGGTTGAATTTGAAGCACTGTACTTTTACAGCACTTCAGCAACCTATAGCGCTTTAAATAACTTCTGTATCCTGGTCAAACTTCTGACCAGTGGTGAAGCCCCAGGAGATTGTGGAGCGACCCCTGCCCCCTAGCCTGGAAAGTGCAGGGAGGCTCAGAACCCACTCCAACCCCACCAAACACTACACTTCTCTCATGTTTAAGAGTGAGGTACCTTTATAGTGCTCTAAGTGCTCTAAATTACAGCGTTGTAAACCAGGCACAGAACACTTCTGTATCCACCCTATGTGCCTACCGTGTATCGTTGCTACTTCTCAGAATAGAAGCATGAAAAGAGACCTCAAATCCTGCCCCAGTTTTTCTTACTGGTTAAATGCACATAAAGGAGTTTTTAAGACGTATGAACTATTAGCACAAAATTCTGTTGTGTGAAATGAGTAAGTCATACAATTCAAAGCTGTGTCTGTTTTTCAAATAGCTTTTGGGATCATAAAACTAGCATGAGGTCTCGCACTTACTTTTTGTCACAAGCTCCCTGACACAAGTTGTAATGGGCAACTGTGCAGTTCTGGGTATTCCTAACTGCAGAGTTTTTCCTTTTATAAACCATACTTTTTAAAGCAGCTGTAGTAAATAGTAGTATTATTTTCATAAAGTCTAAAAGAGTTTCTTAGGTTTATTCAAAAGCTAGTGGCAATTGCAACTAATCACAGTTCACTAGAAATTCGAGTGTTTTGGATGTTGGTACTGTGTGATTGCTACTTTTTAAGAGCCCAAACTCATTGTCACCCTCTGCAAGGTAAAAATATGAACTTAAGGCTGCAATTGTCCAGTGCCTCTTTACTTGAGAAAATGGGTCTCTAACTTCATTCTGTCAATGTCTAGGTAAAAGAAGACAAGATCCCCTCTCAGATCTAATCGCTGTCCCAGATTGATTTCTGTTTCTTATTCTACAAGGAAACAAGGAGAGGACCCTTGCTTGAGAACAAGTTACTTAACACCAGCAAAAGTTTGCTTCATTTTATGATCTCATGATTTTATTAATAGCAAACAGTCAAGCTTTAGAACGTAACACCTTCATCACTTACCTGCACTAGTGATGTTTCTGTCTAAAAATTGCTACAGTGCCTGCTGAAAGCAGA
Organism: Alligator mississippiensis; assembly: GCF_030867095.1. NCBI lineage: Eukaryota > Metazoa > Chordata > Crocodylia > Alligatoridae > Alligator > Alligator mississippiensis. The sequence goes on from NC_081826.1 coordinate 288,792,585, forward strand.
GAGCAATAGTTTCATGTGAGATTGCAACAGGATGCACCAACTCCTACAGGCAAAAAGTTTCTTCCCTATAGGGCTGGACTAACAATACCCTGTTCTGAACTGAAAGAGAGAGGGACAGAAATATAGGTCGCTGACATTTTACCCAGCTTTGAGTGTAGTACACAGTTACCTGCCAAAAAAGCTCCATCTGCAATGAAGGCACCATTGTAACTCTATTTGAGTACTTTTCCCCATAGCATCTCTTTGGCAGGTTTTTTCATGACATTCTTTCTCCTTTCAAATGCTTTTCCCTAATAATTCACTTTCAAATATGTAAGGTTTGTCTCCTTATTCTTTCTTTAAGGAAGTGCTGTAATTAGAATCACTTGTCCTGTAGGCCAGCTCGAGGCTTAAAAAGTCTTCAATGTGTAGAGGCAGCTTTTTTTTTCATTAGCTGAAGCTCATGATTAATGCCTGAGGTGTCTGGAACCTGCACATCGATCATTAATATGAAGGAATTTCAGGCATTAGAAAGAATGGGGGAAATTAGCATTATTGTATTATTGGCACAACTTTGTTTAGAATTGGTGCCAAGATTATCCTTTTAGGACCCATTGCTCTGAAACAATCTTGTCCTGACTTGCTTTCATCAAAATAAAGGCAGAGAGGTTGTCTTGCAAATGTAATGCTTCCAAACAGCAAACCTGAAATGGGGGAAGAGCCAGAATCTGCTCTTGTAGAGATACCTGTGCAGCTAACCTACAGGGCAGCAAGAACATCCGTACTTTCTCTTGTGTCCTGCTATACCGCGGCCTGTAAGTGCCATTCTCTTTGTCAGTGATTGCCCAGCCTCTGTGTGCTGGGGATGGCTATCAGGCAGGTTGCAGGAAGGGGGCCCTGGCACCTTTTAGAGTCCAGTGCATTTCCCTTACCCTTTGTAATCTGAGCTTTTGGCCAAGGTAAAACCCAGAAGTCGTGCTCATTTCACTGACTGAGTCTCCTCCTGGTGATGAACACAAATCGGGTATCAGCCTTTAATAGAGTTGATCTGGGACTTTCACTGGGTCACCTATTGCCCTGGGCTTGAATAAATGGCAGTCATTGCTTCATTCTTCTCTCATGAAGAACCAGTAGTATCATTTTGTGAAGGTGATCCTACGTCTTCAGGATGCCTCTCTTCCCTTTGCTCGTTGTATAGGAAACAGCTAAGGAGATGAGAAGACTAGGATGCAGGTTCATCATTGTACAGCTGATGCTCAACTCTACATCTGTTGGGCCCCCAGTTGACTGGTTTTCCACACAGATGGCAGAAATCAGTATCTGGATGAAAACTAGCTAGGTCAGAATTTGTCTGAATAAGACTGAAATCATTCTGGTGGCTGAGAGAGTAGTCCAGTGATAGAGAAACCTGAGAGAGTAGTCCCAGCAATACCTGCCCCCTTCAGAAGGTTTGTCTGTATCTGATACCTGGGGTTCCCCATTACTAGCTTAGGTGTCTGTAATAGTAGTAGCTACAACTTGCCTTCCTTTGTTTTTTTTTCACTTAGGAAAGGGCTGGATCTAGTTTTGCAACCCTTTGCTCATGAACTGGTTACCTGATTTATTGCAGTGGGATTATTCTGCACGTTCCCTCATGACGTGGTTGAAGACCACAGGGATATAAGCTTGTGCAAAATGGTTGCCAGTCATTTGCTTGGCAGTATGTCATACAGGAATCGTACAGTACCAATGATCTAGCACCTGCACTGACATCTAATTCACTTCTGGGCCCAATTCAGGGCGTCAGTCTTGACCTGTAAAGCCCTTTATTCAGAAGCTGTTGTGTAATTTAGACAGTTTCGTACTGTAGTGGCAGGAGGCACAGGCTTTTCTCATCAGAAGAGACCTAACTCTGGAACATGAGCTTTCCCTCTGATCACACCAGGCTCTCGAGGAGCGTTAGGACAAGGTGGCAGAGGCCAGCCGCATCGGGCAGTTTTCTTTCACGCCAATGGCTCTCGACTGTATTGGACTCGAGGCACCCCTCCAGAGCTCTTGCGAGTCGAGTGGCACCCAATGTCAAGAGCTAATTTGTAGATTACAACGCTTTCCTCTTCATAGAGGGTCTGGGCTGGCGGGATCAGCCAGGCAGGGGCAAGCCTGAGCCTGTGCTTATCTCCTCACACTTGAGGCACCCTTCAGAGGATCTGGTGGCACCCCAGGGTGCACTGGCACCCTGGTTGAAAATCACTGCACTGGATTTTTGTTTCCCCTGCTCCTAGAGAAAAGATAGAAAAACCATGCTAATGGAAACAGGCAGGTGTTTCTAGCGGGCATGCATTAGTATGCATTACAACATGGGGTTCTAAGGAATTTTGGTACAAAATTCTGCCAGAGCTTGCAATGGTACCTCGGTGTCAAATCAAATTGAGCAGATACAAAATTGGGTGTATACTTCCTGTAGAGTCACACATGCATACTGTCACTTCTGGGATCTCTAAACAATCGTGGTGGATGGCAGGGAGAGTATTGAATTGATAGATCACCCTAGAGAGATCGAGTTTAGTGCTCTCCCTCGATAGCATACATACCTGCCTCTGACAGCGAGCTAGATGGACTATGGGCTGACCCTGTATGGCACTACTTAAGTTCTTGTGACCTCAACTGGCCATAGACTTTCCTGCTGTCCAGGGGCTGCCTCGCAGACTTCTCCATTTATGTTAGTATAAATGAGCAAATTCCCTTGGGCTTCACTCAGCAGTGCATGCAAGTCCCCCAGTACCCATTCACAACCTCTGTACAATGAGACCATGCATACAGCGGTGTGGAAAAGCCTGTCAAACCTTTTTTTTTTTTTTAAATCCAATCTAATTCTGAAAAATCCAAGTAAACCCCTTTACATTCAATACAGATTTTTTTAATTTGTCTTTGGGGGGCGGGGAGCAAAACTCTTAAATAGGTTTTATTGAAGAAAACTAAATTTTACCTGTTCTTCCTGAGAGTGCAACAGATGTTAAACTGTCTTAATCACAATGGAATCAGATCTGGTGGTAGAGGTGATCTCTTATTAGACCACCTTTTATTAGACCAATTTGCAAAAAAAAAAAAAAAGCTTTCATTTTAATTTAATTTTAATTTAATTAATATTTAATTAAGTTAATTTATTAAATATTTATTAATCGCTATTTAACAAATATTTACTTAATTTGATTTAATTTAAATTAACAACTAATTTAGTAAAGTAATTGAAGCGCAAAAATCTAGTTGGTCTAATAAGAGATCACCTCTACCACCAGTTCTGATTTCTTTTGCCTTTAGACCAATACGGCTACAACCTGGATACCTTAATCACAATGGGGCTCACATGCTTGGAGTCCTAGTACAAAATAAAGCACTAGAGGATGTTCTGCTAATGATAATTGCTCAGTGGAGAGCAAACAGTTTGTTCAGATGCCAAATAGACTATCCCATTAACCTGCTGCTATGATGATCCCATTAACCTGCAGTGATTGTGCACTATTTTTTTTTTTTCAATTGGTCATAATACAATTAAAAATGATCTCGTTATTGATTTGCAATGGTGCAGTTTAGCTGCTTTTCATTTTCTGAGCTGTTCCTTGATTTGTGAATGTTGTGCCTGGTGGGATGGAAAGCCAGTCCTGACTTGGGGTATCTGGATGCCACTGCAGTACACCCAACTTCAGAGCTGGGGAAACTGAGGAATAGAGAAGTTGTTTGCCCATGTTCACCTGAGGACTGCCTCTCAACTCTGCTGCTGTGAATACTAAATGTGCAGCCTTTAGTGGATTTCTGAGCCAGAGGTTACGAATACTAGCACCTAGCCTAGCAACTGGATGTACCAGTTTCATTGTAGGTGAGTGTCAACGGGTGTTAAACTGCAGTTTGGTCACTACTTATCATCCATGTTTACTGATGAATACTCACACAGGATAGAGGTTGTTTTTGCTGCCAAACATCATTAATCCCCCATCTCCTTCCTGTCATGTAAAAATAAATAAAATGTTGCAGTTATCTGAGCAAAAATAGCTACCCCTGATGCACTGGTATCATTAATTTCAGAGAAGCAACTGGTGTAAAACCTGTGAGTTGCTGAAGTTGTCTGTCAACTGTAGAGACTGAAGCACAGTCGAAGGAGGAAAATCCTTTAACTACTAGATGGTGGGGAGAGAATTCCAGACATTAAATTAATAAGCCATACTGGGGCCTCGGGCAGCTTTAAGACCCCTCCAGAGAGTAGAAACAGCCATGCAAATAGTATATTTGTCTCCCACTTGGGTGAACTCTTACAACTGCCTGCAACAAACATCTAAAACACACTAAACCAATTCTTTGGGGTTTGGCAGGTCTTCCTGGCCTCGGCATCCAGGCTTAGGTTTTTTTCTAACCTTTTAAAAAAGGGGAAAGGCATAAAGGAGTATAGTTTTATGTTCCAATTTCTCATGAAGCAGCTCTTTCTATGTCCATGTAAGCGGGTAAAACAGGGAGAAGTCTCATTCTACTTGGGTGTTACGTCTAGCATAGAAATCACTAGGAAATTATGAAGAGTTACTGATCAGGCTAGTATAAACCGAGACGGGAGAAGGGGCACAAAACTTTTTTGAAATCCATGTGGCTTGACTAATAGCAATCCTGATTTTCATCTGGCATACTTGATCGTCAGCTGTTATCCGCAGCAATTTGAGTTGCATTTAAAGGCATAAATAAAGACTACTACAGTTGTACAAGTGCACAGGGTACTTAATCTAAACCAGGTGACATTTTGATATTTTACAGAGGCAAGAACTGGAATCGGAGAACAAGAAACTGAAAAATGAACTTAATGAACTAAGAAAGGCTATAGCAGACCGAGCAACCCAAAACAACTCTTCCAATGATATCCAAGACAGTTATAACCTTCTACTGAATCAGCTTAAATCAGCCAATGAAGAGCTGGAAGTGAGGAAGGAAGAAGTACTTATTCTAAGGACACAGATTATAAACGCAGCCCAGGAAAAAGAGACCAGCAAAAATATGGTAACTGAGTGGAGAAATCCTTTTCCCTCTTTTCTCTTACTGAGAGAGCATTAACTATTCTTGATTAATGAAGGCATTGACTTGGCTTTGTTAAGTTATAGCCATCAAGAGATGGCTATCTGAGACTTACTGAGTGAGCTCCAGAAACATTTGAATTCATCTGGAGTGGGGGGCAAGGAAAAAAAATCAGGCCAGATCTTGCCCTCTCTCATATTGGTGTACGTGGGAAATAACTTCATTCGCACCCACATAAATGAGAACTGAATTTGGTCCACCAAAGTCAGGGGTATCAAATTTGTCCCGAGCTGGATTCAGACTGGCCTAGGGAGCTTCTCCTGGGCCAGATCCATGGAGCCAGAAGCAGCTGCAGTGGGTCCAGCTCTGGGATGAATGGTGCAATTCCATGTTCAGGCAGTGGCACAGGTTGGGGTCACGTCTGCAGCGCAAGTCCGGGGGTGGGTGACATTGCAGGTCAGGGATCGGGCAACACCTTGCTGCTGATGGTCATGTCCATCAGGATCGAGGGACCCTGAATTCTGCAGCAGGTCATGCCCCGCAGCTTTAGCTTTTGGTAGCCTGCCAGACTGTCGGCAGACTGGCTAAAATGGTTCCATGGGTCGGATCTAGACCCCTGATCTAAATTGCAGGTGGGTCTTTCTGCTGTTGTTTCAAGGAAGTCTTTTTAAAACCAAAATACCCCTCTGTGGCATTGGCTTTGGGGTTTTTTCTCAATGGTTTTAGCATCCTCTGCGGGTCAAAAAGGGATCTCCTTTCCAGCCCCAAAGAAATCTACCTCCTTACATTCACATTTCTGCTGCATGCTCTTATCTGCACAAACCCTCGCAAACTCCTCACTTGTACTCACAAGGCAATAGGCCCAAAAGGCTGGAAGCCCCATCATACATGCTCAGAATTGCTTCACATCCAACATTTGAAAGACTTTGATGACACTGAGGTTTTCATGTTGTTGTCCTGTGTGAAATTCAGGAATCGAGCATCAACACGCATCCCAGCTGGCCAAACAGTGACAAGCATGTTGATCAAGAGGACGCAATTGAAGCCTACCAGGGTGTGTGCGAGGCAAACCGGTAAGTGTGTCTTCAGTTATCTTGACAAAATGCTTCCAGCAGAGGTGAGCCTGGGCCTTGCAACCTAGATTTAGATCCAGAACAACATATAGATGTAACCAGACCCTTTCAGCTGTCTGTTTGGGGCCTCTAATTGAGGATAAGAGCCATGAAGTTGGTATCGAGACCCGAAGTTCAGCATGGTTGGGCTGCAGAATTCCACTTTGGGCCAGTCCCTCATTGAAAAGGAAGGTACTGGGTGAGAGGTAGAGCCAGAGCTTGGAGAGAGTAAAACGGAGGTCAGCCACCACTGAGCTTCTACACTACCCTGCGCAGTGTGCTCCAAACAGCCCTGCAGGAGGTGTGCAGTGGACCCACCACAGAACAATAGGCAAAAACATTTAATTCAGCCTTAAAATTGTAGCAATAGCAAAACACAGGTTATAATTTAAGGAAGACTGAAAAATTCGTCACTTCAAAGAACTCTTAGCATCATACTGAGAAGAGCTCCCATTCATCAAAATAAGCTCATACACACATCCATGCCATCTCTGGCATTGGCCATGCTATTGGCATTTTTTGTATCTGAACTACTGGCTCTGAATCTTCTTTGATTTACAGGGTTCCCACAGTGATAGTTAATGCCCTGAATTTGTCTTCCCTTACAGTGATGATGAGTTTTATTATAATGCTATTGAGAAATTCAATCCTTTTGACTATGCAGGAGAATGTAAAATACAGCAGTAATATGTTGTAAAAGGGGAAAAAATTACATGGATTATACAGCAATTTAATGTGCGACATAAATGTTTATGCTACTCAAAGGAAACTGAATATTCATTTGCATTTCCCTACCTGACTCTGGCAGGCATGCAGATTTATGTGTCCTCACTTGCATTCAGCTTGTGCATTCAGGGGACCTCACTGGCACGGAGCTTGACTGATGGTTCTCATAAAATAGCAGACCTTCCAGTTTCTGAACTCTTAACTGATGAAGGCTGTTCGGGGCCCCTCCTGGGAAGGCTGGGGAATTATATTTGGGTTTTTTAACACCTGTGTGAATTTAAATATGGTCTTCAGAAAATTTGCCCCCGGCTAAAGGCAGACATGGTTTCTAACCCTTTTGAAAAGGAAGTAGACAAAGAGTTGCTATTAGCATATAACTGTTGTCTGCTCCTGTAGCACTACAAGGAGGCACAGTCACTGGCTTTGAAGCCCTGTTTCATTCAGGGTTAATCTGTGAAGGTGAGGTCATGGATGGAGTCTGAATTAGGGTATGGGGAAGGAGCAAGTGGGGGACAGAGTAAGGCACAGGTTTTTTGGGGGGTTCCCCCCTTGGAATTCGGTAACACTTTCTCAGCGGAGTTCATAGTGTCATAGTACTTGGGGTCAGAAGGGACCTAAACAGATCATCAGGTCCGACCCCCTGCCCTGGGCAGGAACGAGTGCCAGGGTCGTATCACCACAGCCAAATATCTGTCCAGCCTCCTCTTGAAGACCCCCTAGGTAGGAGAGGGTACAGGTACCACCTCCCTTTGGAGCCCCTTCCAGAGCCTGGCAGCCCTAATTGAAGTAATGTCTCCTGATGTCCAGCCTGAACCTTCTCTCTAACAATTTGTGGCCGTTATTCCTAGTAACCGCGGGTGGTGCCCAGGGGAACAGAGCCTCCCCCAGTTTGCGCTGCCCCACCCTGGTGAGTTTGTAAATGGCCACCAAATCCCCTCTCAGCCTTCTCTTGTGGAGGCAGAATAGGTTCAGGCCCTTTAGCCTCTTTGTAAGGCCTGCCCTTTGACTGTGCGAGTGGCCCTCTCCTAGACCCTCTCAATGCTAGCCACATCCCTCTTGAAATGCGGTGCCCAGAATTGGATGCAGTACTCCAACTGTGGCCTGACCAGTGCTGCATAGAGGGGAAGGATCACCTCCCTGGACCTGCTTGTGATGCATCTGTAGATGCACGTTAAGGTGTGGTTAGCCTTACTGACCGCTTCCTCGCATAGGCGGCTTATGTTCATCCTGGAGTCAGCAATGACTCCAAGATCCCTTTCTGCCACCGTGTTGACAAGAAGGGTGTTCCCCAGCCTCTAGGTATGTTGCTGGTTCCTTCAACCAGAGTTCCTGCCTTCCCACCTTAAATTGTTGGAGGGAGCTGTGGTCAGATGAAATGTTCTTCTCAGAAGACATCCTCCAACTCACTACCTTCCATATAACTACGAGTCTGCAGCCTATTAGAGTAAGTAGTATAGAGTGTCACAGTTGATGCAGAACATTAAGTAGAGCTTCAAAGTTCAGCCGTACTTGGGAGCTTTCAGATAATTAAACTTTTAATCAAATGCATTATTCTTTGTCTCCGTGCAATTTGCTTTTGGGAAGCTTGGAGATGAGAGGAGCAGTGAGTGATGGCTGTTGTCTTTTGTCGCTTCCAGTAAGATCTCAGAAGTAGTCGGGAAAACACCTATAGATACTCTAACAATGATTAAACCAATAGTGGTTCAGTTCTCTAACATGTACTGAGAAATTATCTAATTTCTCACAAAATTCTGTAGGGTCTTTTCATCAGTCAGTGGCACCTTGTAGCAGGACTCGGCCAAACAACACCTGCCCCCACTCCAGCTTCTTGAGGTACCCTCCATATGTCTTGTAGTATATGAAGAGGCTGCCCCCAGGGTCCCAGTGTGTGCCTCAGTTTCTCCTTGCTGCGCCTAGTTGGCCCCAGTTTTGCGTGTTGAGCACTAAATTGTGGCCCTCTTGGCCCTATCAGTGCCTCGGGGCACCAGTTGCCTTATGGACGATGTTCATGGCCTCCATTCACCCCTACAGTTAGTCTTCTTGGTCTCAGCTTATCTGGTTTCAGCTTCTCCCTGGCTTTAGCCTCATTCCCATGGCCTCAGCCCTCCTGGCCTTGACCTAACTCCTCCAGCCCTCTGGGCCCTGGCCCCAGCACAGCTACTGTTGCATCCACAGCCCTCAGGGTCCCTGACCCCAGGCTGAGCTGTTTTCACTGCACCAGTCCTCAGTCCTCTGTGACCCTGGCCCCAGGCCAGGCTGCTTTCATTGGCCTTAGCTCTTTCAGTCTTAGCCTCGCTCATCTGCAGTAGCCCGCAGCCCTCTGGGTCCCTGACCCCAGGCTAGGCTGCCTGTCCCGGAGTGGTGCTCCGTCCTTCCCTACAGCCATAATCTGGTCCTCTGGTCTCAAACTTAACCACAGCATAAATACAAGCAGACTGCTTCACAACTAAAATTCACCTCACTCTGGGTCATTGCCAACTTGCCAGCCTTTAGTGCTCTCCTGCCAGCACTATGGGACAGTTTGGGTGGCTGCCAGCTCGAGTGGCAGCCATCTCCCCCAGGAGCTCCTCTCTCTGCAGCACGCAGGGTCAAGACTGCCCACCTCGTCTCAGGCACAGGGCTTATGTGCCCCCAAACCCACTGCAGTGCCTGGAGGTCTGCCCCTTGGCTGCTTACTGCAGTGCAGCTAACCCCAGGGTAGGTACTCCCCCAGGGGTAGCTCTTACTGTTGCTGTCTCTGGCCTGCTGGCTTTCTAGCAGCTGGCGTTTGCCCTGCTGCCTGCCCCACACAGAAAGCTTTGCCTACTACACTCTCCCCTTAGAGGAACAGGAACCTCTGGTTTCCTCTTGTACACCTGCTACATTGTGTTGAAGGCTACACTATGTAGAGGGCGAACCATGGATTTCCCCTCTCTTGTCTTTTTCTGGGCGGTCTGTTGCCACTGTCCAAGCTATTCTCCACCAATCCCTACCCATCCTGGCACTCCCTGCAGCCTTGCCTGTAGTCTGGGTGCAGGGTAGTTCTTCACAGGGTGTTGTCCAGTGGCTTAATTACTTCCTGAGTGAGCGTTTTTCTGCATTTTTATTTATACATCAGGTCAGTTTTTATTTATACATCAGAAAGCCCTCATAAACTGTGGGCTTCAATCAATGAAAATGAATAAAATAGACTGAAACGAAGTGCTACTAGGATGTGGCTTGATTATGTTCCTGAACATAAATAACTGCTTTCCCCTCGCTTTGCAAGGCTGCGTTCTAGAAATAGGTAGTATTTCCACTGCTTAAGTCTGTCACCATGATAAGCAAAGCTGTTCTTTTATATTTTGTTTAATCAGCATTTTTGGTGGAAGACTTTTTTGTGGGACTAACTCCAAGAGAAGCTCAGGCATCCTTCAGCAAGAGCCTTTATACTGTATGCCTGTACAGTCCACACCTTTCAATGGGAAAATGATATGAATGGAAGAACTAACAAGGCACCTAGCATTGCTTGCACTCCTGTTCTCTTCCTCCAAAACCTTTTCAAGGATATGTCCTAGTGCCCTTTATGATTTGAAGTCAAAGGGAATTTTAGTTCAAAACTGAAATAGTCTTGTAGAAAATGCCAAGTAACTTAGGCATACTCGTTAGACTTGCAAGTGCTAAAGGGTCAGAATATTAAGTTGTTATAACCTCCTGCTCCTGTTGAATAACCATGAATACACTGACAATACCAGTAAGTTTTTGATGCTCTGCTTAGTGTTAGGACTGCTTGACTTGGAAGAGTATTAGGCATGGACTCAGGTTTTTCTTTGAGGTTTGAAGAAGTCCATTTAGCCAAAAAGTCTTCACCTCTAAATCTGGCTCAGATCAATGGCAGCTGTAAGTCATTATAATATAACTCTGCAGTGATCTATATAAAATAAATAGCTGGTCTCTAAGTATCGAATGAACAGGTTTCCATGTTATGGCTGGAGCCCTTCTTGATGTTACCTGGTACCAGGAGAAAAGTACAATGGATTTGAGTCTTATTCTGTGGACTGGTTCCTTTAGCTCTGGATAGAAGCACTCGGGTGGGGTGGCTTGTACCCCCACTTCCCACTATGATACCTGTGATGCCCTGTCGAGAGCTTCAGGTTTACGTTTTTAACAGAAAGAACAGTGCCCTATTTTTGTAGCTAGAATGGATTTTGGTTTTTTTTGTTGCGAGAGTAACCCAGTATGGGAAACGAGTCGCATCTCCAGGATAGAACCGGGTTTCTGCGTCTTCTCCTAGCTATTTGCCTTGAAATGTTAACTAGTGGATATGCCTGCAGCTTGGAGGGATCTCCTCTGTGTTTGTAGGTGCAGCACACAGGAAACGAGCTATAACAACATTAGCTGAATACATCACATGGACAAGTAGAAACCTTCATGCTCCTTGCATACTGCAAACCTCTTCTAAGCTCCCTGCCTAACTATTTAAAAAATATTCTGGTCTAAGTTGATCTAACACAGTGGTGGTCAACCTTTTGGCCCCAAATAAGCTCTTCAAGACTGGTCTGCAGGCTGGATCAAGCCCTGAGTGCCAGGATTGGGCCCTGGGACCCAGCACTGCCACCTCCCCAACTCTGTGCGCTGCCATTAGGCCCCAGGGACCTGATGCTACCTTCTCCTGGTCCCCCACACAAGGATTGGGCCCCACAGCCCAGTGCTGTCCCCCTGTGCCAGGATTGGGTCCTGGAGCCTGGCACCCCCCGCACCTGGCCTTGCATGCTGGGATCAGGGGCTCAAACCAGTGTGCAGGGCCCGGGGCTTCCCATGGGTGTGGAAACTTAGTAGCAGGGGAGAGGTGTCAGTGCTCCCCTGCCATCAGATTTCCAGACCCATGGGGAGAAGGCTCTCAGGCTGGGGCTTGAGCATCCCTGATCTAAAGAGAGGCTTGGTGAATTTGATTTTTCAGAACTTCCTTCAGACTTTTTATTTAGGGAAAATCAAAGCACTCATGAAGCACTTTTGAAACGATGGTATGACTGTGTGCGTTAACTGATTAGCCTAATTAAAGAAGAGTGGTCAGATGGACTTCTAATGAATTGGTCAATCTGAACTTTTAGGCAAATGAACCCTCGGTGATGCATTTTTTTTTTTAGTCAATACCACATTGATGAATCTGGAATAAATGCCATCATTTTCCAAAGCAATTTCTTTTAACATGACGGCACCCCCTTGCATTGATTTTTGTTGTTCACCACGATATCTTGTGTAAACCCCCCAAAATTAAAGCAAAGCGAGGGAATCAACTTTATCTTGAGGTGAAAAAAAATCCTTCTCAATGTTCACCATCCAGTCACAAAATTCTCCTGCTAGAAATACGTGAGTGACTGTGATAAATAGTGAGGCCAATTATTTGATTCATTTTAATTTCATTGTTAAATGCATATTCCATTGCTTAGCCTCTGTGCAGAGGAAGGAAATAGGATGTGAAACACAAAATCAGTACAGTTCAGTCAAATGTTCAGCCAGCCCATTATATATCAAATTTTGTCTGATGCAATTGTCCGAAGTTAAAATCCTAAATGTATAGTTGATGCCTCCCACTCCTCTCCCTCTCCCTCCCCCTGCCCCCTCGCCAAAAAATGGCCTAATGTTTAGAAATGCTGCATATTTGCTACTCCCATTGAAGCGGATCAGAGCTTTGAGTGGAAATGAGGCCCATCTATTTTATCTAGGGATCTAAATATGAATCTGAGAGATCAGCATTGAGCATCAAAGTTTGGAGAATATTTGCCAGAGCTCTTTCATCCTGATAGTCTTTCTTAGGTGGTTAGATTCAAAGTTTGAAAGGCGAGCATACAGTAAGTAACTGTGCACCAGCTGGGGCCTCTAACCTGTGCTCAGATACTGGCATTGCTTTGAATCGGGTGTGAGATGGAAGTGCTCTCGTGGTAATATGTGAAGCAGGCACTCCCTAACTCCACGCACCAGTGCCCTTCTTTCTTATTTACTTCTAGAACAAAGCATTGCTGTGCGGGCCGGGCCCCGATCCACCTTTGTCGCCATGTGCGGCGGCGATTCCGATCCCATTCCTGTGCGAGCCGGGGGCAAGCCAGGCCCGTCTTTGCGCACGCGGGCTGTGGCCAGCAGCCCGGGCACGCGGGGTTGGAGAGAACCGGCGGCGCGGTTTGCTACGCGCGAGCTAGAATTAGTTACGGAGGCGTAGTGGTTGATTGAAAAGATTGTTTACTTACACCCAAAGATGGTATTGGTGTAGGCTAGACAGGTTTCCAGGCACAGCTCCCTCTTAGATCCTCGCTAGAGGAACACGACAAATTGATTGCTCCCACGGAGTCATTCAAGCTCCTCGGGTCCGGTTCAAGGTTCGAAAAGTTCCCCGGAGTTACTTAGGCTCCGCGGGTCCGAAGTTACAGGAAACGTCTGGAATTGCGATCGGCGATGGGGAGAGACAAGAAGCTAAAGCTCCGTAGGTTCGATTCTATTGCCTCTATTGCCTGCTTAGGGGAGGCGCGTTGGGTCCGCGAGGGTCCGCAGCGCTTGGAGATCTTCACACAGAATCTCTCTCTCTTCCTCCCTCCTCCGGCTTGGACAGAAGCTACCCAAGCCTTTTGTACGGCTAGCAAGCCAATAGCTAGCCGCCACGTGTGCCTACATTTGGAATTGACCAATAATATGGCGCGAATCCGAATACAAACAGTGGGAACTCCTTTGCAGCGTGTATCACTACGATGCAAAAGAGATGCACCCTGCAAAGAAGCTGCAATCCGGCGGAAAATCCCCCGTTGCACCAGAGTTCTCTCTCGCAGCAGAGAACTCTATCGTGCAAAGAGAGCGACAAATAGCGGGAAATAATTTAGCGGTGCCAAAGCACACGCACAAACAAAAACCACAACTTTGGGTTGTGACAATTCCCTGTAAACTGGAGCAGCGTTTGCTTGGTTCAGGTGCGCACTCGTGTAATAAAAGGAGAGAAATAGCCTTTCGTGTTCTTTGCCAGTCTTGGGGGCTGCTTTCCATGTGCTCAGGGACTTGAATGTTTCTACTATGCAGAGTGACTCTATAGACGTGACATCTGGAGGTTCCATGTTTAGATCTCAATGCCTCGGATCAAATTATTTGATTTATAAGTGAAAACATGCATCCGTATTTTATTTTTCCTCCCAGCTCTGCAAATGCTAGCTTGACTCTGAAAAATAATCTTGTATGTGTATCAGAGCCAAGAAACCTTGCACAGCTTGGAAGTGTTGTGATCAGGTGATAAGGGGTTGAAATGTCTTACTGTTACCTGCAAGGCTGCATGTGAGGCAGGCCTGTTAGTTAAGTGGGAAAGAATTACTTTACTTCTCAACTGAATGAAATGAATCGGGGAAAATAGCCATGGGATTCCAGTGCCATGTCTACAGTGATGTGCAGAAGTAGAGCCCTCCTTTAGACCTGTGGTTTCCAACTGAGAAGGGCACATCTAAATCATTTTCCTCCCCCTTCCTCCACCCTTTAAAAAGCTATCTGTAAGGGGGGACACTTTCCATTACATTTTGTAGAGCTTTTATTTGCAGGTGAATGGTTCCTGGTACCCATTTCTATAAAACCCAGAATGGGTCTCCTTAGTAGCTCACTCTTCTTTGCAAGCCTAGCAACATATCTATGGGATTTTATTTACCTTTTTTAAAAGAACAAGTCCCTCCAACTCCTTTTAAAATGGATGTGTATCATGTTATAACAAATGTGTCCTGGCCAGATTATTATATATAATCTCATTTTATTCATTTGTAAAGTGTCCAGACCCTCATTAAAGTTGTATGAGATCTCTTCACTTCATCATTAAAACAGAGTTCAAGTTTTCAATAATTTAAGAAATAGATGGCTAAGAAGTAATTTTTACTACTGTGGGGAGACCAGGTTTTTCTGGGCGCAGCTTTACTCAAAACAAAGTGGGTACACTAGATGGAGCTCAGGGAAAAAGTTAACACAGAAGATTATGAGGCTTGGAGGATATTATTTTGAGGAAAGACAGAAAGAACTTGCCATGTAACACTTGGCTTAATGATTAAGAAATACTGCTGTAACTGTAGAATTACCAGGATGTGTAAAGACCTGCTGGGTCAGGACTTATTTTTGGTTGGTAGAAGCAACTGTAGAAAGGAAGAAATACAGCAAGGAATAGTTAAGCTATTAGGAAAGTGTTTTTAATTAAACTGGTAAGGACCTGAGGATTACAGTGGACCGTAAGCTGAATATGAATCAAAAGTGTGCCTGTGTTGCCAAGAAGGCTAACAATATCCTGGGCTGCATTAGTAGGAGTATTGCCAGCAGATTGGGGGAAATGATGATTCCCCTCTATTTGGCACTGATGAGGCCACATCTGGAGTACTGTGTTCAGTTTTGGGCCCTTCGCTACAGAAAGGATGTGGACAAGTTTGAGAGAGTTCAGCAGAGGGCAATGAAAATGGTTAGAGGGCTGGGAAACATAACTTCTGAGGAGACGCTGAGGGCACTGGACTTATTTAGTTTAGAGAAAAGATGACTGAGAGGGGATTTAATAGCAGCCTTCAACTACCTGAAGGGGGGTCCCAAAGAGGATGGAGTTGGACTGTTCTCAGTGGTGGCAGATGACCGAACAAGGAGCAATGGGCTCAAGTTGCAGCAAGGAAAGTTTAGGTTAGATAGTAGGAAGAACTTTATCACTAAGAAGGTAATAAAACACTGGAACAGGTTACCCAGAGAGGTGGTGGAAGCTCCATCTTTGGAGGTTTTTAAGGCCTGTCTCAAAAGCCTTGGCTAGGATGGATGATCTAGTTGGGGATGGTCCTGCTTTAAGCAGGGGGTTGCACTAGACCTCCCGAGGCCCCTTATTTTCCAACCCTAATTTTCTATGATTCTATGACTGTGAAAGCCTCCCTAAAGGAAATGGTAGAGGTGCCAATAATAGAGTTGTTTAATGCTGGACTGGGCACAGAAGTAAATAATGTATTGGAAGAAACAGCCTTGCATAGTCAAAGGGATAGAAGAAAGGACCAAAAATTTAAGGATGAATGGACAGGATTATATTTTAGCAGGACTGACCCCCCCCCCCCCCCCCCCCCCCGAGCAACAACAAAATCACAAAATAGAGTGGGAGAGTGCAAAATGGAATAAAAGGAGCATGAGCCCCTTACCTAACCTTTCCAGTCTTGGCTAATGTCAATTAGGGCTGTGCGAAGCTTTGGTCCCTCATTCAATTCAGCAGAGATTCAGCCCAATTCAGTGACCGAATCTCCGAATCTGAATTGAATAAGGAGACCCTTTGATCTCTCCGAATCAAATTGGAATCCTCCAAATTGATGTGGAACTATTTGGAGATACAGACACAGCTTTAAACGCTGTTGTTTCTACATACCTCAAGGTACCAAGTGGCTCGTAAATGCTGGGGCGAATGGAGCGTCCCACAGGAGCGCGGGGGACTCCCCATTGCGTTTGGCAGCAGACCCGGAAGTGGACCAAAAGCACTGGCAGTCCACTTCTGGGTCTGCCTGGGAGTGCATTGGGGGGACCCCTCCGGCTCAGCGATTGGTGCCTCCTGGGTCTGGGGGGGCGCCCGGGGTCCCCCCATTGGCCAAGCGCCAGGTCGGGGTGGGGGGGCCCAGGGGAGCCCCCCAGTGCGCTCCCCAGCAAACCCAGAAGTGGACCAGAAGTACGCAGGGGGCCCTCCCGTGCTCCCATGGGGTGCTTCATCCGCCCCAGCATTGCAGTGTTCACAAGCCATGCTGGTACCTCGAGGTATGTAGAAAAAACATTTAAAGCTGTGTCTATGGCTGAATCGCTGATTCTCTGAATCAGCATCAAATCTTTAGATTTGGATTCGGCTGAATCCTATCATGGACAGCGATCTGAATCAACTAATCGCATCACTGTCCCTGATTCGGGCTGAATCAGAATTGAATACAGCCTGTTTTGCACGCTCTTTATACTTAAATGAAATGAGAAATCTTTTGTCAAGAGTTTGGTTAGGTAGAGAGAGGACTGAAGCCTTGTGTATGCATAAAGTTTTCTAGGAGAGGCGGTATGTCTGGAAAAGAACCAAGAGCCACGTACATAGCTGTACTGACGGGAAAACCAAATACAAAGTTATGTCAAGATGCATTTGCCCGTAAAGCATATTTCCTTTGGGGGACTTGTCTAACCAAGAGCAGTCTTTTGTTTTTTGTTTTACTTTTTTTCCAGGTATATGCTGCATTGTCAGCATAGGTGCCCTGGGAAACCTTTTCTGTAGGGCCCTGGCCTTAGGATGTTCCCTTGGTCACGACACAGTAAGCTGATGTCTGACGGTAGTTGTAAAAGGAAGCTGGTTTGGAAGGCATGGCGCTGAGTTCTAGCAGGGCAGTTCAGAGCCTAGGTGGAATTGTGTTTCTCTGAAATAGCAATTTCCTTTCCTATAAGCAAGTTTGTATCTGAAGGTCTCAGCGGTTTGCAGAGATGGGTAATTACTCTCCCTTCCCATGTCAGAGCTAAAGAAATTGAGGCGTAGGAAGGATAAGTGGATGCTTATGTCACACAGCCAACTAGGTACTGTATTTTTTTTTCACATTCAACATGCACCTTTCTACCAAAATCAACCCCCTAAATTTAGGGTGCATACATCAAACGGAGAAGCTGATTTTTTTTCTGCCCAGGGTAGACGTACCCAGCTTTGAGTCCATGCTGCACAATGCAGCAGCTGTTGCATTTCTTTTCAAGCAGCAGAGGGTTGACTTTAATAGCTCTTTGTTCTTCACCCCAGAGATGTTGGCCACTTATATATGTGACAGGGGTTTAGTCCCCTAAAATGAAACAGTGGGTTTTTAATTGCAACAATTAAAATCCTACTATTTCAATTTAGGGGCTTCCATCACTGTTACAGTGAAGGACTTGGTCCTTTTTTTTGTTTTTGTTTTTTCTTTTCTTTCCACCTGCAGAGTCTGCCTGTCTCCCACAGCTGGGGGGGTGAGCTGCCAGTGGGCTGCATGGCCCCTGAGTTGGGGGGGGGGGGGGGTGCCCCGGTCCCTCCCGCTGTGGCAGCAGCACCCTCCAGGGATGCCTGGGTGGGTTGCCAGTGGGTGGGTGCTGCCCAGGGAGCACTGCCACCATGAAGAGGTCTGGGGCTCCCCACAGCTCAGGATCTGCCAGCAGCTTGCCCCCAGCCATGGGAGAGGCAGGCAGGCTCCTGGGGTGGGAAGGATCAGGCCCCTTGCTGCTGTGTTTTTGTTTTTGTTTTTTTTTTGGGGGGGGGGGGGGGTTGTTCTCAGTGGAGTCTGTCTGTATGAGCTGCCTCCAGACCGTGCAGCCTTTGAGCTGTGGGGGCCTGGTCCTTCCTTCTATGGCAGTGGGGTCCTAGCTGCACAGATGCTGCCCCAGCTCGCAGGCAGCACCCACCAGATCCAACTCTTCCCTGAGCCTGCATGGAGAGCAGCACCCGGCAGGCTTCCAGCATGCAGGCTCAGAGAAGAGTTGGATCCAGCGGGTGCTGCCTGCAAGCTGGGGCAGCACCCACGTAGCTGGGACTGCACCTGGGCAGCCCTGCCACTGACACGGAGGGAAGGACCAGGCCCCCTTGCAGCTCAGGGGCTGTGGCCTGGCAGCAGCTCACGTGGGCAGGCTTTGCTGAGGGGGGTGGGGAAAAAAAAAAAGCAGCGAGGGGTCTGATCCTCCCCCTGCACAGCCTGCCCGCCTCTCCCACAGCCCTGTGGGGGTTGCAGGGGGTGGGGGGCAGGCTGCCTTTAGAGGGCCATGGACCTTCCCTCCATGGCAGTGGTGTACCCCAGGGTCACCTGGGCGGACGGCTAGCAGGCGGGCGCTGCCCCAGCTTGCAGGCAACACTCAGCCCAATCCAGCTGTTCCCTGAGCCCAAGGTAGGGCATCCCCAGGGGTGCTGCCACCACAGAAGGAAGGACCAGGGTCCCCTGCAGTTCAGGGGCCGCTTGGCCCACTGGCAGCTTGCCCCTGGGCTGCAGGAGACTTGCACAGGCTACACCGGGGGGGGAGGAGGGGAAGAATCGGGCCCCTCACCGCTTCTGCCTTCAGTTCGCCTCTCCCGTGGCGAGGGGGGGGCTGCAACGTTACAGATAGCTACGCTGCAAACTAAATTACATGCGAATGTGGTTTAGCTCGCAGTGTAGCAAACTCATTCAAATAATAAACCCCCACACGTGTACCGTGTGATGCAATTAAACCACAAAAATGGCCAATTTTCATCACGTGTACAAGCGCCCGTTAATGATAGCCTCTCCTTTTTAAGCAAGCTAATCTTTCTTAGGGCATTTTTAATGCCTGCTAGCTGCTCTGGTTTCTCTCCTCCGATTTGTCATCCTTGGAGACTCTTTAGCTCTTTTCAAAATCATAAATCTACCCATGGGAGACTGGTCTTTAGGGGCAGCTATGAGTTTCAGCTTTACTTAAGCAGGAAAGGGAGGGTGGGTCAGTTAACGATTAGGCTCTGTCCCTGCTCTGTGTATCCACAACTCTGGAAACAAATTTTTTCTTCTTTTGCCTTTCAAAACCAAGGTGTGTATTATTCCTGGGCATATTGCATCCAAGAAAATATGATACCGTGTACCAGAAGACACCAAGTCTCTCGTATATATGCTTCCATGCTAGCTGGTACTCACATAGTGGTAAAAGAAGCTTAGCAGTAAACCACAGCTATCTTCCCCACTCTATCCCTCTTTTTGTCTTGGTACATGTGCAGTCATTAGAAATTACCTTTCTTACCTGCATCCCCCCATATGTTGCTGCTTTAGGCTTCCCTGCACAGGGCAGTATCACTGACTGCAGGAATACTATATAGTGGCTCAGCTGGCAGAGACAGCTTTCCCTTATTCTGTCGCTCCCAACTCTTGCCTCCTCTGGTATTCCACTGTTGAAATACCTTTCTAGATCTGTAATGACCATGCACATCCCCAAAAGGAATCAAGCCCATTATTGTATAAAAGAGCCACTCAATGTGGGTCGGAAATATCTCCCCTTTTGGCAAATTGCATTTTTCTCACTTTCTAGGAATTCTGTATGACTCTAGTTTGTGATACTTTCCACCTGTCTGGGTCATACAATGAGTGTCTCAAGCCAGCATTGATGACATCAGACTTGGCTACTCTGAAGGCAATATGTTTCATGGGTAGAGCCCAGGATTGTGAGCCAAGAGACTTTCTTCTTCTTAGCTTTGCCAGTGATTGAAGCTGTGACTTTTGGCAAGTTGGTGGTGGTGGATTTTTTTTTGGTTTGTTTGGGGTTTTTTTGGTGCTTTAATTTGCTCACTTGTACCCATGGAGCTGGTACTTTCCTACCTTAGTAAAGCATGATGGGATCACAATATTGTCCATCCCAAATAATATATACAAAATTGTCCTGCTCCCCCAAACCATAGATTTTAATAGATAATTTGGGTTTCTTGCCCTTTTGCCTTCTGATCTGTGAGCCTTTTGACTTCATTTGATTCAAGTTCTCAAGTTTTCCTTTTCTCTACAACCTTCAGGGCTGAGCACTTTTTTATATAAAAAATGAAAATGAAGCTTCTTGTTCCTGGGAACTGGAGCTTTCAGTATCACCATGAACGTCACAAGATTCATGCTAAAATGGCAGAAATAGGCAAATTCTGGATCTTCTAAAGCAATGATCCTTGACCTTAGACTCAAGGCACCCCTTGGAAAATGCCAGCTCTTTGCTTTCACTCGGTTGTGACTACAGAAATCTAACAGACTGCAATTCTGTCTCAGAGACAGAAAGCCCCAAACAGGTCAGAATGGATTCCTGTTTGAAATCCTGGGTTTATCTTGTGACTTGTGCGTGTGCACACCTACGAGAATCTCATGGCGGCCCAGGGTGTGGTAGCAACCTGGCTGAGAAACATTGCTCTAGGGAGAGGAACTGCAGAAGTACAGAGGAGGAGGAGGAGCATAGGTGCCAACTTTTATTGTTGCCGGGGGTGGGCCTAAGATGCCCCCGCACCAGTAACACAGCCGGATCAGAGCTGAGCGGAGCCTGTGGGAGGGGTGGGGGCGGACGCGGGCTGCCCACTGTGGGCTTGGGCCTCCCCGCTTTGCTGTCCTCCCCCCAGTGCCCTGCGCCGGCTGTGCCACCACTGCCCCCACATACCCAGTGCCTACAACTGGTGACTAGAAGGAGGTCCTTCACCGTAATATCATGGGGCAGAATAAGGATTTTTGACCATGTTGTTCTCCAACACCGAATTCAGCCTGATGGGAAAGCAGATGCAGTTTAACAAATGTTTGTTCTTTCTGAAGGTCTGCCTGAGTTTCCTCTTCTGTTGCAACTGACCTTTGCCTTTCCTGTCCACTTGTTTCCTTTTCCTGTCCTTTATTTCTAGCAAGACTGAAGACTGGGGTTACCTCAATGAAGATGGAGAGCTCGGCTTGGCTTATCAAGGGCTAAAGCAAGTTGCCAGGTCAAACACTTTTTTTCTTACTCCTCTCTCCTTTCCCCTGTCTGTATCACTCCTTCACATCTGCGTGTTTCCTTTCTCTCCTCTCCCTCACAAAGGTTAAGACCCTTTTTCAGTGCACCATTTTTGTTGTCCTCTTTGCATAATCACAGTCTAATGGATTATGACCCCCCCCCCCCCCCGCTTAGTTCAATGCCAGAATGAGAGTTATTGCTGATTTGCCTCCTGCAGCTGTGCGCTCCTGTGTTGTGGCCGAGTATCTCAGATGGGTTACACTGCTTGTAATTTCAGCATCCTCTGTTTTAAAGAGAGTGCTTCCATAATAACTTGTCAACTAGAAACTAATCAGCATTTGAGAATAATGGCTACAGCAGGGGACTGGGAGTTGGGGCTTCTGGCTCCCATTCCCGGCTATGTAGTTTAGAAGGCTCAGGATCTCTGGTAATTAGCTGTTAATCTCTCCTTGCCCACTCATTCTACCTCTGCATAATACAAAAATAATAGTATTTAACTAATGTCAGGGATGTTGTCAGGCTTCATATCCATGTTTGTAAAGTGCTATGAAATGATCTTACAAAAAACGCTATAGAAGGGAAAGGTCATAATTATATTTATTATCATACAGTGGGCAACTCCCCATTTCAGAGGGACCCGGTGGATGTGGTGGAAGTGATTCTGAAAATCATATGAAGAATATGGCTTGGCTGATGCAATTTTTAGAAGCATGCAGGGAGCCAAAAGCAAAAGGAGCGCATTTTTCCTAGTGGCATTTGGCTTGTACCTTACCTAAACCCATATGAATATGCATGATAAAATGCGCAGCACCTAATATTTAGCAATGGTTTGCTAAGTGGGTTTTCCAGTCCCATTGCAAACTTTCTTGTAGACTATATGATTGTTTTCAACCATAAAGGAAAAGATGTGCTCATTTCACAGGACAGTGAACAGAATCTCACAAAGTGTGGTGGGTTGCAGAGACATCTATACTTTTGGTCAAAAAATAGAAAAACTTCCATTTAAAAAAAAAAAAAAAAAGGTCAAAACATCAATTCTTCCATAGAAATTGGTTATTAACTATCCTGTCAAAAAGAGCTTGTATGGGAAAACTTTTGACTGGCCCTAATTAAGGCCACATCTGAATAAGATACATAAGTATATGCCTGATTTGAAGCATCAAACTATTTCTGTTGACTTTAATGAGACTATTTCTATGCGTAAAGTTGGGTGTGTGCTTTATTGTCTTGCTAAATAGTAATTTGCTCAAGACTACAGAGGATTTCAGATACCCAAGACCAGGCTAGTGCCTTGGCATTCCTAACTCTGTCCCTTATTCAGACCCCTTAGTGGTTGTGAAATCACTTGTTTAGAGTTGGTTGGAATAGCTGAAAGGACTAATGGGGAGATTTCAATTTAGCAGACTATAATTGGTCCCCTTAAAAATCATTTAGCTTGTCAAATGTTAAGTTTATCAGTACACCCAACAGTGCAGACGCAGACGGGAGGGCCCTAACCTTTCAGTGATGAATCGTTCTTCCATTTGGTTAAGGAAGGCGTGTGGGTGGAAGGGGAGAAAGTAATGCTCAGAAATGTTTTATATGTTCTATTTTACTGGAAGTGCAGCTTGTGCTTTAATTTATCACTGCACAGAGCTACATGCTGTGTGTCCACATGGAATTCTTCTCCTTTTGTGATTAAAGACCCCCCTCCTCCTCCAAGCCACCATTTCAATTTTCCTTTGATGCAATCTCTAGGGGTTTTATTCAACCTTTTTATTCTTCAAGGTGACTTGGCAAAAAATGAAAAACAAAATAAGAATAGAACTTTCTTGCAGAATTTTTGCCAGATCGGAGGCAGGGTGATATTTCCTACTAGAGAGCGAGGCCTGCATTTTTCAAAAGTGACTAGCAATTTAGGGGCATCTGGGGTGGTAGCTCCAGGAGAAATACCATGGCACCTATAAAGTCTGATCCCAAACTGCTGAAGTTCATTGGGATGCTTCACTTGACTTCAGTTAGTATTGGATCAAGGTCTTGGTACCCAGCTGTGTCCTCACAGTCTTGCTATGTGTATTTCCATAGCTTTTTCCCCGACTTCTGCAGCCTCCCAGTGATTAATCAGCATCGATGAATCCGTTCCAGGCTGCCCAGCCTTTGGTAAAGAGGTCACTGAAAATTCCCTAATGCATTTTCCTTCAGGTAGTGTTCAGAAGAGGGTAGGTTTAACTTCTGCTGAGAGGAAGATTTGACAAATCCACGAAAGATTAAACAATTGCAACTCTCAAAACTCCCATCTACAGAAAATGCAGCCTGTGGCAGTCCAAACAAAATGGTGTGGAACTGAACTCCTGGTTAAAATGACCAAGCGCATGAACAATTACCCCTCATAGAGCAAGCTTTTGAAACCCAGGGGTTGATCTGTGTAGCTGTCATGCCTTGCATTTGCTACTGGGCAAATAATCTAAAATAATTCTGTCTGTGATATCATCACAGAAATAAGGTATTTTTAAGGGGGGGGGAGGGGCTTAAAGGGTAGTGCTTTGACTCCTATCATAGCTTGCCCCTTGAAAGTGATTTGCAAGCATTCATTAATTAAACCTCCCATACCACGTTAGCCTGGAGTAAACTGAGGCACGGAGAAGTTCAGGCACTCGCCCAAGCATCAGTGTTGATGGCAGAGCAAGGAATCCCAACTCCTGCCTTCTACCTACCAAGAGAAATCTGCTGCTCCTTTTATGATCACTTAGAAAAATGCAATATTCCTTGTATCTGCAGAATTTGGACCTACAAGGTATTTGCAAAGTTTCTTGTTAACAAAATATAGCGATTCTATAACACTGTTCAACTGCAGAGTATTTGCAACCATCACAGCTTCCTTGAGAAGCAGGTAAAATGTTACTCTTCTGTGGTGGTGACCCCATGTCAAGCAGAATTTAGGGGCTGGTCTGCACCGTGGCAGCAGCAGGGCCTGGTGCCAGTGGGACCAAGCATGACCAGCCCACTGATGTAATCCAGACATGGAAACTCAGAGATGAGGCTGCTTCAGGCTCATCCCCATCGGCTTCTGTCAGTCCCACTGGAAACCAATGGCTTGAGAGCGGGAGCCCAGAGCAACCACATCAGCATGCTTCTGGGTTTGGAGTGTGGCTGCAAGCAGGTGTGCTAAGCTCCATCCTCGCTGCATCCTGCCACCACTGTCACATAGACATGCTCCACATGGTGGTTGCTGTTGGTCTGAAACTCTAGTCTCCAGGGCACATGGCCCAGTAACAGTTATTCTGAATGTGCATGTCACCAATCTAGCAGTACTGCGGAGGGCTAGTTGGGGCCTTGGACATGCACATTACATTTGTAGCTCTGCAAGAAAGTGAGTGTCCACACATGCAAGCCATTTGCATTGCCACAGAAATGGTGGACCTACCACTACAACGTCCCTTTTTCAGAGAGGAATTTCATTGTAGCCCTATGTTTTGTGGCACTATGTGTAATGTGTACATAGTTACAGCGCTGCAGGGGGTGTCTCAGACCCCCAGCATCACACAGTCCACTGCTCTCCCTCCCACCTGGCAGAGGGGACAGGCTGTTGGGAGCAGTGGGGGACCTAAGGAGCAGCCTTCTGGCTGGAGAGCAGGCCTTTAAGGTGAGTTTGTAGAGCTCCAGCCAGGGGGCTGTGCATGCGTGCATGTCCCCATGGCACTTTATTTTTGTAGTGGTACAAAGTGGTTCAGTATTCTGGACTTGCATTCATGTGTAGTGCTATAATGCCTAAAATAGCAATGAGGTCATTCAAATAACGGTCTTGTAGCCCCTTTGCTGATTGGAACTTGCTCTTGCTTTTGCCTAGAATGATGGGCTCTGTCTTCCAGCACTTGCCTCTCAACCAAAACTAGGCATTTTTCTAGGAGCTGCAGCAGCTCAAACAGAAGTCACAGCCTTGATTCAGAAATTGCTGGGGTAACGCACAGCAAGGTCCAACTGGGTGATTCTAACATCCGCTTTTATTCTGCCTCCTCCCAGGCTCCTTGAAGCCCAGCTCCAGGATCAAAGACGAGAGCACGAAGAAGAGGTGGAGGCTCTGAAAGCTCAGGTGGAAGCTATGAGAGAGGAGATGGAGAAACAGCAACAGGCCTTTTTCCAGACCCTTCAGCTCTCCCCAGAGGCCCAGGTGGAGTTTGGTCTTCAGCAAGAAATCACACGTCTCACTAATGAAAATTTGGTAAGGGACTGTGTAAGAGACCAGTTTCCTTTGTGGTCAATGCTGTCAAACCAGATCTTGAGGCGATGGGTTAAAAAAAGAAAGTGGTAAAGGCAAGAACGTGGTGTCCCTCCGTCCGCCTTTGCATGCACGGGTTTGCAGAGCTACTCTAGCATAAGCTGTCTGCAGGCCATTGGCTACATGATTAGTCCTGAGCGCTCCCCGCTGGTCAGCCCTGCAGCATTTTTAGATCATTAATGAGCACTGAACCACTAGTTTATAGAAGTGGGAGGATGACTCGCGCTGTGTATTGTAAAGGCCCCATTTTCCCAAGTACCCCTGTGGCAACGTGCCTTCCCCTACACACCCACACTGCACTGCCTCCTACTGAATGAAATGGCTTATGGCCATGGACTGGCCCTATACCCTTTAGGAGGGAAAAATAATTTCTTCCAGTTGCAGCAGTTACTCGGTGGAATTTTATGGCTCATGCTACACAGGAAATTGGACCAGATGATTGTAGTTGTCCCTTCTGGCCCTAAACCTCCGAATCTTGGGGCATTATTTATAGTAAAACATCCGAGGTATAAAACCTTGGTGCTTTGAGTCTGAGTGGATGGGTTGGTGCTGCTTGGGGAACTTTATCATGGTCAAACTGATGAAATCAATACCATCAGAATTTAAATGTGAATGATGGCAAGGAAGCAGACTCTCTCAGGTGACAAATTGTAAATAGCTGTGCATTGCTTCTGAGAGATGTTGAGTAGGGAGGGCTGGGTTTGTGTATGTGGGATGTGTAGAGGGCACTGAGGAATGATTTCCTCTTCAAATGGTCCTAAAGTGTCACAGGGAGAGAGAGCCCTTTTGAGGCTTATTTGGGGCAACAGTTACCGCTTTTCTGGGCTAGGAAAAGTACCTCTTACAGTGAAACAAAAATGGCCTGCTCAGCATGCCACCTGTTTGAACGTTTGTCCTGCATCCGGGGTGTTACCAGCAGCTCACAACAGTCTTAGCAGTAAGAAACCCCAGGGTTAAGAGAAGCTTTGGTTCACTGATGTCACTGGAATGGAGGCAGGATCAAGCCCAGGATTTGCCCCACACCTTATAGATGGCGCTTCTGCTGGTGCCTTAAAGGCAAAGCAGCCCATCCTGACCTCACCACAAACAGTCCATCGTTTGAATGATGATCAGCATTTTACGTGGCCGTGGAGAGGAGGGGATGACTGACAGCATGGGGAGGTAGGAACATGAGAAGAGCCATACTGGGTCAGACCAGTGGTCCATGTAGCGCGATCTCCTGTCTCCGATTAGTGGCAAAAGTGGATGTTAGATCAATGGTGCTCAAGCTTTTGGCCCTACAAGCCAGATGAGTGGTATAGGACTGGTTTGCAGGTTGAACCAAGCCCAATGCACTAGGATTGGGCCCTGGAGCTGGCACCTCTCCCTCCCTGCCCCAAAGTGCTGGGACTGGGCCCTGAAGCCCTACACTGCCCCTGCTTGCCAGGATTGGGCCCTGGGGGCCTGGTACTGCCCACCCCCGCAGGCTGGGATTGGGCCCCAGGAGCCAGGTGCCCTTGAATGACCAAGCCCAAGGCTGAACTCTGGATCTGCTCAGATACAAGTGGGGCGAGTGAGTCTGTGCCCAAAGGCTGTTGAAGTGCAGATCTGCTCTGCGGAAATGATCTAGCACCTTCTATTCAACAGCTGTGCTCCCAGCCCGTGTGCAGTCGCACATGCCGATGTCGGGAGCAAAACTATGGTGTAACGCTGTTCACTCCCTAAGGGCCTGATCATGCAGAGTGCCGAGTACTTGTGTTTCCACTAGATTCGATGGGAGTTGAGGGAAATCAGACCCTAACGCTGGCCCTAATTTTTGTATCGGAAAGTTGCTGCCGGGGACTGGCGCCTGTCCTATAACTCAAAACAGCAGCATGTAAAAAAACAGCCCAAATGCTGTCCATTTTTTTTTTTTCTTCCCCTCTCACAGTGCTTCCAAGTTTGCTTGTCCTATGTGTACACCAAAGAAGCAACTCAGAGGGTATGATGAATTGGGCTGGTATTGACTGCAATGGACTTTGCAAAGAGAAATCAATAGCTGGTTTTCAAGTGCTGCTTGTATGTCACTTGGCTAATTTTTCAACTCTACTACTTCACAAAAACACAACTCAGAACAGTGGGCAAGCAAGTGCCGTTTTGACCATGTACATGCAGCCACTTCCCCTGTTGCAGTGGGAGAGTCCAAGGCCCAAGGACTACAGATCACCATGGATTTGACAGGTCTGAAGGGCAGATGCTTTGTCTCTGACCCAGGGATTGACCTGGAGAGCGCTGCACACATCAGGGCTCCTGGTCAGAGTACAGAAGTCTCTCGTTGGGAAGAATAATTGTCAGATGAGCTCCGTAGCCCAGCTACTTTCCTACAGGAAGCTTTGTGAAGTGTGTGCATGTGTACACACATGCACATAACCCTTTCCCTGTTTTGCAGGATCTCAAAGAGTTGTTAGAAAAACTGGAAAAGAATGAGAAGAAGCTTAAGAAACAGCTGAAGATTTACATGAAGAAGGTCCAAGATTTTGAAGGTAGCTCTGTGTTCTTGTTGGTTTCTTTGAGGGAAGTGGAATTGAAGATTAGAATCTGGGTTTTGTTCGACCCCCACAAACTGCAGAGCTTGTGCCGGCCCCATTAGCTGCTCTTGGGGACACTAGACTTCACTCTCAGCCTCTCAAGGTTATTTTTGGAGCATGCTGGGAACTTTAAAGGGCATGCTGGTAGCCCAGGGCCCAGCCCCCTGGCCATCAGGCAGTCTGAGAGTCCTTTGAAGTTTTTGGCTCCCAGACCTACTGGGTGGGCTGGGTTTTTTTCCCCCCCTGTGGAGGACTTTTGTTGGATGACCCATTTTTATGGTAGGGCAGCTTCATTTATCTTGGGGGGGGGGGGAACATTCTTTAGTGTCTGGCATGTTACCATGTGTCATGGGGAAACTCTCATATGCCCTGTGACGTGGCGGTGGCCTTGGATGCTTTTGCCTGGCAGTTACGTCCTGTCTATAGAAAAAGCAGACTTCCACCTCCTGGCTCCTCTGCCTTGACCTTGAAGTATCCCCTGTGTGGCTTTTTGTAGATGCGTAGTTAGACGTGTATCTTCAGAACTTGCCACGTCAGCTCGCCACGTAAAACATGCGTGTGGAAAGTGGGTAGCGGCTTTGAAGTGGGGTTTTCCAACCAAACATTTTTTGAGCCTTAGCTTTCAAACTATGAAAATTGTCTATGCAGCCTGTGATAGTCTTTCTTCCCTCCCCCCCTGTCTCCCCCTTTACACTGAGGACAGGTTTATCTTTGGTTTAATTCCATTGACTTCTGCAGAGTGAGGCAAAATTAGCAAATTCACTGGTGGTTTTTGCTGAATAAGGAAGCTTTACAATTTGGTGAATGCAAGGTCACCATGATTCCTCACACTCGGGTCATAGGAGACATCAGTTTAGGGCTATTGATCCTAAAACGTTTCAGTTCTTTTCACCTTACCTGAGGGAGAGAGGAGCTTTCCAGGCCTCCAAAAGCTGCTAAGCATGACAAGTCTGTTGGCTCCCTTCATCTTGCTGTCCTCCTTTTATTCACCATTCTTGCCTCCTGGGAATCATTCTCGGGAGTCACGAGCCATTGAGCCTGCTTCTTGGGAGGCAATGAAACGAGAGCTTTCAAGGTAGCAGCTCATCTGTAATATTGAAGGTGGGTGTGCTGCATCTGTATGCTGAACTTGAATGGGTTTTTGAAAAGTGCTGCCTGCAGTTTCTTGTGACTTCTTTCCATGCAAAAAAAAAAGAGAGAGAGAGATCTCCATTTTTGGCCCGAGGTTTCCTTGGCCATCCTTACAATGGGTTTCCTTAGCTTATCCTGTCATTGCTGCCTTGGCATTCTGGCTCCTCGAGGGGTGGCTGGGGCATGGATAGTACCCTCTTCCGGTGCAGTTCCTCTTCAGTCCACCCCCTTTGGGACTCTTGCTCTCTAGAGGCTCCTGAGGAGCTTTCTTTATTACTGTTACATTGCCTTTGATAAAATCTTGCTGTGTCAGTGACCTGTTTCAATCAAAGTCTTTCCAGTCCAATCAGCCCTGATCACAGGAGTTAGGAATGTGCTGGCATGCAGAACCAGATACCAGCTCTCACTTCCCAGCAACATTTGGGATTTGGGGCATTGTTGTGACAGTGACAAAAGCATTTGCTGGGAACCCTGTTCATAGATCTTCCTTAGGCTTTTTCTTAGATCTAATTCAGACCTATGTCTTGATTGATTGAATGTAATTTAAAAAGCAAATGGTCTTGTCAGATACACCTTGCATCTCTCTGCTTTGACCTACAGACTAGTCACCAGTTTGTTCTCCAAGCAGTCTGTCAGAGCCAGGCTTCCTTTCTCGCATCTCTCTCTCTCTCTCTCAGGGATCAGGCCATTTTTTGCATTATTCAGGACAAGGAATCAGAAGTCCTTGATACTGGCATAAAAGAAGCAGGCTCTAGTCTGCTGCAGCCCCCAAGAGTGAGTCTGTTCAGGTTGGCTTCATTTTGGTGCAATGCCTTGCTTATTTCTGTTCAGGGAGGGGGTGAACTCCATGCCCTTTCTAAGCCAGAGAAACTGGAAGCAAGTCAAATGTGTGTGATCTGCTTTCCAGATGGATGTGCATGAGAACTGCTATTTTAAGAATCAGGTTTGGCTTTTGGGCTGGTCATCCCAGCACACGTCTGCAATAACTCAGTAGACTGAGGGAACAGAATTGGAATCCAAGTGTTTGAGCCCACAGGCCACCTTTGAACTGCAGTACGGGCTATTTAAAATGACTTCAACTATTTTCATCTAATTGGTCTAAACCCAAGGACAGAGGCAACTGGGTGGTTTTTTCCCAAATTCCACTTTGCATTGATTTCTGTGGACTTCCAGTCAGACCCTTTTGGGCTCATCTTCTTCCAAAAGGCCATAAACAAATTAACAGATGCAAGACTAAGGGCTCACAGAGTTGAGGAAGGCAAAGATAGATGATCAGTGCTCGCTAGAAGGCAGTTGGTACAGATTGTGGGATTTCAAGCAGTCCTTTTAACGTGTCTGGGAAGCCTTTTGACTTTTACTACAGTCTGTGTTGCAGCCCATAAAGTGTTTTGGAAGAAAACTCCTATTACTGGTAAAAAGCTCTGTTCTGTCAATGCCATAGAGATATATTTCAGAGAGGCTCTGGAAAGAAATAATCCAGGCTTGAGGAGACAAATATAAGACCTCTCTGGCACAGAGACTATTTATCTTCTGCCGTTGATACAATGATTAACTGTGGTGCTTGGATTCTTTAAACTAATTTCTGAAAACTAGACATTAAGTGAAATTAAGCTGAATAAATAGGGAATTCCACAGTAGTGCAGCTGGCACAGATGGCTTTTGTCACTGTAATTTAAAGGCCTCAGACTGACATTTAGTACATTATGTGCATTATGCCTTCATAATCTTTCATTTTATTAAAATTTTATGCAAGTATAATACTCAGTAGTGTTCCACAGGAGGTTTTTAATTTTGCTTTGCAGCCTGCTGCAAGCTAAACAGCTCAGGCATATATATCTTCCCAAAGCCTGACTTCTTGTTAGTGGTAGAAGTACATTAGTAAAATGACTCCAATAGGGTCACTGTGTTCCAGGGGTTGTCTGGGCTCCCTGAATAGATATAGGGTTTGTGAATGCTTCTAGTATTTTAGACCTGATTTCGGTATCCTTTACTTAGCCAATGAGCAATCTGCCTGAAGGTGTGGTTCAAGAATTGCTATTTCAGTAGGTCTATCAAAAGCAGGGGACCTTCT
Source organism: Alligator mississippiensis (assembly GCF_030867095.1). NCBI lineage: Eukaryota > Metazoa > Chordata > Crocodylia > Alligatoridae > Alligator > Alligator mississippiensis. Next base: position 288,823,827 of record NC_081826.1, read on the forward strand.
AACAAACTGGTATATCGCAAGTCACATGAGGCTTAATCTAAAAGCTAGGATATCAAATGAGAGACTTGGAGAACTTCAGTGGGCTTTGGGTCACAAGTGAATCATAGAAGTCCTGTGTAGATGAGGCATTCAGCTGGCTTCAGGGAGGTCTGTGGGTTTTTTTTCCACAGCAACCCAAGCAACGGTACAGACAGAGAGGAAGCGACAGGAGCTTACCAGGCAAGTCACTGTCCAAAGGAAGGAGAAGGATTTCCAGGGGATGTTGGAATATTACAAGGAAGATGAGCCACTACTCGTCCGGAACCTCATTACAGGTGAGGACTTCGCTTTGCCTCTTGTTCCAGTTCCAGTTCCAGTGCCCTTTCTTTCTAAACCATTTAAACCAGGGCTGCCCAGCTGGTGGCCAGGGGGCCACATGTGGCCCATGAGGGGGTCAATTTGTAGCCCATGGCTCCCACCTGGGTGCTGCTCATTGCTCTCTCATTGCTTCAGCTGCAGCAGCATCCAGGTCTTGGGGCTCCCCCTTTTTCCTCTAACTTCTGCTTCTTGCCACTACCCCAGGGGGCAGGGAGGCATGGCATGGCCTGTGGTGCTGGGGTGCCTGCATGGTGTGATGCAGTGGGGAGCTGAGGGTGGGGGCCTGAGTGCCTGTATGGCATGGTGCAGTTGAGGAACACGCACATCATTCAGTCCAGGGGTCCCGTGGCTCACCTGATGCATCCTATGTGATATGTGGCCCTTACTGCTGCAGTTTGCATTCATTTGAATGAGTTGGATCACTTATTTGGAGCTTTAACATAGCTTAGTACTTGCAAGTTCTCTCTAAATGAAGGGTACAGAAGAAACACTGTGGGACTGTAGCTATGCAGCCAAGACCCCAGATGCAGCATTGCACTTTGCTCACTAGGAAATCCTTCGTTGCAAAGCAAGAGACTAAGCATGCGTGCTACTGATTTAAAACTCAGAATTAAGAACTCATTTATAGGTTGATCCCCAGGGGGCAGGGAGTGGTGTCCTTTAACTGAGTCTTTTCACATGGCTTGTCAAATGCAAGCCGGAATGTTTTGTTCATTTAGTGTCTTGTCAGACTAAATGAATATAGTTAGTTCTCACATGCACATGGTACAGGTGAAATGCATAAACCAACACTGGGTTTTTTCTTTGATTCACATGACATATTAAGTCCTTACTCAAACCATTTTGTATAAATGACCCTTTAATATTATATATGCTGATACCTTAGAGCTCCACAGTGCTGTGTAAACAGACAAAAAAACCGAGACAAATAATGCCTACTTCGAGTTTACAGCTGTCAACATTGTTGAGGATTCTTAACATTTCTATAAATGAGCATCCAGGTTTGGCTTTTATTTTTTGAATCCAAAACTGAGGGTACATTTAAACCTTGAAGTAAAGCAGTTGTCTTGGAGCTGGTGGCCCCTCTCCAGCTGTGTACCCCCTCTGGATAGAATTTGAGCCCTGGTTTGGTACTATATGAACATATGAGGACTGCATTTGCTAGGACATGCATGTTCAGCCTGACCTGTGAAGAGTCTGAGTCTATTTGGGAATGAGGGTCATCTCCTAAGAGCTTTTCTAGCGATGATCATGCTCAAGCATTTCATAGAAGCAAAGTGTGGGGGCTTTAGTCAGGTTTATAGACAGGGCTGTGCTACCTTGGGGCAGTCTCTTCAAACTGCCAGCAAGCTTTGAGGTCTTTATAATTAGTCATGTTCCCTGGTTGTCTAGCAGATTTATTTCCCTTAGTTCAGAAATCTTGAGCCATTTCTAATTTTGAAGCTAGCCCCTAGTTGTGAGTGTTCAAAGCACCTGCAGGAGGTGCTCAGAACGTTGCAGCATTGGTTCCTGAAGGAAAGGAGAGAACTTTTAATTGGATCACAGCAGCAACCTCCTTATCTATTCAGCCCATAGAAACACCCCCTTTGTGTGCTCTCTTCCCCCTCAGTAGTGTGCCTTCAGTTCAATGGCGTTTATCTCATTTACTAAATCTGTGTTAGTAAAAGTAATGCCTTTATAGCAAACTGAATGAGTTCAGTGGAGTTGCACCAGGGATCAGTTTGCCCTGATGGGTTGTCATTCTTTTATTCTTAGATATAATTCTTACTCAAGGATGACAAAACACTGAGAGTGCTAATATGAAGCTGTATGTCTTAAATCGACCAATAACAATTGGCCTTCTCAGGATGGGTTGACATATAGACAGGTGGTATTGCAGTACAGATCTTCAGCTTTTTGCAGACGGATGACATAGAAACAGTTTGCTGTATTAGTCTCGGGTCTCTGCACGAGCAATCTCAGACCTGTTACTTATGCTGAAAGCTTTGGTTGGAGCTGCGGCTGGCCTTCTCCCCTCCACTGTGCTTAGGTTTGTGTCCAGCTAGTGCTTATGGTCTCCCTGATTATGAGTGATTCTAACAAAACTCTAAAAAAAAAAAAAAAAAAAGCAATAAGCACACAGCAATTATTTATACATAAAGTTATTATTCAGACAACCTCTGCTTTCATGTCTAAGGGGTATAATCTTGATTCAGTGTCTTGAGAGAGAGTAGATGTACAAAGCACTGGTCCTGGAGTTTATGCAGCAGTAGTATAGCTTGTCCCAAGTATTTCCAAAGACTTTTCTGGTATTTTTCTAAGGTTATGTCTGTATTGCAGTTGGAGGTGTGGAAGACCTGCCCTGGCTTTCATCTAGCCAGGTGGTGCAGCAGTGGCAGCGATGATGTGGTAACATGGGCTTGCATGCAGGCTGCTCAATCTCTCCAGGTCACTCAGTCTGTGAGAGCCTGTGCAGACAGTTTCCCTGCTACCTAGTGCTTGAGACAACTAGACTAGAACTGGGTTGGGTACCTCTGCCTGTGCTCTGGTTGAGCCTGCCATTGCAGTGGACACCTAGCTTGAGATAAGCTTGAGTTGGAGAGTTCATATCTGAACTTCTCCAGATGTGTGTGGAATACATGCTGATTCAGACACTTCTCCGTGTTGCTTGTTGTGTTCCTCTAACTAAGTCAGGCTGTAAGAGGATTCTTTTTTTCCTATTTGTAGATCTCAAGCCCCAGACCGTTTCCACCACAGTTCCCTGTCTTCCTGCTTACATCCTCTACATGTGCATCAGACACGCAGACTACATCAACGATGACCAAAAAGTGCACTCCTTGCTCACCTCGACCATCAACGGCATTAAGAAAGTATTAAAGGTACAAGTCTTATTTGTATTAATAGCAGCATGAAGTTAAACTGCTCAAATTGCCTAGCTCAGAACCAGGGTCCTTAAATGTGCATGCAATGTAACCTGGAGATCGTAGACAGTTTTAATGTCCAAGACCAGTTTCAAATTGCAGTTGATCTCTTCATCTCCTCATAAGATGGGTTTTATATCTTAAAGGTTATGTAACATAGGTTGGTAGTAAGCAGGGAGTGATTTGCCAAAGACTACACAGTAAGTTGTCACAAGCAGGCATTAAAGCTTGTTGCATATCTGTTTGGTTCACAAGTTCTCTTATCTGTGCCTCAGCTCCTTCCTGGTTAAGAGAGGTTTTTGTTCACACCGTGAATGAAGACCTAGGGCAAGTTAGGTACAGGGCGGCAGCAATGGAGGTTAAATTTCACTAGCCACTATATATAGCACCATGTCTTGTGTAGAGGTGCACTGATGCATCAGTCCAATGTCAGATTGGCACCGATATAAAGAAAATTGACTATACAGGAAACTGGCCTGTTGTGGCCAATAATTTGGCCAATAAAAGCCTGTGCACCGCAGCACAGCACGCAGGCAGCAAGGAGCACAGCCCAACAGTGTGGAGAGCTGTGCAAAGCTGGTAAGCCTGTTGTAGTGAAAAGGGAGGGGGAAGTGGAGAGAGGGAGCAGATCAACGCCCCCTGCGGTGAGGGAGGGAGGGAGTCAGCCTCGGGCCAGGGCAGGCCACAGGACAGAGCCACAGCTCATCTGGGGGGCAGCAGGGTGACTCCCGTCGCTGCACTGCTCATTTGGTGGCTTGTCCGGCAGCTCCCGCCGCTTGTCCAGGAGGACATGGGGGGGGGGGGGGGAGAGCATGTGCCCCTGGATCTGTGCAGGGCGGGCTGCAGCTGCGGGCTGGGGACTGCACTGTCCTGTGCTCTGAGCAGGCAATGGGGGGGGCTATGGCAAAATTTGGGGTGGCTGCAGCCCCCCCGTAGCCCCCTCCCAGTGCTGCCACCACCCACCCTGAGTGCAGAGCTGCAGCCTCCCTGGGCTGTCCAGCATAGATCTGGGGGCACATGCTCCCTGGCCTCCCCCAAGCTGGGCAGCACCCGCCCCAGCCCCACTCCCTCCCTTACCATGGGGGGTGTTGATTTGCACACTCCCTCCATGCCACTTCCCTCCCCATTCCCCTTTTACCACAACAGACTTGCCGGCTGCACACAGCTGTATCAGAAATCAGATCGGTATCAGCTGATATCCCTCCTTAAAAATTGGTTATCAGTATTGGCCCCCAAAATTTCTATCAGTGCACTCCCAGTCTTATGGCACTTAGGCCACAGAGGTGGGATCCCATTTTTGTCAGTGGCATCCTAGTGAGGAGTCATTCATCCTAGTAGAGAGTCCTTCCTGATCCCTGCAGGTGATCTTCTTATGCTTCAAAGTATGTGATTTTGATTAGTTCATATAAATAAAATGGGTCAGGCCCTGCTCTGCTCTATACTGTGGCAAGCCCAGGATAGCTCCAGTTGTCTGCCTGACATGGCTGTGGTTTTATACTCTTTATCCAAAGAGTGGGATTTGGTACTCTGGTTGTCAGAGTAAGCGTCAGCCAGCTCTCGTATAGGAATGGAAAGAATGTGCCCTTTGGTACCGCTGAGCTTTGTGTGCATGTAGGTCATGGAGCTTTGCGTGCACGAAAAGCCTTGTCTGAATAGACCCACTGCACCTGCTGAAGGGGAAGCTCACGTTTAATTTTTCTTTTCGCAGAAACACAATGATGACTTTCAGATGACATCGTTTTGGCTGGCTAACACGTGTCGCCTCTTGCATTGCCTAAAGCAGTACAGCGGGGATACGGTAAGGAGCTCTTAAGAGGAAGCGTATGGCCACATTTTTAAATGGCGTCGTTCCTTCCGCAGGCTGTGTTGTCTCACAGCTTTGCTCAGGCTATAGTGTAAGACTCTCAGTAGTCATGCTGAAATGGTAAATAGCTTTGAGGGCTTGTTACATTCAGGGCTTAACTTTGATGCAACTCAGGATGGCCCCAGTGACAAATCCATGAAGACTGGCTGGAGTAAAACTGGCTTCAGAGCAGAATTTGGGCCCCTTAAAATGTAATGCGATGACCTTTTCCCTTGAGTTCTGTTAATATGGGAATGTCGCACTTGCAATTAAACTCCCAGTGTGTTTCTGATTGGAAAAGTTGCTTTCTTTGGGCTCATTCTGAGAGTACTCGCAACTATTTCAGCAGGTTTTTCATGCAGTTAGCCTGTAGCTTTGGGCTTTTCATTCATTTGACCTTTTTCACAGAAGAAAAGTTTGAAGAAATTTCCTCTCCCCCTCCCCCACACCCCTGTTGGGGTTTTGGGTTTTTTTGTGGGGGGGGGGAGAGCACTAATAACTTATGCTTACTGCCTTGATATCGTTTTGTAGGTCTCTCACATCTTCAATTTGTCAATCTACTTTGATCTCCTGTGACAGACTCGGATTATCACAGCTGACATAATATAATGCATGTTTACACAGTATCTAATCACAGGGGCATTGAGGAGATGTGTTTACAGCCATATGGTATGGTACTAGCATTTGGAACAGAGCCACGGTAGCTTCCTTTTAATTGACTCTTGATATATGTTGTTAACCAGTGTGTAGTCAGGCTTCAAAGGATACAGGGAAGAAGAATTGTCTAAGATGAATGTTGCCTTAGAATCAGGACACGGTGGATTCTTTAGGTTTTAGTGTCTTTATGAAAATCATCTTTGTATTGCCAAGATGATTTTTTTTTTTTTAATAGAGGAACTGTGGTTGCAGCTTGGTTAACAATGATTTTTACTTCTCAGTGCCCTCTGCTGTCTCTGTAGCAATATTACATTTAACTACAGCCCCTGTAACTAAAACTGCACGTCTTTTTTGGAGTAGTAATTTGTCTGCCAAAGATGCAGTTTCAGGTTGACCACAACTATTCACAAAGGGCACATGCAGAAATGACATTTGTCGCACAGTTGGCCCTTTGAAAGCGCTCTAAAGCTGAGCCCAAACAGGAGAGCACAGCTGCAGAGCCCTCTGATTACATGACAAATTAACCCTGAGTGGAGTGACTGAATTTGTCTCTGGATGGGAGTGGGGAGAAGGCAGGGGAGGGAGGTCCCTTCTGGGGTTTTCTCACCCCACTGGAGTGGGGAGGGCTGCTGGATTGGAGTCCCTCACCTCCAATCTACCTGCCTCCCACTGCAGCGGGGCTGAGAGGACCCCTGCCTTCTACCCACTCCCATCCAGAGACAGCGATGGAGCTGGGAGAGGGAGAAGGGGAGGCTGAGCCAGGAAAAGACAAAGCCTCTCTCCCTGGGTTGGCTACAAATTGGAGCTGATCCTCCATCCTCTCGATCCAGTAGCTAATGTCTGTTGGATTTGAGGGATCAGTCTAACTCATGGCAATTTCTGTGGCAATTGTCCTACAGCCAGTAAAAGTAAAATTAGGGAAGCTCATAAACGGATCGTGCTTTTGAATCATTCAGATAAAGGTGGTTCTCCATTGTGGCAGCCAAAATCAGTGAAGCTAAAGATTTACTGGATAGCCAAGCTAAAAAATGAATGTGAACCTTCACATTTACTCAACTTTGTCTACACCCAAAGTTGAGTAAACTTCAAGGAATAGTATTGAGTGAGAACTTTAGAAAAGTTGAGACATTTTGCTTTGGCATTTCCGAGGTGTTCTGAATGTTTTTATTATTATTTTGCAAGAGGCCAGGATTTCTTAGGGTGCTAGCTTTTAATGAACCAGCTATATAGTTGGGATCGGTTAGATAAGCTTCTTGAATGCAAGACATTCTTCCTCATCTGACCAGGAGCTAGGCAGAGCATAGTAAATAACAGCAGTGAGTGGGGATGAGAGAAACTCCCAGGGGTAGCATGCATACAAGTAGCAGAAGAAAAAAAACTGAAATCAAGGCCTTTTAAAAGGGAGGAGGGTCATTTTCACCTTTCATGTGTGGAAAGAATTCAGGAGTTTGGTTTTATGACGTACTATATTTTCCCCATCTTAGTGGTTAGTCCTTGGTTCTTAGTGTCCAACCAGCTTAGAAATATGTGGTCCCAAGTTCACCTTTTAAAGGTATGAGGTAGATTAGTGAGGTCAGAGGGGGAGTAGTTGTTCTGCTCCTAATGGGGTGGGGGGTATCCTTTATATTTTTTTTATGAGCATTCGATCAGGTGCATAGTTGGTGTTTAGTTTCACCTGCATAGTTGTCATTGCAGTGGTGCATTGGATCAAGTATATCACGTTTTGGGAAAGATATGTAGGAACTATGAATGCTGATGGTTTTGTTATGGGGAGGTGTTGATAGTAGTGGCAGTGGAGTTGTTTATTATTTTGATATTTGACTGATTTAGCTTATCAAATGTTTTGCTTCAAATTAGTGTTGATCATCCAAAAGAGGATTGTTTTTTTCCCCAAGAAAGCAAACTTTTTTTTTTCAGGTTAACCCCAAATTATCTTGCTTTTTGCTTCATTTAGAGAACCGGGGAAAATTATTACTCGCACAGCTCCTGTTTTATTGCAGCTTGGCAAAGCCGTTGTACAAACAAGTATATTAACATGAGTTATGCACCATGCTCACTTCAAACAGAGGTTATGCTGCTTTATATCTACCAGCAAGGACCACATTCAGAGTCCACTGATTTCAGTGGCAATATGATAATACATTTGTAGTATCAGGGTCTTGAAAATACAGGGGGAAAATTCAACTGGTGAGGGAAATTCATAAACTTCTTAGATGGTGTTATCAAAACCATAGATGCAAGCACTGGAAGACGCCTGCAAAAAGTCAGAGTTGTTAATCGGGTAGCAAATAAGTGAATCAAGAAGTCAAGATATCATTTTATTATGCAAATATTTCAATTGTTACAGAAGTTTTAACCCTGTGGTTAAAATATTGGCTCCTGGTGGCTTTGAAGTATGTGTTCACAGTATAATGAATAAATAGCGTTTAATGAAGAACTGACGAGGCATTTTCAGTGGGACACGTACTTTATCTTTTAATTAATGCACATTTTTTACCTTTTAGTAAAATTAAAAGGAGGGTGATTAGTTAATAATACTTCTCTTTAAAGAGGGAAAATCCATTGTGAATAAGCTGTTAAATAAAGCTTAGATCATTTATGTCTTTCTTTATAGCTATTAGTTCAAAAACCACAGTAGGTAGGAAGACAAACTTTTCTAGATATGGTTTTTCAAATATAATGTTAATGGCCTGTACTAAAGTGGAATGATCAAGCAAGTACTGTTGTTTTCCTCCTTTTAGGGTTTTATGACACAGAACACTGCGAAGCAGAATGAGCACTGTCTGAAGAACTTTGATCTCACAGAGTATCGCCAGGTTTTAAGTGACCTCTCCATTCAGATCTATCAGCAGCTTATTAAGATAGCAGAAGGCATGCTGCAACCCATGATAGGTAAGTATGCAACACTTAAGCTTTTAGGGACATTAAGGCTGTTTACAGATATATATATTTTTTTTTTAAGTGCTTTACTGGAAGAGGCGGTGCATTCGTTGGACCCAGCTTTGCAGCATCTGTATAGACTGGGTGCTTCAGTGGGGCTTTTTGGCATTTTTTGTCTAAAGCCGATTCACTCAGCTATTAGATAAGTGCCAAAAATGGCCCACTAAAGCACAGGCGTGTAGGTTGTAGCCGTGTTGGTCTAAGGACATAGGCAGACAAGATTCCTTGGGTGAATCTGACGAAGGGTTTTTGAACCTGAAAGCTTGCTTAATAATTATTTTCCAGCTATTTGCGTTGGTCTAATAAAAGAGATCAGATTCACCCAAGGAACCTTGTCTGCCACTAAAGCACCTGATTTATACGGATGTTGGGTGAGCTGGGTCCAATTAATGCAATGCCTCTTCTGGGTGTATGCTGGGCTCGGTGCAGGAGTGGGCTGACTTCAAAGCACCTTTTATTTTTAAACATCTTTAAGCAGCCTTATGTCTTAACTAAGGTGGCATTAAAAAGGTACAGTTTAAAAAAAAAAAGTCCATAAATCTTTGGGCACATCTTCACATTAATGGTTGCATACTTGAAGTAAATGAAAATGATAGTACTTCAAGTGATACTGTTTTTAAACTTTAACCCCACTATTTTAAGCAGCAATGTAGCTACCAAGTCCTAACTGCAGGACCAAATAAAATATCCCATGAGAAATGAAGTCTATTTTGATTTACAATCAATATAATAAAAGAGACTATACCTACAGAACTGCTTTGTCCACCTCCCTCTATGGAACTATTTATATTAACAATTCTGTAGCTGTGAGGCTGTCATCACTTCCCTGAGACACCAGCCTGGGGTCTAATGGACTACATTGTTTGCAAATGTTTCCCCTTTATTCTTTCAGAAAGGTTTTCCAACGGCTCCTATCCATTCCCTTTCTGACATCACATCTTGTGCTCTGTTATGCTTCTTGTTGAGACCAGTATTCCTCCATGAGTTATCACATTGCCAGGTTATAAGAATTTACCCCTTTCCTCATCTCTGTTATCTCAAGCCACTTAATCTTTTTAAGTGCAGGATGTAAGGTTGGGTATTGGAAAGTGAAAATTTATTACTTCTCATTGGAGAGGTGTTTGTCATTCCTACAGTATGTTAACTGAGTTCTTCTGCTTTTAATATTAATATCTGGGACCTTATCTTCACAGTGCTTTATAGCCATTAACTACTTAATCTTCTCAACACACCATTGAGGTAGGGAGAGTCAGTTTAATTGTCCCCACTTACAGATGGAGGAAGGTTAAGTGACTCTCTAAGGAGTTTGTCAGAGCAGATAGTAGAAATTAGCAGTCCCTGCCTCCAAGTCCTCTCTCCAGTTGGTTCAGTTGGTTATTGTATTGCATTAACAAGTAGTGCACTAAAAGCTGGCAGGCTACAGGCACTAGTAATGTAAGAAATCATTCCTTGTGCTGCCAGGGGAAATGCAGGCTTCATCTCCATCTTTTCTGATTTTTGTCCTAGTGTCAGCAATGTTGGAAAACGAAAGTATCCAGGGCCTCTCTGGTGTGAAGCCAATGGGCTACAGGAAGCGATCCTCCAGCATGCCGGATGGTGACAACACCTACAGCTTAGATGCGGTCGTTCGCCAACTGAACACTTTTCACAGCATCATGTGTGAGCAGGGCCTGGACCCGGAGATCATCCAACAAGCCTTCAAGCAGCTGTTCTACATGATTAATGCTGTCACGCTGAACAACCTCCTGCTGAGGAAAGACGTCTGCTCATGGAGCACTGGCATGCAGCTCAGGTAGGATGTTGGCTGAGGCCCTGCTAAGGAGACAACTGCTTGTGAATCTTGTGAATCTGGAATGCTGCAGAATAGGGAAGGGAATCTTATGGGATCTGCAAAGTTGTGTGGAATGGAACAAGGAAACCATAAGAGACCAACAGTAAAAGAAGCTGCACACAATTGCTGATATATGTAACTGCAGTGTAATTTATCATATAACTGTGTAATGGATGGTTTGCTCCACCCATCTCATTTCAGGGTTTGTTACAGTGCCTGATTTCTTAAATTGCAATATTGGACATTTCTAACATGGCGAGTGTTAGGGTCCGTCCTGCTGTTACAGCTGTGGAGACAGACTCTGCATTGCCCCTCTGGCCTCAGACAGGCTCTCCGAAGGCCTGAGGGTCTGCCCTGCAGATCCAGTTATGAAGTCAGGGTGCCAAGTAGCTGTCTTACCTAGAGCTCCTTTTGCAGTGATCAGAAATTCCAGAGTGTAATTAGCACAAACTTGCAAAACAGCCCCAATTGTTTACCAGCCTTTTACCTTAAATGAAGATTTAAAATAAGCATCTCATTGACCTTGTTTCTCAAAATCACAGATTCCACACGGTCCGTAAATCCCTCCTTGTTGTGCCCTGCTACTGCTACAGTCACTATGGTTAGTCTGAAGTTGGGCAGAAGGCAGGGCTGGGTGGCACCTTGGGGACTAACTGTTTGAGGCATGAGCTTTTGCACGTAACAGCCTACTTCATTCTACTTTGTCAAATCCTTGTGAAGTTCTGGACAACCTAACCCAAATGCATCACAAATATGCATCAAAATCTCTGCTCCTTCAGCACTGCCACATTTCATTCATTGTAAATGAGCCCTGAGAGGGAGACCATGGAACTAATGTTGTCTGTGTGGGTTCAGGTTTAACATCAGCCAGCTGGAGGAATGGTTGCATGGAAAGAACCTGCAACAAAGTGGAGCAGCACAGACCATGGAGCCCCTGATCCAGGCAGCACAACTCCTGCAGCTGAAAAAGAAAACTTCAGAAGATGCTGAGGCCATCTGTTCCTTATGTACATCCCTTACCACGCAGCAGGTAAGCAACGGGGAGGGCATCTGCTCTGGAGCAGGTGTGAATGGTTCCTTCCCATCCACTGCAGCAGCAAGGATGCCATTTTGAAGTGCTGTAGGGCATGGCAGTTCTCATGTGCCCCAAGGTCTGAGCAACACACTCCTTTCTCTGATATCCTGGTCCAGTCCTCAGGATATGAGAGTGCTGTTTAAGTGACTAGATGCTGAGCCCCTGCCCCTCCTGGCTTTTAGAGTCTGCTTTCTATATATGGCCATTGCAGGATCAGCCCAGTCTCTAGTGGGTTCTTAGCCAATTTCTTGCACTTCTCCTGTCTTTTCCCACTTCAGTAGCAGCTGTAGGGCCCAAGTGCAATTTCCTTGGATGCAGATGACACTTCCTTTGAGTGTCCTATCTGCCTTGAATTTATGTGGCTGAGGCAGTTCTGATGGGAACATGCTCTGGCAGGCTACTCATAGTACATAGTAGCAATGCTTCTTTTCTATGCAGTGGACAGCCCACTAAAAACATTCCACCCTGCTCAACTGGTGGAAATGACTCCTACAGCAGTATTTTCTAAGTATCTATAGCAGCAGGTGGCCCTGCCACCACTTTTCCGTGTGCCCCAGCTGCAGCATGAGCACAGCTTCTTGCTGCCTTACACAGGAGGAGCTGGTCAGCTCTGCAGGCTGGGTCCCATGGCTCTGCAAGCTGTATGTTTCTGACCCCTGATCTATAGTAGTACTGCCTCAGAGCCTGTGAGCTGTCCTCCAGTTTCACCTTACGCGGAGAAGTTAAAACATTTGTCAGTGTGTTCTACAGCCTCTAGAATAAAAACTTTCTTTTGAACCAGATTTTGAGAGCCCCTTACAAAGCAGCTGGATGGGAAGAGAATGGGATCAGATGAGAAATCTATGCCCTGGGGCACTGATTGCTGAAGGGAAGAGTGGGAAAAGCAGTATTCTGTCAGCCTTCAGTTGACAGAAGCTGAGGTGGTACAGGATTGTGTAGTCATGCACTAACACATGTAGCTGAGCCTGCTCAGACCTTGTAAATGCCATTCATCATTGCTTTATAGTGCTGTTGGTGGGAATGTGGACAGGTCCTGCCCTGAGAGATTCATAGATGTTAGGGTCGGAAGGGACCTCAATAGATCATCGAGTCCAACCCCCTGCATAAGCAGGAAAGAGTGCTGGGTCTAGATGACCCCAGCTAGATACTCATCTAACCTCCTCTTGAAGACCCCCAGGGTAGGGGAGAGCACCACCTCCCTTGGGAGCCCGTTCCAGACCTTGGCCACTCGAACTGTGAAGAAGTTCTTCCTAATGTCCAATCTAAATCTGCTCTCTGCTAGCTTGTGGCCATTGTTTTTTGTAACCCCCGGGGGTGGCTTGGTGAATAAATACTCACCAATTCCCTTCTGTGCCCCCGTGATGAACTTATAGGCAGCTACAAGGTCGCCTCTCAACCTTCTCTTGTGGAGGCTGAAAAGGTCCAGTTTCTCTAGTCTCTCCTCGTAGGGCTTGGTCTGCAGGCCCTTGACCATACGAGCTGCCCTTCTCTGGACCCTCTCCAGGTTATCCGCATCCTTCTTGAAGTGCGGTGCCCAGAATTGCACGCAGTACTCCACCTGCGGTCTGACCAGCGCCTGATAGAGGGGAAGTATCACCTCCTTGGACCTATTCATCATGCATCTGCTGATGCACGATAAAGTGCCATTGGCTTTTCTGATGGCATCATCACACTGCCGGCTCATGTTCATCTTGGAGTCCACTAGGACTCCAAGATCCCTTTCCACCTCTGTGCCACCCAGCAGGTCATTCCCTAGGCTGTAGGTGTGCTGGACATTTTTCCTCCCTAGGTGCAGCACTTTGCATTTCTCCTTGTTGAACTGCATCCTGTTGTTTTCTGCCCACTTGTCCAACCTATCCAGGTCTGCCTGCAGCTGTTCCCTGCCCTCCGGCATGTCCACTTCTCCCCATAGCTTTGTGTCATCTGCAAACTTGGACAGAGTACATTTGACTCCCTCGTCCAAGTCACTGATAAAGACATTAAAGAGTATCGGTCCAAGGACCGAACCCTGCGGGACCCCACTGCCCACACCCTTCCAGGTCGAGACCGACCCATCCACCACGACTCCTTTGGGTGCGACCCTCTAGCCAATTCGCCACCCACCGGACTGTGTAGTCATCTAAGTCACAGCCTCTTAACTTGTTCACCAGTATGGGGTGGGATACCGTATCGAAGGCCTTCCTGAAGTCTAAGTATACGACATCCACCCCTCCTCCTGTGTCCAGGCATTTTGTAACCTGGTCATAGAAAGAGACTAGATTGGTCAGGCACAATCTGCCCGCCACAAACCTGTGCTGGTTTCCCCTCAGCATAATTTGTCCTGCTGGGCTCTCACAAATGTGAGCCTTGATAATTTTTTCAAAGACTTTGCCAAGGATGGAGGTGAGACTGACTGGCCTATAGTTGCCCGGGTCCTCCTTCCTCCCCTTTTTGAAAATGGGGACCACGTTGGCCCTTTTCCAGTCCTCCGGGACTTGGCCTGTGCGCCACGAGCGTTCAAATATTCCCGCCAGTGGCTCTGCAGTGATGTCGGCCAGTGCCTTCAGCACCCTCGGATGGAGCCCATCCGGGCCTGCCGACTTAAAGGCATCCAGTTCTTCCAAGTGACTCTGCACCACCTCAGGATCTACGCATGGAAGTCTGGCGCCTTGCTGATGTACAGTATAAATCAGTAGTCCTCAAACTTCATGTGATACAGACCAAAATTCACTGACCCTCAAAGCTTTGAGCTCACAGCAAGTGGTTTTTGAGGTGACAAAGACTTAAGCTTTTCTGTTCAAATGTACCTGTTAGATTAATGAGATCTGACCAGGTTTCCATTTAAATTAGTGACAAAACTCCTAAGTAAACCCCTAATCTTGCTTGTTCAGTTGTACGCCACTTGATCTGACAGAGAGGCATCTGTCTCAGATCATTTAGGAATAGTACATCCTGCCTCTGCAGGAGGACGTCCCTTCTGAGAGTCTGTCCTTGCAGTCATGTGGGACTGGGAGCAGGGGTGGGTGCAGGGTGCTGCTCTTCTACCTTATTAATCCTATCGCTTTCTCCTTCCTTCCCATTGAACCACCATCTCTGCAGCCTCTTGAATCCACGTGCATCCTTTTGCAGCAGCTGTGTTAAGTGAGTGAGGATGATAGGACCTCAAGGATGAGAAGCTCTAGGACTGTTAGGGCCAAGAAAGGACTGGTAAAGTTGCTGCAGAAGCGTGGCAAAGGCAGCAGGTCTGCCTGTCCTGAGTCTTTCTGGATTCCATACTGCTTTCCCAGCGAGGGGCTATTTTCAGTCTGCAGTGCTGTGCTCGGGCAGGAGTCCCTTTTGCAAAGCCACTTCTTGGCTGGGACTTGCCAACTGACAAACTGATTTAAGTGTTGGGCTTGACAGATAACATAAATTATAGAAAATTAGGGTAGGATGGGACCTCAGGAGGTCCTGTAATCCAACCCCCTGTTCAAAGCAGGACCACCTCCAACTAGATCATCCCAGCCAAATAGAATAAGTGGTGAATATGTGAGGAAATGGTTTGCCATGAAGGGAGTGCAAAAGCTTCAGAAATACTATTGTGCCATGACTTAAGTCAGGCTCTCCCACAGGTACAACAAAGGTGCATGTTGGGAGTAATGTGTGCTTTGTTCTGCACCTCTCTCTCTCTCTTTCTCTCTCTCTCTCGGGCAAGTTTTTCAACTTAAGTAATCTTTCAGTTGTTAATTTTTCCTGAGTTTCTGAGCATTCATATGGTATGAGGTGGGTTGGCCCATATATCTCTGATTATATGAAGCAACACAGTGTTGTTTCTCAGTTTATACTCCCTTAGCTGTCTCCTACATGGGACTGACACAATTCTAGGACAATGACCGCATCAAGAACACAGTTAGTAGCTTTACTTCCATGGAGAAGACCAGCTTCTCATGACTGTTACCCTGTTTTGTTTTCAACAGATTGTAAAAATACTAAATCTCTACACTCCTGTGAATGAGTTTGAAGAGCGTGTGACTGTAGCCTTCATAAGAAACATTCAGGTAAGTTAAACATCCATGAAATGGAACCAGGTATCACATTAATAACCATTTCAGTTTCTCTGTGTTGCTAACCCATTTTTACAAAGGTTTAATGCTTTTAATTCATTTTTGTAATTGGAAGGCTGACTTCATTCCTTTACCAAACCCCTGAGACCTACTATGACTACTATTTAAGGATGGCTTTACTGTTAATCAAAACCTCTTTCATCCTGAAGAATCACCCACAGCTCATAGCCACTATATGGGCTTATCAAGACTACTGAAATGCAGTCATCTCTGGGAAGGCCTGTGTCAGTCCTTTACCACTGTTTAGCAAAAGAACAGATTTTCAGGTGGAGGAAAGTATGCTCTAGCCAACAAGTAACAAGACGAAATTGAGAGGGAGGGGGGGATTATGTCTCACTGCACAGAAAAGAGAAAGTTCTAAGGCTCAGCACCTCCACCCCTTTTTTATGGGATCATTCCTGACCATGCAGTGGTAGGTGGTGTATAAATGCAAAATGTAGATTTTTTTCTTATCTAATTTAATGCAAAAATTAAATAACAAGTAACCAATGAGTAAGTCTAAGAACCATAGGCCAATAGTTCTAGATTCTTACGCATGATTTATTTCTTAAACCTAATTGATTTTAAAATGATTTTGCATCTCTTGAATATCAATTAGGTTTAAGAAATAAATCATGCGTAAGAATCTAGAACTATTGGCCTATGGTTCTTAGACTTACTCATTTGTTACTTGTTATTTAATTTTTGCATTTTACTGTAATTGGTTTGTTAGTTTTACATTAACATTGAAAAGCGTAACCTCGTTTTATGAGAAAAATAACTCAAGCTTGAGTGGGTCTGAATGAATAGCTCAGATGAGGCAAGATAGGGCATTTTTTAGAAAAGCGCTTAAAGAAAACAAGAAAAACATTGTAGTAGTTAGTGCTAAGTGACATTTCCGATCTGGATGGCTGTTTTAGTCTCAGTATTCTGGGCAAAGAAAACCTGAGGCACTTGCACCAAATAGCTTCTCTTGCTACCTCATGCGGCTTCCCCTGATGGAAATTCCATTTCCTGATTAGACACTAGAAGAATCATATTACTGAAAATTTAAATTTGGATGTTTCCCTAATAATTCATTTCTGATTAATTAAATGTGCAACTGTATAGAGTAGAAAAAGAGCACTATGAAACTCAAGTAAAATATATTACAATATGTTCCCATTCTTTAATGTTCTTTCTGTTTACATGTCTTAGGATATGAAAAAATGCAGCAAGTTTCCATTAAAAAATGGAAGGCATTTTAATGCTGTTTTCATATATAGTAAAGATTAAAAAATATATGAATATAGTACCCTGCATTGCAAAAGAGCCCAACTTGATAAAGTGTGGTCAAATATAGTGTAAATCCTGCTTCCTTCCATCTCAGTATTTATATGACCCTTAACTGAATACTTAAACACCTAGGATTCTGGTCTTCCTTTGCTTCAAGGGAGATGGCTGCAAAACAGAGGGAATGGGTTGAAAATGAAGGGGTTTATCAGAAAAGAAACACTTGGTTCACCAGTGATATTCTGTAGAGCTCTGACTGAAGAGTGAGGTGATGCATCTTGCTTGCCTGCCCCCATAGAGCACACAAGCACACCAAAAACCTGGAGCCGGGGCTGTGCATTCAGTATCCAAACCTTCCTGATCCAACTTGGGAATGTTCCTCTGTGCCTAAGAGAGCCTGTAACACAGCTGGGCCAACCAGAATAAAGAGGATATGTCTGCCCAGGTCACAACACTATTCTTTTTTTTTAAAGCTTCAGATTCTTCTAGGGCAGTCTTCATTCTCAGCTTCTTAACTGTAAGAGCACACACTAGTTTCAGTCTTCTCTAAACCCTATGTCCAGCATCAATCAGAAAAAAAACTATGTAAAATACACTCTCCTCAGTCAGATGCAATCAACCTTCATAGAGAACGTAAGAACTGCCAGCCCAAGTATCCATCTCGGCCAGCATCCTTGTCTTGGACAGCGGCAAGTAGCGGATGCTTTAAAGGAAGGGTGTAATAAACAGGGCTTGTGTAGTGATCCAGATCGTCCCAGTTACTACAGTCTCTACTTGGGGGAGGTCCTGAACCTGAAATTGCATCCCTGCCTGCTTGTCCTTATAAGACAGACATTTTCTCCACAAAATTGTCTAAGCCCTTCTACTAAAGCCTGTTTTACAACAACCTGTGAAAGTGAGATCCACAAGTACTTATGTGATGTGTGAAAAGAGATAAATTTTACTACTGTGTGTGTTGAGACTATTTTGTAGTTTGTTAGTAATTCATGCTGAAAGTTGTTTGGGGCAGGGCCCATCTTGTGTGTGTGCATGTGTGTGTATTGGTACAAACTAAGTTTCCTACATTAGGGGTGTCAAACATATGGCCTGTGAGTAGGATCTGCCTAACTGAGCTACTGGCAGGCCACAGAAAGTTGGGTGATGTGATCTTCTGCAGAATCTGGGGCCCTTGGCCCCCAGTGGGCATACCAGTCTGGTGTAGGAGGGTGAGCCAGAGCTGATGTGCCAGCCACTTCACCTGTCACCACTGCTGTGGCCCTACCCTGTCTGCCAGCTCTGCCACCACTCCATGCCGGAGCCACAGAGTGCCCTGTGCTGGAGTTGCAGCTGCCACCATAGCATGCGGCATACAGTGGTGGTGGCAGCTCCAGCAGTGGGGTACAGCAGAAGCTGGAGCAGTACTGCATGCCAGAGCTACTGCCACCAGTGCATGCCCCGAGCTGGAACTGCTGTGCCCCGGACTGGATGCACCCCACATGAAGGCCTGAAGTCCAGATGTAGCCTGAGGCATGAGTTTAACACCCCTGCCCTTCAGAATGAATCTGGAACCTTAGCTTCCATAGGGGTGTTCTCTTCAGATCTTTTATTCTGTTGAGTGTTGCGAATGCTAGTAGAAAAATAACATGACATTATGCTCTTCTTTTTCTTCCACATTCCGTAGGCGCATTTGCAAGAGCGAAACGACCCTCCGCAGTTGCTGCTAGACTTCAAATACACGTTTCCAGTTTTGTTTCCATTCAGCCCATCCTCCATCACCATGGACTCTATTCACATCCCTGCTTCTCTCAACTTGGAATTTCTCAATAAAGTCTGAAGAAAATATATTTAAACCTATCTCCCTTCCTTAGAATTTAAGCAAAAAAAAATAAATAAATTTAAGGATTTCTTTAAATATGGACCAAACAAGATGGTGAAAGAACTGATATGCAGTGATGAATCAGTGCTAAAATGTACAGTAAAATAAGAAACTGATCTTGTATGTGATTTTTTTTTTTTTTGGTAATTTCCAGCTTTGGATAAGAATACTTGAAAGCACTTTTTATTGCTTGATTTTATGCTGAAATAGTACAAAGTCCATAAGAGTTGCCAACAGCCATACATGGCAAACACTAGTGAGGTGGAAGATGTTCATACACAGCTATGAAGAAATCCCAGCTAAAAATTTAAAACAAAATTCTACACACTTATTCTGGCTTCAGACAACTTATGTCCTTGATGAGCAGGTGGTTTGAGCATATTAATGTATTTCTATACAGAGACATAATTTTGCATCTCATTACTTCTGCTGCTAATTGTGGTACCAGGATGGTCTGTTGAGAAACTAAAAAATAAGTATTTGTCACAAGGGTTGAGGTGATGGACTCAAGATGATTTTTGCTTCCATCCAAGGGGATTTTATCTCACTTTCTGGGGGAGTTACTGTTGTTGTCCATAAAATGAGCTTTACTTCTGTGCACACTGTAGGGAGGTGGCTAGGACTGCCCATTAGGATTTTTCTCCCATCCCCAAATTCATGATGGGCAACAGCATTTCTTCTTGGTGCAATAATTCCAGAGGCTTGGTAGCTTCTTTCCCACATTTAGTCTTGGAAACTCTCATCCCAAGCTGCACTCCTGGCTTTACCCCAGAATATTAAGAGGTATATGCTACCATATGCTGCAGGGTAGGTAAGGACTGCTATGGACTTCTAGTGCTTTACACAACAATGGAAGGCAGCAGTTGTCCCCTTGGTCTTGGAGTCAGTACCAACATCCTTGTCATAAACCTGTCTCTATACCACTAACTCATGCAAAACCAACCCCATTATTGATGAAATCTCTGGTTCTGTTCACACTGGGTAAAATTCTAGCCTTTCTGAAGTCAATTGAAAAAATGCCAATTGACTTCAACAGGATTAGTATTTCACCCATTTAATTCAAAGTAAATCTTCTACTAACCAGTATTGCAAATTAAGGGCCTAAAAAACTAGGAAGAGACTAGTAATAAAACATTTCTTTGACGGTGTTCTAAAGTGAAAAAGAGGTAAAAGACAGAACTGGTTTAACACAAAACACAGCTAGTATTTTAATGGCCCATTTATTAACGCACACAAATGACCAGTGATCTTAAATTTTTATTAATAAAATTGGTACAAATCTTTTAAAACATAAGATCTTTAGTTAAGTATTTATAACCAATAGGACTTTAAATCAACAATACAAAAGGCTGCCTCTCCCTATTGTTCATTAGAAGTCTGCTATTTCTAAAGCATTCGCTGATCACTTTCAGTGTACAAATCTGTTTGATTTTTAATTCCCAGTGTCACTGGAAATGCCACCCTGGCCAGAAGAACACATCAAAGGTAAACAGTTGTATAGTAGCAACGATTGTGTTACCTGACAATGGCAGTTGTTTGCAAATTATGACCTTGCAGCATGAAAGTAGTAACCTTTTTTCTCCCCGCTTCTAACTTTTCCAGCTTGCAAACTGAAGCTAAGCCACTTGCCACCTTCAAAGTGGTCTTAGAACTATGAGAGTTTGAGCTTTTTCACCTCCATAGTACTCCCAATTAGGTAACTTGCTTGCTTTGCAGATAGTTCCTTTAGCACCTCAGCAATTCCATGATGACTAAGTGCTTTCACAAAGGCCTCTTTGAATTTTTCACACTATTTTTAGTTGGTGTAAATCATATTCAACTAGCAAAGTTGTTGTTAAGTATCCAGCCAACCCAGGGCATTAGAAAAAAATGTAGCATCTTGTAACCATGCATCACACCCAGAAGGATACCAGTCTTCTTTTAGAGAAGAAATGTTTTAATTTGAACATTATGTATATAATTATGTATATACACACACTATAATAGTCCTGTATGTACTATATATGTATATTGCTATCAAAAGCACATTTTAAACAAGAAACGAGTGCTGTGAAAAGTTGTATTGGACTACGTCTACAGTAAATTCCTGCTCTCAAACAGAAAACTATGGTTTCGTATAGCTTTGACCAGTGAAAGATATAGTTAAACCAGTTAACAGGGAGAGGAGTAACTTTTTCCTATACCCACTATTCATAATAGAGCATAATTTTTTTTTGCCTGTACAGTACCATTGCTACCTCCAAATTACGCTCTGTGACCCTTTGCATCTACTGTATATATTCAGTAGTGCATCTCCTTCCCATATACAGTAGGGTCACGCTACCAGATTGCTGCCTGTAGCTCAGCAAACCCACTTTCTCACTGTCCAATCCCTGTCTACAGTAGCCTTTTTATTTATTGTAGCTACCTCTTCAAGTGTTAAAATTTTCATTGCATTTTAGTTTGCAAACAGATCCTATCCTCTTTTCTGGAAATGAACTCATTTCCTCACTGAAATGAAATAATCCAGAAGCAAAATTTAGTGAGATGGTGACACACATGCTATTCTCACAATTCATTTTAGGCCAGCAGTTTCCTCTCAGGCTCTTCAGGTCTCTCTACCTCTCTCTACTGCTGTAAATTTGCAGAACTCCCAAGGGATTCATAGAACTTAATGCTCATCAATTAAACTAAAGGAAAGAAAGCTGCAGAATCCTCTTCTACAATCATCTTGATACTAATCATGGGTATGAAATGTAGTTAAGGGCACAAGTCTTCAGCTGGAAGTTGTGAGGAACATAATTTAAAGATATTATAACAAGAATCTCTTACAAGCTATTAGTTTAGAAATAGGAACTGGGATTTGATGTTTTGATTTGTAATAATCTATCCAAGAAGTTGCATTTGGAAGAGGATTCTGTAGCAAATATCTTAAAATATACATGATCTTTTCTGTTAGCAATTTTTTAAATATCTTGCAGCTTTTTCTATAAAAAGCTAATATTGCTGTGTTCAGAATGCTTTCTTTCTTCCTTAAAAATTGGACATTTCTTTTCAATGTAAAGAGCTGTTCAAAATGAGAGCATGGCTTTGAGAACTTTGCTTTTTGGATTTGCCTTTAATGGTTAAGTTGAGCACTTTCCCACTGTGTGCCTTTTAGCTGTTACTAAGGTAACTGTGACTTCTTAATCACCGTTTCTCTGAAACGTGTTAAACTGTGGGAAGATTTTTAATCGTAAGAATTGTCTGTACATTTATAAATATGCTTATAAAATATTACACTGGAAAGGCTTGCGACCGTGTTTGGAGCTCACAGAAGAAACATTACTGGACACATTGATTTCTGCATGACTCGCATTTCTGAGGATGATGTTCCTAATCTCCAAGGAAATGTTTACTATTTAATATGAAAATAACTCTGAAATATCTGACTATACACATGGCTTCATGCGTGCATTCTGTGCTGTGTAGTCTGTGCTTGAGACATTCCTAAGACATCCAGGACAACTTCCAAAATATTTATTTTAGTCTGAAAGTTGCTTCAGTTCCTCTTCCTTTCATTTGCATTTTTTGTAATTGCTCTTCTTAGCTACTGGTCATGGTTATACCATGCTTTAGGGAAAGAACATCAGCTTGTAGAACTAAACTGTGCAGCTCCTGCTCTTGCAGGACTCTTCTGCTTACTGAATTACTCCCCTAAATCCAATGGGACTACTTGCCTGCATATGAGTAAGGACAAGAGAATTGTAACCCTCCCCCACGTAAAATAACTTACCTGAGTAGTCCCTGGACTGATTGTCTCCTTGTGAGACCTGTGCAACAAAGTGGAGAATCAAACCCAGTGTAGTTAAGCTCTTCTCTAAGCATTTCCAAGATCCAGCCTTCATTTTGTACAGTACAAGTAAGATCTGCAAACACTAGGTTATGTTTTCTTCCCTGTTCAGTATAAACCCATTACCTGACTATATAAACTTTTGTTCTTGTCAGACTGACATAATTGCACAGTTTAGAATTGAGATGAGTTTGACTGCACTTAAATGTGCCAATCTAATTAAAGTGAATTGCATGAAGCACCATAAACCTTCACTTCTACTCTTATTGAATTGCATATAATAACCATAACTAAACATTTTCTTTCTGAAATGATAAGAGTGAATGTTAGTGAAACACCTGAGAGAATATACTCTCCTCAAGTTTACAGAATTTCTTCTTTAAAAGTACAAGTGCCAGTAAATACAAACTTTCCTTTTTTAAATTTCAGTGGAGTTTGAAAAACTATCCAAAAAAAATGCGCTCTAATACTAATGTAAGACCTATTTTTTGTTGTGAAGTCTCATTACCTTAAGCAGAAGGAACAGCTGCTCTGAAGGAAGTCGAATGGTACTTGAGGGTGAATCCTGATAGTGTAGATGAAATACTACTGCTGATAAAATAATATTTTTTCCATTTTGAACAATCTGTAAACTACACCTTTGTTTATAGGAAAATGCTTGTAATGGTTACTGTAATATTCAGCTGTGGATAAAAATTTGTGAAATAAATAATTTTGAATAAATTAAGTTGCAACTTTTTGGACAACCCTGAGAATGTAGTAGTAGTTATTTGCTTTTCAACAGTAGCTTCCAGTTGAGGACTTCAGAACACTTTGAACAGTAACAAATGATCCAACTGAAAGCTTTTACCTATGACTGTACCATCAAAGGTAAGATACAAAACACTATTTAAGTCACTGGAAGTGACTTCCATGTGAGTGAAGTATTGTACAATAATTAAAAACTCAAGAGTGCATACATTGGACTGCAGAACCCTTCAGATAAGCTGGAAGAACTGCTGTTTCCACGAGGATGGTATTTCTCCCTCGGCTCAGCAGAGATATAGTAACCCAGTGGGAGAGGGAGATGAAATACAGAGCAGCAGGAGGTAAATCTTTCTCCTCCAGGGACAAAGTACATGTTGCTGCTCTGAAAAGAGCTGAAAATATGCTGATATAGCTTTCCCATACAGAATCATGGAGAAGTAGGCCTTGAAGGGACCTCAGGAGGTCATCTACTCCAGCGGTTCTCAAACGTTTTCATACCAGGACCCATTTGTAAACATTTGGCCAGTCCCAACCCACTGCCCCCCACCCCCAGACTCCTAGTGTGTGGGGCAGGGAGGAGTGTGTGTGAAGGAGAGGGATGCCCAAGCAGCTCCTTGCAGACTGCAACTCTTGACAGTCTGCAAGGGAAAAGCCATAGTTTCTCACATTTTTTTCTCTTTTTAAGGGAGAATCCAATTTTAAAGTTTGTTCACGACCCTCTTATATATTCTTGCAACCCACTTTTGGGTCACGACCCATGGGCTGAGAAACAATGATCTAGTCCAATCACCCTGCTCAAGGCAGGATCATCTCTGACTAGGCTGTTACCTAAAAAAGATTCTCTCTGGATTTGTCTTTAAGGTGCCACCCTGTCCTGCCTTCTGCCTGAATTCAGACTAATAGGGCTATCTCTCTCTTTCTCTCTAGCATCATACACAAATGTTAGTCTAACCTGCTCTTAAAAACTTGCAAGTTCAAAGATTCCTCAATCTATCTGGGTACCTGCTCCAATGTTTAACCACTGTCAGAGTAAGAAAGTTCTCTTAATATCCAACTTAAGTTTCCTATGGTGCAATTTAAGATTGTTACTCTGTGCCCTGTACCTTGAAACCACAGATAATAGTCTAACACCCTCCTCCTATATAACTGCCCTTTATATATTTGAAAACTGTTGTCAATACTTCCTTCCCCTTCCTTCGTTCCTCTTCCCCCACCTTCTTTTTTGCAGACTAAATACCACCGATGGTAATGTGCATTTTGAGGCTATTAAAATAGGATCCACAATGGGAGCATCTAATAGATCTGAAAATAACATTTGCAGTCATACTTATAGTTGTGCATGGCCATGTGCTCTATGTTTAAAACCAAATTCCTCTTTTTCCTTCATGAACATTTGCGGCTAGTACAGGAAGTGGCTTGTTTCAAGATTGCCTGGCAAATGAATCCCAACAATATCTACTGAACGGCAAGAAATATTAAATTCAGTTACCCCGCTATTCAAATTTCACAACTCCATCTTAGAAAAGGAAGCATTAGTACAGCAAACTAGCACCAGTAAAAAACAAAAAAATGACTATTTTGGTACCCTTAAAGTTATCATTGATGGCAGACTCAATGTAATCAATCAACCTCAAGCAGAAAACTGGAGAAGGCTGCAGTTATTACAAGTGATACTGTTTTCCTAACTTTTTGTATTCTTCAGATTTTAAAAATACACAATCAATAGTGATTTACTGGGACATGATCCTTGCTAGAGCACAGGCATGAAGAAAGCAGTTCTTCTCTGTCACATGGCAAGTATGGCATTGATGCACGCACTAGTTTTCTGACCCATGTTCCTAATCTAAATGATGACTGATTTTTTTTTTTTTTTTTTTTAAATTATAATCAGATTTTATCTGGAAAGCTAGGTATCCCATTTTCTTACATGATTCAAGCTACCTGAGATACAACCTGTTAAACAAAATTCTTGCTTGCCTTAAATCTGAAACACTTGCTAAAACCATCACTCTATATTGAAATTTGAAGCAATTAATTTTTTGTTCCCCATTCCCCAAATCCTAGTCTGCTGGAAACATCCTGCTCTCTTTAAGAGTTGGGAGGAAAACATCCTAGGCAAGCTGCAGACGCGTACCCTGTAATTGTACAGGTGGCCAAAGAGCCAGTAACAGCAAATGCTGCCATGTTTTGTACCCTGGCCAAGACCTGAGAGATGTATGCCTTGGATCCACAGCACTGCTTCCTCATATGGAAACTTTTGCACTTAAGAAAAATACACTTCTAGACTGGGTCTGATCCAAAGAATAAACAAGGCTTCCCCCAGCTTTGTTGTTTTTTTGTTTTTTGGTGCTATTAAATGTACATAACAAGATTCACAGACCCTGTGTCAGACTTTCAAATGTATACAAGTGCTTAAACATATAAATGGGAGATAATTGATTTTAAAAAGTCCCTAAAGTTAGTGATTGAACCAGTTTAGACTCTTCCAAAATATTATGTAGGCTCTAAATGCCTATGTAATACTTTTACTTCATAGAGCTAGGCAATTTACAGATGATGTCACTTTCTCATTTTGCCCAAGGTATGTGGAGGTCTCATGACTTGCCCAGGTGCTGCAAAGGATTATATGATGACTGAGCTGTGAGCTAAAGGCCCACAGTCGTGTTTAAGCCTGTGCTACTTTCATCGCTTACCCCTAGTCCCTGGCTCAAGGCAGGATCAGCCCTGTCTAAAACCAATCCAAATGTTTGTTTAACCTGAAAACTTGTTTATCTTGAAAACTTGTAAGGGAACTGCTCAGCCTCTTAAGATAGTTAGGCATGGCAACAGATTACCCACAAAGTTGATTTCCTTTCCCCCTAATACCCAATTTTAATTTCTCTCTAAAGCCACTTGGTCCTGTTTTTTAAGCAAATTGGAAGCCTACCAGTGCCTCAATCACTATAATAAAATAAATCTTAAATACCTATAAATTTTGGTGCTTGATTTTATCATAGAAAATTAGAGCTCTCCCTGCCACCTTTGCTCACCAGGACACAGGTCCAGCTGCAGCTACCCACCCCACTGCTGCTTGGCACTGAGCAGCCCTAATATGCTGGTGTCCTGTCCATGCCATTGCCCCTCACTCCCAACCCACAGCCCTGCTGGTGCCCCTCAAGCCCCACCCATAGCCACCTGCCCTCCCCAGCCCCGCTGTGGGGGCCCCTAGCTGCCCTGGCTGCTGCCTGAGGAAGACAGAGATCGCTGCAGACCGAGTGGAACATGGCTCCCAGCTCTCCCTCCCCTGTAGGCAGCATGGCTGGAGTGGAGCCCATGAGGCAGGGGTGGATGCAGGCTGCCCACTGCAGCCTCGGGGGTGCCCCTCCCTGCTGCCCTCCCCCTGGGGCCTCTGCAGCTTAGTGGACGGGACCCAGTGTGGCACAGCTGAGAGGGGTAGGCTTGGCTTGGTGTTGGGAGCCCCATGTCACCATGGCAAGGCGCTCTCTACAACTCTGTGCCACCGCCCCCACTGCTGCTGGGCAGGCAGGAGGTGCCTTAGCATGATAGCATGGGGCTCCTGGCAGCGGCACCAAGTCTCCACACCTGACCCCACTTGCTGGGCTGCAGAGGCCCCAGGCAGAGAGCAGCAGGGCAGGGAGCCCCCAGCCTGCCCCCCCCTGCTGTCCCCTAGATGGGCTGCCCATCCCCCTCCCTGCCCAGGCCCTGCTGCCACACATGGCCCCAGGCTCTGCCACCACCCTGGCTGGGCAGCAGGCCCAGCCCTGCCCAACTCTCTCTTACTACAGGGGCCTCAATCCCACCCCCAGATTTACCTGTGAGAGCTGCTCTCCACTGCTGCCTGGTGGCCACATGCACATATATATGTACATGCACATGGTGCCCCTGCCTGACTGCCCTCCTCCCGCTCCCCCCAGCCCCTCGCAGGCTGGAGCTCTGCCAATCTGCAAGGGGAAACCCACCTTTCCCCAGGTTGTTCTCCTTAAAATGAGAAAAGTCTGGTTTCACCATGTTTTTCTGTGGCAAATGGTGAACCCAGATCCCTAACGATTACTTTGCCCGTGTGGCAATTACTGTGCGACTGACCAGTTCATTGTGTGATAGTTACTTTGCACTTGTGGCCAGTCTAAATTTAGTACGTGATCACCCAGTCAAGTGTGTGAGGCACGTAGCGCGGACTCCGCGGTGCGAGGCGGCGTTCCCACCATTACAGCAACTTTCCCCTCGCAACAAAGCCCCACGCAGACCATCCCACCTCCCTGTGCCACGAGCCACGCATACGTCCACCCCATTGCGCAGAGACCGTGCCGAGGTCTCAGCAGCTCGACCAGAGTCACGTCCCCGCGGCTCCTCTCTCCCTGCCGCACGCACGGCTCCTCTTCCACCGTGTCCCGCGACTGCGGCCTGCACTGGGCATCTCCTGCGGCACAGAGAAGTGGGGCAGGGGATGAGTGTTGCTTGGCGGGTGTTAGCGCCCCCCCCCCCCCCCGCTGCCCACCCTGCCCTGGTCTCAGGTGCTTTCCTCAGCACCATTTCCATCATGCTGTTACCAGCAGCTCGGATTGCGCAGTGGGCTCCTCATCACGGACCAGGGCTTGCCTCCTCCTTCCCCTCCCCCTCCCCGCCCACCCTGTCCTGCCCCACCTTCCCCCAGCACCTGCCGCAGCCGGGAAGGCCGGGAGCGGGCTGAGGGGTCCCCGACTGGGGTCCCCGTTCTCGCCTCAGACGAGCAGGGCGGGGCCGTTGCCAGGCAACCGCGGCGCAGCGCGTTCAAATTCCAACGGTTCCAACGGTCGAATCCCAACGGTTCCAACCGCCTCCGCGCGCGGCGGCCGCGCTCCAGAGCCACGAACCGCCCCCAAAACAACCCCTCATACAACTAGATATATAAAATAATAAAAAAGATTAGAATACACACACACGAGCCCGTACTCGCCGCAGCGGCGCCCTCCAACCGCCGCGGCCCAACGTGCGGGTCCCGCCGCGTAGTCCTGGGGGAGGGGCCGGGAGGAAGTGGGTGAAAGGTCATGGAGGGGGGAGGGGCGGTCCGTTTCCGGCGCGGGTAGACTGGCTATGGCGCTGCTGCGAGGTGAGGCGCAGGCGCGGGCCCGGGCCGGGCCGGGCCGGGCCGGGGGTTTTGGGGGGCAAGTCCTGTCGGCTGGGAGTGCTCCCGCAGCTGACTGGGTCCCAGCCATCCCCCGCCTCGCTTCATTTGGTGGGTAGGAAGCAGCGCGGCGCTATTGCTGGTGTTTTGGGGCGGCTCCTGGAGCGCTCAATCTCTGCGCTGACACGTACAAGTGGTTTTAAACACGGATTATGTCTCTGTCAGAGACACGGCTGCAGGGCAGGATTAGCCGCGCCGCGCTGCGAGGTGCTGTTGCTCCACACAGGTGTGCTGCGCTGTGCTGCGAGGTGCATCCCCCAGGATCTCCGTCACCCCCTTCACCAGCCGCAAGTCGCAGCTCCAGTTCCTCGTCCTGCCCCCGCTCGCAGGCCCGTAGCGGCAAGTCACCGCTGTCTGAGAAGGTTTTTCGCCTTTAGGTGCGATTGCTCCAAGCCGGCGCTGACACCGATCGGCACTTGTGGGCTCATGGGGTAAAGCGTAACAGGCCCCTTAGTCCACAGATTTTGTGGACTAACTTTGTGGCTGGTTCCTCTTTGTTTCCCCAGTCAGCGTGGCCCCTGCAGTTGCAAACCACTGCTCAATCGCACCTGGAGTGTGAGGGGCAGGTGGGGCCTTATGAGACCTTGCCCGGCCTGTGCCTCCTGGACCATCGCAGCGAAAGCATCGTCCCGGCTGTACCCGCCTGTTGTCCAGCTCTGACTGCCACGTGGGGCACGTTGTGTATACGTGACTGACCCTTGTGGGGAATGACCCCACTCGCCCGCCCTCCCATCTGGTTTTTAGTTGTCCTCTTCGATCGACAGCCGAACAAGAGCAGTCCTCAGGTTACAAGAAAATGTTTGGGAGTGACCCGGAGGGAAAGCAGTGCTCATTCGTGGGCTACGTTGAAATTGCACGGGTTCGTTTGGACGAGGGGCGTTCTGGGCCATGGTGTCACGTTTTAGGCCAGCTGGACAACTGTGAAAGCCATGGGTGACAGTCGAACGTTGGCCGGGTGGGGCTCTGATTAAACAGGCCTGTGGGGAATCATGGGCCTAAGCTCACCAGGTGAAACTGTAAGTCCCCCGTGATGAGGGGGCCACTAGGGACACCTCATTTGTCCCAAGAAATCAGTGATGATAAAACTGACAGGGGTGGAGATCAAAGGTTTAAAACTAGTGCGCTGGGGAGGAAGCATGTTGGACAGTGCCCTTGAATGAGTCAATGGAGCCAGTGGACACTGCCCAATGAAGCTGTTCCCAGAGATGGGATCAGACCAAGGACAGGAAAGTGGCCCTACAGTCCTCTAGGGTCGTCCCAGCCAGAGCCTCCTGCCTGGTGAGATAGGTGGCTAGCTTGGCTAAGGCCGGGAGGAGGTTGACCAGCAGGTCCTGGGACTCGGTGGGGACTGATTAAACAGGAGAGTATCTGTCTGGGGGTCATAGTCTTACCCAATCTCTCTTAGATCATTACTCTTTCTATGTCGTTTAACCTTTGGAAGGAGGTTTGTTTGTGAAGGCAAAGGTAAATTGTGCTCTCATTATTTGTTTCACCTTGTTATTGAGAGATCTTGCTGACGAAAAAGCTTGGATAAACCCATTAAGTGGCGTGGTTAAAGACCGAGCCTAATATTATTGTCCAGGGACTGCAGGCTTGTAGGAATCATTTTGTTTCTTGGTGATTGTGAGGTTGCTGACTGCCCTTCATGTCAGGATTTTGCCCTCTGAGATTTAGGGATGTCCCCATATCTTAAATCTTCCCAATTTGTTGGCGGTGCATGAATTTTAAACATCCTGTCCAGGCCTATGGAGTTGCTAGACATCAGTTACATTTTAAATTAACCTGTCTCTTAATAGTAATACATTCACAGTGAAAAGTAGTCTTGGGAATAAAGTGAAAAGTAATTCCTTCATTTACTTAAACTGGGAGCTCCTCGGGGCTGGGACTGTCTTTGATACGACTGAGTGAAGTGCCAAATGCAGTGGTACCTTTATCAGGCCTTATGTGTAGCTGCACTACAAAAATGCTTTTTATTTAGGTTTTTGATTTGGCTAAGAGCGTAACTTTAGCTCAGGATTCAAGGTCTTGAGTTATGAAATGATGCCTGCCTCAACAAGTTATTCTGGTGGTTTTGCAGAGCGGGATTAGCCTACAGTGTTCAGACTGAGCAAGAGTTCATGTCTGATGTTTGTTCTTTGCCTCCTTACCTTCTTTACCTCTTGTCTGGATCCAAGATTTTACAGGTTACTTCTTGTGGTCCCTTAACTTTTTCAGCTATGTTCATTATGGGGTCCGGAAAAGGATTTCCAGGACAAGTTCCTTTAGATCAGTGATTCCCAAGAATGTGCTGTGGTGCCATGAGAGAGGCAGAAGTGTGGTGTGAAAAATGATGCTTTATATCCGATCTAGCCTCTGCAGCGATGTGATGTGGCCTGCAGGGCTCCTCGCAGGACTGGAAACATGGGAGTGATGATAATTAACACCACCACCACTCCTCAACTGCCAATTTGATGGGGCCTGCATAGCAGGATCAACCCTGTGAGCCAGCAGACTGAGCCAGCACAACTCATCTGGTTGGCAGGGCCGAAAGGTTGGGCATCACTACAAAAGTCTTATGTAGTATTATTCTGTGTATCTGTGTAAGACTTATGTAGTGGTTGTGTGTGTGTGTGTGTGTCTTTTCTGATGTAAAAGTGAAGCGTGCCACCAATTTTAATTTAGAAAAAAAGTATGTCTCAGGTATCCAAAGTTAGGGAAACACTGATTTAGATATTCTGTGAAGGAAAGGGTAGAGCATGGGAAGCCATGGCATGCTCTGTACAATTTAATTCTCTGCTGTGTTCTGGTGTTGACCTCCAGTAAATAGAAATTACTCTAAAAGTTTCCTGATGCCTGTGAAGGAGAGCAATAAATCTCGGTGGGGTTTTTTTTCTTACACCTTGGACAAGGGTGTAAGGAACTGCTGGGCACTAAAAGGTCACCAAGGTGAGTCGGCATCTCCTGTGTTGCACTCCTTTTGCTGATCGCTGGCTTCTGAATTTTCCGGATGCTCTCTGCCAGTTGTGCATAATGAATTGCATTTTGGTGGCTGGAAGGCATACATTTTTTGAGGCAAAATCTTAATTAGTGAGATTTAGATAGACTCTTATGTAACTTGGCAAAGTTACCTTAGTTGTCAAGGACTCTGCCCCAGGTTACTCACTGGAAAGGAAAACTAGTTTTGTATATTTTTATTTAAAAATTAATGAACTAGCAAGCTTAAAATAAAAAAAAATGTTAGTAAGTCTAACTACTATGAATGTTTACTGTGCTAAATACAATTTTAACAATGGACTTGTCAAATCAAGGTCATGCATGTTGTAGTCCGCAGGTTTGTCATTGCCCTGAAATAGAATAGTTTTCTGAAAGCATACTGTTAGGTTTATAATAATTTGGATTTTTAAGAAGTATTAGCTTTACAGCTGAATACAAGGCATGACCTGTGGCCTAGTAATGCAGCTGACCACAAGGCAGAATGATAGCTAGGCCTTTGCTTGTGTCAAGTAATCATTTTAACTACAACAAGCATTTTCTGAGTTAAAAAGTGAATCTGTGTCTGTGTGCTAAAAAAAATCAGCTACAGCTAGAAGTAAGATAAGACAGAGAAACCATTGTTTGAGCTTACTGGTTGTGTCCTTGAAAAGTATCTTCTACTGTGTAAGGTTTTGCTAACATAATGTTACTGTTACTTAACTTTTAGCTTTTAAAAAGTACTAGTTCAGCTTAATAGAAATATGCTGTTACAAAGATTTATAGAGCACCGCCCCAAGTATTGCTTTTTATTAACCATATAGTCTTGCTTTGTTGTAAGAAGTATAAAAGATCGCCTCACCCTTGAGGGGGGGCCATTTTGCCTTTTGCTGGCTTTATGGTCTTTGCTCGAGCAAATAAACAGCTGTCTTTCTTTACCCGCGTTGTCTGTCAATCAAATTACAGCTAGACAACGGACCTTAGGGAGGTTTCTCCCACCACAATGTGAAAACAGTGGGTTACTAATGGTACCGAATTAAACTGCTGTTGGTGGTGTCATCCAGTAGCTTCACTGTCCTTCTAGATGGCTTTTTCTACCTCTGCTATTCAACCAAAATGGCTCTTTATTCAGTGAAGCAAGGGATTTTTGGTGATATCTTTTATTGGACCAGTTGTATAATTGGGAAGGATGTTAAACAAGCTTTTGAGTGCAAAATGCCCTTCCTCTGTGCTTTTTTAAGTGTCCATTTGTTCTCTTCTCTTGCGGTTGTGTCCTGTATCTTGCTTAAGCAAAATATAAGCAATTTTGTTCATTGTCCTTCTAATCTAAATGCATTTTTCTTTTTGTGTGTTGCAGGTGTATTTATTGTTTCAGCCAAGCGAACCCCTTTTGGGGCTTATGGAGGCTGGCTCAAAGATTTCACAGCCACTGACCTGTCTGAGTATGCTGCTCGTGCTGCACTATCTGCTGGGAAAGTCTCTCCTGAGATCATTGATAGTGTCATCGTTGGCAATGTCATGCAGGTTGGTAGGACAGAAAAATTGATGGTAGCCAGTTACTGAAACACTCCTCCTACCCACCTATTATGTGTTTCTATATATAGCCGCCTAAATCGGGAAGATGAGCTGTTGGAAGAGCTAAAAATAAATCAAGGGGTACAAATAGGATGTGCAGCAGCATGGTGCTTTTCTCCCATGTTTGAGAGGCTGATTCTGCCTGTGTTCATCTACCATTGTCCTTACCGGGAACAGGGTGACTCTCTCTTTTACTGCTATAAGGAATTTGTAACTAGGGATTCTGCTCTTGCGCTGAAATGCAGTCTGACGAAACGGAATGGAATTTCTAGCCCATGAGTATGTTGCTGTTGTTTAAAGGCTTGCAGCTCAAGATACTGAACTGAACAGACACCAAGTTGTCTTTGAGCTTTGGTGAACTGCATATTTTCTGTCATACACTGGGGCTTATTGCACTCACATTACCAAAAATTCTCTAAGCAAATGCCAGGTCCGTGTAGTATTCCATGAGTTGTATAGCAGCAGAATGGTATGTAGCCCTGATAGGAAAATGGTTCTGAAAAAGAAATATTTGTGCCAAAGTACATACAGTGGAAAGGCACAAAGCAGGCTGCATCCTTAAAAATTATCTTTGTCTACATAGGATATTTTCTCTCTTAAACCTACATATTTTCTCTCTTAAACCATGAGCCTAATCCTCATGTGTTTTAAACATATTGCAAATGGGTAAATGCCTGGTTTAGTGACTGTTTTTCAAGGGGGCTGAAGAAATGGTAACATAGAGTGAACTTTGCCTTGTTCCTCTTGCAGATGTAAGTTCATCTAGGGGGTGGACTGATAAAGATTTTTTTGGCCAATACCAATGGCTGATTATTCACCAGCTGTACCTGCCAATACCGATCCGATTGCCAATATGCAGCCTGGCAGCTTGGAAAGCAGCGTCCTGCTTGTAGGTCTGTTGGGGTGGGGGGAGGGAACTAGGGGCATGGGAGGGAAAGGGGTGAGGGGGGGTCAAATAGAGGCCCCTGCAGCAAGGGAGAGGGTGGGGCTGGGGCAGGTGTTGCCCAGCCACAGTGGGGTGGGGTGCAGGATGGAGCCAGAGGCTCATCTGGGTGCTGCGGGGGTGGGGGGTGGCTGCTCCTGCTGCTGTGTGCACCCCTGGGAGGTATGGGTGATACATGCCTCCCAATCTGTGCACGGAGCGAGGGTGGGCTGCTGCTGTGAGCTTGGGGCCTGTGCCAGGCTCTTCCCAGCGGCTGCACTCAGGCTGGGCTGGGGACTATGGTGCGGGCTAGAGACACTGCCGTAGCCCCCCTCCCAGCACCACTGCCATTTGGCTCAGCCTGGCCTGAGTGCAGCCACCAGGAAAAGTCCAGCGCATCCCCCAAGCATGAGTATGCAGCATAAGCCTGCTTTTGCCCTGCACGCTGATCCAGAGGGCATGTGCCCCCATGCTTCCCCTGGGGGTGCGCGCTGTGGTGGGATCTGCTGCCCCGTGCCCCCAGATGAGCTGCTGTCTCCATCCTGCACGCTGCCCCGCCCCAACTAGGCAGCCCCTCCCTCCCCCCCCAGGGGCCTCGATCTGCCCCTCCTTGCTCCTTCCTCCTCAGACTTACTGGCTGGATGCTGCTCTCCACACTGCCAGGCTGCACGCCTGGCTTTATGCATGCTGCGCACATGCATGCAGTATTTATCAGCAACATTATCGGTCACATCAGCCAAAAAAAACCCCCCTAGTGCCGATGTTTTCCTTTTATTGGTGCCGATACAATGTGGACCAATGTATCGGTGCACCTCTAAGTTCACCCTTTTGAACCTTTTTCTTTTATAGTTAGTCGTTGAATTCTTTTGTTCTTTTTTTTCACTGTGTTTTTACAAGAATGGTTTGGGAGCTGGACACCTAGACAAATTTTTCCATCCTCATTTCAGTCCAAACCTTTGGGTGCAAAGTATGTTGGGCGAGGAAATAGACTGTGGTGTGCTCGCTGGAATGATGTACCCAAAGAGCCTTGTCTGCCTTTGTCCTTAGACCAACACGGCTACAACCAGAAGATATCGAATTTTGCCATTTGATTTAGTTGGTCTAATTAAAGATATCAGATTTACCCAAAGAGCCTTGTCTGTTGGAATGAAAGTTTTCTTTTTCCCTTCCTTGTCCTCTTGTGCAAGATACAAATGCTTTTCTTGACCTGAAGCATGTTTCTATGTGCAAAATAAATTGGAGCACTAAATTAAAATAATAATCAATATCCACTTAAAATATCCCCTTTATTTGCCCTGGCACGGTTGCAGTCACCTTCCCTCCAATGTGTAAGGAATATTCAATAATATATTTGTTGGTACACTTGTGTATTTAGAACTTGCAGAATGAAATGGCAGTTTATTGCATGTTCCCTACCCATCAGCTGAACACTGCTGTTCCTTTTGAGATCCCTTCCAGCCTTTAATTTCTATGATTTCTATGATTTCCTCAGAAATCATGAACAAACATATATAAGTGCTGTTATCCCTCTGTGCCTGTTTCTGTATTAATACTGTGTCCTTTGCTTCATGAGTATAGTGAGAGGACCATTCTAGAGCATAGAATCCAGGCTCCTCATCCTGAAATGAGTTTTGCAGTAGTGAATCCCTACGATCTTACAGAAGTTGTTTCAGGATTGGGCTCTAAACAGACCAGTATACACACAAATGTTTTGATTCTCAAGCAGTGGAGTTGTATGGCTGGTAACTTGCTTGTATTTAAACAACAAATTGAGGAATGACATTTCACTAGACTAGTTAAGTGTGTTACCTGTCCTTTTTCATTGCCTCTTTCCTTGAGCCTAATCCTCATGTGTTTTGAGCACCTACAACTGTAACTTAAATTGTTGTTGCTCACCAATCAGGGTCTGGTTCTTTGTCAGCAAGTCACATACACAGTTACTAGGAGGGAGGAGATACTCTTATACCCTGTAACTCAGATTTTTTTCAACTGTAATACCATTTGTTGCATGATATGTGGTAGAAAAGGGTCTCTTGCTTATTTCCTGTGTGGTGGCTTTCAGGAGATACTAGAAGAAGATATTCTTGAAGCAAGTCTTAAGTGCTTGCTATGGCTTGTGTATTAAAGACAGCTCCTATCTTCCAGAATTGACACTTACTTCATGTCATTCATTATCCTATCCCGATTTGATCAAGAGATTGTTGGTCTCCAAGGAAATTAGCGGTTTAAAAAAGCTGTTATTTCTTTCAATCTCTAGAGCTCTGCAGATGCAGCTTATATTGCAAGACATGTTGGTCTGCGTGTGGGAGTTCCTGTCCCAGTTCCAGCCCTCACTGTCAACAGACTCTGTGGCTCTGGTTTCCAGTCTATCGCCAGTGGATGTCAGGTACAAGATATGTCCTCTGTGCCCAGCCCTAACTTTCTATGATTCTATGGACTATACCTTATAAAGATTACGGATTATATGTAACTTTCCAACTACCATAGTGAGAGAAGGGTTGTATGTTTGAAACAAGTGTTACAGGTTTGAGCCACAGCAGGGACTTGAATTGAAGGGTGTTTGGTTGTTACTGGGCATCACAGTAAACATAGGTGTTAAGGAGAGACTTAAGAAAGCAGTCATAGCAAAACATTGGAGTACTGCAGACTTGGAAAGTTGATTAATTTGATGAACTTCTCCCTTTTCTGTTTTATAGGAATCTCCGAGTCTGAAAAAAAATTTTTTTTTTTTCAGATCCGGCTCTCGCCACTGAAATCAGACAGTGCAGTGTTACAATTATAATTATACGAGTCTGCTTTCAAACTAACGTTGCTTAAGTATTCTATGGGACTTTACCTATATTGGAAAAATACATCAAGGACTTTGACAATTACACTGAAATAGATATAATCTAGATCAGGGAAAAGCCTGAGGTATATGGCAACATATGTCTTATTGAGGTAGCTAACTCAACTTTTATCTTTCTAGTGTAGGTGAAACCTGAAGAGTCTGTCTGATCTACTTAAAGAAAGTTGCCTTGAATATAGGGAGTCACATTAGAATGCACACTTGAATAATTTTTTTTACTAAGATTTTTATCATATTTGAAGTACTCTAACCCAAATGGTCATTTACACTGTTTTGGAAGCAAAATGTTTGCCTAAATACACACACAAATATTAAATAGCTATATAATGCACTTTCTCCTGAGGTTCTACACAAGTAAAATATAAAATTGTCTTGTGTAGATACTAAAAGGGTTTCCTCCTTAATATATCTGACCTCTCTGTAATAAAGAAACCTTTTGAATTGTTTAATTAAACAAATGAGCTTGGCTGAATGTTTGCTTCTGATAAGGCCATGTTTGGAAGGATTTTGTGCTGGGACTTCCAGGTTCGTATTCATGACTGTGCCAGTAACATGTTTTGTAAGTTTAGGGAAGCTGCTTGAGCCAAAATTTTCAAAATCAGCATCTGATGTTCAGGGTCCCTGCATAAAGGCTGCTTGTGGGTAGCTTTTTGTTTTATCTACTCACCACTCTTAAATTA
This sequence comes from Alligator mississippiensis, assembly GCF_030867095.1. Lineage (NCBI taxonomy): Eukaryota > Metazoa > Chordata > Crocodylia > Alligatoridae > Alligator > Alligator mississippiensis. Next base: position 288,861,311 of record NC_081826.1, read on the forward strand.
ACTCAATGGTAGCCATGGATGTTCATGAAAAATTGGTCCTAATTTGTATCAGTCTAACAGGGTAGGCAGGCACTCACACTTGGAGGCCACTTTTGAACACTTTCTGTCTTTGGTCTCTCTGTTCCTTGCTCTCATCTTTCTTTCTCCCTTTCTCCCTCTCCTTCCAAAATCAAGATAATGATACTTCACTTAAAAGAGCATTTTGGAGCTTTAATTATTTATATAACTGCTTTTTGGAGGACTTTATTTGCAAATGAATACCAAATAAGCACCAGTTATCATTATTTAAGTTTTCTACCTATTTTTGCGCAATATTTTACTGTACCAGTTGCCTCTGTTGCAGAAATCTTAACCTAAAACCTGCATGTGACTCATCTTTATTTTCTAGGAGATTTGCCTTAATGAGTCAGAAGTGGTTCTTTGTGGTGGAACAGAAAATATGAGCCAAGCTCCTTATGCTGTTCGAAACATTCGATTTGGAACAAAATTCGGAGTGGATCTTAAGGTCTGATTATGTGATTTTCTTTTTATTAATAATTTCTAACAGAAATAATAGAAAACACTGAGCCCAGAACTGAAAAGCTCATAATGAAAATTAAAGCGTGTTAGGTTCAAACATAAATTGTTGAAGTTGTAACTTCTAATTTTTTATGAGAACTGTAAGAACCAGGTAAGCTTTTGTTAGGTCTGCTAGTTTGCTAATTCCCACATCGGGTGAGTGTTGCCAGTGAATGTTGAACGCTCAGAACTCAAGAGTACTTGGCATAACTGAAGTGTTGAATAGAGTTCATGGGGCAGGGAGCAGGCCAGGGAGGGAAGAAAAATGCTTCTAAGCTCAGAAACTGAGACCTGAAAATAAATGAGGTTGTAGGGAAATGGCTGTCAAGAAAATAATGGACAGGTTGGTGCTAAAAAATGCACAGCCATTCCACCTGCACTGTTTCCCTTGCCCCGTGATCTGGAATGGAAAACTGCTGTGAATTGTATTGTTCAGTAGCAAAAGAATTATTTAACAATTTACACCTAAGTTAATTGTGTGATGATGAGTTTGCTGCTGTATCAAATGGAAAATGTACATTCATGCTCTGAAAGCTGTTGCTTGTCTACTCAGTAGGGCCACTTCTTGTATATTGGAGTTGTATTTCTTGATGCTTTTGGCTGAATTAAAACCTTCTCTTTTTGTTTCTGGTGATCTAGCAATGGTAAGATGGGCAAAAGGGAGTGAGCTAGAATCTGTCCTTTGCTATGAATCTTCAGCACAAGTGCTGACACCATTTCAACAATTTACTTTTGCACAATCCAGCTGAAGAAGATGGGTTTGCATAAATGTCACTGAGGGAATAATTGGAAGGCAAAGGGCTTGTTCAGGTGTAGGTGGAGATGTCATTTGGCCCGTGCAACTTTGATGTTGCTGCAGTAAAGACCACAACTTAGTTATCAGCCTTTGTCTATGCTGCAGCGTTAATGCAAGTGCTGCTTTTCCAGACCTATCAACACACAAGAAGCTCTTAACATGAGTGCAGTGGAGCTTTTAACTTGAGTTGGCTAGCCTGTGACTAAAATCTGAGTGTAGAGAGGCTTCCTGTGCCTTGCCACAGCTCCCCTCTAGCTAATAGGAGTGATGGACAAATTCTTCTATGGTTCTCTGGAAAGAATTCATACAATAGAATTCATACTGCATATACAATAGTGCAGTGACCCACTAGCTGTGTCCCCAGAAGTGTATCACATGAGTGATAGCAACTGTATTGTGAGCTGAGCAACTTAAGAGCAGTTTTGCTTTCTAGTAGTTCTTCAGTTCTCACTGAAGCTAGACTAATTCAAGAGGAGTAACTTGTGCATCTAGCTTGGGTTATCTCTGCAGTGAACACGTACTCTGAGGCTGTTTAGAGTAAACTTGTAAACTGAACATATTTTATTTGGACATTATTGAAAGACAAATGCACAACTGTGTTTCTGGAATCCCTTTCAACGATTAATTTTGCTCAAAAAACGATGAAAAGACTATTGTCTTTTTCTGTACGCTACATCAGTTCTGCTCAAATTATTATAGCCAGTATCACAGAGGCATTTCAAGTGCATCCACTTGGAATAACATATTTAAAGGTGTATTTGCTTATAACTGCTTTTCAAAATGAAATTATTAGTGGGTAAATCATTTTTAAAAATATACTTCCAGTATAATATTGCTATACAAATAACATTCTATTCAATAATGTCACTGGCAGATGGAAGACACTTTATGGGCGGGCCTAACAGACCTACACATTAAAACTGCTATGGGAGTTACAGCAGAAAATCTAGCTGCAAAACATAACATCACACGAGAGGACTGTGACCGATATGCATTGAAAACGCAACAGAGATGGAAAGCGGGTCAGTAAACTTTGAAAATGTAGAAGTTTGTAATATCATCTTTACCTCTAATCCATTTGAAAGCATTAGTTGAAAGTAGTTTCAGAATGTAGACTATCAGCTTGCTAGTTTTTGAGGGTTTAAATTTACACTTCTGTATTTCATAATGTGTTTTTTTTTTCCTAGCTGCTCTGAGAGAATCCACACAAAGAAGAGTAATTGAATACAGTTCAATAAACTGCAATATAATAAAGCAGCAATGCTAGTTTCACTGCCTCGGGTTAAATCCTACCTCTAAACTGAGACCTGCCTGTCCAATTGGGCATCCAGTGTATTAAGAGAAACAATTTAATCTCTTCCAGTTATTTTAGGGCTTAAATATAGAACTATATGTGAAGATTTTATGGAAGAAAAGGTTTGTTGAAAGGGTTTATTTTAAGTTTACCCTTTCCCTTTGGACATATTCCAATTAGGGCTTCCTTGGAAGCTGTGACTCCAGACCTAATTCTGGCTGTTCAGGAAGTGACTCTACAGGGAAATTTTTCTTGTTTGGATAAATAATTATGCTTTGAGCATAAATGGATTTAAGGCACAGGCTAGTGCTCTTAAAAATGCTCAATGTGTTGACTTGATAACATCCACAGAATATTAGATCTGATTTTTTTCTCACAGAGTTGACTAATGAATCCCCACCTGTTTTTATCATTGGTCACTGAACAAGCTTTTGATGGTCAACTGGAAGTTTAGATGCTTTTGGACTAGGACCAACATTTCAAAACTGGATATCAGCTCTATACTCTAATTCATATGCCACTATATAAAGAGGATTTTTTCTGATAACTGAACATTTACTTTACAAAACAAGGATGCCCATTGTCACACTTCCTTTTTGCTATGGTAGTGGAATGATTCCCACAATCAGTCAGAAATAATCCAAATATACAGGGAATAACATAAGAAACAAGTATTACATGCTGATGATATTAATTAGAAAGCCAATTAACTTGCTATCTGAGCTACAAAAGGAAATCTCATATTTCCCCATGCAACGTGCCCCGCCCCTGCCAAAATAAATAAAATATGCCCCTTGTTTTTGGAAAGCAGAATGCAGGAAAAAAAGATTTTTCCAGAGTCACAGCTGACTGTGTGACAGTAGCATAAGTTCTCTTGGAAACAGCATCCAGAAAGTGTGGCATCCCAAGAGACATTCTGGGTGAGGCAGCAAGAACTTCCTGGTGTGGCTCTTCCTTTAAGTGTTAACTTTTACTTGGTAAGTTGAATTCATTAATAAATAAAGCTAAAAAAAATAGGCAATTCCCAAAAGCAAACTTCTTAGCATTGCGCAAAATGTCCGCGCATAGTGAAAATATTTGTTTCTTAGAAAACACAGGAAGAGCTTCTCACTGGGAACTACGTGTTTAGCTTTTAAAAATTGCATATTAGATCCTCACATTATTGTTAAAGTGTTTATAGATGCATCTCAGAAGCAGTATGCTATTTAAAGGTAAAGTTATTCGGATGTACTGTCAGGTCCAAATTTTAAAATTTAATTTAAGCAGACTAAATCAAGCCTAAAAATATCCCTAAATAATCTCCTCAGCCCACAATGAAGTTGCATAAAAAGGAAACCATATCTGCACACCTGCTTCTCATGTTCTGTAAACCTGGTAATTTCCTTTTTGCTGCTGCAGCTCAAGACGCTGGTTATTTTAACGCTGAGATGGCACCTATTGAAGTGAAAACGAAGAAAGGAAAAGAGAGCGTGGCTCAGGATGAGCATCCAAGACCCCAGACTACCCTGGAACAGTTGGGAAAGCTCCCAACCGTCTTTAAGAAAGATGGGACTGTCACTGCTGGAAACGCTTCGGTGAGCACACAGTTTCTGAAATGTCTGAATTCTGATATAAAAAGGGTTGTGTGCCGATAAAATGCCAAGGGCTCTCCAGTGTATTTCTCAGTAACAGAACCACTTTGAGCTGCCGTGAGTGACTTACGCAAGCATAGAGACACTTCTGCCAAATGGTTTCTGTGCTTTTCCCTCTGCCAGACTCAGGGAGGAGGTGGACCCTTCCAAGTCAGAGCTAATGTTAATTTACTCACAGCCAAAGCTGCTACAGTCAGGAATCCCCGCAATCAGCATTCAACTATCACTGGAAAAATAATCCCCCTCCCCTTTTCTATCTTACCAGAACAACATGCATGTCTCATTTGGGGGCATGTGGTATGTGAGAAAGTACTGTAAATTAATAGATTTTTAAAAGACCGCTCTGTTCATGTGGTCTGACCTCCTTCGTGACACAGGATGTGAACGCAGTACAAGCCTTTGGAAAGTAGTGCACATGGGAACAGCCCTAAATAGTTATTTTGTTAGTGATGGCACAGAGGTCTACAAATTGAGTCTTAAAACATCTAAGGCGTATTACACTTAAGGTGTGATTACCCAGCTAATCAGTCCTTAAGTTGTGATCCAGCTACTAAGGATGTAAATATCATTAAAAAATGTATCCGTATAACTTCCTCCAATTATATCAATTAAATAGTTAACTGATAGCTCATACCTAATTTAGTGACCTCTGGCAGGGACAGCCTTGGCCTCAGCCCCTTATATCTTCACCACATGCCCAGCATTGTGCAGACTCCAGGCCATTGGTGAGGAGCTGTGGCCAGGGGGTGGTGGGCCTGGCTGAGTACCTAGGGGGTTCCCCACAGGCTGCCCCTTGTCCCCAGGCTGAAGCTGGGCCTGCAGACCTCTCCTGTGCCTGGATATCATTGTCTTGGGGGGAGGGGTGCTGGACCCCCATAGGGGAGAGATGGGAGCCTTCCTGCCGAAGCAGCAAAACTCTCAGCCCCGTGATGGGTCTGCCTGGGCCCTCCACAGTGGTTGGACCCAGGCAGGGCAATGGGCTTCCTGTGCCTCCCACTGCATTTGTGCTGCTGCAGCCTGGACCTGGGCTCTGCCAGGCTGGGCCCTCCCCAGCTCACCCCAGGGGAAGGGGAGGTCCAGTCCCAGTAGGGCAACTTCCATTGGGTGTGCTGCATCCTTGCTCCTCCAACCTGTGGTGCTGAGGCTATGCGGGACCTGGTCTAGCCCTGAAGCAGGGTTGAGTGTGCGACTGGCTCAGCCTGAAGAGGCACCACGGCTGCTGGAGCAGGTATTGCTGAGTCTGAGGGGTCACTGCCAGACCCTCACACAATGAGCACAGGCCCAGAGTATTCCCCAGGGGTGGCGGCACAGCAGGGATCCCAGGGAGAATATTAGGAGGAGGACAGTGCGGGGAGCGCTGCCCGTGCTGCAAGCCCTGCTGAGCTCCATCCACTGTTGGGCTTGCAGCTGCAGGAGCCAGTGCAGAGGGAGCCTGGGATTATGAACCTAGGCTCCCCCTGAACACACAAGATGCAATGGGATCTAAGGTGCGATCCCACAGTTGTGCCTCCTGCCATGCATGGGTATCATGTCAGGGGGTGCAATTTGTGTGGATCATGTATTATATCCTATTGTGCCTTTACCTGCATGTGTGGAGAGGCCCAAAAATAGATTTTATACAGCGAAAATCTGTTCCCCTTCCATATAACATTGGTCTAGGCTTGGAGGTTTTATCTAACCTCCAGCTTCAAAAGCCACTAAGTAGGAAGAGAATCTGATTCATTTTTTAAAATAAACTCACTTTTGTGAACAGAATTCTTTTAAAGGTTTGTAATAAATATTTGCTGTCTAGATCCTCTAACCTGGGTGTTTCAGGCGTGAAACAACTGTAGAGCAAATGCACTGAGACTGTTTTTTGTTTTTCTTCTATATTTCAAGGGTGTGTGTGACGGGGCTGGTGCAGTCATCATTGCCAGTGAAGGAGCACTTGAAAAGCACAGTCTTACTCCACTGGCTAGAATAGTAGCCTACCATGTGTCTGGATGTGACCCCAACATCATGGGCATTGGTAAGTTGCAGGACAGCAGATTTTGTTTTGTAGCATTAAACAATCTTAAAGTATTCTGCTTAAACTTAGTACAGGACCCCACAGGACATCAGCTATGAAGAAGTGGGTTACAAGAGTCCACTATGAGACAACGTCAGTCTCTCTACCTGACTGCAGAATGGTATTTTATTTCCTTGTCTTACGAAATATCTGAAGTGCTGAGCCTTGCATATTAGTATGCTGTGCACTGCTTTTACAGGCAGCAACTCAGGTGAATAGGCTTCTCTTCATTCTCTGAAGAACTTTTTTTCACAATTAGGACGTTTCCCCTGATGTTCAGTTTACTGTATTAACCCGAATCAAAGATGACTTCTAATTTAAGACCCACCCCCTACTTCCCCAGTAATTAGATTCTATACATAAAAAAATATTGGAAGATTTTCTAAATTTTCCCCTCTCACTGCTGCAGGGGGAAAGGACCAACAGAAGGGCAGGAGGACCCCTATCACTCACCCTTCCTGCAGCCTGTGACCCCCTCCTACTCCCCACAGCCTCTGTCCGCTACTTCCTGTTGCTTACTGTCAGGCACAGCTCCAGCTCCATTTTCTCCCAGGCACAGAGCACATGCAAGCTCCCGCCTCTCCCTGGCCATGCAGAAGTGTCCTAGGGCTGAAGCTGCCACTGCCGTTCCTGTGTGATCAGGCACGGGCTGGAGCTTGCATGTGCTCCATACCTGGAAGGGAATGGAGTCAGAGCTAGAGCCAGTCCTGACAGTAAGTAGCAGGCAGGAGGGAGCAGGCAGAGGAGGGGGCAGCTCTGACTCTGGCTGTAACCTGGGCTAGAGGCCAGAGTCTGAGTCACAGCAGCTGCCTGCCCCTTCCCCTTCCCTCCTGCCTTGTACTCAGATGCAATTCCTCCTTCCCCCTCCCTCCCCCACCCCTGTTGAACAGGAGGGGGTTCATCTTGGATGCTCTTTTGGCACTAATTGTCCACGTGTAATGTTTTCAGTGCACGCTTGGCGCACTGACAAACAAGACAATGGTGCTGACAGATGTGATAGTTTGTCATGTGATGAGCTACCATTTGAAAATGTTTTACAGCCAGTGGCATCGTGTAGGGGGTGCACGGGGGTGCATGTTCACCCCCGGAGAGCGCCAGTGACTGTCCGTGCTTGCTGCTTAGGTGATGGGCAGGGGGGGCAGGTGGGAGCACCGGTGCCCCCCCTGCAAGTGCCAACCAATCGCTGCAGCCATTCCTGGAAGCGGCTGCAGATTAGTCGTGGGGGAACTCCCTGTGCAGCGAGATTGGCCACGGGGGACCCAGTTGGCGGGACTAGTCGCAGGGGATGTGCCCCCCTCCCCCCCCCCCCCGACTAAGGTGGCAACAGTTGTCCATGTCTTCAGCTGTGCATAGACAGAAGTACATAGCTGCAGAGCACTTTAAAAATGCCTGATCAGGCAGGAGTGTGAACCCTCATTCTATGGAACCCCAAAAACAAGCTCCCTCCAGTCCCTTCCTCTTCTGAAGACGGCATTGGAGCTTGGAGGGAGGAGGAGCAGAACTAGGGGAAGAGCAACTGCAAAAACACAGCCCTTATAACTGCAGCTCATCTCCCAAACCCTGGGACACAACATCAAACGTCTGTTGGGTCCCAGGGACAGGTGTAGTTCATGGCACTTCTCATGAAGCACTATGAATTACAGCAGGAAGCTGCATATCTGTCGGCACCCTAAAAAGCCTTAAGTGAGTATGTTCATTTAAGGTCTGGTCCAGATCCCAACTCTTCTAAATAATTTCAGTGGCCTGAAACAGCCCCTTCCTTGAGTTGATCTTTAGTTATCCTACCAATCCCTCATCCACTTCTGTTATTTTCATTCTTTGAACTTTGAGTTGCCAGTATCTTCCCAGAGCTGAAGTGCTTAGACCTTATTCAAGGTGAGACCGTGGCAGGTTTTTGTTTTGTTTTTTTAAACCAAGATATTTTAATATTTTTTTTATTCATGTTACAGCCTCCTATCTGATCTGTGCACTGTCAATCCTAATTCTTTCTTGGCATTGCCATGTTCCAAGTCTTTCTCTGCATTATGTAACAGCATTTTCTTTGTGTTTTGCATTTGTTCACAGCTTATATTTTGTCCTCGGTTTAGGGTGCAGCTGCAAAGAAGTCACAGTGGCTACAGAGTTGTTTGGAATCTTGTTTTCAACCATAATACTTTCAGTAATTGAACAATGGACTTCCAAGTTGCAATTAAACACATTTTCAACAAGGAAGAGAGAGTGTTGAGATTGGGGGCATTTGCTGCCGCCTTGTGGACTTCTCTAAAGTCTGCATGGGGAGAGAGAGATCTACAGCAGTGATTCCCAACCAGGATGCCACAGCACTTTGGGGTGCCTTGAGATCCTTTCGGGGTGATATGGGATGCTATACAATGTTAGCACAATGTTAGCACTGTTAGGTGTGCAAACATGACTCATAAGATAAATCCAGGGATTTTAAATAGGAATCCATAGTGTTTAAAGTATTCTGACCTGTTGTGGTCTTTGAGTTCTTTGTAACAGAAGAATTGCTGTTATTTTTATGTAGTCAGAAAAACAACTGAAAACCAGGAGCTGGTTTTCCAAGGAATGCCTCAAGGCTGAAAAGATTGAGAACTACTGACCTAGAGCAATGGGGGCCATCCATTTTTTGTGGGCGTGCTGCAAATATAGGCCTTTGCTGTCCCCAAGAGCCACTCTGGTCCCCTTCTCCTGCCTAATGGACTGTTCTGCTTTCTGCTCCCTACCCTATCTGAAACCGTATTTCTTGCCTGTGCCACTTGTGGTACGTGTGCAGGTTGACCATCCCTGACTTAGAGACTTTTTTTTGGGCAGTTATCTAATTAATGTATTAGATTTATAACGTGTCCTATCCAAAAGGCTCAGGGTGGCTTACAATTAACAAACAACCCACAAACTGGATTTTCTCACGTACCACCCAAAACCCAAGAAGTCCAACTTCCCACCCTCTTCCCTTCCCCCTCACCCACCACCTACCTTCCCAAACCCCCACACAAGCAAACCCTCCTGTCAGTTCCACACATGCTGCCAACCACCACTCATCCAAATATAAGAAACCTTTTAAAGTTAACAGCAGGTGATAGGCCTTTTTGTGCTATGGGGAGCGCTGTGTGGGTTTGAAGGGCAGCATGAAAGAGTCTACTAAATCTGTTGGCTGAATGGAGAGGAAGGCAGTATTGAGACTTCTAAGCGCTCTTGGATAGTGGGTTGAAGAGGCTATAGAATAGCCATTCCTACAGTTTATCAAGATTGAGTTTCTTACACCCCAAACTGCCTAAAAAAGGCAATTAAGTAGATTGTCTCAAATCATTTAATGCTTAGGAGGGGCCCAGGGTGTTGGGGAACCTGGTCAGCATCCGTTTGCAAGGTGGAGTGGGAGTTGAATCTTGATGAGCCTCTTGCATAGAGTATCATGTATGCTAGCTCGCTATACTGTGTTCAACGACTAACTGGAAGCATAACTCCTTATAGGCCCGGTGCCTGCCATTACTGAAGCTCTGAAGAAAACAGGACTGTCCCTTGAAGACATGGATTTGGTGGAGGTAAGGAGTATGGTGTGGACAGTGAGATTTGGAATGTGAAAGTCATTAGAAGATCTGGATAATCAAGATTGTTAATCAAGTACATTCTCCTCAGATGAGTGGTGGGCTAAAAAGAATGCCCAGAATACAGTTTATACCAAAACCTGCTGGTGTATATAACTAGGGTTCTTTCAGTGTTCCTGCAAGCTTCTGTACAATTCACATTTCCTGGACTTTACAGCTTAGCTTGCATGTGTTCTTCCTGAGTCACTTAAGCAATTGTGTGTGTCTACTAATGATCAGGAGCAACTAAAAGTACTTCCTTATGTGTGGAAATGTGGTGGCTTGAGCTTAGTTCCTAGAGATCTGGAAATCTTTTTGAAATGTCCTTGAGAGGCCATGGAGATAGATCTGCCTGCACAATTCATGGAGAATTTCACTATCACTCTCAAGCCAGGTCTAATGATGGGGCAGCATATAGAAGCTTACTATAGTATTGTATTCCAGGTTCATGTTCCATATTTTATACTTAATTTAAAACAGTTAAAGTAGAAATCTTAAGAGAAATCTTAAATCAAAAGAGAATCTTAAAAATATGAAGGCATTGTAAACTGTGCAGTGAACTGAAGGTAGCTTTAAACAATCAGTCTGAGATATGTGCACACTCCCACTCCTCTCAGTGGACTGGTAATGCTGGGACTTGCATACCATGACTTAAACATCAACACTGTTAACTCTGCTACTGTTTGTATCTTTTTAGCAAGGGCAGTCGGCTCATTTTTTTTTAATCCCACAATCCTAGTCACCTCCATATGTCTTTCTAGGTGTTCAAAGTAGTAGCTGACCTCGGCTCAGCTATCAAACTTGATTTTCTCCATCTTTACAGTTTCTGGTCTGTAGTCATCCAAACAAATCTAAGGCATGCTGAAGTTGAAAGTGTCTGGATAGCATGACACACACACAAGTATCCTCAGGAGAAGTAACATGGGGCTGCTCTACTGCCAGGATTACTGATCCTCTTCTTGCTGCAGTCAAAACTCTCTAACTTTGAATAAAGCTGCTACAAAATTCTGTGTGTGCCATGCCAGAGTGCTGTGCACTCTGTGGATACGTCAGAACATGTCACGTTCTGTGTTGCTCAGATGATAGAGGAGATTTAAGTTTGCCAGTTGGGTGAGTCTGGGAACTTGCACAAAGTCTAAGTACACTTCAAAAATAAAGAAGCTTTAGTTGTTCTAACCTGGGATGTCCTGAAAAACTGTGCAAAGAATGCCTCATTTAACCCTTGCTGTCCATGCACTGCTGAAAACTCTGCAAAGTAAAGTACCTACATTTTGATTATTTCTTTGGTGTTTTTAGGTCAATGAGGCCTTTGCTCCCCAGTACTTGGCAGTGGAAAAAGTTTTGGGTCTAGACCCTGAAAAAACTAATGTCAGTGGAGGTGCCATTGCTCTAGGTCATCCCTTGGGAGCATCAGGATCAAGGATCACTGTTCATTTGGTTCATGAATTAAGGTGCGTATGTAGCTGAAGCCCTTGATAGAAAATGTGATGCTGTTGTACTTGCATCTGCTTAGCAAGGGGCAAAATGAGTTCTGTGTGGTTATAAAGATGTCTTCCAGCCTTACTGTTCAACCATGTCTTGGCCACCTGCCCCCTCTTGCATGTTCACTGTCAGTATCTACAGCTCCTCTCTTACTCCCTCCTGCCTTAATTCTGCTTTTCCCTTCTCCTTTTTGCTGTCATCCAAAGCCCAGTGAAGTTATGGGAGGCATCACTTCAGTGGACTTTGAATGAGACCTTTCACACTTGGCTTCAGGTCTTCTCTTTAAATGTCCTGTTACACCAGGTCATCCTGTTCTTCCCCTCTGCCTGCTTGTTGCTTCAGGCCCCCTTTCTGTGATTCCTTCCTGTATCAATCTCTTCATGAGCTGTTTCTCTATAATCTTGGTTTAAACTGCTTTTGCATGTGTTTTTTCAGTACAGAAGCTATCGTCTTTTTACTTATGCTTTTATGAAACTGCTTTAATGTTCTGTAATACATCTCAACTAATGCTTTCTGCAGAGCAATGCTAAAATTCTTTTAAGAACTAGTTTATGAAATAACTTTCCACCTGTTCTATTCACTCTACGGTGAAACCTTAATTTCTTCACGATGTCTGTTTTTAAGGTTTTTTTTTCTCCTTGCCAATTTAACAAATTTGAATTCTGAAGAACATCCCTATCATGCCATCCTTCAGAATGATCTTAATTCTTCTAAAGAAATACTTAGACCATGTCTGAGCTGATGTCCATGCTTTCAGTTTAAACAGGAATCCTATTCCAAAACACCCTCTTCAACTGAGTGAACAAAACCTCTTAACTGCAATGCTTTGTGGAATAAATATCTCCTTTCCAGAATGAATTGAGGATGCCACTACTTGGATTTCACTTAGGGGAAACCATTCTTACTGTTCATCTTTCTGTCTAGGCGTCGTGGTGGCAAATATGCAGTTGGGTCAGCTTGCATTGGAGGCGGCCAAGGTATTGCTGTCATCATTGAGAACATTGCCTAAGAGAGAATTTGGAAACTTTGGTGTTCTGTTTTGCAACTAAGTCCTAAACAGCTGCTACATCCTCTTCAAGCAAAGGAAAGACAGGAAAAGTGGAAAGAGATCACATTGTGTTACAAACACGGAGCGTCACTACCAAGTTTGATCTGGTGACAATTCCGCAAGATGAAAAGGCTGAAAATTCTGTTTTCAGAACAGAGTGACTTGAGTTATTCTTCATAGACAATTAAGTGTAATGCCAATATAACCTCACTTTTTAAAAAATATTTCTATAAACTCCTTCCCACTGAATTAAACTTTGTGTCTAAATGCAAAATTCTCCTTACTGCTTAAGAAAATAATGTCTGCCTGTTGGTCACCGAACCTGCCTTATAATGAAATGTGTGGCATAGCAATGCCAAATCTGCCTTGGAGTCTCTCTCTAAATAAGTTTCCTACTGCGTACCAGTAAATGGGACTTTGGACTATTTGACGTTTCCATCAAACCCTGTACTACCGACTAGAATGAGAACTGTGAAAGCTCTGTTGTGCCTCGCAATAGAACAATAAAAATTATACTGAAGTATCCCTGTCTATTTTTGTCTAGGAAGGTGTGTTACTATGATAATCTTTGGGTCATTATTTTCCAGTATCTTTAAATGCTGGCCCTTTGAAAAGTCTATATGTTGTCTTAGGTACTGTTTCCAACCCATTTTTTTTTTTTATAATGAGGAAACAGATACCTGTGTAGTCCATTGACAAAGACTCTTCAATGGAAATTGATATTCAGCTGTAAATCTTCCAAAAAATATGCTGCACTCCTGTTTTACACTCTTCTAGCCCACTGTGTTAACTTCTTCTTATATCCATATCCTTACATTGTAAGTCATATAGGGAGAGCAATTAAAGCAGCTGACCTCCTGTAGTTAGTGCTGCTCCAAGTAGGCCAGCAGGAAGTAGCACCATAATGCTGTACCCTCTCTATCCCCCATTAAAGTGCATCATCCACTGCTTGTGTCTGCTGTGCCACTGGCTCCAGAGACTGGAGGTTGTTGCTGAACCCAGGGCATCTTGCTTTGTGAGAAATTCAGTTTACAGAGAATGTGGCTACTGCAGAAAGTGCCCATTTTGATGGGCAGCAATTAAAATGTGGGATAGTTGTTATTTTTATGATATCTGATGTGTGGTGTGTTTTAAATGGTAGTACAAGCACCCATAACTATTTGCATAGGAGATTAAAAACTAAGGAAAAACAAATAAATTGTAAACTACTTTCCCACAAAGTTAATAGATTTATATATTGTACTTGTGTCCTTTACTGTTGGCCCAACAATGCACTGTCCAGTTTTTTAGTATGTCTAAGGTAGATCTGTGTCCATGCTTTGAAACTTGGGAATGTATTTGCTTTGACCATTCATTAATATTTAGTCTCCTTCTTTCATTTTGTTTTGGTAAGCGTTCAGTATGAAAGTGTTGATGTGTTAAATCAGTCATGTTCAACCTTTTTCCCTTCACAGACCAAATGGGCAGCGCCCTATGAGGAAGCGGGGAGGGAGGGCAAGGTTTGACCCTGTGGGGGAAAAAGAGGCATGGCCCAGCTCTAACTTGGCTCTGTGGGGGGTGAAGGGGGCATGACCCAGCTCCAGCCCAGCCTCTAGTCCCAATCCAGATGCAGGGGGAGTGGGTGCAGCTTGGCTTTGACTGGCTGTGCAGGGTTTGGGAATTTGGGGAACCCTATGGGCTACCTGTGATGATTCTGCAGGCTGCATTTGGCTCATGGGCCAGAGGTTGAGCATCCATGTGTTAACTAACCTATCCCAGTGATTTCCAAAGGTGTTGCAAGAGCGACAAAAGTATACCTTGAAAAACTGTAATATTTTAGCACTTGGCCTATGGACCACAGCATCTGGCTGGTGAGGCTCCTCACCGGTCTGGAAATTTGGTGGTGGGAGAGCATTGTCCATAGCCCCTTTCTTTCTCCCTCTTGTCCTGCTACCAAATTTCTAAATCCTATGTGGTAGAAATAAACCCCCTTCCCTCCCCCAGCCTTTTTGGGTCTAAGAGTGAAGTGCACAGCCGATTTTTAATGCAGAAAAGCATGCCCTAGATATTAAAAATTTGGGGTAACACTGATCTATCCAATGGATAAATGCATTTCAAGTTAGCAACGGTGAAAAATGTATTCATCTTTGTCTCAGTCTTGATCTAGACAGACCAGTGGGGGGTCATTAGATATCATGCACATAAGTCTTTGTTCTCCATTGGTTGTTCAGAACTCGTTTTATGGCAGGAGGTGTGATTGCGGGATCCAGCATCAGATCCCATCATGCCTTGTTGCCAGTGCAGCAGGAGCCTGGGATCCTGATCAGCTGATGAAACTCCCATTCACAGGGGCACATAGTGTGCCCCCACAGCTGAGAGCTCAGGTCAGCTGACAGGGCTCATAGCCACAGGGCGCACACTGCAATGGGAACATTAGCCTGGCCACATTCAATTAATGGCACAATGGGAATCAGCTAAGTCATTGTACATTTTTGTGTAAAACTTTGTGGCTTATTCCTTGTTTTAGTTTCAGGAACCTGTGGCAGGGTAACAAAGGCTTGATTAACTGGTTAATCACATCTTAAGTGTAACGTACCAGGGGCATGACTGTGAGTTTGTCTTCTAGAGCTGTGACTTTTTGTTTTTCTTTTTTTTTTTTTTTTTTTTCTTTTGGGTTGGCAGGGGGAGTAGAGTTGCATGGATGCACACTTTTGATGTTGTTGGTGTAAAATTCTATTTCTGTAGCACCTGATTAGTGTGTAAGGTGGTTCTGGGGATTTGCTTTGAGCCCACCTCTGGTAACAAGCCTCATCTTGTTCTATAGTAGCTGACCATTGTATGTTGTTTCATGGTCTCTATCAGGGGTGTCAAACAAAGCCCACAGGCTCTACCACAATATGGTGGGCATGGCCTGCTGCAGAATTTGGCGTCCTTTGACCCAACTAGCTGTGGCTGTCAGCAATGAGCTTAACTCAGTGCTGCTGCCCCTGGATCATCACTGTGCACTGGACACGTCTTGGTCTTGGTCTTGGTGTCACCTCTGAACCTCTTACCATTTCCGGGCATGCTGTGGCTGCTGCCAGACCTATCACTGCTGCAGTCTGGATCTAGCCTGCAAGGAGCCCCATGGTCTAGATCTGTCTCACGGACCACAGGCTATTTTGACAGCTCATGTCAAATAATTGTATTTTTCCTGTTGTAGTGTGTTGCTTCCAGAAGGCAACACTTTGTTACTGCTCCCCAAGGGACTACTTGCACTGATTGTAAGTATCTCAGGGCTTGAGGTTACACTGGGAAGCCACAAGAAATGTTGGCAGAAAAGGGGTTGACCTCCATAGGCTTACTTGCACATGTAAAGTTAAATCAGATGTATAAATACCTGCCAAACCACATGCTTAATGAGTAGTCATCAATGACTTAGTGAAAGGAAGCGTCAAGTGGGGTTCCCCAGGAGTCTGTCTTGGTTCAGTACTGTTCAACATCTTCATTAATGATCTGGATGTTGGGATTGAGTGTACCCAAAATTTGGTTGACATCAAGTTGGGTGGACTTGCAGACACTGGAGGACAGGGCTAGGCTCCAGAATGACCTGGATAGACTGGAGAAATGGTCCGCAATCAACCAGGTGAAATTCAGCAAGCACAAGTGCTAAGTCCTGCACTTGCAATGGAATAATTACACAAATACAGCCTGGGAGTTGTCTGGCTTGGATGCAGTACTGTGACTAAGGACCTGGGTGTTCTAGACCATGAGCTGAATTTGAGCCAACAGTGGTCCTGCTACAAAAAAAGCCAACAGCATCCTGGGTTATATTAACAGGAGTGTCACTTGCAACTCAGTGGAAGGGATCTTTAGCACTGGTGAAGCCTCATGTGAAGCACTGTGTTCCACTTTGGCCCTTCAAAAAGGATATGGACAGATTGGAAAGAGTCCAGTGCAGACCACCAAAATAATTAGAGGCCTCTGGAGCATGACTTGTAAGGACAGGTTGAAAGAACTAGGTTTATTTAGTCCGTAGAAGAGAAGAGTGAAGGGAGATGTGAAAAGTCTTCAGATACCTGAAGGGCAATTGCAGAGAGGATGGAGATGGGCATTTCTTTGTGGCCACAGGGGACAGGACTAGGAGCAGTGACCTCGAGCCTTCAGCAAATTGGAGATTAGGAGGAACTTTCTGACTATAAGGGTGATCAAACACTGAAATGAGCTGAATAGAGAAGTTGTGGACTCTCCATCCTTGGAAGCTTTCAAGCACAGGTTAAATCATCCCCGCCAAGCATCTCATCTAGTAGGAACCATGTCAAGGCAGGAACAATCCTGCCTTGAGCAGGGATCTAGACTCGATGGCCTCATGAAGTCCCTTCTAGTTGTAGTTTCCTATGATCTCATTTCTGTCATCCATGGGTGTCAAACTCCTTTGGCCTTGCAGACTGGGTGAAGGGCATGGGGCTGGTCTGCAGGCCAGATTGGGCCCACAACCAGCCCCACATGCTGGATCCTGCCCACAGAGCTGGGCTGGTGCAGGCACCTTATGCATTGCGTGCTGGCATAGTGCTGCTTGCATTATGTGTTGTATACAATATACACCAGCGCTGGCCTGGACCTATGTGTGGCAGGCAGCATGTGGAGCCAGTCTAGGGCATGTGGCACATGTTCCAGCCTAGCCCTACCCCTTGGATGTGGCATGCCTGGCCAGGCTATAGGCTGAGTCCAGACTGGCCCCAGATCCAGTGCAGGTAGCACATGCATGCAGTGCATGGAGCTGGGCCCAGCATGGGTGGCAGTCCTGCAGGCCAGATACAGCTCTGCAGGTTTAACACCCCTGTGATGTTCCTATGATTATGTATTTTGTTCTAACTGCATTTATCATAGCATCACATGGAATATTTTTATTAAACGTTTTGGTTTATCTTTCTTGAAAAATATGACAAAGGAAAGAGTAATGCCTTGTGCTTGTGAAAGATGTGAAATAACATGGTATTAGCTACCAAGTCTCACTCATAGTGTGGACATAGCTTCCTACCACAGGGTGGCACACTTTAGGCACATTAGAGCAGTAGTTATCCATCTCTTTAAGTTCAAGATACCCCTTGTTAGATTTGAGGCACACCTCAGAAAATACTTGCTCTTAGTTTTCACTAGTGTTTTGACTACAGAAAAATGATACAGATCTCTTGCAAAGAACTCAGAAAGACTACACCAGGTTAGATTGTTTTTAACACGATTCCTGTTTGAAATCTCTGAATTTACTGTGTGAATTATGTTTGCACATCTAACATTGTGTGGCACCCTTGAAAGGATCTCAGGACAACCTAGTTCAGAATCACAGTGTTAGAGGTTGCTGTTCTGTTCTGCTGTTCTTTCTGCCCTGCTGCAGATAGCATTCCACTTCTCATTTGAGATGGGCTTACATTATAGTTTGGTTTGTCAGGGCCCATGTCATTTAAATGGACTTTCACATGGAAGGTGCCATTATGCCAGCATGCCATAGTCAAAAGGCCAGCTCTTCAATCCCTATTCAATTTAAGTGGATTTGAATGTGTTTAGCGCTTTATAGGATTGGGCCCTAATTTATACTATTGCTCTTACTCTGAATCTCATTAAAAGTAAATGGGAGTTAGGCACTGAAGTGCCTGAAGTACTTAGTTTTGAAAATGTTATGCAGGATGTCTATTAAACGCCTCCTCCCCCAGACTCCATATGTTACTTTGCTGTCTGACATAAATAAGAATTATTTATTCTTGAAAGTCTGTTTTTACAACATGTATGGAGACATTCATAATTTCTGGCTTCATTTAGTTAGCTAATGGATTTTGGAAACACTAGATGATTGTATGCATAATGTAAGACTGAGCCAGGGAGCTTTACCTTGTATGAACCTGACCTTGGCAGTAATATAGCACCTATAACTTAATATGGACAAACTGTGTTCTTCAGCAATTTCTTTATGATACTGAGTCCAAACAAGCGTTTCCTCTGTGTTGTGTCTTATTATTGCCCCTATTTTGTCTTAAACAACTGTATTTACTGAAGCTGCTGGCACAAAAAACTGTCCCTCTAGAAATGTTTGGCCTCAGTACATATCTCAGCAGAAGGATACAGTTTAAAACTGTGTGTGTAATAGAAGGGAGTGGGGAAGTTTAAATATAATATGTGTGTGTGTGTGTATGTGTGTGTGTGTGTGTATGTATATATATATATATATATATATATATATATATATATATGTGTGTGTGTGTGTGTATATATATATATATATAAAACCATGTACAGTTTTTCTTTCTCCAGGAGTCCTCTCATAAACAGAGATGTTTCCAGTCTTGAAGGGGGTAATGGAGTCCAGAAAAAGCTTCAAGACCATAAGGGCATAATCTAAACAGTAAAGATAAAATTGATAGCAAAAAGTGGTAAGCATCTATGATATTGACCACTACAAGTCTTCAGAAGTTGCCCTCAAAATGATGATATTTTAAGAATATATTTTTGTTTGCTTTCTTGTGTTTGAGCTTTTGGTATCTAGGAGTCCTGACTACTGTTTTCCTGCTCCAAGAAAACATTAGATGGCAATCCTTAATTGTTCAGCAGATTAAGTATTATTTTGGGAGGGGTGGATCATGGGATAATAAAGCTGAAAGAAAGAAAGAACAGAACAGTCTGCCCCTAAAATCAAGACCATAATCTGCTTGATACCTTCCTCCAATTTTTCCCTTATTCACTATTTAGGCAAAAGATGTGAGATTTGGTTGCTCTGAGGCCAGGGGCCTAATATTCCCAGCTGGTGGAAGTGTAGCCAGCCCATGTTCTTATCCTATTGTACAAGTCCTTGCAGTGTACAAAATTGTTACAGTTTAGTGAAAAGCCCTGGTCCAGTCTGATGCTTATGTACAAGCTGAGCTTTAAGTGCACAAGTGATTCTGCTGAAGCCAAGGAGACTGTTCACTTGCTTAAGGTTGGGGCCGAGTTGCAAGTGGTCTGTCATTCAGTCTTTCAGGCCACCGTGTGTCATGCTTCCTTGTAAGTGTACAGTGCAAATAGGGAGTGAAGAACAAGCACTTAACTATACTCTTGAGCAGCAGTAGCATGATGGCTACTTAAGAGCTCTTATGAATCAGGCTGTCCTATACTTTCCCACTTGATTGTTTCCTTTGGCCTTGCACTTCATTTGCGTTAGGTAGGCTCAGTCCAGTGTGTGCAGTTCCACTCCTGAAGTAGCATCAGTCACCTACTAAGAGCCATGAGACTATCGGAGCAGTCCTCTTTGATAATGTGTCCTAGCAGCAGAAGATGGTCTCTGCCTTAGCCAATGGCTTTTCTCCCCCAGTCCTGTCCGTTCTGCACCATCAAGCAGTGCTATGGGAGGCAAGTTGCCATGGGATGAAAGAATCACTGTCCTAAACTTAGAGGCTCTAAATAACTGCAGGGCTAATCAAAAGCAAAAGTCTTGCAATATGTGTTGTGCCTATGAAATTTCAGCAGAAATACCTTGCCACTCAATTATGAAGATTTTGATAGTGGCTGAGTCCAGGGGGAGTAGGAGGGGAGCGTTGCTGATTCCAGTGTTACAGCTGTCATGGAGGAAAATTAGCATGAGGGCCTATAGCCGTGAAGGCTCTTCCTGTGGAACTGCTAGGACTGCTCAGTCCCCATTAAGCCTTCCAGGCTTGTGAGCAAACTGCTCCTTGGACATCCATAAACTTGGAAAGTACAGGTGTCTATGTGCTGCTAAATGATCTTTCAATGCCAGTGACAGGCTCCATGAGCTGTAGTCACAGCCCTTCGGACGATTCTCAGGGACTCTTGGTGAAAGCTAAGCTCAAAGGGGGAATTGTTTCCAGGATTCTGTGGAAGCTATAATCTGACTTTAAGTTTGCAGGGGGGACCCTGTTTTGACCTATGCCCTGCCTAGATCTGTCTGCAGAACACAGTTAAACTAAGGGAGATTTGGAAAGCAAGGTAAATTAGAAAGGGATAAAGTCTGCTGGGGACTCAGAATTTATTGTTTTCTGTTTGTTGCTCCTCCAATTGGATGAAGGCCAGACGAATTTCTGCTGCGGCTGAGCACTCAGCCTCACTCATCAGAGAGCCCTCTCACTTCACTCATGCTGCAAATGGGCATATTAAGCAGCTATTGAATTGCATTGACCTATCAAGCTTTATTGGCCTGACACCTGGGTTAAAAATGTTTGATGTCTCCCTCCACAGAAATTAGCATCTGCTTAACCCCATCCTAAAGCTGAAGGGATGTATGTATAAGTAATTTATTTAAGGTCACATCACAGCACTGGAGAACCAGGAAGAAGACCCCACCAGACTCTGGACTCCCAGCCCCCAGCTCCACTCCCTAGCCCACACTTGCTTACTTTTTCTATGAGTCTATATAATGCCCACTAACAGTAGTTGACTGCCATGGCACTGTGGATCAGGCCCACAAGCATGAGGAGTTGCTTCCCAAACCCAGGAGGTAGAGCAGGGGGGTTTAAATAGTTTTAAACTGGTAATTAAATGCTGTTAAACATCCCATAATATAGATGCTAAACTGTTGAAAGCCATTGTTTTTCAAACTAAAATGTCTTTTGTATTCTTGTCATGATAAAGCCAGGCATTTTTTTAGTACAATCCAGCAGCCTATCACATAGTACAGAGTTGAGCCATGCCAATCCGATTGCAAGCCTGTCCAAAACCTGAATCCTTGTTACTCTCCCCCACCTAAAAATAATTGTTCAGAATCCAGATCCAAAATTCACATCCCTAATCCCATCTTTCGTTTGTTTCCCTCTGAATGACGTCAGTGAAAGCTGACATGTCTGATAGGCTGACGGTCGGAGCACACATGCACACAATGTTCATTTCCCAACTTGGTCTTCAGCAATTAGATTTCAGGGAGCTTGTTGTCAACATAGGACAATAACAGACTTGCAAGCAGGGGACTATGTGACGTGATTCAGCACCTGACAGTCAAACCAATCATGTGCAGTGTCACACGCTTAAACGGTCACTGGTCCCTCTGTCATAGTATCTGGATTCAAGGCAGTTGGTGCAAGCATTCAATGGCTATGGGGGACGTGTATCAAAAGAGAACTGTAGCAGATGCTTTGAGCTAGGATACGGATACAGCATATGCTTGCTGAAGGATGGGGCTGTGTACAGATTTATTATTCTAGCCCTTGACTGTTTGGTGCAGCTGCTTCATTCACCTTGACAACAGCCAGCAGCTGAGACGCCTCAGACTTCCACGGCACAAAACCACTGCATGAACTTGCAATTTGAATCCCAGATGAGGTGACGTGAGGCTGTGTTGGTACAATGTCTACGCCATGCTTGCAAAGTTTGGTCGAGCAACAGGGTTTTCTCAGTGGTCTCTGAACGAATGCATTTGGGCAGCCTTGTCTTTATTCCTTCCCTTACATTTATACTGCATAAGCAACTGCCCGCATTCAGATCAGTCCAGAGGTCAAACCATCTGGCAGTAATTGCTTTTTCAGTGACCATGAGCTGTATATAATATTGATTTAGTGTTAACTAAAGCCTGAAATTTAAGAGCTTGTTGTAGAAGCCTGCACCTTAAATTAACCGTGGTGTTTGCTAAAACTAACAGCCACGAAAACCCTGTAGACTTTGCAACTAAACCTTCCCATCTTCTATTCATAGTAGTTTTTGACTGGAAAATTCAGCCTGGATTTCTCAAAGTGAGAAAGATGTTTGGGTGACAGTGTTTAAATTTTGTTACTTGTGGAAAACTAGACCTTCTTAAATACTAATCTGTGTGCTCTCTTGTTGGGTCTTTTAAAAAAATTCAAAATAACTTCAGGACTGCCAAAGATGCTGGCTGGTTTGACTTCTAGCTGAAAAAACCCCAAAAGGGATGTGTGGAAGGTGTGTGACTGACCAGATGGACAGAGGCATTACCAACTCTGTGCAGACCGTTTAATTAACCTCTGCTGGGGCTCCAAAAGGATAGCCTTCTGCTCCCAATCAGTTTGTGGCCTCTCTGTTGGAGTAAGAGAGACCAAGCTGTGTGCCTGAGTGATTTTTAAACACAAGCGGACACCACATCTCAGCCCAAGCAGTGTTTGGAATCATTACTAGAATTCATTGGCTGGTAATACACTAAGCAGATTTTCTCTAGAAGTCAAAACGACAGTCAACATTAGAGAAATCTTTGTCTTTCATTTAGGCTGACAAAAGGCCATCAGACAGTAGTGGACATGCTATATGTGGTGCTACTTATGAATTTAGAATTAAAGAGTTTTTTGTTATCACTTTATTCTTACTCAAGAACCCCTTGCCCGCTTCCCGTATGGTCCATTATGGGCATGGAAAGGAGTAAGATTAGTGGGCTAACCATCCAAAGGGCCAGCCCGTTGAAGACAGGTGTCAAAGCTGTCCCCTCAGTAGTGAAATTTTTTTCCCCTTGAGAGGCACAAAAGTACACAACTGGCTTCATTCTGGCCTATATTCAAAGGTTTGTTTCCTTTTTCTTTGTCTGAATGTTCCCACTGGAGAAAACAGAAGTAATTTGCGCCAGTGCCTGAGGATTTTGGTTGTGCAAGGGCCTTTTGGGTCAGGGCCATCTGGTATTATAGCTGTCTCTCCTCTGGTTCTTGCTCTGGGATTTCCATGGGCATATTGGCCCAGAACACGTTACTTTGTTGAGATGCCTCAAGGTTCCTTGGCATAGATACTTGGAAGTTAAAAGTGATTATTAGAGCAACACTGGTTGGGATTTTGCAGGGAAAGATTTTTAATACATTAGGAATAAACCTAAGCTTTCTGTTAGACAGTATACACTGTGCAGAACTGTTTCTTGGGCACAAAGCCCTAAGTTTCTTTAAAGAAATTGAATCTCTTGTTGTTTATTGCAGGCAGTATTTATGCATGAAGTTCAGAGACTTCCTCAGCTACAGGGGGTTAGAGATTTAGGGCAGATCTTTTCTATGCAGTCTGCATTCATTTACTATTTAAGACTTCTTTAAATATTAGTTGGAATCCTGCATGAGGTGTAAGTGCAGGATACATATCATGGTTTGCAAGATACTGACTCCCATGTGCATGCCACTACCATCCACAAGACAGAAGGCAGACATGTTCAAGTAGGTGTCCTGATATTTTCACAGCCAGGAAAAAAAAATCTTTTACTTGGGGGGTGAAAGAGAGCTAAGTGCTGTTTCCACATAGGACCACAGTGTTCTACATGGCCACGATGTTCTTCATGGAAAATGAGATAGGAATGTGCATCTATTAGAATATACCTAGTAGGTGTATCTACATGTGTGCATTTAATGCACTTTAGACAGATTTAAGGTTCATTAAGGACACACATCTATACTTGCATGCCCTTAATGCATCTTAAAAGTGGCAAATTTAGGCAAATCCTGCCTAAATGTGATACTTGCGTAAAGTAAGTATCACATTTAGGTGTGATTAGTTAAAGCGCATTAATGCACATGTAGACTTGTTAATGCACATTAAGGCAGGGACTTCAGTGCTGGGTCTGCCCAGCCACTAGGGGGCCAGACAGAGCCCAGCCCCAGGGCTCCTGGCTGGCCACCACTCCTCCTCCATGGCTGGGCTGCTCTCTGGGGCAGGGCTGACATCCAGAGGCAGTTCACAGGGGGGTGTGCTCGAACACCCACATTTATGAGAACATATCCTGTGGGATGCATGCGCGAGGCCACTCCCGGGTGGCATGGCCATGCTATGTGAAGGCTAAGGTTTTACGGGCACAGTGGTTGGCCATGACCAAGTTCAATCATTGATCCAGTCATGCCCAAAAGACAATGCCTTTCATGCAGGAGCTGACTTGCATTTTGGCACCCTGGGACTCAGGCTGCACCCCTGCGAGTGCCACCAGCAGGGGTGGTCTGGCCTTGCCCACACCCCACCCTGATGCCTTCTGGTGATGTGTCACCAGAGGAGGCGGCCTCAGGCCTTCAGCACCCCACCCCACCCACCTTCCCGGCCACTTCATCCACTGGCAGCTCAGGGAGCCCTACCCAGCAGCTGCCTCACCCTCAGCCAAGCCCCACATCCTGCTACAAGGAGCAGCCAGCCATGTCATAGCCAGCCATCAGCTCCTCCCCGCGGGAGCCTCTGGCCAGATGCCAGCCTGCTGCACACCATCACTAATGGGGAGCCTTACACTGAACCGCCAACCTCACCAGCCCTGGACATATGGTAAATCCTGCACTGGGGGAGGGTTCAGTGCCCAGCCCTGCCCCTGCCCCTGCCCCCTGCCTGGCCCACCTGCACTCCCCAGGCCATCCCTACATAAAACGCAGAAAGGTGGGACACAGTTCAAGTTTTCAGCGACCCATGTACCTGCAGCTAGGTGGGCACAGGCCTCTCGCACACCAAGGAAGGCATCAATGCCAGTGGCAATTGTCATCCTTGGCAGCAGGGTGCTGTGCCCCAGGTAGCCCTCTGGATGGTGGCGAAGGTTGCAGGGAAGCCCAGGCTTGCCCCTCACACCATCATAGCTCAGGAACCCAAACCAGCAGTACAGGTGGGCCTAGGGTACCAGCGGGATCAGCAGCAGGGCATAGTGGCTCGGGCACCCCTTAGCCTGCACAAAAAGCTCATTGTGCAGCGCCTAGGGCACATGCAACAGGGGCACACTTGGGGCATACTAGTAGCATGTGTGGGGAGGCCAGCCCTGGGGTGCCTCCCTGAAGAAGCCCCAGCAGAGTGGGCAGGGGCACAGCCAGCCCCTCGCTCCAGTTGTCCAGGAGCCCTGCATGCCCTGCAGCTCGGGTGCCACGGGCTAGGTGGCAGCATGGCAGAGCAACTGACCTGCAGGGAGAGAGTTGTCAGGGGAGCGGGGGTGAGCGGGGCCTGGGGCTGCTCTGGCCCAGCTCAATGTGCTGTGGAGGAGCTGGCTGGGGCACAAGGGTGCTTCAGTGCTTGTCTAGCCAGCAGACAGTCCCTGCAATGAAACACCCTCATGCCCCAGCCAGCTGTGTCAGCTTCTAAACATGTGCTGCTGTGGAGTTTATTAGGTTTCTCTAGCCTAATAGCCCTGCATGTATAGACGCTGAGACATTTACTGTGGAGCTAATCAGTCTACTCTGCAGTTAACCTCTCGTGTAGATATACCCATAATTCATAGGATAAATCAGGAGATTTCTGATAGGAATTCATAGTGTCAAAAACATTCTGACCTGTTGTGGTCTTTCTAAGTTCTTTGCAGTGGAAGAATCGCTCTGTTATTTTTCCATGATCAAAAAATGAATGAAAGCTCAGAGCTGACATTTTCTGAGAGATGTCTTCAATCTAAAAAAAAGGTTGAGAACCACTAATCTAAGCACTAGGATCATTTTTACAATTAAGCATTCTGTTCCTTCATATTGCACGCATCTCTGGCCCCAAGAAGTGCAAGCTATTTCCAGTGAGTGATATAATAGCAATAACAAATTGCTACCCTGTATTTATTCATATCCAAGGGCCCCCTATTTGCCTTGCAACCCATTTCGGTCATTAAAGTTGATAATTTTTCAAATCACTGAAACTGCAATGGTCTTTAGGCACGAGAGGCACAAACTGCAAGTGTTCAGGCAGTTTTCCCATCTGGATCCGTGTGTCTCTGCAACACTATATTAACCGCACTAGGACTCCAGGCAAGGATAAAGGTTCCTCTTTGTAGAGCTGGGCCTTATTTAACCTTTATCCATTCAGGTGTAGCCCAGATAACTTGGGTATGTACTCCCCCTCTCCAACTGAAGGGGATTGTTAGCTGGCTGGTGTGCTGTGGGAAGGGAACTGCAGGCCGCTCAGTTTCCCTCCATCCCTATAGAACCAGGCCAGGACAGTCAGGGGACTTAACTATATAGACATTTATTTACATTAACTTATCACAAGGAACAGGAACATGGATATATATATATAAGATATCTAAACCAGTAACATAAACAATACCCTCTGGGTAAATGACATAAAGCCTTATACCAGTGCTCCAGATATAGATAAGTCACAGGTAAGTATTTCATCTGAAACAGATAAACCCCAAAGATAAACTCAATCCCAAGGGGAAACCCCAATGCCCTTGGGCTTTTCCCAAGCCCTACAAAGAAGTTGGTAACTTTAGGGGGGGCCCTCCCAGTGGGAACTCCTCTTTCAGGAGCCCTTGACTAACCAGGGGGGGACTCCCCCTTCCCTGTGGGACTCCTCTTTTCCCTGCAACTCTCGGCTCCCAGGCCTGGAGGGTGGTCCTCGTCCTCTGTGCCAGGCTGCTCTCTCGCCTGCAGTGGGCTTCGGGTTGGGGGGTCGCTGTCCCCTGGAACAGGGCTCCACTATGCAAGGCTTCTGGGGCCTTTGGCTTGGCCCTGCCTGCTGGCTCAGTAGCCTGATCACTGTCTGGCTCTCTGGACTCAACCTTTTGCTATGGGTTAGAGGCCTGGGCTGCCTCCTGCAGCACCAGGCTCAGTCTGCTCCCGGGCCCTCCGTGCAGCGCCTCCTGCACTGAGCTCCCAGCCTCATTCTGGGGGTTGAGGACCTGAGCCGCCCAAGCACTCCCAAGGTCCTACTCCGTGCACTGGCCTGTTCACCGTGTCTCTGGCCATATGCCAGAGGATGCAGACCTGAGCCACCTCACGCAGCTCCCAGGGTCTGGATGCCATGTGCTGTGCTGCACACCGAGAGCCTAGCTGCTGGAGCCATCCGCCGTTCCCTGCTGATAGAAGTCTTCAGAGGTGCTTCTGGGCTACTGCTTTGCCCTGCTGAGCAGTTCTCCTCAGCTCTTCCAAGCCCCGCTCTTCTCTCTTCCTTGTCCCAGATGTGTTTTCCTCGTGCTGGGCACGCAGCTCCTTTTATATGCTCCAGGGCTTCACCCCAGAAGTCTTCTAGACCTGAGTGTTGCAGTCCTCAATCAGGTCCGGGACGGGGGGGGCGGGAACTCCTCTCCCCCTCCCCTCAGGAAAGGGGCGTGACTGAACTCCTCTTGCTGCCTCGTGATTGGGGGATGAGCTCCACCAATCAAAACAGCAAGATCTCAAGCCTGGGACTCAACCCAAGCTCCAAAAGGCAAGCGTGCTACACAGGGAAGCGGAGTCTGGGTGAGGATTTGAACTTGGACTCCACAACACTCACCCGTTAGCTCGGCAAGCCAACCCCTTTTGATATGTTCTTGCATTCCTGTTCAGCTAGTCATTTGAGACAGCTGTTTACAAACAGGATTATGTCAGACTGGAGTGCTAGAGGTTAGATGCTGTTGTGGAAGTTTGGGGAGAGAGACGCTATGCTACACTAAAGCAGCTTCTCCCTTTCTTTGATTACAAGAGGTTATCAATGCCCCCACACAGCTTGCACAGTTCTCATGATGGGATAAAGGAGAGCAACAGAGAGAAGTGAAGTGAATACAGAAGAATATTTCACAGCAATGCCCCCAAAAGGTGTGAGAGGAGTGAGACAGTGCTGCACATCTGGTGCAACTGAGATCATCCCAGCTGAGGATTTGCTTACACTCCCACAATGTAGCATGGATTGCTCTGCCGTTTGCTATGGCTGCATACCTCGCCTCTCCTCCCTTCCAACTTAATTTGCAAACTCCAACCAAGATTGGCTGCTGAGGAGTCAGCCCACATCTTCCTAGATGGAAACTTGAGACCCACCAAGACCAAATGTCAGATGGTGTTTAGCCAGATGAATAGTGGCAGTCACTAACAGCCAACTTGACTCTTCGATCTTTCCATCAGAAGCTGCATTTCACATTCTCTCCAAGCTCTTGCCTCTAATGAAATACACAACAGGCTGGTTTGGTCTGAGCTGGTGACACTTACAGAAAAGCCTGTATCCAACATGATAATGTAGAGAAGATGACCCTTGTTTGCTCTCACACCCCTCCTTGTCCAGCCTTTATGCTCTGTTCACTCTGCTCCTTCCTTTCACAGCAGGATGCTAAGTAAATGAAGTTGATAAAGCGCAAGGAACTTTAGTGTAATATTGATTTTACAGAAAAAGACTACAGCAATAAAAAACATAGGCTGGCTTCCAGAACTTTTTATTCCCAGGTGTTAACCCTGCAACTTCTGCAGATCTCTGAATGCTTTCCAGTCACACTCATTTGGTTGAGAGAGGAACTACTGGAAGTCTAATTTTTTCTGACAATATTTTGTGCTTTATTGCATCCTACATCAGAGCATGTTACATCCAATTAAATCCCATAGTCCTGCTATGTGGATAATGTTGCTCTTAACCATTTTGCCCCATGTAGCTAGCCAAGGAGCTAACAATTCAAATTCTTGAATTTTTTTTCCCAGTTAGGAAAAGAAATTGGTTTGTTCAGACTGTGCCTGGCTTTCTCCTCTCTTTCTCTGAATTTCTTGATGCTTCTCTGTTCCCACTCTTCCCCTCCCACATGCACATATATGTTTGTAATCAAATGCCACCCAGCAAAGTCACTCTGTGCAGATGGTTCAAATCCCTAAGAAAACTCTGTGTCTTTGTTTTGGGAAAGGTATGTGCGTATAACTGTCTCATAACTACCTGAAATAAGGTAGTCTGCTTATACAGGTCACAAACTCCTCCAAGGCTGTTTTAGGCTGGACATAAGGAAAAACTTCTTTACTGTTCGATCC
Source organism: Alligator mississippiensis (assembly GCF_030867095.1). NCBI lineage: Eukaryota > Metazoa > Chordata > Crocodylia > Alligatoridae > Alligator > Alligator mississippiensis. Next base: position 288,890,292 of record NC_081826.1, read on the forward strand.
CCCAAGGCTTGGAATAGGCTCCCTCCAGAAGTGGTGCAAGCACCTACTCTGGACTACTTTAAGAAGTGTTTGGACGCTTATCGTGCTGGGATCCTTTGACCCTAGCTGACTTCCTGCCCTTGGAGCAGGTGGCTGGACTCGATGGTCTCCTGAGGTCTCTTCCAGCCCTAGTGTCTATGAAATCTATGAAAGTCTTCCAACTGAATTGGATTCAAATCAGGGTTTAAAGGTGGGTCTGTAAATGAGTTTACAGTACTGTCTAATACAGCATCGCAGTGCAGTACAGGACTACACCATCCAGTAATGTTACTAAGGTGGGTTGAGTGAGCTGGGTACCCTACAATGGTATGTGAAAAGTCTTGGGATGGTTGATATCTTTCACAAAATAGTTCACTTCCTGAAGAATTTTCTCTCTGCAGAAAAGAAAGTAACATATCCATTTGCAGATGAGAAAACAGCCACAGAGAGGTTAACTGACTTGCCAAAGGCCACAAAGACAGTTCTGCAAGTCAATAGAAAAGCCAAAATTCTTGCTGCAAACCAAGTCAGTATTCAAAAGCAAGGCTTTAGTGCACCATTTTGTGACCTGCTACCACAGAAATGCCCATGGACAAACCGGGGTGTGTCAGAAGTGGGGCTGCAAGCCTGGCGGGCCCTGATTTGAGAGGATGCTGAGGTATCCTGGCAGCATCTTTAGCCTTAGGGAGGTTGCCACCTCTAAAACAGAGCACAGCAAATGCACAGAGTGATGTGGAGCCCACAGCATGCCACATAACACAATTGGGGGAGCCTAGTTAGCTGCAGCAACACTTCAAGGATGTTGCTTTCTCTAGATATCCTGGTGACCACTGTAGATTTCATAGATTTCATAGACATTAGGGCTGGAAGGGACCTCGGAAGATCACCGAGTCCAGCCCCCCACCCAAAGGGCAGGAAGTCAGCTGGGGTCATAGGATCCCAGCAAGATAAGCATCCAGTTTCATCTTGAAGGTGTTCAATGAAGGCGCTTGAACCACCTCCAGTGGCAGGCTGTTCCAGACCTTGGGGGCTTGGACAGTAAAGAAATTCTTCCTTATGTCCAGCCTGAAACGATCTTGTAGTAGTTTGTGACCATTCGACCTCGTCATCCCTTGGGCGCTCTGGTGAACAAACGTTCCCCCAGATACTGATGGTCACCCCTGATAAACTTGTAGGTGGCCATCAGATCACCCCTGAGCCTGCGCTTTTCCAGGCTAAAGAGCCCCAGGGCTCTCAGCCTGTCATCGTAGGGTCTGCTTCCCTGACCTCTGATCATGCGCGTGGCTCTTCTCTGGACTCTCTCAAGCTTCTCCACATCCTTTTTGAATTGTGGAGCCCAAAACTGGACACGGTACTCCAGCTGCGGCCTCACCAAGGCCGAGTACAGGGGGAGAATGACATCCCGGGATTTGCTTGAGAAGCATCTATGGATGCAAGCCAGCGTTTTGGTCGCTTTACTAGCCGCAGCATCGCATTGCAGGCTCATGTTCATTTTGTGGTCAATGATGACCCCCAAGTCTCTTTCTTCCATAGTGCTAGCCAACATAGCACTGCCGAGCCTATAAGGATGCTACGGGTTTTTTTTCCCAAGGTGGAGAATCTTGCATTTATCGGCATTGAACACCATCAGATTCTCATCCGCCCACTTGCTGAGCCTGTCCAGGTCAGCCTGGATCATCTGCCTGTCTTCTGGTGTGGATGCTTTGCCCCAAAGTTTGGTGTCATCTGTGAACTTGGCCAGTCCGCTTCTGACTCCAGTGTCGGCATCATTAATGAAGATGTTGAACAGTATGGGTCCAAGGACAGAGCCCTGGGGGACCCCACTGGTCACAGGACACCACGATGAGTGACTTCCATCAATTACTACCCTCTGGGTCCGACCCCGGAGCCAATTTTCCAGCCAGTGGATCGTGGAGGACCCAAAGCGACAATTGACCAGTTTCTCCAAGAGACGATCATGGGACACCAGATCGAAGGCTTTTTTGAAGTCAAGATATATGACATCAATCTCATCTCCCTTGTCCAAGTGATAGGTCACCTGGTCATAGAAGGAAATGAGATTGGTCAAGCAAGACCTACCCGCAACAAACCCGTGCTGGCTATCCCTTAAGATGTTGGCGTCGGCCAGTCCATTAAGGATGGCCTCCTTAATAAAGTTTTCTAAGATCTTCCCCAGGATAGAAGTCAGGCTGATGGGCCTATAGTTAGCCGGATCCACTTTCCTCCCTTTCTTGAAGATAGGCACTACATTGGCCTTCTTCCAGTCTTCGGGCAGTACACCAGAGCACCAAGAGTTTTCAAAGATCCGCGCTAGAGGCTGGGCTATGATGCTCGCCAGCTCCTTGAGTACCCTGGGGTGTAGATTGTCAGGGCCAGCTGACTTGAAGGTATCCAGCTTCTCAAGATGTTCCTTCACGAAGTCAGCATTAATGGAGGGCAGGGGATCACCCTCACCCAGACTTCCCGGCCCTGTAGCGGGCACGGGCGTCCCATGGGGCTGATGAAAGACCGACGCAAAGTACCTATTTAATAGGTTGGCTTTTTCCTGGGCGTCAGTTGTCAGTTGCCCCATCTGGTTCAGCAGGGGTCCAACGTTGCCCCTGCTTTTCCTCCGGCTCCCCACATATCTGAAAAGGGACTTTTTATTGTCCTTGATGCTCAAAGCTAGCTGGAGTTCAGTTGCAGCCTTAGCTTTTCTGGTAAGCTCCCTACAGGACCGGACCAGTGCAGAATAATCCTCCTTGGAGGTGACTCCCATCCTCCATCCTTTGTAGGCCTTTCTTTTTAGCCTCAGGAGGTCTGCTAGGTCCCTGGAGAGCCAGGGGGGCTGCTGTGCCCTCTTGCTGCCTTTCCTCCGAGATGGAATAGACTTAGTTTGTGCATTGAGGATCGCTCCCTTGAGGAGCAACCACTCTTCTTGAACTCCCCTCTCCCTGCGGTCACAGTCCCTTAGGGCCTCACTGACAAGCCTCCTGAGCTTGTCAAAGTCGGCTTTTCTGAAGTCAAGGACTTCCGTGTTGCTGACCGACTTGCCAGCTTTTCGGCAGATGGTAGAGAAGTAAAGGGAAATTGCAGAAATGCAGTTAGGGCTTTTCCACTGACTTCAGTGGGTTTTGGATTTCGGCCATAATGAATAAGCACATATGAGACTTAAATTGGATTACACTGAATTCCTAAATTCATCTAGCTGACCACTCCTTCCCTCTAAAATATTTGGGAAATGTGTAAGAGAGTGTTGGCTGTTTGCTGAATAGAAACGTAATGATGTTATATGTAGTTCCACTTCCACTGAACTTTGGCTATGCCAAGTTCCCACAAATGCTTACATTGTTGAAGTTCTTGTGAATAATGTTTTCTGTACTGAAAACAATGGATAGCCAAACCCAAAGAATTTCTGGCAAGCAACAAGATGTGTTCAGACCAAGGACATGAACTTGGATATCCTACTCATGTACACAGACAAGGCTTATCCTGATGTTTGCAATCCCACTTCCAGCCCTGAGAGTGGCAGTCTCATCTGCTACCATCCAGACAGAATTGAAGTATCAACTTTATAAAATGGTAGGCAGATAACTAGGGACCTCGGATTTAATGGAAATTGCAAAATCCGGCATTGCCTGTGAAATCAGCAACGCCCGTGAAACCCGCAAAAAAAAAAAAACCTTACTGAAAATAAAATGCTGACTTCACAGAGGGAGCCACCAGTCCTCATTGGGGCTGCAGACATTGGGGTTCCTCAAAGGGGGTTCCTCAAAGGGGAACCCAAGATGGCTGCCGCCCCCACCTGTCACCACTGATTGGCTGAGGGGTCCCTGTTGTACAGCCCCGCTCCTCTCCACCAATGGGTGGCAAATGTGGGGCTACATGATGGATAGCCCTTGCAACCAAACAGTGGCAGGGGGTGGGGTGCTATGACATCTGCCCCACCCCCTGCAGCTAATCAGCAGTGAGGGGCGGGGCCATTAGGGCCCCTCGGGCAGAGGTGTGGGGGGCCCACCACGATCATCCCATGAAAATGGCAGCCAGCCCCACAATCTCCCTGTGAAATCAGCCAGCCACTTCCTCGAGTTGGGTAGACCCCTAAAGATAACTCAAGTATCTTGGCCACCATTTCTTTCAACAAGACATCAAGACCTAATGCCTGGGCATACTGCATATCCCTTTAAGATGATGTAATAGACCACAGAAGCAGCAGGAAGGAAGGAAAATGCTTCAACAATTGTCATTAAATAAGCCAAAAGTCAGTGCAACATCCCAATTAGCAAATAGAGGCCAACACATCTTCCAAGAAACACTGAAGCCAATCACTAGTTGTAAATCCAAGAAGAAGAGTTCTATCAGTTGCATCAATGAAGGGGAGCAAGGCAAAGAAGATATAAGCATGTGAAAATCAGAATTGTGAAACTTTAAAGAGTGTATTAGAAATTAAGACAAAGTATAGCAATAAGGACAGAAAATAACAAATATAGTGTGGGTAGTAGCTTTCTTGTGATGCTATTTCATAGTTAAGAGAAATCCAGTAAGGAATATTTATAGTCACCCTGCTTGGAATAGGCAAGAAAAAAAGATATATGACTGAAAATATTTTATTGTTAGATATGTGTTTATAGAACAATATATTGTCAGTATATGAACTTCTAAGAAGCAGTACTATAGAATAACAGTGATGGAAAATGATTGTTTCAGACCAGTGTTTCTCAACCTTTTCAAACTCAGCATACTCTTTGTTAGACTTGAGGACGTCTAGAAAAATGCAAGCTCTTAGTTTTCACTCATTTTTTGACTATGGTAAAATAATGCATCCATTTTTGTACTGTAAAGAACTCAGAAAGATCACACTAGGTCAGGATGTTTTTAGCACCGTGGATTCCCATTTGAAATCATTGGGTTTATCTTGTGAATCATTTCACATCTCAACCATGGCACCCTGGTTGAGAATCTCTATTCTAGACCATTGCTCTGACTAGGTCTTGTTGTTTTCCATAGTGTGTCCTGTAGGATTTAATTAAGGTACAATAAAATGACACTGAAGGAGGGCCTAAACATTCATAGGTAGCACTGGTGGAATCTTGGCATTGTGTTAGTCGGGGTGGGCAAAATACAGCCTGTGGGCCAAATCCGGCCCACTGACTGATTGCATCTGGCCCTCTGGTTGGCAACCGCAAAGTCATAGGATCTGGACCACAGGCAACTGGCAGCTCTGGCTGGTGTGTTATGCTGGGCAGGTGGCCATGTCCCGACCTCATCCACAGTTTACACCAGCTCCTGCCCTGCGCACCGGAAGCAGCGTCAGGTACACGTCGACAGCAGCTGTGGATGCTGCCTGCAGGTTTCTGCTAGGGATTGGGGTGATTGCCTGGCACTACAGCTGATGCAGCAGCATCACCTGCAGACCCAAGCGGATGCCCCAGTCCCCAGTGGGACCATGCAGGCAGCTTCCACAGCTGATGCCACCACCTAACTAGGTGCTGCTTCCAGGGGGCTTTGCCAGACACTTCCTGTGTGAGATTAGGCAGTTCACTTAATTGTGTCATCTTTCACTTTCCCAGCATGCAAAGTGGAGCTAATTATGATTTCCTTGGATATGAGGCAGTTTTTAGTGTAAATATAAAGATTATTTAACAGTGCTGTATTATTTGTCTAGTAGTTAGAGCAGGGCAGCGGGAAGTAGGATTTATGGTTTCTCCTGCAAATGACTTCAGCTCTCTCTAGGGCTACTTCCACTCCCCTCCTTTATCTTCCTTCCCTGAGAAGAACTCGTGAGATCTTTGGAGCAGGAACTGTCCCTTATTACGTGTTTGAACAGCACGTAGCATATGAGGGTCTTGATTTGATTTGGAGGCTTCTAGATGTGCTTGTGATACAAATAAATCATACTGTTTCTCTTCCTGACAGTGTAGCAGAATTGGAAAAGTAGCTGTAAAAACACCTATATATCTGAGAGAAGGGTGACTTCACAAAGTAGGAAGAATGAGAGATGTGAGATGAATTACTAGCTTCCCAAGCCTTAAATGACGTTAATGTTAGCAGCCATGCTTATAAGCAGAAATATATATAGATTGTTTGTCAGAAAAAGAAATCTCTTGGTCAGCAGTGAGCACGCACCACTCAGTGCTCTGCAGGACTTCTGTATCTTGTTAAAAATGGGAGGGAGACAGGATCTAATGGGTTTGGTGGGGCCTGGAATAAAATCTGTACTTTATTTTTTTAAAGCGTTCCTTCAATGTAGGTTCCAGTAAGAATATGTAGGGAAAACCCCATATCACAGCAGCTGTGGAAAAAATTCTTGTCGGCATAAAGAAGCCAGCCTTTGCATACAGCCTCTAAATTTAACTAGGTGCCTCGGAAAACATATCACACAGAGAATGTAATATTGGTATTTTTAACTGCTCCATAGAAACATGCCATTGACTTTAGTCCTGTCTGCTGAGGAGTATGATGCCTGACATAGCCTATGTCAGTAACAAGCCTCTGGTCAGGACTGGGATGTAGGTAGCCATGCCTAGTGGTTAAGCCTGGGGCCTGGGACCTAAGTCCAGAGCTAGATGTCAAGACAAGGTGAGTCCAGATGCCACTGTTGTCACCAGGAGCAGATCTGAGTCCAAAAGTCTAGGACCCCCCCTCCCATAACAGCTCTCCAAACCTTCCTATGTGGGACAGGGCTGCAGGCTTTTTTGTGTTTTTTTGTGTATTATTTGGACCTACTGGCAATTTTTTTACAATTTTTGACCAATATTTGACTGGTCAATTGACCAAACTTCATTTGACCAGTCAAATACCCAACCCTACTTATTTTAATCATCCCAGTACAAGCAGACACACAAAGGGGATGTATTTTTGCTGTGGAAATGTGTCATCTCCACAGAGACCCTTTTTTCTTTTCAAACTAGATCTGTATTTTAAGATGGGCTCAAATCTAACAGTCCATGAAACTGATGAGTTTTTACACTAACTTCAATGAACACTGGGTCAGGCTAGCTAGAGATGGACCCACAATAAAACTCTGGACATCCACATCACTAAACTTCTGGAAACTGGATCAGGATCTTAACTTTGCCACTCCAGCGCCTAAAATTTATATCCATCTGTTGAAAGTTAACAGATTTTTGAATGAAAAGAATACAGGAATTAGACTGGAAGCGACCTTCTGTACCAGTCCTCTGCTGTCCCGAACTTATCAACCTCCATTGCAATGCTAGTTAAGATTTGGCCCCCATTCTCTCTGGTTTAGATGGATTTTGATAAGGTTTAGGTCTTGCTAATGGTTTATCCATCTTGCATTAGCAGGAAAAGTGACTTCAGGTACCAGTTACCTCCCCGAGGATCAGAGAGCTGTAGCAGTATTAGAAGTACTGCTCAGGTACTCAGACACAAAATTCTAGAGCAGGGGTCAGCAATGTTTTTGGGCAGAGTGCCAAAGTACCCGCAACCTTGACTTGCAAGATGTTGGTGTGCCAGGGGTGGATGGCAGGGGAGCCACAAGGGGCCTGATCATTGCTGTGGCAGCACAGCTGCTGGCCCTTTCCCTGCCATCTGCCCTGAGGCGCACGTGCACCCAGCTCCAGCAACGAGCTGGACTGGGGCTCCGCAGACCCCAGTGCAGCTGCTTGCAGCCTACCGACTGCCTGCCACAGTGGACCCAGGCTCTGGGCAGGCCCCTGATTTCCGCCACAGAGCCCAGGCTGCTTGAGCAGCTGGGGAAGAGGCTGCAAGCAGCTGCACCAGGATCCATGGAGCCTCAGTCCAGGTCATTGCTGGCAGTGGGTGCATACACACCTCGAGGTGGACGATGGGGAAGGGTCCGGAGCTGCAGTGCCGCAACAAGGATCGGGCCCCTCACAGCTCCCCCACCGTCTACCCCGGGGTGCATGTGCCAAGCAAAATGCCTTTGTGTATCATGCCAAGGTGGCAGCTGGGAGGCGGGTGACTGGCAGCTCAGTGCTTAGGTAATGACTAGGGGCAACGTATTTGCCACAGGCAAATTCCCAACTCTGACGGTATTTTGATATTGTTGTCATTTAAACATAACTTGGTACTGTATGAGGAGGCTTGCTATTAATACTTGAAATATTGAATGAAAAGTTGAATTCTGAAAAGATTTCCTATAAATTTTCAATAATTACCAAAAGGGAGGGAGGAATCCCAGAAATCTAATAATTAGAGAGAGAAAAAGAAAACTCTTCAAGAGAATTTTTTTCTCCCCCACCACTCAGGGATTTGTCATGAGTAGGAAAATCTGAGTAGAAAACGTCACTGGCTGGAGTCTCCCATGCACGCTGGCCCCCGGCTTCTATTCTGTTCCATCCAGGAAGAGCACAGACCAACTGCAGATGTTTCCTCAGCCTGACAAAGGGCGTTTGTACCTGAAAGCTTGCAAAGAAGAATTTTTCCAACTATTTAAGTCTAATAAAAGATATCAGATTTACCCAAAGAACCTTGTCTGTACCATGCTCTGGCACATGTACCTGGGGTTGCTGACCCCTGCTCTAGAGGGCCGATGTGTCACTTCCAGAGCCAGGACGGGGCATCCCTCTAGTATCCAGTAGTTGGCTGCTGTGCTGGTAGGAAGCCAACCCCTCTCCAAGCAGAGCTTTAAAACCAGCAGGACAGAAAATGGAGAGCTGTGCGCACAAGGCTTCTCCTGATGAGTTTATGCACTGCTGTAGTCCCAGGACCATACTGTGACCCTGGGCCCTGCTTTTGCTCCGTTCTTTGTGATTCTGGGTTCTGTGTCCAGCTTCTGCCCTTTGTCTTGTTCCTGCCTATGACTCATCTCCTGTCCTTGAAATGGTTCCTGGCTCTGGCTCCTGACCCCAGTATGTCTCTCAGCTTCGGTGTCTGGCTCAATCTGTAGCTCCTGACTTCAGCTGCCTGACCCCAGCTTAATTTGTGGCTCCCTGATTCCAGCTTCATGATGTTGGTTTATTCTTGACCACCAGTCTGGCTTTTGGACTCAGATCTGCTCCTGGTGACAACAGTGGCATCTGGACTCACCTTGTCTTGACACCTAGCTCTGGACTTAGGTCCCAGGCCCCAGGCTTAACCACAAGGCATGGCTACCTACATCCCAGTCCTGACCAGAGGCTTGTTACTGACATAGGCTATGTCAGGCATCATACTCCTCAGCAGACAGGACTAAAGTCAATGGCACGTTTCTATGGAGCAGTTAAAAATACCAATATTACATTCTCTGTGTGAGACGTTTTCCGAGGCATCTAGTTAAATTTAGAGGCTGAGATCACTGTATGCAAAGGCTGGCTTCTTTATGCCGACAAGAATCTTTTCCACAGCTGCTGTGATATGGGTTTTTCCCTACATATTCTTACTGGAACCTACATTGAAGGAACGCTTTAAAAAAATAAAGTACAGATTTTATTCCAGGCCCCACCAAACCCATTAGATCCTGTCTCCCTCCCATTTTTAACAAGATACAGAAGTCCTGCAGAGCACTGAGTGGTGCGTGCTCACTGCTGACCAAGAGATTTCTTTTTCTGACAAACAATCTATATATATTCCTGCTTATAAGCATGGCTGCTAACATTAAGGTCATTTAAGGTGGCTTGGGAAGCTAGTAATTCATCTCACATCTCTCATTCTTCCTGCTTTGTGAAGTCACCCTTCTCTCAGATATATAGGTGTTTTTACAGCTACTTTTCCAATTCTGCTACACTGTCAGGAAGAGAAACAGTATGATTTATTTGTATCACAAGCACATCTAGAAGCCTCCAAATCAAATCAAGACCCTCATATGCTACGTGCTGTTCAAACACGTAATAAGGGACAGTTCCTGCTCCAAAGATCTCACGAGTTCTTCTCAGGGAAGGAAGATAAAGGAGGGGAGTGGAAGTAGCCCTAGAGAGAGCTGAAGTCATTTGCAGGAGAAACCATAAATCCTACTTCCCGCTGCCCTGCTCTAACTACTAGACAAATAATATAGCACTGTTAAATAATCATTATATTTACACTAAAAAGTGCCTCATATCCAAGGAAATTATAATTAGCTCCACTTTGCATGCTGGGAAACTGGAAAATGACACAATTAAGTGAACTGCCTAATCTCACACAGGAAGTGTCTGGCAGAGCCAAGGACAAAACCCAGGGTTCCTGCATCTTATTGGTTTCTGGGTTTCAGCAGTGGGCTCTGATCCATTTGGGAAACTTGTTCCTTTTAAGATGCCTATAAGAAAGTATCTGGCCTCACATCCACTCACTGTTTTTTGCTTCTTTTGGGCAAAAAGAAAAGTTGTAACTGTATAGTCAGGTTTGAGTATGAGATGGAGAATGGTGATCAAGAGGCACAAGATCAAAAAGCAGAAAGAAATGCTTTGTACAATGCCCCATGTGCACTCAGCCTTTTGATCCTCCTCCTTTTCTTAAGCATATGCTTTGCCTATTTCTTTTTAATCCTTTAGTCCTGGGATTCTTTTCTAGCACAAGTAGATCTCACCGCATATCATGCAACATGTGGCACTTACAAATAATGAGCTTCTGCCTTCCTACTGGCCTTTTATACTCTGTCTTTCAGTGATCCCACTCTTCCACTTTTGCCATTGGACTGTATCACAGTATTTTCAGATGTGGTCACAGGAAAAGTTATAGACTTTTTCAGTTTCCCACAGGTGCTAAAGTTTTAATGTTGGACAGTCAGACCTTATGTTTGTTTTCTGCTGACTAAATCTGCCAGGATCCACTCATGCATAAAGCTGAATTTATGCTTCACTGCTGTTAGTGGATTGGGGTCAGACTGCTGCAATCTTGCAGAATGAAGCTTTAACCCAAATCCCTCCTGAAGACCCCTTTGGCTTGTAGTAACAGCTGTGCATATCAGAAGCAATTATTCCAATATCAGTAGAAAAGAAAAAAGTGAATGTGAACATCTCACCCTTCTTCCTGAACACCAACTTTTACTTGGGCAATTGGTATCCACATAGTGCTCACCAGCTACCTGCATGTCTTCATAACCATATCTGGACTGTTTTATAATGCTGACCTCGTGGAATCAAACCACATTAGGTAGCTTAAGATACAAGAGGCAGGGGAGGCAGTGGTGTCCTGTAGATAGTGCACTGGTGGACTGGTTACCAAAAAACCTCTGATCCAGTCCTAGAACCTATTACTGACCTGTGGGACCTTGGGCACTCCCATCACCTCTTGTGCCTGTTCCCCTTGCATCTGCTGTCTGCCAAAACTATTTAGACTGTAAAAATCAATGCCTGCAAAGTCCTGCAGAAAGGTGAAGTGAGGTTAGTTTTGATCAGCAAGTATTGCCAAGACTCTCAGGCCATAGCCACATGGTAAACTTACCATTCCCAGAGTAGCCTCTTCACATGCACCATGCTGTTCCACTTGACCTGCCTGCAAAACCAGCAGCAGTCTGGCCCTGTCTGCATGTAGTTTCAGCCAGGCTAATTGGCGTGGGGTGTGCTAATTGGCACGGTCACTCAACAGTGCTAATTAGAACTTCCAAAGTGGCACACACATGCAGGTCAGGGGGGAGCCTGCCTGGAGCAGTGCAGCATCTGTGAGGACACTGCTACTAGGAATGGTGAGTTTGCCATGTACCTGGCACTAATGTACCTGGCACTAATATCCCCAAAATCTCTTGCCGTCTGGAAAAAATAAAGGATAAAATAAGCCACAACCATATAGAATATCAGTCTTTGGACTGTTTCTCCTTGATGAGAGCTGGTGATGGGAGAAATTGGACTATGGTTCATTGATCCAGAAAAACATGCTGGCTCACAGAATGCCTATGCCATCTTCTGTCAATCAAAGGAAAGCAGATACCTGCTGATGGAAGCATAAGGGCTTGATTGGTAAATGCTGACTTCCCCCTTTGAGTTCCCTGTTTACATTTATTAAAAATAAATATTTAACAAAGAGATCTGTGTTCAGGCTCCTTTTCAATTCAGGCCCCCACTGGATGCTGAAAAACTACTGAGGAAAACATTGTACCACCAGCAAGAGGTCACGACTGCAAAGAGGCCGAGGTTAGTGAGAAGAAGAAGCAAGCACAACAGGATTTGTTGAGTCCTCTGGGATCAAAGCATTGGTCCCCCTATACTTCCCACGCTCCTTATTTGTTGCACTCCTGAAAGAAGTCTGCTAGAGAAAAGTATGCACTGGTGCAAGTCAAATGACATGGCTTGAAACAGCAGCAATGTGACAAGTGATTCCCCACAGCAAGCTTTCCAGCTGCAGCTATACACTATGTGGGAAAATGCAGATGTATGGCACAGGGGAAAAATGGGTGTCTGCATCTAATAAAATAGGAACTAGTATAATTTCTTTATAATAATGCATAATTTGTGCTTTCATAGTTCCTTTCACCAACAGATCTCAGCTCACTTTACAAACACTACCTCAACCTCACAAAATCCAATTTTGTTTTACAGATAGGGAAAACTGAGGCACAAAGGTTCATTGACTATTAAATTCAGGAAGCAAATCACAAATCTAGCAAATAGAACTGGGAACTGTACTCTTGAATTCCTGATACAATGACTGCCAGCACCAAGAACTGATCTTGACATTTCCAGATCCGAAGCCTCAGTTTTTCTGCAGCTTCAGCTCAAGGACTGAGGAGTAGATCTAGTAAACAACTTAAATACTTCAAGCAAGATTTAGCTGGACTTTAGCTGCCTAAGGGCATGGGTACACAGAGTTACCATGAGGCAAAGGAGAGCAGCCTTTGACAAGAAACCATTTTTAGCTGCTTTTTAGTAACTTCCTATGTGAATGCTGAATGCTGTTATTCCGTGGTAAATAGAAATTAACCCATGTTAGCTTACCCTTACACGAAAGCCTTCCATTTACCACAGGCTAAAAGCTTGCACAAAGAGTGGTATGGTGGCAGAGTGATTAAGGCATCTTGTAATGATGGTCCATTTGTGAGTGTGACATTTTTGCCAGACTTTGGCCCTCAGTTGGCCCAGCTGTAACTGGATTCCTGGTCATTTGGGCTGAGGAGTCCAAAGGCAGCCAGATGTGATGCTAGCCACCTCATTCCCTTGTGTGCTGTTAGCTACAGAACGTGCATGGTTTAAGCACACTAATCCACTGTACTTACAGCTTTGGAGAGCATGCACACAGGCACTTACTCCAGAACAACCCATGTCTTGTAAAATCCTGCCTTCCTATGTCTTGTAGTGGCTTACTCATGTATAATTGCACTAAGTCCAAAATTGCAATCCAGAAGTCTATGTACTGCTGTTGCCTAATATTAGAGGTGCCAATTTTTCCTAGATGCCTTTAGCTTTAATGTGCTCTAGATGCTTAGACTTCTGATTCTCCATATATTCAGACCTGCCCCAGTCTGAGCACCTTAGTGCCAGTCTCCCATGTAAAGGCAGTAGGGATCCAGAATCTAACTATCTCTCTGGATAAGGCTAAGTGCAGACATTTGGGGTGTTAGGGAGAGGTTAGATCGGGTTGAAAACGGGCACCCGATCTAACTTAGTTTGCCCCTGTGCAGACCTTATACATAGACCCAGTGTCAGTGATCAGAAAGCAATCTAAACCCATAACAGTACAGAAGTTCTGCGTGCATGGACTGGTCTAAAAATGGTGGAACATGGTCTAAGATAGACCTGAATTGATGTACACTCAAACTTAATTGACCTAGGTTAGGCCGGTGCTTGGAACTTCAGTACAGTTACCCGCACAGACCAGGACGGGGAAAGCCTAGCTGCTGGCCCCAATCCCAGGGCTGCATTTTTTGTATCCTTCCCCCTGGCACCAGGCTATTTTTATCCCCTTGCTTCCCCACCCCCATGGACCAGCCAGCCCCCACCAGCCCCCTATCTCACACACCTCTGGGTGCTGGATTTATCAGCATTCGCTGCTGCTGGTAGTCGAGCAAGTAAGTATTGGTGGAGGGAGGCATGAGATGGATGGGGATGTAGTTTCCTTGTGGGGGAGGTCAGGGGGCTAAAAATAGCCCCTGGTCCACACCAAGCGCCTCCATAAGCCCTGTGAGCTCCCCCCCCAATCCTGCCAAACCCTCCTGGACTCCACCAACCCCCTGCAGACCCCACCTGTCCCCTGATCACTCCCACAGATCCTCCTGCCCCTCCCCGTCCTTCTGCTTGTCCTTTGATCTCCCTGCAGACACTACCTGCCCTCCCAATTGTCCTGCAGATGCCACCTGTCATCCCCCCAGCCTTCCCCATCACTCCCATGGATCCCACCTGCCCCACAAGCCTTCCTGTGGACCCCCCCTCCCAATCCTGCATGTGCCCTGGTTCTCCAACCCCCTCTCCACTAGTCCAACTTATCTTAGATTGGTTAGCCATTTTTAACATGATCTAACTTCCCCCTAGCCTCCCCAAATGTCTGCACTTAGCCTAAGTTATTTAAGTGGCTCAGTACAGAAGGGATCCTCAGAACATGTCAACACACACTGACAGGATTCAGCCTTTCATGAGATGAGTTTAGGCCACTTTCTTTTCAAACACACCCAATGTTGTCTTCCTCCTTTTTGTCTAAGAGTCTGGTGGTCGGAGCACTCACCCAGGAAGCTAGAGATTGTGGGTCAGTGACTTCCTCCATCTGAGTACCAAATGTGTCCCACTGCCCAGGGGTGTCCTAGCCACCAGGCTATAGGCAGGGCCCCTGGGACTGAAGCTGGACACCTGTTCACTCATAAATGCAGGATTTCTGTGGGAAGAGAGAAGACTAAGTAGAACATGTGTCGGTAGCTTTGTAGTGAGGGAATACCCCCGAGAGGGGAGTCAGGAGGTCTTGGCCCTGCTCCTAGCGCTGTTTCTGCACATTTACAGGCAATAAATATTGGATAAAAGGGGCAGGGACTAGAAGCCCGGACCCCTTTCCCAGCGATCGTCCGAATCCTGGTGCTACAGAGGCAGAAACCCTCTTGCCCTCTCAGCAGGGGTGAAAAAGCCCTGCTTTGCCTGGTGTTTAGGGCACTCTCCTAGGTGTGGGAGATGTGATTTTGGATCCTCTTAGGCTGTGAAGGGCTTTGAACTTGATTCTCTGACTTCCTGGGCGAGGGCTCGAACCACCTGGCTGTTTGATGATCAAAGGGCAGCAACAACAGCCTTGTTCAGGTCTTTTAAAACAATGGCTCTGATGCCTGCCCTCATAACTCACACTTGTAACAGGGGCCCCTTACCCCCGTTATTGGAGACAGAAGCAGCAGGGCTACGTGACGGCGGGAAGCACAGAGAGCAGAGCAGGCAGCCCGCTGACGGGGCCAGCAAGACACCCCGGTTGGTAGCTGAGAAAGGAAGAGCTCACATGGCTGGAAGGGGCGGAGCTCAGGGCAATATAAACCTGACTTCTGGGCAGGTGGTTAATCTGGCCTAGGTTTCTGGAGCAGAAGGTGTTCGACAGGAGAGCAAAGGTCTCATGTAGAGATAAGTGGTTTCTCCCCAAAAGTTTCTGCCTTTCTGTTTCCAATATCAGGGGTTGAGGGGTCCCTGCTACAAAGTACCAGTTATGAGCAGGGATCCTGGTTTTCCCTGATACAAATTGCAAGTTCTCTGATAAATCCCCCCAAATCCATGATTAAAATGAAAGGCCCCTCACTTCCCCCATCCGCCCACAGTCCCCTGGCCCTGCTCGTGCCCCTCACTACCTCCTACTGCTCCCCCTAGACGAGCCAGCCGGTCCCTACAGCTACACATTGTGGCCCCAGGCCCCAAGACACACGCACCGCCCCTGCCACAGCCTGGCCCAACTCCCTCCTTCCCTATGGGGGCTCCAATCCCCCGCCCATACCTGTGGGAGCTGCTCTTCAGGCTGCCTGGCGGCCATGTGCACGTTCTTGCCTGACCACCCTCATCCCACACCCTCCCAGTCCCTTGCAGGCTGGAGCTCTGCCAGCCTGCAGAGAGTGCTGCAAAACTCACAGGTTTCTCTGGTTAAATGAGAAACGTATGTTTTCCTCTAGTAAAAGGTAAAATCCGTACTTTTCTCCATTTTCCCATGGGAAACAGAAAGCCTGGGTCCCTAATTATGAGGGCAGGTGTCTGGCTGAGATGAGCTTGCCTCAGTTCTCCCTCGTTTGGTTATGGCTGGCAGGGACTGGGGAGTGTCAGCTGGCTGGGCAGCAGTAATGTTTATGAACTGCAAGGGTCTCATTTCAAATCTCCACATGATTTTTTTTTTTTTTTTTTGGAAAAACAAGTTATTACAAATGCAAACCTGAAACTTCCTCCAGATTTGTGGAAAGCATTTATGCATTTGTGGCAAGCCTGGACTGAAAGCTGAATGAGCCTAGGCTCAATCCATATGTATATAGCTCATAGTTCTTCAGGAATTTGACCTGAAGTAAAACTGGATTTCTCTTGGGATTTGTGAGACTAGTTCAAACCTCAATCTCAGTGCAAAATAATGGCAACAAACTAGAAAACAGTGCCCAATAAAGCCTGTCCAAGGTGAGGTAGCCCTTTACAGGGGTGTAGTTGCACCTGTGCCAGGCTTGGCCCACCTCCATAGGTGGAAGGAATAAAGCTAAGAGGTTGCATGATGGAGGAAGCATGCGACTAAATCAGGGCTGCTGGGAGTTGGGAGTAATGAGTAGGTCTAAGTTAGGTTAATAGGGAAGAAAGATGGGGTGGTTTGAGTTAAGAGGGCAGGTTACACAATTGTTCAGGGCCCCAGGCTGGAAATCCATACTAGAAGGTGGGTGTTAGGGTTAGGGTTTTCCCTTACAGTATTGCTTTGTGAGATGCTGCAGCTCCTCATGCTAACAAGTTGGGGACGTAATACCTGACGGGCTGAATGGAGCCCAGGTGGCAGGTGGGCTACCAATTCTTGTCAGGTAAGACCGATCTTGATAGAGGAGGGGGGTGAAATATCTGGATGGACTTCTTTATTTGCTTGAATTTTGATTAAACACAGGAAGGGTGGAGCTTTCTTCTGTGGCCCTTTTGAGATCTTTTGCCGATTTTAGAAGTGCTGGAAGGTGGTGCTCAGCCATCTAAGGCAGGTATCGGACCTGAAGGCTGACTGCAACAGAATCTGCTGTAAACAGAGCAACCCAGTTTCCCATAGCACTCCCAAAGAAATCATCTCTGTCTCCTGTCACTGGTCTAATGGATATGAACCTGAGGTGTAAAGGCAGCTCCTAGAACAGCTGGTGGTCTGGATGGCCTGGTTGGCAGATGATGGAAGGGAACCCTTGTCTATGTGCATCTTTGGCATGTTCATCTCTGTTTCTGAATGCTTCTGCTTAGTGCAGCATTTTTGCTGGATGTCTCCACTTCCTGAAGAAATTGATGCTTCCCAGAACAGCATGTTGTTATATTACATTTTCTTGCCATTTCAAATGCAACAAAGGGTTGGGAGGCACTGGCAGGTTTTGTACTTGTATTTCAGCATATGTATTAATGAAGATATCCATCGTTCTGGATTTGCCCAGAATACTTTGCATATATAATGTTTGTTTTCTCCATCTTTCTGTCTTCTGGGCTCATCCTCACTTAGAGATGACTAAGTAAAAAAGAATTACTGGACCATACTTCAGAAATGCTGTGAAAGGCAGTGTTAGTGAAATGTATAGTTCTGCGGTAAAAGCGCAGAACAGTGAAGCAGGAGATGCGGATACTTTTCCTAGGTGCAAGAACCTGTGTGAGCTTTAGTCAAGTCACTATACCTCCATGCCTCAGTCTCTCTGACTAAAGGAAAGGAGTAAGGATATCTTTCAATCTTACAGGGGTGTCAAGTTGCTCATAACCGTTTTTCAGAAAAATCTAATTCACTGAATACATTTATCTTCTCCTCAATTGTTCTCCTGTAATTAATAAAAAATGAATTAAATAAAAGAATTTCCCACTGTATATATGGTACTAAGAGGCCATAAAACCTCATTCTGAATCCTTAGCTGCTCTGCTGTACTTGCATTGTATCTTGCCTCTCCCTGACACTGTTTGCCACATCAAGACTCCAGATTAACTACAAGGTTTGACTATCTAAACCCAGCATCTCATGTTTTAGTGAGAGACTCAGCTGGACAATAGCAGATAGCGATTTCCAACAGAGATCAAATTATTTCTGAAAGATATGTTGGATGCATCCTGTAATACAATAATGGCTCCTTTCCTATCCAGTTAATGATCATCAGAATAGTTCTGTGGAGATGTTTTGTAATTAAATAAGATAATGGAAGTGAAGTTCCTCATCCAGTCTGTCAATCCAGATGACCTAATAAATCATCCTATTTCTATCTGATACTGGCATTTGCCAGTGTCTTGACAGATGACAGTTGTTAATTGGACTATATATGAAGTAATTGGGTATTTTCACCAGAACATGAGTCGCATTAGAAATGTCTCATTGCATCTCCATTCCCAGGCTGTCATTTAAAACAGTTTAGGGTTTACTTGGCATTTTCAGAGTGAAATACATTCTAAAATTACTATTGGCTATGTAAGCAATAGCCTGATAACAGCTCATGGAAACTTGCCACTTAAAGCAGCCATGATAAAGAACAATGGAAAAGTTGGCTGTGTTAATGATCTTCTCCATGTGACACTTAACATGTCATATTTGCTGAATGAATGTAAGTGGAATGTGATGCTCAAAAGAGAAACAGACAGGATGTCTCTTGTCCTTCTCCATCCATCCCTTGAGCCATCCACTTTTCCATCACCTCTCATTCCAATTTCTTTTATTTTTTATTTTATTATATTTTATTTTCATTGAAGGGAGTGGAAGAGAGCATCCTTTAAAGGTCTATCTAGACTGAAAAGGAAAAACAAGGTCCGTTCTTAACTCAGATTACTTAACCTGAGTTGGCAAGTTGTACTAGTAGCTGTGGAGATAAAGGTAATTTAGGTTTTAACTTGGATCACAAACTCAAGTTCAACTCCAGGCTCCCTTATAATCTAACTCAGTGCAGCTCACCAGTGGAAATGTGTTGCATGTCCTCCCTACTAATCCGCTGAGGGTTTCACTTTTTGCAGCCCTTGGGGCACTGGGCCTTGGTTTGCACTCTAGCTGAAGCTGTAGTAATCAATGCATTCACTCTGAGGTCACTAGTTAAATCTTGCCTCAATCTAGAGGGTAGTTCATGGTAAGCAGAGTTAAAACCCAAGTTCAACTTAGCCAATGTAAATTAAGAACACTGCCCTGCCTTCCTTTGCAGTATAGACATACCTTTTAAAAGGTCCCTATGTCCTACAGGAAAGGAAAGACTGCTACAATGTCTGGGCAGTACAGTGCTTTGTTCTGTACTGCAGGTTGTGCTGCTTCCATCCCAGGATAGTTGCTGTGAGCAGGACAGGCTAGCTGAGGGTCAGTGTTAGCAGCAATGCAAGATGGGCTTACTTAGGGTGGCTGAGTGTGGAGATGTCCAGGTCCATCTCCTTCGCTTGACACCCAGGATAGGAAGGTGCCCATCTTTCCCTCTCTTTCCCCCGAGACATCCTTGATAGGAACTTCAGACCAGCTAAGTAATTCTTCTCTGAAATGAAGTAAAATGCAGGTGATTTTTGGGTGCTGGAAGATGAATGTATAAAAGGATGTACTTACAGTTAAGAATTAACAATGTGCCAAATGTAGGCATGTTGACAGGCTGCTTATAAGGCATTACCAGTATGGAGTGGAGAGAATCTGCCTAGTAACAGTTCTGTGGAAAGGATTACAATGGGATGTTTGGCACAGCAGGATCTTTTAACTATTGTAAGTTTAAAATATCTTTCCCCCCGCCCCACACAACAACAACAACAAAACCCCCAAAAAACTCAACAACAACAAAAACCCCTCTTTTCCCAATGCAAGCAAAGAAACAGGTCTTGCAGAGCCAGGATGCTAATATACTGTTCTCTTACAAGCGTTGCTTGAATCATTACCATTGCCCCTTCCCCAGGAGTTTGAAGGTCTCTTGGAAGTCAAAGTAATGCAAATACAGTTCTTAGTTATATGAAGGGTTTTCAAAGTAAGTTTCTTCGGACGTTTAACATAAAAGGAATTTACTTTACATAAGAGTGAAAATGCTCTGAACTGGGCTGGGCTCTGGGAATTATGTATGTGTATTGTGCATACCCAATACAAATTCTGAGGAAAACGAAGAGGGAATGATTAATGTTGGTCTAAAGTAGTGAATAGTATTTGATGACTTCCCTCACCATCTTGGGTATAGTGTTTTGTGGTTGTAATCACTCTTTGACTGTAATAACATTGGAGGACAAGCTTTTTTGTGTGTGTAGTTTTATGGCAAGTTGTCAGTAGATGGCATAGTTTCACATTGTCTTCTAAGTTTTCTTGGTGTGCAAGCAAATGTTCAGTCTTGGGAAGACATTTTGGTTGTTAGTTGTTTCTTGCATCTGGCTTTGCATAGCAACTGTGGTTCTTGCAAAGGAGGATGTAGGGAGAAGGAACTGAGTTGGCTCTCCAGCTTGGTGTGATTCTAATTTGATTCATTTCTTACGTTAGCTTGACCACTTATGTCCTACAACTACATGTAACAAAATAGTTGCATTTTAGAATAAATACAGAATAGAATAAATATTTTTTAGAATAAATCCACATCTCCAATTTCTTTTCCATTTAGCAAGTTATGGTGAGGGCCTGGAAACCTGCTGCTGCTGTCCTACAAAGGAGCAACACTCCTAGCGGAAGAAGGGGCAATATTATACATGGTGTGCGTGCTCATTACATACATTACTTCCTTAGCCTGACGAAGGGTTTTTGAACCCGAAAGCTTGCTTAATAACTATTCTCCAAGTGTTTGGGTTGGTCTAATAAAAGATATCAAATTCACTCAAGGAACCTTGTCTGCCTATGGCCTTAGACCAACACGGCTACAACCTAAACCCCTGCTCATTACGTGGGGTACATGAGAGAGAGAGATGCCTCTCTCTCGGTGTGGTTTTTATTTATACATGCATAGAAAAGGAACACTTTTATGGATTCATACCCAAGCTGTGCTTGAATAATAGATTATTATTAAGATCAGTACACAGTGATTAAATGGGCCTCCACTTTACTCTGTGCTGCCCAAATGCAGAATTGGTTATCTGTTTCATATCTGCTCTGTAAACATTTGTGGACTTCCATTTTTTGTATAGTTGACACCTGTGAGCAGGTGTGTCCATCTCCTAACATTGTTAATGATTATATTACGCATAAGACTGTAACAGTCAGGAAACTGTTCCAGTCATAGTACTGGTAAATGCAGGTAACTTCAAAGGAATTGCTCTCCTGCTTTGTCTTTCAACAGAAGACTATCCCAGTCTGATTACCAATGTAATTTTTTTCTCTCTCTTTTAAATCCTTCCTCTGGCTTCCTTGCTCCTGCACTTGGCCTCTCTTGTTCATACAACTGGGGGCGCGGTGGAGCTATCCCTGGAGGGAGGGAGTGAGAAGACTCAAGTCTGTTGGTCCTTGGTTCACATAAATTGTGTGTATTCAACAAGCCCATTGCTCACTCCTGAAAAAGGAGCTTCAGATATTGTCATCCAGTCTTGTGCAACAGAAATCTGTCTTTCAAGCCAGCACTCCATTAAAGTATATACACTGTATCTGCTTTTAGATAAAATACCGTTGCTGAAGGACTCTTGTCCTTCCTTTCTAGAAGTTGTTAATGCCTTGGTAACCTTGCTTAAGCATAATTACACTGAAGCATGAAATGGCAATATACAACGGAAGTGGTGAAGTGTGCACTTCCTCTTTCAGCTCCTCTTCTCTTAGTTATCCTGAATCTGTACTTTAAGTGCACAGAACAATTTTTCCTCTTTCTTTTTATGCTCTTGCTCCCCTTCAATTCCTTTAACCTGACCACCTCCAGAAATCCTTCTGCATCAATAATCCCCCTTTCCTTCTGATGTTGTCCTGTATGTGTTTGTGCACTATTCTTCAGGAATATACATAGTATGTGTTTGTAGGACCTGAGAATATACCCCATGCTTTAACTACATGTGAGCTTTCTGAGGCCACAATTTTGTGCTACTATGAAGAAACACCTCCCAGAAATTGATCCTAACATCTCATGCAATAAGAATATCCCTAAATTCCCAATATTGAGCATATAGCATCTATATCTACCGGGCTTCATTTTCTTGTAAGAATTGCATGCAAAATTCACTTCTACTACCCAGACTCAAAAATGGCTCCAAATCAATATGTTTTACCTTCCCTCTGAACTGAATGCACCTCCAGCACTTTGCTGGGTCAGACTAGAGTGCTCCTAAATGAGCTGTGATACCTGAAGATAATTCAAAGCAGGTTGAGACTTTAAACTCTCCTTCAGGTCTTAAAGCTTCCACATGTGAGGATTTGCTTAAAGAAACAGCATTTGATGAAAAGACAGCCTTTTTTTTTTTAAAGTCAGTCCTCCTGATCTTTTTCACCTTGCAAAAATATGTTGAGTATAAACCATAAAAAGTAATTTCATGCATGGGAAAATTTTATGCTGTAGTTAATATCTTCCTTGCATTTACTGTAAGATTTCTTAACACTTGGTTATGAATGAATTCTTCCAAGCAGGGAGTATAAAGTCATGTGACACAGTTTACCAACATCTGAGGTTATTCCCAGTCAGTGAACCTAAGTAACTCTATAGGTAACAGCTCAGATGCTCTCTTCCAATAGAAATTAGACAAATTTAGCTGAGTGAAATCAGGAGAGTTGGTTAACCAATGAGAACTAGCTCTTTGAGTGAGTCACACCGTAAAGAGTTTCAAGTTTTGCGGTCTGGCAAGGCCAGCTGGATTCCAAGAGATGATTAAACCACATAAAAAGAACAATATTAAGACTGTCTCTACATTTGTACACCCCTTTCTATCGCACACAAATGAAAGGAGGAGGGGAAGCTGAGAGTAATGACCAGACCATGCTAAAAATTTAAGTAATTGCTGAGCGGATGCAATATGATACCATGGTATTGAACTGGGTGACCCAGTTACCTGTTGGTGGCATGAGCAGGAAATTCCTGTCCTATACAAAGACAGAAAGCTATATGAGTATAAGAATAATTCATTGGTATTGTACCATAATTCATAACTGTAGCATTACTTGTGATTTAACTGAAGTAGGTTTCCTTTTGCTTCCCTCTCGCTGAAAGAGCAAGACCCACATTAGGGGGCTCAATCTTCTGATATTGCAACCTGCATTTCCCAGTTGGGACTATGCTAAAATCCTCCTCTCACTTAGCAATGGAGAAGGATAAAGTGGTCTCAAGTGAGAGCCCTAGTCTGAGAATCCCTGGCCTACAGCAAACTTTTGTACAGGTCACAAAGCTTGAGCTAGACAGTGACTGGATGAACTGAGGCAAGACATCTAAACTAGTCTTTCCGCCCCCCTTCCACTCCCACCTGAAGTGTTTTTATTTAAACTTTTGTGGCCAACTTGTAGACTCTTTTTTATTGTTGTTTTGATTCATGTATCCTTTAGCATTAAGCCGATTCCTTGGTTTCCCTAATTGCTCATTTTGCCTTCCTATTGCATTTATTGTGGAAGCATGTGTTAGTTATATTGTAGAACACATGTTTCTCATTATCTGCTACAAAATTGCCAGACTGTTAGGGAAACCCTTGCCTCTGTTTTGTATTGCTGTCCATGTTTTTTGGGCAGCCTTGAAATGTGCTAGAACTGTGGTGCCTTATAGGAAGAGGTCCTTACTTCAGCCTTAGGAAAGGCTCAGAGCTGTTTGGGCAGGGGCAGTGCATTGGAGAGGCCAGGCAGTGACAATGCAGACTTCCCCATGCTGTCTTATAAATAATTTGTAATGCAGGATCTGTGTGATGAAACCTTGAACTTCTTACCAAATTATATATTACATCAGATGCTGGCAAGCATATTAATATTCATGGACTCCTAAAAATTCAAGGCTGTGGGACTTTGTGGTTTCTTAATTTGACTCTGCCTGCTGATTGAACTATACCTCAACTTTGGAGTCATTTAAAGGTGCATTCAAACATGCAACTTCATTGTGAATACAAGGCACCATATACAGATCAGCAGTTACTCTACAGTGCTGGTCTGAAAAGTAAGATGGGTGATTCATTACTGGCATATGAGCTAAAAAAATTACTTAAAATTCACAGTAGGGTAGATATGCACCTTTATAGACTGACTAAATAAGATAGATATAGAACACAAACTTTCATTAATCCAAATTCACTTAATCAGTGAACTTGGGTTCACAAAAGCTTGTGTTCGAATGCCTACATCATCTAGTCAGTCTGTACAGGTGCATGTCTACCCTACTTCCCAACTGACTTCAGGCTAACCTGGCTAACAATCTCTCCCTTTATTCACAATAACCAAAATGACCTATTTACCTTCAGTAGGATAAAAGCACCTTTAGTCTTTGGCTCTTGTGGTAAGGCAGACAGAAGCGCAGACCTGAAAATGAATGCAACTTTTTTCCCCTATTGGTGAATAGGGTTCAGTTTGAATTAGAAAGCTATTGCCATGGGTGAGAAGGAGGGCTCACTAGGAGCCTTGTCTCTTTGGGGAAATACATACCCTAATTGACTTACAGTAGCATGTTGTCAGAATGTTTGTAAACAAGTGCAAATCTTAAAAGAGACTATCAAGGGCCAGATCTGGTCTCCTTGACACATTTTGTGAACTGGGTAGAGTGTTTCCTCATAAAATTGACTTTATTGCTACATCAGTAATGTGTTGGAAGGCATTCCTGTCTTCTTTCAAAGGCAACTACGCAGGAATTGCCTGTGGCCCAAACATTTAATCACCCAAGAGCACTTGGGACTAGTCCCTCATTTCCAGAACCACAAGTTTCTATCTCTGTTGCCTTTAGGTTTGCCTTCTATCGGGATTTTTACCTCCCAGATTCCCCAGTGGCACATAGGCATTACAGATGGGAACTTTGCAGGAGACAAGTACTGGTCTCTTGTGTCTGCCACCTTATCAGTTTGACATAGTTTCATAGTTGGTAGGGTTAGCAGGGACCTAAGCAGGTCATCTAGTCTGACCCCCTGCCATGGGCAGGAAAGGATGCTGGGGTCAAATGACCCCAGCTAGGCGGCTGTGCAGCCTGCTTTTGAAGACCCCCAGGGTAGGGGCGAGCACCACTTCCCTTGGAAGTTGGTTCCAGATCCTAGCCGCCCTGACTGTGAAGTAGCGTCTCCTGACGTCTAGCCTGAATCTGTTCTCAGTCAACTTATGGCCATTGTTCCTTGTTACCCCCAGTAGTGCTCGGGGGAACAGGGACTCTTCCATTGCCTGCCAGTCCCCCTTGGCAAGTTTACAGGTGGCCACCAGATCCCCTCTCTTTTGTGGAGGCTGAACAGGTTCAGGTCCCATAGTCTCTCCTTGTAGGGCCTGCCCTGCTGCCCCCTGATCATGTGGGTGGCCCTCCTCTGGACCCTCTCCATGCTGTCCACATTCTTCCTGAAGCGCGGTGCCCAGAACTGGACGCAGTACTCCAACCGCGGCCTGACCAGTGTTGCATGGAGGGGGAGGATCACTTCCTTGGACCTGCTTGAGATGCATCTGTGGATGCATGACAAGGTGTGGTTAGCCTTCCTGACCGCGTCCCCACACTGTCGGTCCATGTTCATCTTGGAATCAATAATGACACCAAGATCCTTTTCTGCCTCTGCACTGACGAGAAGGGAGTTCCCCAGCCTGTAGGTATGCTGCTGGTTCTTCCACCCCAGATGCAACACCTTGCACTTATCTGTATTGAAACCCATACTATTCTCATCCGCCCACCTCTGTAACCTGTCGAGATCTAGTTGTAGCCTGTTCCTCTCTTCTGGCATGCTCACTTCTCCCCACATCTTAGTGTCATCTGTGAACTTGAACAAGGTGCTTTTCATCCCCTCGTCCAAATCGCCAATGAAGATATTGAACACTGTGGGCCCGAGGACCGAGCCCTGGGGAACCTCGCTGCCCACATCCCTCCAGGTCGAAAATGACCCGTCCACCACCACTCTCTGGGTGCAGCCCTCCAGCCAATTTGTGACCCATCTGACTGTGTAGGTGTCGATGCCATAGATGCCTAATTTTTTAATGAGGATGGGGATGGGGTGAGACATGAGCCACTACCTTCCCCTCATCTTCCTCTACTACTCTGTGCTGCCCTTTTGCACCAGATCTCACTTCAGTTCTTCTCTGTATCACTCTATCCCCAGAGCTGATTTCCAACATTAAAAAGTATGTGTTGAATAAAGAGGCCCCTCCTATTTTCTCATTTCGTCCCAGAAAAGTGGCTTCACTTGAGATTCTGAATGACCTTAACTGATTCTTTCACAATAGCTTTAAAGATGTGACAGCAGCAGATCTTTACCCACCAGCCCTTTTTGCACTCTGAGATGCAACAAGGAGATACTATAGTTCTAACGTGATTAAGAGAAAGGTGAGGTCTCCTGGGCTAAATGAAGAAGAGGAATTCCCGAGTACTAGTTTCACCTCTAATGCTTGCCGTGACTCCCTAGAGGTTTGATCCTCCTGCCACTAAAGGCAATGCTAGAGAAAGGAAAGGACATGGACTCTGAGGAAAGTAGAAATTGGAAGCTTGTGGCCTCTGGCAGCAAGCAGAAATTTTCATCTCCACCTGCAGGAGTTCACCTGGAGAACAGATACGGCTCCCTCGCAAAAGAGGGCGAGGAACACATTCCATTGGTGGAGGAGGCCAGGACAGGTCTCCCCAAATTGGGAAGGATCAAGACCACCATCACCAGGAAGTGACAGATTGTTCTGGTTGGAGACTTCCTCCTGCAGGGGACAGAGGCATCCACCTGCCAGCCTGACTCGTTGTCTTGGGAGATCTGCTGCTTGCCCGGAGCCTAGATCCAAGATGTCATGGAGGGATTACCAAGACATCCGGGCCTCTGATTGCTACCCCATGGTGCTTATCCATGTGGGTACCAGTGATACTGCCAGGGGAGACCCTGAGCAGATCAAAGTGGCTACAGGGCTCTGGGTGCAAGAGTGAAGAGGACGGACTCAGGCGGTGTTCTCCTCAATCCTTCTGGTCAAGTTAGATGGCCTGGGCAAGAGCGGGCACATCCTGCAGATCAATGCATGGCTGCACAGGTGGTGTCACCAGCAGGGCTTTGACTTCTTTGACCATGGGATGATGTTCCAAGAAGAAGGATTGTTGGGAAAAGATGGGATCCACCTGATGAGAGAGAAGACCAAAGAATAGAAGCACCAGAAGGGACCTGTAAGATCATCAAGTCCAGTCCCCTGCCACGGGCAGAAGGTTATTGGGCTCACACAAGCTCAACGAGGTGCTTGTCCAGCCTCCTCTTGAACACCTCCAGGGATGGTGACTGTACCACCTCTGCCGGGAGTGTGTTCCAGATTCTAGATACCCTTACAGAAAATAAGTTTTTCCTGACATCTAGCCTAAATTTTTCCTCAATTAACTTGTGTCCATTGGTCCTTGTTCTCCCAAGGAGTGTCTTTTTCTGAAGAGTTGCTCCCCTAGGTCTTTGTGTTCACCCTGACATACTTGTAGGCGGCTATCAAGTCACCTCCAGTCTTCTCTTATGCAGACTGAACAAACCCAGTTTCCAGAGTCTCTTCTCATAGGGCCTATCCTCTAGGCCTCTAATGGTATGGGTAGCCCTTCTCTGTACCCTTTCAAGCTTATCCACATCCTTTCTGAAGTGTGGTGCCCAGAACTGGACACAGTACTCCAGCTGTGGCCTCACCAACACTGAATAGAGGGGGAGGAGGACCTCTCTGGATCTATTCACAACACGCCGGCTGTTGCACGCCAAAGGTCTGTTTGCTCTGCTGGTGACTTCATTGCATTGTTAGCTCATATTCATTGTCTGGTCAAATGTCGCCCCCAGGTCCCTTTCAGATGCAGTGTCAGCCAGTGGGCCACCACCCATCGTATAGTTGTGGTGAAGGTTCTTCCTACCCAGATGAAGGACCCAGCACTTGTCCCTATTGAACTTCATCCGATTATGATCAGCCCATAGGACCAGATTGTCAAGGTCATCCTGTTTCCTTACCCTCTTCTCAGATGGGCCCACATTACCCCACAACTTGGTGTCATCTGCAAAGTTAATCATTGTTTTCCACTCTCTCATCCAATCATTGATAAAGAAGTTACAGAGCATGGGCCCAAGCACTGATCCCTGGGGGACGTCACTGGAGATGGCCCTCCGGGATGAGGCCATCCCATTGATTACATCCCATCTTTGCAGACAGGCTCACAAATCTTGTGAGGAGTGCTTTACACTAAGTTCACTGGGTGATGGAGACCAAAGCCCCGAGGTAAGCAGGGAAGTGGGTCATCTGGAGGAGTTGCAAGCAGGAGTATACAACAAGGGAAGCATTCTCATTCTTCCTGAGAAATCGGGGAAATCAGCTAGTTATCTTAGGTACCTATACACAACTGCACGGAGCCTGGGAAACGAGCAGGAAGAATTGGAAGTTCTTGCACAGTCACAGAACTATGATGTGATTGGAATAACAGGGTGATTGTACACATGACAATGTTACAATGTAAATGTGATGAAAATTTCCCTTTGTGTGACTTAATGGCATCACACTTCACACATACGTGAATTGAGGATTTTAAATGAGTTTGAATCATCACATACTAAACCACATCCTGATGTAGTTTAGTTTGCAATATTGCAACTTGGAACACTGCAGCCTTTAATCTGTCAGCTCAACCCCCGGGCACAGAAGAGGTGGGCAGGCTCCATTGAAAAAAAGGATCAGGACCCTCACTGCTTCTGCCTTCAGCAGGCAGCTGTGGCTGCCAGGATGCCTGGGGCCTCCTGGGAATGGCATGGCTTGCCCCTGGCAGGAGGGCAGCTGGGTGCGCTGACGGCTGGAGAAGGTGGCATGGATAGTGCATGGGGTGTTGGAAACCCAGGTGGGCTTGGGGAAGAGTTGGATCGGGTGCCTCTGAGCAGGGGTAGCACCCAGCCCGCTAGCAGCCCGCCTACCCAGCCCCAAGGGGCACTTCTCCCACTGCGGAAGGAAAGACCAGGCACCCCCTGAGCTCAGGGACCACTTGGCCCACTGGCATCTCCCCCCCCCACCCCCCCAGGCCGCAGGAGTGGCAGGAAGGCTCCACCAGGGAGAAAAAAAAGGATCATGTGGCTGCGGCTGCCAGAACAATAACATGTATACAGTGATGGAAAAATAAAACCCACCATTTCAACTGAAAACTCACTGTTTCAATTTAGGGGGCATAGAATGCAACCCTAAGGACTAAATCCCCATCATGTGTACAAGCTCCCACAGAGACTTGGTGGGACAGCTCGCATGACTAGAGGACTGTCATGGATGGATATAAACTGCTCAGACTGGGGGAAGGGGAGGAGGAGTTGTACTTTATGTAAAAGAGCTGTATGATTGCTCAGAGCTCCAGTATGAAGCTGGACATAGGCCTGTTGAAAGTCTCTGGGTTAGGGTTGGAGGGGAGAAACAAGGGTGATGTTGTGATGGGGGTCTGCAATAGACCACCAGACCAGGAATAAGTGGTGGATGAGACTTTCTTTAGACAGCTAACAGAAGTTTCCCAATCACAAGCCCTGGTTCTCGTGGGGAACTTCAATCACCCTGACCTGCTGGAAGGGCAATACACCAGCATGCAGGCAATCCAGGAAGTTTTTGGAGAGTGTTGGGGACAACAATTATTCCCATCTTCCTAGTGAAGGTCTTTACAGGTCACAATTGAGCTACATAGCCCAGGTAGCTGAAGGAAAAATTGCCCTTCATGTGTTGTTCAGGCTCATAAGTCATTGAGCTGGGATCTCCCAACAGTTCCTAGAGAGATACTTATGAGAACATTTCTAATGCACTATTCTCCTGCTCAACCACAAGCAACACTGGGCTGAGCAGGAGGACAGTGCAAATGAGCTACCAAATGCAAATCAGGACTATATGCATACAGGTGGACACTACTTTCTGGTGCAAGTATTGGAGAAGCTATCTAGGGTTGTGCTCTTCTTGACCTGGTGCTCACAAACAGGGAAGATTTGGTGAGGAATATAGTAGTGGGTGGCAACTGGGACAGCAGCAACCATGAGATGATTGAGATCAAGATCCTGAGCAAAGGAAGGAAGAAGAGCAGCAGAGTAAGGACCCTGGACTTCAGAAAAGCAGACTTCAACTCACTCGGGGAAGTCATGGGCAGGATCCACTAGGAAGCCAGTCTGGGGGGGAGGGAGTCCAGGAGAGCTGGTTGTACTTCAAAGAAGCCTTACTGAGAGTGCAGGAAGACTAGCAAGTATGGCAGAAGACAAGCTTGGCTTAGCAGGAAACTCTTCAGTAAAGTAAATCACAAAAAAGAAGCTTATATGAAGTGGAAACTTAGACAAACAGCTAGGGAATAGTATAAGACCATTGCTTTGGCACACAGGGATGAAGTCAGGAAGGCCAAAGCACTATTGGAGTTGCAGTTAGTAAGGGATGTAAAGGGTAACAAGAAGGCTTTCTGCAAGTATTTTAGTAAAAAGAGGAGGATCAGGGACAGTGTGGGTCCCTTATAGAATGGAAAAGGCAATGGGGTGGAAGAGGATACAGAAAAGGCTGAAGTGCTCAATGTCTTTTTTCACTTCAGTCTTCACAGGCAAGGGCAGCTTCCAGACTACTGCACCGGGCAGCATAGTTTTTGGGGAAGGTGAGCAGCCAACCATTGCAAAAGAACAGGTTAGGGACTATTTAGAAAAGCTGGACATGTACAAGTCCATAGGGCCAGACGGGATGCATGCAAGAGTGCTGAGGGCGTTGGCTGATGTGATTGCAGAGCCACTGGCCATCATCTTTGAAAACACATGGTATCAGGAGAGGTCCTGGATGATTGGAAAAGGGCAAACATAGTGCCCATATTTAAGAAAGAGAAAGAGGAGGCTCCAGAGAACTACAGAGCAGTCAGCCTGAACTCAGTCCCTGGAAAAATCATGGAGCAGATCCTCAAGGAATCCATTTCTAAGCACTTGGAGGAAAAGACGATTAGGAACAGTCAGCATGGATTCACCACGGGCAAGTCATGCCTGACCTACCTGTTTGCCTTTGATGAGATGACTAGCTCTATGGATGTGGGAAGACCAGTGGATGTGATATACCTGGATTTTTAGAAAGGCTTTTGATTTGGTCTCCCACAACATTCTTGTAGGCAAGCTAAGGAAATACTGGTTGGATGAATGGACTGTAAGGTGGATAGAAAACTGGCTGGATCATCAGACTCAGAGGGTAGTAGTCAATGGCTCTGTATAATTGGCAGCTGGTGTCCAGTGGAGTGCCCCAGGGGTCGGTTCTGGGGCCAGATGTGTTCCATATCTTCATCAGTGACCTGGAAGACGGCATAGAGTGTGCCCTCAGCAAGTTTGCAGATGACACCAAGCTGGGGGGAGTAGTAGATACATTGGAGGGTAGGGTTAGGATTCAGAGAGACCTAGACAAATTGGAGGATTGGACCAAAAGAAATCTCATGAGATTTAACAAAAACAAGCACAAGGTCCTGCAATTAGGCTGGAACAATCGCCTGCACTGGTACAAGCTCGGGGATGACCGACTGGGCAGCAGCTTTGCAGAAAAGATTCTGGCGGCTACAGTGGACAAGTAGCTAAATATGAGCCAACAGTGTGCCCTTGTTGCCAAGGTAGCCAACAGCATACTGGGCTGCATTGGTAGGTGTGTTGCCAGCAGATCAAGATAAGTGATTATTCCCCTCTATTCAGCACTGGTGAGGCCATATCTGGAGTATTGTGTCCAGTTTTGGGACCCCACAATAGAAAGGATGTGGACAAATTGGAGAGAGTCCAGTAGAGGGCAATGAAAGTGGTGAGGGGGCTGAGGAGAGGCTTATGAGGAGAGGCTGAGGGAGCTGGGCTTTAGTCTGGAGAAGAGAAGACTGAGAGGGGATTTAATAGGAGCCTTCAACTTCCTGAAGGGGGGATCCAAAAGGGATGGAGCTGGACTGCTCTCAGTGGTGGCAGATGACAGAGCAAGGAGCAAGGGGCTCAAGTTGCAGCAAGAGAAGTTTAGGTTGGATATTAGGAAGAACTTTCTCACTAGGAGGGTAGTAAAACACTGGGGCGAGTTACCCAGAGAGGCGGTGCAATCTCCATCCTTAGAGGTTTTCAAGACCAGCTAGATAAAGCTTTGGCTGGGATGATCTAGTGGGGATGGTCCTGCTTTGAACAGCGGGTTGGGCTAGATGTGACCTCCTGAGGTCTCTTCTAACCCTTGTTTTCTATGATTCTATGGAAGTCAACAAAGATTCCAATCGGGATAAATGTGAAGAGGGTGAGATTGTCTATAACCCAGCCCCAGTACTGGGAAGTTGCACTGTGCCTTTCAGAGCAGACCTAGAACAGAGGTCCTGAATAGTTGTGAAAGAGATCCCATAGCACGGCCCTACCAAAGAACTTGTGTTGACAACAACCCTCACGTCCTAGCCAAATTATATTTCACCTAGATGAATAATACTGTGCAAATTTGGTGAACAGCAGGTGACCCAGTCCCAGGCAGAAGGAAAAGTAAACACTGCCCTAGTATTCTGGGGTGGGGCTGTGACACTTTCTTGGCTGTTCTCCTTTCTCCAATATTTAGCAGATACCCACACAAGGCTTTTATAACAGTTGCACAAGGGAAGGCATTGTTATGGGATGGGTCAAAATTTAGCAAATTTTTGTAAAAAGTATGCATCTAGAGAGGGGTGTAGGAATATCCTCAGGCTCCTAGTACAGAAATGGAGCCTGGCTGGTCTCGGCTGTAACAATTAGTTTACCATTTTTTCCATTTATAAATTGGCCTTGCATTTTCAGGTTTATTTTAGGAAAGGCATCAACTTTCTTTAAAGGGGAAAAGTTAACTTGGGACCTTGTCCTGCTATTGTCCATACAGAAGCCCACCAGAGTAACCAAGAGAAGGGCCCAAAGAGCTAAACACATTAACTCCCCCTACTCCCCTCCCCCCCCCCCTCCTTCCCCCAGTAAAAATAGGAAAAACAGAAATCAGGACAGTAGGGGCTGATTTTACAGGATGACCTCTTATTATGAGATTTTTTAATCTTTTAGAGGGGAGAAAAACAGACTCCGTTGGAGCAGTTCAGAATATGCATGTTCAAAGCTCATTTGGAATAGGGCTGGACCAGTGGTTCTCAACTTTTCTAGAGTCAAGGCACCCACTGGAAAATGCTGGCTCTTAGATTTCCCCAGTTTGTTTTTTGTTTTGACTGTGGGGAAAATAACGTTGTGGTTCTGTTGCAAGGAACTCAAAGATCAGAACAGGTCAAAATGTTTTTGACACTCTGGATTCCTGTTTGAAATCTCTGGGTTTATCTTGTGACTCATGTTCGGACGCCTAACAGCACTACCACTGTGCTACATTTCGATGCACCCCATGGTGCCATGGCTCTGAGTGAGAATCACTGGGTTAGACAGTTAGTTGCTAAGATCCTCTTTAATACAGTGCTGTTATAACAATGGCTCCCACAAACCCCTCTTCAGCTCATCAGTGATGTGGGTTGGTGTTCATTCTTTGCAAGCGAAGATGACCACATCCAGCGGGGGTGGGAAGAGAGAAAGGAAGTGGGAAAGAAAAAGGGAAGAAGAAAAGAGAAAGGGAGAAAGAAGAGAGAGGAGGGGGGTGGAGGTTAGGTCCTGTGGGTACACAGGTGACTTATAAGCCCTGAACAACCTGCTACAGGAGGTGCAGAAGAGCAATGAGGACTGGAGATGAGAGGTCCTTGTTTTCCTGGCCACGCGCTTCCTCACTGCCTCTGCTGCACGCCGCTGCTAGAAAGCCAGTGCTCCGCTCTGAACTGATGACCTTCAGGATGGACGGTCATGAGCGATTTGCCCAGGGCAGGGGAGGTTATGGAGCTAAACATAGCCCAGTCAGGAGGATACAGTAGATGTACTATCTTAGATTAGGTGCACCATTTTGGGGGTGAGATTTTAAGCCCTTTGTACATATGTATGATTGGGCATTTAGATCAACCTAAACCTACAAAGATCGATCTAAATACGAAGCCTGTAGGTACCCTTTATTGTGAGACAGAAATAAGTGTTGTCATTGATTTGGAAGGCATTTACATGGAGGACCTATGCAAAAGTAGTCTTACTCTTGGCATGTTATTTCTCATTTTAATTTTCTTTCAAGTTAGATTTTAAATTCTTTGGGGCAGGAATCATAGATTCTACAAATTTGACTCTCATTTACAATCAGACTTCTCTGGGAGACTGTGTAAAAAGACCTTGGAGTCAATGAGCATTAGGCCTATCAGCCAGACAAGATCACAATGGCTGATTAAGCAGACCTTTTGCTGAACACAGACCATAAGATTTCACCCAATGAGCTACTGCAGTACAAACGCTAAATGGAGAGCTTTTAATTTCCATCCTCTTGGGCTGGAATTGAGCAGGTGAATGGTTCTGTGTCCTGCAGTCAACTCTGCAATCCAGCTGCCCCTTAGAAGTCAAAGTACCAGAGATGCCTCTGGGTTTTCTCTCCAATCGTTCCCTGATAAATAGAATACAAGTCTGTACCTTGTTTTAGTCTGAATCGTTCAAAAAAAGTAAAAACAAAACAAAACAAGGAAAGCTTCCTCTCAGTAACTGTTACAAGCTGTGAAACTTCTGGTTAGTCATCATTTTTTATGCATGTTTGTACTGAAATGAATTGTTTCTTAGCAAGAAATTTGCTCTATGAGATTTTTTGAGAAGACAGTTAACTGGAAAATGTTACAGCACTTTGGGGATTTCTTGGAGACTTAGCTAAGAATTGTGTTTTTTCCCTGTGTAATGCCAGAAGATACTTCCAGGAGAGGCTAACAAACTTTCTCATTTCTCTAAATATTGTCTGGTTTGGGGAATTTGATTTGTTGCTGTTAGCACCTTTTTCACTGAGGAAAACCCCAGCATAACCCCATCTTTTGTTAGCAAAACAATTATTGAGTTCTGGCCCAGTGGTAAAATGATGATAATTGGTACCAAAATTGTAGAGGTAAGACAGTGTCTGCTTGAATATGAATTCATATTAGGAACAATAAAAAGAATCCAAGAAATGTATTTTTGATGTCTACTAACCCAGATAGGAATTGATTTTTTTATTATTAAATATTATTAGTAGGTTCCTGCCCTATTATTTAGCCCCAAGCACTCGGAATGAGTCAAACCCCAGAAATCCTGAAAGTAGCTTAAAAATCATAAGATGTTAGACTCTGCTTTTTTTTTTGTCTTTGCCAACCATGAGGGCATGAAGCTTGCTTTTTTGATAAACATGAGATTATCTCTTAATCACATGACTCTGGGAGCTGTGGCTTTATAACAATGCCAACTATTGGAGGCTTTCTAAAATCATTGTGGTTGATAGCATTGCTGCTGCCTGTGTTGGGAACCTGCTCCACCAATGCTCTTTGCCTTGCATAGTCATTCACAGCAGTTCACAGTGAATATAAAATACTATCAAATCAGAAAGACGGTATTTAACCCCAATTGTCACTCACTTGGTGCTAGTGTAGCTGTCAAGCAAGGTTCAAGGCAACAGATGCTTAAGCCATTAATCTCTTTTTAATATTCTTTAATAATAAACAAATTTGTCCCGCTACTATTTGTGCTGCTGCAAACACACGTCTGAGCTTGCGTGGACATGGCCTGTGGTGCTAAGCAGGGATAGCTCTAAGAAAATACTCAGTGCTGTACAATAGTCCGTCTTAACAACCTATTATAAATTATGCCATCATCTAACATCTGTGTAGCCTGATCCTGCAAAGGGACACACTATCCCGGATCTAAATTCTTTGCTGACATAGATTAATTTTCCTGTCACTGAGAATACAGTATTTGGCTATTGAGGTATAATATATTTGCCAAATCCACATCATGCTTTATGGAGCTGCAGGGTTCCTTGCGTTGCTCCTGACTGGCTAGTGCTGTGAATCCCTTGTTTTAATAAGAATTTAAAATTGAGAAGCCGAGAAAACAGTCGAAGAAAAGGATGTGATGGTTGTCTGTTTTAGGGGAAATAAAACTACTGCTTTGTACAAGCTTATGGTAGATGTGTCCAGCCAGAAACCACTTAGGGGTTTTTTTAGCCACTTCCTTCTGTGTTTTTGGCTTTGTTATTAGAAGGCATAGTGTATTTGGGACTCAGGGTCACAGCTGTCAAACCTGAGGAATTCCCTCCCTGCTGCAATGTAACTTTGGCCTGGTCTGAGGCTGCACCGAAGATGTTCTCAGTCAGAGAATTGGTGATTTCAGCTTGCAGAACTAATGCTGCAGCCTCCCTTTCCTGGGAGCCGACAGCCTGTGCAGCCTCAGTCTCCTCTAAGGGGATTTTTTTTGGTATCTGTTCTCTCCAGCACAACACGTTCTTCAGGGAGAGGAGTTTCTACCTCTCTTTGTACAAGGACTTTTACATTCTTGCCAGGGACATGCACCTTCTCTCTGTTTATCCATTTTCATGCTCCAAACACACCTGGCCTTTCTTAACATGTTCCAGGCCCTCGAGAGAGAACTGCTGGACACATTTTGTGAGAGGCTGTCTCCGTTCCCACTTTGGCTTCTAAATCCATGTCAGCCCTTGCTATCCTCTGGGACTAGGATCCATCCTCTCTCTCCAACCACTCAGGACACGGAGGTTTTGAGGGTTCAGTGGATCTACACTTAAAACACCTCCTGGGACCTGCCTTTTTTCCCAGCTAAGGCAGAAAACCAAATCTAGTAGATCTAGAAATGTCAGTTTTGCAAAGAGCTCATGTTGCAGCAGTGCCCAGAAGTCCTAATTTTAATCAGACACCTGTTGTGCTAGGTCCTGTATGTATACCTAACAAGATGTCCCTGCCCAAACCACTTCCAGTTTAAGGGGAAAACTTCCAAAAGCACCCTGGGGATTTAGGAGCAGAAGCCTTGCTGAAGTAGTGCTAAGAGCAGAACCGGGGTCTTCAGACTCCCTGCCATTACCTTGCAAATCTCTCCCAAGGCTGTGGGGTACCCAGATCTTAAATTTCTGGTTCAGCCCATTTTAGAGTTAAGGGACTCCAGACATGAAGTGGAGCTGTAGGTCCAGTACTAAAATCTTCAGTTGTGAGATATGTTCAACCTATCTCAAAAAGGGGAGTCTCAAGTATTTGATCTAAGTAGTCACTAGACATGTTTTTATACTGACTGCAAGGCTTCTCTTCATTAGGACAGTTCTTATTGCTGGTGCTATGACTCTCCAATGCACGATCTCTCTTTAGATGTGCCCAGCTGCTGCAAAACTGACAGTTATCCTCCAGAGTTACTCCAGTCTTTGACCTGCAGCGTTACCTTCCCCACACCCCCTGGAATCTGTTCCAGCCTCCCAGATAATGTAAATGCCTTTTTTAAAGAACAACTTCTTTCTTAACAATACAGGCTTTTGTCACTGCCTGTCCCTGTTACTTTATCCAAATTACTTCAGCTGTTCTTAAGTTTATTTAGAATATAAGAGAGCTCACCACAAAGGTTGGTTCTGAATTTGACCTAAGCCCTCTTTAGAACTTCATCTAGCTCAAGTTTACATTTTTTTTGGTAATTATTGTTTCCTGTCACTGCTTGTCTGCAGCCCAAAGCTCTAGCTGGAGCAGGAAAGAGCCAAGGGACAGGCTGTTCTTGTGGTCTTTCCAGTCCAGCCAAGGACCCTCTTCTTGCACAATGTTCAGCTTATATATTAGAGATGAGCATGGACTGAACCTGTGGACCTGAGCACGTCTTCAATATACAGGAGGCTGTCCTGGCCTCCGTCTCATAGGAGTATTGGTATTAAGATGCTGGACATACTGCTATCATCAACTTCAAATATTTTTATTTATATTTATATTTACCTTATTTCCAAAATACTCAGATTCCCAGTGGATTCTTGGAGAGTGATTTTTGCATTGTTTGTTTGTAGAGAGTAAATGCTCATTTTCAGTGCATAAAGACAGGACAGGGTTTTTTTTGTCTGTTCCATGTGGAAGATGGCTCTTCCTAGAGGCTCCTGCTGGCTAAACTACTGGAGAGGAAAGCCAGGACAATAAATCTGGTGATGATTTAGCCACAGAGGCATGTCTACAATGGGATGTTCCTGCTCAGGCTGGAGACTGAGGCCTCAAGAACAGCCCCAGGGAGTGCTTCTTACTATATCACCAAGTTTGGCATGTGAATGGGAAGGCATGGGTGGGGCAAGCTTGGGACCTCTCTTATCTGAGAGTATGGGGCTGCAGCATATGTGTACCTTTCCCCCCATCTTTAACAAGCAGAAAGCCCTTTTGTTCCTCATTGGATGTTGAGCCCAAAACTATTTGGGGGAATATACTTTGCTTCCTATAGAGTACAAGAGCTAGGAATTATTCTACTTCTTTTTTTCTCAACAACTCCAATCCACCAGTAATGCCATCCATTTTTCTTACAACTCTTATGCCCTTGCTGGAAGCATTGGCTTATCAAGGTTTGGGTTTGTCTTGGGTTCATGTCTAAATATACTAAAATCCGATCCAAAATAGAATAAACCATTTAAGTACAAAAAACATACCACAAAAAACAGCACAAAATAGAGGCAGCAAGGACTTTCAGTACCTCTTGTATGGATATGTTTGTATTGCCAGGGGACCTTGGGTCTTGGCCCAGAAGCACAAAGAGCTACAATCTAAGAGTAAGACAGGAGACCCCCAACTGGAAAAGGATGAGGAAAGCACAACAAAACTGTACAATAATGCAAGGCAGGATGCGAGGCCTTAGGTTCAGCATACCACCAACCCAGCTGTTCTCAAGGTTTCTGTCAGCATGTTGATATTGTTATAACCTCATTAAAGAATTAGGTTTTGGTTGAATTTATGATCCTTTCATAATACTGGGCAGCAGTGCAGCAAATTAAATTTTTACCGGTAATTAAGCTGCCATAATAACTCGGTGGATACAGCCAATACGGAACATGATACCCTTTATTAGAAGAGCAAACTAATTTGCAACATACATGCTTTCAGGCCAAAAAAAGAGAACTATTTATGTTTGAAATATGTAGTTCATGATTTCCTCCAGAGGCAAGGGATGTCCTCCTAGAAATAGGCTCTTCTGACTGCTTGGTCACTTTGTGTAAGTAGATATATGACAAATGACCTGTAAGCATGAGCATACTGGAGAATGGAAAAACCATTGGGGGAATAACTGCAGGCATCATTATCTAGTACAAATGTGCGACAATAAGTGAGTTAATCTGAATGGCAGGCCAATGTTCAGTGGAGTAAAACTTTAGTTATGCTTCCTGTCTACTTACAATGATTTAATAATAAAAAGGCATAGCATGGTCAATGTTTTCCATGCAGTCTAAGGAATCCAGACTCCTATGTGCCGTTTAATGGAGGTATGTCTCTATATGCCCTAGATTAGAAGGCTTTGCAAGTTCCAGAAAAGTCTTATTTGTGAGAGGAGATATGTTGGTGAATACATTATTGGTAATACAGCCTCTTAAAAAGCAATCAGAAGTCTGTATGTTCACTAAATGAACTGAATTTATGTCATGGTTGATGACTAACAGTATAAATATTCAAGGAAGACCTCTCCTGATACTTGATTGGCTGATGGTGTAAAAAGCCATGTGGCTCTGGGGTGCATTTGTGACTTTATTAAATGTTTCTCGTCAGAATGGTGATGTGGAAGATGTAGAAAAAGAGAGCTGTCTATATCAGTATCTATTCTGCATTAAACTATAACTGCACGGGCACTACTGCAGCAGCCTCCTGGTGTCTATTGTGCATGCATCTGTTGGTGTTTACTTTGTACACAGAATCAAGCGAGCCCTTAGCTACTGCACGCGTTACACTGGATATCCCCAGGAAACGTTTGCTCAGCTGTCAGGTGGACGTACTATGATGAAATCTGCTTGTTTATAAGGTGCCAGTTGGAGTTTGCAGTTAAAGTAAATATAGACAGACTGTTTTCATAAACACCCAACCTTGGCCTACCCAGCCTTTCTGTCCCAATCCTTGAGCAGACATGAGGCAAATCCCAGCAGCTTCAAGAAATCACAACAGCAATTAGGTAGTGGGTGATCTTTCTTTCTCGGCCAGCTGCTATGAGCTGACTGTGATGCCAGAAGTGTTACGAAGCGGGGTGCAAAGCAGACTTGAAATGTTCACGTATGGTTGAGTGCCTAGCCTTGTACGATGCCCTACTGAGGGAAGGGCAGAGGTTGCCAGAAGCCTCTTTCCCTCCAGAGGCCCCTGTGCAGCATGGCTCTGGGGGGCTGCAAGGCTAGCTCAGCTGGTGGCAGCCACATTCGAAGTAGGAGCAGGGCTGCCTCAGACACAGTGCTTCCAGGAGTCCCCGTGTAGCTACCCGGGTGAGGTCGCAGGGACAGCGGAGTCCATCATCTATTCTTCTCCCCACCGACCTTCTGCAGTGCAAGGCTCCACTTAAGAACAGAAGTTGATGGTGTAGGCTGGGACTTTCAAAGAAACCCAAAGAAGTTGGATGGCCATCTGTCCTTAAATTTTACTGGAAATTGGGTTGCTAATACAGCTGTGTGAAATTTCTCTGGCTGTTTCATTTCGACTCATTTTGACTCATTTCGAGCTTGAAACAGTGAAATTGAAACTAAATGAAAGGCTTTGAAACAGCCTCAAAATGAAATGAGGGCAGTTGAAATGTTTCAAAACTTTTGAAACATTTCAAGTTTTGAAGCTGGGCTTGATGGCAGCTAAAGAGAAACTAAGGAGAGGGAGGGAGAAGGACTGCCCCGTATTGACTGTGTAGCTGCCCAATGACTGTGATCCTTCCCTGAGGTCCCTTCCCATCCCAGTACTCTGGGAGAGACGGAAAAACAGCATAAAAAGCATTGTTTGAACTGAGCTTTCTCTGTGCCTTCATACTTACAAGTGACACAAGTTTTGCTCTGAGTAGTTTGAGGTGCAGTGTCCCAGAAACCCCTGCACCTATCTCCTTGAAAGCTGGCAGGCTTTGTGGCCTCAGCAGGGGCTACCATCCCTGCAGTTTTCACCCCGCTGTGCCTTAACACACACACACGACACGGGTTTTGCTTTTCAGCAGCTTGAGGTACAGTTTCCCAGAAACCCCTGCACCTACCTCCCTGAAGCTTGGCAGGCTTCATGGCCTCAGAAGGGACTACAATTCCTGCAAGTTTCATCCAAATCAGGCAAGAAATGACACAATTCTAGGCAGTTTTGTGCTTCCCATTATAGCCTATGGGCGAAATGTTGAAACAGTTTCGAAGAAACGAACAGAACAGTGCTTTCGAAACGAAACAAAACTGGAGATGAAACACTGTCCCGTCAAAACAGAAGTTGAAATGAAATGATGCTGTTTCACACAGCCCTAGTTGC
The DNA here is from genome assembly GCF_030867095.1 of Alligator mississippiensis. NCBI lineage: Eukaryota > Metazoa > Chordata > Crocodylia > Alligatoridae > Alligator > Alligator mississippiensis. The sequence continues at coordinate 288,931,513 of NC_081826.1, forward strand.
TAAGTCCCTCAAGCTTACACTATACTTTACAGGATGGATTGGATTCCTTCTGCTGGGCTTTGTTTCAATTAAGCTGAAGGGTTTCTTTGTTTAGTTCATAATTTTCCTCTTATGTAATTTACCTTATATAACAGGATGGCTGGGACTCTACCTGGATGGTGTAGTGGCTTGAGAAAAGGAAAGAATAGAGCTTGAATGGGCATGAAACTGATTCTTAGCTGTGAAAACAACAGGGAAATGTTCTGACAAATCTTCCAAGAGTCTAGTTGCATATAAATGAGTTCCTCTTAGGCTCATCTTTCATGTAACGAATAGCTGCCTTAGTCATCTGCACAGTCGCATGTGTACCCACTGAACTCAACTTGACCACCGCACCTTTGGTTAAGGGACTTAGAGCTGCAGTGATCTCTGTGGAGTCCCTGCTCCTCAGAACAGCAGCAGCAAAGGCGTACCCTGATCCAAGAGCTCTTCTTGGCCAGGAGACGGGCAGAAAAAGGTGGGCTGCCTATTTATTCCAAAGCCCTAGAAGCAGGCAGGAAATGTTGCCCTGTTCCCTACTGCCAAGTCTCCTCTGGTTGAAGGCCAGGTTGCTGTTCCACAAGAAAAAAAGCAGGCTTCTGGACAGACCCCATGCTGCTGGAGAAACGCAACAGGCTGGGAACCGTCTGCAGTCGAAGCTGGCAGATCAGCCTGGGAGTAGTAGCTAGTGCATGTGGCCCCTGTGAGCCCGCAGCACGAGCAAGAATCTGCCACCCTGCAACGAGAAAGAAGGTGCCCTGCGGCTGGTGCTGGAGATGTAGTTCAGCGGATTGTTCACTGAAGAGGGAATATATTGGGGGCGAGCTTCTGCTTCCCCAAATACTGTAGGATGGTTGGCACCAAACTACCTACCAGGGTGGGGAGCCACCACTCCACTAATGGTTTATGCTCAGTTGGTCCTTCCTGTGCATTGGTGTAAATCAGTGGTGCCCAACTACTCTGGTCCCCTGAGGCAGATCCAGAGCCTGGGGCTGTATCATCTGGTTTCCTGGGCTGGAACTTGGCACCAGCAGCACTAATTTGTTGCAACTCCCAGAGCCACAGCAGCTGTTGCTTTTTCCGTCACCAAATTTCGGGTCCTACGGACCAGATCCAGAGTGGCCTGGAAATTTGGCAGCAGAATGAGTAGCAGCAGCAGCCGGTCATATCTTGGTCACCCTTGGCGTGTAAATGACTATGTGTGACTTGGGGCATTGGAGATCTGGCCCCAGTTAGTGCAACCACTAAGAGAGTCTCCTTCTCAACACAAACCAGACCTACTCAATCTCCAGATCATTCTAACGATGATTCTCTGGTAGAAGCGAGTGAAGGTTCCTCGGAGAATTTGACATTCCCTTTATTAGGAAACCAAATTCCTTTCCCTCCCTTGGTTGAGCTGTTTGATGTTTCTCTGCTTCCTTTCCTTCGTGCTGAAGGGGTTCTTGAGGAGAGTTCAACAGTCCTGCAAAAAACCCCAAACAAACCCTAGGTTTCAAAAGGCATCTCCCAAACCAAACTTTAGTTGAAAAGTCAAAATGGAATCGAGGTTTGCAAATGCCTATTTTCTGTTGTTGCCATTGCAAAATTGTGCTGCCCACGCTAGGCAAACTGTCCCAGAGCAATGAGCCTAATTCAGGCCTGATGAATAGGTAAACTATAGATTTATGGAGTCCAAGGACAGACTGATATTTAAAAAGGTCTGTTTTTTGACTCAGTATTTTCAAAGATGTGTTAAAGGCATGTCTGATAAAATGAGTGGTTGCTCTTCAGTGCAAGTGAAAAGGGTATCCAGCCACCAACTGCACTAGTAAAAGGAAAAGATTGCCTTGAACTCTTTATTGATTGCAAGAAGGAGTTTTGATTAAGTAGAAAGTTCATGTTTTGGCTCATAAGTGCTGTTTAAAAGATTATGCTTAAAGAAATCAAGTAGCAATCAAAGTAGTAGATATTGATAATAGTTTTCACTGCTGCCTTCTTCCAAAACTGGATTCAAATTAAAGGATTTTTTTTAGCACCAATTTATTAGCCTTTAAAAAGTGTTTGGGTTATAAAAGACAAAATTCATGAAAAAATATATAGCTTATATGAAGATTTCCAAGGACTGGCCCTTTTCCCATCCAGGAACCTAAATGGATCAGTTGTTATACTTGGGGTCTAGCAGGACATGTTCATTTTGGTTTACTTGTAGATCAGTACAGAATGCACACCCATGGGCAAATGCAGAATGCACGCTTGTGTACTAAGAGAGAAAATGACCTGTAAGCATGAGCATACTGACAGAATAAGGTGTTAGGACACGTACATCCATACACACACAGAGTCCAAAGTGACGGTCTTTGTCATGGGACTTTCAAATGAAAGCCTACTGTGGAGGTTTGGATGTTTTTGTCATGTTTGCACAAGAGCTCATTTAGTCTTGCGTGTTTTAAGCTTGTGGCTATTTAGTTTCTCCTGGGTGTGGCCTGCACCACAATACTTCTAGGCTACACTGCTGTTTCCTCCTGAATTACTGGTCAGGCTAATATAGGCAGCGAAACAGTCCACATTACAAGCTCAGGATAGGAGTATGGACTTGGAAGCAAGAGAGAGGCTGCCACGTTGGTTCCTGAAAATTTCCAGGGGTCACGGAGTAGCTAGACTAGGGAGCAGAGTCTCTGGAAGAGGTAGAGAAAAAGAAAAATAGGCCCCAGAGTTGAGAAGTGAAGGACCACCCAGAAAAGAGTGCGAGGGGAGGAGAAAAAGCCACCTGTGACTCAGCCAGGACAGGACTCAGGGTGAGGCTGCAAGAGGAGGGAGGACAGGAGCCAGAAGGGGCTCGCAGTATGCACTGGAGAGGAAAGCTGCAGGGAGCTGATGTTGGCTGTGACCACGACACTGATCTGAGAAGTTAAATAATTAATAGGAGCTGAATGGGAAAGGGGATGTGGCAAAAAAGGATTGATTATTTTTGAACGGAAGGTAACTGATTGGCAAAGAAATGGAGCAATAATGTTGTTCTCCATGAGCTGGAAGATGGGAGGGTAGAGGGGAAAGTTTGTGTGGCTGCAAATACTTCTCTGGGTCTCATGCAGGCCCCTATAATTAGTATGTGCAGTAACACACAGGTGGTTGTGTGGGAGGCTTAATGACTTCTGTGACTGAGATCTGAACTCCATACAGCTATGCATTCATGTTTTAACTCTTAGGACGTTCTGCTTGTTTCATTACATGTGTCTGGTTTATGTGTGTAATAGGTCTGACTTTCAAATTGTTCATTTCCTAGGTGTGGAAAAAATTAGGCTGTGCCATTTTGATGCTGGCTTTTTTCCCCAGTGTGATTGAAAGAAAATGTGTCATATCACACCAGTGGAGTACTTTATTTCCCCCTCCTCGATCACAAAGCACGTTTGCATATCATTATTTCTACAGCCAGCTTTTTTCCCCCTCCCCGAATCTACCAGGATTTCTCTTAATATGTGGTCCTTGCCAGGATTCCCATTGTATTCCAGCTGTCATATATTTCCTCAAGACTTCAGTTCAGCCTGGCTGGCCAGAGTATGTAGAAGCCAGTAAAGCAGTTTTCTCTGGCAGAGGTGTTAAATAGCTTTTCAGCAAGCACATTTACTGCACACAAAGAAACTGGGGAGAAGAAATTTCTTTTTGTCTGTTATATTTTATTTTCCAAGTCAGTCTTATTGTCTTCATTCAGTCTCATTATCGTGGTGCCTTTTCTTTATGCTGTTTTTCCCAAAGATTAATTCTGCAGTCTATAAATCATTGATTCTTTCAACTACTCTTAGCCCCCAATCCCATTTAACAACAGAAACAAGTATTGAGATTCTCCTCTGAAGTTATATCATCACTTCGGTCCCTTTTTGTTTTGTTGAAATGCTAGGGTTCTTGTCTAAATCGGAGTATGGCAGTGGGTTCCACAAGTCAATATGCATCATAAGTCTGTGAGGGACAAGGATTTTGAGGGTGATATCTCTTGTTGGACAAACTGCATCATTGGGGGGAAAAAGTTAGACATGCTTTCACATGGAAGGCATCCTTCGTCAGGTCTTCATCTCACACCTAATAAAAAATGCCTTGATTTGAAAGCTTGTCTGACCCTATGCAGTTGAGGTCCAATGACAGATATCACCTTAAACATCCTTGCCTGTCCCACCATCACCACTACAACATCACTTGAACACTACTAAGAAAGTAGTCTGCAGTCTAGATTAGGTTTTTTGTTCTTTAATATGCCAATGCTTTAGATTTTTCTAACCTCGGGAACAGTTTCATGGTGTGAAAGCAAACCCCCCTATTATGATATGTTTGGCTTTTTAACAAGTGGCCATTTATCTGCTATAAAATCCTTTTGTATATTTTACATTTTACATTTACATTTACATTTTACACAGAATAACTTTTTTGCTTAAAGTTACAGCATTATAGATATTTAAAGGTCATGGGAACATTTTGCTAGGATCAGTCTAAAGCCTTACTATCAATGTCTGTAAGTAGTGCTGGCAGTTTGAAAAAAATACTGTGTAAGCATTAGTACACATTTCCACTCCCCTCCTCCCCCCCAAGTAAATGCTGAAAAACACTTTTATCCAGTATTTTAGGTTGGGCACAAACCAGAATTGTATCGCCATGGGCTGATGTTTTCTATTCATTAACTTACACTGAACACATTGTTCGGATGAGGGCTGGACTTGCAGAGGTTGGAACGATTTCATATACATAAAATTATTGTAGGGTAGCCATCGAGAGTGTACCTACGGGAGCAAGACCCTGTTACACAGACTGCCAGGCAACCAAGCTTCGCACTGTAACTAGCTGTGGCTTTTCCAACGTAGAAGTAAACAGGGCCAAGCCTGGCATTTTGTTGCTTCCATCTTAGTTTTTCACTACCATAAAGTGAATATTTGGAATTGGACAGTTAAACCAGCTGCAAAAGGAACCAGCACACGAGGCTGCCTGGTGCTACTATGTAGGGATTCCTGCGTTTAGAGCCCAGCTCTGCTACTGGGATACTGTAGTTCTGGGAGTTACCTTGACCTGTTTCCTTTTTCCTTACTGATGATAAAACTACGACACCACAGAGTTGTTAGGATAGTAATAGGAAGACTAGACTTGATTATTTTAATAGTTCCTTCTGGACTTTGAATCTAGCAAGGTTAGCAGTATGCTTTGAAAATAAGCTATAGTTCTTATAGACAATGACAAGGCCGGGTATCATCCAGAGCTGACCCGTTCCAGTGTGGAGGATGTATAATAATGCATTGGCTTTGTGCGTGTGATGTTACATCAAGTGGTCGGCCTATAAAAGTGTTCTACAGCTAATGTTTTACCTAAAGCTGTTCTCAAATTTACTCCTATGTCAGAGGCCTGTATTCTTTGTTTTAGGTGAAGGGTTGTGGTTCTGATTCCAGCTCCTGTCTACGTACTTTAAACTTGCCTAGTGGTTGTGTCTTCCATTGGTAGCAGATGGATTCTTTAAAGATGGAGCATTTCATGCTAGGAGCTTTGGTCTCAGGAGACAGCAGCTCGTTGTTGAAAATGGAGATGAGAAGTCATGTTTCAGAAGCTCTGTGGGCTGCAGTTGGCGTACAAACTTTACCCTGATGTGTACTGACCTGTGCTGGCAGATTATTTCAATTCAGTGCATATTAAGTGGTATTGAAGAGTGGGAATGTTACTTACTGGCACTTCTGAGCAATGAGGGGCTACCTCAAGGAGTACAGATAGCAGGCTTCTCTCTCGCTTTCCCACAACTTTATCAAGTGAAAGAAAAAGAAAAAAACTTGGAAAGATGCTGGCCTCTGCAGGGAAAGGATTATGGCATTTAGTAGGTTAACTGAAGACTGCCTCCTTTACATGGACAACGAATGTCCTAGCAAGGTGGAAGAAAGACAAAGCCTTTCTTTAAGTAAATTCTTATAGTTGGTTAGGCGAGCAGGAAAAGCTAGATGTGAGTGAATGGATTTTCCATCTCTGGAGGACAGAGCTGTGGTTCAGATAATCCTTCCTATATTGTCTGGAAAATGGTGATTCAGAATGAGGGCTGATTTAAGATTCAGAGTTTAATGGCCAGAGGGACCATTAGATCATCCACTGTGACCTCCTATATGGCACAGCCCCTTACGTTTTTGCCTGTTACCCCTATAATGAGCTCAAGAACTTTGTTTGGCTAAAGTATATCTTCCAGAAAGGCATCCGGTCTCAATTTAAAGACATCAAGAGACAGAGGCCTAAATTCTGTTTCAGCCCCTAGGCATATAACGTAGCTGCAAGCAAAGCCCTGGCTTGCATGGCCAAAACCAGGGAGGAATTTGATTTCACTTGTGAAAATTCATTATTTCTCATGTACTTTATATGAGAAGCAACCACACAGCCTGTGCACCCCCGGAAGTGAATTCTACATCTCCTTGCAGAGCCGCACAGCTCTCGCATTCATTTCAGCGGGCAGCAGTTAGATTCCTTGAGGGATGGCTGCTTAATTATGCTGGAAATGTATCGCCCTCTCTTTCATAGCAGCTCTCATTTTTCAGCATCATTTTTAAATGTCCTAGAATAAAGTATCCCAAATCAGCTTGCAATATTTCAGTATCAGTCTCACCAGTACCATGTGCATAGGCAAAACCGCTTTCTTATTCTTTCCTCCCTGTTGGGACATGCAAGGATTGCATTGTCAGCGCTGCACTGAGAGCTCTTGTGGAATTGTTAGAACAACAGGATGCCTAAATCCTTCCCAGGATACGATACCCCTTCCTTGTTCCTAGTTTGACTGATTTCAGCTTGTTCAGTGATCCAGATCTAGGTAAATGCCCTGCCCTCCCCTTTTATTTACCATTCTGTCAGGCTTTGTTTCACACCCAGATTTTATCAGCAGTGATTGAATATTTCTTCTTGGTCACTGATTTAAAACATTGAGTAATGTCACAGTATTGCTAGCCTCAAGATCAGAAATCATGAGTTAGATGCTCAAAAATTACAATTGGTCCCAAGTCCATACAATTTAAAAAATGTGGTTTTGGTCAATGGAGGACAGGGACAAAAGCCCACAGGTAAATTAGGAAAAAAGGTGACGTGCATAAAGATGCATATGAATAGGAAAAGGAGCAAAGTAGGGAATCTCCATCAGGTCATAAGAGGGAAATTGGCCATCTGCTAGTCGCCTGAGATGCTTATACATTAATGCAAGAAATATGGGGACCAAGCAGAAACAAATGGAAGTCATAACTTACACACAATTATGATCAAATTGGAATAATTGAGACTTGGTGGTATGGCTCACCTGACTGGAATACTGATGTGGACGAGTAGAGCTTGGCTGGTAAGGAGAGGCAGGAGGAAAAAGAAAGGCGTTGCCTTATATTTAGAGATTTTACAGATTTGTTGTGAGGTACAGAACAAAGTGGAAGTAGACTTTTTTTTAATGTATCTGGGTTAAAAGGGAAAAAAGCAAAGGTGATGTTGTGGTGAGTGACTGCCCTAGACCACCCAGCCAGAGGAGGAGGTAGTAGGCAGTGACTCTGCAGTACCCTTAAGTGGAGGCAGTACTCCAGGTGAAGGCTGAGTAGAGCAGTAGAATTGCTTCCCATGACTTACACATGACATTCCTGTGTATACATCCCAATATGCTTTTTTGTTTTCCCCCAACAGTACTACACTGCTGACTCATTCAGCTTGTGATCCACTACAACCCTCTTGCCCTTCTAATGTTGGGGGTGGTTAGGTATGGAAACAGGTTATCTACATCGGCTGTGGAATTTCCATCACTGGAAGATTTTAAATACAAATGAGACAAATGTTTATCTGGGCTGGTTTGGATAGGGATGATCCTGCTTTGAGCAGGGGGTTAATCTTGATCACCTTTTGAGTAGCCTTCCAGCCCTTGTTTTCTTTTCCTTTATTTTCTTAAGAAACTGGGCTCTTGACAAGCTCCCAGCAAACACCATATTAGGTACCATGGATATCACCTCTCTGTACACCAACGTCCCCCATGAGGATGAATTATAAGCAATAAAGTGTTATCTCTGATAAGGACACAGCTTTTGTTTCCATTGCATTTGCCCACCTTGTGCTTGCACACAACTATATCAGATTTGGGGACTCCCTATACCTACAAATCAATGGCACTGCTACTGGCATATATATGGCCCCCCCAATATGCCAGTATATATATATATATGACAGGCATTGAAGTCCGTTTCCTCTGCAGCTGCCCTCTCATCCCTCTGATATAGCTAAGGTACATTGATGACATCATCATATGGACACATGGGAAGGAATCACTAGAGAAATTCCACCAGGATTTTAACAACTTATAGCCATCAACCCAACTCTGGAATACACTACGCAGCAATTTAATTTGCTAAATACCACAGTGATGGTTTGTAATGACCGCATTGCCACCGTATTTTTATCAGAAACCCACCGACTGCCACAGCTACCTTCATGCCAGCAGCTCTCATCCTCAGCATGTCATTAGTTCCATTCTCTCCAGCCAACTCGATGTTTCAGCCTTATTGACTCTGATTGCACTGACCAGGATGCACACCTTAAGGATCTGGGGCAGAGATTCCTGTAATTACAAAACAATCCCAAAATGATAGCCACTCAAATTAACAAAATCAGATTCAGACCCTGCTACGATGCAAACCTTGAGACAAGGACAAGAGAACCCCACCTGATTATCTCCTACAGCCTCCAGCTTGAACACCTTTGGATGCATCATTAATGACCTCCAACCCCGCCTAGAAAATGAAACTATCTCCCCGTACCCATGGGGGACAAAACTATCCTTACAAATTTATGCATCTCTAATTTAGTTAGTGTATAAAGTGCATCTCTCCTCTGCCTTCTGCCTGACTTCAGGCTCATATGGCTGAACACCTGCTTTGGTTTTCTTTCATTCTGTGACAGTAGTCTAACACTGAAACTAAAATCCAACATAGCACATGGGTATTCTTAAAGTGGATACCATCAAACTTTATTCACTCAAGCTTGGTAACTGGTCAAAAAGCCTGCTAATCTACAAACATTGGTAAGCAATGAGCAAACCTATCTGCTTGAACTTAATGGAATACCTACAAGAGAAACATGTCATTTTATATCAATGATCATGATGTTAATCTTTCACAAGGTAAATAGGACACAGACAGAAGTGACGATTTTTGCTTGACCTGGCCCCAGAAAGCAGTCTATAGTGTAACAAAACAGAAGTGCATGGCTGCAGACCACTTCAAAAGGGCCCGATCCCACAAAAATATGAACCCCCATTGCATGAGGGTTCAGATGAACACGCTCTAAACGGAGTGCGTTCTGTAACTTGTGTCTGCGGAGCTCCCAGCCTGTTGCTGTTTTCAGAATGGGAGTGGGGAAAGGGGGCAGAGGGAAACAGGTCTGGGGTTTTTTTCAGCCAGCGCTGGAGGGTGCGGTAGGTGAATTGGAGTCCCCCTGAGGTGCAGGGAGGGCTCCAATCCACCCACCCAACCCTCTAGCACTGGCTGGGGAACCCCAAGAGCAAGCTCCCTCTACCCCGTTTCCCTCCTCCCTTTCTGAAAACAACTTAATTTCTGGGGGGGAGCATTGCTACAGAGGCCTGGCTGCAGGCTCTTCAGCAAGCAGGTTAAATCCTCAATTCTGAGACCCAACAGTGAATTTCTGTTGGGTCCAAGGGATTTTTGCAACTCGGCACTTCCTGCAAAGCACTGTGATTTGCAACAGGTCGCTGTTCTTCTGCTTGTGCCTATAGTGCAACACGTTCTAAGAAACTAGAATGAAGACGATGCATCTGACCTTGGCTGTCTTATAAAGAAGGGAGTATTTAAAAGAAGGAAGTGGTCACAATGGTTTCCCACTTCTTTTAGTAGCAGAAATAGGCCTTTTTCCCCTCTGGTGTTTGCCATAAGAGAGCATTGAGAGTACTGGCTCATTCCCAGAAAAAAATATATGGCTTATGAGACTGTTGATGGGATACAGAACTAGTTGTCAGTTTGTAAGAACAATATAATACACAAAAATATTACATTTTCAGTCTGTTTCTCAAGAGTCACTTTGCTGTGGATGTTAGTTCTCCTTAGCCACCAGAACTGGAGTAAAGCCAAAAGAACATTGGTGTCATCAGTTGGTCCAAATATCCTCCTTCCTGGAGTGATAAAAAGTAGGCCACTTTCCAATCATATGGCAGATATAATAAAACAGTGGCCAGATGTGACATGCTAAAGATGTGTTCTTACTTTAGCACAGTGTAGAAAGATATAAACAGTGAAATGGAAAAAAACTAAAATGTGAAAGCGTTGCATAGTTTGCTGAAATGGCATCAAACAAACCAGTTTCCCTCTTTTATTGGCAGCTTGAATGAGTCTGAGTTGCAAATCCCAAGAAACACTGCCAGAATGATAAAACCTGAAATCTTGTTGAAGGGCATTCCTTTCCATTTTAACGTTTCAGTCCCAACATGGTTGTGGTCCTTCAAATTATCAATGGCATCTTTTGTTTTGTCCTGGCATTTTGCACTCTAACAAGCTCTGTCCTGCAGGTACTCAGGCTGCAGTTGCCTCGAATGAGGCTTGAGGGAGCAAACGGGTCTTGGCAATTCCTAAATTATCAGCATAAAACCACTAATACATATGGATTTAACATTCTTTAGTATGATTAAGGAAGGCAGCCTGCTTATAGAACAATAACATTGCTGCCTGCTGGTTGTATGCATTGATGCTAGCTGAGCCTCTAGAAAAGAAGCATTTTGATGGCAATTGTCTGTTTTCCAGTGAAAAGTATAGTGAATGCTAGAAAAGGGTGAGTGCTGGGCCTTTAATGAGGCCCCACTCCTGCACCATTTTAAGTCTATGGGAATTTTCCTGTTGGTTTCAATAGGAGTAGGAGAGGGCTTGTGGAAATAGAATTGAGCCATGTATGTATAGGCCAGGTTTTCCAGAGAGCAGCACCCATCTTACCTATTTTGCTGAGGTCTTTAGAAAATCAGGCAAGGTATTTGGACATCCAAAAAAGATAAAATCCCTTAAAAGTATGGTCCCAATGACTGGTGTTACACCCTTCTAGCAACTCCAGCCTTGTTGCCTTCTTATTTGCAGTTAATCAGAAAGAGTTTCATGGAAGTCAAGGTTACAAGGGATCACTGGATCAGCTAGTGTTGATTCCCCTATCCATTGCCAGCTGTGCTAATCTCTGATGCTTCAAAGGAAGGCTAAAAAACCCCACATCTGGCTAATTATTCATTGGAAGAAAGGATTCCTTTACTATACCTGCTGGTTACCTTCTGAAGCCCTGAAACTTGAGATAGCGTACAGTTGTTGCAGTACCGAACTGCAAGTGTTATGAGCATGTTGAGAAAAATACAGGGAGTCCTCTTCATCCCAGAGCCCCTGAAGAAAAGTGATGAGAAAATAGCTTATAGTTTAAAGATTTCAGGTTCAGAAGGAATAAGCATGAATGTCCAATGCCTCCGCTACCCAGACACTTCCGTGAAATTGTGACAACGCATGTTAATTATATGTTTAGCCTCTAATGTTTCATTATTTTAATCAGGTTCTATGTGAGGAGGCTAATTGGTTTATAGTACCCTGATTTCTTCCATTAAAATAAACTATACTGACAAAGTTAAGCACTGGAAACCAGTTGGAAGGAACATTAACAGAAAGACAAAGGGACCAAACACTTGTTTTCCAGAAATACTGGAGGGGTTGGATGAAGATGCAAGCCAACTTTCCATGCAAGTAGAAGTAAACAAACTGGAAGATAGGCATCGCTGTCTCAGTCAGAGCCTTGAGAGCGCTTCCTTGATCATGCTGTGTTATCTTTGGTATGGCACGCAACCTCAGTTCATCATCTTGCATCTGCGATACCATGCTATCTCTGTCTATCTAGCACACTCATTATCTCTGCCATAGTTGGTTATCTTGACCATGGCTGTAATTAATGGATTATATTTATACATGAGCCAAGAAGCCTGGGTTTTGATTTTGCAAATCTAAGCCTTAAACTCAGAAACTATTGGCATTCAGATTGTATTTTAGCCAAACTATAAAAGTTCTGCCATGAGTCAGATCAACGTTTAAGGAGTCATCAACAAATTTTGCAAGAACTCATCCTTCTGGTCTGGCTTTTTCCAAAGCAGGAGTGGGTCAGAGTCAGGTTCCTTTTATCTAAAGTTTCAGGTCTGGGAGAGTGATTTGGGGATAAAAGGCTCCAGTTCTGTCCTATCTCTAACGTGTTTCTGTGTATGCCAAAGTTTTGTGGATTCTTTTCTTATCTGTACCACTGGGAAAGATATTGTTTTACAGAAATATGGAAAACAAATTAAGGTTGGGGATCAAGGATTAGAGGGTTTTTTATGGTTGGCCTACTTTTCAATCTACCAGGTTTGATTGTATTTAGATTCAAAGCAGTTTCCATTCCTGTCTGCGAGGGAGAAGGACAGAGGGGGTTGGGAACAAGCTTACTGCAGCAACAGAGATCATGGACACACTCAGACCAGACTGTACATTACGGAGAGGAGTGCATGGGGACACCTTGCTGCCTTTTTAGGAAGCAGCTAGCCTGCACGTGGGCAGGCGGGGCGGATAAAAGGAGGAGATAATGGCAGACTGAGTGGGGAAAGAAGGTGAACAGAGAGCACAGAGATGCTGAGACTCCTGCAACTATTGATAATACAGATGAATGGTATCAGACATCAGGAAGAGAGAAAAACGGAGGCCTGTGGGAGAAGGGAAGCGGTGAGAACGCTCCAGAGAGGCAGGGAGTGAGAAACTCTGAGTTGAATGGACCTTAAGTTTACAGGCTGTCAGATGATTAAGGGCTCAGTAGAGATAAGGGGCATTTTTACATGTGCTCTGGGATGTGGCACTGGGTGCTTTAATTAGTGAGCTGTGCTAATTAAAAGCGTCCATGTGTCGTGTATCAGCATCCTGTCATGTCCCTGAGCTGAAAAATGGCAGTGGGGTGCTTTGAACTAAAGCTCATCGAACATGTATTATTTCAAAGCACCCCGCCACCATTGTTTCAGCGCGGAGACTCACACGGATGCTGATACACCTGACGCAGAAAGCTGCTGGAGTGCGTCAATTTCCGTGATCCAGCAGACTCGATTAATCGAGTCTGCTCAAACAAACAGGAATGGAAACTCGATTAATCGAGTCTGCTCTGATGTGCTGGATTTCCAGTGCGTTGGAGCAGGCTCCACACACGTCTGCAGGCGCCCAAGGAGTCTATGTGGTATTGACTTTGAGTTTAGTCCAATGACCTGCTAGCATATGCACTTTCCTTTGCCTCAAGCACTTTACCTGTTTCATATCGGCACTTCAGTCCTAAAGCATGTTGGGGGCACTTGAATAAGTTATTATAGTAAAGCACTTTAGGAATAAGCAGGCAGTGCTATTATAACTGAGCACTTAGCACATGGGTAGGAGGGCATAGCGCAGTTGGTAGTAAGTACACTTTAGAGGCTAGAGGGACATGTGCAATATTAGACAGCTAAAACTGGGAGAAGACTCTGAGAGGCAGTGGACCAAGTGAACTGTGTGATAACTAAAATTGTGTTGGAAACCTCAAGGCTATGAACTGATGAGTATTTGGGAAAGTACAATAGCCGGGCAGAAGCAATATTGAATGCACCAGGCACCTTAAATCCCACATAATGTCCACAAGACTTTGGATAAAAGCTGATCATTGGACTAGCAACAAGAACTACACCCCAAATGGGTTCTTTTTTCTTTTTACTGCATTGTGAAAGACAGTGTACTCTCATTGCTGTCAGACTTGACATATTATTGACACTAAGGTGGAGTAAGGTTGAGGTATAAGGGGAAGTTGGAGCCCCAGAAACCTATAAAACCATTAAGAGTCCAGCAATTTCTGAACAAAGAGCATAGGGCTGCAACAAATGGGACCTCCCTGTTGTAAGAGCTAAAAAGCATGGTGGGCAGATTTCATCAGAAGACAGCCCTGAACTGCGAAGATAAGGAAACATGATGGCTCTTGTATGAGAAGAGATGACATCAAGCAACTGGTGAGGTCAGTGACGAGGTCCAGAATGTATACTGTCCCTAAAGAGACTTTAAAGGCCCACCCTTGTGAGAAAAATTGATCACTTACCTAAGACATAGAGAAAAATTGTTACCACAGTTGATCCCACATTAATAGACACAACCTGAACAACAGGCTTTGTTATTTATGGGTCCGTACATATGCACACAGAACTTACACTGATTTAATTAAAATCCATTTTAGAATCCATTTAATTAAATCAGTGTGATACCATGTGGGTAGAACTGATTGAAAAATTTTCCAGGGCAACACCTTTATGTCAGAAAATGTTGATTGGACAGAGTACAGACATACACTGAAAATGTGTCAGCTCTATCGAAACTTTCAGTGGAAATCAGGCATATAGCCCACCTAGTTTGTTGGGTCTCTAGAAAATATCCTCCCCTGATTTCTGACTCCTAGGCTAGTTTGTGCTGAAATGGATCACCTCTGTCAAAGGTGTCAAACATCCAGCCCATTGAGATGCATGATCTGGTCCACAGATTTTGGACTGGTGCCACATCCAACCCCCATGCCAGCTGCAACACAAGCTGTGGAGCAGGGCAGTGCACACTGCTTGCAGCACAGGAGCGAGCACAATAACTACAGAATCATAGAAAATGAGGGTTGGAAGGGACCTCAGCAGGTCATCTAGTCCAACCCCCTGCTCAAAGCAGGACCATCCCTAACTAGATCATCCCAGCCAAAGCTTTGTCCAGCCAGGTCTTAAAAACCTCCAAGGATGGAGATTGCACCACCTCTCTGGGTAACCTGTTCCAGTGTTTTACTACCATCCTAGTGAGAAAATTCTTCCTAATATCTAATGTAAACTTCCCTTGCTGCAACTTGACTATTGTTCCTTGTTCTGTCATCTGCCACCACTGAGAACAGTCTAGATCCTTCCTCTTTTGAACCTCCCTTCAGATAGTTGAAGGCTGCTATTTAATTCCCTCTCAGTCTTCTGTTCTCTACACTAAATAAGCTCAGTTCCCTCAGCCTCTCCTCAGAAGTCATATCCCCCAGGCTCTTCACCATTTGTGTTGCCCTCTGCTGAACTCTCTCTAATTTGTCCACATCCTTTCTGTAGTGGGGGGCCCAAAACTGGACACAGTACTCCAGATGTGGCCTCACCAGTGCTGAATAGAAGGGAATAATCAATTCCCTTGACCTACTAACAACACACCTACCAGTGCAGCCCAGGATGCTGTTAGCCTTCTTGGCAACAAGGGTACAGTGCTGGATCATGTTCAGCTTCTTGTCCACTGTACCCCCCCAAGTCATTTTTTGCAGAGCTGCTGCCCAACCAGTCAGCCCCCAGCCTGTCCTGGTGCATGGGATTTTTCTGTCCTAAGTGCAGGACTTTGCATTTGTCCTTGTTGAGCCTCATGAGATTCCTTTTGGCCCAATCCTCCAATTTGTCTATGTTACTCTGAATCGTAGTCCTATCCTCCATAGTATCTACTACTCTCCCCCAGCTTGGTGTCATCTACAGACTTGCTGAGGATGCCCTCTGTGCCATCTTTCAGGTCATTGATGAAGACATTGAACAAAACTGGCCCCAGGACCAACCCCTGGGGCACTCTACTTGATACTGGCTGCCAACTAGACATCAAGCCACTGATTACTAGCCTCTGAGCCTAATGCTCCAGCCAGTTTTCTACCCACCTTACAGTTCATTCATGCAGTCCATATTTCCTTAGCTTGCCTGCGGGAATGTTGGGGGAGACCATATTAAAAGCCTTGCTAAAATCAAGGTATATCACATCCACTGGTCTCCCCGCATCCACACAGCCAGCCATCTCATTGTAGAAGGCAATTGGGTTAGTTAGGCATGACTTGCTGTGGCAGGCCACGTGCAGTGTCTGCCACTTTAAGGTTCTAGTTTGCAGTGGAGTAGCCGGAAGGTGCGTGCTATCCTCATCAAGGCTAGCACATGACCCTAGGAGGACCCTGGGATTGGTTGAGGGGGCAGAGCAGCCTCTATTTTAACTCAGGCCCTGAGAGAGAGAAGCAGCAGTCTGAGCTGAGCAGGTCAGGAGGAAACATCAGGGTGAGCTGCTCAGAACACCCTGGAGGTAAGGGCGGGAGCTTATGGGGATGGTTTGGAGGCTCCTGGTCTTGGGCATGACCTAAAACTGCCCCCTGCCAGGGAAGAGCGGTCTGGTGGGGCTCCTAGTGGTATGGGAGCCCCCAGGAAATGCCAGGGAAGTTACTTCCCCAGTGAAAGGTCAGGAGGGACGATTTATAACCCCAGCCCCTGCCTATGGGTGGGTTACCAACACTGGAAGGGAGTAGGGCCAGGCAAGCCTGGAATCGGGGCTGCCTGAGCCCGGTGTAGGAGCCAGACACGGTGGCAGCCACCTGAGCCTACAGGGTGAAAGACTGCAGTGGCCCAGTGGGGGGGCCAGGAGTGTGAAGCAGCCCAGTGGGTGCAAAAGGCCCAGCGAGGGGCTGAGTGTGTAGAGCGGCTCAGTTGAAGACGAGTGGCTCTAGTGAGGGGCAGAACCACTGACTTGGTGAAACAGGTATACCAGATGTGACAGAAATATTGGAATCGACCATACGGAAGTACTGGATGTGACATAGAAACAGCTGCAAGGCATGAAACGTGTAAGGGGAGGTCGGAGCATGTACTTAGACCCTTATTATCAAGAGGTCAAAAAATGGACAGCCTCCTACCTTAGAAATAATATTTATAGTATTTTCATCAAGGTGTGGCAGGCCACTTCAGTGGGGGTGCTGCTCAGAACAGGTGGGCAGCTGGCACAGAGACCTGGTCCTGAAAGGCCAGCCTATTACACGTACCCTTGGTGGATCCATGCCACTGGTTCCTAATCACCACCTTCTTCTCCAAGTGCTTAGAAATGGATTAATTGAGGATCTGCTCCATGATTTTTCCAGAGACTGGGGTGAGGCTGACTGGTCTGTAGTTCCTTGGATCCTCCTTTTTCCCTTTCTTAAATATGGACACTGTGTTTGTCCTTCTCCAATTGTCGAGGACCTCTCCCATTGCCACGAGATTTCAAAGATGATGGCCAGTGACTCTGAAATCTCATCAACCAACTTCTTTAGCACCCTTGGGTACCTCCCATCTGGGCCCTGGACTTGTATATGTCCAACTTTTCTAAATAGTCCCTAACCTGTTCTTTTGAGTGCCAGGCAACACAGCAGATCCTAGGCTTGATCTTCGGAGCTTGCGTAAGTGACCAGTTTTAGTGACCCAAAGGTATTCTGTGTAGGACTGACGCTGACACTGGAAGCACGATTGAATTCTTAGCTTGGTCGGAGAGCATTAACCTGCATGTCTAAATATGTGGGGAACTCAGTCCAAGGTGCTAGTGCTGGATGTAAAGATTCTTGTGAACTTCCCTGAACGGCCTGATACTAATTGAGGGGTTTGTTTGCACCTTGATGAAGGTGGTCTTTTCTAGCTAAATACGGTTTTTATTTCCGAGGTTAAATCCTGTCCTATCATGGGTAGTAGAAGAGAATCAAACGGTTTGGGCATGTGGCTACAAATTTATGCAGCACAGTAAAACTTTGTCGACTAGAGTGTCTTTTATACAGTGTTCTACAGAACTGAAAGGAGTTACAGTAGAAGGGAAAAAGCAGAGAGAGAGGGAAATTGAGGTCTATGCAAAGGAGAAATCAGGGACGAAATCTGTCTCTTGTGCAACTTCAAGCAAATGGTAGGTCGGGCAACATGCCACCTTAGATACTAACTAGTGTAACCCCAGTGACTGTGGCTGAATTAGACCAGGGGTGAACCTGAGTCACACATGACATCATCTAAAATTTGAAAGACTGTAGCAAGTTGGTAAAGAAAACCCGAACCGTGCACATTCCAGGTTCCCACAAGTGGCTCTAGCCCATGCTTTAGATCTGAAGCACAGGGCCTGCATTTGATAGTAGTTGAGGGAATTCGGTAAACTCTCAGCTAAAACTCAGGACACCAAGTGAGTCCTGGACACGATGGTGGTGTTTGAAATGCGGAGAACTATCGCTGGGCTGAGGTTTGCTGTGCATTTCACATACAGATTACGAAAGGGAATCAGAAAATGATTGCTGCATGCCAACCTGTTCTGGATTTGAACGAGGGCCCTAGAGGCAAAGTCTTCGTATGCCAGACCTGTGCGAAGCAGACTGTCCTTAGGGCCAGAGAAGCTTCTGGTTTATTGGGAATCAGTAACTTAATTTCCTAGCGCTACACTTTCTTCTGACTCTTTCAGCCACAGCCTCTGCTTAGCCATGAAAGCCTCTCTGCACACTGAGGGCAGCTCTGAAGCAGGCTTTGGGAGAAAGCATAGGAGCAGCCTCTTATACAATACTTGCCTTACCCTCCCCCCACTTCCTTTACAGAGTCTGGCACCTGCCGGAGATGCAAGGATCAAGACCCTACCTATCCCATTCATAAAGGCAGTCAAAGGGGGAAGAAGCACCTTGTGCCCTCTCCCACCGCTGTTCCTCTCCCCTCCCTCATCCCCCTCCCCTCAGGACTACTGCCAGTGACCGGGTTTGCATTACAGCCTCCGCATGTGACAAGCATGTGAATAATGTGGGGTTTGCCCCTCCAGAAGACAGAAAAAAGACAACTGAGCATTTTAAGATGAGAACCAAAGGGTGTGGGTCAGCTCTATTTAAGTAGAGGCAGAACGAGCCTATCAGGACTTCAGACTGACTAAAAAAGGGCTTTAGGAAATGGAAAAATCAAATATTGAGTGGTGGTTTTTGTAGGGGGAGGAGGGTGATTCTTCCCTCCTAATTAATCAGTTAATTATGATCTGACTGTCTGGCCGCTAAGATGTGCAGTTGCCAAAATATTCAAATCGGAGGATTTTGGCATACTGTACTGTGTACGGTGTAGCATTTTGTTTTGTTGTTTTAAACAGCCCCTGTGAACCGCTGCTATGTGCAAGGGGCGGGGATGGGGTTGCCATGGCAAAATGGGATTTACTTGGGATGAATAGCTTTCTTTTACTTCCATGAAATGAATGGCTTGATAAAGACCTCCCTGTATATGAAGATTTTGGGTGCTGTGCTGGGTGGAGGGAACTCCAAACAATATCCCCACAGCACCATGTTATTCAGAAACCTCTTAATACAGCTCAATCTTATTACTTGCACAAAACAGTGATCTCAAGTGTAGATTGAAAGAGACAAAATGTTCCCAGTAGGCAGCTATCTGTGTCTCTTCTCCAGTCCTCCAACGAGGAGGATTAAATGTAATGTTTGCACTGACTGTAACTAGGACATAAAGATCATGGTTCATTTCTTTCTATTCAGCTAATTCTTTACATTGCAGACATTATGGGATCCATTTATGGTTTTCTTTTTACAAAAGTAGGTTGGGAGGGAAAGATATCTGCTGAGGAAGTTGTTTTCCACAGCCCCTCAGTGTCTTTTCAAATATAAACCTGCCTCTCCCAGCACTCTTCTGCAGATATAAATCTCTATATTTTTCTATCTATTTTAGATAGACTATATCAGTGTTTCTCAACCTTTTAAGTAGCAAGTACCCCCTAACTTCTGAAATTTTTAATAAGTACCCCAACACTCCATTTTCCAGGGGATTTTATATTTACAGACTAATTTGCACCATATGTTGGAAGAAGAGCTGTATATATAAGGCTGTGATATGACAGATGTCTGATCTGGTGTGGGTAGGGTTGCCACCTTTTACACAAGGGGTGCACAACTCACATATGTACCTGGGCTAGAGGTGATGTTGGCCAAAGCTAGGAGGGCTGAACCCAGTGCCGTGCAAAACACGGCACACCAAATTATTACTGGGCAATTTAATGTTTTTAATTGCACCACATTTTTTGCCATAGTTTTGAGAGGAGGAAGGGGCGAGAGAGAGAGGAAAAGAGGGTGAGAGAGAGAGTGCTGGAGTACTGCATACCCCCTGCCTTTGTCTCGCGTACCCTCAGGGGTACGCGTACCACAGGTTGAGAAACTATGGAATATATAAACTGTGGCTTAAGCTTAAGAAGTGATTGCTTACAACAGATGCAGTTAGCACCAAGACCAATGCCATAGCTGGTGTCATGTTATGAAATAGCAGAAATGAACAGTAGTTAACATTTGAAGAAAATAACAACGGGGTAGAATTGGAGTGATGTTGTAGCCATCATGGTCCAGGAAATATGCAGGAGACAAGGCCTCTTTGTGGATAAGCTCTTTTTGGACCAACTGTATGGTTGGGTTATACTTAGACAAACTTTTGAATCCATTGCTGTGGGGGCTGGAGAATAATGCAGTGCATTTGAAAACTTGCTTAAGCCTAGCCGTGTCAGGCAGTTGGTTCCTTAATAAGATATCGCCCACAAAAATCTTGCCTCTTGCATAATTAAAAATAAGGCTTTGCAACCTCAAGTATACATAAACCAACTTAGCATTTAACTTCCTGCATTGTAGTGTAGCCAGGAATCGAGAATAAATGCTAAATAGTGACACAGCAATGGCTACAGGCCAACAGGGATCTTACTTTTTACATCTCATCTGAAAGATGGCCTCTTCAGTGTAATGTCTGGGCACTGGTTTAGCACTGAAAGAAAAATATCTGAAGTATCAGCACCGTTTTCACTATGGGACTGGCACTGTAATTCGGAGCTGCCTTTGGAGGGTGAGTCAGGATGTGGCAGGTAGGGAATCCAAATTCAAGTCCGGAAGTGAGTCCTTCACTTATCTAGGGAATGGGGATGTGACAAGGGAAGGCTAAAATCCCCCAGGGATGCCCTCTGACTGACCCAAGAGCATTATCGGTTTCACTTCAGACTATGTGGCATCCATCTCTTTTTGACAAGAAGCAGCATGTTGCCTGTCTGTGAAGTCATGGGAGGATACGAGAGATCAAGGACTGAGGGAACTGAGAGAGAACGACTTAATGCATTTTCTATCTATGTACAGGAGGGCAGGGTTTGGTGTCACATTCAGTCCTAGTACGCTGTGACCTGTCTCTGCTTAATAACAGCTCCCTCCTCATTGCTGAAAGCAAATTCAGTAAAAATAAATATACCTATCCATGGAGCTGGCTCGGGGGCAACAAAGCAATAAGCCCATCATTTCATTTAAATTAAAGTTTTCGAGCTCTGAAAGGACACGTGTGTACCCTTCATGTACCCACACGTTCAATCTAAAATCTACCAGCAGAAATCACAGGGGAGGAATCCTCAAATAAAGTTTTACATTAGGCAAGGTTTTGTTTGTGCATTTGCAGGTAGAGAGTGTGACTTAAAATGAACTTCTGTGGTGGCCTTGTGTCTGGACCCTCCATATGTCTTCTATATTACATCTGTCTTGAGTAGTGCAACTCGTGGAGGAGCAATGGGGCATGAGACCTGGGTGCTCAGCACCCTCCCTCCTGCTCTCCAGCTTTGACACTCTCCCCTTTTCCTCCCCGCTCTGCCCTTGAGCGCTCAGCACAACCCTCACACCCCTTTCTCTCCCCTTCTCCCCACAGTTCTCCTGCTAGGGGGCAAAATGCTAATTATAGCTCTGTATGTGTTGGGAGCCAGCAGAGGCAACAGCTGATGGGGCCTGTCCCACTCTATGGGAGATGTGGATTGGCAGGCACAGTATGTCACTGGTGATGCTCCAGGTCTTTGAGGTGGAGGGTGAAGGCCAACTACATTTCTCTGTAGAACTGGAGAAGTATTAACATGCCTTGTACATTGCTGGTCCTTATAAGGAAAATCCAAAAACCCCAAATTGAGCAATTTGGGAATTTAAAAATAAAACTTCCCAGTGAAAATGTTATTCCCATCAGCCAGAGTTTGGTTTATGCCTTTTCAGATATCTGTATTTTTTAATTAAGACTTATTAGTGAATAGTGGGGTGTCTTATTAACCATATAAGTGTCCAGTTCTCGACTATATCCCAGTAAGCTTTTGACTGTAGTGATATTTGTGGTAATGAGTTTGTTTGATCATTTTTTATTTTGATTTTTTTTTTTATGTTTCATTATATGTCTATAGCTTGTACCACAAGGGAGAAGAGAGAGGTGTTTAATCTAGCCTTCCTATATCTCCCATCTTTATGGTACAAAAAAGCCTAGTAAGTTTAGGAACACGTCCCTATCAACTTTCAGCGGGATTATTTCTAAACTCCTTCTTCCTATTTCTTTTAAAGGAAAAGTCAACAAACTTGCTATTGGAGACAGTCCTTTAAGAGAGCCATGTACAAAACATTGCACTCTATTCTGGCCTTAAAAGTTCAAGTGTTTTTAGCCGAGGCAAAACTCAGAGGGTTAAAAATGTTTTCAGCTGGTCAATGTGTAAAGAGCATGTGAGTGAAATAAGAAACAACATCCGTGAGCTTTAGAGCACTTCCTTTGCACCCCTTTCCCCTGACTCCTGGGGTTATAACTTCCACCAACACTGCCTAACACTAAGAACAGTTTTGGGGGGGTTTGGATTTTGCCATGCGTTCATGTGAGTGACTTTCCCTTTGCATGAAGGGAAACTATAAACATCATACAAAAACAAAATTAGCACATCTCTTCTGTAACATGGTGCATCCACTTGGCCTCGTAGATGGGCTTTTAAGATATATAAATATGTAGTGCAGAGAAAAGCAAGTTATATTCGTGACATGGTTATGACACCCAAATGGGAACTTCTGTTGAAATTTTTACTCTGCAGATATGCTACATAGATAACGAGACCGCTGAAACCGAACTGCTTCAAAGCCATTAAACATGCAGTCTTGTTGATTTCAGCATGATTTAGCATATCTGTAAAGTAAATCATATTCTGTTGAAGCTTTTGGCAAGCTGCATAGAGCTTGCAATAGAGAGTAAGGATGAGTTTGAAGAAGGCTCCAGGAAATTACCATCAGCTCTCACAGGCTAGAAAGTCACCTGCAATTCTAACATCTCTGTATCTTCTTTGGCAATCCCTTGCAGTCGAGGATGATTGTTTTCCATGCTTGTCTTACCTGTGTGTCCGAAGACGGCTGATGAGGCCTATCCAGGATTGACAGATTCTACTGCAGCTTGGACGTGTGTTTCTGTGTGGCGTGGGTGGCGCTGGATTCGTGATTTGTTCTGTGACGCTATTTCTGCTGATCCCGCTTTTCTATCTCCTGTTGTTGTCGTGAGGTTTCAGAGTACTGAGATGCCTGCAACAGACTTCCTCCATTTGCAGCAGTCCTGGGCGATAGTTTCCCACAAGCTGACACTGATATTGCATTTTTTTAAGTTGGCCTTTAGGACATCCCTAAAGCACTTTCTCTGCCCTCCTCTTGAGTGTATGCCTTGGCTGAGCTCAGAGAATAAAACTTGCTTCTGGAGTCTGGATTCAGACATCCAGAAGAGACGGCCAGCCCAACAAAGTTGATGTCAAATCTTCACCTTAGTACTTGTGGTGTTTGCTTGCAGGAGGATGCTAATGGTGGTGCATCTGTCTTCCCAAATTATTACTCGCAGTGAAGGCAAGAGTTCAAGCAATGAATATTTCTGTAGGTTTAAGTGTCTAAATTCTTGCTTATGGAAACTTCACCAAGTTCCTTCATTACTTTTGTCCAGACTTGTTTTCCTGAATCTTCACTGTCCAGTCATTAAGGTCCAATAACCATATCGCAATACAATACAGTCAGTTTCTATCAACATTGTGTATTATGCTGGGATGGTATATTTTTAAATAAAAGGATTCCTTTAGTAATAAGTTATAATTTAGAGATGCTCCCTTAGACTACAGAAGTTGGGAATTGAGAGATGCTCCCGGGGAGAAGGACAAGGAGATACTGCAGAGTTTGCCTACTGCTCCATAATTGAAGTTTGTTGGTTAATTCTTCTCATTCATGTATGCCTATGCTTATTGAATCAATGATCACTACAATTCTCTCTTGCAAAAATGATAACTTTGAACTTTGCAGTCAAGGCAACACAGCATTGGATTCTGTGAGACATGAATGTAAATTTGTGATGTACTTTTTTCATGGCACGCTGAATATTGGTCTCCCATTGTTGTCTGAACTAGGACAAGGGAGACTGTGCTGTGAGGCTTAGGTTGCTGCTCTGGTCTTGTTATTTTGAATGAGTATATTCCTCAAAGAGCAGTGACAAGTGCCACATAACTAAGGAAAACATGATCCTTGGCTCTGTCCATAGAAATAATGCAGACAGCAAAGAGAAAGCTATAAAAAGATTGGGGACAAGGTCCTGATGATATTTGATAAAATATTGTCACCAAGCCATTAAGATTTTGGACTTTCATTACATTAGACTCGTCTTCCACTTGGAAGACCATTCATAATTCTAACAATGTTGTATTTCTTTGGAAATGTGATAGACTGCATGTGGAATTTGTGGTTCACTTCAGAGCATTGAGTGCATGTCGTGTTGAACGGATGTCACTGATTGTACGTCCCTCACTCCATAGGACAGTTTGGCATTCTGTATAATCAGGGATAGATGGGCAGGGGAAAAATGAAAGAAGGCTGACAAAGGAGAGAACAAGAGATTGGGGAAGAGGAAGCTAAGCAGTTTGTTGCTTGGAGCAGCAAGCTACCATCAGGAGATATCAAATCACGAGAGCATACATCTCTATTATCACTGCTCACTCTGTCACTTTGGACAAGTGATTAAACCAATAAGCCGTGGCACCTTTTTGCAGCACCACAAACTGCACGTGGTGAACAAAAAATGTCCCATGCTGAAAATGTGCAGCGCAGGGCCAAAATTTGCCACCAGGAAATCCTAATAGCAACAAAAAAAAAGTGCCAGGGAAAAAAGCAGCGCGGTACATGCAAAAGGAGCATGAACAAGAAGACAGAGGCTCAGTTCTCCAGGGAGATGCTCTGGCTGCCAGAGAAGGAGGAGCTGGGTAAGGACAGTTTGCCCAAAGCAGGACAATTTGTCCTTCAACACAGCACACATGCAGGGTCGTGCACTGAGGCAAAAAGTAGTGGCACAAATTTGTGCCTCAGTTATTCTCACCGGTGCAAGTGCATGCCCCTGAATGTGGGGACCCACCCGTATTGTCAAGCACAGGGGCTTAAAATCTGTTGCTTGGGTGTTAATCAACACAGTTACTCAACAGTCATGCAAATGAGGCAATTTTTATTTAGGTTCCTGAATATGGATCTAAGCACATAATATAAGTATGAAACATTTGTCTTGAATGCTTCTCTCTTTCTTGCAACTGTACAAACACAGATAACTCCTTCTTCTCATCTGTACAATAGTGTTGATGGTGATACTTACCCAACCTTGAGAAATTCTTTGAGATCCTGAAGTAAAATGCCCTGTAAGGAATATGAAGTATTATTCCTCACTGTTAAAAAAGGAGAAGGCAGGGCAGGGTGGCACCTTATAGACTCAGAGAGGCATGGACATTCATAGACTACAGTCTGCCTCTTCAGGTGCTATAAATGGTCTATTAAAAAGGATAAAGGCAGACAAAGGAAAAAGTCAGCAAATGCATCCCAGCAGTGAGAACATGCTGTCAGTCACAGGCAGTAAGTGATGTCTAAGGGCATCTTGTTTCAGCATGGGAAGGCAAGTCCTTCTGCAGGGGAGGGTTGGCCGTAGACCAGGATTTCTGTCCTTTTCCTTCCTCCATTCTCTCTTCTCTGCTTCAAGGGTGAGATGCTTTATCTTGAAACAGGCAGCTCCTGGTTGCAGTTACAGTACCATTGGAGTCAGTCAGCAGCCAGCTCCTCCAAAGCTTTGACGTTGGCATTCGTTTTCTTGAGGCATGCCTTCAGTGTGTCCTTGTAGCATTTCCTCTGGCCACTGTGAGATCTCAGGCTGTTACTAAATTGGGATTAGAGCACTTGTTTTGGGTGCTGGCATTTGTGCGGCAATATTCCCATTTGATTTGGAGGATTTTCCAGAGGCATCTTTGGTGATACCTCTCCAGGTTCTTGAGATGACGATAGTAGGTCACCCATAGTTTCACAGTGCTTAGGGTTGGAAGGGACCTAAATATATCATCAGGTCCGACCCCCTGCCCCGGGCAGGATCAACTGCTAGGTTCATAACACCCCAGCCAAATATCTGTCCAGCCTCCTCTTAAAGACCCCCAAGGTAGGGGAGAGCACCACCTTGCTTGGGAGCCCATTCCAGAGCCTGGCAGCCCTAACCATAAAGTAATGTCTCCTATGTCCAGCCTGAACCTCCTCTCTAACAATTTGTGGCCATTATTCCTAGTAACCCCGGGTGGTGCCTGTGGGAACAGAGCCTCTGGCTTTATCTATCCTAACCCTTGTGATGAGTTATCCCTATGCCTGATTTGTGCTGCCTTTTGTGCACTTTGCAGGTAGACGCTGCTATGCTGCCTTTGTAGGTTATTGCATTAGCTGTCCTATTGGATCATACTAGTGCTCAGTTATCCTGAAGTTTTGATGCCACGGAGAAAACGAAATCATCCTGTGTTCCCTCCCATCAGCACTATAGTGATGTACTCCAGGGAAGCTCCTGTTGCATCCCTGCAGGTGACCACCTCACACCTTGAAGCAAGCTTAATTATCTCTCCCTCTGCCTTACTGGCACAGCTATTGCTGTCATCTGTAATACAGTTGTCTAGGGTCACTTTCACTAATCCAGTGACAGCATTTGATGCTATTACCTCCTGTGGCAAGAATTCCCTAGGTTAACTGGGTGCTGCATAAAGAGGCATGTGATTTGAGCAACCAGGTAATTTCTCTCCCGGAAGTCCCAGATTAATGTATTACCCTAGTCTTTAAGTGCCGTGAGGAGTATGTGTGTGCATGAGATGCATGAAAGGGGCCTCATTATGGGCGACCTTGGATAATGGTGTGTGGCTAAGAGCCAGGAAGCAGATCTGCAAGGGAGGCAGCATAGAAATGACCTTGCTATTTAGTGTTAAGTCTCTGTGTTAGCGCTTTCTTGCTTTTCATTCCGCCTTTTCCCTGTAATGTAGAAATAAAACAATACAAAGCTGAGGCATTCTTAATTTGTTTGCACGATAACTACTCAGAAACAAGAGCAGCTGAAGGAACTGGCTGTGGGGTCAGGTCGTCCAGCATGTTAAGGAGGCTGGGTACTGCTTCACTAAAACAAAAGAGCCCTGAGGCAAGTTAGCTGGGCCATGTAAAGACTTTCCCAGTGTAGAAGGGAGAAAAGTGCATGTATGTGATCTATAATATGATGAGGGTGTGGCCAGGGAAGGGGATGGAGCCTTGACATCTTTGCAGCCCATTGACTCTTTGCAGCTCCTTGGTTAAATACATATATTTCAAATTACAAAGAGCCAGACAGGCACCAGCGCCAAACCAAATTTTTCACAAGACAATTTCTTTCACAGCCCTGTGCTACATATGCACAAAAAGCCTGGCTGGAATGGAAATGCTGCCCAGTTTCAAGTGTGGAGCACAAGTTATTCTTCAGCACTTCTATCTAGTGGTTAATTGGCCCAAATGCCATCAGAGCCAATGGGATGGGTGATTTCTTTTCTCACTAATGACACTCTTGGGATTTTTTTACACAAATTAAGATAAGACTACTTTGCTGTGGATAAAGGTGTCAACTCTCAGTTTGTGGCATCTCATGAGGTATATATTAAATGGCAGGAAGGGAAGCAGAGAATGAAACAGGCCAATAATGCATGTAATTTCTATTTTTTTTTAAACAAATTCCTGTGGGTGAAACCAGTTTTTGTGTTCCTGTTTTCACTATTCCTGTTTTACTGTATTTTAACTATGCTTTTAAGGTTGGACCCAAGTAAGAGCCTGCCTCCAGACTTGCTTACATTTTGAGAACGCTCCTATCTTTCTACAAATGTAGATCAAAACTTGCTATACTCATAGCACCACAGCATGAATGGGCTCCATCTATACAGTTTGACATTTTAATTAAATGAAAAATGTAACAATAAGACAATAGCTTTGAAGAGTGAAAGAGAGGGACAGGGTTATTGGGAGAGCCAGCTTGTCCGGTAAGGTAAAATCAGGTTCTGTTGAAGGTTTCTTGTTAAGACCCTAGGCTCTGTAGATTGAACCCCTCTATAATTTAAAAAGTTGCAGAAGGCCCTGCACACCCTAGCAGATGACATGGGGAAGGGGGAGAGAAGCTTCATTAATTAAACCAAGCATTGATAAATTCCTACCATCTAGGGAGTCCTGACAATTCGGGGAATCTTCCCATTACCTGCATGGATTAGGTTTAATGCTGCAGAACAGAATCATTAGGTCATTAAAATCCAGTGTTGTGCTAATAATATTTTGGACCAGACTCTGTCAATTATACAAATCCCTGGCCGAGAGGAAGTGCAGGGAAATTTATACTTCAAGAGGTGCATTCATTCTTGGAGAATACTAGCAAAGGAGCATTCTCCTATGCAGAGTAAACCCACTGCTTCCTTCGTTAGCACAGGGTTGGCCAACCTGTGGCACTCATGCCCAGGTGTGTGGCACATGGCAGACTGGGGAGGAGACAGGACAGGAAGCACAGGGCAGGAAGCAGAGTAGCAGATTGAGCAAGGGAAGGGGATGGGAATGGAGCTTAGGGAGGACGTGGGACGAATTTGTGGCATACCTGCCAAAAAGATTGGCTGCCACTTCTTTAGGAGGCTACAGCACACTCCTATCCAATCCAATAACTGGACCAAGAATTTTGCCCATGCTTTCCATTGTCCATTTTGGTTAGAAAGATAGGAAGTGTAGAGAAAGATGGTGTCACTGTATTGCAAACTCTTGTCCTCTCTATGGCGATTTGTTTTCCCACAGGTGAACTTGCAGAACTACTGTACTCCCCAAGTGCATAGCTCATAGCTGCATTCAGAGGTAATCCCAAGTATGTAGAGATAGAAGGATTTGATATGCAAAAGAAGGATGATATCAGAGGATTTGATATGCAAAAGAAGGATGGCAGTTTCCAAGAAGAAGAGGGCAGTAGGGGAGAGGCATGCTGAGATGGGAATAATATTAAAATGTATTTTTATATATCTGGAAGGAAAAAGGAGAAAACAAAAACAATCTGCAGTATGGTTTTGACTGTGTAGTTCACTCTTCTGCAATAGCCGTTGTTATCTGTGTAGGTTTTCTAACCAAAATGGACAATGGGAAGCATGGACAAAGCTCTTGTTCCTGTTAGAAAGGGGCTTTGATTTATGCCTCTGCTGCTGGTGCTGATCAGTTGATACCACAAATGGCTAATCTTACAGATGCAGTAAAATCTACTCCCTCCCCCACATTAGGAGTTTCACCATGGACTTCAAGGGGGACAAAGGTATCCCTGAGAGCCTACTGAAGCCTAAAGACCGTCATGTTCTTGAGCCCTGAGTATTTGCTTGAAATGCCCCCAGACACCTTCATCTGCCAAACGCCTCTTGAACTCCTTCTCAGGCTCCAGTGACATCAGCGTGGGACTTTTCTTCCCAGATTCAGAGCTCACCCCAGCATGAAGTGATCTTGCTACATATTACACTTACAGACCCACCTTTTACTGCAAGGTAAGAAAAATTAACAGAAGCAACCCCCTCCTCTTTTTTTTCTTCTTTTTTCTCTTTTTGCCTCGCTGGGTAAAATCTGTGCATTGGCAATAAGAAGTGGATTTTGGCTACAGTTCCTGGCAAGTTTTAAGTTTGTTGCATCATAGTTTTAGTGGGTGGTAAATGATGAACTTGTCTGTATTGTATAAATTCCTGAAATTTTTTGGCTAGGTTTCAAATGACAATGAGGAAGCATGAAAAGCACCAACTAACGTTCTCCAGAGAATAAAACGTGATTTACAATAATTCCAGGATTTTTTTTTGTTAAATGTGATGAAGTTTTCTGAGCCAGTATAAGGGTGTTTTTTTTATTTATCACAAGCATATTGACTTCCTTAAAATGTCTGTGGAAGCAGAGGAGTGGATGACCCAAATCATTGTGTAATGACTGAAAGAGGCGACTAACTCAGATTTAATGCAGATGAGTGGCAAGTGATCATATATGATCATCATCAGTTGGTTATCTGGTGAATTGAGCTGGTGGTCTTTCCCACATCCTACATGACCAGGGATGCTCATCCCCAGCCCAGATCTGGTCCATGGAGTTAACTACCACTCTCCTGCTGTCAAACTTCAGGACCCAGAAGAAGCCCCATGAGCTGAAGAGCATGGCCCTGTGAATTAGATTGAGTATGCAAAGGAAATCATGGCAGTGCAGGGGCAAGCGGGCCAGTTGAGGTGGTGCAGGCCTAGATGGAAGTAGCACTGGGCCCAGTCCCGACGTGCGGACTGGCCCTGCCTCAGCTACTTGGTCTGTGGGGCCAAAAGATTGAGCACCACTCCACTCAATAAGGCGTCTGTATCATGGGCACAGTCATCTAACCTAGCAACCTTTATGAACCTATGGCTGCTGATCCTCTGCTGCCACCCCCACACTCCCTAGTGTCTATCTCTCTTGTGCCCCCCTGAAGTTTTTGCTTACTATCACCACAAAGTACTGCAGATTGCTGTCACCAATGGCTATGCTGAGGGGCAGGTTTGGCAGTGAGGGTAGAGAGCAGCTAGGGCTGGGGCAACTTCAGGGGCTGTACAGGTGAGAGGCGGGATGGGCACAGGATAATGTGCCATGACCAATAGCAGGCAGAGGGATCCTTAGGGGTGCCCCCTCTGCAGCCTCTGGCACCATATTGGGTTGACTTCTCCCCCAGCTGCTACAGGCTGGATTCAAACTCCCTGTGGTGCAAACACAGCCCATGGACTATAGGTTGTTGACTCCTGATCTAACTTGACAGTCTTGTGAGCAGTTTCACTGGGAAGTCATGAACTCAATAGGTATTGGTGCTAAATTATTCCCATCTTCCTAATGAAGGTCTTTACAGGTGCCAGCTGAGCTACATAGGCCTGGTAACTGAAGGAAAAACTGCCCTTTGTGTGTTGTTCAGGCTCACAAGTCACTAATCTGGGATCTAGTGGGAACTAGTTCCTGGAGAGATACTCATGAGAACATTTCTAATGCACTATCTTCCTGCTCAGCCACAGGCAACACTGGGTCCACTAGCAATTAAACTACTGAATGCAAATCGGGACTATATGCATCCAGGTGGGGACAACTTCCTGGTGCAAATGTTGGAGAGGCTGTCTAGGGATGTGCTCTTCTTGACCTGCTTCTCACAAACAAGGAAGAATTGGTGGGGAATATTGTAGTGGATGGCAACTTCAGCAGCAGTGACCACAAGATGATTGAATTCAGAATCCTGAGGGAGGAGAGCAGAAGGGTAAGGACCCTGGACTTTGGCCGAATTGATTCGGGACAGTGATTCAAATCACCAAATCGAATCACTGTCCCCCGAATCGGCCAAATCCAAAGCGAATACTAGCCGCTTCGCACAGGCCTAAAGGTCAGCTCCTAGATTATTGCACTGGGCAACACAGTTTCAGGAGAAGGTGAGCAGCCATCGGTGGTGAAAGAGCAGGTTGGGGACTATTTAGAGTCACGGGATGTGCTCAAATCCATAGGGCCAGACGTGATGCTCCTGAGGATGCTAAAGGAATTGGCTGATGTGACTGCAGAGCTGCTGGCTGTTATCTTTGAAAACTCATGGAGATTGAAAGAGGTCCCAGATGACTGGAAAAGGCAAACATAGTACCCATATTTCAGAAAGGGAAGAAGGAGGATCCAGGGAACTGCGGACCAGTCAGCCTCACCTCAGTCTCTGAAAAAAATCAAGGAGCAGATCCTCAAGCGATCCATTTCTAAGCACTTGAAGGAGAAAAAGATGAGTAGGAACAGTCAGCATGGATTCACCAGGGGCAAGTCAGGCTTGATTGCCTTCTATAATGAGATGACTCTCCCACAACATTCTTGCAAGCAAGGTAAGGAAGTATGAGTTGAATTAATGGACTGTAGGGGGAAAGATAACTGGCTGGATGCTCAGGCTCAAAAGGTAATAATCAACTCGATGTCTTGTTGGCAGCCAGTATCAAGTGGAGCTCCCCAGACATCGGTCCTGGAGCTGATTTGGTTCAATATCTTCATCAACAGTCTGGAAGATGGCACAGAATGCACCCTCAGCAAGTGTGCAAATGACATCAATCTAAGGGAGGTAGTAGATACACTGGAGAGTAGGGCTAGGATTCAGGGAGACCTTGACCAATTGGAGGATTGAACCAAAAGAAATCTTTTGAGGTTCAATAAGGACAAATACAAAGTCCTGTATGTAGGCTGGAACAATCCCATCCACCGGTACAGGCTGGGGGCTGACTGGCTGGGCAGTAGATCTGCAGAAAAGGACCTGGGAGTTACAGTGGACAATGAGCCAACAGTGTGCTCTTGTTGCCAAGATGACTAATGGCATACTAGGCTGCATTAGTAGGAGTGTTGCCAGCAGATAGACGGAAGTGAATATTCCCTTCTGCACTGGTGAGGCCCCATCTGGTGTACTGTGTCCATTTTTGGGGCCCCCACTACAGAAAGGATGTGGAGAAATTTGAGAGTGAAGTGGAGGGCAACAAAAATGGCTAGAAGGCCGGGGCACATGACTTCTGAAGAAAGGCTGAGGGAACTGGGCTTATTTAGTGTAGAGAAGAGAAGATGCAGGTGGGTTTTAATAACAGCCTTCAGCTACCTGAAGACTGGTTTCAAAGAGGATGGAGCTAGACCAGGGGTGGGCAAAATACAGCCTGTTGGCCATATCCAGCCCACCAGTTGATTGCGTCTGGCCCTTGGCTGCCCCCATAGTGCTCCACATGGGGACAAGCCCTGCCCAAGGTAGTCCACATCATGTTATGGCCTACTCCTACCACTTGCCTACCAACTGTACCACCCTGGCCCTTGCCAGCACATGCAGCTTCCTTGTTGGGCTGCTCCTGCTGCTGCAGCAGCCAAACAGGTACTGCTTGACTCCCCTTGCTTCCAGCTTTTCTTCCTCCTGCCCCTGTTGTGCCATTCTGGGCAGCAGGTAGCATGGGGAAGCAGTGACAGGTAGGAGGGAAGCTGCCCCAGGGTGCAGGGCTCCAGCTCCAGCTTTGGCTCCTGGCTGCCTTCCACTCACTCTGCCCACCTGGCCTCCTGTAGGAGGCCAAGTGGGTGGAAGGCAGCCCCGCTGGGCATCTGTGCATGCTGGTCGGGGCTGGTGCGGGTGGGAGCATGACATCGACTGCCCCAGGCAGGAGGTGGCAGGGTTCAGCCCCATGCAGAGCACTTGAGGGAAGATGCACCTGCACCACACCACCTGGGTGAGCTCTCCTGCACATGCCCCCAGCTCCTGGGACCTAGTGCATCGGCATCTCCCCCACACCCACTCACCCCCCCTCCCCACATACACCCCATACCGCCTCTACAAACAGCCATGCCCCTCCGACACACACTCACCTCCACACCTCCCCTGCCCCCCACCCCACACCCACACCCTCCCCGCCTCCCCTACCCCACATATGCATTAACACTACACAAAATATATATATATCAGGACAAAAATTATTTTTTGAATTAAAAGAAATACGTTATAATAGGTGTTTGATTTTTAGTATATACTTTTTTTTATCTATTATTTGTTAAAATGATATCTTTTGAAACATTTTGTGTGCAGCCCTCAACAGCTCACCAAAACTTATTAAGTGGCCCACCAGCTGAAATAATTGCCTACCCTTGAGCTAGCCTGTTCTCAGTGGTAGCAGATAACAGAATAAAGAGCAATGGTTTCAAGTTGCAGCAAGGGAAGTTTAGGTTAAGTATTAGGTAAGCTTTCTCACTAGGAGGGTAGTGAAGTACTGGAAGAGGTTACCCAGGGAGGTGATGCAATCTCTGTCCTTGGAGGTGTTTACGGCCTGGGTGGACAGAGTCATGGCTGCGATGATCTAGTTGGGGATGGTCCTGCTTTGAGCAGCAGGTTAGACTAGGTGACCTCCTGAGGTCCCTTCCAGCCCTCATTTTCTATGATTCTGTGATTCTAAGTGCAGTTATATATTCATCTCTACTTGGAAGTGTCCTCTGTGTACCTTCTGTCTTACCCAACCTTTTGGGCCTAAATTTCTGCCAGTGGCTCTACAAGGAATGATGGGATATAATGATGGATACCTGAACAGACCAGAATCTTAGGGCACTTTTACACGTGCTCTGCAGGTTGGGGGGCCAGTGCTTTAATTAGAGCGGCTCCAAGAGCTGATGAAATGCTTTGGTTAACTATGAGGTAAATCACAGACAATACAAGAGATTTGTCAACATATTCTCTATAGATCTTTGGTTATAATAGTTTGCTAAACAGACATTAGTAATGCTGTTCTATCCTCAAACCTCCATCACTTCACATATTTCTTCAGTCTTGATTCTTTGGTTAAAAGTCAACCTAGTTTTAATAACTGATATGGCCAGACTCCTACAAGAACCAGCCACAATCTGGCTATACACCTTTAAGCAAAAGGTATATGGGTCTTGGTTTTTCTGAGAAACTCAGTTAACAAACTCTTTGAGGTTGAATGATACCAGCAAGCATGAACAAAAACATCCGGAGGATGAGAATTCAGTTTTGATTTGCAGAAAAGACAGAATGTGAGGAAACGAAGGAGCAAAAATAATTGGTGAAAAATAAACTTTAGTAAAAGAAAAACTGGAAATAGCACTGAGCATTGTGCGGTTTCCCAGAAGAGATTTTCCCCCTAAATGTGATGTTTAAAATAATAAAATACATGCTTTAAAAAAAAGAAAAGAAATTGATCTCTTTGGGAATAAAAATGAGAATATTCGGAGCCAGACTCTACCAACCAGATTTCACTTTGCAATGTCTTTTACTTTGACTCACATGAGATACTAATTGCAATATCCCAGTTGCTTAGTAGTTTAATTTTTAAGCCACTAGAGCTGTGTGCAAAAGGTTGATTTTAAAACTATTAAAAATGAAGGTGGAAGTTCTGTGTGGGACTTTGTGGCTGAACTTCCATGGGGAAGATCTGATACTTTGTGTGCCCTCCACCCCACCCCTGCTGTTCCAGAAGGTGCAATCCACACATCCTACCTTATACCTGTCTCTATTAAAAACAACTCTTTTACAAAAATCATTGTCCATCCCAAATGCCTGCCATCCAAGAATGACAACACAGGGTATTACATGTCTTAATTAAGCCTTATAACACATTTACAATACAAAGTAGCGAGGCTGTGTTACAGACCAAGACAGGTTGTTGCTGCTTCCAACAGAGCTCCTAATTTCCACCCTAAGCATCTCTCTATCCAAGATGATAAACCACACTGGAGTGCCACACTGGAGACCTACAACACCGAGGACTGAGAAGAAGTCGGACTCGATGATCTGTTGAGGTCCCTTCCGACCCTAACATCTATGAATCTATGAAGTGTTGTCCAATTTCATTGAAAAAAGCAAATGCATTTGGGAAGATTTCTCAAGCAGCAGAGATCTGTGTACACTGGACTGCCAACACCCCCCTGCAGTTCAGTCCGTTTCCTACACAAGAAGTGTTGGACAGTTTGAGAGAATTAAGGGAAGACCTGTGCATCTGCTATTGCCCTTTCTGGGTGAGAACAGAGTTGTGACCAGCTGGAGCTACTCATAACCAATATAAAGGTATCATAGGCATTCCTTTATTCCTTCAAACTAGCAGTTGTGTGACTGAAGAAACCTAGCCTGAATATAACAGTCCTAGCTACATACCACTCACTGTCGAGCCTTCCCTTCCTAGGAAAGCTCAAACAGGAGCTAGCCAAAGGCCAGCTGCAAAGCCAATATCCTAGCCTTGATGCAATCTGGACTCAGACCAGGATGTAGGTTGCTAACAATATTAGTGGCCATGGATGATTTCCTTCTGTCAGTAAGGGAAAGAGAGCTATCATTCCATTAACCCTATCTGCATAGTTAGCACTGATGGTAAAACATTGCTGTCCTGTTTGGCTGGGGGTGAGGGGAATATCTTGGAGGAGGAAATAACCCTCTCCTAACCTGTAGGTAAGAGGACAAATGTAAGACGACCTGTATTCTCCATGGTGCTCAAATGCCCAGGTCCAAGATGTCTCAAAGATGATGTGGGGATCTGTGATGTGGACCATGGTCGACCACTCCATCTCTCTGGCACAATAGAGCTTCCTGGCGCTAGGGTAAAGTTTATTTGTGCAGGAGACATTGTGCCCTTTGGGGGCTACTCCTAGCGTGTGGAATGAACTTGCACAGGAACTGAGGAATAGCAGAAATATCACCGCCTTTTGATCCAAATGCCAGGTGATCTGCCTCTCCACTGTGTTTACTTAAAAACCTGCCACATTGCAACACTACACACGCAGTATCCAGCCGGGGAAAAGGGCGAGAGCATGAACACTGCTAATCGTGTCACTCAGTGTGTTACTGGGAGATGCTCAGATCCTATGGTAATGAGATTAGTACGAGAACCTACAAAGAATCGCCTGGCCCCAATAAACAGAAGATATCGTTTTCTTCGTTTCTACCTTCTGAAATATGCTGAAGAGACCAACCTATTTTGTGGCCCTCCCCGGCCTCATGCCTGTGGGTGCTTCCCAACACTGCATCATGAAGGCACCCTGAGGTGCAGGCTCCCCTGGTGCACCAGGCTGTGCCCCGCCACCTGGGGTAGTGGCAGGAAGCAGAAGTTGGGGAAGGGAAGGAGGGCCAGGAGCCCCCGGCTGCTGCTGCCATCCCCCTTTTTGCTCCAGCTGCAACATGTTGGAGCCTGGGGAGGCTGCAAGTTTATCCCTCACAGGCCACTTGCAGACCACAGGCTGACATTTGGACAGTCCTGACCTACAGCATTGACGCAAGTGTTATCAGCAACAGAAAGCATGCGTACATTTCCCGTGTATATCTATTCCTACCGGTGGAGTTGGTACCTAGCCTAACGAGCTCCAGGTCCTTGTGCTTTTAGTGTCCGAAAGAGGATAAACCAATGCCTAAATATTTACATGAAAGACTGACGCAGTGCTTAGTGCGTCATGCTCCTCACCCTTAGCAGCTCTGAACATCACACCTCATAACTCCCGCGTGTTACCCACTCTTACGATTCAGTCATAAAATCTTGCAATATCTGGTGTTTTCCTTAAGGTCCCAACGGCTGCTGGCCAGCGATTACAGAAGACTCTCAGCTGTCAGGTTTTTTATTTAAATGTAAGTTTCTAGCCCTTGTGGTTGTAACGATGAGACTGAAAACACAGAGCAATCATGCCACAAGCATTTCTATATGGGAGGAAATAAGCAATCCAATGTTTATTACTATAAAAAATGTGATGATAGTTTTGGAGGTCTGACTCATGACTTCTGGACTCTTGGGGCTGCTTATCCCTTCCATCTGTTAGCAGTTTGTTTCTTTGTTGTTTATTTAACATTGAATATTAATATTATGTTAACCAAGAACCTAGACTTATTTTTTCCCCCTATTTCTTAAGCTCTGTCCTGCACAGAAGGATGGTTGCCTTGGTTCAACTGCCGTCACTCCACTTTCTCAATGTCTCTCCAAAGCTGCTAAGGTCAGCTGTGATATCTCACTCTCTTTCCCCCCCCTTAGCTCCACCCAAATACGCTAGATGGTTTTAGGGCCTTACCCATTAAAGGACCCTACTTACCAGAACTTCTTCCTGGGGAATATTTGCTAGACTTCCTCTCTGGATTTCTTCGTGGCTCAGATTTTAAGCTTTGCTATCTGCATCAATTAATTTTGAGCTTCCTCTTTCCCACCACTCCCCCACCCTCTTTTCACTTGCTCTTGCCTAAAGGAATTGTTTTTTTAGCCCCATTTTTTTGTTTGGCAAAGGAAGTGGTTGTCTCTGCACTCTTGGGCCTATTTCCATGATTGTTTTAACTTATGTCATTAAACACCTGGCAGCATCTGGATACGGGCAAAGTAAATTGGTGTGGCAGGATCTCCAAATACTCTGAGACATTGGATATACTGTAAGCTGTAGGTATGGTAGGTCAATAATTGGGTTTCCTCCGTGAGATATCCCATGCTGCAGGGAGGGGTGGAGGACTCATCTGAGAGTACAGTTTATTTTGTAATTGTTCTGTGGGCAGTCACAGGGATGAGCTATTGTTTCTTAAGAAGAGGATGTGGATAAACCTGTCAGCTCAGCTCCTCAATGGTTCATCTTTCCCAACTTGCCAAATCTGTTCCCTGGATTAGTTCCAGTGATTTGTCTAGTCTAGTCTTAAATGGCGCAGATAACTGGATTCAAACCACGTCCTTTTCAAGATCTTTTGATGTAAAAGTTGTCATCATTCATGAATTTTCAGCCTCATCACTTCATGCATCACAATGAGTCTTACTTCCAGCCCCTAGGTACTCTGAGCAAATAGGAAAAAATGTGAAGCTTATTTGTTCAATTCTGTGGCTGATTTCCAAGTTTTTTCTCTTGATGCCTGTCTGCCCCAACATGCCACCTGCCTCCTCTCCCCATGCTCAAGTCCCCCTACTGCCTTCCCCTGACCACCACTTACCTTCCTGTTGCAGCTCCAGCCCTGCTCTGGCCCTAGGCAAGTAGTACACACTGGCCACAAAACAGTGGTTGCAGCAACTAGACCTGGCCCAAGATCCAGGGCTGGAGCTGCTGCCACCACCGCTGCATGGTGGGGCAGAAGCTGGAGCCAGTGTGTACAGCAGGGGCCAGGGGAGGGATAACATCTGGGGTCAAGCTCAGTCAGTGCTCAGTACCATCCCTAGACTCCTGGCAGCCCTGGGTGAACTTTTAGTATCAGGCCCCCTTTTGCCAGAAATAATGATAATAATAATCGGACAACAGAAAAAAAACGTTACCATTTTCAGGCCCTCTTTCTGTCTGGGTCCCAGGAGGCCGCACAGTTCGCCCATGCCTGTGTCGGGGTCTGCCCCAGATGCAGCCATTGCCCCTGCCCCCCATGAGTGTTGCATGCCTCCTGAGGCTGGGGGGCACGGCGATTGCCCACAGGTGGCGGCAGCGGTGAGGGTGTGGCAGCACCGAGCAGGGAGCTCCTGCAGGTAGGCATGGCGGTGCTGGCCGTGAGGGAGGGGGTGGTGAGCAGTGCCCACCTGCAGGCATCCCTGGCAGTGTCGGTGATAGCCAATCTCAGGGGGTGCATCGCCAATCTCAGGGGGTGCACTCGCACCCGCATGTACCCCCTATGCATCGCCAATGCCTGCCCCCTCCCCTGCCTGTACTCATATTCAAGACAAGGGCCTTTTTTGGATTTGAGTAAACATGGTAGTTTATAGACATGAACTCACCTATACAATGATTTCTGGCCATGTTTACATGGCAAACTTAGATGTCTAGTATGCTGTACTGCTCCAGGCAGGCAACACAAAACAGCAACTGCCAGGCAGGGTAACTTTATCATGTAAACATAGGCTATGGGTGAAGCTTTCGCCTAGAAGTCAGCCCTGTAGCTTTCCATATCACATGGAATAGTCTATATTGAATATTCATATTTAGTGGATGCAAAGGAAGCCAGAATAGTACAAGAAATAGTGACAAAAATGGAAAGGTGGTTCAATTCTATGTAGCAACCTCCATCTATCTTAGGTATTTATAGGATCCCTGTCATCTTAGTATCTGGGTACTTCACAATCCCTAATCTTCACAACACCTCTTTGAAATGGGAAAGTGCAACACTCCATTTTTTAGATGGGAAACTAAGGCACAAGAAGGATCTCAGGCTAGAGCAGTGGCTCTCAAGCTTTTTGGACTCAAGGCACCCCTCCATAACTTTTGTGAATTGAGTGCCACCCAATTTCAAAAACTAATTTATATATTCCAGTGCTTCCCTCCTTGCAGAGGAGCCAGGCATTGGTTGTAGGGGAGTTCCCAGACAAGGATAAGCCTGAGCCTGCACTTATGTGCTTATTTTCTCACATCTCAAGGGACCCTTCAAAGGATCTGGCAGCACCCCAGGGTCTAGAAACTTGACCAAGGATACACAGTAAGTCTGTGGTACAACAGGGAGTTGAACAAAGATCTACAAGCTGAAGGCTTTGCCATAAGCACTTGACTATCCTTTCTTTTTCTTTGCCATTGCTATCCTTAAAATATGTTACCAAAGCATAGTTGTTAATCTTGGTTTCTTGGCGGCAATAAGTGGAATTATTAAATATCTGTCTGCTAAAGTTCCCTCTGTAGTTGCAAGGGGGATGCACTGTTTTCCTGTCCTACACTGTTGCCTAGTTTTGCTGTACACAGTTAAGCAGCTGCCTTATTTCACCCGCAGGTCAATGGGGGAGTGAACCGAACCCTGTGGTTAGCATGAATATTGTATTTCAGCTTAGAATTGCTTTTGATCCTTATGGGATGTGAAGCACTACATAATAGTAAAATAAGTGTGGTTCTTTATACATGCTTTTTATTGTTGTTTTTTTAAACATAAAAATTGTCACTTTATCACAGAGCAAGAAACCATTTGAACCTTTTGGCACTGATGCAGACTGACATACAGCCATCCTGACTCGTGCAATAAAGTGTACATCAAGCCATGTATGGAATAGGTCAGTACACTCCTAGGAACACTTCAGTGACACAAGAACACTCCCTACTTCTTGGGTAATAAGAAAAAATGAGTTCTGCTTATTCAAGTCCAAGCAGGGATTTTAACTGTGTACCTGCAGGTGGAGATGAAGAAAAAAAAGTTTGGAGTTGATTCATAACCTCACCAGCGAAATGCAGCCTTTCAAAACTTGCATTTGGGTTCCCAACATTGCAAAATCAAAGTTTGGGAATTCAAATTATGATATCATAATGGGAGGGGGTAATAAAAAAAATAGAAGGCTAGAATAACAAATAGTTTTCAGCGCTGGTTCAGCTCTGCTTTGCTGCAGTTCAAACTGCTGCTTGAGACGAGCATTCTTTCTGGTATCAGAACAAAAGACCTTAACAGGCAAGGGGATTAAAAAAAGGAGGACTCAATTAAGGAATTCGGATCTTGCAGTATGTGGACAGCCACCGTAGTCTTTGAAGCCAGTACAGTGTGTTGTATCACTGCACAATGAGAGTGGAATGCATGGCAGTGAATATTATTCAGCTCTAAACCGCATTCTTACTCAACCTTGCCATAATGCAATAAAATAACAAATACCTTGGTCTTTTTAAACTGGTCACTGTGCTACATGGAACAGTTTAAAAGGACTCGGTCAGATGTATGGTCAGTTTTAAATATATATATTTGGAGGTTATTTTAGCTCCTACACCTCCCTCTGAATGTTCTTGTCAACTGCGGGTTCAAAAACACATTTTTCAGCATCTTCCAATGCATCTCTCTGCAAGATCTGTACAAAGAAGGGAATTGCTAGATTGCACAAAAAGCTGACAAATGCAGAAAGTAGACAAACTGGAAACTCTTCTCTTTCAATTCTTTTGGTCTTTGTTTTTACTTGAGAGGATAAAGGGCGGGTTAAAGAATCTCAGAAGGATAGATTAAATATTCAGAAATTAGAAGGTTATTCAAGTTATTGTAAATAATATTGTATTACGTATAGCTCTCAAGAGAATTAAAAAAATACAAGTGAGATACTGCACACATGGGACAAGACTTTCAAATGTAAGTAATGTGGTCTCTTGAAGAAGAAAAAGTTGCATTTAAACATCCAAAATTGTTGCCATGTTTTATAAATAAACAAGCTTGCCAGTATCCCCGTATTTTCCACACTTTTGTCCAGCCTAGTCTTAAATAGCTCAGGCAATAGGGTTTAACCCCTCTGAAGATCTTTCAAGAGTGTAAACGATGCTGTCAATAACATATCTTCAGCATTATGGAGAGAGAATATGAATGCCATCTCATGCAGATTTGTCTCCTTGGTCAGGTGGCTGACGCTCGGGAAGATTAAGTGTTTTTTTGCACCAGCCATACAAAGAGCCCATTGTGAATAAGGGATAAAAGTCATGAGGGGACTTAGGTAGCAGGATGTTTTTATGTGCCCTGCCAGCGTGGAGAGAAAGAGTCCTGACTGGTCATGAAGGCTTTCTGCATAAAACATGGGGAGAGTTAAGCACCCAAGAATAGTATTCACAGAAGGCAGCAAATCAAGCAGGGAACGCAATAAGATAACCAGTGGGAAAGGCCAAGAAGAGAGGAGGAGTTTAATCCTGCCCCTCAGAGGGAGCTGGACATCTCTCCCCATTTGAAATTCACAGCTGTGAGCCCTCTGACGGCCCTAGGCCATTTGCATTCTCAAGGGGACAGGAACGTGCTTCATAGAGTCATCGAAAAGTAGGACTGGAAGGGACCTGGGGAGGTCACCTAGTCGAACCCCTGCTCAAGGCAAGATCGTCTCTGTCTAAACCCTGCCATCATGCTATTTAATCTGCTCTAAGAAACTTCCAAGGATGGAGATCCTGGAACCTCTGGGCAATCTAGCGAGGTTCCTGTGCTCAACCATCCGCCCAGTGGACAAGGTCTTCCTGTTCTCCAACCTAAATGTCTCATGTTGCCGTTTAAGAACCTTACTTCTTGTCCTGTCTGCTGCCTCCACAGAGAATAGTCTGTCCCCATCCTCTGTATAACCATCCTTCAGGTATTTGAAGACTGTTATCACAAGTGCCTCCTCAGACATTTCTCTTCTTCAAACTAAATAATCCCAGTTCTTCCAACCTTCCCTTTCGTGTCTCCTGACCTCTATGCATTTTTGTTGCTCTCTGCTGGATGCTTTCCAACTTTCTTATGCCTTTCTTAAAGTGTGGTACCCAACACTAGACACAGCTCTCCAGGTCAGGACTCTCCAGTGCTGAATAGCGTAGAAGAATCACTTCCTTTGACTTGCAGTTCTTTGACTGTTTTTAATATAACCATGTGTGCTATTGGCCTTTTTTGCAAAAAATAGCATACTGTTGACTCCTACTTAGCTTGTGATTCACCATAAGCCCTAAGCCCTTTTCTACAGTACTCCAGCTGAGTCAGTTTTCCCTAGTTTGTCTCTGAGCATTTGATGTAGGCATTTGATTTCCCCCATTTGTATCTGAGCAGGGTAGGCTCCGCGGCTGGCTGGGGCGCAGTGCCTCAGCGCGGGGGCTCCACGTGCTCCAGCGTGGGGGCTTCACAGTGTGGGGCCTCCCCTGCACTAAGGCACACGGAGACAGGGGAGCAGCCAGCAAAGGGCTGCCTGCTCCCCTGTCTCGAGGCACACTGTGAAAACTATGAAAACGTGAAATATGTGCAGTGAATAAGTAGAAACGGTGACTACATACTACTGTATATTTTGTGTGCCCATATAAATTGTCTTACCTGCAGAAGCTCTCATAAGACAGGGCTTCCACTATCTGCTAGCATTTTAAAGCACCAGGTTTTCAAATCCCGGTCAGAGCGGATCTGGGCAATATCATGCCAAAAATGCCATGGGCAGTAGTAGCATCTCATCTACATTTAATGCTTTCATGGTTGCTACCCCTGGTAGAAATAAATTAGTGGTGGCAGCCATGAAAAAAATTTAGGCTATGGCTATGTCGTTCTTCCTTTTAAATCAGTCCCACTCTTTTCTGTAGGCTGCCCACATTTATGGAATCCAATGTATTAGTGAATGTTTTAAAAAATACCTCTAAAATACCTCAGAAAAAATGCAACCATCATGTTTTTGGATGGCCCAGGTTTTTTTTTCTCAGGAGGAATGCAGCGTCTCAGTGGAACAGCTGAACCTAGACAAAAGCACATGCAGGTCTGCTCCTAGAGAGCGTTACTCAGGAAAACAACCATCCGATGCTCAAGGCCACCAGCAGATCCTCTCGCGTGATGGATCACACCACTCGGCAAATGTTGCAGTCTTCACCTTGTTTTCTGTTGTTATGCAATCCAGCAGAGGATCTTGCCAAAAGCAATAGCTGTGCCGAATCTGACCTGCATATAATTAGAAGAGCCTGCTTCCTTGTAAGACCCTCGAGTTTCTCTGTGTGGGATTTTGTGGGATCATAAAATGTGAAGGGGTTCCAGATGTGGGGGAATTTAAAATTTCAGGTGGGGCTGCCCCCTCCTCCCATGGCCAAGGCAGGGGTCACTTTAGTGCAGCTTCAACCTTCAAAACTTACAGTTTTATAAACTCTACACTAACAGTGGAGAAGCAGGGTCGGGGCTTGTGCCCTGTGTTACAGCTGTAGAATGAGTGAGCTAAGCTCAGTCTTTGGGTTTTACTGCATGTGCCCTACTTCTGAGCACATCAAAGCAAAACTGCATTTCAAATGTGTATTGTATGTGCTGTGTTGCAAGACTGACCAAAGAATTCTCTCTCTTCCTGCTATGATAGTATGGAGCAGTGTTTCTCCAACTGAGCGTTGGAGAGGGCATGCTGGAAACATTTAGAGGTTAGGTAATAGGAATTAATGGGGAAGCAGAAGGGAAAGGGGGATCTATATATGGAAGACAAGGATGAGAGGGCAAAATCAAAGAACAATTCTTCTTGATTGTGGGAGAGACTGCAGCATGGTTGTAGTGACATAAAGTGTTATCTTTTTTGTTATACATGTTACAGCTGTCATTAGAGTGCCCAGCAGCAGGACACACTTTATGGGAATACATGACCCCCAAAATTTTGAGGAGCACTGGCACAGAGCCTGCAAACCACTGGGACCTGCTGCCCGTACAGCTAGACTGCCATATCATAAGTAAAGGTGATCGCAATTTGCTGCCCTGTGTCCTGGTGAAATATGACCCTCGGGCTCCTGCCAGTTTATCAGCACAGCCCTCCACGGAGTAGATCATATTTTCTAGTCTTGTGTTTCTTGATGTATGATTTAAGTTTTTTTTTTAAGAAGCCTCATTTCAAAACAACTTCTGTTCCATCACAAAGCAGGGAAACCTGTTGAGTGGCGCTTTCCAGGCACCAGGCTGATCGTTCTCAAGTAGGTGCTGTGCACTGAGCGGGCAGTATCTTCTTTGCCA
Source organism: Alligator mississippiensis (assembly GCF_030867095.1). Taxonomy (NCBI): domain Eukaryota; kingdom Metazoa; phylum Chordata; order Crocodylia; family Alligatoridae; genus Alligator; species Alligator mississippiensis. The sequence continues at coordinate 288,976,286 of NC_081826.1, forward strand.
AGACAGAAGTCATTCTAATCATCACTCCACGTAATCCCCTTTTTAATGACTGAGCATGTAGTCTGGAAACCTGCATGCTGTTAACTCGAGCGTTACATAACTCTAAGCTTCAGTGTCTCTGTAAGATACAGAAGAGCAGCTTCCAGCCAGTGGCTTCTCCTGCTTGGTAGATTTGCACCTTATAGACTAACTAAATCAGAGATGCAAGCCGGACAGAGCTGCTGTGTGCAAGTTGCAGGAGTCCAGGCTTAGTATACCAGCTGTGACAATGTGCAGGGCTTGCCAACAGAATGCCCTACCTCCTGACAAGGTGGGGGGTGGACAACGATGACTGCTAATTAGCTATGTCCCTTCTGGTGTTTGGTTCAAGTTGGCAGACACAAAACCCTTCAAGTGGCTTGTTCTGTGAGGTCAAAAACCAGGGGAAGTTAAGAGAAAGTTAAAATCTTTACCCCTTCTTTCTTGTACCTTTGTTTTTATCATCCGATAGTCGCAAAAGAAGAACCTTTCTCCTTTTTCTACATTTGTATACCTGAGTTGATTCTCCTGTTGCAGGATTCAGGTACCTCCTGTTCGGCTTCTGCCTGCAACAGAAGAATAGGGCTCATTCTTTATTCTACTTGGAGGCAATGCTTTAGAGGAGCTGCATTAGGCCGAGAGCCTCCATGATTCATAGAAACTGCCATACTGGCTTAGAGCAATGGTTTATCTAAGCCTTCATCCTGTCTGAGACAATGGCCAGTACCTGACCCCCTCCTCAGGAGGTGCCAAGAAATAATTCCCTAGCATACAGAAATTATTTGCTCCTCTACTATCCCAGAAACACCAAATGTCATGAGAGAGCTTATACAGGAGAATCAGAGTCAGGCCACAAGTGGCTGTGTGGGGATGAGCCAGAATTATGTCATGGGGCTGGGAACAGGACCGTGTGGCTGAGCCTTCTTCTGAGGTTTTCATGGAACAAGGACGATTTTAACTCCTTTGAGCTGTTTTGAGCAGGCTGTTCTCTAGCCTTTGGACAATTATGTCATAGCACTTCCTTGTCAGCTGAAAAATGTCTTGTTCTCATCCCCAAAGAGGCTTTTTTTTCTAGGAAAATTGGAAGTCAATTTGAAGAGTAATTTCTGAGGGTGAAAAAAAAGTATATGGTCTGTCTGTCTAGCTTTCCCCCTGTCTCTGTGTTCTAATTTCATTCTTCAAAAAATGTTCCCGGGTTCTTCACTCCACTTATATCAACTAAGGAAACCTGTTACATGTTTAATAGTATTAATTAATATATTACTGGCATTAAGTATTGCCCAGAGTTTTCAGTCAGAACCAGAGATTTACTTGTAAAAAACCTAGTATAATACACAGGAAGCCACAGGCCCTGCCTCCTGAGGACCTTTTAGGTTAAGAAATATATATAGGTGTATATATAGTACGCTGGATGTCACTAAAATACATGATTATACCATGGGAAAGTACTATTTTACTGTAAGTTAGACAAGTGTGTCCTTGCTGTAACTCCACTGACGTCAGTGGTCTTATGTCTGGAGCGAATTCGGCCGTATTATTAGCTTCTGTGATACAAGTGTTATTTACTTTGGTGTCTGTGACCATTTCCTCCTTCATTGGACCTATTGATCAAGAGTTTGCTTAGTTCTTGGGGTTTTTTAGGTCCAGACCCCACTGAGAGCTGCTGGTGGCTGTTGGAGCTCAGCCACAGTTCTTTGCACATACGTACTGGTAGTAGTGTGGAGCCTCTGCAAGTATCTAGCGATTTTTGTCAGTAAATTAGAACTGGAAGCAATTGAAATACTGTATCTTTTTGGATGCACAGCATTGATACATCATATTTAGGAAATTAGCAATAAGCATTAATAGGGAGGGGCATTAACTGGAACGAACAGGAAGCAGTGGTTTCTTCTTGATCTCTTATCAGGGCTGGATGTCTGCCTGGAAATTATGCCTTAGTCAAACAAATTATTGGACTCTGTACAGAAGTAACTGGATGAAACCTTCCAGAGTCTCTCGCAAACTGTCTGTAGCTCAGTCTCGTGTTTGGATTCTATCCATTTTAGAAGCAAGAGCCACCCATGGGGATCTGATCCAGATCCAGACTTTCCCAGAGTTTTGATGTAGATCTTTTGATTGCCTTTGAAATGGACGGAGCCCAACATAGGTATATAGTTGTGTGAACATCTCCGGCAATAACAGCAATGAAAGAGAGACAAACTTGTATTTCAGTGACTAGTCATTCACAAAGGTTACTGAGAGATGTCTGCTTATGCATATGGGACACATACAAATGCTGAAGGAGTGAAAGCGGCAGGAAAAGGAAGGAGAAAAGCTGAGATCCCTGACTGATGTATTTCAAAATGAGGCCTTCCTTCAGGCAGCCTGCTGTGAAGATGACACCGTTCTTCATGTAGTGCCTTTTATTAGACAGCATGCTAAATCTCCAGACCAGTGATGCAGAGATACAGCCATTGTGGACTCAAGGTTTGTTTTGTAAAGGCCAGAGCCCAACCCACTTCAATCTTGATTTTTCACTAACCATTTTTTTTGTGACCAGGGAATCAAGTGATTCAAGGAACTTCCACCCTTTTCCATTGTTTTCCAACCTCCACTGTTTTCTCTTCCATTTCTGAAGAAATATAGAAGCCAAAACTGTCAGCACAACTGCTTTCGATTGCTTTTTCGGTAGAATAACAGAGGCTGAAATGGAGCTGCTCATGGTTCTTCTTGGTGTTGCTGTGTCACTGAACAAAAGAAAATGATTGCTTCTCCTTATTTCTTTTCTCAGATTTCCTTCTTTCCTCCTGATAAAATAAGCTGCATCATACAGTCCTTGTGAACCTTGAAGGGAAGACGCGATTTCTCATTTCTCTAAAAAGCAAATCCTCTTCTGCTTATTCAAAAAATGATGTAGGAAGGATGTAGTCAGTTTTAACAGCTACAATCACTGGTTTTAATAATATAAACCATTCATAACAGCTACCAGTTTGTTTTACCTGGGAACAGAATGATACGCTCTCGTTCCATTGATTCTGTGGCTCCCAAACCTCTTCTGGCAAACAGCTTTTGTTCTTTTACCTTGGTTTTCCTGCGGAAACCAGGATTTTACCTCCAGAAGCTGTTGATCATCTGCTGCAAGATTCTGAGTGGTTGTTAGTCCCACCATTTCCTTCCTGTTGGTGTTTTTAATTACACAGTGCAGAGCCTCATCCTCAGGGTGCAGAGCTCAGAGGTGGCAGATCAAGCTCGTAAGAAGTATGCGCTATTGAGGGCATTCAAAATATACAACATATTTTACCTGTGTATGTACTAGCACAGGTGCCCATTTAAAGGGACAGGAATATTGGCATGACCTCTATGTCATGAAAATTGCAGACTAAATCCAAGATTGGAAACTAAGAACTGCCTTCCCAACTCTATGTTCTGCCCGTCGGTGCTGGCTAGTGTTAGTAGGGCTTTCCACCCAAGGAGACTGAGTACCCTGTAAAGCAGCAACCATCCTCCTCAGATGTTTCATAAGCACATTATACACAGTGGGCATTATTGTATGCAAGTAAGATTATATAATCATAGACTCATAGAAAGCTAGGATTGGAAGGGAACTCAGGAGGTCATCTAGTCCAGCCTCCTGCTCAAAGCAGGACCATCTCCAACTAGATCATCCCAGCCAAAGGTTTGTCTAGCTGGGTTTTGAAAACCTCCAAGGATGGAGCTTTCACCACCTCTCTGGGTAACACGTTTCAGTGTTTTACCCCCCTCCTAGTGAGAAAATTATTTTTATGATCTAACCTAAACTTCCCTTGCTGCAACTTGAGCCCGTTGCTCCTTGTTCTGTCATCTGCCCCCACTGAGAACGGCCCAGCTCCATCCTCTTTTGATCCTCCCTTCAGGTAGTTGAAGGTTGCTATGAAATCCCCTCTCAGTCTCCTCTTCTCTAGACTAAATAAGCCCATTTCCCTCAGCCTCTCCTCAGAAGTCATGTACCCCAGCTCCTGAACCATTTTTCTTGCCCTCCACTAGACTCTCTCCAATTTGCCCACATCCTTTCTTAGTGGGGGGCCCAAAACTAAACACTTACCCTTAGCATAGACTTCCTCTGAAAAAGGTGAAAAGATTTTGGACACAAGCTCCTACATTAGATCAGAAAGGTCATAAATCAAACTAGAGACTTTACTGCAATATTAAAAAAAACCCGCAACCTTACAATGGCACGCAGCACAGCCTTCTACTCCTAATCACACAACTCAGCAGGAATTCACTGACTTTTACAATGAGAAAGATTACTGGAAAAATACTAAGTTTAGTTTTGAAGGAATACTCTGTTGTAAATAAACAAGCATCATCCCCTGCATAGGTGTGAAAGGATTGCTCAGAAGATCTTTCAAACTTCCAAATGCCAGACTATCTGGGCCCTTATCCTATAGGTTTCTGTGTCTAAGGGATTGAGGTCCACAGGAAAAATCCAGTCCATAATCTTTGCATGTGGCTTCTGAAATTAAAGCTTCTGTGGTCCTGATGTGTCTGGAGCTATATGTGAATATGGAGCCATCAGCATTTGCCAAATTCAGTGATAGAGAAACTAATCTCACGTCCTACTAAACTATGCATCAAGCAAAACTCCTGGGAATGGAAGCAGACAATTGCTTCGAATGCAAATCATTCTCTATCTCTAGTAAAGGCAAATGATTCTGTGCACACATCACCATTGTTATATCCTTGAAAGCCAGACAAGATTTAAATGAGTAATAAAGTACCTAATTGGACTTTGACCTTACGCAGAATTCAGTCGGCTTGTGTGTGTGCGTTTTCCCCTCCTTGGCCAGATACTTCCCTTGAGTAGCTGCTGCTGTCTAAATGCTATAGGTCAGTCTGTCACAGTCTGCTGCCTTTTGGCTGAGTTCCACCTGACAGCTTGTCGGCTAAGCCTTTCAAACAGAATTGTTCCTCTGCATCATCTGTCTTGCTTGCTGTTGGACTGGAAGCAGCCAAAGAGGACCACAGGATTACATTGTTAAGGCTATAACGAGAATGGAGTAAGTTTGTACCATAGCCCATGGTATGTCATGAGTATGGATTTATCTCATTCCAGTTTTCTGCTCCCAGCACAATACTAGTCATGAGAAAAAGGCATTTGCTGCTTGAACAACTCCCACAGTTGACATTTAACAAAAGAGGTAAGTTCATTGATTAATTTGGGCTGGGAAAGCAGTTGGATTAGCTGAGTGTCACAATTTTTTAGAGCAGGAATGCCTGGGAATACCAGACAAGGTTCCTTGGGTGAATTTGATATCTTTTTTTAGACTAACCCAAATAGTTGGAGAATAGTTATTAAGCAAGCTTTTGGGTTCAAAAACCCTTCGTCAGGCTAAGGAAATTTCAGCAGTTGGTGTGTGCTCTTCCTTAGCCTGACGAAGGGTTTTTAACCCAAAAGCTTGCTTAGTAACTATTCTCCAACTATTTGGGTTGGTCTAATAAAAGATATCAAATTCACCCAAGGAACCTTGTCTGCCTATGTCCTTAGACCAACACGGCTACAACCTAAACCCCTGGGAATACCAGCATATTCTATTATTTTGTCCAAAATGGAGAAACCTAAAAAATTAATACCTTCTGGTACCTAAGGGCAGATTGTTGAAGTCGTTATTCATGCAACCAAATAATGGTATGAAAGATGAAAGAAAATGACACTTTTCACTTAATGCCAAATATCTGACATGCAAACTCAGGTAGGATGTCATACAATGGTTTCAAATCACTTGAATAAACAGAAATTTTATCATCATCAAGTAGCACAATTGGACCAACAGTTTATACTTCGCACTTGTCCCTGGAGTTCATAGATTCATAGATGTTAGGGTCGGAAGGGACCTCAACAGATCATCGAGTCCGACCCCCTGCATAAGCAGGAAAGAGTGCTGGGTCTAGATGACCCCAGCTAGATGCTCATCTAACCTCCTCTTGAAGACCCCCAGGGTAGGGGAGAGCACCACCTCCCTTGGGAGCCCGTTCCAGACCTTGGCCACTCGAACTGTGAAGAAGTTCTTCCTAATGTCCAATCTAAATCTGCTCTCCGCTAGCTTGTGGCCATTGTTTCTTGTAACCCCCGGGGGCGCCTTGGTGAATAAATACTCACCAATTCCCTTCTGTGCCCCTGTGATGAACTTATAGGCGGCCACAAGGTCGCCTCTCTACCTTCTCTTGCGGAGGCTGAAAAGGTCCAGGTTCTCTAGTCTCTCCTCGTAGGGCTTGGTCTGCAGGCCCTCAACCATATGAGTGGCCCTTCTCTGGACCCTCTCCAGGTTATCCGCATCCCTCTTGAAGTGTGGCACCCAGAATTGCATGCAGTACTCCAACTGCGGTCTGACCAGCGCCCGATAGAGGGGAAGTATCACCTCCTTGGACCTATTCGTCATGCATCTGCTGATGCACGATAAAGTGCCATTGGCTTTTTTGATGGCTTCGTCACACTGCCGGCTCATGTTCATCTTGGAGTCCACTAGGACTCCAAGATCCCTTTCCACTTCTGTGCCACCCAGCAGGTCATTCCCTAGGCTGTAGGTGTGCTGGACATTTTTCCTCCCTAGGTGCAGCACTTTGCATGTCTCCTTGTTGAACTGCATCCTGTTGTTTTCTGCCCACTTGTCCAACCTATCCAGGTCTGCCTGCAGCTGTTCCCTGCCCTCCGGCGTGTCCACTTCTCCCCATAGCTTTGTGTCATCTGCAAACTTGGACAGAGTACATTTCACTCCCTCGTCCAAGTCGCTGATGAAGACATTAAAGAGTATCGGTCCAAGGACCGAACCCTGCGGGACCCCACTGCCCACACCCTTCCAGGTCGAAGCCGACCCATCCACCACGACTCTCTGGGTGCGACCCTCCAGCCAATTCTCCACCCACTGGACTGTGTAGTCATCCAAGTCACAGCCTCTTAACTTGTTCACCAGTATGGGGTGGGATGCCGTATTGAAGGCCTTCCTGAAGTCTAAGTATACGACATCCACCCCTCCTCCTGTGTCCAGGCGTTTCGTAACCTGGTCATCAAAAGAAACTAGATTGGTCAGGCATGATCTACCTGCTATGAACCTGTGCTGGTTTCCCCTCAGCATAATTTGTCCTGCTGGGCTCTCACAAATGTGAGCCTTGATAATTTTTTCAAAGACTTTGCCAAGGATGGAGGTGAGACTGACTGGCCTATAGTTGCCCGGGTCCTCCTTCCTCCCCTTTTTGAAAATGGGGACCACGTTGGCCCTTTTCCAGTCCTCCGGGACTTGGCCTGTGCACCACGAGCCTTCGAATATTCCCGCCAGTGGCTCTGCAATGATGTCGGCCAGTGCCTTCAGCACCCTCGGATGGAGCTCATCCGGGCCTGCCGGCTTAAAGGCATCCAGTTCTTCCAAGTGACTCTGCACCATCTCCACCATCTCTGCACCATCTCTAGTAGAATTCTGCTGCTGCTGCTGAGTGGTAAAAACTGTATTAAGTTAGGCCTCTAAGCTTTCTGAATGCTTATGTTTAAAATATGAACAAGGTTTTATAAATATTTGTAAAGGATTTAGTTGTGTTATTCAATGTCATTAAAATGTGCAGTGTTATGATAATAGCAAGAGATTCTCTCTGTCCAGAAGTGCTAAATGTCATCAGACCTCAAATTTGGTGCAGTGCAACTGGGATAGGAAAGCAGCTGCATTTTCACAGTGGTGATGGTTGCATTTTAGTGGTAATGTCTGTTCATCCAAATTCTGCTTTCAGTCATACCTATTCAATCTTGGGGTATTTTCAATATCTATCCAATGTGGAGCTATTGCTAGAGAAGCAGCATTGTTCAGTAGGTAAGTGGGAGCCATAATGTCTAGAATCTGTTCCTGTTACCGCCACTGATGTACTTTGTGTCTTGAGGTAAGCCACTAGGCTTCTGGGTGCCTCAGTTTCTCTTCTCACCTATTGTCTGGTTTCTCCAGACTGTCTCTTACTATGTGTATATACAGCATGTAGCAGAATTAGACCTCGATCTCCAGTGGGGCTGTTTAAGACTGCTGTAGTACAAATAATGCATTGGCCCTATAGGACAAATTCCACTCAGTAGAACCACGTCCCATCAACTGAAGTTGTGAGCAACATTTAGCCCATCATATTGCTATTATACATACTGTGTCATTTTATGTGCACCCTCACCAAGGTTGTGGATGACACCAAGCTGGGTGGAGTAGTAGATATGCTGGAGGGTAGGGCTAGGATTCGGAGAGACCTCAACAAATTGGAGGATTGGGTCAAAAGGAATCTCATGAGGTTCAACAAAGACAAGTGCAAAGTCCTGCACTTAGGATGGAACAACCCCATGCACCGGTACAGGCTGGGGCTGACTGGCTGGGCAGCAGCTCTGCAGAAAAGGACTTGGGGTTACAGTGGACAATACACTGAATATGAGCCAGCAGTGTGCCCTTGGTGCCAAGAAGGCTAACACCATACTGGGCTGCATTAGTAGGACTATTGCCAGCTGATAGATTGAAGTGATTATTGTCCTCTATATACAACCTGGATACCTTGTCCTCTATACAGCACTGGTGAGGCCCCATCTGAAGTACTGTGGCCAGTTGTGGGCCCCCCACTACAGAAAAGATGTGGACAAATTGGAGAGAGTCCAGCAGAGGCAACAAGTCTGGATAGAGGGTCGGGGAACATGGCTGCTGAGGAGAGGCTGAGGAACTAGGCTTATCTAGTCTGGAGAAGAGAAGACTGAGGGGGGATTTACTAACAACCTTCAAGTACCTGAGTGTTTCCAAAGAGGATGGAGCTGGGCTGTTCTCAGTGGCAGCAGATGACAGAACAAGGATCAATGGTCTCAAGTTGCAACAAGGGAAGTTTAGGTTAGAAATTAGGAAAAACTTTCTCACTAGGAAGGTAGCAAAGTACTGGAGCAGGTTACTTAGAGAGGTTGTAGATTCTCCATCCTTACAGGTTTTAAAGACCCGGGTAGACAAAACTTTGGCTGGGATAAGATAGTTGGTGATGGTCCTGCTTTAAGCCAAGGGCTGGACTAGATGACCTCCTGAGGTCCTTTCCTTGTCACAGTTCCTCGCAGGGTAAAACAGATGTGACCTCTAGAGAAACTGCCCCTTGAACAGGTCCCTGACTTGGTTCCAGCCAGGCAATCAGGGCGATAGCCAGGTGAGTGTTTCTGCCAAGCTGAAGTAACCTCATTTTGAAATGCCTTCATGGAGCCTCTTCTGCAATTGCCGGGAGGGAAAGGGCCAGCCCTTTGTCCATAGAGCCACACTGGGTAGGGAGCTGGCCAGAAATCCCACCTCTTCTTCCTGCTGCCAGAAAGAAGAATCTCTTCCTGCCTTTCTTCTCTGGCTGGAGAAAGGTACGGCCATTTGAGAAGGTACAGCATGGGCTGTAGGTGAGGGTATTTGCAGCCACTACAGACAGCAGACTCCAAGCTATGGGGGTTCAGGGCCAAGCAGCAGCCCAGGTGAAAGTGGTCATTGCTCTGCCCTGCACTGAACCAAAAGAAGAGTCACTAACCCATCCGTGGGGTGCCCCCAGAGCCCTGAGTTTCTCCCTGCTGTCCCACTGCTTGTCCCAAAGAACAGTAACTCCTTATCCCTGCAAGCCTCAGCTCTGCTGCCCTTGTACCAGACCCCACCACTGCAGCAGGGGAACCTCTGCCAGTTCTCAGTGGATTCACCAGGGTTGTGTCCCCTTACCATAGTATGGGCTCGCTTGGAATATTGCCTACATAGAGATCACATTTTCCAAAGGCAATCAGTAAGAAGACAAAACAACAAAAAAAGATGTATTATGTGGGAGAAAAGAATTAAACAAGCAAAACTGACCATAGTTTTGGAGCCTGAATAAAAAAAAAAAAATGAAGTTTTTTGCCCTCTCACCTGGCTATACCTACTTAGAAACCTGCCAGTATCACCAGAAATCAGCCTGACTGCTGTTTCTGCCAGCCCTGGTTACTGAGAACTTTGAGCCTCCAAAACCTAGGATCCAAAGGATGCCGATTGTATCATAGATTGACCCTAAAATACCTCCAAGAAAGGTCCCCCCACATTAGCATTATTTTAATTGCTCCTGTAGCACCAGAATCCTCCAGAAATTTCTCTCCCTGGTGTCACAACCCAGTGATTTTGGTGCCTCGGCACGGTGGAATTTTCCTGCCACAGGAGAGCCTCTTGCAAAGTAAAAGGCTTTCTGTTGCTGCAGAAAACCCCCAGTGCAAGAGAGTTCCCACCATTCGGATGTAAATTTGTGTCCCGCTATTGGCCAGTTCTAAATTATGCACACGTGGCGGCTAGTAATTGGCTTGCTGGCCATTTAAAAATTAGCGCAACTTCCGCCCAAGTCGGAGAACTTTGAGCACGCTGCAGAGTGCTTCTGAAGAGATCTGACTCGTGGCTGAGCTGATCGATAGACTGATCACCTATCGATTCATCTCCTCGTCGCCGAGCGCAATCCCAGACGTATCCCTTTCCTGCCGGCTCGATTTGGAGATGGACGTGCTGGCCTGAGCCCTGCCAGCTGGAACAACTAACGTAGTTGTTCAGACGACCGGACCGTTTTCGTTGCAACAGCAAGCGACGTAAGTAAAGTTTTACAACCATAACGTTTTCTCGGCTTCTCTATTCACCAGCCTGCCCCGATGAACGAGTAATTATTGAATCACCTCGAGTCGGCTTTGGCCATCCGAGACATGGCGACGAGGATGGGATATGGGATCTAAGGGCACGGTGATGGAGAAGAACCTGATCGGGTGCTGCCCCTGGCGCACCGGGACCCGCCACGTAGAGAATGCTAACGATCTATGGGCGCATATCGCTTACCACCAGGCGGTAGAAGGGGATGAAAGAAATATTGATGGTTACTTCTCCGTAAAGAGAGAAGAAGCAGTAGTGAAGGAATGGAGAACTAAGCTATCCCTTGTGGAGTTCGGATGTATAATGGGGAGCGACCAGGTCTATTATCAACCCCCGGAGGAAACCTTGACCATATCCCTAGCCGGGGTAAAAGCGCGGAAGGCAGAGAAGCTGACCCCCGCTCAAGAGTTCGCTCAATGCATTCGATACTTAAGGGAAGGAGGGGAATCCACCCCCGCGGACTGGTTTAACTGTCCGGATTTGGTGCCGGAGTTGCGGGGCCATGAGCTCCTCGTTCAGCTCTGGGAGGATTTGGAAACTAAGGGCCGTCATGTGTTGAGATGGGGTCTAACCAAATGGAAGAAGGGAAAAATGAAAAATGTGCTGTTCCGTACAGTAGCAGATCTACTAAGGGAATACGCAAATTTAGAGGCACAGATGCATACGGCAGGTAAGGAGTCGCTGGAGCGGGCAGCAAAAGGCTCTGGAGCAGCACTCATTAATAGCACCGGCCGCATGATACCGCTAGCAGAAAATGGCGCCGAAAGAAGTGTGAGCCATCCGGGGAACCCGGAAAAGAGGGGCAGAGCTTCAGAAGACCCGGCGGGGATCCGCCTAGCATCTCCTCCCCCTGAGGTGACATCGTTCCCAGCGGCCCCGCCTCCTTGCCAAGGGGAGGGGGCAATGGGAGGAGAGATATACCCAACGCTCCCAGACGAAGAATTTAACTCTTTCTCTACCGCAGCTCACCCGATAGCTGTGACGAAGCATGTTGCAGATCAAGATGGTGCCACGCGTACCACTGTCATCTCACGCTCACGCACCAGGCCAGAAATTCAGGAGCTTTGCAAGGAATCTAAGATAAGATCAGGAGAAACCTTGGCAATGTGGTTAGGACGTTTAATAGTGGAATTCGGATCTGACACCTTGGATAAAGAAGAAGCGAGTGCCTTGACCCGACAGGCGGCATGGAGTGGTGGGCGTGCTACCGACTTGAATGTGGTCGTGGACAGTGCCCACTGGCCCATCCCTCTCCCAGCGCTCGTAGTGGGACAGGTAAACCACAAATTTCACACCTGGCACGAAGGTCGTCCACAAAAGGCTACTGCGGAGCAACTCCTCCTAGCTATAGTTGGGGTGTCATATCTCTCATGGAGCCCGAGGACAAATCCAATGGGACTAACCGCTGTACAACGAAAAGAGAGATGGGCTCATCGCCACCTATTGGACCCTTGGGCGATCCCAACGCCCTTGGAAGCTATAGAGGCCTGCGTGGAGGTATACGGAGGAGCAAATGCCGTTACACTCCGACTCTTCTTGAACCCAATGGCAGGTCAACCGGTGGGAAATCTCTTGGGCCATCTTCCACGTCTACAAGCACTTATGCAACAAGGTGAAGAAGCTTCTGATACTACAAGGGACCAATCTTCGGTATACCCAGCCAGAACACTGAGACCTAGACGGCAAGAATTTATCCCTCAACGAGAGCAAGGGTGGTCACCTCCAGGAACCCCGAAGGAAAGAACCCTGAAGGAAAGAACCATGTTTGGTTTTCTTCTCTCCCGCACCGGACCTACAAAGGCGCAGCTACAAATTTTAGGAGAAAGGGGCCAATCTCGTCTGGCTGAAGCATTGGGATTCAAATTCGAGGACTCATCAAAAAACGAGTGATGGCTGTCAGCTCTGCCGGAGGCCTTCTCCAGTTCAGACCTGACCCTACGGATTCTCGACCATACGCCAAACTCACTGTTTGCAACCCTACCGATCTGGATGACCAACAACAAGCATTCTTCCTTCTCGATACTGGAGCTCAGACCAATGTGATTACCTCAATGATACCTCATCAAAAGACCACCAAAATGATTAAGGTACAAGGGCTTAATGCTATCGCTGTCACAACGAAGGTCAAATTTTGGGTCCAAGGCTACCGATATCCCCTAGAGGCTGTCCTAGGGGGCATCAACATTTTAGGGATCCCGGGGATAAAAGCGCTTGACCTTAAGGAACAAGTGCTACAGGCATTACCCATCATTATCCCAGAACAGGATTGGCATCGACCAACGCTTCATAACAACTCTACCTGGTGATATCGACCAATCCCGACTAAGGGTTCACTAAAGCAGTCCCTTACTGATCTCCTGAGGCGGCTCGAGCGACGAGGCTATATTAAGACTGTAACAGCCAGCACCTACCTGTCATCAGGATGGGGGGTAGCGAAACCTGGAAAGCCTAATGAAGCCCGGTTGGTTGTAGATTATCGAGAAGTGAACAAAAGGTGTCAAGTACTTCAACAACCTAATCCATCTACTCTGCCACAGTGTATGTTTGAGATGGCACAGTTCCAACAAGATAAGTGGGTTGGAGTTACATTGGATCTTAAAAATATGTTCTTTTCCATCCCGATAAACGACCCGGAAGGAATACTAAACATGTGCATTGATGGCATCATGTACAGGTGGACAGTCTGTCCACAAGGATATTGTAATGCTCCATCACTAGCCACTGGTGCCATGAATAACACCCTAAAGAGTTTTCGAGCTTCATATTCTCTTCCTCAAGAGAAGGAACTGAAGATTTGGAGTTACGTGGATGATATCGCCATCATGGGTCGCGATAGTTCTGTAGTTACTAGTATAGTCAATCAACTAGTCACTCACCTTCAAAGTGAGGGATGGACAATTAACGAGGACAAGTCGTGTTTGCAACCTGTAGATGACATTACATTCCTTGGTACTCGATACATTGGTTCTATCCGCCACGGAATTTCTCATGAGGGTCCTAACATCGATCCATTGAAAACATTCTTCCCCACGACCAAGAGGCACTTTCAACAGCTGTTGCATCATTTGAATTGGTATCGACATTATATTGAACCTGGTGATTTGGCACTCCTCACCAAATTACAGCGACAGATCTGTAATAAATCCCGAAAGTCCACGTCCTGGACAAAAGGAGATCAGCAGAACCTGCTTCGCCTGCTAGCTACGGTTAAAGATACACAACTCCATGCCATCGATCTGGGCAAGTCACTAACCGTAACCCTAGGGTTCACCACCAACCATGTGTGTGGGCTGTCGCACATAATTCTCATGATGAGCTAGTATATACAGCCCATCAAACACTTCAAGTGGCACAACATCGATATGGAGCTATAGGAAAAATCCTCCTAGCCGAACAACTGGTGGAGCCTTTAGCAAGGGGGCATGGGACATTACGCACTCCTGGTGCCACATTGTTACCCTTGCTGGATGCGGACAGAGTTGACCCACATTTTCAGGGAGAGTCTAAGACCTGGAATACGCTAGTGCTTACTCATCATTACAACTGGCATTGTTGGAGGTTGGAAGACACGGTACCTGATCCAAGCCCAGAAGATGAGGAGACGGTCCCTATATTGTATGGAACTTCTGCCCCGGTATGGATGGCCTCAGATGGAACCTCCCGACATGGCGGAGGCTATGGGTATTATTGCAAAGCTTGTAACGATAAGGAAATCTTTCAAGCCGATCCAGATGATAATTCAGCCCAAAGATGTGAATTATTAGGATTCCTTGAGGTACTGAAACATTGTCTGACACATCATAACGATACACTCCCAGTTCCGATCATCGCAATTGATTCGCAATACATTTATAAAATTCTTACGGACACAGCTTTTCCTTCTGAACATTTGAATGATTGGCAAGATATTTGGGAAACATTAACTAAATTTGTGTGCCTCCCGTTGATTAGGCACACTAAGTCCCACCGTCCAGATACCGATCCAGTGCATGAGGTAATTGATAAGCTTTTGGAAGATCCACTCCGAACCGACATAGCCTTGCCTGTCTCATCTACCACTGATCCTGAAGTAAATCCATTCCTCGCGTGGCTTCATGAGAATTGGGGTCACCCGGGACCACGAGCTTGCCATCAACGTTGGTGCCGAACCCTTACGGAGCCGGCTTCATACAGAGCTCAGCGTGATTGGGAAAAGGTAGCTCAGGCCTGTGAGATATGTGCTAAAGAAAAGTGCCATAAAACCAAGCACCAACTCGGAGCTTTTGATTCTTCACAGTTTCAAGCAGGAAAAGTTTGGCAGGTAGATTTGCTGGGACCCCTCCCAGGGTCTAAGCCACCAAATAAAGGATTTTGGTGCCTCGACACGGTGGAATTTTCCCGCCACAGGAGAGCCTCTTGCAAAGTAAAAGGCTTTCTGTTGCTGCAGAAAACCCCCGGTGCAAGAGAGTTCCCGCCATTCGGATGTAAATTTGTGTCCCGCTATTGGCCAGTTCTAAATTATGCACACCTGGTGGCTAGTAATTGGCTTGCTGGCCGTTTAAAAATTAGTGCGACTTCCGCCCAAGTCAGAGAACTTTGAGCACGCTGCAGAGTGCTTCTGAAGGGACCTGACTCGTGGCTGAGCTGATCGATAGACTGATCACCTATCGATTCGTTTCCCCATCGCCGAGCGCAATCCCAGACGTATCCTTTTCCCTGCCGGCCCGATTTGTAGACAGACGTGCTGGCCTGAGCCCTGCCAGCTGGAACAACTAACGTAGTTGTTCAGACGACCGGACCGTTTTCGTCGCAACAGCAAGCGACGTAAGTAAAGTTTTACAACCATAAAGTTTTCTCGGCCTCTCTATTCACCAGCCTGCCCCGATGAACGAGTAATTATTGAATCACCTGGAGTCGGCTTTGGCCGTCCGAGACACCTGGGATACCTGGAATTCCCCTGGCTGATGGGTTATTTCTCTCGGATGCCTTCACTCTTGTGCAGTTGTTTTTCCCATTACAAGCAGACAGTAACTTGAGTGGCCATTCCACTAGTGGCCCCTTCTGTCTGCCATTGGGAGTGGCAATTCTCCTTGCCCTAGTATCCCGAAAGCAAGAGAGATTTAATAGTTCCACCCATTCCCTTTCCTTGACTAAACCATATCAAAAATCATACGCAGGGACCTATCTAAATCACAGTTTCACAGACTTTTTGGAAACCACAAAAAACAGCATTGTCCACAATTACCAGGAAATCCAGCATTGCCTGTAATTTCTCCACAAAAATCAACCAAAAACCAAAGAAGTGGTAGTGATGCAGACTGAGTGAAGGTGCCCTCCGCCAATCAGCAGTGAGGGGTGGGGCCACTGTGAAACACCTGTGAAACTGGCTCTGCGTGCTGTGAGCAGGCCGTAAAAAACCCTTTGTCTCGCTGCAACTTAGGTAGGTCCCTAATCATAAAGCTATATACATACAGCATAACATAATCCAAACAGTAATAAAAGCAACATAAATGCATACAGCATAACACTGACTTTCCAAAGAGATCACACATACCGTATCAGTGAACATCAGAAAATCTAAATGACACTCCACAAACACCCCGGCCCACAGTGGGGTTCATGACAACATACCTAAACAGCTTGAGGCCTAAGGGACCAATGCTGAGGATGCTTAGAAGAATTTAAAAAATGGAGTTAATACTCATTTGGATAATGAGATTATGCAGAATTAAATATATAAGGATTTTTTTAAAGACCAAAAGTTAAGACAGGATATGCACCCTCATTCTTCAGGACATAAGCAAACCTCTAAGCAATATGGTTAGGAAAAAGCTTTCCTTGAGGCTTTTCCGCTGCTTCCTTTTCAGCAGGTAGCGTGGATCGGGCCTGAGCAGAGGACAGTGACTAGATCAGGTGCCCGGGGCAGAGCCGTGATTTGCTGCCCACACGCCCCTGGCGACAGATGCAGGTTGCATGAGCAGGGGCACGCAGGGAGCAGATCACAGCTCTGCCCTAGGCACCGGCCCCGTGCATTCTCTGTCCAGCGATCCCAGGCTCTCCATGGAGACTGGCTGGGAGCCTCGTGGGCAGGGAACGTGGCCAGATGGACAGGGTAGTGCCGTGGGCAGGAGGGTGGGGAACGGCATCCAAAGCCAGGGCCAAAATCTTGGGGCAGTAACAGCGCAGGGCTGGGGCCCAGGGCAGAGCTGTGAGGGCAGTAGATCATAGCTCTGCCGTGGGCCCCAGCCCTGCGCTGTCACTGCCTTGTGTTCCTGGCCTCCCTGTCTGTCCTGCTCCCGAAAGCACTCCCTGCCTGCCTATGGCACGCTGTTAGCACTAGCTGCGCACGCTGTCCACATGGGTCCCACCCCTAGTGGTGGCTGTAGGGGGGACGGGCTGGGGTGCCCATGTCTGGCAGTGGCAGCTGGAGCCCATGTCTGGCAGCCAGGGCATTGAGCTCATGTCTGGCAGCGGCAGCTGGAGCCCATGTCTGGCAGCCAGGGCTGCCAGGAAGTGAATTCAGCTGTTGCACTGCTCCAGCCCCACTGCGTACCCGGGGGCAGCAGGACCAGCCGCATGCATCATAGCCTGGCCTGCCCCCCATACCTGGGCCGGGTGGAGCCGAGGGACTTACTGCAGGTTGGACAAAATCCCTTGGCGAGCTGAATGCAGCCCACAGACCATATTTTGCCCACCCCTGGACTAGATGGAGCTGGGCTTACAGTTGCTTTGGAATTCCTGTTTTGGTCTTTTTACAAAAGTCCCCGAAGTAACACCAAAACAGGTCTATCCAATGTAACTAGCATAGTTCAGCATTAGATACCAGGCTGGTGAGCACCTTGTATTAATTTACAGAGTGAAGATGTCTTAGCTTAAAGAGATAGTGTCCATGTCTTCCTCTCTTTTTGTATGAAGCAGCAATGTTAATGTTCAAGACACATGTTCTTCACCTTGGTTTTTGAAAACTCATTTTAGTTAAGACAGGGGTGAGCAAAATGTGGCCCGTGGGCCGGATGTGGCCGGCCAGGCTATTCTATCCAGCGCATGGGGCTCCTAAAAAATTTAGAAAATGAATATTTATCTGCCCCTGGCTGCCTGTCATACGGCCCTCGATGGCTTGCCAAAACTCAGTAAGCTGCCCTCCGCCCAAAATAATTGCCTGCCCCTGAGTTAAGAGCTAATACTAAAAATGGGTGTAGTGGTTTGGAACCTGCAGATCTTGGTGAGCAAACTGGATAAATCCAGAAATTTTTCCTTAATTTTTATGCAGGGAGATGTCTACTGAGTCAATGGGAACATTGTGTACAGACTAACACAGAATAAGGGCTTCAGGATGTTGTATACTTGGAGCTGTGTGTGTACAGGACTTGGCCGTTCAGAGGTGCTAGGAGGTCTGTCACCAGGCTTAAATTCTGCTGAAAACATTTGTCCTGAGTCCAGTTTTCCTACCAGATAGCCACACTTCACAAAGGCACAGATCCAGCTGGCATGTCCTGCCCGAAAAATTACACAATGTTTAAAAGTAAAGAATGCAACCCAGCAATTGTCAGCCTGCTTCAGATGTGGTTTGTTACAGTATGTTAACGATGCAACATCAAATGCTAAATTCCATACTGCAGCCCAGTGCTTTGTGGCATGATGCCTGGCATGATACAGAAATGTAGCCAGTGGCTGGAAAATGTACAGCTTGCCAGGTGGGATTTGATGGAAGTATTTTCAAATGTATCCGCCCCACTTGTAAACACCTCACCGTGAATTTAACCTAGATGAAGACACCTGTGGAGCTTGTAAGAGGGTAATTGGTTGTGAAGGGAAACTGGACTCTGTAGACAGACACACCAGCTATAATTTATTTTTATTCTGATTAACATTACAAATGCAAAGAACAGATGAATACTCCTTATCTGTGAGTTTCGGTTGATAAGCAGCAGCGTCTGTACTGCAAGAAGAGACTTGTCCTCCTGCTAAAATCATTGACAGATTGTCCCACAGATCATTTGCATGCAGCTTCCTTCCGTTCATCTCTCACAAGTTATACACTTGCATCTGGAGGACCCTTTGGTATTTTCTCATGATGTCCCTATCCTTTTTGTTCATGTTTTGACAACTTTGCCAGCAGACTGCTAGCCTTCATGGCATCAATTAATAATTGCATGGCAATTTAGAACATAAGAATTGCCATTTACTGAGCCATCTTGCCCAGTTTCTTTTGTTGCACACTGGCAGAGAGTGGATGCTGAAAGGGAGAGTGAACAGGGTATGAATAAAGTTTTTCCCCTGATCCTTTCCCGCTTGCAGCCTCCAGGATTTAGATCTAGGAAGTTCTGAGTCAGAGGCTATCCCTTTAATTCCCATGTTCAATAGTTTTTAGTAGCTAAGTAATTCTTAGCACCTCCGTTCCGAGACAGGATCCCGGGCTACTTACCTGATATGTGGGGGCAGCTGAGTATCCAAGAAACAGGATTCACAAAACCAGCAAGCCGAGTGCAGAGCTTCCAAAACTAGACTACAGGAAATGTGGAGGAGACTGTTGTCTCTCCTGCTGACACTGATCCACTTTATATAAAATTTTTACGTAAGTAGTGGTCCAGAGAGAGTGAGAAAGGCTAAACAAATTAAACTCTTAACATTTGCAGTCAATCTGAAGGATATCTAGGGTGACATGGTTACAATGCACAAGTAAATACCACAAGAAGAAAGTACCATGTAGTACAGGGTTCCTTAAACTAGCAAAGAAAGGCAAAAGAAGAACCAATGGAAGCTAGAGCCATACAAATTCAGACTGGAAATAAGGCACAAACCTTTTAACAGTGAAGTAAACCAAAGAAGAACAAACTGCCAGGGGACAGGATGGATTCTCTACCAGTTGATGGTGTTAGATCAAAACTGTGTGCCCATTTGGTAGGTATGTATTCACCAAGTTATTAGTCTCAACCCAGAGGTATTATTGGTGATATACTACAACCTGCAATGTGCAAGAGATCAGATGATATGATTTAATGATCCTTTCTGGCCTCCAGCATAATTGCAATAACTCTCATTCTTGATTACAAAAAGGCTAAACACTGATTTGTGTGTAACTGTGGATTATCTTTAGCCTCAGAGATGGAGGAAGAAAATGCTAATGTTTACTTTATATTTTTTTTAGAGCAAACAATAATAAACAAAATAATTTAACATGAGGGGGTAATGGAGCTCAAGCTGGAAGATGCATGGAGCATACTTTTGCATGTTTTCTGTATCTAAATAGAATATAGGAAAGTAAGGCTGGAAAGGACCAGACAGGAGCATCTAGTCCAGTCCCTGGATCAAGGCAGGATCATCCCTGACTAAATCATCTCCATCAGGTATCTGTCTAACGTACTCCTGAAAACCTCCACAGACAGATTCCACAACTTCTCTAGCTAGCCTGGTCCAGTGTTTGACCATCCTCACGGGCACACAATTCCTCCTAATTCCAATCTAAATTTCTCCAGCTAAAGTTTGAGATCTTTGCTCCTAGTCCTGTCGCCTACAGACACAGAGAAAAGCCCATCCGCTGTAATTGCAATTCAGGTGTTTGAAGACTGTTATCAAATTCCTTCTCAGTCTTCTCTTCTCCAGACTGAATAACCCAATTTCTTTCAGCCTTTCCTCACAAGTCGCGTATCTGAGGCCCCTAATAATTTTTGTTGCTCTGTGCTAAACTTTCTTCCAAACTGCCCACATCCATCTTTAAGTGTGGGGCCAAGAACTGGATGCACTACTCCAGGTGAGGCCTCACCAGTGCCGAAGAGCAGAAGAAACACTTGATTTGCAAGTGACAATCCTGTTAATGCAACCTGGGCTGCTGTTAACTTTTTTGCACAAGAACACACTGTGGGTTCATATTCAGTTTATGGTCCACCATAACCCCCCAGGTCTTACTCTGCAGTACCGCAGCCTAGCTAGTTAGTCCCCAGCCTGTATTTGTGCATGCAATTATTTCATCGCAAGTGCAGGACTTTGTACTTGTCTTTGGTGAATTTCACAAGGACAAAGAATTTGGTTGATTGTAGACCATTTCTCCAGTCCATTCAGGTCATTCTGGATCCTAGCCCTACTTTTTGGAGCATCTGCAACTCTTCCCAACTTAGTGTCATCTGCAGATTTACTAAGTCCCATTTACTAAGTCGATCCCATCTTCCAAATCAGTAATGAAAATATTATACAATACTGGACCTAGAAAAGACCCCTGGGGAATCCCACTTGATACCTCCTCCCAACTAACCATTGAGCCATTAAGCCTGCTCGTTGAGTACAATAATCCAACCAGTTATGTATCCACCTTACTGTACTTTTATCTGGTATTTCCTTAGCTTATTAATGAGAACAATTGTTAATGAGAATGTCATGGGAGACAGTTTTATAAGTCTTGCTAAAGTCAAGGTATATCACATCCAGTGCCAACTCATCATAGAAGGAAATCAGGTTAATCTGGCATGACTTGCACTTGCTTAATCCACGCTGGCTGTTCCTTTCATCTTGTTCTCCTCTAGGAGCTTAACAGTGGATTCCTGGAGGACCTGCTGTATGATCTTTCCAGGTATAGCGGTCAGGCTGACTGATCCATAATTCCCTGGATCCTCCTCCTTCCCCTTCTTAAAGGTGGGTAGTAAGTTGCCCTTTTCTAGTCCTCTGGGACCTCTCCTGACCTCCATGAGTTCTCAGAGAGGATAGCTAGTGGTTCTGAAATTACTGCAGCCAATTCCTTCAGTACCCCAGCCCGCATCCAGACAAGCACAGATGTGTTGTATATGGCACCACATACCGCCCATTACATTGTTCTCCGTGCTCCACGGGAGCAGTGCAGAGGGTTTTTTGACCCCATATCCAGGGGTCAAAAAAAAAACCATGGAAAAAAAAAAGTGGAGTGGCACATGTGGCAGCAGCATGCGCCATCCAAAGCTGGAGCCTGGCTGGCTGAAGCCACGCTCTGCTGCTGGCCAGGCTTCATGCAGCAGGATCGCCACAGCTGCAACCCCTGGAGGCACCCCGGTAAAGCTGCTGGGGCCAACTCAGGGCTGGCCCTAGCCTCTCCTACCCCACCTAGGGTAACTTGCCGTGCGCCAGAGCGTGCATGGCACAAGCATTCCTTGGGGACAACTAGTAGCAGCACAAGGTGCGCCACTGCTAGTTGTCCCTGGGGAGTCAAATGTCCATGCATATCTGGATGCAGCCCTAGGGTACATCTCACCCAGCCCTGCTGACTTGAAAGTATCTAGCTTCTCTGTAATCCCTAACCTGATCTACAACACTAGGCTGTTTGTCTCCTTCCCTGTCTTTGCTGCCAACTGCACTTGTCATCTGGTGGCTACATCTGTTTGCAAAGAGTGAAGTAAAAAAGGCATGAAATACTTCAGCCTTCTCTGTATCATCCATAACTAGATTGCCTTTCACATTCTGTAAGGGAACTGTGGTGTTTCTCTGTTGTTAATTATTTTACCATGCGTGCATGCATCCTAAACTGGATTGCATTTGAGTTCCTCTTTTCCTATTAGCTATTAACAATTTAAATGTTCTAGCTTGCAACTGTGCCATATTTGCAAATCTGGAGATAACAATTGTATAGAAGAGCAGTTGGAAAGCTGTAGTGAAGGTTGCTGACTTTTAAGATGGTTGGACTGTTGTTACAGTGTTCATCACCCTTGATAACTTTTACAAGTTAAGTACTGTAAAAGTGGTATCGGCACACAACACTGGGGTCTTTTGAAAGAAGCCAGAATGGCCTTGAGGAACAGGGTCAAAAAATATACATGTTAGTACTGTTTATCTGTTAGCTCTGCCTCTGCTTCTATCTGGCCCCATCTCAAAAGTAGCTGATGTTTTTATAGCATTATCCCACAAGCAAAAATCATTCATGCAGGCACATGATATGTCTCAGCTCTAAATGGATGTGTTCTAGTTACCTATAATTTTACAAGACAGCACACATCAAGTACAATTACATGCACATGAATTACATTGGTTTCTTATACTTGTCAAGTTGGGCATTGTCAATTGTTTTTTGCACTCTTTTGTAGAAATACTTGGTTTATTTACATCACTACTAATTCTTGTCTTGACTTCTACTGAGTCTCCTGTACAGGTATAAACTTTTTTGCATAATACATTAATTACTGTTTCTGTGTGGGAAGCAGATACACTGTATACATCCCATTTCTTAACCCTGGGAACACGTTGGAATAGAAAACAGCAGCCAGGAATAGGCCAGACCTACAGAAATGAAGTTCCTGAGTTTTTCATTTCTTTCCAGTCACAAGAATACATCCATTGCAAGCTCGATACACATCCCATTCTCATTTCCTCCGAAGGAAACTGAAGCTTATCATTTGGAAAGGACCCTGTGGTTGGGTGGTAGGCACTGTAAGTGTTATCTTTCTTGAGATTTGCACAATATATGTAGTATGCTCCAGGTCTGGTCCCAGCCAAAGCAAATGCAGCCAAATGATTGATGGGATCAACATAACTATTAGTCAACATTACAAACTATCCAGAGGGTATGCAGGCTTCATGCAGTGGAGCTTTATGGCTTGTACATTGGAAAGTTTCAAGCAGTTTGAACTTGATTGTTTTTCCCCTGTTTTTTATTTACTCCATCTTTCCCCTCACTCTCATATTTAATCCTCATTAGCTTTTTATAAACCTGCATGATTTTGGCGACATCTATTCCAGTAGTCCTGTGTAGCTTCTCTCCCAAGGCGTGGCTTTAATCACCTCTCCCCTTGCTGTCCGGAGAAACATAGTATTGTCAAGTATTAGAAGCAGATTCTCTCCTCTCCTTTGTGGGTCAGGTCCCAGGGAACTCATGCCTTCACTGAAAGCTACTCTCCACTGTGCCTGCTACACAAGGATCCTCTCCCTTGAGAAATCAGCATTAGGACTACATCTGGCAAGGAGAGGAGAACCCGGTAACCAGGAAACAATAAAGTAAAGGACACAACACCATACAAATCCCTATTAAAGGCAAGACACAGAGGGAAAGCTTTACTGAAAAGAGGAAAATGAAGAGGAGGAGAAGGAAAGGTTTAAAGCTAACTAAGCATTAATAAACACCACTAATTAAACCCATCTCTTACCTCTTAAGTTTCTCAAACATCTTCAAACCCTTGCTTCCTTCTCTGGAATCTCATCGTGGATGGTACGGTAAGGGTTGTGTGTACTTAGGTGAAATGTGGAAGCATTATAGCCGAGGCCCTGAGAGGAGTGGGAATTTAGTATGGGTTGCCTGGGTCACACTGCCTGCCTGTCTACCCACTTACAACAAAAATCTCTCTTTTTGTTCAGGTGCTCCTTTCCCAGATAGCTTACCACAGCAGTTGGTCAACCATAGATTGTCACTGGTGCAGTATAGGGTGGCCATCATAGAAGACACTCTGGTTTTCTGCTACTCTGCTCTCTATTGATACGAAACTCGATGCTTTTATTTTTCCAAGAGAAAAATGGAGGACATAAAGGTATCGGGTTTTGTATCAATAGAGGACAGAGGACAACCAGACTGTCCTCTATGATGGCCACCCTAGTGCAGTATGTGGCAGAGCTGTCTGTGTGGCAGACCCACATGATGATCCTGTGACATGGTGAGTACAGGTCACCACTGTAAAAGAAGTCACGCACAGGCGTCTTCCATGCCAGCACATTCCTCAAACCCTTTGGTGACCAGCTAATGGTGACAGGCGTAGGACTGTGAGGTCTGGAAGTACTTTTTTGGAAGAGAATCATTCTCAACTGCAGGGGATTGCCGAAGATCATTGGTGCAGTGGAGGATGAATCTTAAATGGATGCACTGTTTTAGAGCATTAGGATAGGTCTGATTAGGGTGGGGGGGAAGTACAATGATGTTATTTATACTATATTGGAAAATAAATGTTACTTTAGGAAACCTCAGCATAACTAAAAGAGAAGGAAGGAAGACTATGTTCCTTGTACAGTCCAATACCCCGGGTAACATTTATTTCAGAAGCACCAGCTACAACATACATATATACTTTTTTATTACTTTGGTGTAACAATGGCATAGAGAGAGAGGTCCCAGCTAAGGGCAGGCCCCCGTTACAGTAGGTGCTTTACAAACCAAGAGTAGGCAACAGTCTCGGCCCCATAGGTCTCAGCCCCAGAAGTCAATATCTGAATTGGCAACACAAAGCTATGGGTGGGAGAAAGGAAGCATTATCCTCTTCTCCCAGATGGAGAGCTGAGGCGGAAAATCTGAACTGATCTTCCCAAGATAACACAGAAAATCTGCAGCAGAGCTAGGGGTCAGACTCTCAGAATCACTTAGACAGTTGTTTAATCTCAAGGCCATCCTCCTGATTTGGTATGAGCACCAGCTGTGGTGGATTGGTATATGTCTCTGCAAGTCTGTATTGAAGCATGCCTTTCACTTGACATGGTACCTAAAATTTTTTCTATATGTAACCTACATTTTGGGTATGAACTATAATTTCCTCAGCAAGTCAAGAGGTAGCTTGTTGTAATGCCTGGCTTGCAAATCGTGGCTGTGATTTTCTTCCCAAAAAAAGCAGTCCACCCTTAGAACAGCAGCTTTGCTACAGGGAGCATTCAAGCCAAAGGAAACTGTTTTCTCTAGGAAGATTTGGAGACTTTAACTGTTTGACAGAGTCACATGGCAAAGGAGACAAAGCTTATTTTAGGTGAATATCTGCTTCAGTCCCCCTCTTCCACTGACCAAACATCTCAATGAAGTGGAAGGAAAAAAGCAGGGCATGGCTGGCCCATCCCACTGGTACACAGAGTAGGTCTTAAGGACTCTCAGAAGGGGTGAGGGCATATAGGTTTTTAAAGTTTTCAAGGATATCAGAAAATCAAAGAATAGTAGATATCCTCAAATATTATCCCTCATCCAGTGTTATTAGGACTGGGTCCCTTGTTTAACCTTATGTAAGCTTTAGCTTGGAATCTGCCCTGGAATCTGGCACTTAAAAGTGCCAGGCCTGCAACCTCTTATTTGGTGCCTCTCAGCCTCAACACCTTTACATATGGGGCATTTAAACTTATCTTTACAGTGGATTCTGACCACGTAAGCAGCTCAGCTAGGATTACTTTGACACTGGCTGTAGCTTTGCAGAATTAATGAGAGATCTTTGTTTTAAAATTCTTTGTTATACTGCTCTCTGTACCACTCTTTCCCTTTAGGGTGTTGGGCAATGGAAATAATATGCTTGATACTACTGTACTCCAAAGCTGAGAGTTGAGAGCTGTCACTGTGTGCCATTCTCAAGGACTATTTCTTCTAGAGGTCAGCATGAAGAGAAATCTCTCATGCCTTTTCTATGGTCTTTTAATATGTAAGTCTAGTTAGTAAAATGTAGGGAACTGTCACTAGAATAGTCTCACAAGGCTACTGCTCTTTTGTGCAAATAATGTGGTGGATCTTATAATAATCTTATCCACCAAATAATGTGGTGGAACTTAAAGGTCTGTTGCATCTTTTTAGTTATTTTGCAAAACCTGCAAGATTCTACCTTGTATTTTATTTGCTGACATTTGCATTTGATACTAACATTTTCTGGATGTCCCTGGATCCCTCAAGTATCTTTTCTAATAGACCATGCTACAGTTACTGTGAATTCCCATTGCAGTTGCCCTAGGTAATCAAACCTTCAGTTGAGAGAATTTCCTTCCCATCCCAAAGAAACCACTGGCCTGGATAAGCAAGTGAGACAATCACACAATGAAGACAATTTGTAGTTGTGGATTATCGTGAAAGGCTAGCTCAATCCATTCTAATTTTTGTGGCTTGGTAGACAAAGCACAACGTTCATCCCTCTGTGTTAGCATCAACCCACATCTCTAGAGAGTCTGGGCAATCAACAGGACTTCTTAATAAGATACCAGTAGGCACAGGCCTGATGTATAGTTTGCATTAGGTTCAAATCTGATCAAAGGCAT
Source organism: Alligator mississippiensis (assembly GCF_030867095.1). Taxonomy (NCBI): domain Eukaryota; kingdom Metazoa; phylum Chordata; order Crocodylia; family Alligatoridae; genus Alligator; species Alligator mississippiensis. The sequence continues at coordinate 289,002,838 of NC_081826.1, forward strand.
GAGTATCTTCTGGAATCTAATGGACACTGTGTTGGGTTTTGTACTATTTGTCGGGCTTGGTGACATGCCAAAGGTCACAAACTGTCAAGAGATCAGCAAGGAGTAGAGCAGAGATTTCAGAACTCAAGAGCTAAGTACAGACAGTCAAAAAGCCCAAAGCTAAATCAATTCAGTCTTCGCAAGTTAGTCTAAGCTCCATAGATTAAACCGATAAGCAAGTGAACAGACATTCATTGTTTATTCTGGAAATGCAGCCACTTGCTGCAGTGACCCAGGCCAGAACCTGGAGTGTGCTACAGCATGCCTCCTTGTTCAGCTGGAGGAGACAGGTTAGGCCAGCGCTATCCCACCCACTCTGCAAGGCAGGCACTTGCAGGGAGGTGCAAAGCATCCTGGGATGATGGGAGAATGACAGTTGATTTGAATCTGGAGGGGATCTGGGACAGAAATTCAATAAACTGATTTAACCAAAATCTACATCTATCAGCTACATCCATCCAGGTTTATTTTAAACCAGTTTTGGCCATTTTGAAAGTAGTTTATGTGCACTGAACTTCTGTTGTGTTACGGATTTGAACCAGTTTTCGATCATATATGCCAGTTTATGTGTAATTTCTGTCCCTAGCCCAAGTGTTATATAGTCTACAGGACCAGACCTTCCAGCTGAATAACAATAATTGAAAAAATAATAAATCAGTTACATTCCAGATCCCCAGTGTATCTCCCAGTTTATCCTTTGAACTCAGTCTCCAATAATGCTACAAAACAGCATTGTACTGGCAATGTAGTGTGGGTAACTTGGCACAAACAGCAATCTATATTGCTGTGGGGAAAAGAAATGCTGTTAAAGCTGTTCAAGGTAAATCAGTGGGATTATAAAAACAGATTTAGCTTCTTTATAATAAAAAGCTTTTTTTAATGAAAGTTAAAAGCTGGGTTAGTGGGGGGCCAGCAAACCTGAAAATGCAGCAGGAATTTTTAAAATTATTTCTATATAGAAGGCAGTTATAGAAACATACCTCTTATGTGACTTTGCTCAGAACAGAAAGTGTCCAGGAATACAATAGGAAATGAAAGGGCTGATGGAATAATCTGAGAGACTCCATCTTTCAAGGTAGAGCAGGTAGATATCAGAAATCAATACTCCTCATTTTACAAACAAGCAAGCATAGACATATGCCCTTTTAGCAAGGCAGTAAATTAGTCCTAGAAATCATCCCTGTCCCTCACACCCAACAATTGTTCACTCTCTGCAGGCCGGTTCCACAGCTGGTAGAGATCCATTGGATGCATGCTGATTTACACCAGTTGACAGTCTGGCCAATAGTGTATAAACAGACACTGATTTCCGGGGAGTTCTGCTGATGTACAACAACTGAGGGCCTAGTCCTACCTATCTATGCAAAGGGGATAGATTTGCAAAGGGATTTATAATAGGTCTTTCACCATTAATTCACAAGTTTAAATCCAGCCCCGGTTGCCAGCTGTCTTTTTGTGGGAACAAAATTATTTTAAATAGTATTGTTTTACGATGCATTAAAGCTACTACTTCTATTGTAGCTGCTTCTATTGTATGCAGACTTCTCGGCATAGATTGTTCTTGATGACTATTATCTGTCTGTCTAAATGATTTCAGAAGTGCCTCTCATTATGAGCTTAAGCTTTCACAATACTCAGACCAGTTCCTAAAGACAGTTAACACCTTAAATACCTTTGAGGAATTGGCCCTCAGTGCCTTCTGATCACTGCTTGCTTCCTTTTGAGAGTGGCTGCTCAACATCTTAGAAAGCTGGCTAGATGTGCAGGATGCACATGTCTGTGCTTCATGGTCCTGTCTCTGCACAGTTGCCAAACTTAAGTCCAACAAACTTGCTCTGGTTACTGCATGTCCCTGAAGGCCAGTGGAACTATGCACATACTTCCTCCCCTTCGGGAAGGCTTGGATGGCTTTTGTTGTTTACAGTGTCGGATACGAATGAACTACAGTCTAATTGGGCAGAGTGACAGGATAACTTGGAAGCCAAGAAGTTACTTTTTTATAAGTTTATGTTTTAGCATTTATTTTTTAAATCATAGACAGCAAACAGACATCGCCTTTGTGCCACCATAAATATTTAATGGTGACATAAAGGCCAAGCAGATAGATGTCTATGCCTCTTGTTGTACCACAGGTGCCCAAAATTTGTGTCTGCAACAAGATGGTGTTGATTTGTGCCACTATATTGTGGTGGATGTCTATTTGCTTTGGGGTGGGAGAGTTAGGGCAGCCAGGAGATCCTTGGGGTGCATCTCTGTGGGCATATCTACATGAGATGCTACATCAGTGTAGCCTGTCTCTACAGCAACAGAGCACTGGCAGGCACAAACCATGGTGCCATTGCTACTGCCCATTAGGGTCAGAAATGACCCATGCACTGCCAGGACTGTGCAGTAACAGCAATTACAGTGCAGTCCAGCACACATGTAAATGCATCCAGTAAGTGGGGAAAGCTGGACAGGTGTTTCCAGGGCTGGAGGGGCCTGATCCAGCTTGAGAATCCCTGGGGTATGCAGGACCAGGTCCCTCCAGCCCCAGGGAAACACATTGCCCTTTTTCCTGCCTGTTGATGCTGAGGGACAACAGGAGAAATGTGTTTCACCTAATGAAGTGGATCAGCTAAGTCAGCACAGCTGACCCGCTTCATTTGGTGATGTCTACTTCTAGACAGAAACAGCACAGACAAGGAGTGCATCCTCAGGATTTAGTGCCTCTTGAAGCACAGCAGAAATTATCCTTTCCAAGACAAAGGTGTTTGGCACAGCAAGAGATCAAGCTCCAATGCAGGTTTCACGCTGAAAAGCTGGATTGTAGCTCTACAAGGTCAGAAGTTTCACTCCTGATTTACAATCTTGGTGATGAGAACAGAACCTTGCTTAAGACAAAGCAAGCTTTGTTTAGCCATTGTGTGTTGCAACAGACCTGTTAAAAGTGGTTCTCTGATTTTAGCTGTCTCTGGGTTTTGGCACAGGAGGCCACGAGCCAGCCAAGCTTGGAGGCTTTCTCCATGGGTTCTGTAGTTAGAGTAGTCTTGAGAGCCTGTCAAGCCAAGACCTTGCCTGAAGTAATCAGCCTTTCAATCTAAGTGGTAGTAATTTGTACTGGGCCTGCATTCAAACCCTAGTGGTAACTCATTTTCTAAAGGCAGATGATAAACTATTTAAGGGTTTGGTAGTGGAGCTAGAAAGCTTTCACCTTTGAGTCACCAGTTCAAAAACAGCCCAGGCTGCTAATTACCCAGAAGCTTGCTCCTGTACTAAGTTAACTGGAAAAGTACAAGAAAATATTTCATGCTGTTCCTGGGCATGCATAGCACTTGTGTTCCCTTGGGGGAAAGCATGCAGCTAGTCATCCTTCTTCATGACTCTTCTAAGACTCAGCATCCCTGAATACAGACTATGTTAAAACCTTACAGTCCCAGCTACCAAGGCTGGTGGCTTATTAGGGGCTAATCAGATTTGCTCCTTACGCTTGAGTAATGTTGCTATGCAGCTGTGCTGCTGCTTTTCTGCTCTGCTTGTGCTTCTTCAGACTCAGCAACAGGTAGGAAGTGTTTGGAAGGGTGACTTCTGGTCTGCATGGCGTCTGCTAAGGAGTGAAAAGGGCTCTGATTCAGTGGAGTGAGGTCTGAGCAGAGGAAGATTGGCTAGGATGACTGGGATCTGAGCTTGCCATTGGATTTTAAACAGACTAGTGATGTCACTGGAACTGTGTGTTAGTTACTGGGAGGCACTGGTGATGCCACTAGAACTGTGTGTTGGTCACACCACCACCTCACACCACAACTAGGTGAAGGAAAGAGAACAGGAAAACAGACTGAAGTGAGAAACGAAAAGAGTGGAGCCCAGTACGGCAGTTGCAGAAAACAATGTTTTTTCTCTGACCACCATCGTTGCAACAGTCCTGGATCTTCAATTCGGAAAGGGACAAAGTTGGGGGATAGAAAGAGAGGCCTTTTCTCTTTCCATTTCTCCCCGGAAAGCTCTTTCCCAACACTTCTCATGGGTGTCCTAGAGTTGTGCTCCCTGGCAAGCCGTGTAGGGCAGGAGCTGGAGGTAAAGTAGTGCATGCATATGGCAGGGAAAGAGCTGTTCTGGTGCAGCATTGCCATTACCAAGTCATTAACTAGAAACACAGAGCTGAAAGGCACCCTTCAAGGTTATCTAGTCCAGCCCCCTGCCTGAAGCAGGATGAGCTCTATCCAAACCATCCCATATAAATCTCTGTCTAACCCATTACTAAAACTACATGGCCACAAGGCATAGCACCCTAAACTTCCACTGGTAAAACGGGAACAATGGCAGCTATCAAGGTAAAAGCAGGGATGTTCCCTGCCATGGTTTTGTAATGCAGGCAGACCCTTTGGTCAGTGGAGCCATCGCAGCTTAATGCCCTCACACCAAAGATATGGGGAGCACTGTAGATGCAGTTTCAGCTGCCTTGTTTTTTGTAAATTCCTCGCATAACTTCAGTGCAGAGTTGTTCAACACTTAATGCTCTCTTGTGCCACCTGGATAGCTTAATAACTCAGTTTGTGTGATCCTGCCTAATACCTGCCATGGCTGTTTGAAATCAAAGGGAACAAAGGCCCACTTTGCACAATGTTGATTGATCAGATTTACTCGGTAGCCTAGTGCTGTGATAGTATATTAAAGATACTCTTTTTACATTTTCTCACAAAGCTTACATCAGTGCAAAATTGGGAAATCCCAACCCTGTTGTGTCTACACTTTATGAGGCTCTGAGGGATAATAGTCAGTACTGACCAGCATACTTGTCACGTGCAAACGCACATGCACCTGCTTCACTTCATGCATCGGGAGCCGGTCCACTAATGTCAGTGCAGTATTTGTTACGTATACAGTAAATGCACGTATAAGTTTGCAGGTTTGGGGCCTGAGTTATCACGGTGTTTCTAACTCTAGTCAGAAGAATAATGAAGAGTCTGATTTAGGCACCTCCTGGAAGATGCTGGGCAACCTCAGCTGCCATTTAAATGACTGGGAGTGTGGCACATCACTGGAGTTAGTGAAAGACTCCTGTTGACTTCAGTGCTAGTTGGAATTAATACTACAGACATGCTGCTGAGCTCCTGTTATAGCCCATGTGTTTGGGGAGAGAACGAGGTACAAAGATCGTTTGCCAGAATGTTTAATTCTGCTAAATGCTCTCTAGGGTTGTTGGAAAAATAGATGGGCGGATCAGTAGGGAGAGAGATGCAGGGATGCATTCCCTCCCCCACTCCTGGCAGGAGCCGATCCTGCCAGGGCTGGGTTTTACCCAGTCCCACTTCTCAAGCAGGCCGTCAGTCAGCAATGCCTGCCATGTCAGAAGAGGCCCTGAAACCGTAGGAGCAAGACGACCCAGCACCTCTCCTTGAGCTGCGCAGGCAGCCAGCAGCATCTGCCATATCAGCTAAGGGTCCAGGCCTGCTGGTCAGGCTGCCTGGCCCCTCTTTCCAAGCCAGTCATGCCTGTTGCATCCTGCTGGCCCCAATCCAGACCAGGCACCCCTCCTTTTCAAAATCCTAGATCTGCTTTTGGAAAGGTATGGCTGTCTTCACCAGAGCAGCTACGTTCCTTCTGTTTTCTATACCACCCAAAGTATTTGTGTCCAGTCACTTGACTTTAGAAACAGTTACCACAGATATACCAGCACTGGATGGCAGACAGTGTAGGACTTGGTCCCAAAGAGGATGGAGCTGGGCTGTTCTCAGTGGTGGCAGATGACAGAACAAGGAGCAATGGGCTCCACTTGCAGCAAGGGAAGTTTGGGTTAGATATTAGGAAGAACTTTCTCACTAGGAGGGTAGTAAAGCACTGGAACAGGCTGCCTAGAGAGGTGGGGGAAGCTCCATCCTGGGAGGATTTTAAGACCCAGCTGGACAGAGCCTTGGCTGGGATGATCTAGTTGGGGCTGGTCCTGCTTTGAGCAGGGCGTTGGACTAGATGTGACATCCTGAGATCCCTTCCAACCCTCATTTTCTATGAGTCTATGACTTGTGTCAGCCAATTAAAAATCTCTGGTCGTATTTAAAGCCCTTACAGCAGACAGTAATTCTTCCACTGTCAACACTTGCTCCTTTCATCAGCTGAGATGCTGACCACTAAACTCAGCAAATCTTTGTAGCCCTGAAAGGCATCTATTAATGTGGATCCTGTTTAAAAACACCCCTGAGCTACCCATTCACCTGAAATTGTGGTTTGTATTGTGGGGCTTCCAGGATCAGAGCCCGGTTTGCTGTCTCAAAAATGTTCACAGGCGTAGGCTATGACGGACAGGGAGAGGAGAACAAGCTAACAATAAAACAGTCGAGCTTAGTATATAAACTGCAGCACAGCGACTGTCCAGCTGTTGTCAAGGTTTTAACAGACACAGGAGGGAGGAAGTTTTAAGGGATCATATTCACTGCATGGGGGATGTCCTGGGAGAAAATGCTAAGGTGTTTTCCGGAGAATGGGACTGGTGGGTAGTGGAAGCTGATGTTATCGACAGCACAGGAGGGGGTTCTTGGCTCGTTAGTGTGCTGTACTTTATAGTCAGTAGGGAATTAAAAGTTGTGAAGGGCCTTAACAGTCAAAATTTATAGCTTTGTGTGTGTTTCTGTAGGCAACGGGAATAACAAAGAAAATGTAAAAGAGAGAGATGGCATAATGAAAGCAAGATCATAAAAATAATCTGGGCAGCAGAGTGTAGAACTGTCTTGAGGAAGGGGGGAACAGAATTGTGTTGGTTGAGGATTGAAAGCAGGAGGTGGCTGCAGTCAAGATATAAAATGATGAGGGTTTTAACTATATGGACTGGGAGGAAAGGCATGGTCTTAAAAGACAATGCTGATTGACAGAAAGCAATGGAAGAGTAAGAGATTGGCTTTTGATACCCATGTACTGTGGAGGTTGTGGTTTGAAGTAGCATAATCTTCCTATCCATTATATCCATCATAGCCATTCATAGTGACCTAGACAAATTGGAGGATTGGGCCAAAAGAAATCTCATGAGGTTCAACAAGAGCAAGTGCAAAGTCTTGCACGTAGGACAGAACAACCCCATGCACTGGTACAGGCTGGGGCTGGCTGGCTGGGCAGCAGCTCTGCAGAAGAGGACCCGGGGGTTACAGTGGACAATATGCTGAATATGAGCCAACAGTGTGCCCTTGTTGCCAAGAAGGCTTAAGGCATACTGGGCTGCATTGGTGACAGCATTGCCAGCAGATTGAGGCAAGTGATTATTCGGCTCTATTCAGCACTGGTGAGGCCACATCTGGAGTCCTGTGTTCAGTTTTGGGCCCCCCACTGCAGAAAATATGTGGACAAATTGGAGAGAGTCCGGCAGAGGCAATAAGAATGGTTAGAGGGCCAGGGAAGACGACTACTGAGGAGAGGCTGAGGGAACAGGGTTTATTTAGTCTGGAGAAGAGAAGACGGGGAGGGATTTACTAACAACCTTCAACTACCTGGAAGGTGACAAAGAGGATGGAGCTGGACTGTTCTTGGTGTTGGCAGATGGCAGAAAAAGGATCAATGATCTCAAGTTGCAGCAAGGGAGGCTTCAGTTTGATATTAGGAAAAACTCTCTCACTAGTAGGGTAGTAAAGTACTGGAACAGGATACCTAAAGCGGTGGTGCAATCTCCATCCTTGGAGGTTTTTAAGGCCTGGCTTGACAAAGCCCTGGCTGTAATGGTCTGGTTGGAGATGGTCCTGCTCTGAGCAGGGGGCTGGACTAGATGACCTCTTGAGGTCCCTTCCAGCCCTAATTTTCTATGATTCTGCTTGAACCTTACAACTTGGGTATAAACAGAAAAACAACGCTGGAAGATCAATTCCTTTTGTCAATGGCATCAGGTATTTTTTTAACTGATAATTTAAGGGGACATGATCCACTTAAAGGTCACAAGTCTATATTACTTTTACTCTCTACTTTTACTAAAAGTCCTTTCTAAAATGATTACAATTGAATGCAGTTACAGACATTAGATAATCCTCCTATATTTTTCCCAATCTTTCTTTGTGTGTTTGACAGCATTTCATATATCATCGCTTTTGCTGCCTCTCCTGTGCACTTACTTAGTTTCCCCAGGTGTTTCTGTAGCCTCTCACTCAGGGCTGGTTTATGGGGACATTTTATCAAATAGTAAAATCTGACTATACAACCACAAAAGTTGTTTGTGGAACAATGTAAGGCCTAGAGAACCAGTGTAAAACCTGAAGCTTCTTTCAGCTCAGTTTTGAAAAACATACTAGAAATAAAGATCATGATGTCCCTTTACATAGCTTTTAGCTGAAGTATTCTATGCAGCCATCAGCACTTCTTTTGGATGTTGTTGTTAGTGGAGCTTGCTTGGAGGCAATGTGTAGCTTGAAATGGTAACCAAGAGTGGTGGGAGGATAGGACTGTACCAAAAAGTGGACTTAATCATCTAACTGTATGCCTGGCAGGGTCCAATCCTGTGAAGTACTGAGCACGCTACTCACTTTGTAACTTCCAGAGGGGGCTCAGAACCTGTTCTCTTGTAGGGTCAGCATCTGGCAGAGTGAAGCCTTTAAGGTTTCATTTAACCCCTAGTGGGGTCTAGGGAAAGACATCCACTTATGTCAAGGGGAATCCTTGTGTCCCAATCCAATAAAGACTTCTGTGCATGCTTAGCTTTAGGCACAGACATCAGTAGGACTGCTCGCCAGTGGATAGCACTACCTTTGTGCAGAACTGCATGACCACCGACCTGGGATTCCAGCTTGTTCACCATTTATCCCTTCAGCCAGTGAAAATGTTGTAGATGCCGCTGATCCCAAAAGCTGAAATGTTAGAACTTCTGTGGTTTTGGTTTGATTTAGGAAAATATTCTAGTGCATCAGCACTGACATTTGTTTTTCCTCAAGGATAATATTTGTGCCAAAACACTTGGAAGTGAAGCTGCAATGCTTCTCCCTCCTTTCTTTTCCACACCCTGATTCCATCCTTGATGGTCAATCCATTTTCTCCTCTTCATAGTCAGGAAAGCAGGAGTGAACAGAAGTGGTTTTCAGATAACCGTTCAGAGGTCTGGATCCTTGTCTGGCTGTATGGAAGCCCCGTGGAGGAAGAGAGGCGTGGACAGGAACTTTTGGGGGAGAGCGCATGCCTAATGGCTAGCACAGAGGCAGGTGTCTGAGTTCCAATTCTGGCTCCGGCACTGAGTTTTTGGTAGCCAGACAGTCCGCTTGTGCCTCCGGTTGGTTTTGTTGTTTTTCATGTTTTTTCATGTGCATGAAGGCTTTGGGCCACTTCCTCTCTCTGTCACAGAGGAGGGAATAGTGCTGCGGACTTTCCCCAGCCTTCCCCACCAACGCCCCTGAAAGTTCGGTCATTCGTTGAGTTGGTCCTTGGCTTGTCACTTGATATTTTTGTTTACAGCGATGCAAGTTCGTGACTTACGTGATGGTAACTTTTGAGATGCGGTTTCCTATTGACTGATGATAAATGAGAAGCCAGTGTTGCAGATTACATATCTGTAAACTAGAAATATGAGCTGGATCTGTCTTAACAGATTCAAGTCACTAATAAAACACAGTTGGTTCCTGGAAATCTGTAAAGTTGTGTGTCATCATCTACCTATCGTTAGAGGATCTGTGGGTACATTTGAAAAAAAAAAAAAAAAAAGAGGAGGTTGAATAAGGGTGGTCTCACTATACTCTTCATATTTTCAGCTAAGCTGTGTAGACCTCAGGAACAACTTTCCTTGGATATTTTGATAAGGCACATCTGTTTCCAGCCAAAAGTAAAGTATGTAGAGACATACAAACATTTTAAGAAAAACTTAACCAGCTTTGTCTTTGGGTTCAGTCCAAGCATTGTGTTGTTTCCTATCTTATCTGAACCAGTTGGATTGATCGTAATAACTAAAACAGCTGATTAGATATGACCTGAAAAATATGACCGAGGATGACTTTACTTACTGGTGCCATCTTAGGCTAGTAACAAGAGTGTTTTTCCTTCCCCCCCCCCCCCTGCAATCTGCATTCTGAAGAAATTCACTCAAAGGGCTTTGTGTACTGTGTCCTCTTTGTAACACTGCCCATGAAAACACTAGAGCTGTGTGAAACGCTTGCAAACCAATGTGAAGCAGAAATGGCAGGGAGGCGCAACAATATGTGGTGTTTTGTTTTGTTTTTCATTACAACCCTAGCAAGGGATCTGATTTGATTTCATCTAATTTGAGTTTGGACTTCGGGTCAGACTGTTTTACCCATTCCTAGCCGCAATATGAAGTCTGCTGCATGGGTTTTAAGAAGTTGCCAGATCCTTTGTGCTTCTGCAGGGCTAGAAAAAGAGTTGCTTGGGAGCCAGTGAACCATATAATTTGTGTTGGAAAGGAGGCATTCTTGTAGGAGTGAAAATCACAACTGTCATTGCCGTGTTGTCTCGGGAGCCATAACCCGGTTTCCTCAGATTGTTGCAATGTACTTCAATGTGAAGTTGATGTTGGAAAATGATTGGAAGCTTTGCCTAATGGGGAATATGTCTTTGGACTTGGTTAGCCCTGAAAGTGTGCTACACCAATTCTTCAGATGCTTGCTTCCAGTTTACCCACAAGCACAGTCAAGGTGTTGCTTTTTCATCTGTCAGGATCTTTGCGCTTTGGGAACTGTCTCCACGAGGAAGATGTTATCTCTTGCCTTGTGTAACATCAGCGCCTGACAGACCTCAGGTTTTCCTTGCAATATGAAGCTCTGCTAACAGTTTGAGGCTTAAAGAACTGTGCTGGCCATGTGTGGTTTTGCTGGAAAACTTCTGTGGCTGAGTTCAAATAAAACTTCTCAGTTTGATTGTCACTAACCCTCTACAAAAAATGTGTGGCTGGATGAGTCTGCTAAAAGCAAGCCCCTCTGTTTATTGGGTTGCCATAATTGTTACCACTGTATACTTGTTTTAGCTTTATGCAAATGAGGTCAGCGTTGTTAAATAATAGGTACGTTTGGTCGAATGGGTATTAGGAGGTTACACAAGTGTCGCTAGATGTAAAGAGCCAAAGAAGTGATGTCATGGTATTCTCAGCACGGGGGGCCCATGGCACTTGTCTGCATCCTGACCCAAGAGAGACCAAATGCACTGACCTTGAGAGCACAGAGTGAAGCCCACAGATTGTCTCAGGGTTTTTGTCTAAATGGGGTGGTTGTGAAACAGCTTTTTCCAAGCAAACTCCAGAATGCAGGGTTGTATTAACGAACATGTTCCCCTTTTGGACTGGATGAATATTTGGTGGCACCCAAAATGGCAGGCATTGGCTAGTCCTGCAGATTGCTTTGGGCTGCTGCTGAACTGGGTCCAGAGAACAGGCCCCACTTACTTTTTTTTTAAATTTGGCCTAGTACAAAAACCATAGCTAAGGAATGGAGCAGTGTTCAGCTCGAGAGCCAAATCCCGAATTTTGGGGAGGAAGGAATGATGGACTCAGGTCCTAGATCTGTTGTTCTGTGGGGGTGAACAGCTGGGATGGAGGTCCCTGTGTGCATAAGTGAGTTGTAATGTGTTCTTCATCTCTCATCAAGATGTTTCCACTCTACTGTCTTGCTCTCAGTGAGATCAGTCAGGTGATAAAATTTTCAGGAGGCCAGTACTAGGTCATGCTGTAAGGCATGACCCAATCCTAGGTCAGGACAGCCGGATCTACTCTAAAAGTTAAGAGCTCCATGTGTCTGCTCTCCAGCAGACAGGGCTGGCCACAGGGCTTGAATTTGCTGAGTTCTCCAAATTTCCCTCCAGGCTCTAACTTATATTTATAGATTGCTTATTCTGATATTTTAATAAATGTTGTCTGATTGGTTTTATTTATATGTATCTGTTTCACTGACACTTTTTTGTGACTGGACTGAACTGGATCTCTTATGGACATGGAAGGTGTTAATTAGTTGGGGTTTATATTCCTGTGAAAGTTAGACTACTAGATGGGAGGATACCTTATCTCCTTCGCTTGCCATTGTGGAATGCTGTTCAACCCTGTCCTGTTTCTTTTTCACCTTGGTTTAGTCTTCAGTAACAAAGCTGCTTTGCTTTTACAACTTATCTAAAAAACTTAATAAATATCTATTATAAAACCATATTCAATACATCTGGTTACACTAGAGGCCACATCTGGAGTACTGTGATAGGTTTTTTGCCACCCCCCCACCCTACAGAAAGGATGTAGACAAGTTGGAGAAAGTCTAGTGGAGGGCAACAGAAATGGTGAAGGGGTTTGGGAATATGACTTATGCGGACAGGCTGAGGGAAATGGACTTATTTAGTCTGCAGAAGAGAAGACTGAAGGGGGATTTGATAGCATCCTTTAATTACCTGAAGGGGGGGTTGAAAGAGCAGAATTTCTCAACCTATGGTACATGTACCCCTGGGGGGGTACATCAGACGCAGGCAGGGGGTATGTGGGTACCCCAATACTCTCTCTCTCACCCCTTCCTCCTCTCAAAACTATGGAAAAATTTTGGTGGAGTTTAAAAAATTAAATTCCTCAGTGATAATTTGTTGTGCTGTGTTTTGTGCGGCACTGGGTTCAGCCCTCCTAGCTTTGGCCAACATCACCTCAAGCCCAGGTACTTGAGTTGTGCACCCCTGGTATAAACGGTGGCAACCCTTCCCACACCAGATCAGACATCTGTCATATCACGGCCTTATATACACAGCCCTTCTTCCAACATATGGCACACGTTAGTCTAAATATAAAATCCCCTGGAAAATGGAGTGTTGGGGTACTTATCAACATTTTCAGAAGTTAGGGGGTACTTGCTACTTAAAAGGCTGAGAAACACTGAAAGAGGATGGAGCTGGACTGTTCTCAGTGGTGGCAGATAACAAAGGAAGGAGCACTGGTCTCAAGTTGCAGCAGGGAAGTTTAGGTTGAATATTAGGAAAAACTCTCTCACTAGGAGGGTAGTAAAGAACTAGAACAAACTATCTGGAGAAGTTGTGGCATCTCCATCCTTGGAGGTTTTTAAGACCCAGCTAAACAAAACTTTGACTGGGATGATCTGGTTGGGGATGGCCCTGCTTTGACTAGATGTCCTCCTGAGGTCCCTCTCAACCCTAATTTTCTATGATTCCATAATTCTAGTCATTGCTATAAGATGAAGCTGTGATATAGGATATTTGGATTACCTGAAGGCCTTGTGTTCTGTTTAATTGGCTCTCATTATTGGTTAAGCTGAACATGTTGATTGCTTCCTTTACTTCACTGACCAAGCTGGCTGTCACATCTGCACAGGTTCATTCTGTGGTCACTCACAAACAGACTTTGGGGCTTTTCTGCTTGGCCTAGGCCTCTTGAAAATGGCAAAGACTGGTAACAGTCTACTCTAGAAGCCAAGAGCTCCATGTGTCTGCTCCCCTGCTGCCAAACCTTTATATTTGCACTGGTGACTTCTGTAGTGCAGGTGTATGTTTTATTTGCAGAAGTCTGGAGGACAATGACAAACGAAATGCAGAGCAAATAGAATTTAGTGATGGACTAAATGAGAGAATATTATGACCATGTTCCCCACCAGGCCCCTGAGAAGGCCATTGTTGGTATATTATTCCATGTGTTCCTATTCCCACAATGGTTTCTGTCTGCATGATGTCTACATTGGCACAGGAGCATCTCATCCAAGCTAACCCTTTAGAGAGCTCCCCCCACCGAATCACAGGTGGGGGGGCTCGCACTAGCACAAAGGTTTGCTGCCTTGTAAAGGAGGGGAACCAACCTCACTGGGTCAGTAAAGTATCTGCCTTCGCAGCACAGCTGCCTGCTGTTTCTCATCTGCCATAGGGCATCGTTCCAAACCTGTGAAACTGCCAACAGACACAGATGTTTGGCAAGGGCTTGCGTCCACTTTCCCGCCTAGTTGGGAGCTTTATGCCATTGGTAGAGGAGTGCAGCCCTTGTGATGCCCATTCCTATATGTGACAGGCTCAGTGATGGGGGACCTTGTGAAGTTGAGTGAGTCAGTACAGGGGTGGCAGATTTCCAAGGCATGTTTAGGTGATGCAGTAGATGAGGTTGTTAACCCAGTGAGTGATCTGTCGGTCACTGTGCCCCTCCTGTGCTCAGCATGAACCTAAGGCAAAATATGGGTCTTCTATTTATTTTTATGAAGAAGTCCAGGACTATAGGAAGAATTTCTGGACCCAGTCAGTATGAAAGAGCCAATTCATTCATTGTCAGCCAGATTTTCCATTTCTTTGCACTGTCAATAATTATTACTGTTATCATGAAAAAGGGTTTGCTCACCCCTGAATTAAATCCTTCAGAGGAACGCTATAGATATTGGCTTTCTTTGCAAAATCATTGTTTGCTAGATACATGCCACCTACTATTAGCTCTTCTTTCACAGGTAAGAGTACCATAATACATTTTCCTAATAGAGCCACTAGTACAACTTGTCCAAATGGTTTAGTATTATTTCTGCAGAAGAGTCATCACAGTTGGAGAAGCTTGAAGTGTTAAGTTTGTCAGATGCCAGAGGCACATCTATAATTTCAATAAACTGTATCAGGAAACATTGCACCAGCTCAGGAGACTACACCACAAAATGGGTGTAATAGAGCCACCCTAGTACTGCACTGGGTCTCGAGTGTGTCTATTAGCAGGTGCACAATTGTGCACTACAGTGGCTGTATTACATGCCTTTTGGGGTGCATCATACTTGAAGTATGTTTCATTGCAACGCTCCTTAGAGCTGTCCTTTTGACCATGTGGATTTTTCCCCATGTATAAGGTTTGTCTTTTTATTCTCGTGAATAGGCAGTGGCACCTCAGTTCTGCTTCCACTGCAGTCAAATCAATGCTAAGCACTTCTGAAAAATGTCCTTTTACAGAAAAAGGGAGCAACCAGAGGGAATGGTTGTGGGCCTCTCAGTTGGTTTGGCTTAGCTGCTAAAAATTAGCACTGGCCTGCTGGAGTCAACCATGGTCACTGTAGAGACTTTTTGGTATTGGAGTCATTTGTCTCTAGACAAATAACCACTCGCTCTGGACTGCCTGTGACTAAAATGGAGGATTTGGACACTTTGTTAACCGCTACTCCCATCTCCATTTGCAGGAGCAGAACTTGGTTCACTCCAAACAAAGAAATTACCCAACAAAAGTAGAAATTTAGTTGCTTGGTCGTGCAAGGCTGTGCCCCAGGATAAGAGGTGGGGAAATCGGATTTCCAAACAGCCCATAATATAACTAGCTTCTTTCCTTCTCCTCTAACCAGGAGTTTTATGAAAATGTTGTGTTTGCTGATGACCATGGCATGAAATACTAGCAGTATCACATGATACACCTTGCTTAGTAGTTAAACATGCATGTACAGAAGTCATTTTTCTTTGCAGTTCTCTTTTCAAGAATTCACCCTTTTTGGCAAGGCTGGTTTGTTGCAGCTGAATAGAAGTCAACTTGAGATGCTGGAGTAGCTTATAAAACTTTCACTCTTAAAAAGCAATAAAATATATTTGATGTACAGTTTAATCTAAGTGTAGGCACAGCTACAATACAGGGAAATCTTAAGCTATAGCCACCACGATATAAAAGACTGTAGCTGGAGTCAAATACAGAGATCTTTACCTGCCTCTACTCAAAATTACCTTGTTATAAGTGGTTAGCATTCCCCTTTCTGCTGTTGCCTTCATTGCAAGTCCTGTTCCTGCTGAAGCCAATAACTTCAGAAGGAAAGGTACTTGACCCACACTGCACTAGTGGAAGATGCATTGTTTTGGGCAAATGAAAATTAAGACCAGATGGTCACGTTCCAAGGTAGTCTAGCTAATAAATGGCTCTACTCAGTTTCTACAAGATACCTTTATTTTTCTGTTTAAGGTTTATAAAACTCTTACTCAAAATGCAAAGTTCAAAGGTTTTGGTTTTTTTTAACATATATACATTCAAGAAATAAATAACATTCCAAGTCCATATAAAAAAAATACAATATACAAATAGGGCCTTGAGACCACTGTATAAATATGTTATGGTGACCAATCACAGTTACCAAAGTCTTTAATCATTGATGATTGTACATAACCAAGACCAATCACATTATTCTCCAAATGCATATGATGATTTCACTTTAGTTGGCACAGCATCATTAAAAACAGTTGTTGGCCCTTTAAAGTGACCTGGTTGATGAAGGCTTTCAGAATTTAGTGGATCAGGCAGCATCGGCATTGTGCTAAAGGCTGTGCATGTTAAAACCAAACCAAAGCAAAGCATAATCCTAAATACATTAAAAACCCACCCTTCACCCTGCCTGTAACTACACCTATGATTCAGCACAAAGTGCTATAGCGAATCAAATAGCTAGGTGAGAATCTGACACTCAGATCAGTAGCTTCTTGCTGAAATGGAGCCAGATTGATTTGAAGTCACTGATTAAAAAGAGCTTGAAAATGATTTCTGCAGGCAAATATTGTTACACATGCAAAAATAAGCATGTGTGCTCATACAACAGCTGCATTACAACTCCATTCTTCCCAGAGTCAATTGTATCCTCTGAATACTGTTGCTGAAAGCTGTAGAGTTTGTTTGATATGGTTCAATCAATTGCCTTCCTATTATACAATAAATAGATGGGTAGTTGTCATCTAAATCTTTCAGGCCAATAGTGAATAAGTTCTGGACAGTCCCGATTTAGATAATTATATTCAGTAGAACAACCATCTTAGGAACAGCTGTCAACCACATCACTGCTTATTTGGATTTGCTTTTGCTTCTTAAAACAGTGGTGAAATATTGGCCTCTTCACCATACAATGCGTTTGTAACAATATCAGGCAGACCTACAGTAACTGGTTCATGGGAAAAGTGTTGAACAGCATGGAGAGAAGATAGAGTTTATAGAAGAAAACACATTGTGCTTAGTTAAAAAAGACCCTAAAAAACAGACAAACAAAACAAACAGATTTAGACCTTCCATTCTTCCACACAGTTTAGTGCAATTTTAGACCACATAGTACCTCCTATGCTATAGACACAGTGACACGTTTTCAATAGCTTAGTCTCAACTGTTTTGATGTTTAGTAAATTTCTCTCTTCAACCTCCAAGGCATATTGCTGTAGTCAAGGCACAGATTTGTCTCGAATTTGTCCACACTTCCAGTTAATGGAAGCCAAAGTGTGTGTGTGTGTGTGTGTGGGGGGGGGGGGGGGGGGGGGGGGGGAAGGAGAGTGGTGGTGCAGAGCATAAATACAGATCAAGAAATATATGCATCATCAGGTTCATGCACATTAACCAGACTCCCTTAAGGAGGGAGAGTTTAGTCATTTTAATAAGTTACTCTAGGACAGCAACTGAATCCATCAGGATCACTCCTCCACTGCTTGCATCAGCTCCGAGACATGCTGTCCTCCATAGTGAGTTTTCTTAAGTGCTGCTGAGACAGACTGTGCAGGAGTGTGTCGTCTTTTCACTACCGTAGCCTTCTCTATGCATTTTGATTTCGTGTTTAGTCCTTGCGTGCAAGTCTGCAGAGAAGCCTTCAGAGCAGATTCAAGGCTGACCTAAGGAAAGGAGCAGAAATACCTAGTGAACTGAAGAGTTGGAACATTTTTGATCTTCTGCATTTGGAAAAAGGGTTAGTAGGACAGATCTGGACATATTGTGGACAAACTAGAGACTAGGAGCAGTTTAGCATTTGATCCTGCTTGGAAAGTGTCTAATAGTGTTCAGACAATTGGAAACTGTTGTGGAAACCCAAGTTTATACCAAGTGTAATATGCACTTAGATTTACAGATGGCTGTCATGAAAGTCTGAATCCCTGGATTTGAGTCTGCACAGTCTGTTGCATTCAGGAATGGATTAATAGATTTGTAAGCAGAAGGCTCTCCAGATATGGCAACATGGTAGTTCCTGCCCCACTGAACTGTGAAATGCTGTTTGCTGCACAGAAGTACCTATCAAGGGCCTGGTTCTTACGTGTTTGTTTATGGAGTAAGCTTATTTCACATGGAGAGTGATGTATTCCAGCCCCCAAAACAATTTCCAAGTATGATCCTTCACCCTTGGGAAGAATCAAATTTACCAGCTAATTATCTGTGGACATTACCACAGCCTCCACTCTACCTGCTGGGATAGCTATAGGTACTGTATTTCTTTCTACCACTGTATGTTCCAATATAAAAGTTTTTATGGGAAAGCAGTTGGCCTTTTCCTAGAATTTATCTGTGAAACCATAAATTGTCCTACTATTTTACAATTTTGCTAAACTTGGCATTTGATATCAAATCATGGCTCATTTGAAAGAAAATGTTGCCACTCATTTGACAGCGACTGTGCAAGCAAGCTTTTCCACAGAGCTCTGTGGCAAAGCTCTGAAGTTTTAAACACTGCACACAGTTTGGTATCAAACAAGCTCTGCTCTACCAGTCTGGACTTTAAGAGCAAATTGAATAGATGTTAGGCCTAAGTTTCTACTGGAGCTTCTTTGAAAAGCAGCTGAGTGACCAAAGATCCTTGTTACTAGACACCAGACTGAATGAGTGTCATATTTTGGGCACCAGCCCTAGTAGATTGAAAGGGTGCACTAGAATTAGGAGTACTAGATGTATGTGAGGGAGGGGAAGAAAGGAGGGTAGGGTGAGGAAGAGGGTGGCTTGGTTAGAAGAGGCCAGGTTAGAAGATCATATTGTATCTTCTAGCTTTAAAATCCTATTACTCTACTTTGCAGATTGCTGTAGATCTGCAATCTATAGATGTAAGTTTACAATATACTTTGTAAATTGCTGTATACATGTCTAGACAGGCCAATTATGTTTTTAAAACATATCTTCAGTGTTTTAGGAATCTTGTGTTAACTGCAGAAGTGTTCATGGTGGACATTCCTATAATCTTGGGAAATATGGGATAATACCACATAATAAAAGGACTGAGAAAGAAAAAAAACCTGTTCAGTCAGAGGCACCAGACAGTAGGTTTTTGAACAGTTGGTTTCTACCCTACCTAGGACGAATTTTTGTTTGCCATCCATCTCTACATTTCACAAACCAGAGCTCTTTGCCAGGAGAGATGTCTGTCTGATGAAGGTCCTCAGCACAGAAAGTAAACCTGGAAGGAAGAACCAGAAGCCATGAACAGAGGTTATCTATATATAATAATGCAAGTTCCTTATATATATTTTTTGGAAAGTAATTATGAAAGACTCATATAGAATCTCAGCTTTCTGAAAGAACAAACCACGTCAAGTCTAACAAGAGTGACCTCAGATTGGGAGTAAGGAAGGAGTTCCTCCTCCACCTTGGCATCTAACTAGTATCACCATTAGCACCAATACCACCATGGGGTTGATGTCAAAATGACAGCCTGTGCTGAAATCGGAGTCACTTCCACATGAAGAATGCTACTGTAGCATTCCTCCTGCAGTGGAAATATGACCGTCTTCCACCTGCTACTGAAGGACATTCAAGATAATCTTGTGCAGTGCTTTAGCTTTTAAATAGTGGGGGTAATTAAAGACCAAGACCTTGATATGCAGATCTCAGAGAACAGTGCCAAAACAATTAAAATTCTTCATAAGCACTAAGATATTGCTCTGGTGCAGAGGGCTTTGAAGAGTCTGGGCAGGTTGTACAAACATTTTGTAAACTGCATTTTAAACTGTGAATTGCACACAATAGGTCTGGGTTTCTTGTATGGACAGAATAAAATTAAAATCAGCAATGTAACGGCATGATGGGGAGTGTGGTCATATGTGCTCAGCATCTTTACAAGTTGAGGGTTACTGGAGTGCATTTGCTCTTTAAGGACTCCTATATGAATCTCAACTAATCCGTAGTCCCCTGTTGCTTGAATGACCAGTATGTTTAGTGCTACCATTACTTGCATTCCAAAGCTGGGTGTCAAGCTGTTAGTTAACCCAGTGTATTAACTCATTAAACCTCTGCAAACACTACAAAAATTGCCATGATTTTTGCCAAACTATGGTGTATTTGTTTTTGGCATTCTTTCAACAGAGGAACATTTGATGCTTTAATGGCCCTCTGCCCCATCCCCACTTATGTTAGTGAAAGGGGAGACGATAGCAACACTTTTGTTAACAAGAAACAAGCTACACCAAACAGAACCAAGCAATATTCTTTTAAATTTAGGCTTTCAGTGAAACTGCTGTTCTTCCACCCAGCAGCGTCACCATTATCAACCATTAAACTATACTAGTGTCAATGGACATATTCACTGCCTGTACAACTGGAGTTCCCCAGTTGGTCAACATTTAGAGACTTTTTCTTGGTGTCCTCAATACATCTTGAATATCCCTTTGAATGAGGACTCAAACCCACTCCAGGGCATGAACACACTATAAAAGAATAATCTTTCTACTTACTTCTGTTGAGTTTCCCCAGACTTCACACGTATACGTCTGATGTGCAGCTCCTTGGAGGAATTCTCAGGTTGGGACCAGTAACTCTTGAACTGTTTCCACAGACTGTACCAGGACTGAGATGACCCTTCCCAAGTAAGCTTGATCTTTAAGAGATCACCAATATCTTCTTCAGTATAAACCAGGAAACTGTTTGTGAAATTCAGGCCAATTTGGTCAAGTCTGAAAGACAAGCAGAGAACTCAGCCTTGTTTCCTCATTGAGACTAACAAGAAGAAGCTGTATTAGACAAATGTGTTGAAAATGAAGAGCTTTACAGTGCATCAGGCATTCCACAAAGCTGCTTAACTCCAGGCTCTTGTTAGTTCCTGGTGTGAGTAAAGAAAGTGAACTCAGATCTCTGGTTTAGCAATGTTGCTATGAGGCACCACACCTCAGGCTCTCCTCTGCCTTCGGTGATGAAAAATGAGTGTCAGATGTGGGTTGCAAGCCAGGCCAAACCCATGCAGCTGCTCTATCTGGCCTGCTAGGCTACTGGCAAGCCATCAGAAGTTGGGTGTGACCTGCCACTGAATCCAAGGCCCCACTGGCCATGTCTGTTGGCAGTGATCTAAGATTGCTGCTGCCACCTGGAACCCTTTCTTCAAACCTGCTGCCACCACCAGACCCTCCCCTCCAGACCTCTTGCTGCTACTGCCACCACCGCTGCTCCCCAGTGCCCCAAGCTGGATCTGGCCTACAGGGAGCCCCAAGGCAAGTTTGACACCCTGAACCAAGACACATTTGCTGGACACTTGCTTCTTCTAAAGCAAAGATGTGTAATTCCAGAAGAGGAATTTGTTCCTGTGGGTCAGAATAGGGAAGGGAGTAAATTGCTCTTCACTTACATTTCCAGAGAGAGGGGTTGAGAGTCTCCGTTCGTGCCGTGAAGGGTAACCAAGAAGGTAGGCTCAGTTTCTCCTAAGTTTTTATAGCTGAAAACATGCATTTTCATCTGATAATGGTAAACTAGAGCGAGAGAGAAAGAAAGAGAGAAATATACTTTACAACCACGTTTGCAAACAGAGGTATCCATCTATTCCATTACTAACATACTAGTTGCCAGACACTTAATCTTTTCCATATCAAAATAGCATTGATAGGTGGAAAAAGCATCTTGGCTCAGATTAGTGACTTACTTAGCCAAAGATGAAACTCCAGGACTCCATCATTTAGCTTGGAGGGCTTCTTGAATCTTGTATTAAAATACCCCCACACCATTTTGTGTCTAGAATGAGCAACACTTTCTAATGGGAGCAGATAGAGAGTCAGGGGTACCCTTATTTTAGTGTAAAGGGAGGAATGGTCATTTTCTTCCGTAACACAAAGAGGTGCTGCCTCACAACCTTGAAGTGAATATTGGACCTGGATATTTTAAATCAACGCAGATGTGGCCTCCAGTACTTTCATTTCTGCCAAACTGTCAGTGTCAGAATATTAACACTTAGAGGAAGACGGTCATCCCCACAGATCAGCACTGTCTTTCAAGTTAATCCCATTAGATAGGTACCTCTGAAAGGCATGTCAGCTCTGGTTTTTAAGTACATCTTGCTGTTCCTTTTATTCCTCATTTTCTTAGCGTTGTAGCCAATGCTGTTGCAGCGGTTCTTTCGGCAGCTCAGACAGATTCCCTTCTTGAAACGGCTGGAATTTGTGCACTGAAAAGCAAAGCTCCGCTTATCTTGGTTCACAAGAGAGTCCACAAAGAGGTGCACAGATCGTTCATGTTCACATTTCACAACATCCCCAATACCTAAATAAAAAGGAGAAGGTTGTGGTTGAAAGGCACAGTTCAGCCATTTGCCACCCCAACAGATACTTCAGTGAGCCAGGCCATTTCCTATTTAAAATTAAATTATTTTGGCCAAAAAACAGCTACATTTTTCAAATAAGCATAGTTCAAGACAGTAATACAAGACATTTGGACAAAACAGTCTGTCACTTTAAAAATCATTTTGCTGTAGAGGCAGAGAAGAAGTTTTCAGAGCCAGCAAAATATGGCATTGATTAATGTCCTGGAGTAGAAATTGGTCTGAGCTCATGAAGTTTTATAGTAAATTTACTGGAAAATACTCTAGCCTCATCTCTTGGAGGCAAAGAGGCATTGAAATGAACCCCCTATTAGGCAGCAGCTTTGTTGTTATACTATCCTCTGCCTTTGAGCAGATGGGGAACCCCCTTTGCAAGTCAGCTTGAGGAGTAGAGGTTGCTCTAACTAAACAGAGTGTTTGTCAGAACTTACTCCCATACGCGATTGCTCCCAGAACATCTCTTAATCCACAACCAGGCTGGAAATCGCCCCCATTGGGGTAGATATCAATGTGACCCACAGGCATCTGGATCCCAATGCTGACGCCCAGCGTTTCTCTCGTATATGTATGAAGGACATCCACGAAGTCTGCATCATCAGGGGAGAGGCGTCTGTGAGGTTCAACTCCTTCAAACATAGGGCCAGCTGGATCCAAGCCTAGCGTGTTAAGGAGAACACAAGAGACACCAGATAAACACTGTTATGTATAACACTGGCAACGGCCAAAAGGTCTGCGAGACTTTCCTAAGGATGGTGATGCAACCAGTTCCTATCCCAGAAAGCATACCTCTAGACTTTCATAAAATCCATCATCAGAATTAAGTGAAAGAATAATTAGCCAAGGGATCTTGGGATGAATAGTACAAATACTGGAATGCATTAATACTTCAGGTCTGCCCTAGTTATTTATGGACATATCTTCACAAATCCGCTGTGCTTTTAAATAATGCAACAAATAAATTATTTCAAGTGTAGCGAGTTAGACATTTCAGTGCTCAGAGACCAAGTCACATTGGCCATTGACATTAAAGGGGTCAGTGTGGGGTACTCCAGGACAGGCCCCTTTATAAGAAAAAGAACCAGCTGTTCACATTTAGCCAATTGTTCTCTGAAAGACTGAGATGAGGTGGTTTGGTATGACTCTAATTAACCACCCTTGGAGCATAAATGTAAAGGGGACTTAGTGGGAGTTTGTTCCGAGCAGTACTCCTCAGAGACTGGGCCCTAGTTGCAGAGGAAGCCTCTTTTCTTTTTTTAGTAAAGAAAAGTCAGTCCAGATGAACATGTGCAGGCATAAGAGACCTAACTTCACAACAAACTCAGTGGTATCGGAAGGGAGAGGAGTAGAAGTCAGTACTTAAACTGTCTCCTCTGCCTCATGTGAGTTCAGCAAGCAATTGGGAAGAAAGAATGGTAGGGGAAGGGAAAGTCAGTTAGTCTCAAGGATCCAGCATAACTAAAAAGTAAAGACATGCTAGTACCTTAAACACTAGGAAGTTTCCTTATGGTATTGAGCAGGGGTCAGTAGCCTTTTGCTGCTGTGGGCCACAGCTTGCGATCCAGCTGTGGCTGCAAGCCAAAATCCACCTCCCTTCCCTCCCCGCCAGCAGCCAGCTGCCTGCACTCACTCACGGCAGATTCCCAGTTCCTCTGTAGCAAGGGAAGTGCAGATGTGGTGAGCAGTAGGCTCTGCAGCTGAGGGGAGCACTACAGGGGAGATGCTTAGCATGGTGCAGCTCTGTGCCCCTGATACCTTGTGTTGGAATGGATCATCCTGGGCTGGATTAGACCTCATCACAGGTCAGATCTAGCCTGCAGGCTATAGGTTACAGATCCTTGGTATGAGGACCAGAGAAAAGATAGCTAGCTGGTTCTTTAAGACTAGTAGCTAAAGATAAGTGAAAACCGGGGCTATCTAGACCATCCAAAATTTTGAAACCAAATCCCCACTACCTGTTCCCATTTGGCCCTTATGTCCCCAAATAGAGGAATTGACTTTTGGAGATCACCGCATTTGATGATAAATTTCCAGTGCTTCCCAGTGTTACACATTGGTTTATTCAAACTGTAGCATTATCTGCTTTCCCCTATTACAGGTACTGGCGTTATTGCTAGAATTTCTTATCCCCTCCTAAACAGATAAGGAAGGCACATGGTTGTAGTGTAGGCAATGTACTCTTCTGAAGACAACCCTCCCCACCATGTTTCTAAACAATCCTTGCAAGGCTGGAAGATCCAAATCCTCTCATATGGAGAGAGGAGTTTTGGTAGGATACCGACCTGCAAAACTAGTGGAACTCTGCTAGCAAGTAGGTTGCAGGGGACAGAGGAGGTGTCAAAAATGAAGGGTACAGTTTAATAACTGATGTGAGCCAAATGGGAAACAAGTTACTGTCACAGCCAAGTTAGCTTATATATGGGGACTATACAGTAGGCATCTCTACCAAATAGAAATGTAAGATTTTGATAACAAGGGTATGAGAATAGGCCAGTGTTTAGCCAACACATATTGGGTCCTATAGGAGTTTGTGAAAGCAGATTTTTCCATTTCAAGAGAAAGTCTCGTGACTAATATTAAAAGAATCCCACAGCAATAATATTTTGCAGAAGGGGGAGAGACCCAATGTCAGTTTAGTATCCAAAATGTAAATCTGATTGGAGATGAATACAAGAAATTATCATGAGTAGGATTCTTTAATCATTTTAACTTTAGATGAATTAACCTAGAAGAGGATCTCTCTGCAGGGTACTGATATTTGATGAGATGCCCAAGTGCCAACAGCAGTTCTAGCATAGTCTTACCTGTAATTCTGCCTACTGTCCCAGCTGCATAGTTACCAACATAGCCAGCAACATGGGCACCAAGACTGTACCCAATTAAGTGAACATTTTCAAACTGAAGGTATTGTTTTTCCTGCAATTTGAAAAATGCTTAAATTAGCTGCGTTTTCAGAATAACTGGTATGCATCCTACCTAAGCAAAGGAACTTGAAGCTGCAAAATTCACATCCTAGACATTCCTAGAATTGGAGGCTTAATCCAAAAAATGTTTCTAGTCTTGCAGTGTTTTTGAGGCATTAGCAAAAGGATCCTGTAGTTTGTAGGTTTAGTCATCATTGTTCGACTCATCTAACCTCTTGTCACACCGAAGATAGCTTTAAAAAGGGCATATCTGGAATAGTGAATCTGAGTGTCAGGTCAAACCAACATTTTGGGTGCCTATACACAAGCAGCAAGGCTGCTTCGACACACTGTAATTAAAGTGCGTCAGAGCAGACTCTATTAATAGAATCTGCTGGAGCATCGTAATTACTGCACTCCAGCAGACTCCAGCATCTCGTGCATCAGTGTCCCTGTGCTTAAAAATGGCAATGGAGCATTTTAACTAAAGCTTGTTCAATGAGCTTTCATTAAAGCACCTCTGCCACCATTTTTAAGCATGGGGACACTGATACACAAGATACTCTGGGTGCTTTAATTACAGCAGCTCTCAGAGCCTCTCTATTTAAAGTGCCTCCCCCCCAGCCCCACTACTGGAGCACATGTATAAACATCCTTTGTTTTCAACATCAGGCTTTAGTTGTGCTCAGCCCCCGTGGCGGCGGTTCTTTCTGCCCTAACACTTCTGGCTGCCACTGCCAGGGTCTTTACCACCAGCCCTGCTGTCTAGGCACCTAAGCCTGTCTGACCTGCACCCACTGCCAGGGTGCCAGATGGAGTGGGTGGGCTGGGTCTCCCTGGAGATTGGCCCAGGACCCCCACAGGCAGGGCACACTTAGCTAGGAGGATGGGATGGGGCCACAGGTAGATGGGGGGGTAGTATCCAGGAGTGGGAAAGGCAGACAGGATCACAGGGTGATGACAGCATGGGGTTGGGGCCAGGGGCAGGGCTGCGATCAGCTGCTGGCACATCTCTGAGACAAGTGCTGGTTCCCTGCAGAACCGGTGCCCGTTGCAACGACATGCAGGGACCAGGTCATGGCTTTGCCTCTGCCTCTGAGCCTGGTACTAGCCCCATGGCATCACTGCCCTGCAATCCCAACCCCAGCTCTGGCACCACTGGTCCCATTCCTGGACACTGCCCTCCACCTACCTGTGGCCCCATTTCATCTGTCTAGCTGAATGTGCCCTGCCCAGTTTATCTGGCACCCCTGGTAGTGAATATGAAGCTGGATAGGATCAACTGGCATCTTCCTGGCCACCCTCTTTTCCCCCAGGAAGTGTAAACAGCTGTGATGGGGGGCTGAGGCCAGGTCAGCATCCCATCCCCCTGGCTCTCAACAGCTCACCAAAAAACTTCTTAAGTGGCCCTCCAGTCCAAATAATTGGCCAGCCCTGTGATAAGGCATGTCTTCGGTAAACAGAGATGCACCTGCATGCACCAGGACTGAATGTGCCACGTCTACAATTACACTGATGTCTTCCATGGTCCCGACTGTTAGAACTGCTATACTCTGTACCCTTGTGCAGCTGTCATTTGTGGTGCCCTGTGGTAGTTTTACCTGTAACCAGTTGAGCAACTTTGCAGTTCTTTGTCCAACCACCTTTGTGTTGTTCACAGCATCTGTATAGAGTTGATGGGCAAGTACCAGCCAGTCTACCACCACCACATTAGCATCCTTTTCTCTGTTCTGGAGGGCAGACACTAGGCTGCCCAGCCACTTTTCAAATATGCCACTCATCTATCAACAGAATTAAAATGTTAGTACGTCCTGGTCACAGAAAGCCAGATAGACACAATCTACAAGGTTCACCTTAAACTTTAAAGTATACGTACACAACTTATTACGTGTAAGATCACCAGTAGGTGCCAATTTCTTTCTGCATGTTGCCCTTGATGTAAGAAATGCAAGTTTCCAGACAGGCTGTAGAAGAATATTGCTTTCTAGAGTGAAAGGTGATAGGTTTTTTGTTGAGTGGGAATTGCAGCACTGCTAGACTGATCTAGTCTTCCTGCAACTAGTTACTCAAGAAATGGGAGAGGAAGACTTGGTAAAGTCAGCCAACCAATTTCAGCATGCTTTCTGCATTTCTTTACCAGTTGCAACAAGAAACAATAAATAGGAGCTGCTGCAGAGTTTAAATTACAGGATCTTTAAAATAAATGTCTCCAGCGCCAAGTGGTGTCTTAAACTGCACACCTGATCGCATTTCCATAGCTTCATTTAGAAAGTAGAGTTACTTTGGTCAGGTTCATATAGTACAAATATGAAGTGATGCTGAAAGACTGTGGCCAGACAACAGGATTTTCCAGAATTTAAGTCTTAGCAGCACCATGTTACTATTTCTAATGATGCCTTCAAGCATTGATACTAGGAGACTGCTGAGCTCAGAACATGATGATTTCAGTGTCCCATGTGCTTTAGACAACGATGGAAACTCAAGCAGTGCATACAATTAAGCAGAATAAAGAAAATATTGCCTCAAGCTACATAGATGTCTCCATACTTACTGTCCATCCGTGAATAATAAAGAAGGTTTTAGCTGTCGCATTGAATTTGCAGTCCTCCAGGCATTTTTCTTGGTCTACAGAGAGATAGCAGCCTTCATTCTCTGGACATGTTGAAGAGAGAAGATTAAACTTCACTTGCAGTCTTTGAGAGTGTGCAGCCGTGGTGTCATCTGGTAACAGATCAAAGGATGGGCACATAATTCCTCTTGGGTGTTATTCAGCCAAACAGGTGCAAGGCAGGATACAAATTTTAACAGAGACAGCATTTTTAAGAGTGCAGTTGCTTTGCATGTCAAGCAAGGCTGTGTGGGAGGTTTTGCGCTTATAATCCACCTTGAACCGCCACACCTTTGGTTTATCACCTACGCACACTGCTGCTACAGAAAGGAGCATTTTAAGCACCACATGGCATAGCGTTAGAAAGAGCTGCCTAGAGAGGACGCCTGCCTCTCAGACAAGCCCTCGCCTCCACCCTGTACAAGCGATTCAAGTCAGACACCCCTTGGCTTGTCACGCATCCAGTAGAGCAGCATTTTCCAGCTCAGCAGCTGGCTTGCTGCTGTCAAAAGCCCAAAGGTTCATGCTGCACACTTCAAAAGCTTTGGAAAACAGATCTCCCCGTACCACCCAAACTCTGCTGAACCCAGGGGATTCCTTAATAGGAGACTGGGACTTCAGCCACTTTGCTCCAACCAAAGCTCACGCAGAATCACAAACATTATCGCAGACTCTCTCCTTCACATTTTGGAAAGCTGCCCAATTGCTTCAGCGCACTACCCACAGGAGTAGCAAGGCATTATCTTGCTTTGAAATGTTACAGATTACAGGGGAGGGAAAGAGACAGAGAAGGGAGGAAATCGTTTTGTGGGACAAGCTGCCAGGTGCACGAGCAGCATGCCCTCATTAGGGTTTTAGCTGCAGCGGGGTCAACACACGCAAGCTGGGTGCTGCCAATCACCAAGACAGTCCAACTTTTCCAGGGTTCAGACAACTCCAGAAAAGCTAAATGCCCGCAGACAACCCTGCGCTCTTACTAGAGCCGTCACTCGGGGGAGCTTTGAGCCAGGGACACGGGTCTTGCCCTGGTCCTGGCTGGAAGCGGAGGTAGCCCTGGGCGCACAAGTGCCGCTCTGCGGTTCTCAACCTTTCCCTTCATTTGCGGAGCCCTGAAAAAAGTTTCAAGCGGAGGCGCGAATGGCCATTACTTCTGGCGGATCACTCGCCCACAGGCAGCCCCCTCCAGCAGCAAGTGCTTTTGGGGGGGAAGGTCGGCGCAGGGACCATGGTTGTGGCAGGATCCCCCCAGCTCCCCCGCGCCCCGGCACCCACTTACTGCGGCGGAGGCGGCCCGGGGAGGCGCCGGCGGCCGCGAGGCAGAGCAGCACGGCGAGCGCCCACATGGCTGCAGCCAACTGCCCGCGCGCTGCTGCGCCGCCGCCCGCCCCGGCCTGCCTTTAACGCGCGACGTCACCTGATTCTGGCCCAGCGGCTCCGCCGCGCCATTGGTCGCGCCCCCCGTGACGCCACCGCCGCTCTAAGTATGAATGGGCGCCTCCCGCCTCCCGGCGCGGTGTAGTGTAGCGTAGCGCGGGAGCTGTCCGCGAGCCGGGGGAGCGGCTGCTCCACGTGGGTGCTCCGCGCCGGGCAGCAGCGGGGTCCTGTCCTCCGAGCTGTAGGTCCCAAGTCCCCTCGGCTGGCAGCAGGGCATCTCTTCCATCCCAGGCCCCCAAGGGCTGCTCTGTTGTGGCGTCTCCCTGCAACCCGTCTGATCTGGGTCCACCAAGGCAGCACACCTGCTTCCTCACCGCTCCTCTGGGGCGGTTTTGTACCCGCCGAGGTGTTGGGGCCTGAAGCCCCCCCTTATGGAAATGGGAGGCTTCTCCCTAGCTCGCTCCTGCGGCCATATGACTGAGGGCGGGCGAAACTTGGGGTGTAGGCTGCAGGATGGGCCCACGGCCCGACCAACTTTTAACACGTTCATTTATATAACCTGCAAACGCACGACGGCTGTTCCGGTTAAAACTATACAGGCAGTCCTCGACTTACAATGTTTCGAGTTACAACGTCTCGCACTTACAACGTTTATAAATTGACACCCTGTTTCGACTTTATGACGCCAGTTTCGACTTTACAACGCTTGATCTGATGCGATGCCATGCCAGCGAACAAGTTCACTGCGTCGCCCATCTCCCTGAAGAACATCTGTCCAAACAGCCTTGGACACTTTCTTTAAGAAAGCAGACAAGACTCCAGGAAAACCTGCGGCCAAGTCTCCTGAGAAGAGAGACAAAAGGTCCAGTAAAGTCACCTTAAAGAAGTCCTTCCAAATCAATATGATTGCTATTTACAATATAAATTCATTAATGTAGCTATATGACTCATCTATAATTGATCGAGTACAAAATTCTGGGGTATTTTTGGTGAAAATAGGGTATCGGGCCTTGGTTCAGGAACCAATCCCCCATTTATAACATTGTTTCTTATGAGAAAATTGGTCCTGAGTTACGTTTGGACTTAAGATGCTTTTTTTCAGGAACCAATTGTGTCTTAAGTCCGAGGACTGCCTGTATAGCAATTTTATTTTAACTGTATAGCTATCTAAATCAACGTGCTAAAGGTTGGTCAGGCCATGACCCAGGTGGCCCACCCTGTTCTGAGGCCTATGACTTGGGGGCATCCAAACCCCAAGCCTCCACTTGGGCCTGCACGTAGGATGCCTGCCAAAAGATGCTGGAAACACCTGAGGCCCCTGGTGGGGGTGGAGGATGTTTGCCGGTTGTTGGGCCATTTATGGTTCTGGACTGACTCATGGATTTGGACTTGATTTGGCTGATTTGGTTTGAAACATGAAAAATTTCTTTTAAAAAAAAAAGTCTTCCTGCAACACTCAGAGGATGGTGTGGGGTCTTTGCCCTTCCCAACAGCCTCTGCATCAGGAGAATTGGAGAGAAACCTCTGCCTTTCTGCAGTGCCCCCAAGGATGGCAAAATGGGGCTGGTGCTGTTCTTCCATGAGGACAGGGCAGGAAGGGGCAGCCCCACCAGGCTGTTCTCCATTGTAGGGGAAGCACTGGTAACCTGGGGAGTGTCTTGTGTTGTGCCAGGGTTGGCTGCTTAGTTTTGCTAAGAAATTAAACAGGGGATTTTTATAGGGTGGTTTGGATGGGGATGATCCTGCCTCAGGCAGAGGGTTGGCCTAGGTGACTTCTGGAAGTCCCTTCCCTTCCAGCCCTACTTCTTGATGAGTCTATGAAGAGCAGGGATTGGAGCTGTGTCAGTGGCTGGCAACTAGAATTGCTCCTGGAGGAGACATATAACCTGGATCCCACCACCAATTTTTTGATGGTGCTGACAAACTCCTGGTGACCATTGAGCTGCTGGCATGCTGAGACTGCTGCCTGTTGAGCAAACCAGTATTTTCTCACTGTTCCCTCTAGCTTCCCCATCTCTCCATATTGCTCTGTTGTCTCTAGTCTGATACTCAGATTGCAACCTCTTTGGGACAGGCACACTTCAGAGCTACAGGTGTAATGACACGGGCGGGCACCTGGGGCAGCTGCCATGCGCAGGGCAGCTTCTGGTTGCCACTGCATCATCAGTCACAATTGCATGGCTGTGGCAGCAGCCGTTTTGTTCCCCCACCAACCTCCCGCCAAGTTAACACCCAGGACAGCTGCCCCTGTCGCCCTGACCTAGTTATGCCACTGTTTTATGGCACCCAGCACTGTGGGGTCCTTACCAGCCATGACCTCTCCATAAGCCTAATGGACTGGAGAAATGACTGTTCCCCTTTGGAACTGGTTGAAAAACATCAGACACCAAAACCAAAAGATTTAGCAGGGGTGTACCAGTTTTTGTCAGGAAAGGTTTCCCAGCTCCCGGGTGGACTTTCTGGAGAGGACTCCACCTAAGGATAACCATTAGGCCTCTGCTTGGGGCACCTACCTGGGACACTGAGGTCTAAGTCTCTGGCCTAAATTGAACAGTTCCCTAACCACTGGGGCACTAGTCATTCTAGGGTTAGCCTCTCTTTTTTTCCATAAAAGCCTCCAGATGAGCCACTTCATGACAATACAGAAAATGTTGAGATGTTGAAAATTTCCCCAGGATATGGAGGCTGATTCCTGCCCAGCCTCTCTGAGTCCTGTCGTGGGTGGCTGGTGCAGTAATTGACTTCTTCCAGCAACAAACCCAGCAGGCTGCAGTAGAGCTCTTCCCAGAAAAAATTTTAAAAATGAGGGAGGTTTCTCAGCAGGTGCAATGTAAACAGGCAAAGGCGGTCGTTCCCATGCATGGAATAGTCTCCCTCATGCAGTTTGCCAAAGCAGTCCACACTTTGCACTTCAAGCCTTGCTTCTTGCTTCTTCTGCCAATAACTTGGACCAAGTGATGTAGACCGAGCTTCTAAGCAGCAGCTTTGCACTGAAGTGGTCTCCATTTTTATGCATCTGTTAATGGCGGGATTTTTAGTGGGAGCGGCCCAAACCCACTTTTGCCAATCTGTTATGATTTTAGATCCCACCTGTAATTTGATGGTGGACAAAAAGGGTTATAGGTTAGTCCAAGGTGACCAGCATTATGGCATCCCCACAGCCATGCTGGGTAAGGTGCCTGCCTTTCTTAGTATATCAGATTCCACAATTCAAAGGTAAAACAGTAAAGATTTTATTAATACAACAACAGCACAGGACTCAAATGTGGTTAAGGGACAAACAGGAGCAACAAAATATTAAGTTAACACAATAGGGAGCAACAGGAGGACACAGGTTAATATAATACACTAATTACAATAATCAAGCTAAACAAGAGCCATAAGATTAATATGTCACCAGACAGCAGCATGATGAGACCGCTCTTTACAAGCGGAGGCACAGAAGCCCTTATCTTCAATACTGAGAGGCAAACTGGAGACTTCTGTCCTCTCCTTGGATACAAGATACTCTTCTCCTCTGCAGGAGAGGGTCCAACCAGGGAACCACCCTCGCTGGCTATGTAGGAGCTTTTACCTTCCTAGGGCAGGACCGGTCAAACCTCCAGGAGACTGCTTCTCTCCTGAAGAAGGTGCACTAAACCATCAGGCTCCAACTGGACTGAAACAGAAACCAACCAAAATCACCCAGACTGGACACTGAGGGGTCTTTTCCACCTTTTTCTTATTCTTTTCCAGCCCCTCATCACCCCGCTTGGCATTATCCAATCATGTGCTGCCAGTCAAACAGTTTGTTACGTCCTGTTACTTCTCTTTGCTTGTTGTTCACCTTGACCTCATGATTTTTCTCACCGTTTCATAATCGCACTGAGCATGCCTGCTCCTCTTAAGTAGCTCACAAAATCACACAGTGACCCTTTCTGGAGGGCTTGTAGACCAGTGTGCATGCTCAGGCTCGAGTTCAGCAGCACCAAACAAAACTCTGTCTACACATCCAGCAAGGAGACACCTTTGGTCTGGATTAGAGAGGTGCTGGACACTCAGAACTCCAGTTGGAGTCAATGATAGCGAGAGGTGCTCAGCAAGTCTGAGGAATAGGCCACTTTTACACAACTTGGCTTTAAAGTGTCAGCATCTTAGTTTCTATAGAATAGGAACACAGACACCTGCCTGACTTCTTAAAGCCCTGAGGCCATGTAAATGATCAGTATTATAAGAACAGTGAGGATGCTTCAAAATCACTTATTTCAGAGATCAAAGAGCAGAGGCTGAGTAATTTGGTTCCAATGTTACTAGTCTGAATATCTCTCTGTAAAAATAAACAGCCATGTTTTGCATAAAAGGGGGCAGCAGAAAAACAAGTTACTTCATATTATTTTCACCCTGTATAATTCCAAGGAGACTCACTTATACCTCCAGAAAGACTGTCCAGTGGCTCAGCTGTAAGCACATTTAGTTGACTAGACAATATAAATAGTCCCAAATCAATTTGTAGAGTATTCCCTTGCATAAAAATAAAACCTATTGCCTAAACTTCATAGGCTGGATAGAACTGAGATACCACATTTGACTGGCCCTGAACGTCTCAATTTGGGCCTGACACTAATAGAATTTCTTTTGAGTTCTATTTGAGGGGGCAATTGGGGTATTAGGGGAGTGATCTGGGGTTGGAGAGGGTGATTTGGGGATCAGAGCAGTAGCCTGGCAGCTCCCCACCCATCCACTCCCACCTTGCCCCTCCTTCTTCCCCCTCCAATCCTACTCCTCTCACCCCTTCCCCATGCCCCCCTTCCCTGGCTCCTCTACATCCTTCATACCTTTTTTTCTCTTGCTTTCCCCCCCCCTTTTATAGTCTTATGCAATGGGTGAGAGTATGGAATGAAGGCTTTATGGGGGCAAATTCAATATTTTAAATTTATTTATAGGTAAATTACAGCTGCAGTTTGGGCACTGGGATTTTATGGCATTGACATTGGTTGCCAAGTTCCTGTCTAAGCCTCCCTCTACCTGATCCACATTTGAGACAGATGGGGGAGAGGAAGGGGTGGGAGAGAACGTGACTGATGCTGGGGAATGAATGGAGAAATGTGGGGGCAGGACTGGCTTTGACCAGCAGTAACAACAGAGCCCACTACATTGGCAATGGAAAGGGCTGCAGAGGTGTATGTGTTGGGCAGAGACACAGTCCCTTGTTTGGAGGATGGGGAGTAGAGTACTGTTCCCGGGTGCACCATACCAGCCCAAGGTGCACTGGGCACTTGAGCAGACCTTGACTCTTTCACTTGACCTTTATGGCCTTTTGCACACGAGACCTATGTATTTCTTCAAATAAAGCACTACAGCACAAGCCCCTTCTTTATACAAAAGCTTCAGTGGCCTAGGGAGAACTCAAAAGGAGTAAGGTTATCAAGGTCTATCATTAAGGTACATGGTTTAGTCCAGGACTGTCCAACTGGTGGCCCATGGGCCCAGCAGGTGACCTGTGAGCCCTGGTGGCCACCTGTCCCACTGCCATGGGTTGGGAGACCATGTACCACCAGCATGGCCTGGAAGGTGGGCGATGGGGGCGTAATATGTTGCCCGCATGATATGCAGCCTGGGGACTACATACTGGCACTGTGTGCAGCCCCTGACCTAGTTAGACAGCCTTAGTAAATTGAGTGCAAGGCCAGGGTCAGGAGCAAGGAGCTGTTTTTATTTTGTGCTAACAAACAAAACCAAACCCCTTCTGTCCTGTCCTGGACACTCCAGGAGAGGAGCCCTTCTCATGGCAAGCAGTTGTTTGCACAGCTTTCCTCCTTCTCTCCTCTTTACCCTTTTGGGAGTTTTTTAAAGCTCCTAGCAGGACACTCTCTCTGCCCATCCAAATGCTACAGGGTGGATTGTCCCCTCTTAAAGGAGCAGACCACCCCAATACACTATTGGTCTATATATTTATGCTCTTTATAATAAGAAAGGGGATTTCCAGTTTGTTATTTACTAGCATTGCTCTAGTACCTGGATCTCATGTACCAGGGCCCCATTGAACACAGAACAGTAAAGATGCAAAGAACTTGCAAGCTGAGTAAATCTAGTTTGCTTTTGTAACTGGCCATGCTAACAGAAGAGGAACTATGTCACACTTCTGTTTTATCATCACACTGATCTGTGCCCATTCATGCTGGAATTGTTCTTTTTTGATGTGTAGTTCTGTGTTCTGTCATGCAACAGAGTGTTTTGTTCCACTCTTTCAAGACAAGATATTTCCCTGAGTAATATTTCCAAATGCTTAACCTGGAGACACTCATGCATTCAGATGGGTAAAGCATTCCTGGCTCCATCTTCAGTGACTTTCAGCAAATGAGACCCTGCTGCTTCTCTGAGCGCTGTGTCACAGGCGACATGACCTTCTGGGATCACAAAAGTAGTTAGAGAGGGTATTTTTTTCCATTAGATCACCTAGCCAGTTACCTCTTGGGGCAGGTTCATTTGCAGCAGCTTGCATTCTTCTGATTTGTCCAAACTTGTTTGAAATGTTTCAGGCAGTATGACTGTCATTGTGGGCATGTGAATTAGCATCTGCGCTGGAAATATACCTTGGTCGCAGACATTGGTGGTTGACCACTAGTGCGGTTGCATTAGGTGCCTCGGTGAATCTGGATTTGCACTGGTGTGCGTAGTTTGTCACAGTTTCAAGCTGCACCTATGCAAATTGTAGCCTTGCCTTTCTGTGCTAGGGAATCGCACTGGTTCAGCTACTCCAGTAGCTATAACTGAAAGCCCAGTGCAAACAAAGCCTTGGTTTCATTTACTTCAAAGTCATTCCTCTGTGAACCGTGCTCAATAATTCCTCCCCCCACCCTTAACAGTGACGCCTTTCAAAAAGCTGGACCCCTATGAACATGCCAGTTATGGCACAGCACTTCGCCTCTTCGTGCTCTTTGCTAAACAAGCCTTCTTGCTTACAGAAGAAGCTAATCTCCTACAGGTTTTGTGAAGCCAGACCACATTCTTCCATGGCATTATCCTCTATTGATGTCCCTGCTTGATTTCTGTTGAGTGCTCTTTGTTGAAGGCAACCCTCTCATATTTCTCCTAAGCTGATTTCTTATGCCACATCTTTCAGATTCAATATCCCTTCTGCTTTTTAGAGGCAGTAAAAGTGACCAAGAAGAACATATTGCAGCTAGATAACCAGTTCAATGGTGCCACAACTAAAGGTCCTGTTAGCTGCAAATTTACTTTACCACAGAATCCACAGCCCATAATCCTTAAATGAATGCCTTTGATTGTGAATGAATATTTACAGTGGACCCTGCCAGCAATCTGCAAACCCACAGCGGGCCTCATGTCCACCACTAAATCCCATGGCATGTGTTCATGACTTCTTATCAAGCACATGTTCTGCTAGTGCAATGTTTAGACTGTAGCTCTTAGGGCTACTGTGCGTCTGACAAGTAAATCCCTGAATTCCTGGGAAATGTTAGTTCCTCTTAAGGCTGTCACACAGCAAGGAGAGTTGCAGCGTGTACCTGTCTCCAGGCATCCCCATCAGCAGCAGGGTTTTTAGAATGCTTTGAACCACCCGCCCTCTCTTGTTGTGCCTCTCTGTTCCCATGATCAGTTGACTTTTAGCCAAGGACAGCTCTTTACCTATGACCCTTTCTAGCAGAGACTGCTCCCATTGTCCCTTTTGACCCATCTGAGCCAATCTCGTTATATTTGCTTTTGTCCCAAGACCTCTGTCTTGCCCTAGTCACCAGAAGACTCTTCATTCAGCACATTGTCTCTTAGCTGCTGTTTCCCTCTTTCTAGCCGGTAACCATCTGCTATTGCTCCTCTGCAATACCCCGATCTTTGTCCCACGGTACTGACATGGTCTTTGCCTTTAGACCTCACCCTTAGAAGACTGGAGGGAGGAAGAAGTTGCTTCACTTCTCTGCACCCAGCAATGAGAAATAAAGGTTATCCTCTGAAAACATGTGACTTCCCCTCCCTGGTTTGTAGTGGACCAGCTGCCTTTTCTACCCCTCAAACTTTCTGATGCTCCTCTGCTTAAAGTTTTCTTGAGCTAGACTGGAAGTCCCCACAAGCTTAGGAGGGGCTTTTTAAATTCATAGGGGAATGAGGTTCCTTGTCAACACACTTTAAATCTATGTAGATGACTGGCCCAATCCCTGCAGTAAGAGTGTGTGTTGGGGGGAGGACGGGGGTCTCCAGAAAACCCATACTTGTTTGAATCTAGCTAGCACAGGTCACAAGAGTAGCAAGGACATGGTGGTACAAGCTCCAGCCCTGGGTTACCAACCAGAGTACCACCTGCCAGGAGTCCTGAATACATACTTGAATTGCAACTTATGCAAAAGCCTATGCGTCTTCATTACTGTTGCCTGTGCTAGTTAAATATGTTGTGGGTTTCCCTGCTGACATTGGGATCACACCTTCCCCCTGCAGTATACACACACCCTTGGTGACTGTCCAGCAGAAATATCGTTTCCTGAGGGGATGCATTTTCTGAGAGGATGACAGGTTCCATGGTACTGTTTTAGAAGGGTGGAATTAAATACAGGCCAAAGATTATAAAAGCTAATTCATCTTCACTGCATGCTGAGGTTTTCTAGAGCACTCAAGCTGTTGACACTGAGGTTTCTGTGCCTTTCAGGCCTTGTTAAAGAAAGTGTTTTGGAGAGGTTGGGTTTTTTTAGAAATGAATTAGAATGGTCATTTATTCATTTAGTCTCCAAGGACTCATTGATAGTTTATTTCTTCATATATTTCATGAGGTAGTCTGATGTCCTTACTGTGTTGAGGCAGGGATTGACCACAAGTAGTCCCATTGGCTCCATTAGGACTATTTAAGAATATGGTACTAGCACTGTAACAGTACCCAAATCTGGACATTTGACATTGAATCAGCATAGTCTGGTGTTACACATGATGGCAGCAGGGAAGTCCCAAGTCCTACTCCTTGCCCAGTTGCCTTTTTACCATATGGACTTGGGCAAATTATTTTAAAGGTTACATTTCCAAAAGTGGCCACTAATCAAGACTTTCAGAGCTTGATTTTTAGAGTTGCTGAATGCATGCAAAGCCAGCTGATGTCCATGTGTGCTGCAGGTGCTTAACACCTGTGAAACTTGGATTTGGTATGTCAGGCTGGACTCAAACCTGCTGATCTTTATTCCTCTGTGCAA
Source organism: Alligator mississippiensis (assembly GCF_030867095.1). Classification (NCBI taxonomy): domain Eukaryota; kingdom Metazoa; phylum Chordata; order Crocodylia; family Alligatoridae; genus Alligator; species Alligator mississippiensis. Next base: position 289,041,077 of record NC_081826.1, read on the forward strand.
TATATTTCTCAGCATGCAGGGTTTTGTTAAGAACTTAATTAATTATTAGTTAACTGCTTTGTGTGTGTTTAGTACTGTATTAATTATGCTTATTGCTGTTTTGCATGCAGACTTTGGGGGTAGTAACTTCTTGCTAGAATTTCTTTCTTTTGCTGCATCGGAAAACCTTCTTCCTTTGTCTTTTGGACCTAATTCTTTATTTCAACAGATGTTCAGTTGATCCTTGGCTGTGAATTACTATGCTGAGTGTCATCCATGTTAAAGTACATGGCTAATGTTTTAAACTACTAGCCATACCTTATCATGCTTTCTTTCTTTCATTTAAAGCAAGACAGGCATATGTAAGCTTGGGCCTTAGAAACAGAACAAGTCTATCCTACAGGCCAGCAACTCTCTGAGAGTCCTTGTTGTTCCCTAGAATCACTGCTTTCATTTAATTTCTCCTACCCCAAAAACACCCTCAAGCATGACAATGCTGCTCAAGTTTCCAGGGTCCTCCAGCACAATACTTCTGAGAGGTCTGAAACCTCCTTTTTTCTCAGTGAGATGTTAGCTTGGATATTTATTGAAATGTTAGCACTGTTAGCTATTTCATTACACACACATTTGCACAATTTAGTGTGATGATTCAAGTACAGGTAGATGAACAAATTATATGAAGTTAAAGGAGGGTGAGGGAATTTCTCATGTGTCAGCTGCTCCACAGTAATTGTTGTTCATGTATATTCCTGTCCCACAGCAGGTGAAAGCTAAAGAGTTACATCATCTCTGGGAAGTAAGGGGCTTGTACATGGTAATTTTGGGCGGGTCCTGGAACTCTTAACCCCTGGGCTGTCCTCACATTAATACCTTAAAGTGATTTTAAGGATTTATTATGCAGCTCAAAGTTAGGCCACTACAGGGCAAGATTATCTCTGATCCACACTACCCAGTTCCTGTTCCATTTATGTGTGGCCACTCCCCACAGATGCACTGCCCAAATTGAAGCCCTCCAGTATCCCAGGATCTCTCACACCACCCCTAGAGCAGGTGTCAAAGCCTGTCCTGGCTCACAAGCCCTCTAGTGGCAAGCCACAGCTGTGCGGGGTACAGTCAAAGAAGGTTTCTAGACTAAGGGTGTGACTGCTCCAAACTCCAAGCTAGCATTAACACTGATCTGCATTTGTGCAGCTCACAGTGTAAGTTGTAACAAGGCCCTAAGGCTTTTGCCACCATCCAACAGCTGGCAGAAGACACGTGGAGATACTCTTATGCCTCCTGCTGGTGGTAGCAGCCCCTTTAGCAGCTGGTGCCTTCCCATGCCGCACCTTTTTTCATTCCCACAGCCCAGCTGCTGCCTTGGGACTACATGGAGCCACCAGGAACGTGTGGGTGTGAATGTGCTCTGCTCACTTGCTACTGTCTGCGGCCAGAACTTCTGGTTGCAGGGGCAGGTAAGAACAGACAAGGCCACAAGGACAGGGAGATGGAGGTCAAAGGAGGGGAACCAGAAAAGGGATTTTCTATATTAATCTGCTATCAAAAGCAAAGCAGAAGTGGGCTTTTAAACAGTATTTAAAAATCGGAGGGAACAGGGGCTTTATGGGTGCATTCAGGGAAGTGCTGTCATACATCTGGTGATGTGCAGTCATTGTTTAAAAGGCTGACAAATAGACTGATGAGGATGAGAACACAGACAGGACCATGGGGGTGGAGAGGGAGAGGAGGATATGAAAGGCCATCAGGAAGGATGTTACCAAGTTGCCAACAACTCAAGGGTAATGCTCGTTGAGCTTGGCATCTGCGTCCTTTTAGGGTCCCTTGCCGGGCTTTAGGTGTTTTTCTTTCTCTCCTCGCAAGGGAGGACTGTCACAGTCCTTAACCTGCCTCACCCGCCATGACTTTGATGGAATTAATAATAGGAGGAAATAGGCTAACGAGCAGCACTGTTCTCCTGCAAAGGGGTAAGCGATAACCTGCCCATTCAAGTTGGTCTTGTATCATGATTTACTATGCAGTATAGGGCCTTAAGGGCCAAGTTTGGGAGCTCCTCTACCCCTACACTCCTGCCCCATACCTCTGGATATTCATCAGTCACTATTAAAGCTGCGCTCCAGTATCATGGCTGTAAGTGCTGGCCTTGGCTCCTGGTATCTCCTGGAGTCCATCTTCTATTGATATAAGAAAAGGTGAGCAGATAGGCTGCTTCTCACCTATCTGCTACTGGACATGCTCTCTCCTCAGCTCACCACTGGATCTGGTTTCCTGGAAGCTTGTCAGGCTTCCACCCAATTCCTGGAGTCAATCACCAGCTGTCTCCGCTGCACAGCTGGGGCTGCTCCCTTCCGCTATAACGGAGAATGGCTTGCAATCAGCTGGCTCCTGCCTCACTTGAGAGGCTTCTAAGGAGCCACAGCCATGCCCCATCAGGACTTCTGGCTTGAGCTGGTGGCCTTTTGGATCACTGGTTCCCAGCTCTGCCGCTCATCTCCCAGGAATGAGCAGGGACACTGTCTCGGCTCTGTTGCTCCGGTGCTGGGGCCGGGCATCTGGTAAGTCTCGGGGCACCAGACAGCTGAGGCAGGAGGGTGAGTGGGGTTTCTTCCCCACTCTTCTCCCCAGCTCTGCCACAAAAGATTAGGAAGGAGGAAGAGATACATATCAAATTTTAAAGGAAGTATCCGTTACTTTAAAATAGGATGCTATAGCAGATGGGGAGCCAGTAGGAAACTTCAAAGTGACATGATCAAATCAATAAGCAGTGTGGCTAAGTAGAGAGGCTGTGTTTTGTCTAAACTGAAATGGGACAATGTGTGTTGTGGAGAGGAGACTGTTGCAGCCATCAAGGTAGGATACAGTAAGGACCCGAGGAAAACATTTGATGATGGGAAGGGAAATTTTAAAAATTCTACAAATCTTGGAGCTATTGCAGAGGAAGAAGTGGCTGAATTCGGGCATGCCCTGGATGAGTCAGGAGAAAGGGAGGAGTCAGAAATAGCCCCCGGCTGCATGGGAGGTGTCAACAGTGACAAACAGGAGGTGAATGGAGAAGGTTGGGGGGGTGGGAAAGACAGAAGTATGGTTATGGGCATGTTCAGTTTAGTGTGACAGCAAGGGGAGATTATGGAAGAGATGCTGAGGATGTTACCTAGGCAGACAAGGTTCTTTGAGTAAATGTGACACCTGATAGCTGTAAAAGCTTGGCCAGACCTACACATGTAATTTAAATTGTTAAACTACTGAAATAACACCTTTTGTACAAAAATGCAAGATTGTGGCTGGAACCATGTGAAAGAAAGCAATCCCAAATTGATCATCACATCTCCTGTGTTACATCTTCTGTGTTAATTGCAAACATACCCAATGTTTATTATCCTAAATCAGTCTAACGCAAAACTAACTCGCACCTATTGTCCCCAGTGGCCTTTGATCCTTACTACCTCGCGTTTGCATTCATTAATTAAGGCATATTTCTCAAAATAGGCAGTCAGCCTCTAAATGTTTTGTTATGCTAACCCAGGGTATTTTCCTGAAACTCACACCTATTGTCCTTATTACCTCCATTTACATTTTAACAGACCTGCTTTTGTCTAATAAAAGGTATCCCATGTACCCAATGAAACTTGTAATATCTTCCCTTAATCAAGACATATCTCTCTCAAAACAGGCATTCAATGCCTGTCAGATATCTCCATAAGCCATTTGATGCAGCTCCATTGCTAAAATAACTACAGAAAGATAGTATTCTGTAATTGACTTCCTAAAGGTATCTCATTCAATCAATACCCATCTCACTTAATTCCAAAACTGATCAAAATTTTGCAACCTTCACAGCCACACAAACAGGATACAATTGTAATATGTTAATTCCATTCTTGCCTGCTTTGTTCGGACTTTGATTAACCAACTGTCAAGAAAGAATGCTTTGAAGCTATACAATTGAACAAGTATAAGAAGGAAAGAGTTGCCAGCAGATGGTGGGCATCTTCTCCAGAGGGAAAAAGGGAGACTATAACCTGTCCCCAGCTGGACTAAGGTTACGGATCCACACTTTGAGAAAGCCGAAGACTTGAACTGGCTTTTGGCCTGCATGAGAAAAGAATCTCCTGCAGCTAATACAAGGACTGTGTGGCAATATAGCTCATTTATTGAATATTAAGAAACAGCCTTTTTCTGTCGTTTAGTTTTATAGCTTGTTGGTAGTTATTAAAGCAAGCCTTTCTGCTATTAATCAACCGAGTGCTGTGTCAATTCTTCAAGCACTAGGTTAAAAATCCAGTTTCTAAGTGCAACAGTCTTTTATTAGATCAACTAAGTAATTAGAAAATTTGTTCTTTGCAAGCTTCCAGGCATAAACACCCTTTTTCAGGCACACCTACCTCTTGAGTGAGCAGGAGGGATGTTTATTTCCTGCCGGTTTTTGACTAGGCTGTGTTCCACACCATGAACAGTTTTATCTGTCTGCTGAAACACTGTCTGTCTTCAGTCACAGGTCTGGCATCCTCCAGTATTAGTCCCCAGTTCTTTGGCAGACACATCCATTTATTCAGAACCTGTGGTACATGTGGCGAGACATGGCTTGCAGAGTCCTACCACCTGAAAACATGTATAGGCCAGTTCCCAGACTGCTCTGTGCTTACAGTGGTGCCTCTGTTGTCTGACCCCCTTGCTTCTGAGCCTCCTCTAATGCTGTCTGTTAAAAGATGTGCATAGTACACGTGCCAGTTGGTTTCACTGGAAGAGAGGTTAGGAAATGAGGGTGGTTTACCATAGAGTCCAGCTGTGGAGGAGTTTGTAAAACAGGAAATCAGGGCAAAGCAGGGTGACAAAGCAAGAGAGATGCCAGATGGAGAGAGATCAAGGGTGACTTCTTGATCTATTTTGGGTATGACTTGGGTCATAACAAGTATTTAAAGCTATGTGCCATAATGAATAGTGCACGTGGCCTCAGAGGACATGGTTAGCAGGTTTCCAGGGATATTTTTTGGCATCATTAACCACTAAAGCCCTTAGATCAACATCTTGTTGGCTGTGAATCAGACAGGTAAATGCCAACATAAACTCAAAGTTTAATTGAACCCAAATATGTTTTTTACTGTCAGGCATTTAAATGATAGTTTACACGTCTTTATTAGCTCAATGAACAACTGATCATGATCTGCCTATTAAAGCCCTAAACAAGCAGTTGCCGCCCTGCAAAATCTAAGGGAATGTTTTGTTAACATTAAATAAACCATTTAACACAAAGAAGTAAGTTGCCATGCGTTTCTCTATTCCAGTATGTAGAGAGCAGGCAGATGTGCTTCTTTTGCTATTCCAGAAGTCACTGGATGACATGGAAAGCCTGCTGAAGTCTGTCTGAATGACTGCTCATTTGCTACTCAAAGTAGATTGCGCTTAGCCAATGGAACAGGTGGGTCCGGTAAGGACAGAAACTTTACTGGTGGTGAAGCAGTGCTTCCCATGCTGTTTCTGTGCTACTGTACGGGGGCAGATGTGTACCCTAGGTTGTCTTGTGTGGAAAGCCTGTAGTTCAGGAGGTTTCCAAGGGAATCTAAGACTATTTACTCATTTACATTCAGACATCCACATAGCTATATATATTTTGAACTATCTTAGACCAGCTACACATTCTTATGGCAGGGGCTTTTACTGCATAAGCAAGACCTGTTCCATTTTGTCTAGGTGTTCTGCTGTCTACAACCATAGAAACAGTTGGCATATCTTGCTGCCAAGACAAGACTGTCCTGGAGTGAAGTTTTCAGTATTTAGCCCATTTTAGTGTTGATCTCCACCAGCAGTGTCCTTTCTAGTGTCTCCTCATCCTGCAGAGTAATAGGTCTACCAGTATACACAGTGCTAGTGGGGAACCAGAATATTGGAGAGTCTGCATGCAGAAGTCCCACTGTTATATATAGGAGGGAACAGTGGCTGGTAGGGCATTATCTGTGAGAGCCCCAGGGTTATGAGTCCTACTTCTTCCTCATGCTCTTTATACATCAGCTTTCACAATGTGCCGTAAAACTTCCTCTTTCTCCCTGATTTGGGCAGTAATGGAGATCATAAAATCATAAAAAATTAGGGTTGGAAGAAGGGACCTTAGGAGGTCATCTAGTCTAACCCCCTGCTCAAAGCAGGACCACCCCCAACTAGATCATCCCAGCCAAAGCTTTGTCTTGCCGAGTCTTGAAAAACTCCAAGGATAGAAAGTCCACAACCTCTGTGTTTAACCTGTTCCAATGTTTTACTACCCTCCTAGTGAGAAAATTCTTCCTAGTATCTTACCTAAACTTCCTTTGCTGCAACTTAAGACTGTTGCTCCTTGTTCTGTCATCTGCCACCACTGAGAAGAGTCTAGCTCCATTCTCTTTCAAACCTCCCTTCAAATAGTTGAAGGCTGCTAATAAATCCCCTCTCAGTCTTCTCTTCTCCAGACTAAATAAGCCCAGTTCCCTCAGCCTGTCCTCAGAAGTCATGTGCTCCAGCCCCCAAACTATTTTTGTTGCTCTCCTCTGGACTCTCTCCAATTTGTCCACATCCTTTCTGCAGTGGGGGGCCCAAAACTGAACACAGTATTTTAGATGTGGCCTCACCATGCTGAATAGAGGGGAAGAATCACTTCCCTTGACCTGCCAGCAACACTCCTACCAATGCAGCCCAGTATGCCGTTAGCCTTCCTGGCAACAAGGGCACACTATGGGCTCATGTTCAGCTTGTTCCCCCCAGGTTCTGTTCTGCAGAGCTACTGCCCAGCCAGTCAGCCCCCAGCCTGTACCGGTGCATGGGATTGTTCCGTCCTATACCTCAGGACTTTGCACTTGTCCTTGTTGAACCTCATGAGATTTATTTTGGCCTGATCCTCCAATTTGTCTAGGTTACTCTTATTCCTAGCCCACCACTTGCTGATGGTGCACTCTGTGCCATCTTGCAGGTCACTGATGAAGACACTGAACAAAAATGGCTCCAGGACCAACTGCTGGGGCACTCCACTTGATACCAGCTGCCGTCACAAGCGTTGTAAAGTTGAAACTGATATCAGAAAGCTGAAACAGGCAATTTATAAACGTTGTAAGTGCAAAATGTTGTAACTTGAAATGTTGAAAGTCGAGGACTGCCTGTATTAGAGATGACTGTTGATATGTATTTAGTGTGTTCAGGAGACAAAATACTTACACAGCAATTCCTGCAGGTACCAAGTACCTGCACATAATACTTTTCTGCTAAAATCCATCCTGGCACAGCCTGCTGACCCTAATTTTTGCTAATAAAAATAGCTTAATCTACAGGTGCTTCCTATAAGAATGTGATTAACTTAATTGGCAGAGAAGGACATGCAGAAGGGAGGACTAGACAGTAGAGTAGAAGTTTGGCATTTGCCCTGTTTCCTTAGCCTAGACCAGTGGTTCTCAACCTCGGTGCCAGGGCACCTTTCAAAAGTGCCGCAGGGTGCCACACAATGTTTGCAGGTAAGGTTCTTTGGGTAGATGTGCACACCTAACAGTGCTAATATGATTCACAAGAAAAATCCAGAGATTTCAAATATGATTCCATAGTATTACAATCATTCCAAACTGTTGTGGTCTTTCTGATTTCTTTGTGGAAGAAGAATATATCTATTATTTTTTCCTAGTAAAAAAAAGAATGAAAACTAAGAGCTGGCATTTTCCAAGGGGTACCCTGAGCCTAAGGAGGGGTGCCTTGAACCTAATGAGGTTGAGAACCACAGGGCTAGACTATGAGCAAGTCCAGGGTTTTGAAAGGTAGGTGTAAATGGTGTCACACGTCATCACATATAACAACACATTTTTCCCTATTAAAGAGAAACTAGAAGCTTTACAAATATGATAGGAGGCTAGCACTATATTATTCAGTTTAAGATCAGAGCAAAACAAATATAACTATTGGAATGTGCACTAATTTGCTAGAGAATAGATCAAGGGTTTTTTTTAAAGAAACACAAACTAGGGGAAAACTCATCAAAAGATACTGCGGCATTAGTCCTGCAGTCATTATAGTTAAATGTACATCTCTTATTCAGATTAATAAAACAAAATCTAACCTGCTTGAGCATCTTGACAGTGCCTCCAGCACTGTACTTCAGTACCAATCACTTCTACACCTGAGTTAATATTACCACACCTGAGTTAAAGGTGTTAGCCAAAGCTGTCTTCAAGGCTGTGAAACAGAAGAGAGATTACCAGGAATGGCTTACAGGCAGTAACACTGCAGAAGAAAAGATAGTTTGAATAGCGAAACATCAAGGCCATTAAAAAGGCTAGAGGGTCATTAACACCTATGGATAGGAAGGGATTAACAGGAATTTTGGAGATGCTAATAGGGCATGAAGTCAACTGAGTCTCTCAGCACTACCTGAATAGACATGCCACTGCAAGGCAGTTAGTTTTGAAGTTTGGGGGGAGCAGAAATGCAGGGGGGGGGACACACAAGGGGAGTACAACTGCACCACTGCATCCTCCCCTGGATCTGCCCTGGCCCAGACAATGGCAAAAGCAAAGTTCTTATTCTTCAGCGATGAGGCACAGCTGTGTAAGAAACTAAAATATAACTTTAGTTTGAGGACTTCAAATGGCTTTTGCAAGTTTTAAACAAGTAACCCTCTCAGTCCCTCTAGAAAATGGGATTGGCCCAATTTATAGAGAAAGAAACAGAGAGAGAGAGAAGCTAACCTTTCTAAGGTGGCCTTTGCTTTCTTTTTATGGTTGCCTTGGTTCTTCAGACCTCAACAAGAGACACCTTGAAGATGACTCTTTTGTAATTTGCCAGTACTTATGTCTTTCTTCAGAAGGACTGTGACTAAATATGACTTGACAGTGCAGCTGTTTAGAGACACCTCAAGATGATCCTCTCCTGACATGACTGACAGGTATGTGGGCAGCTCTACTGTGTCATTATTTGTGTGTAATTTTTACAACTTAGATAATTAAATTGTAAATCTAGTAACATCTCTCCCTCCCATCAACCTCAGCTGAGTTAATATGACCTTAGAAACAGAGTTTTGACCGCAATTTCCAAGTGTCCATTAATGTGAAGTCCTCCATTTTAAGGAGTCCAGATTGGGAACCTAGGACCTGGCTGACCACAGTTCTGAACAGCTGAGAATCCACTTAAAGTTAATGGAAGATGGAGGTGCCCAATGCCTCTAAAAATCTGGTCTTAAATCTCAATATCTCAGACTGGATACCTAGATATTTAGGTATCAAGACCCAGTGTGCATTCTTGAAAAAGGGGGCTCCTGTCTCTCTCTGCCTTAGTTCCTTCACATGTAAAACGGGGATAAAATGTGCGAGTCCCGTGAAGGTATTGTGGTCAGGGCACTCCACAAGGATTTGAGTGACTGTTATTTTCTTGTCTCTGATCTAATTCAGGCCATTTTTTTAATCTTGGTCCCTCACATCCCCAGGAAGAGCCTTAACCACCAGGATGTTTGGATGCAGGGACACTGTCCTGGAGCTAAGCCACCTTTTTTGAAGGAAGTTTCACACAAACAGCTCCATTTCTGTGAAACATTTCACTTTGGATAAGTAAGTATTTTCGGTTCAATTCCCAGGAATATAGTTGAGAGAGGTAGTTAGCCATGTTAGTCTGAAGTCAGGCAGAAGGCATAGCATCTTATAAAGTAGGGTGATGCTTACAAAGCTTATGCTTTTCTGAACAAGTTTGTTTCTAAGGTGCTACCTGACCTGACTTCCACCAGAGTTCTGGTTGAAATGGTCCCGGGAGGCCAAAGAGCTTACTGTTAATCCTCAGTTCAGTTAGTCCAGTTATTTAACTCTCTCTTCTTTTGCTTTTATGCTGTACATTGAAATGTATTTATCATTAGCTGCTTTCATATAAGCATATTATTATATGAAACATATAAGAAGCTTTACCTGAGAGGCCGGGATCCTTACTCTGCTTCTCAAACTGGTCTGTCCCCTTGGCTTACACATTCCCCTTCTCTCTGTCTTTATTCTCATCCTATTCTGCCATCTAGCTGCTACTGTCTGCTGTACTTCTTGTTCCTTTCTGGCTATTAAAACTTTAGTTGTCTCCTCCCTTCAGGCTCAAAGCCACTTAATTGAACAAAAACTGATTGAATGTAGCCTTGTTGCAAGGACAAGGTTTATTTGAGCACAACCCTTGTCTGTACACAGCAAAGACTCTGAATTTCCTATTCATTCAGAAAAAAGTCTGGTGGACAAATAGTTGATACAAACAACTGACATGGCTTAATAGGCCTCCTGGGGCTTAAGCAGTCCATATAGTTAGATGAGACATCTCTTAAGACAAAGACAGCTGCTGGGAGATGGGTCAACGCAAGCTACCTCCTTTCCAAGATCAGGTCTACACTAAAACGTTTTGCTGACATAGCTGCGTCAGCTCACAGTGCATCTACCAGTCAGCATAGCTCTGCTGGTAAAAGTCCTTGTGATGGTTGGCTGATCTCAACCAGAGAAGTGTAGCAATGCCAGCATCTGCGGTGTCTCCTGTAGGGGTCTCAGATTGGTATTTTGGCAGAGGCCCATTCTGTAGACAAGCCCAAAATACTGTCATACCAAGAGGGTTCCTGATTTGCACACTTGTGTTCCTCAATACATATTGTCTAGCACGGTGCTTCCAAACTGTCATAAGCTGTTTACTTCTGAGTGTGCTTTCAGCTGAAATGACTGGCACAGATTTGTTTAAAAATGAAACCCTTCTCTATCTGTCATTCTCCTGTAATCTGTAGAATGGACTGGTAGTACACGCATGTGATGTATACAGCTGGTAGGTTTTGCTGGGCTAGTAACAAGCTCCAGTTAGTGACTTCCAGTTTCATTTGGGTGTTTTAAGCCCCAGGCATGTGTTCTTTTAATAGCAGGATGGGATCTGATCCCCAATCCCCCAACAATTGTGCCCACTGTCATGTCACATGTATGGCAGAAGGCATGATTTTGGGATCAGGGATCAGATCCCAATCACACCCTTTCCACTTGCCAGTGAAGGAGGATTATGATCCTAGGCTCTCCCTGTACTGGTAGGTTGAAAGCCAGGTGCACACCATCTGGTTTGAGACCTGAGGCTGTCTAACCCTGACCCAACAAGCAGCTGATTGTTGGTGAGCCCTGGGGTTTGAGAAAAAGTTGCAATTTGTAGATGTCCCAGCGTACCCCTCTCTCCCTTCTGCCGGAGCTACAGGGCAAAGCAGAAAAAGTTGCTAAGTAAGAAGGTTGCCAGGAACTCTAGAAAGCTAGTAACCCACTCCCCCGAGCAGCACATTTTTGGCATTGGGACAGGGGCTGTCCTGATGCTGCCCTCCTTCCCAATGCTGGTGCTGACAATCAGTGGATTGTCAATACTGGCATGGGGATGTTACATGTCAATTTATGGCACCATACAAATGAGCAATAAATATGTTCCACATATTTTGTGGAACATCTTTGTGGCTGGTTTGCCACTTTATGGCACCATACATTGGCTGAACATTTACTGTTACTATTTATGGTGCAAGTAACATGCTAATTGCACCACAAATGTAACATGTGCCAGGCAGACAAGGTTCTTTGGGTGAACAGACTTCATTCCATCCAGGAAGAGTACGCACCAACTGCAGAGACTTCCTCAGCCTGATGAAGGGTTTTTAAACCCGAAAGCTTGCTATAAAATTTTTTTCCAACTTTAAGTTGGTCTAATAAAAGAGATCATATTCACCCAAAGAACCCTGTCTGCCTATGTCCTGAGACCAACACAGCTACAACCTACACCCCTATAACATGCACCAGGGACTTTTGAGTTGTAGTATTAGATATTTGCTTATCAAAAATGTTTGCTGTTGTTCTGTCAGATTTGTGGGTCAAAGAAAGCCGTGTTTTGGCTCTGCATGAAGGGAAAGAAAATAAGGAATGTTAATTATTTTGCCTTGTGTATAAAAGAATATAGGATGTGCCTCTAAAAACAGAAATGTTTGATTAAACTACACCTTTGCTCCTCCTTCTCCAGGTATCTTATGGGGAGGGACAGACTGATATATAAGTACCATTGTGTGCGTCTGCTGATGTCTACAGGTAGATTCAGAAGCAGGAATCTGCCAATAATGAGCAACTTTAACATTCAAATTGCACTAACATCCACGTGCACTAGGACATTCCTTTGAAATAGGATGTGCCATAACATTGGCCAGTGTACAATTTGTTGTGCAAATGTGTGGGGCTTTGGTCAAGAGAGATGCAGCCCTAGCCTAGTTCCCACAGGCAAGCCTGATTTCCTTACTAGGTTTTTGGCTGTAGCTGTGTTGATCTAAGGACATAGGCAGGTAAGGTAGATGTGAGTAGATGTGAGCTGTTTTATTAGACCATCTGAGTAGTTGAAAAAAAGTTCTTAGCAAGCTTTCAGGCATAGTCACCCTTCTTCAAGCATAGGGGGGTCTCTGCTGATCTCCTTACAAGACTTTCAGATTCTTTTTTCACTTCTGGGTGGATAAACAGCTGGAAAAAAAACTCTGACCCTCATAAAATTGATAGCATTGACTGAGTTTGAGCTTGCTTATTGAGTATTCCCAAGAGCCACTGAATAAATATATTAAAAAATATTGCACTATTAAAACTTACGAATCTTTGCTGACAGAGAACATGCATCTCTCCCAGCTCAGTAGTAGTTGTTGAGGCAGGAGCTCTGGAGTCCTGGCCAGAGCTGCTGCTTTTACCAGACTGGGCTAGGGCAGCTATGTGCTCTGGGCCCGGATGGGAGTAAGGCCACAGCTGGAAGGTAAGTGATGGGGTGGGGGGAGATGAGGCTGCAGGGGAGGGAGACAGTGGGAGGGGAAGACAGGCTGGAGCAGAAGTGGCTGGAAGCAAGGGTGGCCAGTCCTATGGAGCAGGCAGTGTGTGGAGGGTGGGCACCAGGAGCTGCAGGCACGGAGAGAGGCAGGCAGCTGTGTGGGGGCGAGGGCAAGTGACAGATGCAGCGTTGCCCACTCTCATAATTTTTGGTGTTTTTAAAGTCTACGGTTTGGGAATGTGAAAACCTTAGCTCTTTCTTTTATCTATCTATATAAATATAGGTAAAAGAAAGAACTACATTTTTCACATTCCTGAAGACTTTTAAGAACAGCACCCAAAATCATGAGTTGGCGGGGGAGGGGGGGACAGCTGGCAGGGGGCAAGGTGCTGAAGGGCAAGAGGCAAGGACTCCCCCCACCACCTGCCCGCCCGTCTGCCACTGCTTCCCCCGCAGGGGTGGCGTGCGGGGCTAATTTCAGAGACCCTCCAATAATTCAATCCTTGACATGGATGATGTTAATTATCCCATTGATGTTGTTTATCCCATGGATGATGTTAATTATTGTATCACATTAATACACTTTCCAGGCACGGGATCCACTGACTGCAAACTTTATTCCTCTTGGTTCAGAGACAATACCTTTTATTAGACCAACAGAAATTGCAAAAAAAAGAAAAGAAATAATAATAATAATAATATTAATTATTATTATTATTATTATTATATTTGAAATTGCAATTCCTGTCGGTCTAATAAGAGGTATCATTTCTGAACCAAGAGTTCTGGTTTTTGCATTTCTTTTTGTCTCAGACCCACACAGCTGCCAAATACATCCCTGCATCCAGTTACTGGGGTTCGTCTTCAATTCGGGGCGGCCCCGGCCCCACTCCGGCGCGGGGCAGCTCGGGGGAGTCTGGCTCACCCCCTTGAGCAGACTGACCGCGCCCGGAGCGAAGCTGGTCGCTCCGCTCGAATCCGGCACTTGAGACACGGCCCCTTAGCTCCTTTTCGCCGCCCGCCCAGCCTGGCTCTTGACTGTGCTCCCTCGCTGAAATCCCGCCCCCCCCCCGATCTCTCGCGAGACGCAGAGTGCTCGGGAAGTCTCCCGGCATGCCTTGCTCTTCCTCTTCCCTGGCGCGGCGCTGAGGTAGGTGGGGGTAGCGGCGCTGGGCCTGGTGCAATCCGCCGCGCTGCGGCGCCATCCTGCGGTGGGGGCCGGGGGGGGCGCAGGGCGGCGGCGAGGGGGCGGCCACGGGGTGCTGCCCGCATCGGTATTGCCGCGCCCGAGGCGAGGGGGCGCCGGGGAGATGCGCCTGTGCGCCCCTGGGGGGGGGGGGGTCCGAGGGACCCGGATGTGCCACACTCCCGGCCCCAGCAGGTCGGCAGAACCCAACACCTCTTAAAGGGGAGGGTGAGTTGCCCATTGGACTGCTCTGGACAAGGGTTTGTGAGCGGTGTTGAGCGCATCGCGCCGGGAAAACAGGATGAATTTTCAGGGGAGGGAGGCAGCTGGTGGGTGTGGGCCTGATGGTGCCTGAGGCTAACTGAACCTCTCCGTGTTTCTGCAGCTAAGCTCTGACAATGGTGCGCTACTCGCTGGATCCGGAGAACCCCACCAAGTGTGAGTGTGCGGTGGGGGCGCAGAGAATGGGGCAAGGCTGTTTGGGGGCGGCAGGTGACGGGCGAGGAGCGATGCTCAGGAGTTGCAGCAGGGGAAGCAGGTTGGGTGTGATGACAAGCTGTTTCGCTGGGAGGGTGGTGAAACACTGAATGTAAACAGAACGAGGAGTAACAAACGGCCTGACGTTGCAGCAAGAGAAGCTTAAGTTGGATATTAGGAGCACATTTCTCTCTAGGAGGGTAGTAAAACACATGAACGAGGTTACCACAGAGGTGGTGGGAGCTTCATCCTTGGAGGTTTTTAAGGCCTAGCTTGACAAAGCTTTGGCTGGGATGATCTAGTTGGGGCTGCTTTGAGAAGGGGAGGGGACTCAAGCTCCTGAGGTCCCTTCCAGCCCTCGCTTCTTGTGATTCGGCACCAGTAGACTGGTTCCAGTGCAGGTCACATTGCAACCATTCACCTTTTGTCTCCGCAGCCTGCAAGTCCAGGGGCTCCAACCTCCGGGTCCACTTTAAGGTACGTGCAGCATGTTTGGCAGTTTTCTGAAAGCAAATGGACTAACAACTACAGTGAAATGTGTTGGGTGAGTCCTTCCTGCCTGAAAAAAAGCTGTGGGGCTGCAGTGATGACTTTCTTAGGACACCTTTGGATTCATCATGAAAACAGCTGAATTCTGAGCAGCCCATTTCTCCCATCAATCCCATTTTCTTCCTGTGCCGCTTAGAAAAATCTAGGAGCTTTAATTGGTTTGTTGTCGTTGTATGACAAAAATTTGGGATTTGGATACTGTTACACCATTTTACAGACAGAAATAGAAATTTAATTCTTGAATTTATTTTCCAAAGTTTGGCAATGTGAATTTCTTTTTCTGCTTGTATCCTGATACGGATTTGAGATCAGCGTGGCTTTTTTCCTTGTTCCCTTATTTTTCTATGTATCACTTTTAATACGGCTGTAGGAATCACTTTTTTATCATGAACATTTTTTTCTGGCTACTTCCTTCTGAAGTAGTTAATGAAAAACGTGATGTGCCTGAGCTACCTGAATGTTCTTTATCTGTTATGTTTAACATCACCAAAACCTGTCTTAATATTAGTGTTTAATGCTTTGGCAAGTATATTCAAATGATTAGTGGATTTGAATTTAACTGTTTGAAAATTCCTGCCTCTGAGATGAAACCAAGAGCACAGTCATAGTGGAATCACAAAACTGCTATTTGGAATGGGCATGGAGACTCCTGAATTGAGAGAATGTAATTTTCATGAGACGGATCAGAATTAAGGAATTCTTTGCAGAGAGAAGAGAATGAGTCACTAAACTGTACTAAATTTCATTAAAACTTTACCAAAACTGCACTAAAAACAAAACCCAAAATTAATCTCCCTGACTTGGCTTCTTTTAAACTGTTTCTGCAATAATGTAGCAGGAGTAGTAAGATTGGATTAATCACCTCCTTTCTTTTATAAACTGGGAAAGAAGGAAGACGTTTTATTTTTATAGAGAAATTAGGGGTACAGAGAGGAGAGACTTGTATGTGTTCATGTAAATGCATACTTTAATTTGTCAGTAGGGAAGAGCTTTTGGAGAAACGTATTAATGTACTGTGCTTTGCTTTGTCAGAACACTCGGGAAACTGCCCAAGCTATCAAGGGCATGCATATCCGGAAAGCCACCAAGTACTTGAAGGATGTGACCCTAAAGAAGCAGTGTGTTCCTTTCCGTCGGTACAACGGTGGAGTTGGTAGATGTGCCCAGGTGAGGTCTGAGATTTGAAATTTGAAGGTTTGCTTTTGAGCAAAAGCTTATCTAGAAAACATGTGTGCCACAATGGCATAAGCAAGCTCTGTGGGACAGAGCAGACTGGGGAGGGGACAAGCAGCAGGGTGGCTAACATGGCAGGGAGCAGAAAAAAGAACAAGATAGAGCAGGGGTGGGCAATGGCTAGCTCACAGGCTGGATCGAGACTGCGGCAGACTCCATTTCCCAGCAGCCCCTGTGGTGGTGGCGGTTTCTGCCTACTGCCACTGGTCCCGGCCTCACTGCCCAACACTCCTGCAATGGCTGAGACTCCACAGGGCAGATTGCCTCTGCCCAGGCCCCACCCTGTGGTGTCAGGACTGCAAGATCCTGGCCCCAGGGGCCACCTTCCCAGCTGGCTGCCCTGCTCACACAGCTCCTGACCAGTCTCCATGGAGACCTGGGAAGCATGGAGCCATGATAGCTGTGCAGGCAGGAGCTGCTGGGAAACGGATTCTGGCCACTGGCCAGATCCACCATTTTGCCCACTCATGAGAGAGCAAGGGAAGGAGGTCAGAGTGTGGAGTCAGGGAGGGTGTGGGGCTAATTTGTGGCATGCCTACCAGAAAGGTTGGCTCCCATTGATGTAGAAGATGAAGACTTGATTGTATTTTGGGTATTCAGCTATGGTGAAGAGAGGAATTGCTGCATTGAATTTTAAGTGAGAAGTAAGTGAGAGCATGTGGGCAGAAACATTATGCCAATACTAAATTGTAACAGTACAAGCTGTTTGACTATAGCTGTTAAGTTTGTTTGCTCCTGTACTGGTCTAAATGGAGCTAAAGAGCTATATAACTTTAAACCTGTTTTGTTCAGGTGCAGAGTTACAGAGGTTTAGTTCACTTATTCTGGTGAAGAAGCAGACAGACTTAACTGTAAATCAGAGTAGGTAATGCTGCTCCCAAATAGCAAGTCCTCCTTTCTTTTTTAAGATTGTTTAATGTTACAGCTGTCCACAGACTAAGCTCATTCCTATCTTAAAAATGTAAGCTACAGCATGATTTAACATAGTTGGCAGCTTCTGCTTATGCTGTCTAGGGCACCAGTAATCATTGCTGACTTTGAGCACTTCAACTGTGCAGAAGGTACGTTTTAAATGAATTCTAGTTATTTTGGTGTATTAAGTGAATTCAGGCAGGATTTTGTGTAAAATTAGAATAGTGTGTATGGTCAGTTGTGGTTGCTGTGATGACTTTCTTAGGACACCTTTGGATTAACCATGAAAAGAACTTTCGAGTTCTGAGCAACCTTTATTAAAAGATGGACAATTGTTTTTGTTTTAAGTAAAACTACAACTAATCTGAATCTTAATCTTGCAGGCCAAGCAGTGGGGCTGGACACAGGGCCGTTGGCCTAAAAAAAGCGCTGAGTTCTTACTGCACATGCTCAAGAACGCCGAGAGTAATGCTGAGCTTAAAGTAAGCAAAGAATACAAATCGACCAGTAGAGCCAGTTCAGTATCTTGGGATACCAGTAGTCCTGAACTGAGAACTAAAAACCAAAGGTGACATTACTTACTTTATACAGAGAGGGAGAGCTTGCAGCACTCTGGTCTGGATTTGGGGTTTTGGTTTGTCATTGTCTGCTGCACAAATTGTTGGGAACAAAACATAAGGAAGGCTTAGAACTTAAACACAGTTTATGCACTAAATTAGCAACTTGCATGCTTACAGTGTGTGGCAGAGAGGAGTTTTGAAACTTACAGAATTAAGGATATACTCTTACTAATTTGTAGCTTAGTTTTAAAATATGCTTAGTACTGAATTGTAGTTATTTTTGATGGCAGTGATGACTATCTTAGGACACCTTTGGAATAATCATGAAACAAACTATTTTCTGAGCCATCAGTATTTTAAAATTTTAGATTGTACCTTTTTGAGAAAAATGCTTAAGGTCTTACAAAGCTTTTTAGCTAGATAAAGTGTAACGGTATTTGATATTTAGTTTTGAGTTTTTGTTTCCACATACTGGTTTTTAGTGTTTGTCTCCTTTTGGTATAAGGCTGTTTGGTTTATAGACAAAAACAGACCTTGTGTGAATTAATTACATGTTTGTTTTGTATTTCTTTCAGGGTCTTGATGTGGATTCTTTGGTAATCGAGCACATCCAGGTGAACAAGGCCCCTAAAATGCGCAGACGTACCTACAGGGCCCATGGTCGGATCAACCCCTACATGAGTTCCCCCTGTCACATTGAGATGATCCTCACTGAGAAGGAGCAGATTGTTCCTAAACCGGAAGAGGAAGTTGCACAAAAGAAAAAGGTTAGAAAAATTTAGTAGTGAAACTCTTGGCCACTTAATTTCAGATTTAACTCTAAATTTGGCCAGAACTCTTGTCAGTGTGTTTAAAAAATCTGAGGCTTTTTAAATTGTTTTTCAAATCATGTGGTTGCTGGGTCATCTTAGGATACACCTTTGGGAATAATCATGAAAGCAAAATACCTGCTGAGCGGCCTTAATGCTTGTGTGCAGGGTATGGAAGAACCGCCTTGAAAACTAGTGAAAAGATAGTTTCAGCTTGTTTCCCAGTTTCTGGTTTAGGGCAAGGAATGTTCCTAAATAACTGAATTCGTACACACACTGAGTCTGTGGGAAGATGTCCACACATGGAGTTGTTCAGGAATAGTTGTGTATTGCTCTCACAGTTTCCCTTATTCTGAAAGGATTTTCAAGTGTAGACGAGCCCTGAGAAACTTAATAAAGAGTAGAAACTTAGTGGATTAAGTCATTTGAATTTAAGTAACCATCTGATTTCTAGTAGGACTTCTGATATTTCATGCTTCTGTTGCAAATTTTACAGGTGAAACTAATTCCTTTGTAAGTGCTTGACGCCACACAAGTGCAACACCAGATTCTGAAGCTAGTCAAAATTCAGCTATGCTTTATCAGTAGGGTAGCTATGAAAATTATTGAAGGTGTGCTGCATACTTGGCAGATTGCTCTCCCATCCTACCTGCTGAACCAGAAGCAGTGTGGGTGCATTTGCACAGGACTGTGGGTAGGCAAATTAGTCTACTGCAGAAATGGGCTACATTGCTTCTACTTCAGGTGGATAAAGCATGCATAGTAAGCATGACACACTTGAATGGACTGCCACCTGGGATGATAAGCTTTGCAGTGCAGGTATGCCTTAAGTTTCTTGGAGGTAATAGGGGAATTTTCCATATTCAGGATCACCGGTAAGAACTTGTCAGTGGTAGTAATCCCTCCTTCCCTAAAAGAAAAGTGACTTTGAGCAAATGCTGTGAGAATCACTAGGCATTATCTCCCTGTTCTGTGTAGACTTTCACTCCTAACACTTTCTTTTTTTTTTTTTCAGATATCCCAGAAGAAGCTGAAGAAGCAGAAGCTTATGGCTCGGGAGTAAATCTGATGAAACAGATGTATATAAATAAAAAGAAAAAGTCTGATTGTGTGTGCATTTATTTTTAAAAATTCTTTTAAGAGTTTTGCTTGTTAAATGTTAAAAAAAAATAAGCATGCCTAACAGTTTATTCTTTTCAAAGATTTTATTATGCTATTGGGCAGTGGTCTGCAACCTTTAAAGCAGGGAGGGGAACATCTGGCCTGTGGGCCTGATCTGATCAGCCAGGGACTCCATTTCCCAGCCATCCCTGCCTGCATGGCTTGTGCCAGTCTTCATGGAGACCTCAGTCTCACCAGCAGCAGGGCAGCACGAGGGGCTGCTCTGGACCTGCTGGGAATGTGGGCAGCTTGCTCTGGAGCCATGATCTGTAACATGCATGGTCTGGGCAGGGCCACGCATGCAGGAGATTGTGGCTCTGCATCAGCTCCTTGCAGTCCTCTGCATGTGTGCCCCTGCCCAGAGTGTGGAGGCCACAGGGCGGCTCTGGAGCAAGCTGCCTGTTTCGAGCAGCCACCTTCACTGCTCTGTTGCATGCGCTACAGGTGAGGCTGAGGTCTCCGTGAAGACCAGCACAAGCCATGCAGGCAGGGGCTGCTGGGAAATGGAGTCCCCAGCCAACCGGGGGCCCAGAGGTTCCACATTCCTGCTTTAAAGCATCACCCAGTTAGGTCAGAAGGTGGGCATTAGGACCAAGTTCCCTTTTTCTCAGGGCATGGGGAGAGTGACTGCCATGTAAGACACCCCCACCCCCACGCTGCTGAATTGTTACTCCCTTGAATGTTGCTGAATGAACAGAAGCCCCAGGTCCAAGGGCTGCATGAAACGGCTCCATGGGCTATAGGTTGCCAACCTGCCATTGCGGATTCCTAAAGCACACTCCTTCCTCTAACATCCTTGTCACAAACAGTTTAAATTTGCAACCACTTTAGTTGGAAATAATCTGTAAAGCCTTGAAATTGACAGTAAGGGTAAGACATAAAAAAGTTTCAATAAATTCAGTTGGTAAATTTTTTTTCTTTGCACTTCAGTATGTTTATTTGAGAGAAATGTCATCACCTTTCAACACTCAACAACATTCCATTTATTCATGTTTAGTTATTGAATTGTAGAAAGTAAGGGTTGGAAAAGACCTCAGGAGGTCATCTAGTCCAGTGGTTCTGGGTTTTTTTTGTACCAGGACCCATCTGTAAAAGCCAATGGCCAGTTCAGACCCAGTGCCCCTTGTTCCTGATCTGCTACTCCCTGCCCTTAGGCCCCAGCCCCGCTCTGTGCGGGGCCAGGGGATGGGGAGGGGGGAAGCAGCCAGTTTCCCCCATTTTTCTTCTTTAAAGATAATCTATTTTTAAAGTTTGTTCATGACCCTTTCATATATTCTTGTGACCTACTTTTGGGTCACAACCTGTGGGTTAAGAAATGCTGATCCAACCCTCTGCTCAAAGCAGGACCATTCCTAAATAGATCATCCCAGCCAAAGCTTTGTCTAGCCAGGTCTGAACAACTTCCAAGGGTGGAGATTGCACCACCTCTCTGGGTAGCCTGTTCCAGTGTTTTACCGCCCTCCTGGTGAGAAAGTTCTTCTTAATATCTAACCTAAACTTCCCTTGTTGTAACTTAAGGCCATTGCTCCTTGTTCTGTCACCTGCCCCCACTGAGAACAGCCCAGCTCCATCCCCCTTGAAACCCCCTGGAGGTAGTTGAAGGCTCCTAATCATTCTTCTCAATCATTCCCTGGACTAAATAGGCCCAGCTCTTTCAGCCTCTCCTTATTGATTAACATCAATTATGTTAATTGATGATGGACAAATAATGTCTATGAGAACCAGCTGGTCTCTGGGATGCTGAATAGGTCATTTCTTTTGTGCTTTAGGATAGCGGTACCCCATGTGCAGCAATGGTGATGTGAGCCTCTCGCTGCCGTAGCACTTCTTTTTGTCTGCGATAAATGCTGGCCGAAGCGCAGAACAGAGGACGAGCCCTAGAAACAGCCGCGCAGCTGCTCTTTGTGCAGACAGCGGAGTTCGTTTAAACAGCATTTTAACTTTGCCTGAGCTTCACCTGTGTTTTCCTGCAAAATGCAACCGCGACAAGTGTGGCAAAAC
This sequence comes from Alligator mississippiensis, assembly GCF_030867095.1. Lineage (NCBI taxonomy): Eukaryota > Metazoa > Chordata > Crocodylia > Alligatoridae > Alligator > Alligator mississippiensis. Next base: position 289,062,700 of record NC_081826.1, read on the forward strand.
AGGGTTTTGCCATTTGTCTCGGAAAGCAAGCAAACGAGCGTCTCTGGCTCCGGTGCGATGGGCACGCAGAGCCCGCACAGGGGGCTCAGCCGGCCTCCCCTCGGGCGTCAATGGAAGAGCTGCCAGTTACGGGGCCAGATCCTAGGTCCCTCTTGCCCCTGCCTCAGTCCCTCGGCCACCAAGGAAACCGAGCGCCAGGCCCCGCCGTGCTTTGCAGGGGGAGGAAAAAGGCGCGAAGTCCTGTCCAATTCCAACCCTGGAGCCACCTCCGTTTCCAACGCGCTCCCCCACAAATGCAAGCTGGACAGAAACCTCCCACCGACGCGAGCGTTGCCTACAGCCGCCTGGCTCCCGGCAGCGGCATCCCCATACAGCGTCGTGGTGTGACCCGCATCGCTGCGCGCGCGGCCGATCTCCATGTCTCGCACGCGGCACGTGTGTGAGCGCGGCCGGGCCGGGAACCACCCCGGAAGCCCCGCCCCCACCCGCGCCAGCCCCGGCCTCTGGCGTCAGGCGGCGGCGGAGAGGGGGGCACCCCGCCCCACGCAGCACGTGACCCGCGGGCCTCGCTTTCCCATTGGTGCCCAGGCTGCGCTCCCTGACCCGGAAGTGAAGCCGTGGTTTCCGGAAGTGAAGAGGTGGCTTCCGGTGCAAGCGGGCGTCGGTGGCTGAGGTGAGATGGCGCGTCGGGGCTCAGTTCTGTCAGCCTCGGCCGCCGCCGCCGCCGCTCGGTGGGCAGCCCAGCCCAGCTCGAGCCGGGAGGTGGCGGCCGTGGCCGGGTGGTGTTTAGACCCTATAGATCCCATAGACCTCAGACCCTGTAGACTCCATAGACCCTGGGGCTGGAAGGACCTGGCGAGATCATCGGTCCAGCCCCCCGCCCACGCGGCCGGTGAACGGACCTTCTCCCAGTTCCTGGTGCGCTCCCCCATGTACTCACAGGCTGCCACCAAGGCCCCCCCAGCCATCACTTCTCCAGGCTGGAGAGTCCCACGCCCCTCGGGCATTTCTCCGTGTTGAATGTCATTGGGCTTTGATCCGCCCATCTTGTGAGCCTGTCAAGGTCGGCCTGAGTTGCCAGCCTGTCCTGTAGCATGAGAAGTGCAGCCGGCACCTGGGCGGGAGGCTCTGGAGGGAGGAGGTGGAGAGGAGGGCGCGTGCCGGGGTCTCGCCCTGTTGGCGGTGTCTGTAAAACACGCCGGATACGCGCCTGTGGCAACAGCTCCACGGTGCAGCTGCTGCTGGTGCGACACGGGAGCTTGGGCAAAGGGGCCTGTGGTCTGACCCAGTCAGTGGCAGGGCTTATTAATAGGTCAAAGGTGAAATCGGTCATAACCTTAACCCCAGACTGAGGCAGAGGCAGCTGCCAAGCAAGCGGGTGCAATACTGTCATGGAGCCCCCTGCCATGTCTTTGCTGAATATCTTAAGACCTTCCAGCTAACCAACTCAGCAGTGCTGCTGGGCTTCGTATTGGGGAAGCTGTGCTGTATGGGAGATGTTGCCCTGGTTTTCAGACACCTGCCTTGGGGACGCCCGAGTTCTCTGTTGCTCAGCTGGAGACGCCGCCAGCCTCGGCATCGGAGGTGCTGAGCCCTCCCAGCTTTATTTGATGTCAGGAAGACTTGCTGGCACCTAGCACCTTAATCTGGCTTAAATTGGTTACAAGAATATTTCAAAGATTTTTAATCGTGGTTAAAGGAAGAATCCAAATGAAATACTATACCCTCGAGCATTTTTGTGCTGTACAGAGTTGACTGAGGAGGCTTTTCCCTGTTTCTCTTTCAGGCCACCACTAAAAGGCCTTACATTCAGCAAATATTTCTTTTCCAGAGAGAACTTCTCACTCAATTTCAGCTTTGCAATTACAGAACAAAACAACAAGGTTTAGCCTGAAAACGTTGTCGAAGCATCGGGAATATCAACCCGGGGCTTTCAGCAAAATGGAGGGAGCCTTGTTTGCTGTGACAGAAGCCCCCTCGTAATTGAATGGCGGGACTGAGTTCCTTGAAGTTTTAACATAGCTTTCCTCTGTCAACCGTGTTAAGCTATGTGTTAAAAACAACAAACAAACTAATTTCTCTTTCTGCTGCTCAACCTTCACTTACTTATTAGTCTATTGTATACCATTTTCCATCATCCTAAATTTTTTCTCTTGTATCAACAGCTTCTGTTGTCAGATCAAGAAGAGCCATGGTGTGCATTCCTTGCATTGTCATTCCAATTCTTCTCTGGGTCTACAAGAAGTTTCTTGAGCCATATATCTACCCTATAATTTCACCTTTCATTAAGCGCTTATGGCCCAGGAGAGCAGCACAGGAAACAATGACCACAAAACAAGGTCACGGTGACAGTACTGCAACTGTAGCTACAAAAAGAGACCAGAAGGATGATTCTGGGCCTTATAAGGTAAGATATGTTGGAAGAGGGTCATAGCTAGGGACCTACCAAATTTATGGCAGAAGTAGAATGCATGTCAGCTCCTTTAATTTGCATGTTTCCCCACACGCGCCTCACCTCTTCCTCCCCTCCCCTTGCCCGCTGATTAGTGGAGGACCCCATCACTCCCTCCTGATCAGCAGGGAAGATAAAATCTCAGTTTTAAACACGGTGCCTTTTTTGCCTCCCTGCCCATCAGCTGCAAACAGCAGGGCTGTCTGAGGCCAATTGGCAGTAGAAGGCAAAAACAGGGCCATGTTTAAAACTGCAGTTTTTGCCTCTCTGCTGAACAGGAGTGAGCCACAAGTAGGACCCCTCTACCAATCAGCCAGGCAGGACAGGGGGAACCTGCAAAATTAAAGGAGCCACAGTTCACTTCACTTCTGCCAGGAATTCGGTAGGTCCTTAGTCATAGCTAAACAAGGAAGCCCCCACTAGAGCTAGCTGCGGTAATCCAAACTGATAGTCATAAAGGGTGCAGACGGAAGTGCAGCTCCCAGCTGTAACTCAGAACAATTTGTTCAAACTGCTCTGAGTTACAACATTTGCCCAGACCAAACAGAAGTTCACTGTTGGTTCCAGCGAGGAGGGGAATCTAGCAGTGGGCTGGGAGCCTGCAGCCAGGTTCCTGTAGCAAGGGCCATGGCTGTCTGCCAGTGCTCGCTGTTTTCTGAATGGGAGTGGGGAACAGCAGCAAAGAGCTCATTCTTGGGGCTCCCCAGCTGGTGCTGAAGGGTGGGGTGGGTTATTTGGAGCCTTCACCCCCACCTCAGGGTGGGGAAAGGGGGGGCTTCAATATACCTGCCCTACCCTCCAGGAGGGGCTGAAAACCCCTCAGACTGAATTTTCTTCTCCCTTTCCCCTGACTCCCTTTCTAAAAGCAGCACCAGTCTAGGATCTCCATGGACAGGTTAGAGAAGACACTATATTTTGAAACATTTTCATCTGATACCTCATGCAATGAAGGGTCAGATTTTCACCTTTTTTGAAGCTCTCTGCAGCCTGGCATGTGTTTGGTCACAGCTATAAACTGCTTCCTGTAGCCAGATCAGGTGAAAATTGTCACTTCTGTCTACAGCCAAAGGTGCGGCGGGTTTTGGGAGTTAAATTTATACGTGAAAGAAAAGGTCGTAAATGCTTAACCAGGTACAGATTTCGCAAATTGAAAAAGTAAATTTCCCCTGTCTGAGCTCTGTGATTTTTGGGGAGGAAACAAATATCTTCAAGAGATGTTACTTCTATTCCACTTCTGTTTGCTGAAGATTCTATTAGTGGAAGAGTGAGATCTTAGATGACCATCTCATACAGGGGTGTCAAATTCATCTGGCCTTACCTGCAGGCCAGATTGTGTGCATAGACCTCCACATGCTAGATCCAGTGTATGTGGTGCCCACTGCAGCTGGTCCAGATGTGGTGGGAAGGAGCCCATCATTTTAGGCAATTGGCTGCAACTGTGGGAATAAGCTGCTGTGCCTGGCTTCTTCCCACAGTGCTGATGGGGCTCCAATGCTGCTGCTTTCACTCAACGCTTGGCAGCCAGGTGGGCACTGGATCCCCAGCAGCACGGGTATTGTGGGTGCTTAGCTGCTGCCTCAGAAACAAGCTGTAATGCCAGGCTTGTTCCTGCAGTGCTGCTGGTGGCTCCAGCACCATGGCTGTTGCATGAGCACTTGGCTGCTGCCATAGGAAAGTTCCTCCATCCCAGCCAGGGACAGGGTAAAGTCAGCGGGCTGAGTGATAGCTCTGTGGACTGGATGAGGGCCATGTTTGACACACCTGCTTTAATGCATGAAGCAGAATAGGATAGAATTAAATTACCTTACCTGGTTCTGCTGGTGGTAATGAGTAAGAATGTCAGTGCAGTTCAGCTGTTTTCATGGTTATCATTCTCATCAAAATCACACTACGCTAGCCAAAAAAATTTGTGTATGTTCTTCTGTACTCTTTTCCCCTACCATTTTATTGTGTTACCTTTTAAATAATTGCTTTTGACTGCAGTAGCTACCAATGTAAACTTCTCTTGGATTACGGTAGATGTTCCGAAGCTGTCTCTGAATATGTTTCTCCCCAACTAAAATTGCATTCTAAATTTGATTTTTGCCTTTAATCTCATGATTGAAAGATTTATCTCCTGTCTTGTATTTTTATTTTCAGTTTGAAAGCAATGGTGTTGCAAATGGAGTCACTGCAAAGGGACCAGCAGAGGTTTTTGACAAGAAGAATGACTAAAGGATTTTACTCCTTCCTATACAATATGAACTGGTGATACTGCTCTTGGAGATTTTTTTTTTTTTTTTGCACTTTAATCTAGATGGAAGAGAGATGAGTAGTACAGAAGTGTCCTCTGCCACTAAAAGGAGTATTTAGCAGGTTCCTATTTAAAATGTTTGAGAAATTTTTAAAAATATTTATTCCTTACTGCATTTTTCCCACTGAAATTCTTCCCATGTGTGCACTTCAGGTGACAGCTAGATTCTAGGCAAAAATTTTTTTTTTTTAATGAATAAATGCAGCTTTGCACTGTAGATATCAGATATATACATAGTTGCCTTAGGATATATCCAGAATCCATCATTTTATACAACCTCCTGAATCCTGCATTCAGTTTAATCTCATTGTTTTATTCTGTATTGGCTTCAAGTGTTGGATTATATCTGCTATAGTTTGGAACTTATCTCCAAGGAGGTGTTCTAGCTCTTCACTTTAGGAACTAAAGGACTCCCTGCCTTTACTAAAGATTTATGAATTATGGATACAGGTAGCTTTTTTTGGAAAATCACCAAGGAGTTAGAGGATGTGCCGTGTATGCAGGCTTTTCTTAGCTTACTACAAACAAAAAAAAGGTCCTGATTCTTCGCTTTATTTATTCAGCATTGAGAGATTGCACACTTCTGTTCTAAAGAGGAATGGCAGGGACATAGCATGAAAGGACTATTACTTCATGTGTCAGCTGAAGCAGTTCAAAATTGTACCATTCCATGTAATACTTTAAATTATTCCAGATGAAATCAGTTTAACCTGCTTGTTTAACTTATACATTGAAATAAAATGTTTTAAAATACCGGTTTGTTTCTCATAAGAGTATTTCTAGTTTCTATTTTTTTTTTTTTATACATGTAGTTTCAGAATAGGAAACAGCTGAGGCATGTAGACAAGGTATCAAGCATGAGGAACAACATAAAACTGTTGTTTTTTTCCTGTCTTAGCTTGCTGTCAGATTTGGGAAGACACCCTCCTGTTGTCTTTTGCTCTTCAATCTACCTGTGGAATTGGATGCTTCTTTTGGCTCAGTAGGGAATAGGAGATAAGGTTTTATATATATATAGTATAGTGGTAACAAAAAAACCCAGTTTGAACACTGCATTATTACTAGAGAATGTTCAGAGAACTACAATGTATAGGTCAAGTCTCTCCATCAGGGGGTCATTTAATACCTATGGCTTGCTTGAAATAGGTTGTCTGCAGTTATAATTCCTACCTGTGTAGTGCTTGTATCCTTCACAAGGTTTTAGAGCTATTTTACATAGTTCATGGAGGGTAACTAGGAGCAATAGAACAAATGAATCGCAGGAAAAGCTGATTAGTATTATCATTCCCTCCACTAAACATATTAGTTAGTATGTGATGTGTAAGCTGTCTCTTGGGATACTGAAACTATGAGATTCCTTTTAAAATAATCTGGTCTAAACAACTTTGTGCTAACACATGGGGGAAAATACATTACTATTAATTCTTGTTAGTCTTCTCAACCATCGGTCTGTGTACTATAGCCTAGCACAAGTAAAAGATCCTGCTCCAAAGGCTGCCCAGTGCTTCTCATCTTAGGTCCTGTTTTCAGCAAGAGATAACTGCCTGATTTCAACCCAGTTGAGTTAAGATTTTTTTCCATTCAGGTTACATCTGAGGCTGACTTTGTATGGTGGAACTTAAAAGAAAAAAATGTTTTAGCTCCTTCCACGAATGAAATTAGTGGGAAATATTCACTTTTCCCAATACCATAAGTATCGTATAGCTGTTTTGTTGAGAAGCTGCAGTGCCAGTGTGCTTTGCAACAGGGACTTGATGTTTAGTGGCTGGGTTGTCTTTGGATTTAGGGTTTTAGGGATGTGCCTATTGCCTTTTCATAAAAAGAACTTGCCTCTGAGAAATCTTAATATACTGGTGATTGACAGAACAGCCAAAGCAACAAGTCTCAGTTTTGACAATGCCATGGGCTCTAAGCGTGCATCTGCCCATGGAGGAGCTATTTAGGACTTTCTCTGCAGTGGGACCAGGCACCAAATTCTCTGGACTACCAGTGGAACCAGGCAAAAAATTAAATAAGTCGTAAATGTGCTATCGTAGCTTCTCTTGCATCTCTGTTCTCCGGAGAAGAAAATAAGTGCCTTGCAAATGAAAAGTACTGGCCTTAGCTGGCCTGGTGGGAATTGAGTAATTGACACTACGGATGGAACATGGAAGATAGGTTTCTTTTGGGGAGGATGGGAGGTGTTTAGACCTGTGATTGGCCAGGTAAGGAAACAAGTATGGGAAGATTGAGATGGTTACAGATGGCTGGGTTTGGATTAGGCTGGGCAAAGAGCCTTGGTGTGGTCCCTTAAGAAGGGAAGGGAACTGTCTGAGAAGTATGAATAAATGGTGAAGTAGGGCCTGGCTAGACAAGTGGCGCTCAAATGTTTTGGCCAGCATGCCAGATGGGCAGTGTCCACGCCATCTGCAGGCCCAATCTGGTTGATAGTCTTTATCTGGCACAGGGCAATGATGGCTAGGAAATTATATTTAGAAATTTGCTTTTAGGAATTGGCTTGTAAGTAGAGTTGCACTAGAACACGGGTGTCCAACCTTTTTGAATGTGGGGCCGGATCACAAACTTTTTATCACCCAGTGGGCCAGCGAGCCATATTCAAAGACCTCGCAGGAAGTGGTATCACATCAGGAAGTGATATTACATGACCTTTGATACCAGTTAAGTTGCAGGAAGTGACAATGAAATGGGTCTAACCAGTTCAAAACTCTCCCTCTATAGCATCCACCTCTGCCACTGTTTGGGACAGGATACTGAGCTAGATGGACCATGGGGTTGACCAAGCATGGCACTTTTTATGCTCTCATGTTCAGAAGCTCTTATGTTCTTTGGCTGAGCTTCTAAACTGTGGCTGAGATTTGCAAAAAAGGGTAGATAGGCATGTTACAAAGTTGTCATAAAGGATTTGGAGCCCTCTAAATCTCATTCATTTTAATGGAAGTTGGCCTTTTGACTCAGCTTTGAAAATCTCAGCCCAAGGTGCTAACCAAATAAGTCAAAATATATTTTGCATTTCTATTCAGTGCATCTATGTGGGGCTCTCCAAGCATTTTACAAACATGAAATGAACCTCAGGATGAGCCCAGCCAGAGCAGCAGGGGCTCAGCTGCACTTTCCCCCTACCTGCGCTGGTCAGTCCCAAGCAGCACACAGCTCCGCCACCACCTCTGCTGGCTGGTGCCGACCCGAGCGGGTCTGTCCCATCCGGAGCAGCACGCAGCTGAAGCTGGCTTCTCACGTGCTGCTGGGGACAGGAGGAGCCCAGCTGGATCAGCACCAGCCAGCAGAAGCGGCGGCGGAGCCATGTAGGCTCGGGACTGACCAGTGCAGGCAGGGGGAAAACGCAGCTTAGCTCCTGCTGCTTCAGCCGGGCTCGTCCTGTCCCGAGCGGCACACGGCTCCGCTGCCGCTTCTGCTGGCCAGTGCAGACCCTGCCGGGCTCCTCCCATCCCCAGTAGCATGTGGGAAGCCCGCTTCAGCTGTGTGCCACTTTTTCTGGCTGGTGCTGACCCGGCTGGGTCCGTCCCATCCGGAGTAGCATGCGGCTGAAGCCAGGTTCCCACAAGCTGCTGGGGACTGGAGGAGCCCGGCTGGGTCTGCACCAGCCAGCAGAAGCGGCGGCAGAGCCGTGTGCCACTCGGGACAGGACAAGCCTGGCCAGAGCGGCAGGGGCTCAGCTGCATTTTCCCCTGCCTGCACTGGTCGGCCCCAAGCGGCACACGACTGCTGCCGCTTCTGCTGGCCAGAGCAGACCCGGCCGAGCTCCTCCCGTCCCCAGCAGCACGTGGGAATCCGGCTTCAGCTGCGTGCTGCTCCAGATGGGACAGACCCACCCGGGTCAGCACCAGCCAGCAGAGGCGGCAGCAGAGCTGTGCGCTCCACGGGACTGACCGGCGCAGGTAGGGGGAAAGTGCAGCCGAGCCCCTGCTGCTCCGGCTGGGCTCATCCTGTCGTGAGCGGCACATGGCTACTCCTCTTCCCACATGCACCGCATCGGCAACGTCAAGCTGACATGGTATGTGTGGGAACCTTGTCCCTTCCCAAGCCCTTCAGCAGCCATTAGGAAGCTGCTGAGGGGCTGGGGGAGGGACAAGGGGTGGGAACAAAAGTAAACTGTGTTTATTTTTGTTTCCTGTTGCAGCACCACGGGCCACAGAAAATGCCTTGGCAGGCCGCATGTTGGACAAGCCTGCATTAGAACAATGGTCCAGGGGAACAGCAAGGGTTAATTCATTCCTAAAAGTCTGTTTGTGACGAAGTTTCCCATTCTCAGCCTTTGAGGCAGGCACTGTGTCTGAAGCCAGCACACAAGCAGCCACATACATCCTGGGAAACTGAAAACATGCAACACAGCATTCCCTGAAAACCATGAACAAGAGATAAGGACAGTGACCAGTGGCAAAGCCCCTGGGATTTCCAGTTCTGGTGGATGGACCAAATTAGGAGGCTGGGATGCTCAAATTAAGATGCTGGTAAATGACCAAACTGAGATGTTTGAGAAACAAAGTAATACGCTGGCAGAACAGAACATGGACAGTATGATGACCCACAGCAAAGCCAGTCAGTGGTATCAAGAAACAGTCTCATCAGGAGAAAAAGTACTAAACGAGGGATTTCCAGAGCAGTAAGGTGGAATCCCAAAGCTACCATGGGCAGCGGGCACACCACTGGCCTGTCTCACCCACTCCATCAGGAGGAGTGGGCATAGTCTCTTCACCTCCAGGACTGCTGACATCTTACCTTCAAGAAAGAGCCACAGTGCAGTGCTCACGTACTGACCAGAGGTACTGTCCTGTGAGAGCCCTGGAACTGGTAGATAAGTAGGATTGAGGGGCTTATTTTGTTTGCTTGCCAGTGTTACTCTTATCTGCTGTCACTGGGTATCAGTAAAATTTGCCTGTTTATCAAATGGAAGAAGTCATGGTCTGTTTGAGTGTCTGCCCAGAACAAGGTATCGGCACCGGATTGTAAATCCAATGCCGACAGGCAGTAATGGCAAGGCCTCATCTGGCTGCGCGGAGGGGAGTAGGAGACATCCCAGCTCCAACCTGGCCCTGCAAGGATGGGCCTTAACCCAGGCCCATGGGGGAGGGAAGGTGTGGAGTGGGGCTTAAGCGGGCCCCAAACCAGCCCCACTGGAAAAGGAAGCATGGCTCAGACCCATCCAGTCCAGGGGGAGGTAATGAGGAGAGGGGGCATAACCCAGCCCCAACCTGCTGTGTGGGAGGGGTTGGAAATTGGGCAGCAGAGGAGGGTGTTGCAGTCAAATGTGGGATTCAAACATAGTGCAGTTAAGGATTGACACGGTGCCTCGTTCAATTAATGGCAGAAAGGCTTTAATAACTGCCACAAATGAGCTATAAAATTAAATGACAGAAAACCAGCTCCTTCCCAATGTTCAGTAAACGAGCTAGCACAAGTCCTAGTATATGTTAGCTGCAAGAGTGTCTCACCAATGCATACAGGAAGCGGTTTTAGTCTTTTCAGCCTTCACTGAGTGTTGATCTGTTGCCTGGGAGCGATCAGCTGGGTGCAGGTACAGTGTTGCAATAATTTCTCTCTCTCTCTCCTTGAGTACTGTGCACACTTTGCTTTGTTCTTATACTGTTTAACTGTATTGCTTCAAAGCATTCCTTCTTGATAGTTGGTCAATTTAAGTCCGAACAAAGCAGGTAGGAAGGGACTGTCATGTTACAATTGCTAACTGCTCGGTTTCTGTTTTGGGTCATCCAGGTTTGAAACTTGTTTTTGATCAATTCAGAGGTTACGTTTCAGTCAAATGGGATGGGTCTTGATTGGCTTAATGGGATACCTTGGGGCATGGATCACAAGATGCTGTTTTTGGGTAGTTGTTTTAACAATGGGACAGAATCCACAATAGTCTGCATTGGTGATGGTCTGTGGAGACATTTGCAAAACCCCAGGCAGACATTGAATCCCTGTTCTGAGAAATATGCCTTAATCAAGGGAGTATGTGTCAACAAGGAAGATAGTCACGTAGGGATATGCAATTATTTATGAATGGTTTAGCATAATAAAACATTGGATGCATTTGCAACTAGCACAGGAGCTGAAACAACTGGGATTGCTTTATTTTGCATAGTCCCAGTCACAATCTTCCGTTCTTGTGCAAGATGCACTGATATTTTAATTTGGTCATTTAAATTTCATGTGTAGGTCCAGCCAAGCTTTCACAGCCATGAGAGGGTGGCCATTTTTATTGCCACTGCTCCCCTGCTGCCAAATTTCCTGATCTGTGGGGAGCACTGTTGGCTAGATACCATTGGCTCCACAGGCTCTTTGGCCTGTGGGCCAGAGGTTGAGCATCCCTGCTCTAGATATAAAGGTTTTTAGCATGATAAGCAATGTACATTTCTATCTAGTTCCAACATGCTGAATTGGTGGCTGTGTCTTTGGTTTGGGTGTTTTATCAGCTCCATTGGAAGAACATTAAGTTGGTAAGGGTAAGTACTGGCATGATGGGAAGTGCTGCCTTCTGCATATAAGATCAGTATGAGATGTATGGCCTTTGGGACTATAGCATAAGATGGGCACAGATAGCTTGCCCCTGAGAAGCATGAATTCCCAAGAGGGAAGGCAGATTGTGTCTCTGAAGTACAAGTCCATATACAGAAGTCTAGGGAGAGTCTTGCACAGGGGTTCCCAATGTTTCTGTGCCCAAGGGCACATTCAAATTTAAAAGAAAAAGCAGTGGGCGCCAATATGAATATTAAAGTTTAGAATTTAGATCAATTCAAACATCTCAACCATTACTTAAAATTGCATTAGTTAGTGCTGCAACTTCAAAATGCACCTTCCCTTTACTTTGTATTCTTTTGAAGTTTTATCCATGGTGCCCACAGGCACCGCGTCGGGAACCCCGCTGGTCTAGTGATTCTGGGCGTAACAGAGGGAAGAATAGGATTATCACAGACCAGCCCCTGCACAACTGCAATGGTCTGGGTCCCAGGCTCTCTGTTCCTTCCTCCTAGGCCTGTTCAAGCTCTTGATTTGCTAGCGAGTCTCTCAACGTTGAGTACTTTCTGTAAGACTCAGAGTCCAAGATTTTCTTTTTATGGGCAGGCAGTTGCTTAACCCTAAAATAGTGCCTTGTACAATGAAAAGTGGCCTTGGAGACCAGCATAGAGGGAAGTCAGAGCAAGATACCGACTGCAGGCAAGAGCTGGGAGGAGGGGGCGATCTCTAATAGCGTTCAGCAAATCTGAGCAGAAGCCAGCACATGCCTCAGTGCATGATGTTGAGGAGTGCACAAGTCTCACCCTCAAGTCAGAAATGTGGGTTACAAGGTCACTGGACAGTGTGAGCAGGTCATAAAAAAACATTAAAACAGCAGAGGAAATCAGAAAAGAGGAGGGGACTTCATTACCTGTGAGTTTACTGTGGTAGTAAAATTGCTTTAATAAAACCTCCATATGTCTACATCTTCAGCTTCAGACATTGTGTTGCTCAGTGTCCTATTGACCTGAGGTCTCCTATGCCCTCTTCAGTCCCTTCAGCCTTCTCATGTGCTCCATGCGGTCTGCCTCCTTCAGCTTTGTCCCCTCCAGTCTCCTCTATCAGCCCCAGTTGCTCCTCCCAGTCTACTCAAACACTTTGCATTACTATCTGGACCCCCATAGGCTACCAAACACCATCGCTGCTCCCCACGCTGCTGTCCGGCACCTCCTGCTCTTTTATTTGTAACACTTTTCTCAGTTTCTGAGAGAGGGGTGTCCTGTGGGGTCTTCTCTGCAGGCAGACTTGCCTCCAAATGGTGGGAGATTGTGGCTGTCTCTTCGTGGGAGATTCATTTCCACCTGCAGTAAATGGAATGGAAGCATGTGGGTAACTCTGAGTTTTTGTGCTTCTCCCAAGAGTTTGAATGAAAACTGAATGGTGACCAGCAGCTTGTCAATTCCTTGGCCCTGATTCTCACGGCACTGTTGTCAAAGGGCCAAACTCCATATTATGCTGTCCTGATCATGTGTCCTGCTTGCATTTTTGTTCTCTAGTGGCCAAAAGTTTGTGAAGCCTACTTAGTTTAAATCCCTTCTTCTAGAAGCAGATCATTGTTTAAGTGTAAACAAGAAATCCGTATCTATTACGGAAGACGATGGCATAAAATAATTAATCTGTGTTTATTAAATAATAGTTCATGTGACTAATCCTATAATTATTCCTGGCTGGAGCAGTGCTTCATTTTGTTAATAAAAATGCGGGAGCTTTAGAAAATTATTGTGCTTGAATTCTGGGATTAAAACCCCACTGCAAGTTGCCATCAACCTGGGGTAATGTCACTGGCATAGAGTTATCAAGGATTTAGAGTAGGGTTGGAGTGGTGTGTTAGCTGGTCCAGGAAATGTCTGAGAGATGAGGCTTCTTTGTTATACCTCTTATTGGACCAACTGTATAGTTGGGAGAGCTGTTATACAAACTTTTGGGCAGTATGTGCAGCTTTTCTAACAGCTCCCCCAACTATACTGTTGGTCCAATAAAAGTTACCACCCCAAACACCTTGTTTCTGGGGATTTATATGAAGCTCACTGTGATTACAGTGGTGTAAATGAGATCTGAATCTGACTGTTCCTTATTTTCTATAGTTTGACTTCTAGGAAAAAAAGACTTTACTTCCCAGAATGCTACATACTCAAGCTCTAGCTCCAAGCTATCTTCGCAACACACTTTTCAGGCTGCGTCCTTCTGTATAGGAAGGGAGCTGCTATCTAAGGAGTCCCTAGAGAAAGCCAAGCAGGTATAAATCCTACAAAAATAAAATAAGCTGATTCATTCATTTGTCCCCATCATACTAATGCAGTCAAACCAATGGTGATCATTTATGGGCCAAATCCAGACTACAAGACTCCTTGTGGGACAGATCTGGCCTGTGAGGAGGCTCACAGGCCAGCTCTGGACCCTGCAGCAGCAGTGGACCAAGTGGTGGCAGCAACGCAATAGTTAATGCAGCCATCGCCCACCCCCAGCAACCGACATGTACCCAATGGGACTCTGTAGCTTGGCATTTGGAGATGGGGCTCAGCTCCCTGCTTGCTCTGTGCCTGAATTCCTGGCCTCTCTGGGACCCTACAGGCTGGGTGAAATGACTCCACAGGCTAGGGCTGACCTATGGGCTATATCTTGGACACCCACCAACATCTGTGCAAAGGCAGTTCAGGCATCTCCAAATTGCCTGTGGTTGTTCTGACTCCAATGGAAGACTTTCCACTGCTTGCAGTCCTGTTGTCACAGCTGTTGCTATTGCCTGCAGTCGTGCAGTCTACTGTTCCAGCTGCATGCTCTCTGGAGAAGGGCTGAGAGATTTAATGGTGGTAATGAAAATCTTATGGCCTGTGTGATTGACCTGAGTATAGGTGCATTCACTCCCAATATGGAGTTGGCTGGTTTCGAGGGAACCGTCGGTCACAAGCTCACTCTTTTTGTGATGCGTGGTCTTGGATGTAAAGGATTGATTGAAAGTCACAATGAGACAAATGGTGTACAGGCAATGAGCCGGTCTTCTGCCATTCCCCCTGATATTACGTTCTTACTTTACATCTGTTTCTCAGGTGGAAGGTACACACGTGAGTCTTGGGTGGGTTGTGGTTGTTTTTCCCCTAGATTTGTTAAGGTTGCTTTTCAGGATTGTTTTGACAGATTGAAAGTCTTGAGGTCATCCACATAAGTAAAATGTGGCAGTTGGGTGAATTGGCTGCTTGTTGATGTACGTGCTAAACAGTAATGGTGCCGAGTTGCTGACTTGTGGGAGACCATTTCTCTGTTTGCACCAGAGAGAGTCGCTTTCCAAGTAATTCTCCAAAGAGCTGTCAGGTCTCAAGCAGTTTGAATGAGCTCAGTAAGACGCGTGGCTTTGAGTCATCCACAACCATTTGGCAAGTAGCTGTCAACAATTGCTGTGTATTTTGAAATACACATCGGTCATGTGTATTTTGTACTGCCAGTAAATCTATAAATCCCACCCTTGTGAGAAAACCGTCTTCAATATGTTGTGTAAAGTTGAGCAGCTGCTTGTGCACGATTTCCTTGAGTGAAACCCAGCTTGGTCCAGGAGCAGCCTCTCCTTACCGCAGACTGCTAGAGCAGTGGTACTCAACCTTTTTTGGACCAGGACCCATTTGTAAACATCAATGGCCAGTTCCGACCCAAGGCCCCTCACTTCCAATCCACTATCGCCCATGGCCTCACGATGTGTGGGGCAGGGGGTAGGTGTGTGGGACAGGGTACAGTGTGTGTGGGGCACGGGGGGCCCCAAGCAGCCCCTGGCAGGCTGGAACTCTGCCAGCCTGCAAGGGAAACGCCATAATTTCCCACGTTTTTCTCCTTTAAAGGAGAATCCATTTTTAAAGTTCGTACTTCATATTTTCTTGTGACCCACTTTTGGGTCATGACCCATGGGTTGAGAAACACTGTGCTAGAAGGTTCAGCATGAGCCTTTCAAGCAACTTGTTTGCATGGTAAAAGCTGTCGGACTCTGAGTCTTCCACTGTCTGGAAGACTGCCACCATTCAGACACATCTTGAAATTGTGTTTTGGTCTAAACTGCCATCCAGATGTCCTATTTTAGTTTTCTCAGTGAATTGACACCAATCTCAAAATCTGTCATAACGCCCACTGGTGAACCCCGGATTCTGCAGGCACTGCTGTCAGTTGAGATGAGGTTTTGTTTGTCTATTCAGTAAGTGCACATCTCTTCAAGATCAACTGGGGTGGGGGGCTTATTTGCATTGCTGACTGTGATTGTGTAATGTTGCTGTGCATTTCTTCCATCGCTACTGAGTTTCTGTATCTTAGCCAATGTCATCTTGCTATTGTGTATTAGATCCGCATTGTCATTCAGCGTCTGCCAATGTTTCCCGGGTTGCTCCGTGAGGGTGATATTAATTTCTTCTACTAGTGCCGTGGTATCCCCTCCAAAGGGATCTTACATGTACTTCTGGTTTTCTTAGTACAGTGTTCACAAACCACATATAATTTTCACTCAGTGGTTTTATCCGCTTGACTATTGTATCAAGATCTGCAAAGTCCTGCCAGGCCATCTTTTGAAGTTGAAGCAGCAGTGATAATGGCACAGTTCTCAAAGTTACTGCTGCCTTGTTCTGGATGCAGAAGGGCTGATGTTGAGGTGTGGGATCAGGCTTTGAACAATTTAGAATATAGGATCCTGTTAATTTACTGTTAATGAATATGAGGGTTTTTTTAGTTACTTGCTGTTTTTAGTTACTTTTGAAGAAGTGGCACTTCTTTAGGTCATGTATTAGACTGAGGTGTTGTACAATGTCACAATTGAAGTCACTAATGGCCTTGTGTGGCTTGTCATGGTTGATGTTAGCGCATCAGCAGAAGCAATGCTTTTGCTTGGTGATGTGCAGAACATGACTGTGATTCTGGCTAAATCAACAACAGTGTCTGACATTATTTTTGGTAAAAGGCATCACATTGATAGCAGTAACACATGGGGCATGTCTGTCTTGTTCACATGTCTGGTGAGGCCAGTTATTGCTGATGGGTTTCTTTCAGTCATAGAATTTGACAGTGATGTTCAATGCACAGGTTGGTGATTAATAGAATCGTAGAAATCAAGGGCTTGAAAGATCATCGAGTCCAAACCCCTGCTCTGGGCAGGAATACCGCTGACATCAAATGATCCTAGCAAGGTGTCTGTCCAGTCTCCTCTTGAAGACTTCCAAGGTTGGGGACTGCACCACCTCCTCGGGAAGTCTATTCCAGGTTCTGGTCACCTTTATCATAAAGATGATCTTCTTTACATCCAACCTGAAACCATCCTCTAACAGTTTATGGCCATTGTTCCTTGTCCTCCCCTGGGGCACACTAGTAAAAAGTTTTTCACTCAGCTCCTGATATTCACCCCTTACAATACTTATAGATGGCCACCAAGTCCCACCTCAGTCTTCTCTTCCCCAGGCGGAACAGTTCCAGCTCCCTTAGTCTTTCCTCATAAGGTTTGTTCTCCAGGCCCTTAATCATTCTCATGGCCCTTCTCTGGACCCTTTCAGGATTCTCCACGTTGTTTTTGACATGCAGCACCCAGAAGTGGACACAGTCCTCCAGCTGGGCTCTCACCAGGGCCAAGTAGAGAGGAAGTATCTCTTTCTTAGCCCTGCTTGAGATGCATCAGCTAATGCATCCCAGTATGCTATTAGCTCTGTTGACTACAGCATCACACTGGTGGCTCATGTCAATCCTGTGATCAACCATAACTTCAAGGTCCCTTTCAGCCATCATGCTGGCCAGGATATCTCCTCCTAACCTATATTTACATCTCTGGTTACTTCTCCCCAGATGAAGCAGTCTGCATTTATCCTCATTGAACTGCATCCAGTTTTGCTTCACCCACCTTTCCAGCTTGTCCAGGTCCACTTAAATCTGCATCCTATCCCCTAGCATGAGCAATTTTACCCGTAACTTAGTATCAACCACAAACTTGGCCAGCATGCTTTCCACATCCTTATCTAAATCGTTGATAAAGATGATGAACAGCATGGGACCGAGAATTGAACCCTGCGGGACACCACTGGCCACCTCCTGCCAAAGCAATACAGACTCATCCACTAGCACTCTCTGGGTTTGACTCCTTAGCCAGTTGCCAACTCACCTGACCATCGACTCTGCCAGTCCACAATCCCTCAAATTTTTTTTTATTCGAGCATCATGGGAGACTATATGGAAGGCCTTTTTAAAATCCAAGTATATGACATCAACCAGGTCTCTCACCTCCAAGTGGTTTGTTACTTGATTGTAGAAGGAGATGAGGTTGGTCAGACATGACCTGCATGAAATAAAACCATGTTGGCTATCCTTCAGCATGATGCCTTCTGCCAGTCTCACAAATGGACTTGATATTTTTTTTCCAAAATTTTACCCGGTATCAAGGTCAAACTAACTGACCTATAGTTTCCCAGATCTTCCCTCCTTCCCTTCTTAAAGATTGGCACCACACTGGCTCTTTTCCAGTCTTCCAGGACCTCTCCCGAGCACCACAGGTCTTCAAATACCTTCACCAATGGTCCTGCAATTACTCCAGCCAATTCCCTCAGCACTCTTGGGTGTAGTCCATACAGTCCTGCCAACTTAAAGACATTCAGCTGCTCTAAGTGCTCCCTCACCAATTTGACACTGACCAGTGGTTGGCAATACCCCACCACCAACCCCGCACCCATCCAGTATCCAACCAGGCAGGTGACCACCATTTGTATGCAGGAACACCGACGCAAAGTATTCATTAAAGTGTTCAGCTTTTTCCTGACTGTCTGTTATCAGCTGCCCTGTCCCATTCTGTCCTGTCCCATTTCCCACATTTCACTTGGTCTTCCTCCTGCTCCCTATATACCTAAAGAAGGACTTCTTATTGTCCCTGATTTTGGTTGCCAACTGTATCTCGGTCGCCACCCTTGCCTTCCTTATCCTCGCCCTACAAATATGGGCTATACTTGTGTATTCCTTGTTGATGACTACCCCTTGTTTCAACTATCCATAAGTCTCCTTTTTCTTTTTTAACTGCTCCTTGTCTCCTCTGGTAAACCAAGAGGGCTTCCCGGCCCCTTTACCACTTTCCTGCATACAGGAATGAACTTTTTCTGTGCTCTGAAGCTTGCTCCTCTGAGAAACGACCACCCTACCCCTCCAGTCCCTCTTCCCATAGGGTCTCTCCCACTATTTTTCTAAGCTCATTGAAGTCAGCCTTCCTGAAATCAAGCGCCTCTGCCCTACTGGCTGACTTCCCTGCCCTATGACAGATAGTGAATTCTATCATCTTATGATCACTGTCTCCCAGATTACCTTCAATCCTCAGATCTCCCACCAGGTCATCCCCTTTGGCTAGAACCAAATCCAACAAAACCTTCCCCCTCACTGACCTGTTCACCTTCTGTACTAAATAAAGTTCTTCCATGCAGGTCAAAAAACTACGTGACTGGTCAGATCTGGCTGTGTGCTCCTCCCAGGTGATGTCAGGGTAGTTGAGGTCACCCGTGACAAGCATGTCCCTTGAATGTGCAGCCTCCATCAGTTCTGTGGAAAATTCCAGCTCCTCTTTCTGGTGTGGTGGGCTGTAGTAGATGCCTACCATCAAGGCCCCCTCTCCCACAGGGTCTCAAGTCGCCCTTCTCTAGAAACAATTTGCATCTCCAAAGAGGCATACTGCTCCTTTACATAGAGAGCTATACCTCCTCTCTTCTTCCCTACCCAGTCCCTTCTGTGCAGCCTTTAGCCCTTTATCCATCCAGCCCAGTCATGCGTGGCATCTCACCAGGTCTCTGTTATTCTGACGAGATTATATTCCCTATTTACTAGCAGGAGTGCCAGTTCCTGGTGCTTATTCCCCATACTCCTAGCATTTATGTATAGACACTTAAGTCCCACATTAGTAACCTGCACTTGCCCGCCACCCCAATGTTGTTCCAGGCTCTCGACACCTCCCTGACTGCCCTGCCCTCTTTGTCTTTCCTGCTTGGCTGTTTCCCAGTTTACATTCCCGCCTGCACGCTAATCCCCTGATGCACCTAGTTTAAAGCCATTTTCATTATGTCACACTATGTTACTAAAACTTCTTGGGCATTCACAGATACAATTTTTCATGCCAGCCCTAAACTGGTTGATAAAGACTAGGCTGTTCAATAATTTCCATTTTCCAAGTACGTTTTTAATGTTGGTGTTAGGAACTGCAGGTGACAATTTGGCAGGACCAGCCACAAACTTGCTTCCTCCGCAATAAACAAGGATTATTGCTATGGTATTTTCAAAGCAGGGAATTTGTGTACTAGATGAATTGTAGTGAGCACATCGTTTCCTCAAATAGCCTACAATTAATCAAATATCATTTAAAATCATACAACAGAAAGGCTCTGAATTAAAAAGTTAGTTGTATTAAATATGAATTGTTTCATAGTTTAATAGTTGGTAGGGTCGGAAGGGACCTGAGCAGAACATCTAGTCTGACCCCCTGCCATGGGCAGGAAAGGATGCTGGGGTCAAATGGCCCCGGCTAGGTGGCTGTCTAGCCTCCTTTTGAAGACCCCCAGGGTAGAAGCGAGCACCACTTCCCTTGGAAGTTGGTTCCAGATCCTAGCTGTCATGACTGTAAAGCAGTGCCTCCTGATATCTAGCCTGAATCTACTCTCAGTCAACTTATGGCTGTTATTCCTCGTTACTCTTGGTAGTGCTCGGGAGAACAGGGTCTCCCATTGCCTGCTGGTCCCCCTTGGCCAGTTTATAGATCCCCTCTCAGCTTTCTCTTGTGGAGGCTGAACAGGTTCAGGTCCCTTAGCCTCTCCTCGTAGGGCCTGCCCTGCTGCCCCCGATCATGCAAGTGGCCCTCCCCTGGACCCTCTCCATGCTGTCCACATCCCTCCTGAAGCACGGCACCCAGAACTGGATGCAGTACTCCAACTGCAGCCTGACCAGTGTTGCATAGAGGGGGAGGATCACCTCCTTGGACCTGCTCATGATGCATCTGCGGATAAATGACAAAGTGCGATTAGCTTTCCTGACCGCGTCCCCACATTGGCGGCCCATGTTCATTTTGGCATCAATAAAGACTCCAAGATCTTTCTCTGTCTCTGCACTGACGAGAAGGGAGTTCCCCAGCCTGTAGGTCTGCTGCTGGTTCTTCCTCCCCAGGTGCAGCACCTTGCACTTGTCAGTGGTGAAACCCATCCTTTTCTCACCCACCCACCCCTGTAACCTGTCCAGATCTAGCTGTAGCCTGTCCCTTTCCTTTAGCGTGTTCACTTCTCCCCACATCTTAGTGTCATCCACGAATTTGAACAGGGTGCTTTTCACCTCCTTGTCCAAGTTGCTGATGAAGATGTTGAACAGTGCAGGTCCGAGGACAGAGTCCTGGGGGACCCCACTGCACACAACCCTCCAGGTTGAATATGCCCCATCCACCACCACTCTGGGTGCGGCCCTCCAGCCAATTTGCAACCCATCTGACCGTGTAGGCGTCGACACCACAGTCACCTAACAGTGTCAAAGGCCTTCCTAAAGTCCAGAAAGACTACGTCCACCTGCATCCAAGGATTTTGTGATCTGGTCGCAGAAGGCCACCAGGTTGGTCTGACAGGACCTGCCCCTAATGAACCCATGTTGGTTGCCCCTAAGCATAATCTCCCCTGCTGGCCCCTCGCAGATGTGCCCATGGACTATTTTCTCAAAGAGCTTCCCCAGGATCGAGGTAAGACTAACGGGCCTATAGTTTCCTAGGTCCTCCTTCCTCCCTTTTTTGAAAATGGGGACCACATTGGCCATTTTCCCTTGTCTGAGAGATGATTAAAAAAAATAAACTTCCTTACTTTTTCATATATTTTAACATTTTCCAAAGGTTTTTCTGAAGAGCTCAAGTGAATGTGTTCCTCCAACGGCTAGTATTTCAAATACTGCTGTTTTCTCCCCCAACACTATATTATATGAGAGAAACACTTTTTTACAGAACCAGTTAAGCTGGTTTCAGGATGGTGGCTCTTTTGTAAAAGTGATGTGGACACTAGCAACATAAAATGTTAGGTTATTCTAGCAATAGGTCTTATTATGATCTCTGAAGTGGATGAACGAGAAATCAGAATGGCAGCTTTGCAATAGTTGCTGTTATGAGTTGAATATGAAGGAGAAAAGTTAATGAATTGGGATGAGAGTGCCTGATATTTGTAAGTCTAAAGCTTTTATATGGAGTGCTCCAAATCTGAACCTCCCTGTGTCTGTACCAACAGCTGATGAGGGTGAGACTATTGTGCCTTTATTACTGTTGATTCATCCCCATTCTGTAGTCTGTCATGGACCCATTCACCTTGTCTGCTGCATACTGGTGTAGTTACTAGCCCAAGCCTGGAAAGGCTGAGTACAAAGCTGTTTCCTGGTAACAAATAAAACCAGTCTGCCATTCTAGGATAAATGGCTGTTCAATGTTAAATGCTGCTGCCCCCTTACATTGTATGAAAGCTCCTGATGGTTTGAGCGTGGCGCTAATAAGACTAAGGCTGCAGGTTTGATCCCTGGTTGGACTAGATAATCTCTTGAGGTCCCTTCCAGCCTTATTTCTCTATAAGAAAAGCCAGTCCCTGGAAGTCAGTATTCTAAACATTTGAGACAGGCAGCAAGAAACCTCATTAACATTAATACCAAAGTGTGAGAACAATGTTTCAGCATTAAAGATCATTAGGAGATGGACTCTATCAGTTTGAAATCCTGGGCACTAGTGGGAGTGTAATGCCAGTTGTGGAGAAGTGTTTCAAGCAGAACAAAAGAAATGTCTCTTCTAGTCCAGGGGCATTGAAACTGAGCACTCAGATAGCGCTCATGATGACAGGCTCTGCAGAGAAGTCATTCATCAAGTTAGGAATGTAGCAGCCAATGCATCATATGTGCCAAGGTTGCAGGTTGTAGCTGTGTCGGTCTAAGGACACAGGCAGACAAGGTTCTTTGGGTAAATCTGATATCTTTTATTAGACCAACTCAAATAATTGGAAAAATTCTTCTCTGCAAACTTTCAGGTACAATTACCCTTCGTCAGGCAGAGGAAGTGTCTGCAGATGGACGAGCACAAGAAGAGCACAAACCATTTGCAGATGCTTTCTCAGCCTGACGAAGGGTAATTGTACTTGAAAGCTTGCAAAGAAGAATGTTTCCAAATATCTGAGGTGGTCTAATAAAAGATAATGGATTTACCCAAAGAACCTCCTATGTGCCAAGGCAGATACCGAAAGATGTCAATGCTCTGACAAGAGATTGTATCAATGGGGACAACAGAGTTCTAGAGTTACTTTCAAGTGATATATGGCAGAATATCAAAACATGACTTAGCCTTTGTGATAGATGACTTTGCCAAAGTAAGATGTGACCATCAAGGATCAGAAATAACAGTGGAGAAACACAGCTAAGAGCCATCAACCTCCATGCTGAGAGACTCCTTGTCTTATGCTTGATGTCTGTCCTACTTCTTGCAAGAATTCTGCATACTGCCAAGGATGTGCACAAAGAAATGCAACATTTGCCTGATTGCAAAAGATCAGCCACACCTGTATTAGTGCAAAATTCAGGTCATCTGTAAAGTTTGCAAGGGCCTACTGACCAGCAGTTGTCAAGAGTGACCACAATCTTTTGTATTACCGAAGAGAAAATAAAGTGGAGAAAGATCCACTTCAAACAGACAGCAGCAAAGAAAATCAGCAATGTAGAATTGAGCACTGAAGAGTACTGTGGGAAAGTCCAGCCTTAACTGAGACACTGTCAGAGACCCAGGAAGGTGTGATGCAAAGGGGACTTAAAATGGGCTATGTTAAAAAAATAATATGATTCAAGCTGTATCGTAACAGTTGGATATCAACTCAAAGCAAGATCTTGTGGGTAACCCAGGAGTCATCGGCAAGAGGAGGGGAGGTTTTTAAATAGCAATTTTTCCCTAAGCCACTGGTCAATTTAGTTCCTGGCAATTGATGTGGAAACCTTGGGCAGCCACCCAGGGGACCCAGTATCCCAGGAACCCAGAAGCAGGGGTCTAGGCATCCTTGCCCTTCCTAAGCTGGACATCCCTAAGGAAAACCAGAGACCTTGGAGCACCAGTACCCAAATTTTTACAGACTATGCTGACACTGAGAGCTAACATCTCCCTCTTGTTGAAGGAGGGAAAACAAAATGATGTAGATGACAGCAGGTTATGCCTAGCTGAATGCACTTGAACATCATAAAAATGGATACTCTTTGCCTTTACTTCCTGAGGCCTAACAGAAGTGAAAGACTGGTATGTACATATCATGTGAATAAACAAACAGTTATCAGCCTGCCATTGCATTCAGTTTTATGGCATGATATGGAGTTCGGTATCAAAATAGAGCACGAGCCCTGATAAATTGTAATTGCAGACATACATGTGGATGAACTTTCACCAAAAAGAAAGGATGATGTCACTCTAGCCACTGATGCATTACCTAGCTGCAAAGATACTACACGTACAAAGGTGTTTGAATGCTATACCTGCACTTTATGAGGACGAAACTCTTTAGAGAAACAAGCCTAAGTGAATGTTGATTTAGAAAATATCCCAGGAAATATCCCAAATCCAGGATCAGTCACAGATTCAGATCAAGTATATTTGCAGATCTAAAGAGAGACATCAGTTCGTGAGTCCCCAGTTCTTACTGAAATGCAAAGGAACCTAGGAGAGAGATGTCAGGGTATCTCAGGGTAAGGAAGGTACCAACAGCAGAAGATCTGCTTCTGATGCACCAAGGGACAATAGCACTGGCAAGTTTACTTCTACTAATGTACCTGGAAAACAGGGAAGAGGCTGCAGTGTATAGAATAGTGTGGCATGAGGACTGTTTGCCACAGCACAGGGAAAAAATAATCACTAAGAGAAATATGAGGCAAGGAACTGCATGCTTAATAGGACCACAAGATCTGATGGTGATCTAGAAGAGGAAAATACATCTGACTGCAGATTTTCCAGACAACATAGAAATTCCAAGAGACGTAAGAAAACTGAAGATGTTGAGCATATCTCTGGGAAGATGCAGTAATATCCAAGCTTCTGCCAAATCTACAACCACTTGCAATGTTAATGACATTCTCTGTTGTGGAAGGAAGGACATAATGGCTGTGTACAAGTCCATGCATGTTTTCCAGCACTGTCATTTAGAGCAATTTTTATAGCACTATACAGTTACAGCGCTCTTGATCATGACAAAAGTGTAGTGTTTGGTGGGAAGTGGAGGGACTCTGAGCCTCCCTGCACTTTCCAGGCTAGGAGGCATGGGGCACTCCACAGCCTCCTTGGGCTTCTTCACTGGTTAGAAATTTGACAAGCATACAGAAGTTATTTAAAGTGCTGTAGGTTGCTAAAGTGCTATAAAATACAGCACTTCAAATTTAATATCTCATTTAAGAAGGGATAATTTAAAACACTGTACACATTTTTGAAGTCCTGTAAAGCCATGCACTTCTGTTAAGTCATGGCAATAAAGAGCTTTAGATGGTGAAAAAAGCAACTTTTGTACACACAATGTGCTGTAAATGCCATGGTATTACATTTAGGCTTACAGGCTGGGGGGTGACCCTCTCAGCAGCACAGCTGCAGAAAGGCATCTTGGAGTCATAGTTGACTCCAGGATGAACATGAGTTGTCAATGTGACAAAGTGATCAACAAGACTAACTGCACTTTATCATGCATTAGCAGATGCATGATGAACTAGTCCAGGGAGTTGATGCTACCCCTCTATGTGGCACTGGTCAGGCTGCAGTTGGAGTACTGTCTAGTTTTGGGTGCTGCATTTCAAGAGGGATGTGGAAAATCTTGAGAGGGTTCAGAGGAGGGACACTCTTTTGGTCAGAGGGCTGCAGGTAAGGCCCTACGAGGAGAGACTGAGGGACCTAGATCTCTTCAGCCTTCACAAGAGAAGGCTGAGACATGATCTTGTGGCTGCCTATAAATTCATCAGGGGAGGGCAGCAGGGAATAGGAGATGCTCTACTTACTAGGGCACCTCCTGGAGTAACTAGGAACAATGGACACAAATTGACAGGGAGCAGATTTAGGTTGGACATTAGAAAGAACTTCACAGTAAGGGTTGCCAGAATCTGGAACGGGCTCCCAAGGGAGGTGGTGTTCTCCCCTACCCTGGGGTCTTCAAGAAGAGACTGGACAAGCACCTGGCTGGGGTGGTCTGACCCCAGAGCTCTTCCCTGCCCAGGGCAGGGGGTCATACTTGATGACCTACTGAGGTCTCTTCTGACCCAAACATCTATGAATCTATGGCAAGAGGTGAAGCTACTACTAGCCCTTCCTACTGAAGTATCAACTGAGACTCCAGTGCACAGAGCAGGGTACTGTATAGGACTGCCCTGTTATTGTGGAAGAAAAATAGTGTCATCAATGTGAAATCAGTGAGAAGAATCACTTGCTTACCTGTTACTTGAATGGAATCTGACATAGAAAAAATTCCAATTTATGCTATCATTGAATTCTAATTTGTGCTGTCATTTCAGGTTCAAGTTTCAACATTAAATACACAAACAAAAGGGAACAAGTTTTTCTGGCTGTTTGGATGGGGACTCCCCTAATTCAGCTACATCCTCTCTGGTATTTGCCAGTGTATTCTTTTTCTCATCACTCTTTCTCTCTGTTCAGATGCTCAGATTATCCTCCAAATTCCCACTCAGTCTCCATCTCTCATACATTCTTGCACCCCTAGTTTTCTCCTCTCTTTGATGCCACTTTTCCTAGGTATCCCTTCCATATCCTGCAGCACCTTGTGTCTTGTTCCTTAACCTCACTTTCCCCATTCCATAGTGCTCTCTTTCCATCAGTCTCTCTCTGCACCCTATTTTCTCCCATTCCCAAGGCTGTTGGATAAGTTTTCAGGCATCAAGTGCCTTTCCTCAGGTCATGCAAAAACCTCTGTCTGTAAGCCATATTCATCCAAGGAATAACAAGTCCTAGTCCTGGTCATTTCAGACAGTGGGGTCATAAGACCCCATGCATGGCTCTACGTTCCACTGCCAGTTGGTTATAAATGTTCTCATGTAAATAATGTCGAATGCTTATTAACGACAGGGATTTACAAAGTATGAAATCTAAACCATTCAAAGAGGTGTTGATTGCATGTAGCCACACCACCTTGAACTGTGACCATATCAGGTTTTATAAACTAAACAGTTAGATATGAGATAACTGAAGAAAACCTTGATGCTGTAGGTAGCACTGCACGTGACCAGAAATGATTTGCTGGGCTCCTGTGCTGCCAGTGGTTTTGGATAAGACATAGATATGAGTCTCCAATTTCTCATAGGACTTTTTGTAGGAGCTTATATTAATTTAGGAGCCATTCTACCTGCTGAAATACCCTATAGAAGGGATCATTTTTTATCTTTCCTTGCTAGGATGTTGTGTGTTGTTAACAGCTGCCGTGTTCCACTTCAGAAGTAGCAGCAGTCCGTTGATGGCTGAAACAATCCTTAGTTACAGGTTGCCTGTGAATCTGTGAATGAATAGGTGTCAAAAGACTGTAACATATCATAAATCCTATTCTCCAGGGTTTCAGTCTCATGCTGATAGTATATATGAACTGAAATATATCTTGGGGTCAGCCAGCTGACCAGAGAGGCGGCACTGTATGGGCACCTCTTCAAACACAAGGGGAGCCTGTCAGCCCGCTTTTACCAGCTTGTATCCTGCATCAGGAGTGCCCCGTGGAAAGCCAGAAACCTCCTGATGTACAAGCACATGGATACTGAGGTGGTGGACTGTTAAAATGGCTCTAAGCGAACTCCAGACCTACTACCAGAGATCGGTAGTAGAGGATGGTGAGGATGTGGCCAAAGCCACCTGGTAGAGAGACTTGGCACAGGATCTTCCAACCCCACCCCCAGCGGGGAAGCGGACTGTGACAATGGGAGGATGCAGAGATAACTGGATTTGAAGACGGCAGCAGCGACAGCAATAGAAGCAGAAAGTCCTCCAGCAGGAGCTGGAGCGACACAGACAATGGATGAACAAAGTTGTGCATCCCTATGAGCGGGTGGGGATGAAGGGACGGTGGTGTCTGGTCTGAGAGAGCAGCTGACGTGTGTGTGTGGTGCGTAGATGTATATATTGTAATGGGGTTGAGTGTCCAGCGGGCCTTTGTACGGGTGCATGGGTGTGGGGATTGTAACAGGCTTATGGGTTTTCTTTTTGGTGTGTGACTAGGAGTGTAGATATATATAACTTTATATATATATAGATATATATTTTCACAAAAAAAAAATGGTTTGTAAAATACTTGAAGGGTTATTTTGGTTTACATCCTCTCTTAAAGGATTGACTTCAGCACAGATGAAATCATGGGGATTTCTCATCAGCAGTTTGTATATTTTTGTGTGCCGGTCCCAAGGAGACATGACATATTTATAAGTCCTGCATAAATGCTAAGCACTGGGGTTTTTTAAAAGAAGAGTTTTTACCACTTACACAACGTGTTTTGTCTGAAATGTTGTTGTGTGCTCACTTATGTATCATGACACTCAACTTGCCAGGACAAAGCTCCTCTCTGACAAATGGCACTTTCTCTCCTTTTGTTAAAATTGCAGGAGTTAATTTGAACAACTGCACTGCAAGACAGAGGAAGAGCTTCTTTCCTCACAGTATGTAAGGCCCAATGTATGGGTGGTTCAGTGGGTATACATTATAATAGAATTGCAAGCCAAGGTGCAACCTGGCTTTACTGAGCCAGAGAGGGAGTGGATATGGCCTGGCCCTGCGCTGCGCTGCGCTGCTCTGAAGTGAACTCGTGCTTCTTTTGACCTCAGCAGTGAGGACTGTGCATGGTGTGAGGTACCCAGACTGTTGCATCCTGCCATGGCCAGGTCAGAGCTGTTTCTTGGTGTAGATCAGTCTCTTAGATCCAGAATAGAGCCTTTCACCTGCGGTAAATAGAGACTGCGATGCACAAACACTTGCAGGCCATAAACACCACGGAAAAAGAGCTGTAGAGTGAAGTGGGGGTGGGGGTGGGGGTGGGGGGGAAGCCGGCTTTCTGATCAGGAACAGCTGCTTTGTTCCTGATCAGGCGGGACTTTTTCTCCGTAAGGTGACTGGTGGCACGGCCGGGAGACAGCGAGCACTGAGCAGATCAGTCCTTGGCAGGGCTCCTTCCCATCTCCACCCCTGCAGCTCTCTCCACCCAGCCACCAGGGATGCGTGCTCTGCCACCACCTCTCTGCGTGACCTTGGTCAAGTCCCATTACCCCGACCTAATTGCCAAATGGGCATAAAGGATCCCCCCCCCCGCGCTCAATTTGCCTAGGGATGAAGGGGTACAGAAGAAGGCTCTTCCTAGAGGCTCCCAGGCACAGACATTCTTTCTGCGCAGGCGCAACCCCCCCCTCCCTTGGAGCACGCGGAGAACTCCATTTCCCAGCAGGCACCGGGAGCAGGAGGAACGTCCCTGAGCTCGGAGTGGGCGGGGCGCGTGACGCCACGAGCCAGGCCCAGCTCCCGGCCGGCGGAGGGACGCAGGGGCGGGGCCGCATCAGGCGACGTGGAAAGATGGAGGCGGCCTGAGCGCGGGGGCGTGGAGGGCGCGCGCCGGGCACCCCAAACCTCTCACCCTCTCCCCGCCCGCGGGGCCAGGTGAGGCCACGCCCCTGCGGCCGGGGGGGGCCGGGGGGAGCGGCCGTTGGCGCCCCCCCGCGAGGGGGAGGGGCGCTGCGCAGGTGCCCAACGGCCGCTCCCCGCGCCCAGGAGGAGGAGGAGGAGCTCGGGCTGGGGCTGGGGCTGCCAGGTGGGGCGTCCCCAGCGCTGCAACTGGCCTTGGCCTTGGCCACCAGGGGAATGGCCCCTTGTCCTCACTGGGTGTCAAGCCGGCGGGTCGCGGTGTCAGGCCCCTGGGACCACGCGCCCACCTGCCCTCGTGGCGTCCTGACTTGGGGAAATGTGGAAATGCGCCTTCCTCGCGCCCACCCGGGGCTGCCATATTGGCTCAGCACTGCGAACGCGGAGAGCTCCCTGAGCCGGGATCAAACATGCTGCCCCGGCGGCGTTTTCTTTTAAAAGGAGCTGCCCCGAGGAAACCGAACCGCCAAGGAAGGGCGATCGCGGTGTCCGGGAGCGGCTACTGCTGCGCTCGCCCGCGCTGGTGGCAGGTTTTGGTTTGCTGGCAGGGTTTGCAGGCTGGTTACCGCAAGGCGCCAGGAGAATAGCTGCTCGGAAATATCCCCCGAGTCTCGCTGCAGTCTCCTCGTGGGCTGAGTCGAGAGCAGGATCTGTACGAGAGGCGTGTGTATTTATTCAGTGTCCCTCGAGACAGCTGTGTCTAATTGCAGTAGCGTGACCAGCAGTTTTTGAGTATTTGGCACAGCCAAGGCCCTTACTATGCTCTGTAATTACAAAACAAACGAGTAATTGTCACTTGCATTTCCTAGTGTCTGTCACTTACTAGTTTCTGTACCTAGTTGGTGTTCCTGATTCATGGGAGTGTAGAGGCCTGTTAAATTTCAAGACATCTTTTTTAATGAAGGATATCGTACTTTATATCTTATCTCGGACGGAAGTTCCTCAGGCCAAGAGCGAGCGTGTTTTCTTTCTCAGATTTACTTGCTGTGTCAAGTAGAGTGAGGTTTTGATGTGACTTCCCAGTTTCTTTTACTGCAAATAGGATGGGAAAACGTGCTAGATGTAAGCTGTGACACTAATCCCTTCAAGTATTTGCAGGTATAAGCAGGTTGTTCAATATTTCCTGGGCCAGTGCGTGTTTTAGGAACGGAGGGCTAGAAGAAACTTCCTGGGTCATCAAATCCAGTGCATTGCTTGAATAGGCAAAGGTGTAATGTAATTCCTTTTGTGAAGTTACCACCTTGTTCTAATACCAGTTAGGTTTCTTTCCCCCACCACTTCTCTTCAAGTATCTTAAAACCTTTGTTGTATTTTAGGTCTTGAGGAACTCTCTTTCTTCAACTTATTTCAAAATCGTGGTCGGTTGGAGTCGACTTGAGCAGAGACTTGAGGGTGCGCACTCCTTTTCGTCCAGAGGCTGCGCGCTGCTTCCAGTCAGTGTGGGGAGCACAGAAGCAGCCTTAGGTATGTGGAAACCGTTCTTGCAATCACTCAGTAATGCGTTAGTCTGTTTCCCTCTCTCCCCCCTGTAGATCTGGGGCTGGAAGTTGGAGAAACTTGCTGTCTCACCTTGATTTTGTTTTCCAAGGGTGGGGAGAAAAGCAAATATCTGTGGAAACTTTCGATTTAGTGCTGACATGTTTGACTGAGGCTGTTGGGCTAGTTAATGTGTTTTATTTACCCAGTAGTTGATGCTCAGCTTATCATGATTTAATGTAGTAGAGGAAATTGCTGAAGTTAAAATGCTTTGGTAGGCAAAATGAGCATCAATGCATGTGCTCTGGGGTGGAGGAGGGGTCGCTTTAATTAGAACAGCTCCAAGAGCTACTCTCATTAAAGCACCTTCAGCATCATGTGTATTCAGTGTCCTGCGCTTCAAAGTGGTGGTGGGGGCACTTGAGCTAAAGCTATTTTGGAGTGTGGGGACGCTGAATAGATGTCGCGGAGGCTTCTGGAGCGTGTTAATTAATACACTCCAGCAAAATTAAGCCTGCTAACTAGCATGTGTCACCGCAGACATCTGGCACGTTCGTAGGTGCCCACTAGTAGTAATTGTGCATAGCAGTAAAATCTTTACATATTTGCAAAATCTTTCCATGTTAATACGCTGATGAGCAAGAGAGAGGCTTGCAAATTAATTTTGAGGCATCAGGAAAGTTTTATATTTCTGTTTGGTTTAAATGGTATCCTTGCTATAATGTCTGATTTTTTTTATTTTTTTTTTCTCTTCAGATTCTTGATATTTAGTGACTGATAGTCTGTTACCAAAAAAGGCTGGCCAAAACAGATTGTGGTTATTTTTCAAAATGTTACTATTCAAAATAGGGAAATCTATTGCATCTTGCAGTAATTAAACTGCTAGGCAATTTATTTCCAGTTAGAGCAGGTGTTGGGAACGACTGATTCAGAAGACATAGATGAGGTATAATGCAAGGTAATTTAAGTGTAATGTAAATAAAAGCTCAAATTGGCCTACTTCTGTTTGTGACATACAGTTCTGCATTGGGTATGGATGTCTAGGTGTGCAGAGCAGTTGAATTAGTGATATCCCGCTCTTTTAGAGGCTGCATAACGTTCACTTGTGGCTCTAGCATAGACACCAAGATAATTGCATAACAGTTGCGCTACACCAAAAGGTTGTCAGTTTTCAAAAATGAAGGAACACCTAAGAATCTTTCCCATACTTAAAAGGCACTGTGAATGCTGTGGTTGAGATTTCCTTTGTAAAAAGGACATTGTGCCCATTAGTCAGGTTCTCTGCAAATTGAAATACGAATACTTATCTCTTTTGAATTAAAGGGCACCTGTTCCATGAAGAGTTTGCTGCTGACTGTATGTTTATCTGCAGAGATAGTTCATGGTTTGGCAGCACTAGCAATGTACCACACTGCCAATTTTAAGCTTAATTACAATTTAGATACTGATGAGTTATGTTATATAATTGACTTCTAGGTACATGTGTTTAGTAGATGTAGAAATAGATGGCCAAAATTGCTCTGGGATTTTTCTTCTGGTCATAACCAAATGCTCTGATGCTAAGGAATGTTTCTAACAATAATAATTCTAATAGATTTCAGATAAATGTATAGTGTTGTATGAAATGTATAGTTCATAGTGATGACTTTCTTAGCTACTGACTAGAAATATACAGTAAAGAGACGTTAACACTGGTGTGTGAGTGGGTGTATGGTATTTTAAAATGGTAAAGTCAGCCCTTGTTTTAGGATGGGTGTGTGTGTGTGTGTGTGTGTGTGTGTGTGTGTGTCCTTAGAATCCACATTTCCCTGTGTTTGTCCTCTAGAAGTTCCAGATTTGTTCTTTTTCTTTTAACACCTCCCATAATGTTCTTCAAACATAAGCCTCAGTGGTAAGAGCAAAAAATCTTTCAGATAAAAATCTATCAAATCCGAAGAGCAGACAAGTACCCAGATCTTCACTATTTGAGTGGTGACGCACACTCTTTGCAGGCTCTAATCTACTCCCCTTGTGATGGTTGGCATTCTGCCACTACTGTGTGGAGCAGGCTTATCGTGTTCATGCGCACATGTAAATGTATATGGACTTCCATCCAATGTCATCTCCTTCTACTGCACTGGAATGTTGTTTGACTAACTGAACTGTAATGGTCCTGGATAAGACTTCAGCAGTATTTTCTTGTTGGTTTTAACTGATTTGGTCCACAAGTGTGACACTTGGTTCAGATGAGAAATAATTCATGCCTTTTTCTTCTTAGTTTTCTAATACTAGGTATATTTCTAAAAGACATGCCATAATAGCTCAGCAAGAAGTTCATCTGCTTGATCGGTGGTTCTCAGCCTTTTTGGACTTGAGGCACCCTTCCATTACTTTTGTGAAGTGAGCAGTACCCCATTAAAAAAAAATAATGCTTACCACTTTGCAGGGAGGCCAGGCAGGAATGAGTCTGAGTCTATACATATCTGCTTATCTCTCCACATGTGACTTATTTTCTCACATCTCTTGGCACCCTTCAAAAGATCATGTGGTACACCCTGGCTAAAAATCACTGTGTGTGATGAAGTAGTTACTCAGTAAAATTATATGGCCTGCTAGGCTACCTGGTAATGCTCTCTTCTGGTATAAAAATCTATATGTTTGTGAACATTTTAAAACTTTCAGCCTGTCACAGGGCACCTTAGTGCCTGCTCCTAGAGAGGAGAAACTGCCAGGGAGAGAGCCCTGGCAGAGCCAATTGAGCACGGCTGCGAGTTGCCGGAGCAACTAAGGGGAGCCAGCTGCCTGTAGGGGGCAGGGCCTGGCCCTTATGAAGCCCAGGGCTGAAGCCAGGCTGGTAGTTCTCTGCCAGCAGCCTGGGAGGCAGGAGCTCTGGGAGTGAGGATGTGGAAAAGAGCCTAGCAGCAAGTACCATGGTCATATGGAGCAATGTTGTTATGGCCATAGGGCTTCGGGTTTGAGTTACAGCCAGACGGCTTGAGCTTGCATTTGTGTTACAGCCTAGAGGCTTGTGGTTTTGCTTTGACGTTGTGATATTACACCCGGAGGCTTGGGTGAGGCTGTAGGGGTTGGAGGAGGCCTCATAGAGGGCCCCACGCTGGTGTGGGGAGCCCTAGCGCCGGTGAGGGCGCATTATTTTCACAGTGCCGGTGAAGGCGCAGCTCGCACACCAGTGCTGGAGCGACTGGCGGCGAGGAGCGCGGCCAGTGGGTTGCAGGCACAACCGGTAGGTTGCAGACGGGGGACGTAGACCCTGGATCGCGTGCGGGGGGACATAAACCCCGGCCCCAGGGAAAGGGGAGGTTTTATTGAGAAGCCCCGTGGGGGCATGGCAAGCCCCAAAGAGGGGGAGCGCCATACCAAGCAGCCCTAGAGTGGGCGATAGTGAGGAGCCCTAGAGGGGCATAGCGAGCCTGGCCGCAGGCTAGTGCGGCAACACCCCTCGGACCGAGGCAGGGCGCTGCGGTTGCCCCCGAGAAGACAGGGAGTAGCAGCGCGGTGAGCTGGGGTCAGAGAGGGTATCCGTGCGGTTGGCCAGGGAAGGGCCGGGGCCCGCTAGAGAGTCCCTGAGTGGGACCGCACCGGCAGGGAAGTCCCAGAGTGGACAAGAGTCCCAGTGAGAGGCTGGGCACGAGAGAGAGCCCAGAGTGGGCTACACTATAGAGGAGGCCCGGGAAGCGGGCGTGCAGACTTAACAACGTCTATTACATCTGCGAGGCTTGGGGCGTGGTATTAGGGGCTGGTAGGAGCCACGCACAGCCCATAAGGCTGAGGTGCTTGAGTAGCACCCATCGTACGGGGCGACCCACGAGGGGTCCAGGAGCTTATGTGCCGGAGGAAACGCAAGGCAGCCTCCCTATTACATATTCCAGCAAGATGTGGCGGGCGAGAACGGAGGGTGCCCTCGGGCCGAAGTAGCGCGGTGAGAGGGCCTCAAGGAGATCACAGCCCTCCGAGAGGACCCCGCCGTGACACAGCCCTAAAGTATTGCTTAAGTAATGAATCACAGGGAACTGGAGGCAATGACAAATTGACAAACCTCCAATGCCCTTGGAATATGTAGTGGAATGTGCATTTCTTGTTAGTTGGAGACTTGTTTTTGCGAATGAGTCTGACTTCGAGCAATTCACTACTCTCTCCACCTGTCTAGTCTCTTTGAGATATAGGAATGCAGGTGAAGTTTACCCAAGTCAGTCCCTCATAAGGGAGTACCATCTCCCTTCTTACCAGAAGCAAGGTAGTGGTTTCCATTTTCTCACCACCAAAGGCTTTTTCAAGAGATGTAAAATAGTACAGTGCACATATAATTAATCTTTTCAGTAAGCCTTATCCTTTCCCTTCAGCTATAAAAATAAGCTATAAAATGTTATATTGTACACACGTCTCCCCTGCCATTCCTGCCCTCCCCCCCAAGAGGAGAGAGAAAACAAACCATGCATGACAGATGTTAATCATGTCATTTGAAGCGCTAGTGGAAGGTTCTCTGCTACCACAATAATAAGAACCTGCATAGAGTCAAATTTCTAATTGTAGTTTATCAAACTAATAGTATGTATTCGGTAGCATAGGCTGCTCTGAATACATTTGTTGTCCAAACCTCAAGTCCCGGTCTGTCTTTGTCAAGGGATGGAATGGGTTAGTCAGATGCTTCTACCTTGAGCAGGGAGCTGAACTAGATGACCGTGTGAGGTCCTTTCCAGCCCCACTTTCCTATGACCCTAACTGCTAGGAAGAGCACACACCAACCTGCTGCAGCTTCCTTAGCCTGACAAAGGGTTTTTGAACCCGAAAGCTTGCTTAATAACTGTTCTCCAACCATTTGGGTTGGTCTAATAAAAGATATCAAATTCACCCAAGGAACCTTGTCTGCCTAACTGCTATAATGTAACTCTTTGGATGGTAGAGTTACAAAGGAGCTTTTTTAGCTCACAGTACTTAGTGAGATCAAAGGCATCAGGATCCTTTCATTTCCCCCTTCTTTCACTCTTAGTGCCCTTCTTCCTCACCCTCCCTGCCCCTTGTGGGGAAAGGGTGGGAGATTTTTTTTGCTTTCAATGTCCATTGGACCCAGCTGTTTATTCGAGTTGAACAATTTAACTAAAACAAGTTGCCTGAGGTCATCAGTTTTAGTCATGTTGTGAACAAGACTGGAAGCATATATGAAACAAGCCGATCTCAGTTCAGTATTTAACAGCAGCAGGGTTTTCTGTATATTTCTTTATGATAACTTCCAGATGGTTCTCTTGTTTATCCTGCTGCCCTACTTATTCTGAAGAGTTTTTAAATATTTCCTGTTTTCTGAATATTGTTCATAATCACTTTTCTCATTTGGGGCTTCTCTGCTTCTTGCTCAGCACACACCTGTCAGTGTAGACTATAGTGTGTTACTAAGGTAGCATTGGGGAAATAGCTTAGTTTCTGCCTGCATAACTTAGTCACATATTAAACATGGGTTTAATTAGTTTGGCATCTATTTTCTGGATTTTTACATAATTTGGCAGAGTTAAGGTTAAACCAAGTATAATAGGAGGAAGGCTGCTTGAACAAATTGCTCCAGTAGAGATGCTACCAATACACATGTTGTGGCCTGCCTCTTTCCTGCTCAATTTTTTTGGCTTTCTACTACACAGACAGCACTCTTGTAGGAAGATTTTGAAAATTCTACTTCTCAGTAGTTCTTAGAAAATTTAGCTTTGCAAACAGCAGGAACTCGCTCTCAGAATAGCCAGTTCAAACCCAGACATAGTAGGGATTACAGAAACGTGGTGGGATTCATCCCACAACTGGGCAGTTAGCATTAGGGGCTATAGGCTCTACAGGTGGGATAGAGAAGGAAGGAAGGAAGGGAGGGGGTGTGGCACTTTGTCAAAGAGCAATACACATCCGCTGCCAGCAAAATGGGGTCGGAGGAGGGGCAAGCTGAAGTGCTCTGGGTCAAGATACAAGGGGGTCGTGGGGAGAGGGATTCAACAGTGGGGGTCTACTACAGACCCCCCAGCCAAGGGGAGGAGCTGGACTGGGAATTTTTGGGCCAGCTTGCAGAGGCACTTAAGGCAAGGGATGTAGTTGTCATGGGTGATCTAAATTACCTGGACATCTGCTGGGAGAAACAGTCAGCCAGGTCAGACCATTCCAGGAGGTTCCTGGCCGAGATACAGGACCTCCACTTAACCCAGGAGGTACACAGTCCCACCAGAGGAAATGCCCTGTTGGACCTGGTCTTGGCCACAGGCGATGATCTGGTAAGGGGGCTCCAGGTCCTTGACCACCTGGGTGACAGTGATCATCGCTTGCTGGAATTCATCATCCAGTGCAGGGTGACAAGGGCCTGCAGCAAGGCGGTAGCCGTAGACTTCAAGAGGGCCAGCTTCAACGAGTTGAGGAGATTGGTGAGAGAGGCGCTGGGGTTCTTGAGGGCAGGGGAACTCAGTGCCCAAGATGAGTGGTCGTTCCTTAAGAAGACGATACTCGAGGCCCAAGGGGTGACGATCCCAACAAGAAGCAAAGGGGGCAAGAGTGCCCAAAAGCCTCCCTGGCTCACCAAGGATGTCCGGGAATGCCTGGTTGCCAAAAAGGCAGCGTACACCTGGTGGAAGGGGGGTGGCTGTCTCCAAAGAAGGGTATACCTCCACTTCTCGGGCCTGTAGGGGGGCTGTTAGGAAAGCTGAGGCGGACATAGAGCTAGGACTAGCGTCCAAGATCAAAGATAATAAAAAGTCCTTTTTCAAATATATAGGGAGGATGAAGAAGGCGCCGGGAAATGTGGGGCCCCTGCAAGATACGCTGGGCAATCTGGTTGCGCCAGAGGAGAAAGCAGACCTCTTTAACAAATTCTTCACCTCCATTTTCTTGTGCAGGAACCGGGACTCCCCCACTGGGATTCAAGACAGACTATGGGAACGCCTCCAGACCTAAGGTTGAGGAGAACCGGTTTAGAGTGCTTCTGGAGGGGCTGGACATGTTCAAATCAGCATGTCCAGATGCTCTCCACCCCAGGGTGTTGAGGGAGCTAGCAGGGGTTATTGCAGGGCCCTCGGCACGGCTTTACGAGTGCTCGTGGTGCTCGGGCCAGGTGCCAGATGATTGGAAGATAGCCAGCGTGGTCCCCATCTTTAAAAAAGGGAGGAGGGAGGACCCGGGCAACTATAGGCCCGTCAGTCTTACCTCAGTCCTGGGGAAACTCTTTGAGAAGATCATCAAGGAGGACATCTGTGATGGGCTGGCATCGGGGATGATGCCCAAGGGCAACCAGCATGGTTTCATTAGGGGCAGGTCATGTCAGACCAACCTGATTGCCTTTTACGATCAGGTCACAAAAGCATTGGATGCAGATGTCGCCGTGGATGTAGTCTTTCTGGACTTCCGCAAGGCCTTTGACACTGTCTCCTACCCCATCCTCATCAAAAAACTAAGCAACTGTGGCATCAGTGCCTACACAGTCAGATGGATTGCAAATTGCCTGAAGGGTTGTACTGAGAGGGTGGTGGTGGATGGGTCATATTTGACCTGGGGGGGAAGTGGGCAGCGGAGTCCCCCAGGGCTCGGTCCTTGGGCCCCCACTCTTCAATTTCTTTATCAGTGATTTGGACGATGGCGTGACAAGCAACCTGTTCAAATTTGCTGATGATACCAAAATCTGGGGTGAGGTGGGCACGTTAGCAGGGAGGGAAAGACTGCAGAAAGACCTGGATAGGTTGCAGGGGTGGGCTAACAAAAACAGGATGCATTTCAATACTGACAAGTGCAGGGTGCTGCACTTGGGCAGTAGTAACCAGCAGCACATTTATAAGATGGGAAACTCCCTTCTTGAGAGCACGGAGGCAGAAAGGGATCTTGGAGTCATCATTGACTCCAAGATGAACATGGGCCGACAATGCAAGGTCACGGTCGGCAGGGCTAACCAGACCCTATCGTGCATCCACAAGTGCATCTCAAGTAGGTCCAAGGAGGTGATCCTCCCTCTCTACGTGAACTAGTCAGGCCACAGCTGGAGTACTGTGTCCAGTTCTGGGCACCCCACTTCAAGAGGGATGTGGACAGCATTGAGAGGGTCCAGAGGAGGGCCACCCACATGATCCAGCAACAGCAGGGCAGACCCTTCAAGGAGAGGCTATGGGACCTAAACCTGTTCAGCCTTCACAAGAGAAGGCTGAGGGGGGACCTGGTGACCGTCTATAAACTCACTAGGGGGGACCAGAAGGGTTTGGGGGAGACCTTGTTTCCCCTAGCGCCCCCTGGGATAACAAAGAATAACGGCCACAAGTTGTTGAAGAGTAGGGTTAGATTAGACATCTGTAGGAACTACTTCACAGTAAGGGCGGCTAGGATCTGGAACCAACTTCCAAAGGAAGTGGTGCTGTCTTCTACCCTGGGGGTCTTTAAGAAGCGGCTTGGTGCCTACCTGACTGGGGTCATTTGAGCCCAGTTTTCCTCCTGCCCAGGCAGGGGGTTGGACTTGAAGATCTACAAGGTCCCTTCCAACCCTACTTCTATGATTCTATGGGGAGTGAGCTGAGTTCTTCAGAATTCCATTCAAATCTAGTCCCAGACCTGAAATAATTGTGAAATTGAGATCATCTCTGCAGACTTAGGCTTTTTGACTGTCTTGCTGTACTTAACCTGAGGCTGAATCGATTCAGCCTTTGCAGGTTAGTCTAAACTGCAGAGATTAATCTGAGAAACAACTGGAAAGACATTCACTTTTGATTCAGGAAATGCAGCCATATACCTGCAGTGGCTTAGGCCAGAAGCTGGGGGGCACTAGAGCACAGCTCTCTGGCATGTAGCCAGCATGGGCTGTGGGTTTACTTCCTCTTCCTGGTGTCCCTGAGGTCTTTGGGATTTGTAGTCCAGAATCACACCAGAAGGATTCTGCAGGGTTGTTTATCATTTCTTCTTCCTGCTTCTAGGAGCCTCTGGGGTTTGTAGTCCACAGTCTCAGCCAGCAGTAAGTTTTTAATGGGGCAGGGCAGCTCTGTACTGGGGTGGGGGGTAGGAGAAGGGAATTTTAACCCTCTTCCCTGGCCCCAGACCCCAGATGGGGTTGGCCTGGTGGGGCAGCCCCTGCCTTTCTCTTGGACCCCCCTCCCCCCCCCCCCAACCCTTCTCTCCTGGAGCAGACAGCCAAGCCCAGGGCTGGAAAGCATGCTGTGGTACTGGAGGACTCTGGTTTAACTTGAACCAGGAAGGGGCCTGGGACAGAAGTTCCATAAGCCGGCTTGACCCAAATCAGTTAAGTCTGACACTACCTTCAACCAAGTTTATCTTAAACCAGTTTCAGCCATTTTGAAACCTGTTTATGCGCACTGAACTTCTGTTCTGTTACAGGTTTAAACCAGTTTTTGAGGACTTAACTTGGTTTATGTGTAACTTCTGTCTGTAGCCCAAGAGACTGCATCAGTTTTTTAGATGGTGCTCTTATCCTGTGCTTCCTTCTTTTGGACTAAAGCTAGCAAAGTTAGTCATTTTCACTGCTGTTCAGGACCTTCTGAGTAGCTATGCATCTAGCATGGATCATGTTATTGCCACTTACTGCTTGGTTTACACCCTGCCAGAAGAGGCCAATGCTAGAGAATTTATTGGGGAGGAGGCAAGGTGTATCCATCAGGCCACTGTTGTATTTTGATATAGGTTGCTCATAAAGACCCCCTTCTACTGTTCAGCCTATGGGGATTTATCTGATTTCTGTGTAAAAAGAGTGATCTAAATGTAAGATGAAATAAAAGTTATTTTAACTCAACCAAGGCAGCACCAAGAGGTAGCTGAGTTACTAGTTTGATAGGTCCTTTCTTATATGTTGTAACTCCAACCGTCTTGCTTGCATCTCTTCCTTAAGATGCTGAGCTCTTCAGGATAAGAACCAATATCCAGTGAATGCTACCATAAACAAACCTTTAAATAAAATGTCTTCTGCAGTAGTGAAGGGGGCCCTGACCCAGGCAGCAGCTATGAAATTTGGGAGTAAGTGTGAAATGAAGGAGGGGTGGGGAAAGGGTGGACATGTGAGAACAGCTAGCCAGGTCTGAGAGATGATGACCTAAATAGGGTACATGGATTAGTCCTCTCTTAGGGATCCTGGTACCTAGGATGGGCAGGGGACTTAAACAAATACACTTTATACAACGACCATTTGTCTTTCCCAGAAGTCTTTCATATCTTCATCTCACTAAGATATGGTGGTGATTTTTCTTTTCTTTTCTTTTCTTTTAAGGCCTTGACAAGTACTACAAACACGATGAGGTGCTGGGGAGCACAGATATCAAGTAGGGGGGTAATGACTTACCAGGCAGCTGTCACTTACAGGGCAGCTTCCAGTTGCTGTCACGTTGTGCAGTTGTGATTGTGTGGTTGCGGCAGCAGCAGTTTCCCCCCCTGTTATCTGCATACAGGTTGGCATTCAGGGCCACTATTCTGGGTGCCCTGCCTTAGTTATACTGCTGTTATCTAGTACTTAAAGAGCAGGGGAGGAAAATTTCAAATCCTTACAGGGAAATAATAAAATGAGCAAAAACCATGGAGCTTTCTACATACTTGGCTAACCAACATATTTATTCTTAGTTTATTTTCATATGGGATGCACTTAGCCAGCTTTGACTTTTCAAGGGCTTATTTAGAAGTGACTATATCATATTAACATGGTGTTTATGGAGGCAAAGCGAAGGTAATAGTTTGAGTGCATTTTATGACCAGCCAGCAATAAGCCATGGTCGGAGTATTTTGATTTCTTAACACTTATATTTAAAAAACAAAGATTGTCCTGTCGCAACACTTGGCTAAAAATAACAATATTGTCTCCTATTTTTTAAACAGCAGGATTCAAATATTGCCTTTAGCTACAGTGTCTGATTGCAGAGTTGTTTGCCAGTGTACTGGTATCTATTCTGCACCTTCATCTTAGATACAGATAACTCTTTCACAATTTGACATCTTATATGGTGAAATTGGCAGTAAAAGAAACAATTGTTTTCAGCACACATTATTTTATCATTTAAACTCTAATCTAGATCAAGACAATATAGCCAACAAAATGATATGTGTTGATTGCAGTGAAAATGCGAACCACTGTAGTATAACACTAAAAGAATAAAGTTGATAGTTTTGCAGTAAAATCTAATTTTGAATAAATCAAAATATGATTAGTCAAAAATGCTTATGGTTAAATTTATACTGAAAATATTAATAAAGATCTGACAACAAAGTAAAAAGTCTTTGCTATATCTTAGATCTGCTAACGAGTGCAAATATTGAACTTCCCTATAACTGAAAGGTATACTTGATGTTAAGAAATGACATGAAAGTAATGTTTATCTCAAAAGTTGATCTATCAGTCCACTTAGATGTTTGCAAAGACTTGACATTGAATTGTTTTGTTCATCTCTTCAGTAGTCAAAATCAGATGATTCTAATACAGGACCAAAGATAGGAGAGATGGATAGTATTTAAATGCTAATTTAAGTGTAGAATTGGTCACAAACCAGTTTAAACATAGCAAAATGTATGCCTCTAAATTTGTACAAAACAGAGATGGATTTGCAAAAAGGTTTATGAAAGGTTATTCTTAAAACCTAGAATGCTGTGTTGACCCCAGAGATAAAAAAGTGAACTTCTTTACTTTATCCAGAGGTTTCCTTGCTCTAGCACAGTTGTCTCCGTACCTTCCTGACAAGATTAAGTTGTAGGTGTAAAAGAAACTCTTTTGTTTGGTACAAGGAGACTTCCAGCTCAAGAGGGTGTTGAGGTGCAAGCCAAGATCTAAGGGGCAGATTTTCTCAGGGAGCTCATGAAGCACAGGATTATCTTCTGCCAAAGCATTAGTTGCATAGGTGAAATAGGGATAATTCTCTGGAGGTCTGTTGATTTAATAGCAATGGAAGCAGAACCAGGAACAAGAAAATTGAGACAGTTCATGCAGAAGGAAGCAGTAGACTTTACAGAGTTACACCATTTCATTGCTTTTCTATTACAATGTTTCTGCTTGCCAGATAGATACGGTCTCCTCTGCATGAGCATACCAAACTCAGGACTGAAAAAAAACCTTTGCGTTTATCTGGCGCAGTGTTTCTCAACCTATTTGCCATAGTGGGCCACACTTGCAGCTCTCAATTTGCTATGTGGACCGTGCCCACACAATTTACTTCCATTTAAAAAAATGTTTTAAGGGGATATCACATGGGCCACAGCAGTGTGCTGATTGGGCCTCGTGTGGCCTATGGGCTGCGGGTTGAGAATCACTGATCTGGAGTATGCACTTGCCTGAGTTCAACGTACCTAATGCTTGCTAAGTACACAATGTTATGGTTTTAGCCCTGAAACTATTAGGAGGCCTTGAAAATGATGGAAACTAATTCGTTTCACAGTTATTAAAAGCCTTGAAAATGAGGGGCAATGTTGGTTTTGCAGCTGCTTAACTCCCATTATTTTCAAAGCCTCTAATTGCAGGGCTGAAATGGACTTTCAGATGCCTGGAACTAGTCAGTGCTGATACACCAGCCTGGCAGCACTGAGGACTTAATAAACATTGTTTACACCATGCTTCCCTTCATTTCAAGGCTTCTAATAGTAGCCCTTTGACAGTTGCTTTACTCTTTCTGTGCAGTTAATCAGACTACTATTAGATTATAAAGCAGACAGGGGGACAGAAAGATGCTGCATACTTAGGTTGGAGCAGTTTCAAATAAAGGGTTGAGGGGGATTGCAGCTGCTTGGAGCAGGCAGCAGCTGTGATGTTGTAACAGTTACTCAAGAGCTTGTGCATGTGTAAGCACATGTAGCAAAGCTGCTCTGGCTTGTTTCATCCAGAGTTCAAGTAGGAGCAGTTCGCTACATCTGTATCTCTTCCCAGTTTGTGCGCAAGA
The DNA here is from genome assembly GCF_030867095.1 of Alligator mississippiensis. NCBI lineage: Eukaryota > Metazoa > Chordata > Crocodylia > Alligatoridae > Alligator > Alligator mississippiensis. The sequence goes on from NC_081826.1 coordinate 289,105,884, forward strand.
ACATAATCAGTGCTGCTGTGCTGTCCAGATCAGCAGCTCCCACTCTCTCGCTCTAGATGGACATTTGTGCCCTTAAGTGGTTTAGGGTGGCATTTAACTGATGCTTCGTTATAGTTTGAGCCATAAACAACAAATTGAGACTGTCCTTGCATTTTGCAGTTAAGTGAATCATGTCCTTACTTGGTATTCATGAAGGTAGAGTACACTGTAGGTGTGCAGACTTGATTTGTGTTGATGCTGCTGGCTTGTGCTAGACAAACCTATGAAGGGCAGGGGATTGTAGTGGAGATTCCTGTTTTTTTTCCAGCCTTGCTAGTGATGCCAGAACTCATCTGAAGATGCACTGGGTACGGTGGTGCAGTGTACAAGTCTGCCATGTTCGGCAAGACCACATGTGACAGTCTGATTGAGGAGAATGCTGATCATGTTTTTGAAAAGGCAGTGGCATTGAGTGCTGGCTCTGGAGGATTTACTTTAGCAATGATGAGAGGCCATAGACCTTGGACTGTGAGTTCCATACTATTGATGGCAATTACTTTTGCTAGCTTGCTATGCCTGGGACTGAGCAGAAAGCAAATAGAACCCGTGTAGTTAGAGATAAACTGAAGACCTGAATTGCACAGTTTTGCTGCTGAAAGTCAAAGTGATCTTGTTAAAGTTTTACAGGGTCAGGATCCCATTCTTTTGAAAACTGCTCTCTGTCTTTTCAGTTTGAAATTTAGAGAGCTGGTGGCCTGTGTACTGTGCAGGTTACTCCAGTTAAATTGTTGCATGTTTGGCTGCAAATGCATTAATAAAGCTGTTACTGTTTTATTTTGTTTTTTGGTTTGCTTTTTTGCATGGAAATAAAGATTTTAATAAGCTATTGTAGAGATTCTGGTCCTAAAATCCAGAATAGAGGGAAATCAGCAGCTAAGACTTGTGGATAAGGAAATAGGTTACATATCTGTCTGGTGGGCTATACTGATCACCCAAGAAAAAATGTGGTCCCTGCCCCTGAAGAATTTGCAATCATAACTTTTAGATACGATGTGTTGTGCAAAGGACTAAGAAGGGACTGAGATGAAGAAATACAAGAGGTACAGAAGTTGTTTAGTTCAGGCTTGTACCTCTTTTGGTTCATTTTAAAATATCTTGTTAACTGTCTTATTTCCTGGGGGCCCGGAAGAAACAGTAAGAACCCTCCAGATCCACTTGTGTCAAAATGGCAGGAGCATTCCCTGTTTGTGGTTGGGGCTTGAAAAAAAAAAATGTGGTGAGTGGTGGCAGTAGATGGATGGAGCAGCGGGTACAGGTTGTATATGGAGGCAGTGGAAAAATAGTTTCTGGTCAATAAGAATTTTTTATTTTTCTTAAAATGTTGCTTTCATCCAAATTGGACTGAAACCAGAGCTTTCAAAATGTCAACATGTGCAGGTTCCTTGAACCTTGCAGCTGCAGCCTTACGAGTTTCACTGCCAAGAGGAGCAGTAACATTGACAAGATGTCATTTCATTGAGCAGCTGCAGGGAGCTCTCTGAATCTCTGGCAGCCCTGCCAAGCAGACTGCTTCAGAGCTGCAGACACCAGGGCTAAGTACAGACAGTCAAAAAGCCTGAGGCTGAATCGTTGATTCAAACTAGGCAGCTTCCTCTAAGCTGTGCCAGTTGAACCAATAACTAACTGAACTGACATTCAGTTTTTAATCAGAAAAGGCAAGGGGAGGCCTGTACTGACCCAGGCCAGTCGGCAGGGGTGCACATCTCCCAGCCTTTTGGCCATTGCTAGCCCAGCCAAGTGTCCCCAGTTCGTTGCTGCCCCCCCCACAGGGGGGTTGAGGAGCCCCTTGTCTGGGTGCTTGCCCAGCTTGGGGGAGCTTCCTCTCAGGAGGTTTCCCCAGCCCGGGTTCCCTAGCCCAGGCAGCCCTGAGGACCTGAGGGGGATTCCCACTCTCTCCCTTCCCAGCTGCTGATCGCTTTAGCTGCTGCCACAGGAGCAAGGGAGGAGTCCTCCCGGACAGGTGCCTGCCCCTGCAGCCCAGCATGGGGCACCATGGAGCCCCTGCCTTGGGGGGCTCCCCCCCACCCCAGCCCAGGGGAGCCCCAAGGAGCTGGGGGGAGTTCTTGCCCATCCCACCCCCTTGCCTTAGCTGCTGGAGTCTCAGGGAGAGGGCAAGGAGCAGAGCAAAATTCCTCTGCTCCCCTTGCATTAGTTCTGCCTCAGACTTATAGCAGCTAAGGCAAAACTGACTCTGGAGGAGCAGGAGAATTTCTCTCCATTCCCTGAAGCTGCCTGAAACTTGCAGGGGCTAAGGCAGGGTTTGGGAGGGGAAAAATTCCTTCAGCTCCCTGGGGCTGGGGGGCCTTGGGCTGGGGTGGGGGAAGCACCCCCCCCCCAAGGCAGGGGCTCCCCAGTGCCCCTGTGTTGGGCTGCAGGGGTGGGCATCTGGTTGGGAGGACTTTTTCTTCCTCTCTTCTGTGGCAGCTGCTGAAGCGATCAGCATTTGGAAAGGGGGAGGGGACAGGGCTGCCAGGGTCTGAAGACCCCCTACCACAGGGGCTTTTCCTCCCTCCACATGCTGTGTAGGCTGTGGCTAGGTGACCAGGGGATCTATTCCCCTGCCCCCTGTCCCTATGGGCTGACAGACACAGGTAGGAAGCAGGCTAAGAAGTGGAGGGGTGAAGCAGTCCCTGTTCCACAGGAGTAGGCAGCATTGCCCAGGGCTGCAAAGCATCCTGGGATGTTGGGGGACTGTGAGTTAACTTGAACCAGGATCTTGGACAGAAGTTCCGTAAATCGGGTTGACTTAAATCAGTTAAGTCTGATACTACATCCCACCAGGTTTATCTTAAACCAGTTTTGGTCATTTTGAAAGCGGTTTATATGCACTGAACTAATGTTATAGGTTTAAACTAGTTTCCGATCACTTAAACTGGTTTCTGTGTAACTTCCATCCCTAGTCCGGGAGTCAGTTGTAGGCCTTCCAGGGTCCAAGGCCCAGCTCCCTAGTTTGGGAATCAGGAAGTTCTAGTAACTGTGGCTCCAGTGGATTTTCCCAGCACTTCCAGGATCTCTCCTGTTGAGCTGGGAGCCCAACCATGGGTTACAGCCAGTGTTTTCAGGGATTTGGGTCTTACCAGCTCCTTGCAATTTTAGGTTCCCTACCCTGAGTCAGATCCCAGCACCACAGTCACTAGAGGCTCACCAGGCAGACTGTACCAGGGCTGGGGACCTGGATCTCCAAGGATCCTTTGCTCAGACCTACTAGATAAGTTGTCCCAGGGCTGGGGACCTTGGAACTGTATCTTGGGTTCTGTCAGAAGTGTAATCAATTGGAGATGCTTAGACTGAAACATGTGAGGCTGAAGGTACCAGCACTTTCTGGGCGTACTTCTATGTATGTAAAGAGTCTAGATTGACTGTCTAGGTAGGGACTGTTAAACTTTAAAAGCAAGAAGCTAGAATTTGATACACTTGACACCCTGAGACCAATTAACTTGTATTCTGATGTTATAGACTGGTACACACAACTGTTAGCCTGTCTAGCTGAAGTCAGTCAAACTAACCTGTTTATAGGATGAGGGCCTCATCTTAAACTGTGTAAAGTAAATACTTAACAGTCAAGCCCTCATCCTAATCTAGGCCTCTAGGTACTCCTGCAATATGAATAAGCAAAAAAGAATGAAAGACCTGGATAGAACTGGATGACTTAGGATCATAGAAAAGTAGGGCTGGAAGGGGCCTCACAAGGTCATCTAGTCCAACTCCAAGCTCAAGGCAGGATCGTCCCTGACTGAACAGTTCCAGCCAAGTGTCTGTCTAACTTCCTCTGTCCAGCAACGGAGAGTCCAGAAGTTCTCTATATGGTCTGTTTCAATGTTTGACCACTGCCATAGTCAAAAGTTCCCCCCCTCAAAAAGTTCTCCAATCTAAATTTCCCCTTTGGAAGCTTTGGGCCACTTCTCCCTATGGCCACACTGAAAAGGCCATTTCACTTGATTTGCAGTGACGCTCTTGTTAATACAACCCAGTATACTGTTGTTGTTTTTCTTGCAACAAAAGTACACTGTTGGTTCATATTAAGCTTTTGGTCTATTATAACCTCAGGTCCTTCTCTGCAGTACTGCAGCCTAGGCACTCATTCCCCAGTCTTTATTTATGCATGCAATAATTTGTCCTTGTTGAATCTCATCTGGTTGATTGCAGACCACTTTTTCCAGTCTTATCCAGGTCATCCTGGATTCTGACCCTGCCCTCCTGAGCAACTGTACCCAGTTGTCACCTGCAAATTTGCTAAGTGTGCACTCAATTCCACTGTCCAAATTATTAATTAAAATGTTGAACAATACCAGAGCCAGGACAGATCCCCAGAGAATCTCACTTGATACCTCCTCCCTACCAGATTTTGAGCTATTGAGCTCAAGGATCCAGCCAGTTATGTACCCCACTTTTAGTTAGGAGTCTGTTGAAATCATGGCAAAGCAATGGCTCCTTTAATCTTGCTCATTTCACTGCGCACCCCCTGTTCCTCTGATTGGTGGAGGGGCCCTGGCAGCCCTGCTGCTTGCTGCTGATTAGCCAGGAGGCAAAAACCGTGGCTTATTTAAAACTGTGTGGGGGTTTTTTTTCCTCCTGGCCAATCAGCAGCAAGTGGTGGGGATGCTGGGGCCCCTCCCCCAATCAGGAATTGGGGGGCACACAGTGAAACAAGCAAGTATATAAGGGGTGTGCACTAGGAACTGGGAGAACATCTGTTCACCAGGGCACCCCAAGGGAGACAGGGTCTAATGGTCACAAACTGCTGGAAGACCGTTTTAGGCTGGACATAAGGACAAATTTCTTTACCGTCCAAGTCTCCAGAGTCTGGAATAGACTCCCCCTAGAAGTGGTGCAAGCACCTTCTCTGGATACCTTTAAGACATGCTTGGATGCTTATCTTGCTGGGGTGATCTGACTCCAGCTGACTTCCTGCCCCTTGGGCAGGGGGCTGGATCCAGTGATCTTGCAAGGTTCCTTCCAGCTCTAATGTCTATGACATCTATGAAAGATTAAAGGAGCTGCTTCAGAGTGCACTTCCGCTGCAATTTCGGTAGGTCCCTGCTTATAGTTATTTCATATAGTCTGTATTTTCTTAGTTTGTTAATCAGACTGCCATGGGTGACAGTGTCAAAAACCTTGCTACATCCACTGCTTTCCCCCTGTCTACACAGTCTGCCACCAGGCAATCAGGTTGGTCAGACCATGTGAGTAAGATAGTGTGACAGTAAACCTAACTGTTTGAACACAACATCAAATGATCTGCTAGGCCTCCTGCTACTCAGGAAATTCGTTGCATTTTCAATGTGCCAGTAACTACATGGAGAGGTTTGCATTAGGGTTACATGATCATAAAACGGTCCTAGTAAGTGAAGAATTATTGCTCATTAACTTTTTAATGTCTGTATTAAGTGTGTTCCAGGACATACAGTTATCAGAAGCTAGGGACAGATGTTGCTTTTTTCCCCTGGATAACTTGCAACTGTGTTTATCCCAGAATTGACATGTACACACATCACCCTTCTAATCGGGGTTTAAGGAATGGCTGAAAGTAGTGCCACTTTTCTGCCATTGATTCAGTGGGATATTATTTGTGGGATAGCTGTACTTCGCAATAACCTGGGATAAACTGTTACTTCCTCTTATCTAGGAATTAAAAAAAAAAAAAAAGATTTATCTTAAAACAACAGGCACGGCAATCTGTATGATTGCACTCTGTCCCAGGATAAAATGGATTTGTCCCTGGATAAATGCAGTATCTGTTTGCAGCCAGACTGCATATATTCTCAGTGAATCAGCTGTGAAGTTTTACTGTCAGCTTAATTAGCACAGTATTGGCTGAATGTACAGTATTGCCAAAGTCAGGTTAGAGGTGCATTTTATAGACTAATTGAATCAGAGATGCATACGCTTTTGTGACTGTGGCAGAGCACAGTTGGGGTGCTTGCCACATGGCAGGGGCTGCAGTAGGCTGGGTCAAAGCCAGCAGAGAAGGCAGCCAGGTGAAGCCCCTGAATGTCATTCTAAGGGGGAAGGTATGTGGTGGAGCACCTTTGGGATATTCACCACTTGAGGGCTTTCACAGGCTCTGAGGGGAGCCTGCTTTGGAGGAGCAGCAGGGGAAACCTCCCCCAGGAACTATTTTAAGGGTCATGTAACATTGGGGGTAGTTGGGGCCAGGCACAGCTGCGGCCACCTGAGCCCTGTGGGGTGTAAGACCCCAAGGAATGAGAGTTGGGGTCAGGCATGGCTGCAGCCACCTGAGCCCACCAGGGAGGGAAGCTCCATGGCCCCAGTAAGGGGGCAGTGTGGAGCCCCAGTGAGGGGAGGCCAAGGGATGTCTTCAGATGCCTGAAGCTGCAGTTTGGGCCAGAGGCTGAGTAAGGGGGCTCAGTCCGAGAGAGAGGGGCGAGTCCTGACCTCGGTAAGCCCTCCACTGCTGGGAGGCCGAGTGGGTTGAAAGTAAGAGCTATAGTAGAGCACAATGACCTGCTGCTCCGGGGGGGAGTGAGAGTTCCTGTGAGATCCTGGAGCACCAGTCATGGTGTGGGTTAAGGACGAGTGGTGGCTAGGCACAGCTGCGGCCACCTGAGCCCTGTGGGGTGCAAAACCCCAAGGAGAGGTAGTTGGGGCCAGGCATGGCTACAGCCACCTGAGCCCAACGGGGGGGGAAACCCCATAGCCACAGTGAGGGGGCAGTGTGGAGCCCCAGTGAGGGGGCGGCCCCAGTGAGGGGGTAGTGTGGAGCCCCGGTGAGGGGGTGGAGACAAGGAGCCCCAGTGAGGGGAAAACCAGAGGGCTGGGAGCCCAGTATGTATGAGTGTATAGAGTTGCCCCAGGAAGGGGCCAGGGCAAGCTTAGGCTTGGTCAGGTAATTGGCTGGCCACTACCCTGGTGAGGATCGTGGGAGAGGCCAAAAAGACGGTATGTCTGCCACCCAAGGTATGAGCTGGCTAAAGCCTATAGCCTAAGGGGCCCGCTCCAAGAGGGAGCAAGGCAGTACAAGTTGTTGAGGCGTGAAAGAGACCCTGTGAGAGGGGGTGGAGTGCGAGAGGCCCTAGTGAGAGGAGGGCAGTATGAATGTGTGTGTGTCTGAGGCCTGACAACGAGGCCTAAGCTTGGTCTGGCTGTAGGCTGGGAGCATTGTGTCATCTGGATGCCATCTGTGAGGCTTGGGCTGTGGTGTAGGGGAGAAACGGAGCTGCAGATAGTGCCCCTGGCATCTGGGCAAGAATGCGTAGCCTCCTGCCTTAATTAACAACATAATTAATTAACAAAGTGTGACAGGTGAGACAGGTGGGTGACGTGCCCAAAGGCAGGTGGGGAAACTAGCACTGTGGCTGGTCTGGGACCCCCACTTTGCCACAGTGAGCAACAGCTTATTTGATGCTGTTCATGAAAGCTTTGCATCTCTGATTCTCAGTCTTTTATTGTCTACCTTGTCTTCTGCCTGAATTCAGGCTAATGTGCTGCCCTGTACTGCCTAAGTATCTCTTATTTGCTCATTTTTGCAGTCATCTTATCTATTTGGTTTGAAAGGAAAAAAATCAGGCATTTGATTCAGTCTGGCATCCTGCAAACTTCAAAAGTTAACAAAACATTTCTTATATGTAAGTGAACATCTTGAAATTAAGCATTTTAACTGAAACTGACACTTACCTTACTCAGGACCACTTCTTTTTGTGTGCCAGAGTGAGACTCCGTAATGTAATAGTGTTGCCTATGGACTGCTATTATGAGTGTGATCCTGTTGCACTAGATTAGGTGTTTTCAACCTTTTTTTAAATAAGTGTACACCTGGCGGCTGGACATGGAGGGGTGGGGGTGGCGTGCAGCCAGATGCAGAGTGCTGGCAGCGCGGGGTGGTGGTGGCTGCGTGTAAGCTTCCTACCCCCTCCAGCCAGCCAGGCGGTGCCTGTGCAGCCTGCAGAGAGGTGCCGCTGCCCTTGTCCCTCTTGGCCCTGCTCCTGGGAGAGAGCGGTGCGGGGTGGTAGCTGGTGGTGCTCCATCCCCACCTGCCCATGCTTTTGACGATTATGCACTTTTTTTGTTTAGTCTAGTCAGTATTATTTTACCAAATTTTGTAGCTCCCTCAATAGAAGTGACAACCTAGTGCAGTGGTTTTCAATCTTTTTTGACTTGAGGAACCTCTTGCTAGACTCGCATGTCCTTCAGAAAATGCCAGCTCTGAACTTTCACTCTTTTTTTCTTTTTGACGTAGAAAAATAATAGAGTAATTCTTCTGTTGCAAAGAACTGAGCCCACAACAGGTCAGAATGTTTTTAACACTGTGGATTCCTGTTTGAAATCCCTGTCTTTATCTTGTGTAGGTGCTTGCCCACCAACAGTGCAAACACTGTGTTGCTCTTAATAGGATCTTGCCACACCCTCATTGAAAATCACTGGCCTAGTGCAAGATTTATTGGTCACTGCTTCAGTTAATATGTTTGTTTATGGCGTGTCTTTCCTAGTAGATAACATTGGCTATCTGTCATTACTGATGATTATAGCCAACAATTTTTTCTGTATGTTAAACTATTTGAAAAGAGATGTAGGTAGTCATGTAGTCTGAAGTCAAGACTGAATACATTTGTATCAGAACAACTGGTGTGAAGGGCCAGATTGAGCTTTCAAAATAGAATTAGGTGGCGTGGATCAGGGGTTTTCAACCTGTTTTTAATAAGAGTGCCCCCTGGGGGGGGTGGTGAGCAGCGGGGGGTGGCAAGTGGGGGGAGGAGGGTGGTGAGTGGCCTGGTGGGGGGGTTGGGGCAGTGGTGAGCAGCCGGACAGCAAGCGGGAGTAGGGGGTGGTGAGCAGCGGCAGCACAACACCTATGTGGTCCCCAGAAAGGCACCACTGCCCTGGCCCTGCTCCTGTGAGGCAGCAATGCTCCATCCCCCCCTGCCCCTATGGACCCCTGGTTGACAACCCCTGATGTGGCTGATAGGTTCAAATTCTGATTGTAAAGTCTGTTCCTTGAGTAACCCCCGTATCTTTAGACTTCTGAATTAGAGTTTTTCTTCTTTATGCAGTGATGTCTGGTTGAGTCTGCAGGTAGCCTACAAATAGTTTAGAGAAAGTGCATTGCACTGCTCGGAGCTGGCTTTAATGGAATATCAATATTTGGTTGTAAACCACAATACCTTCTGATGACTTAGTAACTGGTAGAGTTACAAATACTTTTACAATTATCTGAACAGAAAGCTAGATGTCTGTGTTCTGAATTTGCTTTCAGTTCCCTTGTTTTGTGCAGTTATTTTGGTGGAGGTGGTCAGTTGAATCATTCAGAAAGACTTCATACATTGATCTAGCTTATCTAACTTGTAGGGAAAAGTCTTACTGTGTATTTCTTGTATCAGAAATACAGAATTTTGATAACTAATGCTAACAAATAATTGTGGAAAGGCTACTGAACCTCATGCTTTGGGTTTAAAGCAATTCCTAACGTGTAGAGTTTAGGATGAGACTTAATGGTGGGGTCACCCTGCTCCACATCTGCCAAGTGTCTGGCCACTGCTGGACTGGATGGATTTCAGACCTGATACGATGGTACTTTAAGGATGGGTGATATGATAGCAGAAAGCATCTTGAATACTAACTCCTCACACCTGAAGGGAAAAGCATGAAATAATATGCTTGTGTGCATGTTATTTTTGTCTCAAAATTGAAGGTTAGAATGCTGTTATTAATCCCAGTGTCTTGCTAATGATATCATATTATTATTGTATTTTCTTCTTGAAACATAAAGAAAGAACAGTAATTGTAATTTTGTAAGGAAACACTGCATTTTGCTTCTGCAATTAATCATGCATCCACTCCAGGTCTTTGGAGAAAACTATTCTAAAATTCCATCAGGAATCTATGAGTATGCTTGGCACTAGCTTGAGTGAAGGAAATTCTCCTGCTTGTTTCATGAACATCCTTTTTTTTACAGTTGAAAGAATGTACTGTATTGATCATTCTTTAGTGATTTTGAAACAAAGAACACTCTTAACAGTGAGATCTTCTCTTAAAAGACATTGTCCTGGCAATGATTAGAGAAATTTATGAGGAAGAGGAGACTAAACACAATAAAAACTTCACTGTGTTCACTACTGTGACTTGTCCTCTTTAAGACAGTGGCTAGCTCTTCCTATCACTTAAGCAGTGATTCTAATGGGGTGTGGCCAGTTCTTTTGAAGGCTGCTGTGAGGTGTGAAGAGATGGGTACGGTGTTAGGAGATGGGGTAGTGCAGCTAAATTAAGCAGATAAGCACAAACTCAGGCTTGTCCCTGCCTGGATGATCCCCCCCACTCCCACTGGTAGGCCCCTCTGTGAGGAGGTAAGCACTGATACATAGATTCGTTTTTGAAATTAGGTGCCACTCAAGTCACAAAAGTAATCAAGGGGTAACTCGGGTCCAGAAACGTTGAGAACTACTAATCTAAACCATTACCCTGTCACTTCCAAACCAGCATGCCGCATTTTCTATCACAGAACCTCTTAATCTGCAGGCTGATCAAGCAGTTTGCAAATTTAAAATTGATGCACCTATTGTACTCAAGAACTATCTTACTACCTTTAAGTTTCAGGCTCCTCTGAAGCAGAACAAAACAGCCGGGTAATGGTACACCTTGTGCCTGTTGGTTTCAGCAGCAGCAGCACTCAAGTAGAGAAGTACCTACCCACTTGGGACCAAAGGTGTGTGAATCATGAGCTTGGCATGACGAGTCCTTTAGGTATAGTGAGCAAAAATAGATGATTGTTGTGTAACTTGTAGTCATAAACTAGCTATAAACAATGAAATAAGTGCTTAGGATGTTATAATACATTTCATACATGCACAGAACAGGCATATTTCTTAAGACTGGGAATTCTCAGGAAAAGTAAAAACATTAGCCATTCCACAGTTCCAGCCACATTTTAACTACCCTTCCAGGAGCAATGGGCTGATGTTAATGTGACACTAATGTTAGGTTCTTTACTTTTAGCACACCTTTTTAACCATTAAATGCGTGTGCCCTGAAATATGCAGGCTGAGCAACTAAACCAGGCATAGTGTTACACATATAAAACTTGTTACGTAGAGGGTAAGTAAGGAGTATTGTTAGGAGCCTTAGAGGGCTGGAGATGGCCCTTGTGCGTGGTGTTCTGACTATCTCTGGTTCCAGGTCTTGCCACAGTTTGTGGGACTTGATAATGGAACAGGCGTTATTCATTGCATCTTATTTCTCTTTCATCTTCCAATTTGCTTTTATAATGTTTATCTTTGTGCTTTATTCAAGTATCTTATCTTCACTGGCTACCCTCTGTGGGCTGCTGTGAAATTAGTAATATTTCTCTGGCAAAACCTATTGAAATACAGGAATCTCAGGTTGGTAGTGTATGTTACGTAATACTTTGGGGTAGGAGTTGAAAAATAACACATTCTTTTGAAAGTTCATGGAGAACATACAATATAGTAACTCACAGCTCAGTTCACCTAAGGCACTTATGTATTCACTGGTCAAAAAACCATGGGATTATTAATGGCAGACATTGTACTTTTTTTACATCCTGTCTGAAAGATGGCACCTCTTCCAGCACAGAGCCCTGTGAACATATGATGGGCATTTATTTAGTATTGTGTCAAAAGAGAGAGGGCTGGCTGCAGGAAAGGACACTGGCAATCCAGTATTACCTACCCACCGGTGTTTCTCAGCATCTTTGCTAAAATATGAGGCCCCATCAGACTCCACCCAAAATGAGCAGTTTGGAATTTAAGTTGGAAGTTTGCAGGCCCAGGTTACTCTGAAGTACTTCTACAGCTCTCAAAGTGACGTGAATTCTTTATTGACTGACCGAGGAAGTTAAGTTTTAATTTCAAGTCTTTGTGGCTAGGGACAGACATTACATATAAAGTGAGCAGAAACTGGTTTAAACCTGTAACAGAACAGAGGTTCAGTGCACATAAACCAGTTTGAAAATGGCTGAAACTGGTTTGAGATGAACCTGGTTGAATGTAGTATCAGACTTCACTGATTTGGTTTATGCAATGTCTGTCCCAGACCTCTTGCTGGTTTAACTTAAACCAGACTCCTCCAGCATCCTGGCTTGCTCTCTGGGCTAGGCGGGGCTCCCTGCTCCGCAGAAGGGCTGGCCCCTTCCCTCTGCTCCTTGGCTGCAGCTCTGGCAGAGACTTGGAGGCACAGAACATCTGTCTGGATTCTCCCTGCTAAACAGGGATTATTCCCCTTTCCCCTCTGCCTTACGCAGACACCTCAGCATTAGCTAGCAGATCACATGCTGGCTACGGTTTGTGCTGTGGCAGACAGCAGTGTCAGCTGGGGGTTTTTTGGAGTTAACCAACAGCTCAGCTGGCAATGTCCCTCTTTCCTTCATTGTTTAAGAAGAGTTTGAACTAATTTGAGATGCTGTTTGTTTTCTGATGGGATGATAAATACTGATAACAGAGCTGATAAATGCTCTGTGGTCAAGGAGTGGGGGGAACCCCTTCCCAATCCTGGGGTCTGGCTATGCCTCCTTAGCTCAGTCCTGCGGAAGGGAAGGGAGGGCTGCTTTAGCACTCCCTTCCCTTCTAGCCTGAGTCACTGCAGGCATGTGCCTGCATTTCTGGAATGAAAAGGGAATGTCTATCCAACTCCAAACCAGTTCAAGCTTTGCAGGTTAGATTAACCTGCAAAGATTGAATCAATTCAGGCTCAGGCTTTTTGAATGTCTGTTCCTAGCCTGTATGTTTCTTTTTTATCCAGCCATTGTCTTTTAAACCTCAGCAGAACTTGATAAGTTTTTTACTTCTTGAGAGGTTTATAGCAGAGTGCTAGCTCTTCCATAATTAATGCCATGAACTTCTTTCTATTAGTGGCAGACTCAGAGAGCATGCCTATGCCATAACAGGGCATAGGGCAGGCCTATGCTGATGACGCTAAACTTTGGGGAAGAGTCTCCACACTTGAGGATAGGCTGGTGATCCAGGCCAACCTCGATAGGCTTGCAAGGTGGGCAAATGAAAACCTGATGGCATTCAATATAGAGAACTGCAAGGTGCTCCACGTCAGGAATAAAAACCCACATCACACTTATAGGCTCGGCAATGCTACACTTGCTAGCACCATGATGGAAAGGGACTTGAGGGTTGTGATTGACCATAAGTTGAATCTGAGCCACGAATGTAATACTGTAGCTGGCAAAGTCAACAGAACTCTGGCTTGCATCTACCAGTGCACCTCGAGCAAGACCCAGGATGTCATCCTCCTGCTGTACTTGGCCTTGGTGAGGCCGCAGCTGGAATACTGCATCCAGTTCTGGGCTCTGCAATTTAGGAAGGATGTGGAGAAGCTTGAAGAGTCCAGAGGAGAGCCATGCACATGATCAGAGGGCAAGAGAACAGGGCTTATGAAGAGAGGCTGTGAGCTATGGAACTCTTCAGCCTGTAGAAGCGCAGGCTCAGGGGTGACTTGATGGCAGCCTATAAGTACATAAAGGGTGTGCATCCAGATCTGGGGGAACACCTGTTCACCAGAGGACCCCAAGGGATGACAAGGTCCAGTGGTCACAAACTCCTGCAGGACTGTTTTAGGCTGGACATAAAGAAAAACTTCTTTATTGTCTAAGCCCCAAGGCCTGGAACAGACTCCTCTCAGAGGTGGTGCAAGCACCTACTCTGGACACCTTCAAGAAACACTTGTTGGGTTTGCTGGGATCCTTTGACCCTAGATGACTTCTTGCCCCTTGGGCAGGGGGCTGGACCCGATGATCTTATGAGGTCCCTTCTACCCCTAATGTCTATGAAACAGGGGCACGACCTAGTTTGTATGTTCCCAGTGCCCCAACACTCATGCTTCAAATCCAGCAATACACTGGAGAGGCTGCCCTGAGGCATCCCTCTGTGGCTTCTCAGGCATGCCAGAGCCCAGTCCCAAGCACCCACAGAGGAATTCCCTGGAGCAGCTTCACTAGACTACTTTCAGGCTTAGAATGAGTAGGGCTTGATTGTGAATGATCTTGCTGGGGCTCACTGCTGCCACGGTGTAAACTGGGGGTGAGCAAGATTCAGCCCGTGGGTCGGTTCTGGCCTGCTGAGGAGTTTTGTCCAGTCCACGGCAGCTCCCTTGGCATGGGGGTAGCTGGGAATGTGGCACGTGGCTGGTCCCACCACCCCTGTGTGTGCAGCAGAACTGGAGCAGCCCAGTATCTGGACTCCATTTCTGTGTAGCCCCAGCAGCAGTGGCTCCTTCTGGCTGGTATTGCCACCAGACCCAGCCCTGCTGTCCAGGCACCTGAGCCAGGGCTGAGTCTTGGTTCTGTGGACAGGGATGTGTGGGGAGTGGATTGTAGCTCTTCCTCGGCCCTGCGATGTCACTGCCCTGTGATCCCAGGGTCTCTGTGGAGACTGGCCGGGAGCTGCACAGACAGGGTGCCTGGTGGGGCAGCTGGCATGGGGCCATGGGTGGAAGGGGAGCGGAATCTGGGGCTGGGATCGTGGGGTGGTGACAGTGTGCAGCCAAGGCAGAGCTGTGATTCATTCCCTGCAGGGCCCTGCCTGTGGAACTGGCACCTATTGCAAGGGCATGTGGGCAATGGATTGCAGCTCTGCCCCAGTCTCCATGCTGTCACTGCGCTGCGACCCTGCCCCGTGATCCTGGCCTATCCCGCCCATCCTGCTCCTGAATACTGCTCCTCTCCTGCCCATGGCCCCATCCCATATAGGGAGTTTTGGTAAGCTGTTGTAGGGAGAGAGTGGGGGTGCTAACCCAGCCCACAACAGCTCAGCAAAATTCCCTTTGTGGCCTGTGGACCCAAATAATTGCCCACTGCCAGCTGTTAACAGTGTTCCAAAATACACCTGTTTGTGCAAACATGCTGATATGAGGTGTGACTGGCTGGCTCTGATCGTTCCCAAAAAGGTGTCCAGCTTTTCTTATCCCCTTATATGTGCAGAATGACTGAGTAGGAGAGTTTCCAGCCAGCTAGTCCTCCTCTGACCTAGGTAGCTCGGGATCATGCTGTGTTCATTGAACTTGAATTACACCTTGGTATTGTAAGTTTGAAACTTAGCCTTAGCTGAAGTGGGAGTGTCACGATGCTGCAGTCGGGCCTTTACTATGAGGAAATAGAATTTAAGTAAGGTACATAATCTAAGATGCTCAAATTAATTAATTTTTTTAAACTCAAGTTTGTGCATGTTAATCTTGCTTCTGGGTGATGGATCTGTGCACAGGAGTTTGGACTGTTTTCTCCAGCAGGGTCTATTAGGGGTTGTGCACATACCTTCTCTGCCTTCTTGTTCCCTCTTCTGTAAGCATAGAGCTGAGGCTGAGTCAATCTCATGGCAGAACCTTGACTTCCAGGTGTGAAGGCATACCCTTCTTGCAATGGGAATGATATGTGTCTACTGTTTAGGACTTTTATGTCTTACAAGAAATGCTGAGGAAGAAAAGAAAATCTATATTAAACTTTGTAATGGAAGAATTCATGATTGTGGCTTTGGATTCCCAGGGGCTTTTTAGAGCAACTGTATCATCATCTTTCAGATCACATACTTCCACTGCCTTAGAGATAGGAGAGGTAACCTTGAGACTCCAGAGAACAAAGAGAATTCACTCTTTTGCTCAGTTTCCTGTAAGAAGACCAAATCCCCTGTGTAGGCATTGCAAGAACAGTCAGCTGGTCCTGCTATGTGTGGGAGAAAGAACTTGCCTTTGGTCACAACCTAATGCTGAAACTACCTTTATCTTTGGAACTGGTAGCTAGGATTAAACCACTGGTGCTGGCTTGATCAGCACCAAGGCCAGTGTAGCTTCAGTGGACTCTTAGTAGGTCTCTCTGAAGCAGCTAGTGTTCACTTTGGATTTGAATTCGGCCGATTTTTGGTACAGGGATTTGATTTGGTGATTCGAATCACTGTCCCAAATTGATTTGGCTGAATCTGATTTGAAGGTATGGCCGCTGCTGAATCGGCCAAATCTCCAAATCAAGCTGCCCTGCTTGGCCCCATCATTCTGGCTCTTTTTTAAAAGCCCTGTACTCATCAGCTCCTGCTAGGCGGGGTGAGGAGGGGTGATCCCCGCTGCCCCCCCCACTGCCCTGCGCTGTGTGGGGGGCTCTGCCATGAGCCCCCAGAAGCCCTGATGGCTGCTGCAGTAGCCAGTGAGTGCGGGGATTTTTTTTCCCAAAGAGCCAGAATGCTGGGGTCAGATGGGGTAGCCATTGATGGGGCTGGGAGAGCATGCGGGGGATGGGGGCTCTTGGCAGAGCCCCCCCCCCCCCCATGCAGTGCGGGGCAGTGGGGGGCAGCAGGGATCACTCCCCTGCCTAGCAGGAGCCAGTGAGTGCAGGGCTTTTTTTTTTTAAAAAAAAGCAGGGACACTGGGGCTAGGAGCATGGGTGGGGGTTGGGGGGCACTCGGGGGGGCTGGGGGAGCAGGCAGGGGATGGGGCCTGGTGGTGGTCCCCTCATGGTTTGTTCCCTACTTACTGGCACAGAGTCTGGGTCCAGCTCCCTGCGGCAGTGAGCGGGGATTGCCCAAATCTCTGAATCTCTCCAAAGCTGTCTGAATCTTTTCTGAATTGATATGGAGAGCATCAAATCGATTCGGACCTTTTTGTTGGTCTCCTGATTCAATTCAGATTTTGGAGATTCGGCCGCTGAATTGGGCTGAATCTCCTCCAAATTGAATCGGCACCCGAAGCTTCACATGACCCTAACTCTTGGTACTGAAGCATGCTGCGCCAGTTTGGATACAATGAATGTACTTCAAAAGACTCTGGGCCCACATTAAGATTATTGGGCATTTTACATCCATGTGATTAGAAGGTGACCATGTATACTGCAGCATTCTTTGAAGCAAAGATCTCAGCAAACTTCCTCCTCTTGATAACTTCATCATGGTAGATGCCACCATTATGAGGGAATTTTAGAGGGGAAAAAAATTAAGGCTATACCCAGTGATGTCTCCTGCCTTTCCAGAACAACTGTTTCAAGGACACTCAAACCTCTGAAAACTGCAAAGTGGAATTAGGATATACACAAGCTCAGCTTTAACTCTACCTACCCTGTTTACACACTGACCTGTTAAGACTGTTGTACATGCTCTTACTCTGCTTTTGAGCCCCTTTTCTTAAGTGATGTGAACTGAGTATAAATCCTTACCATTGCTGTGGCAGAGGTGTGTAGGTGCTGTGTACTGAACAGTTTTATGCTTGAGTGTGTAGCTAACTCTTCATCCCTCACTGGCCAGAATTTTGGAGCCTGTTTACCTTTACCTGTGGATTCTCTCTTTGTATTTTCACTTGCCTTTCAACAAACCCATAGACCCACCTAGCTTTTTTTTCAGAACCATCAGAACTTGGCTGGAATGAGTAGTGTTATCTCTTGGGTAGACATGCTTCTTTTTCCTTTGGTCACATATAGAGAAGGGGGAGCACAGCAGGGTCATAGATACCTCTGTTAGGAGCCTTTCAGACCTCCACATAGCATAATCACAGCTTTTCCAGGCTGCTCCATCTCTAAGTCCCTTCACCATCCAGTGCAGCTATGCCTGATGCAGTGAATGCAGCTGGATCCCACGTGGATAATTCCTGGTGGCTATTGTCCATTCCTAGGGGGCAGAATTAAGGTTGCCTTACCACATGTCTTTATTCTTGGTTTGCATAGGTTTGAGCAGCAGTGAAATCAATACCATGATGGAAGGGCAGTACAGGGCAATCTTAACTCTGTTAACAAGGGTTTTGTCGGTAAATGTTTGTAAAAGGTGGAAGAAACTAATTGATAGCTGGAGGACTGATTTGTACACAAAACAGGTAACAATACAGCCCAAGGTAATGCTGTATTCCCCAAACAATTGTGCAGTGTTCTGCTACCCGCTTTTGTGGGAATAGCCTCTGACAGCAAGTTCATTCTCTGTGAACACATGGTCTTGAGACTTTCTTCAGGAACTGGGCTGGGGCCAATCAACTAATTTAATGTAGGTTAGTGAATGGTAATAGTCAGCAGTCATAGCTTGTGACCTGACTTGGATTTGAACGATGAATGTAGAAGTGAAAACCTCCATGGTGAACTTTTGAATGTAGAGAAGAGAAATTACTTGGTGTGTGGGAATTTAGCTAACTCCCATTTGTGCCAGTGACAGTTACCTGCTTTAAATATCTGTGTTACTTAAAAAAAAAACCCAGCCCAACCCCCTGTATTTTTAATAGTCCACCAGCTAACATGCCAGGTTCCCTGTGATGTCAAGGCCCTAATGTTACTGCACCTGTGTCAATGTAGTCATCCTGACTATGGATAATGAGGAGTCAAGTGGGAAAAGGCCTGAGGGGTATGACAGAATCACTAGTCTTTAAGTAGGATGCTAAGTATATTTTATTGTTCTGTATTGCTGAAAAATGTACCAGCCTCTGTGCTTTAGCTTCACGTCTCTCTCTAGCAACTTGTCTAGAAATGGATATAGACATCTTTTGGCTTCTAGTTGGATAGGCTGTACATATCTTACACGTGCTAGAGATGTGTATTCATGCCTGAATTTTTTCCCTTCTTTTTTTTATTTCTGTAGGTTTGTTTTGAAGGAACAAAGCTTTAAAAAGAAGAAAAAAAAAAAAAAAAAAAGGATTTACCAGATTAGAAGATGGGAGCAAACAGCAGCAGCCTTAGTGAGCTGCCAGAAAATGAGTACTTAAAAAAATTGTCGGGAGCTGAAGCAATCTCTGAGAATGACCCTTTCTGGAATCAGCTGCTTTCATTTAGTTTTACTACCCCAACAAACAGGTAAGAGAATACCAAATCTCAGGCCTTTAAGAGGTAGGCAGCGTGTTAGTAAGAGAGACAAAAGTGCTTACTTTGCATAAGTTATGTTTCCTCTTTGTGTGTGTGCAAATGCCCAACTGTATATGGACTGTAGTGTTTCTTATTCTGGGTTCCTTTTCCACAATATTCTATCATCACTGTGGATTCTTTCTTCTTGTAACAGCTGTAATTCCCATTTATTGTCCCCACAGCCTTGGAAGATCAGCAATAGGTGATCATCAGAAATAGGTGCTGTAGGGGCGAAACACTGTTCTTGCTTCTTGCATTAGCTAACTCAAGGAATATAGAGTGAAGGGTCTTATCCTTATGGTGCTGAGCACCTTGAACTTCCACTGGATCTAATGGGAGCTCAGGGTGTTCAGTACTTCATGCTGCGGGCATCCATACTAGGATTTCTCCTGGCTCATGTCCTCTTCTAGACCCTGGTTGTCATGGATGGTTTTTCACTTTATGCACCCTGCCACGCTGAAGCTGCAAAATTTCTTCTGGAGAGCAGGGTAGAAAGGCTGTATTTGAGGCTTAAGGTAGTAGAAACCCGCTTGAGATAATGTGTCTCATGTCTTCATATTGGTAGTAATTTTTACACCTTTTGATTTCCCACATCATTAATGGCCATATGGAAGAAGAACCCAGCCCCTTTAGGTTTAGGTTAAGCCCAGAAGAACAGGAGGCATGCTGTTTCTTCTTCCGTCCTTTGTCTAGTGAAGATACTTTTCCATTGCAACAAGTGATGCTCATAAACAAAATGGATATTTCTGAAGGGTCATAGCTTATCTCTATAAATCTCAAATGTCCAGTTTTGAGCTGACTGACACTATTTTGACTATATCATAATTCAGAAACTTGAGTGGCTTCCTTAGAAAGACAGTGTTGCATCTCCAATGCAGATTTATCCAGTGGAACACAGTTTTTAGATTTTTTCAGCCCTTTCCTGTAAGGGCAGTGATTAAATGTAGTAGAACACCACTGCGCTCTCACAGATGTTGACTTGAATTTTAAAGATGAGGCATGCAGTTTTGACTGGCCTTTCTCTGCCCTGTGTTGTTTTACTGCATACCCTAGCCCTTCCCCTGCCTCTCCACCTCACCAGGACACCACAACTGCCTTGGCCTGTCCCCTCTTTCCCTTTTCTTTCCGTGTAGCTGCCTTGCCCTGCTCTCTCCAGAATGAAGTAACATGTCTTTTGCTACTATTGTGTTGCACACTTTGCTTGTGTCTAACACCTCTGTCATGTCTGTTGTACCCCTTATCATTGCAAGTTCTTCAGGACAGGGTCTTTGTACCCTAGTATTGCTCAAATACTTCACAGGGTTAGGTTCCTTATCCCCCTGTGAAGATGAGGTTTTGCAGTTTATGCCTATGATTGAATAGCTGTGTAGGACTGCTGAGGCACCAGCTGTTTACTGCAGCTTTTATTTGCAAGGGTGTCACTTGTCCAGTCAGCTATGTGGGACTGATGGTGAGCTCCAGCTGATGGAGAAGTGTCGCTCTTAGAAGTAAAAGCTGCATGGGCCATCCTTCATCCAGAAACTGCTTCAAATTAAGTAGGTTGTGAGCCACCCAGATATGCATAACCTGGGTTCTACTGCACTTTGATTCCCCACCCCCACACACACCTCCTTAAATACTGCTGTAATGAACCTACTTGATGGTAATGTAGTCTAGACTGTCTTTGAAGATGCTTTTGTTTCATGTCTCTAAAGTGGGAAGAAGGCTCAGAAATCGGCCTACAGAATACTGGTTTTGAGAGAATTGCCTGTTCCTGTGGCTTCAGTTAACTGCATTTTAATATGCTTTTGCATTTTAATATTCTCCTGCACCTGTATCTGACTTAATTCATTGACTTGCCAATCTTAATGCCCAGGTATAAACATTATTTTTTTTTACTGGTGTTAAGTGGTCAGGAACTGGTCTATACCCATAACAGAAGAGAAGTTCAGCACACATGGCCTGGCTTAAAAATTGTGGAACCCAGTCTAAGATTTGACCCCTTCTCCTCCCCGGTGAATGTGTGTTCTGTTCATGACTGATCTAAACTCTGCCACTCACAGAAAACTGCATAGCTTGTATTGATTCCGCCTTGGGCTTTTTCAATGTCTGTACCTAGCCAATAGGCAGACAAGGTTCTTTGGGTAAATCCGATATCCTTTATTAGACCAATTCAAATAGTTGGAAAAAATCTTAGCAAGCTTTTGTATATAAATACCTTTCATCAGGCTGAGGAAGCATCTGCAGATGGTCTGTGCTCTTCCTGGATGGAGTGGTAACGCAGCCAGAGGCCAGCACATATGCAAGAAAGGCAGTCAGTTAAAAACTGACCTCAATTTACATTTTAACTGACTGGCTTTCTTGCATATGTGCTGGCCTCTGGCTGCTTTGCCACTCCATCCAGGAAGAGCATAGGCCATCCGTTGATGCTTCCTCAGCCTGATCAGAGCATTTGTACCCGAAAGCTTGCTGAGAAGAATTGTTCCAACTGTTTGAGTTGGTCTAATAAAAGAGATCAGATTTACCCAAAGAGCCTTGTCTGCCTGTGTCCTTAGACCAACATGGCTACAACCTTCACCCTTGTACCTATCCAATATCATTCTCATGTAATAACCAAGGTTGTAATTCAACCTGAATCTTTAAGGCTAGCTTTAAAACAATGTGGCATTTTAATTTACTTATGCTGATAGCTTTTCTGTCATATATCTTGGGACTATGTTCGTCTCTTGTCAAAGGTAGCAATGTTTCTGACAAAGATATCCAGCCACTCATTAAAGTTTTGTGAAAGGTACATCGAAGTTGTTGTGTTGGTTATATTCTTTTACAATCAAGGGTGTGATGCATGCGTACATATATTATATCTCACATATAATGGTTAAAAACATATTGAGTAGCATTCTGTTTTTTTTCTTTTTTCTGTTACATTTCAGGTGCTTTTTAATTGAATTGTAGCCAAAATATATAACATTTAAACAAAGTAAGAGGGTCACATGGAGTTGTGCAGTTTACTAATACCAGGAGATCTTAAATTTTGAGCATAAATCACAGATTTAATAAGGACAGAACTAAGATGATAAAATTACTGATATAATACAGTATATATTTGAAGTTGCTTCTTTATTAATCCTCAGAATGCTAAACATAGTCACTTTTAAATGGTCATTTGATGTAAATTAGATTTCTCAGGGATTGAGAACAAGTCAGGTGTATGATACCACTCCGGAGTTCATAGTAAGTTTTCTTACATCTGGTAAGTCGATTGATCCCTCTGCGTGGTTGCATGGGAAAGTTTTGAGTGGCTGGGA
This sequence comes from Alligator mississippiensis, assembly GCF_030867095.1. Lineage (NCBI taxonomy): Eukaryota > Metazoa > Chordata > Crocodylia > Alligatoridae > Alligator > Alligator mississippiensis. The sequence goes on from NC_081826.1 coordinate 289,127,973, forward strand.
AACATTCTTAAAGTTTCTGGTATATTGGAGGCTGGTCTGGAAGGCCAAAATGGGACAACTAAATAGAATTAGCATCTTGGAGGCACATCATGGTGCTTTTATTCAAGGGAGAGAAAGGAAGTTTTTGTTTCTGCTATGGGAGGGTTGGATTTAGCGGGGATGTTCAGGAGCAAGGAGGAAGATGATTGAAGGTAGGTTTATGAAGTGATTTACTTTTAAAGGATAATACATTTGGACACCTGGTGAGAAGGAAGGATAAAGTGTTTGGCACTTTCTAGATGTGGTTGATTTGAGGAAAGCATACTTGTTTGTATTAAAGACTGAACAAAGTGCTTAAATTTAAATTTTCTCTCTTTAGAATATTGTTTAATATAAGATTACTCTGATTTAATAGGGAAATGTTCAGAAGTGTCTCTCTTCAGGCCTGAGTCAGCAAGCATTACCTGAGGTTTTTTTTTTTCTGGATGTTGCCAGTAAAAATCTGGAGCAGTCCCAGATGGGGAATGAAAACTTCTCCAAAGTAACCTGAAAAATTCAGTTAACTGGACACCAGATGGTGCTCTTGTACGGCAGCTGGAATAGAAATATTTGTAGAGGTATCATACTCTTGTTTGTAACTTAATAAGTGGAAGAATACATACATTTTTGTCTACTGAAGAAAGTTCAGTTCAACAGTATCAAATATTGCTCCTTGCCTCCCATCCTCAGCCAGTCTCTGAAATGAATGACATCGTTTACAGGGGAACAACAGAGTTCAACAACCGTTGATTGCCTTATGAGAGTGAACGTTAACTGTGCCTTATGATGAGTATTAAATATGACTTATACAGGGCATGAGTGGGTAAAGTGGTTGACAAGCTGTCACTTGTCAAGCATAGGAGGGTTTTTTTGGTTTTTTTTTAGTTTATTCTAAAATTATACATTTTTCTTTATTGTAATATTGGAGTCTTTCTCAGCAAATGATTGCCCCCAAGTTTTCGTGGAAGCCATATTGATGCTAAATTATTTGCTAAGTCTTGTGGTGGTTGTGTGTGATTAATTTATCAGAGGTGATGCCCGACTACATTGGTCAGGCTCATTCTAAGCTGAGGTAGATGCCTGAAAAGTCATCTAGCAGTACTCTTTCCTGGGTGTTAGTTCCAAAGCCACCCTTCCTCTGTTTCCTTTCTTGGTCTCACTGTATTTCTTTGTGTGTGTTTCATTGTTTGCCACATAACCTTTCTTCCTTTTCCCTCAATGGCCCAGTCTTCATCTCCCCCATTTTTCTTTCTCTTAATCCTTCTTTGCCCCATTTTAACCCTTCTTTTCTTCACATTTTGGCTGCTTCTTGGAGGTAAATACTGTACTGTTCTGTCCCCTTCATTTCTGTCCGCTATGGAGCACATGAGTCAACAGAAAAAACAATAAAAAGGGGAGAGTGAGTGGGAAGAAATCTTGGCTGCTTGCTAAAATCCTTGAGACTAATTTCTCTGTAGCCAGTCAGGTAAAGAAGCTGAAGAGGACACCGTTCTCGCTGCCTGTGGCTTTTGCTAGCATGAACATCAGGCCCTCTACGTGCGCAGGTAAAGATGCGATGGAATCTAATGCATGATCCACACAGTTACTTCTCGTATCATGCCACATGTGTGTAGCAGAAGGCACGATTGTGCATCAGATCCCATCATGCCATATTGTAGGCTCTTCCTTCTAAGAAGTAAACTTGCATGGCTGGGAGGTCCTCAGTTGATGAGCTCCTAGTGAGAAGGTGCCCCACACATCGTTGAGGCTGGGGGATTGTAGCAGCTGCATTCTCCTAGGTTTGGAGTGTGTGAAACCCCTAGCCCTGGGGGATTGTGGCACCCATGATCCCCTGGGCTGGAGGCTTTCATGGGCCCCAGAGCCCTGGGGATCATGGCTGTCTCAATCTCCAGAGTTCTCTGGGATTTCGTACTGAGCATGGTGCGCTTCTGCAGCTAGGAGCCCTGTCAGCTGATTGAGACAGGGGAGACCCGGCTACACATGCAAATTAAAGCTCAGTAGCAACCAGCTATAAAGTTAGTACACATTTTTGAGGTCTAACTTTATAGCTGGTTGGAGCTTTTATGGAATGATAGCTACTTTGCATGTGTAGCTGATGTTAAGGTAGTTGCTCACTTAACTAGGTAATTGTACAATAGCTGTAGTGTGTAGAGAGCTCAATAACAGCTGGGGCATTCTGATGGAGTGACATGTGGCAGCTGTGGCCACTTGGCATCTTAATAGAGTTTTGGGGAAAATGGCTAATAGGGAATGATGCATGTGAACGTGGTTGTACAGGGGGAGTTAGTCGTGATTTCCGTGTTAGGTTGCCTGCCACTTTACATTAATAATGATCTAGAACCTTTTCTTTGAAAAGTATAAACAACTTCACTGCTTCTAGGTTGACACTGATATTTGACAAAGGGAAATTCCCTCCAGTTACAGAAGTGCCATTTCTTTGTCCTGTGCAGTTCCCCTAGTCTTGGCCCTCTTTATATACACATTTTTGAAAATCTTTAACTGCATAATCCTATTATATTTTTCAAGAGTCTTCCTGGCTCCTTCACTGTGTAGGATAGATGCCCAGAGTAGCTGAATCAAGGTTTCACAAACAACAATGAATCTGGTGCTTCCTAACTTCTAGGTTAACAACAAAACCCACCCCTGTTACCTTTCTGTGCGCCACCTAGCCATTCCTGATTTTAGGCCAAGAGCCAGTATGGTTTGTGCACCTCGCTTTCAAGCAGATGAGTGCGTTCACCTGGCCCTGATCTCACTTGCTGATGGAAATTCGGCTTTTCTTAGTTCTGTTGTAAATTACAATGCTTTCATGATGGAAACTTAAAACAGTTAACTAACGCAGAACTTGCTGAAAATCATGTACTTAATATTTACTGTTCCATTTTGTTCCTTCCCTAGAGTTTTACAAATGGCTGGTTGAAGAATAGTGTGCATGATTCTTTAATGGAAAGACATAAAAACGAACAACTTTTATGTTGTTTTAGTATGGTACATTTTTTAATTGGTACAATAAATTATATGCAGCTCTTTATTCTTTGACGTTTTTCCTATGAATAGTCCATTAAAGGCATCATTCCCACAGTATGAATTTACTGAATGGGCTGATTCTTTTCCATTTTGTGAATGATGGCAAGGGAAAAATTCTTCTTAGGTAAGGGGAAAAGCTGACAGGAAAGCTGCGTTTTTATTTTCTCCAGAAGGGCTGGTTGTCTACTAGAATTTGGGTCTTATTTGCTCCTTTATAAAGGCTTCACAACTCTTGTGCATTTGCACACATGTATAATGACAGTTGGTGTTGGTCGCAGTCTGACTGCTCTAAGCCACAGTAAAATATTTAAAAAAAAAATCACTATTCTAGATTTTTAAATTGTACATGATTCAAACTCAAAGAGAGTGTGGCTTTAAAGAAAATGTGTCCTGTCAAAGCCTCTAGACACCATTGGAGAGTAACTTTCATTGGGTGCATATACACGTTCATTAATGCGCTGTAGGTACTACTCAGGCTAGAAGTTGGGGTGGGGGGTGCTAGAGCAGCCCTTCCTTCCCTTTTACAGTGCTGAGCTTAGGGGGGCATAGCCAGGCCCCTTCAGGATGCTCTGATTAGGGTGGGGTTCCCCCCTCGCCGTTGATAACACAGCATTAAGTTACATAAGGAGTTGTTAGCATTTATCAGTCCATCAAACAAAACAACAGCCTCTCTTATTAATTCAAGCTCTTCTTAAACAATTTTTTTCAAGGAAGGAACAGAGGGACATTACCAGTTGACCTGGTGATTAGCTCCAAAAAGCCCTAAGCCAGCACTGTTCTGTCTGCTTTTGTCCTGCCTCCCACAGCACGGACTGTAGCCAGCATGTGGTCTACTAGCTAATGCTGTGGTGTCTGTGTAAGGCAGAGGGGAGGGGGGATCCCTGCTTGAGTAGGGACTGGTGGTGGGGAGTAGGGGGAGCAAGAGGAAGCAGGCAGATGCTGCTGTACCTGCTGTCTCTGCTGGAGCTGCAGCCAGGGAACAGAGGTGAGGAGCGAGCCCTGCTGGACTGGAGTAGAGAGCAGAGCCCTGCCCAAGGCTGCAAAGCATCTGGGATGCTCGGGGACTCTGATTTAGTTTAAACCAGGAAGGGATCTGGGACAGACATTGCATAAACCAGTTTGACCCAAATCCGTTAAGTCTGATACTATGTTCAATCAGGTTTATCTTAAACCAGTTTCAGCCATTTTCAAAATGGTTTATGTGCACTGAACATCTGTTCTGTTACAGGTTTAAACCAGTTTCTGATCACTTAAACCAGTTCATGTGTAATATCTGTCCCTAGCCAGAGAGCTATTTGTGAGAAACACCACTGATTTTAATGGAGGTTTTTCTGGATTTACGCTAAGAGTATTTGATAGCAGAATCTGTCTTTCTGGCAGTATTAAATTAGAGGGGCCTGACTATGCCCAAAATAAAAACCTGCCATGACTGAAAATTATCACTTTTCAGCAGTAAGCTACCTGCTCTAGAGATTATTACTTGCAGGAAGCTAGCTCACTGATGGAAGAAACTTCTCTGCTATAAAAAAATGATTACAGAAATGGAAATATTCATCGAGTGCTAACAAAATAAAGGTAGAAGTGTGAGATTGGGTGCCAAGTGATAGAAAAGAAATTTCAATACCTCAAAACATAACTGTGAATAATCTAACGGTATACTGCATATGAATAATGTTTGATGTAATGCAAGATTTCATATGGATAATAAAACCCTGCTTCCTAAGGATAATGGCTTAGTAACCTTTCTGTGCCTCTGTGGTCCTCTCATGTGTATGATGTAAATCGTTAGCAGTTAGTTGTGATAACATTTCTCAAGGTACGATGCCCTCTATCTGTACGCAGTTGATTTCTTAAGTAGCGTTAATGAAATGGTACATTTTGAAAAATTACACATTTTATGTCAGAAAATGAACTGTTTTTAAATTAATGTTGTAATTAAATCAAATAGCATGCCCTCTAGTGACTTTGTAGCACACCTTCTCATATTTGCTCTTGGAAATTATAGTCCTGTTTAGAAAATCTCAGTTATCTGAAACCTTGATTTCCCTCCCCCCCCCACGCACACTATAGCAATAAAATAATTGAGATTTTATTTTATGTTAAGTCATTGATTCATACAATGTAGGTACACTATAACTTTTTTGTATCTAGTGTATGTGCTTAAAGTCTTTATACTTATCATTTTATACCAACCAATCTACAAAACAAGCAAGGCCAGAGAAAACTATCCATTGTGAACTTGGCTGTATTGCTCAATGTGTATATTCTAGAGGATGATAACAGAAAATCTTTACACCTTGAGGGAAAAACCCAAGAATATAAAATATTCTGTATGTTCAGTGTGGCCAAGTGAACAGTGCAGTATTGAACTTAACTTTAGCATTTTCTTACTTTTTAAAAGTTATCATGGCAACTTTAGTGCCTTCATTTAATTATTAGTGTATAACTCCAATTGAAAGTACCAGTGAAGGTTACCTAATAATTTGAGAAGGTTTTTTTGAAAATGTAATTGTAAATCCATTTCAAAATTGAGTTAGAGACTTGGGTTGTATTAGAAAATGGAACCTAAGAAACTTAGGTTCCCACTTTCCTTGAACTATGTCTACAGGTGCAAGGCAGTTCTGTGCTGAGATGTCATGCCTGCTCTGTGGACAAGCTCCTGAACTAGATGTTATGTAGTCTGTTAAGAGCACATTGGCATGCACACTAGCAGAGCTATGCACTTTCCAGTGCAGGAGCTAGTGCACCTGGTGCAGTTTCAGTGAGTCTCATGGTGGTGCTGGGTTGTGATATTAAGACATACTCTCAGGGATATGCCATTACAGGCTGAGTTTGCGATATGGCCTTTGCTGCTTGCTTTATGCAGTACGGTAGCCTTTATTTGCAAAGGGAAGAGTGTTAAGGTTGCACAAACCAGCTTGACTTGGGTACTTCCTCGCTTTGGGGACTTAAACTCGGAACATAGATGCCACCAGAACATCTGTCCTGTTCCTCTGAGAAAGGAATTATCTGTGTTTACAAGTTGTGCCGTTGGCCTGTGATCTCTTACTAACTTAATCTTCTTGTACTTCAGTACTTTGCCCCTAAAACAGCGAATAGAATAGAATTCTTATCCATTTCCATAAGGGTCTAGTGATGGCAGGTGCATTATATTTTCAAGAGGCAGCAATCAGTGAATCTGGTGCATCTTTGCAGCTTTTGTTTTCCTGGGCTCTTCTACCTTCAGTTCATAACTAAATTATATGTCCATCAGCTTCACTGGGCCAGCCACGTCATCTGGATGTCAAGTTTTATTCCTTCAGCTCAGTTAAGGCATGCAGTCAAGAGGAGGACAAAGAAAGCACTTCAAGGATGTCCTCAAGGCCAACTTGAAAAAATGTAACATCAGTATCAACGCGTGAGAGACTATTGCCCAGGACTGCCCCAAATGGGAAAAGAGTCTGCTGCCAAGATCTCATTACTTTGAAATGACAAACAATAACAACAGGAGATGGAAAAGCGAGAGCAGCAGAAACAGCATGCTGTGGACCAAATTAAGAATCCAGAGCCACCCACCCTGCACAAAAACACATGCCCACGTTGCAGCAGTGTCTGTTGATCCAAGATCAGCCTCATCATCCTTATTTGGACCCACAGATAAAGCAATTGTGGAAGACAATCCTCCTCAACTGCAAGGGATTGCCAATGATCTGTTCAGTAGTTGCTAACTGGCCTACTTTTGCTCTGAATGCTGCTTGAGTACAACCCTTATTAAATAAAAGTATTTTGTATGCACAGTACGTTTTTCCATAAGCACTTATCACATGATCAAACTAAAATCACTGGGAGGTCCAAAGGCATTTTGAACCTGAGGACTCTGTCTTGGTGAGTAATAGGTTCTCAACCTTGTTTTGGAAGCTGCTAAAAATAAATGGTTGGAAGATTTATTTTTCTCTTCTCCGCTGCCTAGCTGTAGGTAGAGTACCATGTTGATCAATTTTAAAATTGTGCACAGAAATGCATATAAAAATTTTATTGCCAGTTTATTTCTGCCACATTGGCAGATACTATAGCTCTGTGGCTATAAGCCACTTGAATACTTCCAGCCCTGTACCCTGGTATACATGCGCACCTCTCCTCCCTGCCATCTGAGAAAGCAGGCTTTTGTGTGAGAATGGCCTAATGCAGTAAATGGGGGCCAACCTTTTTGGCAGGTATGCCACAAATTAACCCAGCAAAGTTCTTTGGGCAAGTCTGATACCTTTTATTAGACCAATTAACAGTTGGAAACATTCTTATTTGCAAGCTTTCTGGTACAAATATTGCTTCTCCTCCCTGAAGAGGAGTATTTGTACCCACAAGCTTGCAAAGAAGCATTTCTCCAACTGTTAATTGGTATAATAAAATATATCAGATTTACCCAAAGAACCTTGTCTGCCCATGTCCTTAGACCAACACAGCTACAACCAACACCCTTGCAACATGGAAGAGAAATTAGCTCTGTACTCCCTATGAGGGCTACTCCAATTCTCTTCCCCTGCACAGTCTGCTGTTGTGTCACACACAGAGATTTCCTGTGCCACTTGTGTTTATGCATGCCACGTGTTGGCCCCCACTGGCTACTGGGTAGATTGTTGGTGCCTGCTTTCTGAAGTTATAGGCAGTGGCACTTTGACACTTTGAAATAGTTGTAGTTCATTGCTCCCTGGCAGGAATTCATAATTCTTCCTTTAAATCCGGCTGTTGAGTGGTGCAGGAGTATCAGTACAACTTGTATTTTAAAACAACAGTTAATAGTGCTCCCCCATCATTCCTAAAAGCTCACTAAACTGCGGTACCATAACTAGGGGTGGGCAATTGGGGCACAAGCCCTAGGTGCCATTTTTGAGGGGGTACAAGAATAGTGGCTGGCGCCATTGCTCCAGCCCCTATTGCCACCCATGCTCTGTCACTCTTCCACAAAACAAAATCTATTTTCTTGTGGCTGTCTTCAACCCAGAGCAGGACACCTGTCTGACTGCATAAAAATACAGGCACCTAAACAGCTGTTTTTTCATTTTAGAAATAAGAGTTAGCAAGTTGTACAGCAGGTGTGTCCTCTTTTTTTTTTTCTTCTCCTCAGTACAGTATTAACACCTATTATCTCTTTATGCTGTGACAGTAGACTTCCCCTGTTATATTTGCCAGTGGAATGCAAATAATTAATGATTCATCTTTCATTCTGATTGAGGATTTCTGCACCCTGGCATTTATAACTCTGATACCCAGATTGAGGTGGTTTAAGCTGTTTCTGTTGTGGGATTTATAGGCTTTTTCTTTGATCAGTATCTTTTGAATATGTAGCAGCTGCAAATACTGTGAATTACATTCACCAGGCATTCCTCCAATCTAGAAATTTTAGGAGTGAGGGCTGGAACTACTGCTTCTAACATGGATGGAGTTGGTATGGAACAGGGATCAACTCTTTTAAGTCATCTATTGATTCCACCCTCCAATAATACTGATCAATAAAGATAATTCTTGTTTTAACAAGTTATATTGTTTTAAAAAAATTGAAATAGGATTTCCAAAAATTAAATTGAACTATAAAACTTTCTTGTTCAGTGTACTAGTGTTGCTGATTCTGTTTAAATAGTGTTCTGTGAGACTGTAGAACAGAAGGGAGAAGAGGTAGTCCACAGCCAAACATAGCAAAAAAACCCCGTCCTTTGTATTCCCTTAAAAAAAAAAAATATATATATATATGACTTTTCTGCATTTGTGGAAAGCATGACCATTTATACAAATTGGAGTATTGCTAGAACTACAGGTCAGGCAACTAAAAATATTTCTGTAAGGGAGCTTATTAAGGAAAGTGGATTTGCCTCCCAAAATCACAACTTAGTACTTGATTATATAGGATGGGTAAGAGGCATCATGTCCAGGACTATCACTCATTTAACATTTTGCAGAGCTAAGTCCTTTCTTATTTATACTTTCTAAAATAGCTAGTGAATTGTATTTTTAAAGCAGAAGATAGTGGGTAGATGTATTACCTTTTTAAGATATATTGAGATTTGTATATAAGTAAATAACATGGGCTGATCTCATTTTCACTCTGCTTTTTCCCTGAAAAAGTTGTCAAAAGCTAAAATGAAAGTTTTTGGCAAAATTATATATGCAGCAGAGATAAAAAATGTTAAGCTTGGAATTTTACACTTAGAAGAAATAAAACCCAATTCAGAAATACAGGCCTACTATAATTTCATTTACTTTAATCTTTTAGGACTTCAAGATTCCAGAAATAGTGGAGTTTTTAGTCTTTGATTGAAAACTGGTAAATGGGGATTAAGTTGATATATTTAATAAGCAATAGTTATTTTTTTGCATAGAGGTCAAGGTCATGTTGTTCAAAGGCATTCTACAAGCACAGCATGCATTTATAATGGGGAAAAAAGTGCGTATTCTTGCCACCCACGTGTATTGGCTAACAGATTGTAACTAAGATGTAGTATACTCCTAATATAGGTAAGCTGGTTTGTAATTTTTCACGTTAGCTGGTTGAGTTAAACACTAGGGCTAGGGACAGACGTTACACATAAATCAGTTTAAGTGATCAGAAACTGGTTTAACCCTGTAATAGAACAGACATTCAGTGCACACAAACCAGTTTTAAAGTGGGTGAAAACAGTTTGAGATAAACTCTGCTGGTCAGAGGAGCAGCGGGGGGGGGATGGGCCCTCCCTAATCAGAATGTTCTGCCAGGGCCTGGCCACGCCCCCCTCAGCTCAGCATTGTGGAAGGGAAGGGAGGGCTGATCTAGTGCCCTTTGGCTTTTAGCCTGAGCCACTGCAGGCATGTGCCTGCATTTCCACAGTCCAGAGGGGATGTCTGCAGTTACAAAACTGGTCCAGTCTAGCCAGGTTAGACTAACCTGCAAAGATTGAATCAATTCAGTCTCAGACTTTTTGAATGTCTGTCCCTAGCCTATGGGGGATAAACTAACAGGTGTGGAAGCTGTGAACTTCCTTGTCCACATTAGGATTTTACCACATAGTGGCAAACACATAAGAAAAAAAACTTTTTTTCCTAATAAAAGTTCATACACAGAGATGCACACATGCTCACAGCTTCTTCCTTAAGCATTTTTCAGCCCAAGACAATGATGATTTTAGACAGAATATCACAAATATGATAGTGGGACAATTTAAGATGACAGTGTGACAGAAAGTAATAATGGAAGCCTCTTCATCTGAATGATTTATATCCACACACTTTAGTTATTCTAACTTTAAATCTGTAGAGAGCAATCAATCTTAGGTTTCTTCTGTTCTATGACAAATGTATAGGTAATCTCAAAAATATAGCATAAGGGCAATAGGCAGGCAAGGTTCTTTGGGTAGATGTGATCTATTTTATTAAACCAACTGAGTAGTTATAAACAAGTTCTTTGCAATTATAAAACCCAGCAGTATAAGGGCAAGCCACTTCTTTGTGTGATGTACCTGGGTGATGGATGGAAATGTGTATTGTAAATTCTAGCTGTCATTGTTCCAGACAGCGAGTCTCTCAAAAAGGCTTCTTGACTTCTTATTCCTGTATAGATGACTAAGCTATTGAATTTGACAACTTTAAACAAAGATGCAAACTTATGCCTCAATTCATGAATACCTTTTTAAAAGTGTCCTTGGCAATATGTCGGCCCTTACTTTATGGGTAGTTTCTTTTTTTTAAGTGGTGGGAGGATTAGAATTCTTGAGCAGTGCCCTGTGATCAATACTCTAAATGAGCTTCATTCCTTGAAAACCGTTCTCTCTCGTTGTTTGGCAATACTAGGAAACAGTTTGAAGCCTAACAGTGCTACACTGTGGATTAATGAAAGGATCCTTGCTTAATATTAACTTTCCATCTTTATATTCATTCATTAACTAAACAGCATCTCCAGAGGGATTGTGGTGCAGAGCAAATCTAATAGCTAGTGCTAGTGTTGTTGCTTCATGCCACCTCATGAATCTTGGCTGATGACATGAGGAGGCATTTTCTGAAGAAGTGGTTAATATAGGCTATCTTCTGTCTTCATAACAGAAAAATTATTCAGGCAACTTTTTCCACATTTTGCACACTTTTTTTTCCTACTTGGGCTTAGCTGACTGCTACTGTTTACATGGCCATTTATTTTGTATTTCCTGTTAAGCTTTGCCTCAGATTCCTAAAAATGGGTTGATTTTTAGTTATACACTGCACCCTCTTTATAAGCTCATCCTTGGGGGCCTAATAATATTTTCTGAGAGCAGTAAAGGAATAATATTATACTCTTTGGGTATGTACTTACAGTGGTGGGGAAACTTACGTGATAATGTCTATATTTTTTGCCGAGATTTTACAGGCATATCCCTTCCCACGTAGGGCACTCCTTCAAAATGGCAAAATTAAATCCTTTGTTCTTGTTCTTGCTATCAGAATTTGAGACAGTGGCATGGGGAAGGTTTAAGTGCTAAACCTTTTTTTTCTTGGTTTGAAAAAAAAATTCTCAAAATACAAAGGTCTGTGCTGCAAATCTGAAGATCTTGTTTTCCAGTCTGGTTTGATCTAGAAAAGGAGTGAGGTGTTTCACCTAATGACTTGCCATTTTAAGTTTGCCTCGTAGAATAATTATGGATCAAAACCTATGTTGGAAAGTTAAGCACTAAAAAATTAGGAAATTCTAGAACTTTAAGAGATTAACATCAAAATTTAAGATAGCAGTTAGAGAAAATTTAATTAACCATGTCATTTTGCCTATACATGTACTCTGAGGTGGGGATGAGGCGTTATAATTTAATTAAAACACCCGTTTAATTAAATCACCCTCAGCATCTCATGTATTCAGCCTCCTGTGTTTCAAAGTGCCCCCGCCACCATTTTAAAACACCGGAGATGCTGCAGCACGCAGACTCGATTAATCAAGTCTGGTCCAATGCGGTCTAATCAGAATGTGTCAGAGCACGTGTAAAAGTGCCCTGAGTTACAGGACCCCATGGTGAATGTCTAAGCACTCTTTTATAAAACATTAAAAAAAACCCAAAACAAAAAAATTTAAAGATTAAGATTATACTGCGTTCAGGAAAAACTCCATGGTAGAGTTGGCATCCTGGAAATGTTCTCCCAATCTGTCAGTGTCAGGAAGGAATACATCCTGATGACAAGCAGCCAGCTGGACAGATTTTTAAGTAAAAAAAAATAAAAATTGAGAGAAGTCCCTGTTTCGTTCAGACCCTGTAAACTCAAACGTCTGTAGGCGTTGACTCTGTTTTCCATTTTTATACCATTTGTTTTTAATTACAGCTGTATGTTTCTAGAACTGAAATTGGAGACCACCTAGGAGATGAAATTTTAACACTAAATAATGTATTGGAGAGTAAGTAGAGTCTTTCTGAAATTCATCTGTAAAAGCAATTTATAAAGCAGGAAACAAAGCAGATGTTTAATGGCAGAGAAGCTCACAATCATAAGTTAAAATTGTCTTCAGAGGCAGGGCATTAGACTTTGCTTTCACCACATGTTTTCTCTCTCTCATCGGAGCCAGTCCAGTGCGTAGGGTAATCTGTTCAATTCTTAAAATTAATTGCCTTTTGATATCTCAGTTCACTGGTGGACACACTCTGTCTTGAAGCGTTTGACTCACTTTACCATTGAAAATCTTTATGACCGTTTCTTTGAATGCTGATCTTACCAATACCCTATTGTCTTGCTCCCATTTTCATAAGGGATGGAACTGTTTGCCAAGTTAGTCTCCTGAATGACTTCTGTCACTTTTGAGTTCGGTCAGATTGCTTACTGGGAAATACTGGCTAATGTTTTGGAAGAATTGGAGCATTGGCAAACTGATTATGGCAACACTTGCATACTTCGTTTACAAAGATGTACGATTTAGATCTTCACAGGGTGTGGGGAAGTGGGAGGAAACAACACAATAATTACTTTAATCATTCCTCAGTTTCCCTTGCTCTTAGTGATGGTGGTGATAATACTCATCTTTAAGTGCTTTGAGCTCTTCAGTGCTCAATGTTTATTATAGAGTTTTTTTTCTTCTTCAAATGTTAACTTGGCTTAACTTGATTTATATTCTGAGAACTGTTAGAAACAGATGCTTAAAAAGGTGTTGTTCCTGTCTGTGGTTTAGATTCTGTTAATTTTGTCTTCATAGAAATAAAAATGCTTTCTTGAAAATCCTGGGTCTTGGATCACTAAATCGTTTCCAAACAAATGTCTGTAGAGCAGGGAAAATCCCCGTCTAGAAGCTCTGCTTTGTTTTCCTTCCAGTCCAGTCAGCTGCCCTCCAAGAGGCAGGCACACAAGTGGGTGGCAGGAACGAACAAATGAGATTGTAGCCTGTAGAAAGAGCAAATATGAGACCTTGAATTTGTTGTCTGGGGGTTTGCATGGGGCTGGGGAAGGGACATGGGAGTTTAAGCAGTTTTCTCTCTCTTGCCTACCTTTTGGGATGAGGACTTTCTGGAGTGAGAAGGGCTTCACTGGGAATCTTTTTTAGGGGACTGAAGTGATTATTTTCAAATCGAAGGGATTGCTGGGCTTGACTTGCCTTCAGATGCTCTTGAACGTGTGCTGCGTACAAATGGATTTCTGTCTGTGATCTTCCTTTCTTCTCCACTGGCCTCCATTTTATATATCTCCTCCTCCCAAAAATCCTCTTCTTTCTTATGGGCTAAGATTTGGGAAGAGTCTTGGGTCACACACAGTTGCCCCAGGCTCTGTTTTGTTGGTGCACAAAACTAAATTGTGGAGCTAGTTACTCAGTATGTAGTTAGGTTGTGGATCTCATCACAAGATGGCAGGGGCAAGAGGTGGAAAAAGGTTTCCAGATGGATTTAAGTAGTATTTGGGATTGATGGGGGGATTTACTTGTGGTTTGGACAAGGAAGTGATGGTTGGGGGATGAGAGTTGGAGCTCTCAGGTTCTTGTGCCTGTTTGGGGAATCCTCTCTCTGGGTTGTTTATGGTAAGCTGCTCTGATCCTTTTGGGTAGGGTGGGATATAAATCTAATAAATAAAATATGAGAGGAACTAGAATATCCCGAGTGAGCAGGGGGGGAGAGCATGTAAAAGCTTTCATAGCTGGGTTTAAGGCAGGCTCTATTAGGATTTATCTATTAGGATTTATTTAAGAACTTCACGGGAATAGATTTTTCCATTGCTGTCCACTATGTGGGAAGTTGTTTCATCTTCCTGGCCACTGCAACAGCTGCAGTAGCAGGGACTGGGAATAGACACACCTGGTCCTAAACTGCCAGGTGCACTAGGTGCTGGCTGGTTGGGAACATGCTGGCACTTCTGTTTCAGCCCCTGCTGCTGCAGCTGCTACCAGGTTCATGGAGAAGAATGGATTACATAGCTGCTTTGGCCCGCTCCTGTGGCTCCTTCAAGCATCCACAAGCTCACTGTACTTCTGGATGCTCCTAGCAATCTGCTGGGTTTTGGAGCTTGGTGGGCCACACTGGGGAGCAGCTGCAATGGCAGGAACTGGAACAGGGGTTCCAGTATGCTCCCAACCAGACAGGGACTGGCGGAGCAGTCAGGTAATGATCCATTTGGGGCTGTGCTTGCTAGATTGCAGTGTATTAGAGATGCTCTGCAGGTAGGAATCTTCTGCTGGGATTTGGCGTGTCAAGGGGACCTGCCTTCATTCAGTGCATGAGCAAGGGCTGCTTTCCCCCCACTCCCTTGGATGTGCAGGGCTGGGGACTGTCTCTCCTTGGGGTTTGCAGGGGGACGGGCTGCTCTGGTGGGTGCTCCATGAGTCCTTCCCACTGCCAAGAGACTGCCAGGAGCTGGGAAGAGTCCAGTAGTCCTTGTGCATGTGCTTTGTGAAGGAGCCATGCATCATCATGTTGCCGCTGAAGATCAGTCCCATAGTAAATGAACACACTACCCCTCCTCATGACTGACCTGTGTCAATTTGGCCGTCCGTTACTGAAAGGTTACTGACCCTTGGTCTAGATGGGTTATCAGTCTGATCCAATAAAGTACTTCCTGTGGAGTCTCAATTTGAAGGTCTCCTAGGATTGTGGTGATTAAATTGGCCAAATCCCTTCAGTCTTGCTGTACTAAAATCCTTTTAGATGACTTGAGGACGTGTGGGACAGCCAGACCTCCCCGGAACAAATCTGTTTTGTATTTGAATCCCTAGAGAAATTTGTGCTTCTGCAGGCAGCTCTCTTGATTTTTTTTTAGGCAGAAATCCTACTGAGAACATGTGGGATGATCTCTAATTACCACACAATAACATCCTGGGGAAAACATCCCATAAGGAGAGACTTGAGCTTTAGGAGCCTTTTGAGTCACTTTAAAGCAGCCAAAGTGCACTTCTGTTTTAAGGTGGTTCTGACAGCAGAAAAGGGTGCTAACTCAGGGTAGTTCATGAATAGGGAAGGAGTGATTCCTGACCCTGCTAAACTGTGGTTTTGCTCTGAACCTCCAGGTGCTTTACTGCTGGGCTGAATAATTTATTAGACATAAATACTTTGCATATCTATGACACCTTCCACCCAAAGTCATCCAAAGCACTTGGATGAACTGTAAGGAGAGAATTTTTACCTGACCCTTTCATAAAGAACTCTGCATTGATAGGTCATACCAGAATTCACTCTTCCTCACTTGTTCACCCTTCAGAGTTCTTTGATAAATTGTATTTCAGAGGAGAAACTAGGAGAAAGCACAGGCTTCCCTTCAGTGCTGTTGGCACAAGGTGGTTTGGGTAATAGATAAGGGATGAGATGAACAAGGGTGAGAGAATCATTGGCAGAGAAAGAATTAGGTGGGGATGGGCAATGCAGCCAAGAGACAATATAATAGGTGAAATAAGTGTGTTAGAGCCTGTGGGGTTCTGATAAGTGTGTGAAAAGATGCTGGGATAGATGAAGCTGGAAACAGGCAGGATGGGAAGGGGTTGGAAACTATATAGTAAAGCAATTAAAACCCTCTCAGATTTTTCCCATCCTTGAGCTGATGCATTAACTGTTCCCTGGCCTGGTTCCTTTCAGATATCGTATGCCACCCACTTTTTTGTTTTGAAATTCTGACCACAGTGTAAACACCTGTGAAATATAAATTGGTGTCTCCAGGACACAGATGAGAGTTTAAAGTTATGGTTAGCACAACAGTGCATTTGATCTTTCTCAAAGGTACCTGAGTGCCAGTGGAAGAATAAGGAGCAGGATTAATATCTGACTCGACTGTTTGCCTGCTGGACTCTCTTCCTCCTTGGCTCTGTTGGACAGAGGGTAAAGTGCCTCTTGTGATAGTTATTCTCTTTCTGGTCAGAAGCTGACAGTTGAACATTCAGCTCAATATGCATAACCTGAAAACAAAATCCCTTTTCATAGTGATCCATGGTGAAATCTCTCCAAACTTTTTGATTGGGGTGGCAGAGAGCAGCTTTTCCAAAGACTTGGTGAATTTCATATGGACTAGATAGTGGGTGTGTCGATACATGTTATTAATCTGAAGCAATAGACTCCAGAGCATTTTGCCCTGAAGTTTATTGTTCCCAGGTATACCGTTTGCATGTGTGCCTGGAACTACAGCATGTTGAGCTGAGTTGGAGCAGCCCTGGCTGGCAGAGGGTCTGGGAGGTCAGCATGCCAGCCTGGGGCTGCTCCAACCTGGCTCAACGTGCTGCAGAGGAGCTGGCTGGGGCACAAGGGTGCTCCAATGTGGGGCTAGCTAGCAAGCAACCCCCCTGACTGAAGCACCCTTGTGGACCAGCTGACTCCTCCAGTGTCTACACGTGCGTAGCTGTGGAGTAAAAAAACTCTGCAGCAGGAAGTACTTTTATTTACAAGTTATACCCTGTTGTGGATTTAATTAGTTTACTCCTGCCTAATAGCACATGTAGATGCCATGACACTTACTGCGGATCTAATTAGACAATTGCAGTAAATGTCCAGTGTAGATGTGACCAGTAGGTTGGGGAAATGGAAGTGAATGAACTCCACTTCTTAGTATGAGGGGTACAGGTTGTAGCTGTGTTGGTTTAGGGGTATAGGTAGACAAGGTTCTTTGAGTAAATCCGATATCTTTTATTATTATTTGTTCTAATATTAATATTAGACAAAATCTCCTTAATGATTACTTTGTATTGGTTTTCCACCAGCCAAAGGGGATCACCCTGCCTGACAGGACTCAGCACTACCAGGGTAAGGGAGATCATATGCCTATGATTGGCAAAGATCTTGTGAGGGAACAGTTTGAGAGGCTGGACATCCACAAGTCAGCTGGCCTGGATGGAATGCAACCAAGAGTGCTAAAAGAGTTGGCTGACATCATAGCGTGACCAATGGCAAGGATATTTGAGACCTCGTGGCACTCGGGAGATTGGAAGAGGGCCAATGTGGGGGCTTGAAGATTGGAAGAGGGCCAGTGTGATGCCTATCTTCAAGAAAGAAAGGAAGGAAGGAAGATCCAGGGAAATGCAAGCCAATCAGTTTGACCTCAATCCCTGGAAAGATCTTAGAAAAAAATCATCAAAGAGACCATCAACAACAGGCTAATGGAAGGCAACATTCTGAGAGAGAGCCAACATGGCATCATTTTGGGTAGGTCTTGCCTGACCAACCGCATTTCCTTCTATGACCAGGTGACGTATCATGTGGACAAAGGAGAAGAGGTTGATGTCCTACATTTAGATTTAAAAAAAAAACTTTGACTTGGTTTCCCATGATGTCCTTATGGTAAAATTGGGGAACTGTGACCTCAACAACCTTATGGTCCGATGGCTGGGGAACTGGCTCCGTGGTTGGACCCAGAGAGTGATAGTCGGTGGAACTGAGTCAACATGGCACACGGTGACCAGTGGCATCCCCGAGTGCTCATAAATTGGACCAGTAGTCTTTAATATATTCATAAATGATCTAGATTCAGGTGTCATAAGTGGACTGGTTAAGCTTGCAGACGACACCAAATTATGGGGAAGTGCAGTCATATTAGAGGATAGGCTGGTAATTCAGGCTGACCTGGACATGCTCACAAGATGGATGGATCAAAACCCAGTGACATTCAACACAGAGAAATGCAAGGTACTCCACCTCAGGAGAAAAAATCCACATCATAGTTATAGGCTTGGCAGTGCTACACTCACTACCACCACGACCAAAAGAGACTTGGGGGTCACGATGGACCAAAAGAGACTTGGGGGTCACGATGGACCACAAGATGAACATGAGCCAGCAATGCGATGCCACAGCTGGCAAAGCGAATAAAATTGTCTTGCATCTACCAGTGCATCTCAAGCAAGACCCAAGAAGTCATCCTCCTGCTTTACTTGGTTTTGGTGAGGCTGCAGCTGGAGTACTGCATCCAGTTCTAGGCTCCACACTTTAGAAAGGACGTGGAGAAGCTTGAGAGAGTCCAGAAGAGAGCCACATGCATGATTAGGGGTCAAGAGAGCAGGCCTTATAAGGAGAGCCTGAGAGGCGTGGGACTCTTCAGCCTGGAGAAGTGAAGGACTCAGGGCTGGCTTGGTAGCAGCCTATAAGTACATAAGCGGTGTGCATCAGGAACTGGGAGAATGTCTGTTCACCAGGGCACCCTAAGGGAAGACAAGGTCTAACGGTCACAAACTGCTGGAAGACCATCTTAGACTGGACATAAGGAAAAACGTATTTACTATCTGAGTCTCCAGAGTCTGGAATAGACTCCACCCAGAAATGGTGCAAGCACCTTCTCTGGATACCTTTAAGAAACGCTTCGATGCTTATCTTGCTTGGGTGATCTCACCCCAGCTGACTTCCTGCCCCTGGGGCGGGGGGCTGGACCTGATGATCTTGCGAGGTCCCTTCCAGCCCTAATGTCTATGGAATCTATGAAATTATTAGTTGGTCTAATAAAAGATTTACCCAAAGAAGGTTGAGTTTTTAGTATGTTGTTTCATACCATGTTTCTTAAAACCAGCAAGGTAGGTTTGGAGGCATTAAAGGGCAGCCCCCCACGATACAAAATCTGTTGGCTTTATAGTGTATCATATACTGTACTACAGGAATAGAGTTTGTTAGGTTAATAACAACATTAAACCAAAAGAGGGATATTAACATTCCATTTCTGAAAATTCCCTTCCTGTCTTGCTGTGTGTTGACAGAAGACTAGACCCTTGGATAATTACTATTTAAATTCTATACCTTTATGGTGCTTAATGTGGCCTTGGGAAGGAAACCTAACAACCATTTCTGTTTTCACTTCCACAAAAGCAAACTAATTCCTGACCTACTTCACACAGGCTTTGAGGATTAGTTAATTTGTACAGTCCATGGAAAGCAGTTTATGGTGCTAGAAGTACTAAGTAAGGAAATGTGTGTTATAGGTAGAACACTGTTGACACTATTTTAAAGTAGTTTGATTCTTAGGTTAGGGGTTTTCATATAAATGTGTTATCTGGCAATTAATGTATTTTAAAAAATCCTTTGGATGTGTACCAGACTTACAGCTATTTTTGTATAATATGAAAACAGTTATTATAGTAGGGTAATAAAATTTGGATGTTTTGTCTGTTTGAAGTTAAATATCTTTCTATTAAGGCTCCTTATATTCAGCTTTAGAAAAGGGATTATATCTCTCTTCTTACAGTTATGCAATACAGAGGGGTCCCAGGACAGAACTAACATTCTTCTGCAAAATCAAACTGGAGGCCTGCATGGTTTTTTTTTTTCAATGTTGTTTATTCCAGAACAAACATGGGCACAGTGAAGCCAATGACATGTAACATTGTCAGCCCACTTTAAATATGAATTGTTTGACAAAGTGAAACACAGGTTAATTGCCCAGTTTATAGTCGCTCTAGGTGCTGACAGACATGAAACAACGCCCCCCCCCCCAGTGCTTTACCAGGAGAGGCATCCATTACTTTGACCCAGCTCTGCAGTGTCTGTATAGTTTGGGTGCTTTAACAGGGCTTTTTGGCACTTTTATCTAATAGCTGATTCAATCAGCTATTTAGATAAGAGCACCAAAAAGCCGTGCTGAAGCACCAAATCTATACAGATGCTGCAGAGCCAGATCAAACTAACTTGATCCCTCTCCCAGGCATGTGCTGTGTTTGATGTGAAGGTGTGCCAAGCTGAAAGTAAAGCGCTGTTTTAGTTTTTTCCCATGTCTGTAAGCAGCCTGAATTTTGAATGGTGTGTCTATAGGTTTATAACCTGTGTAAACCAGGTAAATGGCATTCTGTAATTTGGATTATGGCTTTCTTCCAGGAGTGTTAGAGCTTTTTGTTTTAAGTGCAGTAATTTTATCTTGTAAGTGGCAGACCTTTATAGGCTCAGAAATTGTCATTAGGGCTGTGCGAAACACCATTGTTTCATTTCGACATCCGTTTTGCCATTTTGAAGGGACAGTTTTTGTTTCGTTTCGAAGCACTGTCCTGTTTTGTTTTGTCGAAACTGTTTTGCTGTTTCGACTCGTTTCGATGTTTCACCCATAGGCTATAATGGGGAATTATGAAAATGCCTAAAATGTTGTCATTTATTGCCTGATTTGATTTGATGCAAATTGCAGGGATGGTAGCCCCTTCTGAGGGCATGAAGCCTGCCAAGTTTCAAGGAGATAGGTGCAGAAGTTTCTCGGAAACTGTACCTCAAATCTTGAAAACAAAACTTGCTGGCAGTGGCAGCCTCCTGTCATCCGGCATGCAGATCCAGGGGATTGCACCTCTGGGAGCGCTGCAGGGCTGTGCCAGACTCTTCCTGGGGTGTGGGCCCCTGGATCTGTGTAGGATGACAGGAGGCTGCTGCTGTCACCTGGGACCAGTGCTGGGTGCGGCCCACACCCAACTCCGGGGAAGACGGATGCTGCTGCTGGCTGCAGGCAGCAGCTGCAGCCTCCTGTCAATCGGGTGCACATCAGGGGGCCTGCATCCCCAGGAGGAGTCTGGCATAGCCCCGCAGCACTCCTGGGGGTGCGAGCCCCCAGATCTGCATGCTGGATGACAAGAGGCTGCCGTTTTGGATCGGTGCTAGGCGCAGCCCACACCTGGCACACCTCCATGGAGCTCAGCCTGGCAGCAGGAGGCAAAGCTCAGTCCCACCTCTGCCCGCCTCCCACCACTGGGCTGCGCTCCGAGCGGCTCAGTAACCCTATGGAGCTCAAGACACTGCTTGGAGCTGCTTGAAGCTGAGCCTGTTGGCAGGAGGCAGTGCATAGTGCCATCTCCGTGCTCCGCCTCCTGCCACCGGGCTGAGTTCCATGGGGCTGTAAGCCACTCAGAGCTGAGCCCTCTGCCTCCCGCCACTGAGCTGAGTTGCATGGGGGTGCGAGCTGCCGGGAGCTGAGCCTGGTGGCAGGAAGGGGAGCACAGCCCCGGTGTCGCACTCCACCTCTTGCCACCGGGCTGAGTTCCATGGAGCTGGGAGCTGAGCAGCCCCATGCGAGCTCACAGCTCTATGGAACTCAGCCTGGTGGCAAGAGGAGGGCAGAGCCAGCGCTGTGCTCCACCTCCTGCCACTGGGCTGAGCTCCATGGGGCTGGCAGAGCCGACTGGAGCACAGTCTGGAGGTGGGAGGTGGGCAGAGCTGGTGCTGCGTTCTGATCGGCTCCACCAGCCCATCGGAGTGCAGCCCTATGGTGGGAGGCAGGGAGAGCCAGGGCTGTGTTCCCCGCTGGGCTGAGCTACATGGGGCTGCAAGCCACTTGGAGTGCAGCTCTGGCTCTCCCCTGCCTCCCACCACTGGGCTGCTTCGAAGCTTGAAATGTTTTGAAATGTTTCAAGTGCCCTCATTTTATTTTGAAGCTGTTTCGATGCTTTTTGTTTTATTTCGATTTCACTGTTTCGAGCTCGAAACACATAGAAACATCTTTGAAACTAAACGCTTGGTGAAATTTCACACAGCTCTCTTTGTCATTGCTTCTATAATTAAATCTTTCTTTTTTCTTTTTCTAGTGCTGAGTTAAAGCTCTTGGAAGAAGCCACCATATCAGTCTGCAAGTCTTTAGGTAAGCGATTATTTTGATGTCTCCATTTCTTTTTGCATTTTGTATGTTGTCAGCTTCTCTGCTAAACTGCAGTGTTCATATAAACTTCTGTGTCTGTTGTGTATTAATTTCATCCATCTGTTTTCTACCAGTAAGATTTTTTAAAATTATCTTTATCCCCCAAATAACAGGTGGAAACGTTCTACTTGTATGTGCCATTTGAACGTAAAATTGTCACTACTGCTTTATTCTGTGCGCTTCCAAAGAAAGGATGTGGCTTGGGCACCAGTTGCTGAGCAGACTTCTTTCACATAGTGATTTTTAAAACATTGTACATTCAGGGGGAATGATGATAGAGAAGAAGTACAGGGTGTCATACGTATGATGTAGAGTCCATGTTGAATTAGAAGATAATTCTGTAGCTAGCTTCTCATTTTCAATTTTTAACTTAGTGTTTAGTCTTACTACACTATTAAAACATCGGAATTATTAACTGGGTAAATGCTAATAAATAGGAATTATCTGAGGAGCTTGTGGAAGCAAGGGCTAGTAAAAAAAACAACTGAGTAATAGAAGGATATTTCTAAAAGGAAAATTTTACTCTGAAGATCAAGCATGTTTCACTGACAGTGAGATCTCTTGGGTTCGGGAGTAATCTTGCACAAAGTAGCATGGATTTCATTGTTTCACTTTTTGCAGTGGTAAAAATGGGGACAGAAGAATCTTAAAGGTTTTTTCCTTCCTTAGCTACATGTTCTGAAAAATAGGTGGGGATGTACTCGTGTGTCCTAGAACTGTGCAGACCTTAAAAACTATATTCAATCTATCTTTTGTTCAAAATAATTATCATAATATTAAATTACAAATGCCATGTATTCTTTCATATCTCTCCTCTAGTTGAGAACAATCCTCGGTCAGGAAATCTTGGAGCGTTGATTAAAGTCTTCCTTTCTAGAACCAAGGAGTTAAAAATTTCAGCAGAATGTCAGAAGTAAGTTACCAGAGCAATGTGGTGTATTATGTTCCACGTTTTAAATGTTTGTTTTGTTCATAGTCCTTGAGTACTGCCAGGAGGGCTGCTCTTTACATGCCTTTAATCAGAAAAGTGAAAATTTAGGTTCTGTAAATTTTTGTTTTTGCTTGATGTAACTTTCCCTTTAAAAAGAAACGTGTATCTTATACATTTGAAGCACTGGGAATGAAACATAAGAAAATTTCCATTCTCGGTTTTATATATTATATTTTCCTTTGTGTGACTGGTTCTAAATGATGTGATAAACATATGTTTTTAAATACCTTTGGATTAATCTTCCCTACCCACAATTCAGGTCTGGGGCTTTGCTGTCCCCATTGTTTCCTGTGGGTGGGCATGACAGACAGTAAAAATGCTACACAAATTGTCCTCTACTGGATTTACAGTTTGTGACTCAAAACTCCTTGGAGCATAAATAAAATTTAAGAGCATGGCTGATGAGCTAAGGATTTCTGTAAGCGTTCTAAAATGTAGGTGCAATGGCTGCTACTGCACACTTGTTTTTCATCTTAAGTGCTTATTTTTAGACATAAAAAACCAGCTGACATCTTTTTAGCTAAATCTATTTATTATAAAGCTGGTGCATTATCCCTAGAGTATCTGGAGCTGACCAGTCTAGAATAGGAAACCATCTAAAATTCTATGGTTTTCAATTTGTATGGTGAGATCTACACCCTTCCTCCCAGCAAGGAAGATATTTCAGTGTTTTTCCAGTGATTACAGGGGTATAGGTTGTATAGTCATATTGGTCTAAGGAAATGGGCAGACAAGGTTCTTTGTGTAAATCTGATATCTTTTATTAGACCAACTCAAATAGCTAGAAAACTTTTTTTTTTGCAAGCTTTCGGGTATAAATACCCTTCATCAGGCTTGCTTTCCAGTGATTATTCTTTTCTGGAAGTGTCTGTGTCTGCAGGAAGGTGTTCGCAGAGAAGGAAGCTGAAATCTTGTAGATGCCTCAACCTCTCCTAATCATTTTAGATCCAGGGCTCCCTCCTTGTCCAGAAAGACTCATCTCTGAAGGGATGGCTTGTGCTTTATTGTCCCTGCAACCACTTTGACAGAATAAGCTTTAGCAGGCACTGAATATGTTGGCTGAGTCCCCCTGCAGCTGCTTGTAGGGACTCTGTGGACAGTACTGCAGAGAATAGCTGGTCTTGGCTGCTGTGCCTTTGAGGTCTGCAGAGCTTCTTCCATGTAGAATGATGTCACCTGGGAAAAGTGCATGGAGGGAAAGGCACACAACTCAGGGAGGAGTTCTAGACAAGGTCCATGTGCAAGCTGCCTCCTATCCTGGAAGCAGTACTGTGACTTGTGAAGCTCTTTGGATGGGCTAATTAGCCAGTGTGCAGCACTTCATGGGCACGACTAACCTGCTGGTGGCTTGGGACGCAGCCTGCGTTTGAGTTTGTTGCTGTTTGGTGCAGCAAGTTTGCCATGTAGAAATGCCTTGAGAGTCCACCCTTTGAATCGCTCAGGGGTGCCTTGCCTTTGCCCTGCCCAGGTCACTGGGACCTGTCTTCTGTAGCACACCCCTGGTGATGATCATGGCTGAATATTAATGCGTTGAATATCATTGACTCTTGTTTCTGTTTCTCTTGTAGCCACCTCTTTATTTGGCAGGCCCACAATGCATTGTTTATTATTTGCTGTTTGCTAAAAGTGTTCATCAGTCAGATGACAGAAGAGGAACTGCAACTTCATTTTACATACGAGGAAAGAACACCTGGCTTATATGGTAGGTCTATAATATTGTCAAGGAAACAGATGAGAATTGTTGAAAAAGTTTTTACTTAGGTGCTGTCCAGCTTAAGGTTCTTGGGCTTTATCTTAAAATTAGAAATTATGAAGCAATCAGCTGCATGCAGAGATGTTTTCAGCCATACTGAAATGTTTTCAGCATGGGGATACTTTGATCATGAGGAGAAACTGAAAGCATGTGGGGCAGGAATTTCAAAAACATTCAGCTTCGGTTCCCATTCAAGTCTATAGTAAAATTCTAACTTTAATTCATTGGTACAGTATATGAGCTAAGCCAGTGCTGAGTGAATGTTGAATCTTTCCCTTGGCATCTGTCTCCAGGGTGCTCAAAGCTTCCAGAAAGTAGTTGACTGTCTGGATTTTCTACTGAAGACAATGGGGCAGTTTTTCACAAAGCCCAGGGAGGCATGTGGCACCTTTTTACTATAAAGATTTTTCATTTTTTCTTTTAAAAAAAATAAAGGCAGAGCATTCTCCATTCAGTTCTCCACAGCCTAGCATTTTACAGCTTACTTAAATTTCTTTTGCTTCGTCTTCAAGTTTAATCTTGATTCAGTTTTTAAACTTAGACAGTGGATGTCTTCAGGATCTTACTAAGCATTCTGTGGTCTCAAGGTAGCTTTCAGCACTGTATAAGGTACCACAGTTTGGTGTGCATGGAGTGAGTGTGCACCTATTTGAGAAGAATTCCACTTGGAAAGAAACCATCTGACCAGAAGATGGTGCTGTCCCTCTCTGCTCTGTGCTATGTAAAAGTTGTCTGCTCAAAAGAAGAGAACTTAGTAAAGGCAGTGTCAGGGCTGCTGTGTGAAATAGTATCCATCCACCAGCTCTGCCACTGCCTCCACTAGGTTCTTGGCCTTCTGACCAGATCTGCTTTATTTGAGTACATGAGAGATGCCAAGATCAAAAGAGCCCTTTGCCTAGGCCACAGCCATACTTAGAGCAAGTCCTATCTGTTATACTACCACTGGTAGGAAAGATGATGTTACAGCTATTTGGGAAACTGCATGCTCAGTAGTTTGAGGGGATTTGGTTGAGGCATTTGGTTGCCTAAATCACACAGTCATGTTCCGTAATATTTAAAGATTAGTCCAATCTTTTTTCCTCTTCCCTTTAATATTTATGAGACTCATGTGTGGCCTAGTGGATATAGCTCTAGGAGTCGGGAGACCTGGCTTTGATTTTTGGCTCTGCCACTGAGTGACCTCTGGTACAGATCACTTCCTCTTTCTCTGCCTTAGCTTCCCTATCTGTAAAATTGACATAATATACTGACCTCCTTTGTACAGCACCTGGAGATTTAATGATGAATAGTGCTATGTTAAAGGTAGGCTTTCATACTGACAGTAGATTCTTTTTGGTATCGCAAAGATAAAAGCAAAATGTTTTCCTCCGTTATCTGACCTGGGTGGTCAGATCCATTGCATCTCTAATTTCTAGTGCCATGCAGGATGCCTGGTGATCAGTAGCAGTGTTTTGGTGTGTAATGTAAGAGACGTCTGTAGGAGAGGGGGTGATGTGTTCAGTGGGGAGATCTCCCCAGGGATTGAAGCAGAGTAATAGAAATGGGTGGGCAGGGAGTGGTGGGGTGGGTAGGAGAAGGTTTCTTGTAACTGGATGCGAGTGGCAGTTGGGAGGCCTGATTGGGATTGGCAGGAGGGTTTGCTTGTGGGGGTTTAGGCAGGGAGGGAAGAGAATTGGACCTCACCAGTTTTGTGGGGGTGTTTGGGGAATTCTGTCTGTCCCTGATTGTTTATTTTAAGCTGCTCTGAGCCTTTTGGATAGGGCAGGAGATAAATCTAATAAATAAATGTTGGTTTGATTCCTGGTGCTTGCCATTGCATGCCCTGGGGCACACATTAGCAAACCCTTAATCCTCTGTGCTCACGATGATGATGTGCTATAATCTCCATCAAGTTCAAAATAGAAATAGAGCAAATTTCTGCCAGAATGTGAACGGGAAGCATCTAAGGAAAGACATTCTGCTTCACGGGTATCTTTGTGCTTCAAGAATGCAGCCACTGGACTCCTTTCCTGCCTATGTGGTTGGAATTCCTCCTCTTAGTTTTATAAATGATATAGTGCAGAGCTGTTCTGAGCTTTAAAAGGGATTTAGAATTGTGTGTGAAAAAGGAATATAATTTCATAATAAAACAAAACAGGAATACAATAAGAATAGCTTTTACAAAAATATCAAGGGGAGGAACAAAGCAGCACTGTGAATACAGTTGACCCATTAATAAAGGAAGTTGGTAACACTTCCTGTGCTGCTTTCCCCTTCCCTGCTTTTCATTAACACAACCACACGACCATATCGACATGTATGTAAGAATCATATAATTAAAATACATTCTTGTGGTGCAAAATGTGATTAGCTATGCAAATGTTTCAAAGGTGCTGCCTATTTGGTCTTGCTGAGAAGGAGGACAGGACTGTCTCGTGCTGTCTTTCCATTTTTTAATGGACTTATTTTCCAGTGTAGTGTACTTGTGGTGTTTTTCTTTTATAGTTCTCTTGAGTTAGTTGTAGCATGGCAACCAGATGGGATAAAAATTTTGATACTTGTCTTTTAGCAAAGCAGATATAACTTTTCCATGATGAATATGTACCATATTCTTTCTCTCCATTCTCTCTTGGTTGTGGAGTTGCCCATTTGCGTTTTGGCAGTCATGCTGCTCACTTGAGGTGGGTTCAGGGAGATCTATAGTAATCCACATTTGGAAGCTGGGAAATGTCCTGAGAAGGAAAACTTCAGGTTAAGTGCACAAGCCAGCTATTGTGCAAACTTTTTTTCTTACTGATATCCAGAAACTGTATAAATACAGCCCATCCAGCATAGCTGAGAGTATGAACTGGGTATTTTTGGTAAATTCAGATGGAGTGGAATATGCTTTGGTGCAGTAATTTTGTCTAAAGTCTCTCTTGTTGCCAAAGAGAAGGAGATGGATGTGGGTGTTTGTCCTTTATTCTGATCTCCACTTCTGGAAATTCTGTGCTTTCGTGTCTCTTCCAGTTTTTAATGTACACAGATTTTGAGATTTTCTTGCAGGGTTCAGATGAGGCATAAATTTTGACTAAAATACCCTTAAGCTTAGGAGGAATCTGTGTCCTTTCAGTCACAGAGAATGAAGAAAAACTTTTCGTTTGACAAAAGCGTAGGAAAGTAAGTTTAGGTTGAATACTAGAAAAGTTTGATCCATTAAAAGGTAAAATAGTCTCCCAGTGGGAGGGATAGAAACCCATTGCCTGGGATGTTTAAATCTGCACTGAACAAAGCACTCAGTTGGAAAAAGTGCCCTAGGGAGCAATTGTTCTTTGTTTGGGGGGGTGGATTTTACAACCTGCTACAGCTGTAATGCAAGTTCTGTCCAAACACTTCAGAGAGCCTGTGGAAAAGTAAGAAATAAAGAGCTGATCTTCCTTTAGCAACTTTCTCCCCATCGCTTACAGGTCTGTATCACAAAAGGGCCTTTTGAGTGCGTTTGGATATGTATGCACTGCATTCACAGTTCTAGAGGGAGCAATCCTTGTTACAATGCTTTATTTACCAAACAAGGACTTTCATTACGCTGTCACATAACAAGATGCTTTCAGTGCACACAGAAGGAGGCAGAGTCATGGTTAGCATGGGAACCTTGACTCTGAATTTCCTGGCTTTATTGTATAGGTATGGTTGAGATTCTAATCACATGTGGCTTATTGCATCGAACCAATTACTTTGGTTTCTTCCGAAAGAATGGCTGATGTCAGAGTTCTAATACGACGTGTGTGGGTTGTGGAAGAGCCTCCACAGCTATCTGAACATGGGGTACCCTCAAACAGTCCTTGCAGGAAGGGCATGTGTTGAGAATGTATAATAATAGTTTATGCACAGACTAGTGAAAACCATTTATTAAAATCTGTTTAACTCCTTGGCGCCTGCCTTTGCTCTGGGGAAATCAGACTTCTGGTGCCAAAAGATTAACAGCTACGTGTTGAAATGGTTTAATGTCTTTAAGCTGTGATGAGTAATCTTTAAAAATGAGGTCAGCTAGCTGATGCATTAAACAAGCAGTGCCTGCCTACAATAAACTATTACTGCAGACTGAATATGGGTTTCTACCTGGTAAAACGATACTGCTTAGTTGTATAACACAGCACAGTAAAAACAGACAGCAAAATGCCAGATAAGGAAAGTATTGCTTAATTGTTGTGTTTTAGTAGTCAAAACCACAGCAATTATATTTTTGACATTTGAGAGAGTTCCATATTTAAAAGTCTGAAAACTTACTAGTGTCAGTAAGATACCATCTATATACAGATGTCTGCATTTATACAGTCTTTAATAGTACTGGACTGTAAGTCATAGTGATGTGCATTAGTGATAAGTTTGTACATGTTGCTGTCAAACTTGCTTTAGAATTATCTTAGATGAGCAGAATTCTCTTAATGAAGAGTGTGTTTGTGTGTGGTCTGTTGGTCCGAACCAGCAGACGGGGAGTTGAGATATCTGGCTGCTTTGTTAACTTTGTCACCACTGCACTGTGGAATTGTGCCAGTTGCTTCTTTGTCTCAGGTTTCCTATCTGTAAATGGGGATAATTCTTACAAACCTCACAGGGGTCCTGTGAGACATGTCTAATGTCTGTGTGTATGTCCATGATTTGGGGGTCTTCAGCAGTTTTACATATTATTGGCATTATACATAGAAGAGTGTACATTTTAAGATGCTGGAAAACTAAACAACTCAAGTGTTATCTAAAGTATATATTAAAAATAAAAGAAAAACCTCTTTTATTTGGACATAATATGTGCTGCTTAGGAAAAAAAAAATAGCAGAATTTTATTTATAGTCTTTGGTATAGCTGTATCAGCATATAGCTGTCCAAAGTGTGTGTGTGTGTGCGTGCATGCATGCATACTAACAAAACGCCCGTCGTGAATGATGGGCTGGGGGGGGGGGGCGGGGACAGAGACTCATGTCTGGCCCTGTGCCCTCCCCCAGCCGCTCCAGGTCCAGCCCTGCTCCCCACCCCACCGTCCTGCCACCGCTCTGGGTTCTGGCCTGCTCCTTCCCCTCCCCACCCCCGCTGCTGCTCTGGGTCCTGCCCTGCTCCCCCTGCCATTCTGGGTCATGCCTCACTCCACCCCCCCCCCCACCTTCCAGCCGCTCTGCGTGGTGAGTGGCTGCGCAGGGGAGGGCTGGTGCATGGCCACACAGGGTGTGGCATGGGGAGTGCTTGCTGGCTGCATGGTGTGGGGAGCAGCCCTGGCGTGTGGCGCAGGGCACGTGGGGGGGGGGTAGCATGGTGTGGGGAATGGCCATGTTGGGAGGAGCAACCATTGGGTGCGGGCAGTGGCCCTGGGGTGTGGCGCAGGACGTGTGGGGGGGTGTGGGGCATGGCTGTGTGTGTGTGGGGGGGTGGTGCGTGGCCACAGGGGGTGGTGCGGGGAGTGCTTGCTGGGTGTAGGGAGTGGCCGCAGGGTGTGGTGTAGGGTGTGCGGGGTGACGTGGTGCACAACTGCAGGGAGTGGCATGGGGAACAGCCATGGCGCAGGGAATGTCTGTTGGCTGCGGCCGGGGGGGGGGGGGGTGTGGCACAGAGCATGGCATGGGCACCCAGTAGCTGTGCCTGTATGGCATGGGGAGCAGCCCTAGGGTGTGGCATGGGGCACATGGCTGTGCGGGGTGGGGATGGCATGCGGCCACAGGGCATGGCATGGTGAGTGCTCGGCTGCCTGGCATGTGGAGTGGCCCCAGGGTGTTGTGCAGAGCACGTGGGGTAGCATAGTATGGGGAGCAGCTATGGTGTGGGGACCGTCCAGTGGCTGTAGCTACGTGGCGCAGACAGTGGCCCTGGGGTGTGAAGAAAGAAACTGGAAGACATGTTAAGAATGTGGTGTTTTAGTGTGCTGTGGGTCAGACAACTTTCAAACTGGTGGACCTCATCCTTCAGTACAAACAGCAGAGCATTATGCTTTTAGGCCCAGAGGTCCTGGTTTTTGACTGTGCAGATGAGCTCGTCAGGGATGTGCTATGAAGTTTTTTGGTTGTTGCAATTTTCTTATGGAGACTTTGAACAGTATAGCGGAGGTTTTTTTTAGATTAAAATGAAATAATAACCATGGCTTTCAAAGATTCTAAATCCCTCTTGATATTTTTTTCCTATGACGTTTTAGCCACTACAAGCATACTAGTTGAAATGTAATGCTAACATTTTATAGGGGACTGGGCAACTTGTGAACTAAGAATGGGGTGATGGCTTACTATCTGCAGGGGTGAAATCTTGAAAATTTTAATGTTTTTAACCCAGTCTGAGTCAGTGAATGACAATGTAAAGTAAGTTGACATTTTATCAGGTTCTTATCCAATGGTCAATAACTTTTTCTGGCAGCTGGTTGCAGTGACCCAGCTCAGGTCCAGTGTGATTTCATAAGCACAGAATTCCCTCAAACCTTATGTTGATATATATTTCAGTGAGGTCCCTGATCTGAAGTAGAACCTTTTATTCTTTCAATTAACAATTGATGTTCTTAGAGTTGTTAATCAGCACTCAATTTGGTTTCTTATAGCAACTTCCACCCCTGCTAAATTGCTCATGGAACAAAGAGGCCAAAGGAAAAAGCCTACCTTTTCTCTGAAAATGCTGTCAGAGATTCCTGTAGGAAGTTCATCCTCATTGTATCGGGGCAAATGGTTCTGATGCAGGGATGCAGCCCAAAACATAGGGATGTCAAAGCTTTTTGTCGGTCTTAAAGGTTAAACCAAACAGATTTGTGTATCTGTGCAACTCCCTTCCTTCTGCCCTGCCACCAAACAGATGAACCACAGAGCACTCTTCCTGTTCCCTGCGTCTCTGGTTGCATGCTTTGCATCAGGATGACAGTGTGGCTTTTCTTGCTTCATTCTGTACTTAGTTTTTTTTATAGTTGGGGATTTTAAGCTGTAGTTTACCAGAAACTGGGAACACTTATTTCAGTCTTGGTCTTCATACTCAGTTCTCTCCTAGGACTGCTGCAGAGGAAAGTATATGGTGCAGTAAGGCAGAGAAGCGGGCAGCAGCTGGGTTTGAGGCTGTGTCTTGATGCACTCCATAGGAGCACTAGCAAACCAGTAGCTGGCTGCATCAATTTAGTGCAAACTTAGACAACCAAGTGCTTAAAATTCTGGCTGCTTGTTGGCTTGAGAGCTGTACTCTGTGGTTTGCTGCCACTGTTGGAGGTGCACTGGTGTTAACAAGACATTGTAGAAAAAGGCTGGTTTGCTTTGGGTAAAACCTTTAGCCTGTCGGGCCCTGTGTGGATGTTTCCACCAACAATTTTGTTGGCTTTGAAGATAATAGATGCCAAGAATTATTCATATCACAAGCCTATCAGTAGCCTACACTTGAAGGCTTTCCGTGGCCTCCATTAAATATGGTGTTTCAGCCTACTCTGACTTAATTTTGCATTCACCCTGTTAATTGCATGTATATGGCATTGCTTCAGGAGGTAGCAAAAATGAGAAGTTACCTTTTGATTTCCCTCAGTGTAAATCAGTTCTAATGTTATCTGGATAGATTCAGCCCTTGCTGATTTGACCCGAGGGGTTATGTGTTTCCTTGATTCAAATCTGTAATCTTTTAACACGAATGAGTATTTTGTGTATTGTCTCTATCCTGCTATTGAAAAGTCATTGTTTCTGAAAATACGTAGTGTTCCACGTTTATAGCTCTCTCACGTTATAGATTTGGCATGTATCCGTTTAATTGTCTTGACGAGTTGAGAATTAAACAAAAATGCATGTGTCCCAGTGTAGAAAAGGATACATTGTTTTAACTGAATGACATTTGATTATAAGTTTAAAAAAAAAAAAAAAAGGTAACTTCTTCCATAGTGCTTGAGTTAGGCCCCTGGCAGGTGTGAGAACTGTGGTGTGATTGGATCAGAGGAATTTTATGCCTTATCCCAGTCAGTATGGCAAGAGATGTGATATTTGGGTTGGGGCATAAAATTACTCCAATCCCAATCTTGCAACTGCAGAGCTGTGCCACCCTTATCCTGCTATCAGGGCTGGGACTGGTAATTAGATGGCTGCTGGATCTGGTTCTGGATAGTCCCAGGTCTTCCTCTAGGCCCTGGACTGTACTGGGCCAGTTTGTGACACCCCCCCCCCCCCAATACTGTCTGGACTTGGGCAGATAGACAGTTGATTTTTGGCCCGGCCCCTGGACAGCCCTGGAACTGCGCAACTGCATTTTTTAGAAATCACAGGACCCTGGCATTGGGAAGCCTCTTTCCCATCCTGGGGTCCTTGTGACAGTTGATTGCCAGCATTGGCATGGGGTTGTTACAAATTCCATTTATGCTGCCATACAAATGAGCCACAAAGAGATTCTTCATATTTTGGGGAATATCTTTGTTGCTGGTTTCCCACTTCATGGTGCCATAAATTCATAGATTCATAGATTGTGAAGCTGGAAGGGACCACTGAGATCCTCGGGTCCAGCCCTCTGCACCAGGCAGGAAAGACAACTGGGGTTAAGTGACCCCAGCAAGGTGATCGTCCAGTCTCCTCTTGAAGATTTCCAGGGTAGGTGATTGCACCACTTCTGGAGGGAACTTATTTCACAGCCTGGACACCCTGACTGTGAAGAAGTTTTTCCTAATGTTCAGTCTGAAATGGTCTTCCAGGTGTTTGTGCTAATTACTCCTAGTTTTCCCTAAGGGTCCCCAAGTGAGTAGTTGTTCACCGAGCCCTTGATATACTCCCCTGATGTAGTGGTAAGCTGCTACCAAGTCCCCTCTCAGCCTTTTCTTTTCCAGGCTGAAGAATCTCAAGTCCCTTAGCCTTGCCTCATATGGCTTTCTGTGCAAGTCTGATCATACAGCTGGCTCTCCTCTGGACCTCTCAAGCTTTTCCACGTCCTTGTTAAAGTGCGGCCCAGAACTGGACATAGTACTCCAGCTGCAGTCTCACCAGTACTGAGTAGAGCAGAAGAATCACTTGCTTGGATTTGCTGGAGATGCCTCAGTTGATGTATGCCAGACTGTTGTTTGCCCTACTGACTGCAGCATCACACTGACTGCTCATGTTCATACTGTGGTCTATTATTACACCCAGGTCCCTTTTGTTCATGGTGCTAGTCAATTTGGTGCCACCAAGTCTGTGGGTGTGTAGGGGGTTGTGCATCCCCAGGTGGAGCACTTTATATTTCTTGATGTTGAACTCCATCTGGTTCCGATCTGCCCAACTTGTAGCCTGTCCAGGTCCGCCTGTATCTGTAGCCTATCGTCAAGCATGACATGCTTCCCCATAACTTGGTGTCATCCGCAAACTTGGCCAGTGAGCTCTTTACCCCCACATCCAAATAATTGATAGGTTAAAAAGTCCTGGACCAAGCACTGACCCCTGTGGGATGCCGCTGGCCACTTCTTACCAGGACAACACAGATCTGTTCGTTAGAACTCTGAGTCCTACCGCGGAGACAGTTTCTCACCCACCTGACTGTCTCGGAGTTAAGCCCACAGTCCTCCAATTTTCTCACGATGACATCGTGTGATACCAGAGCGAAGGCTTTTTGGAAGTCAAGGTATACAATGTCAACCTCCTCTCTCTTGCCCAGGTGGCAAGTTACCTGGTTGTAAAAGGAGATGAGGTTGGTGATTCATAGCTGTAGGGTTGGAAGGGACCTAAGTAGATCATCAAGTCCGACCCCCTGCCCTGGGGAGGACAGAATACTGGGCTTATATGACCCCAGCTAATTAATTGTCACGCCTCCTCTTAAAGACCCCCAAGGTTGGAGCCAAGCACCGCTTCCCTTGGAAGTTGTTTCCAGATCCTAGCTGCCCTGACTGTGAAATAGTGTCTTCTAATGTCCAGCCTGGTGAGACAAGACCTGCCTGCAACGAAGCTATGCTTGCTGTTGTTCAGAATCCTACCTTCTGTAAGCTTATTGCGGATAGACTCCTTGATGAATTTTTCCAGGATTTTCCCTTGGATAGAAGTTAGGCTAACTGGCCTAGAGTTACTTGGGTCCTCCCACCTCCCCTTCTTGTAGATGGGCACAACATCAACCCTCTTCCAGTCCTCAGGGGCTTCTCCAGAGCACTACAAGTTGTGGAAGAGTTTTGCCAGGGGTTCCGCGATGACTTCGGCCAGCTCCTTCAGCACTCTCAGATGAAGTTCATTCAGTCCTGCTGACTTACAGGTCTAATTTTTTTAATTGATTGAATTGACTGCACGTGTAGTATTAATACTATTTGTGGCTCCGTTACTGTATTAATTGCACCATAATTGTAACTGTAATTGCCTCAGACCAGTACTTTTCCTCATATGTAAGTTCAGTGAAATAGAGGAAAATGACTTCTTCATGTTCTGTAGATTTATTTGGCTAGTTGAAATCATGCTGGACTATAAATAGACAAAATGTGTGCTACATGATGCAAACAATTTTTAAAAAATGCTTTGACTTTATTGTTTCCCCCCCCTCTCACCTACTACGGAAAAAATTTAAAATATATTGTCAGTTCGGGGGACTGTAGTAATTTTTGCAGTGTCAGCAGGTTGAAAATTCATAGAAGTTAGAAATGTTTTAGTCTGGGAATTATTTTTCATATCTTCACTTAGGCTTCACTTATGGGCAATGGTTTTAAGTTTAAGGTTAAATACTTTCAGCAATTTTAGAGTCTAGTGAACAGGAGCTACGTTGTGCTACTCATGGGAGATTCTGCATAAAGGAAGCCATGCTTCCTTGATAAAAAACTGATTTCCTTTAGAACGTGCAGTTCACTAGGTGACAATTTTAATGTGTTTTTAATAATTCAGTTGTGGAAAGAAATACTTTTGTATTATTGTGAGTATTCCCTCTGGTGTGCTTCCTAAAACTTTGACTTGAAATTAGGAGCAAACTCAGGTTAAAGAGAGTAACACTGCCATACCTTTGGTTATAATGTTTTGCTTGTTGCAAGATGTGTCTAATTGAAAATATGAAATACACCAAGGTTTGGAAAGGTATTGTAAGCTCCATTTCCTTTTATCTGATTTGGTAAAGGGTAGGATTTGTTTGCTGTCTAGCCACTCAACAGCACTTTGAAAAAAGGAAAAATGAGCATAAGTTAGATTTGCATGCATCTTTCTGTAATGTAAAATGTTAAATTTTAAAAGGACAAACCCCTGAGGAATACATTTGACACTGCTTAGGAGTAAATGGCATTGAATATCATAGGGTGCATCCAGATGAGTGTATGCCTGTGGTTTACAGTGCCGCAGACCCATCTGTAGTGTTGCAAACCGCACGCACTATGCATGCAGACATTTGCTGCACTGTTGATTTGCAGCATGGCAGCCAGATGCCCATCCAGCCTCCTCTTGAAGACCCCCAGGGTAGGGGAGAGTACCACTTCCCTTGGGAGCCCATTCCATTTTTGGCTGACACAGGGTAAGTATTTACCTCTTGGCGTTTGTCTATAATTCAGTAAATTAGGGTTATGAAAGGAGTCTTCGTTGTAGGTGTTTTTAAACCATGATATTATCTTACTGAGTTTATTTTCTTTGTAGCTGTATTTTCATGGGAAATTCAGTGGAAGTATTTACCTGACTCCAAGATGGGTTTGAATTTAAGACAACTTCCAATAATTATTCTATTCATGGAAAATTGTATAATTTTGCATGTGTAGAATCTAATTATTGGAGAGTTCTTTAAACCTGTCCTCCCCCTAGCGCACACACACACTGCTGCAGTGGCAGGGGGCTGGTGATGATGGCGGGTGTCAAGGAGCCTGACCCCTGTCTACTGGAGCCTGGCCCCCCACCTTTCCCCCTGCTGCCTGTCGCTCTCACCACTTCCCTCTCTGGTGCTTGCCCTCTGCTTCAGTCTGCCCCCTACTCTCTGCTTACCCTCTGGCTCCAGGAGGGCTCCAACTCTGGTCCACCCTGGGGCATGGAGCCGGAGAAGATCTAGCTGTTGTTTCACCTCAACCTCTGAATTTAGTAGCATCTTTCTTCTGCTTTTCTCTACAGACCAGGAATCCTATATTAATGGGGTTATGTATCTACAGTTGATGCACCTATACTTACTCTCTGTATTGTTGCAAATCCCCATTTTAGCCCATTTCACCTTCTGCCTCTGCTGACAGTGCAAGGATGTTTTAGGGTTTACTGCACAACAGACTTGTGGGAAATGCAAGTATTATTCGTTTTCTGTCACAATCCTGGCATGCGGCTTGTGTCAGTAAGTGAGAGCATGAGTTTAGAAAGCAGTGCTAGCTTACCTTTGGGGTACTGTGAGAGCAAAAAAAAGTTATATAAATATTGCTCTGTATTGTCAGCAGCCTTGAATATTGCAGTATTTGTTGTGCCAGAACCAAACACTATTTATTTTGATTTGTAATCCCAAGAAGTGCAACTGTCTTAAGGCCAAGGTATGTTTGCCACAAGTTTTAAAATAGTCATAAAAAGCTCGAATTGTTCCTTTTAAAACTAGAAAATAAACAGAGATTAAATTCAGCCAAGCAAAAACTGCAAACAGAAGCCTTCGTCATGGTTTTGATGCTCAGAAGCCTCTGGGTGATAGACTCGCAGAATACCATGAAAGTAATTAGATCTGGACTACTGAGGTTCCAGTAGGACGCAGTACTAGAAGTTGGCTGACCAGCCATTCATCTTCATTTCCTAAGCTGAGTGAAATGTGAAGTGTTAACAATCAGTGACACTGACTGAAGCACCTAGTAATCAGGTTGACTTGCAGACTTTTTAATTATCTGGACACTTTGCTCATTCTTCTGGTGTGGATTAGTTTTAAACGAGTGATTTAAATTGCCAAATGGAAAGCCTCGGTGTGGTTTTTCCATTTGGACTTCAGTTTTCTTCTAAAGGAAGATGCATTCTTATTGGTTGATATAACCAGTCCTGCATGTACATTTGCAGCTCAATTAAGCCTTCTGGGTACATCTTTTTGTTATCCATGAGACTGTGTTATAATTGTATTAATTTATTTAAGCAATCTGGTGCACTGTTTTTTGTCATACAAGAACAAAAGCAATTGCCAACTTAATGTTTTCAAATTTGTATTAATTTTACATTTTGATATGTTAGGAAATGTGGAATGATATATAGTTTTAACTGACTTGTCAAGCAGCTGCTTTAAGATGCTAACTGGAGTCTGATCCTGCTGAGATATCAAATGGTATCTCTTGGAGTTGAAGGTAGGGGCTACATTTAGCCTTCTATTTGGTACTGGTGAGTCCACATCTGGAGTACTGTGTCCATTTTTGGGTCCCCCGCTACAGCAAGGATGTAGACAAATTAGAGAGAGTCCAGCGGACAGCAGCAAGAATGGTGAGGGGGTTGGGGTACATGTCTTATGAGGACAGGCTGAGGGAGCTGGGCTTATTTAGTCTGCAGAAAAGAAGACTGAGATTTAATACAGCCTTCAACTACCTGAGTGTTTCCAAAGAGAATGGAGCTGGACTGTTCTCACTGGTGGCAGATGACAGAACAAGGATCAAGGGTCTCAAGTTGCAGCAAAGGAGGTTTAGGTTGGATATTAAGAAAAATGCTCTCACTGGGAGGTTAGTAAAGCACTGGAACAGGTTACAGAGAGAGGTGGTGGAATCTCCATCCTTGGAGGTTTTTAAGACCCGGCTGGACAAAGCCTTATCTGAGATGATCTAGTTGAGGATTGTCCTGCTTTGAGCAGGGGGTTGGACTAAATGACCTCCTGAGATCCCTTCCAACCCTCATTTTCTATGGTTCGGTGGAGACTTTCAGTCTCTACCAAAGCCTGTGAGTGTTCCCCACAAGATAAAGCCATTCATGCATATAATATACCAGCTAATTGCCCGTCAAGAATAACGGGGGCGGGGGGAGGAAGGGGCTGGGATGGAGTGCCGCCACCTAACGCCCTATGCTGTCGCTGTATTTGCAGGGAGCATGGTAGGGGACCTGGCCTCAGCTCCCCCATCGTCTGTCTGGTTCTTGGCATGGCTTCGGAATCATGGCAGGGCTCCCCCATGCTTGGAGCACTCTGGCTGTTTTCGTCAGTCAATCAGAGTGCGAATAAAGCGCTACGAACAGACAGACAGACAGACTTAATTCTAATATTATAAAAGTCTATTAATGAATATTTCTGAAGTGTCTCCTCAAAAGTTGGATGTTTTTCTCTTCGTTCTTTTTTTTTTTTTTTTTTTACAGAGACTCAAACGCCCTTTAATTTTAGAGGCTTTTTGGATTCAGAATATATATTTTATGCGAATATTTATGATGGTGTAGTAACATTAGGCTTAATATAATCAATGCAGATTTCTTTTAAATGGGTTTGCTTTTTTAAAGTAAAAGTTTTATATATTAATTTTAAATTTTAAAAAATTAAATTAAAAAA
Organism: Alligator mississippiensis; assembly: GCF_030867095.1. Classification (NCBI taxonomy): domain Eukaryota; kingdom Metazoa; phylum Chordata; order Crocodylia; family Alligatoridae; genus Alligator; species Alligator mississippiensis. The sequence goes on from NC_081826.1 coordinate 289,167,068, forward strand.
ATATTTATCAACCCTACAACTTATTCAGGTTTCTGGAAACAACTAGCTGTTCTGTGGCATAGTTCACACATTTGTGTACCTGTTTAAGTTGATTAGGGATGTGATTTCTCAACTGAAATAGTTGTCCTGTTGTTGTTTAGATTTATATCCCACCCTATTTAGAAATGTGCAGTGTGACTTACAATACCTGACAAACAATGAACAAGAAAAAACAACATATGCTTCCCCACAAAAAATAAGTAAATAAATGACACCTGTGTACCATGCACTGGATGGCAGTAACGTGGGCATGGAACAAATCCTAACATGGCTATAGTCATAGAAGTCGAAAGGTGCCTTGTACTGGTGTAGCTTATTGTTTCCTGTAGTAATAACTATATGACTATAGTTAAAGTGATAGAATTTTTGTATTGAACAAGACCTGGGTGTACTTCTGGCTTGTCCCAGGTATTGGCTTGCTCCCTGTCACTAAACATCCTATTTAATTTATCCATTTGTTTGCATACTAGACATTTGATACTGTCATTGTGAAAAGTTTTAATACCCTAATTCTTTTGGTTTTAATAATTGCAGCAGCTCTTGTAGCTTAGATAGCAACTTGTTTGTTGTTGTTTTTTTTAATGTCTTGATGGGACCACTGTCTTTAATGGTTTGTATTTAATGCCTTAATCAAGTAAATCCAGATGGCAATTGAGTTGAAGCTGTAGTTTCTTTCTTTCATTCTTTTTTTCGCTTTGAGAATGCAGCAGAGTAACATTTCCTTATTCTTTTTCAGGAGTGGAATGTGAAGATCTGATAGAAGAATTGCTATGTTGTCTCATCCAGCTCATTGTAGAAATTCCTCTTCTGTAAGTACCTATAAGAATATTTTTTCCAAACTGGGTATTTGTACCTTCCAAACAGAATATCTTCTTCCATCATTCCAAGGTTTGCTGTGTTTGGAAAAATCATTTTATTTGGATACTAGACCATCATGTCTACAGTGTAATAAATAGTGATATGATGTCTCCTGGACCTGACCCTAGATATTTGTTAGCTGAATATTTTGCAGGTCAGCTACTTTCCCACTTCAGTCCATTTGTTCTGGCCCTTCCCATTTTATGTAATAGTTTCATTTTGAGCCAGTACAGTGCTTCTGGGGATATATGGAGAGCACACACTTTGAAAAGTTGAGGCTGGCACTCTCTTAGTTGGGGATATCATAATTATTATGGTTTGAGTAAGTAAGAGGCATGGCTATTCCCACATTGGTAAAACTGTCATCACTACAGGTGATGTGAAACTTTCAAAGTGCCAATATAATGATTGTCTTTGCTCACAGACCAGGGATGGAAGATGATCTGAGAAAAGATTCCTGGTCTCCCCTGCACTTATACCTGGTGCTGGTTTTTTAAAACTCAAATCATGTTGCTCTTCCTAGTTTGAACTACAGTGGAACTGATTTTTCAGAATTCAAAGGCTTGGGCAGACTGCTTCTCTAGATCTCTAGACACCAAACTGACTGTTAAAATATAGAAGTCCTAAAAGAATTTCTGTTGTTATCTGGCTTTTATTAGGTTATCTGTTGCAGTGTAATTTTTAGTTCTGTTGCTGACCTAGTTTTTACATTGCTGATTGCTCTTTTGGTTGGAAAGCTGACAAATGCATTCACTGCCGAGATGAAGATACAATTATTTCTGAAATATTAATCTAATTAACTATAATCCTGTCAATAATATACTAGTGTTTTGAGTCATTACTGTATAATGAAATAGTGGTATGATTTAGTGTCAGCCTGCAAAACAAAGGGGCATTGTCAGTACTTCCTGGCATAGTTTTACACTTCTTGTTTGGAACAGATTAAAGGAACCACTCGGTGAAGAAATATAGCCACATTCAGAAATCCTGTAACTTTCTTAGATGGCAGAATGGTTGTATGAAGTTCAGTGTCAGATACCATATTTTCTTTCATGCAGTGCACCTTGGATATAATGTGCACCTTTGTTTTTGAACAGTAGATTGAAAGAGAAAAAAGAGATTTCCAGAGTTATGGCTGCATAGAGCAGGCATATAGCCTCCTCTTCAGCTGACTCTCTCTCTCTTTCTTGCTTACCTAAGGGTGAAATAGTAGGAGGGAGACCAGGGGCAGCTAGCAGACAGAAAAATTTAAAAAAGGAGAGACATAACACCTCTGGAGTGAAGAACACTATGTTGATTGACTCCCTCAGTGGAATAGCAATGTAGTTCAACAGCTGCAGAAGGAATCTGTGTAGGGTGCGTCTGTCCCCGTCAGAAAATCAGCTTTCCTGCTAAATACACACACCCCAATTTATTTGGGGGGGCGGGGAAGGTGCAAGGTGTATGTGATAAAATATGGCATTCTCTTTTTTCAGTAAAAACATGGTTGTTTTAACCCATTTCAACAGTTAGATCCTACTGGCATCTCTACCTTCCTGTGACTATGCTTGTTAGGAATAGCAGTAGCTATCTGAAGCCTCAATTATATCAATAGCAGGAAGGGAGGTGGGGAGAAGTGACCTGGTGAAGTCTTTAAGCATTTTCAAAACTGCCTAGCTCTGTGGGAAATGCTGTAATTTCTTTACGCTCATAGCTTTGGTTTATAAGAAATACACAAGCAACATCATCTTATAACTTAAGCCTTTTTAGACAGAATTTTCCTGAGCTAATATGTTAAAGTGCCAATGGATTGGCCACATCTTAAATGTAATATTATGTACTTTAAAATGTAAATTTTGGTATCTTGAGTAATGTAATGCTGTTTCAGCCATTGCTTCCTCCATGTGACTGAGTAGTATGGAAAACCATTTCCTTTAATGCACAAATAACTCCTCCCCCCCCCCCCAAAAAAACCAAAAAAAACAAAAACAAACCCAAAACAAATTCTTCATTGAGCTTTTGCTCTTAGTTTAGTTAGGTGGGAGCCAATCTTTTTGACAGGCATGCATGCCACAAATTAGCCCCACATCATCCTGGATTGCCACTCTGATCCTCTTCCCCTGCCTGATCTACTCTATTTTCCTGGTCCCTGCCTCATCTGCTGTTCTGCTTTCTCCTTCTCACTGTGTCTGTGTTGTCTGTCCCCATCCTGATCCACCATGTGTCACGCACAAGCTGCCTGTGCCACTTGTAGCAGGCTTGCTGTGTGTTGGCCACCCCTTGTGTGGTCCTTTCTGTTTATCAATTGCTGAAAGTCACTTTCTAGTAGATGCGTGATCAGCTAGAAGGAACTCGTAGCTCATGTCTCTGTTGTGGACTGTATACAGTTTCCTAGAGATGTGGTGGTGGTAAAACATTTTTGGCTTTAGGTAACTTCAGATTTTCAGGTGAATTCTAGGTTCATTTGCCAGTGAGTATTCCCCCAGTCTGATTTATCAGGTGAATTCTTTCCCTATTTTGTTTTTAAAGGGGGTGGTTAATTACTGACTTACTGCTTTAATATCTAGAAAATTTACAAACTGATGTGTAGATTTTGGAAAAGAATAGGGAGGCCAGGGTATTTCAGTTTAAAAGGGCTACATTACTTAGAATTTTTATGATCTGCTTGGCATTCCATTAGTAGGAAGACTTGAAGTCTCTTCTACTAGAAAACAGGCAGTTGTTCCAACTTGTATTAGTGATGCCTTTGCAGCTGAGATCTGTAAGGTTTTAAATGATGATCTAAAGAGTCATAAACATAAAACATTAGGGCTGGGAGGGACCTCAGGAAGTTATTTAGTTCATTCCACCTCCCTCTGGGTTCAGGATCATCCTTGTCTAAACCATGCTGGAAAAATGCTTGTCTGAATCGATGATTCTCAACCAGGGTGCCCTGAGATCCTTTTAAAGATGCCACACACAAATTAACACTGTTAGGTGTGCAAAAACTTACATGCGATTCACAAGATAAACCCAGAGATATCAGCAGGAAACCATAGTGTCAAAAACATTTTGACCTGTTATGATCTGTCTTGGTTTTTGCAACAGAAGTATTGCTGCATTATTTTTCTCTAGTAAAAAAAAAAAATGAATGAAGGCTTAAGAGCTGGCATTTTTTGAATGTGCCTTGAGTCTGAAAAGATTGGGAACCACTGGTCTAACCAATTCCTAAAATTTTGGGAGGAAATCCTTATACATAACTACTGGGCGTAATGGTTGAAACCTGAGGGGCAGGGCATGAGCACTGGCACTGTCAACATCCTGCCATTGCAAAGATAGGAATTGTATTTGTTAAAATACACTTGAGATTCAAGGAAGAGGGCTATACCTCCTGCTACAGATGAAGGCTAAAACTTTCACAGTCCGTGCCAGTCTGACCATGGGGTAAAATTGTTTCCTGATCCCAAATGCAGTGACTTGTCTGACCCTATGGAAATGAGACTTTTAATATTTCAATGCTGAATTCAGTCGAGCAGAGCTTTAATCAAGTAGGCCTTTCATTAGCAATATTCTGTATGCCTCCAGAGGATTTTCACTGCTTAGCTAGGCCCATAATGTTCTGCAGACGGTTTCAACGAGAAAAGGCCACTTCCTGGAACTTGCTTTCTGAATTTATTGCTTCTTTAGATACGCCATTAAACCACATTCCACCCCGTTGCTAAAAAAAAAAAAAAGAATAGGATGCTTTGGAATGAATAGACAGTTGCATAATAGTCTCTTGTATCCTTATGTCCATAATACAGCAAGTGTACCCTGGGTGCTTTACTGCTTAAATGATTCCATATCTGTCATGGCAGGCATTTCATATCTGTGAAGACAGTGCATCTGCATAGTTACTGGAAGCTTAAACTCTTTTGTGATTGTAGCATTTTAGGGTGTTTCCCTTGAGGTTATTGGGTAATGTGTGGACATGTTACCTATTACATCCAGTAGAGGACCCAGTCTATTGTAGACCGAACTTTTCTCATGCTTATAGAAAGCAAAAAGAATACTTGGATTACTGTGGTAAAATTTATGTTTGTAAAACAAGGGAAGACAGTCCCTGATATTTAGTCTTGAGTTTCCCTAGAATAGAGCATATATAAGTGATTGAACAGATATTGTGGGAACATGTGGAAGATGAGTTTGAAAGTAGCAAATGGAAAGCATAGCCTAACGTTAATATCCACTATATGTATACTGCATAAAAGACAAAATAATTTTGTGACTCCCCTCCCTGTCTCTGTCACACAGAAATACAAACCTTTCCATTTAGTAATACTGAAAAAACGCGTGTCTTGAGCTTTGGCTGGAAAGGCCTCAGAGGTGTGTTGTGGTGTATGTCCTGGAAGAACATCAGAATGTAGAAAGACATTTCTCAATTACAGTGTATAGCTGAAGATCTAGCTGCTGCCTTGTGCCTTCTCTGAGTTACCATCAGTTGAGCAGGAACAAGTGGCATTCTTGGCTTCAGGATAGTTGGTGACCTTACAGGTCAGGGGTCAGAAAAACATTTTTGGCAGAGTGCCAAAAGATCTCACTGTCTTCTTGTAAGATTCTGAATTATTCCAACTACAGAAAGAAAATGTGGTTCAGAAAACCCTAGGTGGACCAGAGTAATTAATTCATGTAACATGTTTTAAAATTAAAAGCTAACATAGGCTCTAATTTGAAGATTGGTTCACTTAAAATGTGCATTGGATGTTTGTACTTGCCAAAAACCCCAAAACATTGTGCTAATCTCCAATGAGAGGTACTGTGCAATGGTTTTCGATTGCTGCCTTCTTTAGATGTATTAAGATGTTGCTTCTTCTAATCTTGTCAGTATAAGCACCCAAAGGTGTGCTGCATGAACAAGCACGGCTGCATGGTTAGTTGTATCGTAATGCCTAAATATTTAATCCTATATACAGTATATGCATTATGTAGTGAGTGATACTAGCATTTTATTGTAGGGTAAAGCTCAAAACAGGTTAAAATATAAAGGTTTCTTGCAGTAGTTTGTGAAGAATTAGTGTGTATAATAGCATGTCTGGTTGCACATTTTCACTTAATTAAAAACCCTAGATACATAGTGAGGAAGAACACTGAAGTTCTCTGATCCAGTTACATCATTGTTAACCAGCACCCTGTGGTGCCACTATAATATAGCTGTTGTTTGCCTTACGTTCTGTTACTTTCTGTAGTGAACGAAAAACTGTTCCAGGCTTAAACATTGTTTATTTTCAGATTTGGGGAAAAAAATTATTAGGACCATTTTAATAAGGTTTGAATGGTTGGAATGCTCTTTGCATTTCCTAGGGCAAAATGATATGTAGCAGGTTACAAGTTGATAGTGTGGTTTAGTTACAGTACCTTTGAGATGTATATTTCAAAATTATAGTCTGTATAATATTGATTATGACATTTACAATCTCATGGAACTGTAGAAACAATACTACCTATATGTAATTAGACTTACAATTCCTTGTTGCTTTCCTTTCTCCTCACTAATTATAATGAAGGGAGGAGGTTAAGAAGCCTCCTCCCCTATTTTCCTTCCCTAACGTTCTGAAAAGGTTGTATCGTCTCGTTTTGATATTCTCTAATAATAATTTAAAATACTTCCATTTAGATAGAGCGCTTCCTTTTTCAGGTATATTCCCAATCTTGCAGCAGTTAGCCTACTTGAAAAGTTATTTCACTGTAATGTTTTGTTTGAGCGAAATCTATCTTGAATATTAAAGGAAAAATTCATCCTAGTCTCTGGTTCATCTTTGTATATAGCCAGAATGTTGAAATCGTGAGGGATTTAAGAGTATGGAAACATAAATGGATTAGACCACATTTAAATGCGATTTAAACCTGAAGCAGACAGACAAATGGACCTGTTAAATTGGTTTAAAGCAGGGTTGCCAAGCCAAGGGGTTTTTTTTAACTGACAGTCTGCATACTTTTTACTGACAACCAATTTTTATTTTTTTTAACTGACAAATGTTTTTACTCACATAAGTTTTATATAATGTAAATGTAACCCTTCTGCCAGTTCCTGGACAAGGGCTTTGTTCAAATTACGAGTGTAATGACAGCCATGTTAAAAAAGAAAAGTTTGATTGTCAGTAAAAAGTTTGCAGATTATCAGTGTTATTTTTTTTTCTTGGATTGGCAATTCTGCTCAACTGCAGCAGTAGCTTTACACCATGCTGCTTCCACCCCAAGGGTCCATTACGCCCACACCCTGATGCCCCCAACCCTACCCTGTACCATGTAGGTCCCCCATTCTGGCACAAACACACACAGGACTACTGTCTGCCTACCTGAGACCCAGCAGCATTCCAGGCCAGGAGATGGGACAGAGCAGCAGCAGCACGCGTCAGTGGGTAAGCGGGTTATGGAGAGTCCTGTGGGCTACAGAGTCCTGAGAGAGTGCTCCCTGAAGGATGGTTTGCTCCCACTCAGACACTGAGTGCTTTGTTTCCAGTTTCTTTCTGACCAGGTATCTTCAATCAAGCTCCCCGTTGCTTATTTTGCTTGTTTGTTTTTTTCCGCATGGACACCCCTTTTTTTATGGGCAGTTGTTTTTAGCATTGTGGTTTGTTTGTTTGTTTTTTAACAGATTGTCCATAAATTTATGGAATTTATGAAATTTACTTAAATTTATGGAGAGTTGGCAACCCTGGTTTAAAGCTGCCTGGAATGGTTTAAAAGTATCTCTGGAAAATCAAGTATTATTTTGAACTGGTTCAGTGTAACATGTAGACACCAAGCGTTTCATGATATAGATCTGGTTGGTCTGCTAGGCATCCAAGCAGTCTTCCCTTCCCTTCTGCACCCATTTCCCCATACCCACTGCACCCCCAAATAAGGCAAGCACAGTGCAGGCTTCAGTCAGGTACAGGCTATTGAAGTTTATTGCACTTATTTAGGAAGGGAAGGGACAGCAGAAAAATGAAAATGCCCCCAACCACAAGTAACCCACCCACTCCTTGGGACTGCCAAAGTATGGGTGCAAGTACTTACCCCTATAAGACTTGCTGGTCTGGGTGCTCATTCCCACCCTTCAGTGTCAGAACCACAGCACTTCACCCATAGCTGTGAACTGGTGCCTTGATCAGTGACACTTTGGAGCTGTTCACTTGTTATGCGTGTCTGCACCCTCACATTGTATGGAACAGCTGTCAGTGTGTTGACTTCAGGTCATCCTCACAGATCACCGTACTTTACAAATAATTGGTGGTAAAGATGGATAGGAAAAGATGAGATAAGAAAAGATGAGAATATTCCTTCTGAAGGTGGTTTGGTGATGAATGTACAAGGAATTGCTGTGTTGCTACATCAAAGATGTGTTGGGGAGTAAGAGACAGATATCTGTGGATCTGTTTCATAAAACAAGTTTTATGGTATGGACAAACAAAAGTTTATAGTAGCTTCAAAAGGACAAGGTAAGCTGCTACTTGGGAGTGTGCAGTTACACTGTAAGTATTAACTACTCCAATTGTAACTCTGCTTCATGGAGGGTCAGATTTGGGTAACTTAGCCCACGTATATTGCTATGGGATCGCGCATACCTAAGGCAATGGCAGCGTAACAGTTGCTGCACACTCCTGAGCAAGTGTAGCTCTCCTCCCCTTTTGAAGTGTCTACAAATGTACTACATTTTTTTTTATGCCCTTATTCGCTTGGAGCAATTCTGTAGGCATTTGTTTGGAGTTATTAGGAACGTTATTCTTTTAAATGGATTTAACCAGATTCAGAGGAACCTTGCTAAAATTTGATGTTGCAGTGTAGGTTAGAAGAAACCCTGCCATCCTTTAATGAATTCCAGTTAATGCCTCAGTGATGGGTCCTAGTGATGTGCCTAAATTAATGTAAACCAGAGCCAATATTCATGCTGATTGTTGAAAGCTTTCATGGGGAAGCCTGGGCTGTTTTCTGGAAGGAGAAAACCAAGGTATTCATTGGTAACAGTCGACCAAGCTTGTAATTAAGCTTTTTTCAAAGAAACGAACTCTAGATTCCAGATTCTTGGCAAATAGTCACCTAGTTTTAATGTCTGCCATCTGGGGAAAAGATTTGAGAAAGTGGTGGCTGGCTGTCTGCAGCAGATGACATCCTCAAATCTTTGGCAGTCCTTCAGCTAGGCTCCATCCCAAAAACATAACTAATTGCCAGGACTGCACGGAAATGCTGCTGATTTTATTGTCAGTCATCTCCTCAAGGGTTTAAATCAGACACCTTTGGAAAGTTTTCATCTTCCCAGTATCCTTTCCCCTTGTCTGTTTAAGATGTTCCTGATACAACTATGTGGTCTAGGAGTGCACAAAATTCCATCAAATGGTGCTGTCAGGTTGTTTCTGATCTGTCCCAGTGAGTGATGATGGGTGCCTGTCTTTCATTTTGGAGGGCTGCGTGATATTTTAGTACTGTGTCCTGTCACTGTTCCTGGTCAGATATCGTGGTTACACCAATACCTCAGTGATTGCCAGCTCCATCTCCTATTTGTCTGAAGCTGAGACCTTCATCACCAGATTTAGCTAGTGCCTAACAAGTTTATTTCTAGGTGTTATCAAAGTATCCTTGTTCTGGATTTTTTGGTGAACTGTCTTATTTTAACATTTTATAAAATACCCAATGAAGGTAAAGTTATCATATAATGAACATCCCAAAGAAGTTTATTTTCTTTCTTACTACTATTTTTATTGACAAGAATGTTGTGTCATTCAGGATTCAGTTTTTGTAATATTTAATCTATACATGTTTATGGTTTGGTCTAATGAGGCCATTATCTTATGTCTTCTCTTGTGCTAATGACAATGTATCTGATTTGGCCAAAACAATTTTTAGAAGGCTTGACTTGTTGACATGAAAGATTAATGTGTGATATAGGGCATATGCTAGTACACAGCAATTTGCGAATATTATATATGATTTAATGAACTCCAGTAAAATAATTTACCCTTGTGGAAATGGATAAGTATTATTTCTATCCTACAGATGTGAAAAATTGAGGTACAGGGAGACTGAGGTTTGTACAGCATCAGACAATGAGTCCAGAAGAAAGCCCAGAAGTCTTGATTCTCAGTTTGTCTACTTCCATGCTCCCTGTCCATCTATGGAAGTGGAAAAATTAGGTGGAATTGTTTTTGTGCTTTGCCATGACAGAAGGTGGTAGGAAAAGTTGGTAGTGTCCTTTTGGTTGGTATTTCTTGAGTATGTATTTGGGACATTTTCCAAATGTTTGGAGTCAGCTCTAGCTAGCGTAGTGTACTTTTTGGCGGCCAACATGCGTGTTTGCCATCAGTGGGTGTAAATTTGGGAGTAATTCCAAGCGGAAAGATGACGTTCAATTGAGCTGTTGTACTTATATCCTGAGACTGATAACCAGATACTGTGCTTGCTTTTCAGTATTCAAACCTGATCTGTTCTCTTTGGTGACTCCTCTTTCACCTTTCTGGTGGGCCCTCAGGAAGCAGGGAAATGAAACCTGGTTCCTGTATGATTTGAAACTTTTTGTATGAATCAGCTCTTCTGGCAGGCTTCCTAAATCAGAAAATTAGTTGCATTCTAACCTTTTAATGATTAGAGTAGGTTCTACTGGCTGGGCAAAAGTTCAAGAAAACACTTAGAGAGAGAGAGAGGGTTTGCTGTAGTGGTGTGTGTGACAGTGTAGGAGTTCAAGTCTTGGGCTCTGTTTCCGGCTGGACTGTTGGCTAACAGTGTAATCGTGGTGAAATTGCTTCAAATACTGTATGCCTCAATTTGCCAATCTCTCTGTGTGTGTGTGTGTGTGTGTGTGTGTGTGTGTGTGTGTGTGTGTGTATATATATATATATATATATATATATATATATATATATATATATATATATATATATATATATATATATATATGTATATATAAAAATACCTACAGCCCATTGTATAATGAACAAGAGGTGCCAACAGAAGCATATGAATATTTTATGTTATATTACATGGCAAGCGACCCTTAGGAGACCATTTTTAGGTGCGATTTTTCTTATTTATTGCCTCTGCAACCCTTGTTGGTTCCCAGTTGGAGGTTAAGGTGAATAACATTGAGAACAGAAACTAGCTCTTAGTGGTGTTTTACACTACGGTAGATTAGCAGCTGGAAGATGAGGAAGGTCCGTGAAAGGTGTGTTTTTTGTACTCAACATGTCTACTTCCATGTCACTTTTTTGGTTTGTGAGAAGGGATGGAAGCAGCTGCTAGGAAATGAGGGGGCAAATAATAAATGGAGGGGGAAGAGGTCCTAAACAGGAGCATACTGCACTAATTCCTGCCATTCCTTAGTGCTGATCATGGAAGATAAGTAAACTGATCTGTGGGGGAGATGGATAAAGAGAGCTAGTTAGCTGAAGCTCAGTTTGCATGATACTGAAATGATGCTATTGCCTATGAGAAGCATCTAGAACTGAAGAAGTCAGTATCACCCCATTCTGATACACTTTTTTTTAACTAGATGCTTTAGCTGGAGTTCGTGTTAAACATCCCATCTTCTGCTACATTTATCATGTTGCAGGGTTGTCCAGGAATACTTCTTACCTCTGTGCCTGGCCTGGAGGTTGTGATAGTTTTCTTTCTAGAACAGACCTCACCACTTATGATCCACACATTTTGTCTCCTTTGGACTGTATTACTGTAATGCATTCTTTGTGGGTATATATCTTAATCTCTCCAAAGACTTGGACTGGTACATAATAGCATTTGCTTGTTAAGCAGTGCTGCTTACTGTTAGCAGTAGTCTGTGGTGCAGTTCAGGGGTTTCGTTTAGATCTGTGAAGCCTTCAGAAAGCTCAAGACCTGCTTGCTTATGTGACATCTTCAGTGCCAGTCTGCCACAGTTGCGATTCCTAGAGAACCAATAAGCGTGATCTTTCTGTTTTTCTAATTTGGCATGCTGTGCTTCTATTGAACTGAAGTAGCCTGAAGTTCTTGACATTTTGAGTGTGCTGCACTTGTGTGAGTAGGCATTGGTGGGGAGACCCAGCCAGGTGGGACCTCTTTTCAGAGGAAGGGTGGATGTATATGTGGGGTGAGGAAGATTTTTGGCTTTATTTATTTTTATCTCCTATCCTTGTATTTGTAGCCGTCTCCAGTGTGTCAAACTTTGGGTGGAGGATATCTGCTGGGGTGAAGTTTGTGCAAAACTGAAATCTACAAAAATAAAATAAACCCTGGTTCTAAATGCCTAGAGCTAATCTTTCATTCAAGTTTGTTCCCAGTAGTTTGGACGTGGCAGTTGCAGTTTTCCATTTGCTGTTTCTTCTCTCTTTAAAAAAAAAAAAATCTTTCTTATGGGGATTTTGGAGAGAGTAATAAAGGGAAAGAGGCATGAGCTTCTTTAAAAAATAGAGAAAAGCTGAAGCCACAATGATCAGATTTAATCAAAGTTTGTGTGTATTGGGATTTGGGGTAAGTTTCGAAAGAACCTTACCTGCCACTTGCCTTTCCTAAAAGACTGCTATTTGATTTCTAAAGCTCTTTGAAACCCTTTGGAAGTTTTTCTAATGCCTTGTCAGCCTGCTGACTTATTTGGTAAGAAGGCTGTGTGAACATGTTGCTGTTTTAAGCATTTAAAAGCCTAGAAGAATGGAATTTACAGGCAGGTGATGTGCTGTTGCAATCGTTCTGACCTAAAACAGGAGAGGTTTGATAGCTCTGCTGGCTACAACTAGAAATCTGCCATCACAATTGGTTTAATCACCACCATTTTTTCCAAAATGGGAATAAAGAAAGTGTTTAAAAACTCAGGGAGTGGAGCAGGAGAAAGGGTAAAAGTACTGATTTAAAAAAAATAGGATTCACTGAGCTGCTGTGATATGGAATGGGCTTCTCCCCACTTGTTCATGCTCCTGACTGAGTAGAAAAAAAATGGAAAGGTCAGGACTCTATAGCAAGGGAGTCAGCAACCTCCAGCCTGTAAGTCAGATGCAGTTCAGAGCTTTTGGATCTGATCCACTCAGCCCATGACTTCAGTGGTGGGGGGGCTCTGCCCACACTACCTGGTGCCATGCTGCAGCTAGGCAGCAGAGGGAAGTGGTGCAGATGTCTGGGTCCTAGTGCCTGTTCATCTCATACCTGAGCTGGGTAATTCTAGTCGCTGCTGGAAAATGTTGCTGACTCTGGGCCTAGAGCAAGAAAGTTGAATCTGAAGCTAGTGGGCCTCCCTTGTGTCTGTGCTCTCCTGCCTTAATGAGAGGTAGGAGAGAGAGGAGATAGGATTGGCACCTGCAGGAAGAACACCGAGACCCAAGATTGTTAAAGTTCCAGAGCTCAGTCCTCAACATGAGACAGTCAGGGATATATGGTAAGACACAAGGGAGAATATTTTTCATTTATCTGCAGAAAAAAGTGTTTGTTCATGTTTAGAAGACTGGAGGATAAGGGCATATCCCTTATTCTTTGTGATCTTCTCATACATGATCATATAACACAGTGATTCTCAGCCATGGTGCTGTAGCAGAAATTCATAGAGTTAAATAAGTTCCGACTGTTGTGGTCTTTCTGAGTTCTTTGCACCAGAGAACTTTGCTCCTATTTTTTCTGTAGTCAGAAGACAAGTGATAATTAAGAGCTGACATTTTCTGAGGGGTGCCTTAAGGTTAACAAGGGGGTATCTCAAGTCTAAAAAGGTTGAGGGTCTAAACAGATATTGCCAAATGAAGTGGATCAGATGTGCCAGGATATGGACTCCTGGCGGGCCTCTGCTAGTGGATAAACCCAACGTTTCCCTGTTTGCAAAGACTTGCCCCATGTAAGATTCCCTGGGTGTGTCTCGGCAAATAGGGAAATCCTGGGGTTTTGTGTTTGCAGAGGTATGAGTTCCTGGAGTCAGAGTGCAGCAGAGCAATGTGACTGGGGAATCCCCTGCTGGGCTATCCTAGGGCACACCTCTGTGAACAGGGGAACCCAGGTAGGTGCTGCCAGGGCTTCAGGGGCCTGATCCTGCATGTCCCGGGAATTCCTGTTCTTGGAGTATGCAGGATTGGGCCTCTGAACCCCCAACAGCTCCTGCATGGGGTAGCTGGAGATGGTGGGCAGCTCCGGACTGCCTGCACTCTTCTGCTGTAAAGTAAATAGATCTCTACCACAATAGAAGCACAAATTCATACTGCTATTTCTTGGCCACAAATTTTGGGCATTTGTGGTGTGACAGAGGGCATGGATATCCTTCTTCCGTTTGGTCTTTGTGCTGCCACAAAAGATCTGATGGCGGTACAAAGGGCTTTCTTCCTTACTCCAGAGGAGCAATGTCAATGGTGGGGCTTTTGAAAACTATGGTTTCTTTAGTGAGCCCTGTAATTCCCTAAGAGAAGGAAGATGCAGAGCATAGACCTCTTGAAACCTTGTTCAAGTACCTTTGTTTTTGTGTATCTTTACAACAAGGAGCCCCTTAAAAAGCTTTGTTTAAATGTGTGTTAAAGTCTAATTGCGCAGTTGCATTACTGTTCGGGGAGAAGGGCATGCTTGTGAAGGGAAATGGGAATATTTTTCCTTTGCCTAAATTAAATTGTATAAAGTGGGTACTTGAATACATACTACTACTGCCTTGCTGTCCATATCCTAAAGAGACGAGGATTATATTCCTCTAATATTTCTGAATGGATTGCAGAGGGATTTTTCTTCTTCCTTCTTTTCCTTTTATGTGTTAAAGATTTCAGTGGTGGGGGGATGAAGCTATGCAGAATTAACTGGCTAGATATTATCTATTTTTATGTGTGCTACCTATTTTGTTGTTGTTGGTGTAATCTTGTGTTATGAATTTTTTTCTTTCAGCTTTTTTTAAGGGTTTTGGATAGGAACCTGTTTCCTTATTAAATAACATTTAGTGAAGCTTTGGAACAGGGTAGTTTCTTTCAGAGAACAGCAAGTGCTGTTGTACTGATTCACAAGTAGGGTGAAGGTCTAGATAGCTGGATCCAGGAATGTAACTAGGGTGGGGCGAGTGGGGCAGAAACCCTGGCTACTGATTTTAGAGGAGGTGCCAGCAGCATCCTTCAGCTCTCTGTACTCCTCCTCTCCAGTGCTCAACAGTATCTCTTCCCAGGGCAGCAGAATGGTTACTTAGGCTTCTGCCTGGATCCTGATCTGGATACTAATATTTCTGAGAAAACATTTATAACAAATATGGCTGCTTCTTGTGGTACCTGGGGTGTTGGTTGCAGCTGTGTTGGTCTAAGGCAGGGGTTTTCATCCTTTTTTAAGAAGTGTACCCCTTCTGGGTACACTTCTGGCAGAATGGGGTGGGGGATGGCAGTGCAGTGGCCTGACATGGGGGGGGGGGGGGCCTGGCACGCGGTGGCATGGGGTGGGGGATGGTGGCGGCCGTATGCATGCCCCTCCACCCCACTCCCATTTCCGGCCAGCCGCGCCATGCTTGTGCGGCCTGGAGAGAGGAGTCGCTGCCCTTGGACCCCTCTGGCTCTGCTCCTGGGAGGCAGCAGCGCAAGTTGGTGGGTGGCAGTGCTCTGTCCCCACCCACTCGTGCGTACCCCCTAGCCGCTTTCCAAGTACCCCCGGGGGCACAGGTGCCCCCTGTTGACAACCCCTGGTCTAAGGACATAGGCAGACAAGGTTCTTTGGGTAAACGTACAGAGGTGCCTGGGGTTATCAGATGTCAGGCAGGTTATAATGTACCATAAATCCAATGTCTGTTTAGTCCATGATTTTTTGTATCTAGTAGATTTATGAAGTGAAGTTCACAGGCTCGTCTGTGAAAGGTGTTTTATAAATTCCCTTTGAGGATTAGAACTGAGAGATTGGAGAGAGAGTGGTTGTCTTGTGAAAAATGTGCCCTCCACAGGTAATCTGGTATTTGTGTCTTTGATAGATTTTCGGTGTGCGTTCATTTTGGTACTCGCTTGTTTTTTGGTTTCTCCTACATGTTTTCCACCAGGACGTCCAGCCATAAGTTAGGATCCCATTGTGGTAGGCATGGTGCCAACACAAAACACAAAGATGGTTCCTGCCCCCGTGAATTTACAATTTCAGACAAAACAATAAAGGAATACAAGCTAGAGATGAATCAAAACACTGATCTGGGAAGATCAAGCAGACCTTTATGTTGCAAGGCAGCTCTTAGATTAGCTATTGTACTATGAGTTGGGTCTGTTATCTTGGTCAAGAATAAGAAAATTTGTTTTATTCTTTTTTTTAGAGAAGGTGTGTGATCAAGGTGAGTGACCACTTCTGATCCACCTTGAATTTCATATTCGGAGCTGAAAATGTAGGAAAGAAATGATCCCCGTGCAGTTAAATCTACATATTCTGATAAGTGGCTTTAAGAAAGAATTTCTTAATAAAGAAACCAAAAAAAAAGGATTTTTTTAAGCTAAGAAAGTATGACTTGGATGAATAATCAATGGTTCGGTGTCTTGTTGGCAACTGGCATCAAGTGGAGTGCCCCAGGGGTTGGTCCTGGGGCTGGTATTGTCTAATATCTTCATCAACAATCTGGAAGGTGGGATGGAGTATACCCTCAGCAAACTTGTGGATGATACCACACTAGGGAGGGGGTGGGGTTGTGGGGGGAGTAGTAGATATGCTGAAGGGCAGGGATAGGATTGAGAGAGACCTCAACAAATTGGGAATTGGACCAAAAGAAATTTCATGACGTTCAATAAGGAGAAGTGCAAAGTCTTGCTCTCAGGACGGAACAATTCAATGCACCAGTACAGCCTGGGACTGACCGGCTGGGCAGCAGCTCTGCAGAAAAGGACTTGGGGGTTACAGTGGACAGTAAGCTGAATATGAGCCAACAGTGTGCCCTTGTTGTCAAGAAGATGCATTGCTAATAGATCAAGGGAAGTAATTATGTCTCTCTATTTGGCACTGATGAGGCCAAATGTAGAGTACTGTGTTTAGTTTTGGGCACTCCACTACAGAAGGGATGTGGATAAGTTGGAGAGAATTCAGTGGAGGACAGTAAAAGTGGTCTGGGGGCTGGAACACGTGACTTCTGCAGAGAGGTTGAAGGAACTGGACTTATTTAGTGTGGAAAAGAGAAGGCTGAGAGGGGATTTAATAGCAGCTTTTAATACCTGAAGGGTGATTACAAACAGGATGGAGCTAGACTGTTCAGTGGTGGCAGATGATGAACAAGGAACAATGAATGGTCTCAAATTGCAGGTTGGGAAGTTTAGGTTGGATATGGGGAAAAACTTTCTTGCTAGGTAGATAGTAAAGCACTGGAACAAGCTACCCAGAGAAGTTGTGGCATCTCCATTCATAGGTTGTAAGGCCAGAAGGGACCTTGGAAGATCTTTGGGTCCCAGTGGCGATGCGTAGGGTGTGCACAGGGGTGCACATGCATCTCCTGAGAGCACTGGTGCAGCCCCTGACAAGCCGCGTTCACCACGTAGGCGACGGGCAGGGGGCAGGTGGGAGTGCAGGTGGGTGTCTCGTCCCCCCCCGCGCGAGCACCAGCCGGGGAGTGGCACTCCTGGAAGCCACTTTGAATCATATAAAATAGAAAAAGACTCCCTAATTTGTCTTCAAAATTGTATTTCCACTTGAGTAGTTTTATATGGCAGGGGTTGAGAATAAGAAATAGAACAATTCATGGAATAAGAAACCTAAGAGATGGTTTTATTCCTGGGCACTATTACAAGACTAGAAATGGAGAAGGATTACATATAAACTTATAAAAGAACATAGGTCAAATATCCTGAAGTCTTTTCATTTTTTAACCTTTTTGTAGGCTCCCAATAAAAATACCCAAGTATCCTGGATTTTTGTGGTGTTCTGAATATAGGGCAAATCAGCATTCCTTGTCATCAAGCTGGACTCCAAGCTGTAAATGAGAGAATCAGTTGTCATGTAGTCTTCGGTCTAGAGGGAAAGCATAGTTTTCAATATATTCTTTTCTTTTGGTATTTAAGTAAACATTTCAGTTGTGATTGACATGATGCTGCATTGTTATTGACTGTCAATCTGATGAGAAACTGCTATTAATTCTTAGTTCAGCAGTGTTAGTAGCCTAGATAAAATTGTAGATCACAATGCAACCTTTGGCCTCTGATGTACTGATCAACATTTGCATTGGCTAACTTTCAGAGGTAAGCAGAACACAGGATACCTTAGAAACACTAAAACTGACTAAACTGTGGCCAGCTATCTTGGGGGAACAGACATTCAAGAATAGAAAAATAAAAAAGCATATGAATTTAAATGCTTATATAAATACAGCAAGAATAAAACAATGTCCACCTCTTTAATTAAAATGACTACATGTCAGTTTGCACAATCATAGAATCATAGAAATTAAGGGCTGGAAGGGACCTTGAAAGATAACCCCTCTGCTTTAGGCAGGAATACTGCTGAGATCATGTGATCCCAGCAAGGTGTCTGTCTAGTCTCCTTTTGAAGATTTTCATGGTTGGGAACTGCACCACCTCCTTGGGAAGTCTATTCCAGACTCTGGTCACCCTTACTTTATAGAAGTTCTTCCTGAAACCATCCTCTAATAGTTTATGGCTAGGCGACAGGTGAGAGCACTGGTGCCCCCTCTGAGAACACTGGCCGGGTCGTGAGGGTGCCAGGAGAAGTGGAAGGGGGGGAGTCCACCCCCCCCCCCCCCCCCGGGTCGCTGACTTGACTGTCTGTGACTCAGGAGGCACCAGTTACCCATGTTCATGTTGCTGGTTACTTCTCCCCAGATGAAACACTTAGCATTTATCTCTATTGAACTGCATCTGGTTCCGCTCCACCAACCTTTCCAGTTTGTCCAGGTCCGCTTGGATTCTCATCTTATCCCCTAGCATGGCTGCTTTTTCCCATAACTTAGTATTGTCCACATACTTGGCCGGCGTGCTTTCCACATCCTTATCTAAATCATTGATAAAGATGTTGAATATCATGAGGCTAAAAACTGAACCCTGTGGGATACCACTGGCCACCTCCCTCCAAGATGATACAGATCCGTCCACTAACACTCTCTGGGTTCTACCCCTTAGCCAGTTGTTCTTAGGGAACAAACTGTGGTCTCTGCCATCCCCCAGTTTTTTTTTTTTTATAAGAGTGTCATGGGAGACCATATCAAAGCCCTTTTAAAATCCAAGTATGTGAAATGAACTGCGTCTCCCACATCCAAGCAGTTTGTTACTTAACCGTAGAAGGGGACAAGGTTGGTCAGGTATGATTTGTGCACAACAAAACCATGTTGGCTACCCCTCGGCATCATACCTTCTGCCACTATCTCACAAATGGACTTCTTGATAACTTTTCCCAAGATTGTACCTGTTATCGAGGTCAAACTGACTGGCCTATAGTTTTCCAACATCCTCCCTCCTCTCCTTCTTAGATTGGCACAACAGTGGCCCTTTTAGAGTCTTCTGGGACCTCTCCTGAGTACCACAATTCTTCAAATACCTTTGCCAACAGTCCTGCAATGACTCCAGCCAATTCCCTTAGCGCTCTCAGGTGTAGTTCACCCAGTTCTGCCAACGTGAAGACATTCAGCTGCTCTAAGTTCTCCCTCATCAGTTCAACAATGACCATTGGTTGGCAATCACCTCCCCACCCCCGCATCTGTCCAGTATCCGACCAGGTGGGCAACCACCATGTGTATGCAACAAAACCTTCCCCCTTGTTGGCCTGTTCACCTTCTGTACTAAATAAAGTTCTTCCACGCAGGTCAAAAACCTACATGACTGGTCAGATCTGGCTGTGTGCTCCTCTCAGGTGATGTCAGGGTGGTTGAGGTCATGCATGACAAGCATGTCCCTTGAATGTGCAGCCTCCATCAGTTCTCTGGAAAATTCCAGCTCCTCCTCCTGGTGTGGTGGGCTGTAGTAGATGCCTACCATCAAGGCCCCCTCTCTTCCCCCCCCGTGTATCTTGACCCTCAGGGTCTCAAGTCATCCTTCTCTTGAACCAATTTGGGTGTCCGAGAAGACGTACGGCTTCTTTATATAGAGAGCTACACCTCCTCTCTTCTTCCCTACCCAATCCCTTCTGTGCAGCCTGTAGCCCTTTATGCATCCAGCCCAATCATGCGTGGCATCCCATCAGGTCTCCGATATTCCGATGAGATCATATTCCTTATTTGCGAGCAGGAGTCCCAGTTCCTGGTGCTTTTTTCCCATACTCCTAGCATTTACGTATAGACACTTAAGTCCCCCATTGGCAATCCCCAATTTCCCTCCCACCCCCATGTCATTCTAGCCTCTCAACACCTCTCTGACTGCCCTCTCTACATCCTTCCTGCTTGGCTGTCCCCTGGCTTGCATTTCTGTCTGTACACCCATCCCCTGATGCACCTAGTTTAAAGCCCTCTCCAGCAAGTCAACCATCCAGTTTCTTTCCCCTTGGCACGAGGTGGACGCCATCTCTTCCCAACAAGCCTCTACCCTGGAACAGCATTCCATGATGATAAAGTCTGAAACTCTCGCTGTGACAGCACCATCTCTTGAGCCTCCAGTTGACCTCCTCAATACAACTGTTCCTCCAGGGGCCCTGATCCCTGACTGGGTGGACAAAAGAGAAAACCACTTGTGCCTGCAGGCCCCTGAGCCCAGCCCCCAGAGCCCTGTAGTCATTCATGACCCACCAAGGGTTTTTGCTGGCTATGTCATTTGTGCCTACATGGATGAGCAGCATGGGGTTGTGGTTGGAGGGCCGGATGAGTTTTGTAATTCTCTCCATCATATCTTGGACATGGGCCCCTGAAGGCAGCAGAATTCCTGTGCGAAGGGATCCAGGCAGCAGATGGCACCCTCCATCCCCCTCAGGGGCGAGTCGCCCACTACCACCACTGTATGTCTCCTCTTCTGGACAGGAGCTTGCATCCTTTCTCCTCTAGATCAAGTGCCTCTGGTCCTTCCTCCACCAGTGGTGCAAGGGTCTCATATCTGTTGCACAACTGAACCGGAGCTCCATTCAGGTCCTCCTGCTCCATCTTTTTGTCCTCACTCTTCTGCTGCATAACTCATCTGTCTCCTGCTTGTCAGCCCTGATGCCGCGCAGCCTGCTCACCTCTGCCTGGAGCTCCTTCAGCTGGCTCTCTAGAGACTCCACCAGAGCACACCCCCCACAAATGGGGCTATTCCTGTGCCTGCTCCCAGCCACTGGGAGCTGCGCTAGGCACCCCCTGCAGCCCAGGACCTGGGCTGAAGCCTCCGCCACTGAGAGCTCCATCTGGGTAGAAGCTTCAGAGGAGCCAGAGATGTGGGACTTGGCAGCAGTGGCAGGTCTGACTGCATGACACAACTCCACCATATCTTAAGACCTTCCTTACAAGCCTTTCTCTTCTGAGAAAGCTTAAGGCCCCACTTCAAAGAGGGAGTGGCAAACTGACCTGCAAACTGCTAGTAGACTACCCTGATTTTTCTTCCCTGGTTACTTGGAGAGCCTGCTTTTAGGCTCCTCTCCTGGGCTGAATTGACTGCAGCTGGCTAGGTCAGCTCGTTAGGACTTGAAGCCCCCACCGAGCACCAATCACTGGGAATCAGCCAGCAATTCAACCAACAGTGAGGCCTCTCGGAGCACTTGCCCTGCCACACAGACACACAGTCAGAAATGCACACAGCCGCTCACCTGGCTAACTCACTTTCCCAGAGCTAGATCTGGCCTTGCTGTCTGTCTCCTTTCCTCCTCTTGCTCCCAGCAAACTGCCCTGTTTGTTCTTCTCCGATCGCTTGCTCCCTGGTCCCTTGGAGAGCCTGCTTTTAGGCTTCTCTCCTGGACTGAACTGACTGCAAATCTTACCTTTAAAAATTTGATTGTTTCTTTAATCCTTTGCCTCTGGTCCGTGAACTGTACATAGGACTGGGATACAGGAAATTGTAATTCTGCCTCTGCTATTCAGAATTTGGCTTTGGACAGATCATTAACCTTTCTGTTTCCCTAGAAATTTCATGGCTAATATCTATGACAGTAGAACATTGTAAGGTTTGGTTAACAAAGATCTATGCAGTATTGTATATGATCCAAGTCTTTATAATGGCTCTTCCTAGTGTTTTATAATAATGCAAATAGCACACCTGAGAATACTAAAAATACTTGAGTGTACTAAAAATGACATTACTTTCTTAGGGAACAAACTTGTTCATTTTTGTGAATTGGAGCATACCAACTGTAATCCTATGACAAATTAGCAGAGCACAAGGTTTTAATCCAGCCAGTTTATAAAATCAATTCTCAAATCACTTTTGCAAGAGGCAGTGTTCTAGGTAACATTTTAAAAACAAATCCTCATTCATTGAAAGAGGCTGAGTGTTTCTTTGTTTTTCTATTTTTAACTCTCTATATTATTTTTAAACAGTTTATCCACTTTTAAGAATTTCATTGTTGTGAAGTGATAATGTTGAGGTAGACGATGAACCAAATTGTTCACAAGAGACTAGTGACAGGTTTCCCAGTTGTTGTGAATTAGGTGGCTGCACTGTTAAATTTCATACGAGAGAGAGCAGCAGTGTTCCCTTTCCAGAGCCAGGGACTGTCAGTTAGGCTTGAAGTGAAGTGGGCATTGGTTCGCATTCACTTGTTTTACAAAAAGGCATTGATATTTTTGAGTGCTTCACAGCTTATTTTAGAAGAAGACCAGCTTCATCTCCCTCATCAGCAAAATAGGAATAGAGTCCTCTAATATAATAGATCTCATCTACTTTGCCACACCACCACCTTTCACAATTAATGTGCCCAAACCGTGGCATGACTATCCTATTTGCCCTATTCATTGAAGACACTTTTTTTCCCCAGGAGTCAGGAATAGTAATTTCGATACCTAATATTTCACTGCTGTTTCATGCTTCCATCTGATTGATATATGGTAGCCCCTGTATGAGGTGACTTTTTGCATGCCAGTTCAAACTCCACATTGCATACTTACCACTCTACCTGGTGCAAATAGGTTGGATAAAAACTGTCTCTAAGAAGTCTTGCTCCTTTTACTATGGAGAGTCCTGTGAGAAAAGTACACCTTGCGGATGCCCTCAAAATAAATGAGAACCTGCCACTGTTGATTTAGTGCTTTCACCAGCATTTAATCCACACAAGTTTATTTTAACCAGAAGTTTATGATATTATGCATTATATAGGTAAGTGTGCAGCTTGGTTCATTACATAATTTGTTTAGAATTTCACATATGAAACTGCACAAAATATGACCACTGAATACTGATTTTTGGGTGCCAGTGTCTACTGGGAGATGCAAGCTCTGAATTGTCCCCAGTTGTCCGTGATGTATGACAAGGCATTGATCATTTTGAACAGGGATGTCAAACATGGGCTGTGGGCAAAATCTGGCCTGGAGAGCCAGGCAACCAACCTGCAGGCTCTGGCTTGATGGAGGACTTTCCTGTAGCAGCATCAAGGCTCCTGGACAAGACCCATAGTGGTGGACCCCCAGCAGCACCATAGTTTGTTCCTGCAGTGGCAGCCATGGGTCTGGGTGAGAGCTATGGTGCTAGAGCCCCAGCAGCGCTGTGGGATAAAACCTGGTTGCTGCCATGGGAAGAAGCTGCAGTGCTGCTTTGAATTTTGCTTACTTGGCTGCCAAGCACCTCAGGGAGGGCAGCAGTGCTGGAGCCTGAGCAGGATTGTGGGAAGAAGCTTGGCAACCCAGCTTTTTCCTGCAGGGAGTGCATGGGATGCCAGGTTTTTTCCCCACGTTGTGTCGGATCCAGCATGGTGGGTTGTGGGGTGGCCTTGGCATTCTCTCTGTACATTTTTTAAAATAAATGCTTGTGCAGTGCATGTATTAGTGTAATCTTCTGAAATATACACGTTATTTTATTAATATATTCAGCTTGTTTAAAAGCCTGCTCAACCATGAAACTTTTATGTTTTGGGTAGTTAATTTGTATTTTTACTTTCCTTTAATGTCTGGGGTTTTTTATTTGTTTGTAAACAGACTCAGATCTAGAAAAAGTTTTATTGTTTGTATGGAATGATCTCTCTTTTCATGCCTTTTATTTGTTGGGACTCGGTTATGAATTTGTTAATCCCATATACCCAGTGAGAGCCAAGGGCTCTTTGTTCTAGTTAATATACAAACACACATGAATTTAAAGCTTTTTTCTCATAACTTCAAATGCAATATATAAACAAAGAATAGATAAATGTTTATGAATACTCTCTTTTTCCTGCAGAGATATAACATACAGCATTTCCTTGGAAGCTGTGACGACACTGATTGTCTTCCTTTCCTGCCAGCTATTTCATAAGGAAATTCTGCGAGAGAGCATCATTCATAAATACCTGATGCATGGGCGATGGTATGTCACGTTCCAGCATTCTGTTCTATAGGGAGCAAAACAATTGTTTTCATGCCATTGTTAGATTGCTGGTTTGTGTTCGCAGACTGTTGTATATGAAGACAACGTAAGGAGAGGAAAACGTAGTAGGTTTTGACTGCAGTTTGTTGGCACTTCAAAAAAAGAAAACATTACCAAATGTTAACCCAACTTCAGTACAGCTTTTAGTTTGGATACCAGTTACCCGCATTGAGGATAACTGTGTTGTATCCATATCAAACTTGATTAACTTCTTGAAACTTTTTAATTTAAACAAAAAATCTTTTTGATTATTTAGGGGTTTTCCCACACTATTCCTTGTTATAGTATTTGTCTGCCTCAAAAATGATGCTGAAATTAGCCTTCTAGCACACCTGAGGGAAGGAAGCATTAACCGTACTTGAAGAAGGTGAATGGTTCTGAATTCTTTTAAATGCTTTGGGTTGTGATGATTTTAACACAGTTAGGTTCAGGAACTCTCATCTCTCCCACTAAGGCTAGGAATAGATATCGCATCTGTCAAGGAAAAGTTGTGCCTGTGTCTGTTCTGGAGCAGAAAAGTCTCAGGATTTGCATGTATGCACATCACCTTTCCAATCAGGATTTAGTGAGTGGCTGAAGGTACTGCTGCTTTTTTGCCATTGATACAGGAATGCAATCCCAAGACAACCATTCAGATGCACTTTATGATATCCGGGGACAGATTGTTAGCGCTTTTTATTCTATAAACTCTTTTTAGGGTTTATCCAGTAACAGTAAATATAGACATCTGAATGATTGCACTTTGTTGAAGGGTAAAATGGTTTCTCCCAGGACACATGTAACAGGCATATTGAGGTGAAGCCAGAAACGGTGGCTGAATGATATAAATTGGTCCTAGCCATGCTCAGTAGTTGGAGAAATTACTGTCATTACCTGTTTTCTATAGCTGAGGTGCAGAGGAATAATAGTAATAAGTATAGTGCTCCCTGTCCTCCTTGCTCCTTAGTGGATGATGTTGCAGCAAATTAATGGGGATAACAACAGTTTAATAGTCAGACAAATCCATAATCCCAGGCCTGCAATTGGTTTACGCACAGAGTCTCAGTAAGTTCCGGGGAGCTTTGGGTGGGTGCAGGTCTCCACCCAGACTGAGCTACTTGTAGGGTTATTATTTTACTGGTAACAACATAGGCTTTAAATTGAAAAACCTCACCACAGTTCAGGTTCTTTTTCTAACCTGAATAAAAGGTGAAAAATGAATGCTGGGATTACTTGCTGTATAGTGTAAGAGTGATGTTGCAGCTCTTTTATTGAACCAGCAGTGTAGGTGGGATAGAGTTAGACAGGCTTTTGAATGCAAGACATTCTTCCTCAGGTCTGAGTGCAAGAAGCCAGGCTATGTCTTGCTATGTATGGAAAGCTGCCACAACACTCACTCTTTCTGCTTGCTCCTTGTTATGTTTTTAATGGAGATTTGTACCAGATGTCAAATCAATACATGTTAACTATCCTTCAGATGAAGAAAGTGACCTGCATCAGAAAAGCATGCTCACATACACGTATATATGTACACATACACACATCTACATCACTGCAGTTTCCAGGGTCTCATGTAGAATGATAAATATTGAATTTCTTTTTCAGTCTCCCATATACCAGCAGACTTGTGAAGACATTGCTATATAACTTCATTAGACAAGAAAGGAGCCCTCCCCCAGGCACCCATGTCTTTCAGCAGCAAACAGACGGAGGAGGATTGCTTTATGGAATTGCATCAGGGGTGGCAAGTGAGTTTTTCCTTTCCTATAATTACTACTCAAACCTGCACAGGGTGTTGCATTTTGTGCAACTATTTTTGTATGCATGCAGTTTGTTTCCTTTCCAGTGGCAGAAGTTGCAGTAAGGAGGAAACTGGAACAGGCTTTCTTATGATTTTACTGAGCTGGGCTATCTCCCTTGGAGAAAGTGATGGAACAGGGCAGTTTCTTGGTTTAGCATGGTTTTTCTACCATTCTTTCAACTTCTCTCATCTTTGTCTGTCTTTATCTGGACTCTTTACCAGATGAGCAAGTGTGTGGAATGATGTCTGTCCAACTAGCAGTTCAAAGCCTCCTTGGCTTTATGCTTACAGTGAAGGTTAGGAAGCAAGTTTGAAAATGCAAGGCTCTAAACACCACAGTGGTTATTTCTTCTTTTAAATCATGCTGCTGCTGAAAAACCTATCTGAATTCTGGTTACCTTAAGGTTTTCCTCAAAATATAATATGAATCATGTTCATAAGCCCTCCCTGTCTCTGGGTGTCTGTACAATATGAAGCAATTCTGTCTCACCAGTAACTGCTGACTTGTTAACTTCAATGTAGCATGTGTTAGGAATGTCTTCATGCACATTTTTATTTTCCTCAGTTGTCTGAGTGTGTTGAAGAAATGTAATTTAAAATAATTACACCTGCATCTCTGCCAGCTCGCACCTTTTGAGATGTAAAATATTGACCATAATCTGACTGACCCTTTAAAACCTTAGGTTATATTAATCAGGGATGATAAAATAAAATTGAATAAGGAATAACGGACCTGCACAGTTAACTGTATTTAATCACTTGATGAAGCCAAGGGAATGGTGGCCTACAAATTAGTTTTACGTTACCCTGCTCTCACTGTTTCATCACTGCAAGGTGGATAGATGAAGTACCATATCGTTCTGATTAGGTCTTTTGCTGATTAGAAATTCTGTCTGCTGAGAGAATATGAAGACTCCCCTCTCATCTTACATAAGAGTAAGGGTTTCCCTGTGCTGTTTTTGATCACAAGTTTCTGTATGTCTGCACACTGAGTTCTGGGTGGCTCTTGCCCTCTTCCCCCGGGAGGTTTGTGTTTCATTGGTATGCGTGTTGCATGGTGCATAAAATTCTTTGGGATGAGTGGTGCTATATATTAGGAAGAATAAAATACATTTTTTTATTGCTATCTAAGAAAAATATTGCAGGTCCCCTTTTTTAACTAGTTAAAGGGGAGACTGAGTGCATTGTTACTGGAATGTAGGTTATTATTCTATGTTGTTTTATAAAATCCATTCAGTGACTGCTTCTCCAAAGGCGTATTAAAGTTCAGGCCCTGAGTAGTTTGCCAGAAAGTATTTTACAATCCAACTGTGACAATGCATCTGGATCTCCTCATGGAGGCAGTAAAAGAGCATGTCTTCTGAATACAATGTACAGCCCTGAATACATTGCAGCTTACATGGAAGAAACAGTTATGTGCACCTTTAACCATTAGCATGCACCTATAATTTCTTAATTTCAAATTCCATTTTCAGTTTGCTTGTGTAGAAATATACAGAACATTAAAAAATGTTTAAGTTGTGCCTTTTAGCATAGGTCTGTCCAAAAGCAGCTGTTTCCACTGCTGTATATACATTTGGTTTTTTTAAAAATAATCTAGTATTTATGTATACATACTGAAATTTTCATTAAAACCATGTGAATTCTGACATCTGGTCCTTCATTTTAACTTTAACCTACTTTCCTTCCTCTTTTCAGTCATATAAATCATAGCGGAAAATACCCTAAAACATAGTTTTTCTAAAACCAAGATAAGTCTTTGTGTAAGTTTACACCCCTGCCTTTATGACAAATGAAAAGCAAACTTTACTGTACTAGTCTTGATCCCTGCATTAATTGTAAGGTGACTGCATTCTTTTAGCATTCTTTTTTTGGCTTTTCAGTTTTCCAGACCATTAACATTGGAGCTTGCATAGGAACTTGTTCGCTGAACCTGTCGGTTCTAGAGAAAGGCATGTTTGAAAACTACGTCAAAATGCTGTGCAGATGCTACTCCCCTCCAGGAATGTTTTGAGCACTGTTTGACTTCCAGAGTGGGCAAGAACAAGCCATGTTCCAAGCTATTTTCAAAATGTGCTGATATGTGAAATCACCACCTAAACAGGAGAATTGTGCAAAATCTGGGGTAGCTGTATGTGGTGAAATAGTACTTTGAATTGGTTCCCAAGCACAGCTCATATGGTGCGTTTTTAGACACGCTTCAGTGGTGCAGGGCAGGGGGATGCTTTAATTAAAGAGCCCGCAGTGTCTCATATATCAGAGTCCCCACACTCCAAAATGGCAGCAGAGGCACTTAAACGAAAGCTTGCCGAGGAAGCTCGAGATGTGGAAGGTCCTGGAGCGCTCTAATTAGTGTGCTCGATTAATTGAGACTGCTCTGATGCGCTGTAATTACAGCATGTTGGAGCAGCCTCCCTGCATGTCTACAGTCACCCGTGCAGACTGGCTCCGAGTGTGTGGTCAGTAAGATTACTGAAACATAGTACTGAGGTGGGTGGGTGGGTAAGCTGGTGTGTGTATTTTGTGTAAAGCCCTTCCAAATTTCCACCATTAAATTTCTTCTGCTGCTACAAAGCTGTCATGTCAACGTGCAAATCGCTTCACTTACTACTTGTATTCTATATCAAGTTCACATTTCTTGTCCTTAGCTCTGAGGTTCAGCACAAGTGTGCTCCTACCTACATCTGTTCTCATCTCCTCCTACGCTCCCTCCCCCTTCACTCCTCCTCACCCATTCTTCTAACAGCTCCCTTGGCATCCTCCCACACTTGATGAAGGCAAAAGCAAGAAATCACCTGGAACATCATTCCTTCTGGTGAATTAAATCTCTCTTCTTCATTTGCAGTTTTGCTAGATCCCTTTTTCCATCACAGGATTTTTAATGATTCACCCAGGAAACAAAGAAGTGCTTATCTGGTCCTTTAAAAAGAAGTTTAAAAAATGTTCTGCCCAGCCTGGAATTAACCAGTTTCTGATGGTTGTTTAATAGATTTTTGCCAGTGTAGACTGTTACATTTTTATTTGATTTGGGCACGTGGTGTAATTCAGAGTCAATGGAATAACAGTGACAGTCACTTCAGTCAGTTGCTAACATCTCTGAATTAGGCCCTTGGTGCCTTGACAAAATATATCAGCAGAGCAGAGTGATAACAAGGTTTGAAGATGTAAATATACATTGTTGTTTTATGAAGAAACTAATATTGATGGTCTGCTTCATTTTAAGGGATTTTCAATTGGCATGTGCGTAGGATTGAAAAGACCTAGATGTCATTTGTCTGTAGAATGTCTTTGTTTCTAAGAAGACAGAGGCAGATTGATGCAGAGTACAGATGTTCTCTTTTAACGTGTTTCCTCCGAAGAGATATTTAAAATCAAAGTTATTTGTTGGCATGTCATAAACTGCTTTTCAGATAGAATGGCTAATCCATTTAAGAGAAACATGGATACAAATCTGATTTGAAAAAGCTTTCAAAATACTTTTTAATTTTTAAGAGCTCTAAGATGAAAGTATTCAGTGGTTTTTACAATTAAGCTATATATTACATGGCCATGCACAACATGATATTGTTTAGATTGTGGGCAAAATAGATCAGTCAGTCATAATAATAATGTAAATATGCACACATTTATTATACAAATGTTTGTGTAGATGTAATATAAGAAGAAATTATGTTTGTTCCCTTTCATGTCCAAAATATTTTTAATTGGATTATGCTCCCAATGACTTCAGATGTCAATAATAAAATGACTGTGGTGTTTGGAGAACAGTTTTCTTTTGGAATTTTCTGCCTTTGGTACTTTATAGGGTTATTCTTTGCCTTGTTTAAAAATAGCTGGATCTAATTCTTCACTGTCTTGTATCTTTTATAATCATTAATATATGTGCAAAGTAAGTATGAAATATGACTAATTGACTGGTGCATTTTATTCTTACAGGGCATAGATGTAAATGACTATAAAAATGCAGTTACAGTGCGGGAAAATAGGCCTTGTCATATTATTGACAGCTAGGAATTCATGCTTCAGGTGCTTGGCAGGCTCACTAAATAAATGTAGCTCTCTTTTAACATTCACTGATTTTTTTAATATATATTCCTTGCTTTCTTTATATTATAGCATTTGTGTGCAATCCTATTTGTTGGAGAGAAGGTTTTATGGACAAGTAAAAAATATAGGGTTTTTTTTAATTGACTTTACCATAAGCAGTGGCTAAACAAAACAGATATGTTAGGGCTGGTACATTTTTATGGTACAGTTTTTTAGCAAGACTGTTATAAGAATATTTAAATTATTTCTTTTGAAAGAACTGAATGAGTGTACAGTTCTCAATATATAAATGGTTATCTTTTGCAGTTAAATTGCTCTAATAGTAGTTTCTAACCATTTTTGATCATATGTACTCAATCTGTATTATTTGGAGGCTTGTAAATGTAATGAGTAGAATGTTATGCCCTAGAGAAAGTCATAGAAGCCACAGCTGAAAATGACCTATTAGGTCATCTAGTCAATCTACAAAAGTAATCTAGGCCACAAAAATACTATTGTGGTATTAATATAAATTGCTTAATTCAGTTTGCAAAGGTCAACAGCTATTCTGTATCTGCCAATGATACTCTTCAGTTGGAAGTAGGCAAACATACCAGACTTCTAGTGACTTGGCATCATTGAAGTGTACGCATCACTCTGCATTATGTCAGGCAACATTAGCATATTAAATAGCATCTGGCCACCTATTTTGAATGAATATGACTAAAGGTGCACAATCCATTTTCCTTTTCAATACAATTTCCTTAATGAGTGTATTTTCAGACTTGTCACCTTCAACATTTCACAAGCAAAATCAGTTTAATACCTTGTGTTTTTACAGTAAAAATTAAAAATGGAAAGGGTATTGCATAGTTTGACGGTTAATGTCCAAATTAAAAAATGTCCAGGTAGGTTGGCCTTAATAATTGAGTTACTTCAATGAGGAAATCATCTGTTGTTGCTTACTGCATCAGCCAGACTATTTTCCACCTTGACTATTTCAGCCTGAATACTGTTGATGTCTTGAAAAGCTTTACTGTGCTGTTGCCATGTCTACCTCTTTATCAGGACCTGTCTCTTGGTGTTGCAGCTAAAATGTTGTCCTGTCTCTTTCTCACCTGCTCATGGATGTCTGGCTGTCAGCTCAGGCCCAAGCTGGCTAAAACAGCTGCAGACTCTCTCTCTCTCTCTCTCTCTCCATCTTTTTCAGCTCGCTGGCTTACACGATCATCCTACCATCAATGCAGGCGTGAAAGCTGGGTGTTGTCTTTGAATCTGTCCTCTGTTTACGTCCTCACATTCAAACTATGCCTAAAGCTTGCAGATTCTTTATGGAACTTTTCTAAGGGGATGTCTGCTGTGCAGTGCAGTCAAAGGTGTGACTGAAGTTCATATAGATATACTCCAAATGAGCTTGAAACTGTCTAGCTGAATACTGATAGTGGTGGCAGCTCAGAGCTGAGCATGGGCCACACCACTTGCCAGAAAAGCTGGATAATATTAGGGTGCAAAAAGGCGTAGCTAGCTGTTAGGCTGAAATTAAGCAGAAGGCAGTGACACCTTATAGACAAACGTGTTCAGAGAGGCTTGAGCTTTCATGGGCTACAGCATGTGATGAAGTAGGAAACAACCCACAGAAAAGTTCATGCCTCTCTGAACAGGTTAGTCTATATGGTGTCATGCTGCTGTGTTCTGCCTAATATTAAAGCAGTTAGACAATACTGAGCTCTGTGGTGTATGGTACACTCGCACTGTCTAGCTGTTTTAAAGCTAGCAAAGGTATGTCCAGAAGAGCTTCAGTTATACTTTTATATTGCTGGAAAAGAGAGGTTCCCAGAGACTCTTTCTTTAGCTCTGGGAGTTCCTGAGAGATTGAAATAAGTTAATTATTTAAAATACAGCAAAGCTTTTATAGAAATGAAACTGAAAGTTTAGAATTCTAAATTTATTTTTTCTCAAAATCCTGCACACTTGAACTCATGGTATACAAGAGAGCCTCGTTTTGCAAGTGAAGAGTGATAAATAGTGCTGATAATATTAATATGTAGTTCTTTCTTAGTACTTTTCATCAGTAAATTTCAGAATATATTAAAAAAGGTAGTGTTACTGATCCCTTGTCACAGATTAAGAATCTGATGCACAAAGGGGTGACCCAAAGTGTGGGTGGTAGCGTGTGACCAAAAGGCTTTCTTGGTGGTCAGATGGGAGATTTATAACTGCTGAGATTTTGAATCTCAATAGTTATTTGTTTGTTACACTGCTTAACTCACATTCTGCTGTTATTCATCTGAATCATTGCCCTGTAGTCCAGGAAAAATGGTGGTCTGTCCAGTTTTTAGTTGGATAGGCATTATACTAAAAAAGCCCCAACCCAAATGACATCCTTTTGTCAGGAAACTTGTTGGACAGGTGATGGATTGAAGGGGTATGAGAAACTGAGCTGTCTTCCTGGTAAAAGTTGATATATATCAATACAGCAGTGCCAACTTCCTTTTATTCTTGTTCCATGTCACATAGAGGGCTTCAGTCTTTAGAGTTGTTAATTGACAGATTTTATGAAGGACAATATTTGTATTAAAATAAGTTGTTTCTCCATGTTACTCCTTGAGGCAGAAGTTAATAACAATTGCTTTCTTTTTTTTATATAAGAAAGATTGTAAGAAATTACACTGTCAAATGAAGCCAAAGTCCAAAATCCAGCATACCCATGGCATTTGTTTAGACTTGCTTATTGTAATGTGGTCCTTATAACTGCCATGGGCAGTACTGTTTCTATACTAATTAGATTTTAAACAATAGGTATTTATTTACTTTTACTCTTGATTCCCAGCTGTGAATATTTTTGTATGAAATCTAAAAGCTGTGTAGTAGATTAGCAGGTTCTGGCAATGTTGATCAACTAGGTCTAATTTTCTTTTTAGCATATAGGAAGTTGCAGGTTTGCAGTTCTCTAGAATCATTATTTCAAATTACAGTTTTCATATATTATTTCAGGCTTTAATTGTTCCTGTTGTGTTCATGAATGGTCCTTTGTACCTTAAAAAAAGTTCTTACCTTCAAAGACTAATAAAATATTTTCTCAGTCCTGTTTTGCTTGGTACAAAGCACCATGGATGTTTTCTAATGAACTTTGACTAGCATGATTAACTGATTTGTATTTTCCTTTTTGTGAAAGTTCCAAACCCACCAAGGAAGTTCATCGTAGCTGTGTTCACTTTGGAATGAGATTTTATTTTTTTCTTTCTTTCAAAAGCTTTAGACTTTTGAAGCCGTCAGTAACTAGGACAAAAACACCACCCCTTACGCCAAAATCAAATTGTATATTGACTCTCATTGTGAGAGTGGAACTGTCAGCATCATAGGTGAAACTTCTTCGAGTGAGAGCTAGTGTTTTGCCAGCACCCTGCTCATAACAGCTGAAGGTGGCCTTGGATTTTGACATACACTTGAAATAAATTACAATTTTTTTTTTTTTTAAACCTATCTTTCCCAAATGAAACCTGAATCCTTTAAGGAGAGAGCTAGGGGCTGCTGGTTAATGTTACAAAATGTCTCTAGAACTTGTGCATGTACCACGGTGTTAAACATTGAACAAATAATGGGTAGGAGAAAGTCAAGTTTTACTCTATGCTAGAGGGTTGTTGGTTGTAGCTGTGTTGGTCTAAGGGACATAGGCAGACCAGGTTCTTTGGGTAGATGTGATATCTTTGATTAGACCAACTAAACAGCTTGAAAAATTGTTCTTTGCAAGCTTTTGGGCACAAACACCCTTCTTCAGGCTTAAAGAGAGTCTGTCAGTGTTTGTGTGCTCTCCTAGGTAGAATAGAAGCCAATATGCAAGATGCAGTTCTGTGAAAATGCAGATGCGTGGCAGTGAGAATCAGAGGGAATGGGAGATAATAGGTGTGAGACAGGTGGAGGTGGGAAAGAAAGAATGTAGAACTGGTGATAGAATGTAGCTGGTAAAATGCAGACAGATTACCTGGGGTTATCAAATGGCAGGCAGATTATAATGTGCCATAAATCCAATGTCTATATTTAGTTTGTGATGTTTTTGTATGAAGTGAAGTTCATAGTCTCATCTATGAAAGGTGTTTTGTAAATTCCCCCAAACAACAGCTGTGTACCAGAATGAACACAAACTGAAAATCTATCAAAGACAAAAATACCAACTTACCTGTGGGTGCACATTTCTCACAAGATAACCACTCTCTCCAGTCTCTAAGTTCTAATTCTCAAAGAGAATTTACGAACCAACTTCACTTCATAAATCGACTGGATACAAAAAATCATGGCTTCTATTCTACCCAGGAGAGCACACAAATACCAACAGACTCTCCCTGTGCCTGAAGAAGGGTGTTTGTGCCCAAAAGCTTGCAAAGAACAATTTTTCCAACTAGGTGTATTTAGGTGGTCTAATAAAAGATATCGCATCTATCTGAAGAACTCTATGCTAGACAAACAAGACTTGCTTGAATAGCATTCCATACAAACAAAACTAATCCAAGTTTCCAAACAGTTTTGTGATTAAATAGTGTGACGAATAATTAGTAAGGTGTGGACTCTAGCATACAGAAATATGGTAGACACTTCACAGAAGACAAAGCACTGACCTTGTTCTGGAAAGCAGTACAGTCTAAATTTAGATATAGCAGGCTTTCACAGATGGAGAGGCATAAGCAGATAAGGTTTGGGAGAGGGAAGGAAGACAACACTGGCAGTTTTGAAGTGTGAGATAAGTAGCGGTCAAGGAGAGAGATGACTATACATACCTGTGAATTGTACCAAGTTTCTGTCCTTAAATAAATGAACAGTGTAGATTTTCTTAAACGTGGATCTTGCAGATATAATGATGCTAATGATATTCTAGTGAACAGTAAATGTATTTCATGGACATTAACTTCAGCTCACACACTTAATGTAATCTTGATGTGAACACACACAATTGTGTAAATAGAGCCTTAATGTATTGCTAATTAAAGTACAGTTTTTAAATCTAAAGATATTTGAACAAGGCAGTTTACAAGTATAATCCCATATGCTCGGACTTGTGAAAGGAGAGTGTTCCTTTTACCAATCAATATCTAACTTTTTAAATCCAGTTAATATTAAATTATTTATGTTGATAGAGATTTAAGTAACTAACTCAGTTGAGGATTGAGAAACTTGTTATGTACCTTTGAATATAAATTTGATGTAAAGGAGTATAATGCTGTTAAAGTAGTACAATGCTAGCTCTTAACTTTTTGGGATGCTTTTAAAGGTAAATACATAAGTTCTTGTGTTAATTGTTGATGCAAGATTTTCTCTAGCCTCAAACATCAGAAACAGGTGAACAGAATTAAATTAATGCATGTCTTTTACAAATAATCACATCTATTGGACAATCATCAGTACACAAGAGATCACACATGAGCTGTATCACATTCCCCCAAAACCTGTAGTCCTAACTATGACCAATGAGTCAGTTACTAGAATTAAAGGCTGGTCAGTCTGGCCCTGATATCTGCAAAGATCAGGGAACAGGTCTTCAAGGAATCTATTTTGAAGTACTTACAGAATGGTTTACAATCAACAAGGTGAGATTCAACAAGGACAAATGTAGAGACTTGCTCTTGGGTTGGATCAACTGCAGGCACAAATACAGCCTAGGGAATGACTGGCTTGGTTGCAGTACTGAAGAGAGAGACTTGGGGGTTATGGCAGAGCGTAAGCTGAATATTAGGCAACAATGTGCTCTTGTTATGCAAAAAAAAAAAGAAAAATAAAAGGCCAGCAGCCTTATAGCAATAGGAAGTCGCTTGTAAATCAAGGGGTGCGATTCTTCCATGCTGTTTAGCACTCTTGAGCTCCCACCTGGAGTACCATGTCTACTTTTGGGCCCTACATTTCAAGAAAGATGTAGTCAGATTAGGAAGAGTCAGCAGAAGGTGACAAATATGAGTATGGACCTGGGAAGCAAGGTTTGCAAAGAGAGGCTGAAAGAACTAGGGTTATTTAGTCTGGAGAAGAAAAGACTGACAGGGGATTTGAGAACAGTCTTCAACTACCTGAAGAGCGATTACATAGAGGATGGAAATGGACTCTCCTCTGTGATCGTGTCCTGAGCAGGGGGCTGAGCTAGATGATCTTATGAGGTCCCTTCCAGCCCTACTTTCCTATGATCCTATGACCATAATGCCTAATTGATATGTGTGGCAGAGATGAGCTTTCTCAGATGGCACCCAGTGATGGAAAGAAGAGAGAGGGCAAGGACACGTATACAAAAGGGTAGTACTAAAGAGGTACAGTGTGTTGTCCCTTTAGTATTATCTTGTATATGTAGCTTAATGTATATTTGCAGTGCTGTCTATATGGACTGAAATATTTCTTGGGTAATGAGGCTTGGCTTGGTGGGAATTACAGTGTAGCAGCAGTATCTTCTAACTTAAAACATTTTTGTGTGGGGAAGAAGTTATGTAAGTTTTATATTATAAACCAGGAAATACACACTTAAATATAGAAGCATTCATTTTAATTATTCTCACTCCTAGGGATTTCAGCCACACTGTATTCCTGCCCCCCAACCCCAAAACCCCTATAACAACCCAGAGGAGGGTAAATTAAGAATATAAGGGAAGTTTTCACTCTGAAATTTCTTGTCTTAATCTAAAAGAAATAGTTAAGAAGATTGTAACATTTTTTACTTAGCGTTAAAGAGCCAGCTCTAATTAAACGTGTTGTGCCAAACGGGGGTTTCCAACACAAGTATAAGATTTTTACATAACCTCTGATAAACGGTTATTTTTCCTTTTGAACATGCCATTAAAAACATTTTTCCTTCTTTCTGTGAAAGACTTCCCAGCCAAATTATGATGAGGCCAAAACTGTGATTTGGTGCTTGGCAAAATAACCTCATTGGTAGAAGTAATTATTTAACCGTTGCAGTTTGCACTGACGAGTAGACTTGGTTTTCTGTATTTATTTATTTAATTTTTGTGAAGCTGGGGAGGTGTTTGTATGGTGGTTATAGTAAACATCAGCAGTCATTTTGGATGTTTGTCAGTTTTTTTTTCTTAAGCTCAAGTGAGCGACATTTTCCAGGGTGACTCAGTTGGGGGAAAGAAAATCAAGAAGGATAGAATATGCACCTAGGATCAGGCATTCTGGTGAAAAGAATTGATTTCCACTTTTAGAAAGATCCATTTTGGAAATATATCAAATTATACCTTATTCCTATTGAAAACTGAATTTGTTCTTACCAGGCGTGTATACACGAGACGCTGCATCACTGTAGCAATGCACTATGGCAATGTAGCATCAGTGGACACAAACTGTGACGCTGCAGCTATGTCTGTCACTGTAGCAGTGCGTTCCCTTGCTATAGTGCATCTCTACAGCAAAGTAGCTACTAAAATTAACGGTACTCTGCCGGCACGGCATTTTAACAAGTGTTACTACATCATCATTTAGCACTTCCTAAAGGAAGAACTAAATGACGATGCAGTAACAACGGTGCTGTAGGCACACATGTAGACATGCCCACCCTCTATTAACAGAGCTCCTTGATGGATTTGGAAAAAAATCCTAAATCAGTGACTACACTGTTAACTTTTGTTTGGATATCAACATTGGTTAAGAGTTTGGTGATATGTCATTTTAACATATATAATTTCATCAGAAAGAAACCTGTACTGTAGACAGAGTTATAGTGACAAAACCTCGCTTTCAGTGGTGATATTATTTTCCTGGGGTTGGCAGCTGACTGATTCTATACTGACCACAGCACAGTTTTGTGAGTATATGTGGCATCTGTGCTCGGAGTGCTTTGTTAATAGAGCATGCTGATATGGCTTTGATTCCAGAGCTCTCAACTCTAGATCTGGCCTTCAAAAACAAGACCCAGATGTCCGTCTTTTAGAATTTTAATCTGTACTTTGCCTTCTGGGTGTTAGGCTCCTTGGTTTCTTATTCCTTAACCAATGGTCCAGTTCTGCTACAATGAAAGCCGAAGGAGAGGTGAACCTTCCATTTGATCGGGTACAGGGCTGGGGTTCTAAAACTGACATTGGTTGTTGCAGTACAGTAGTTGCACTATAATGGCACTTGTTAAATGTTAAAAATCAACACATTTTATTAAATGTATCAAACATATTTTGCAAGGGTGTAGGTTGTAGCCGTGTTGGTCTAAGGACATAGGCAGACAAGGTTCCTTGGGTGAATTTGATATCTTTTATTAGACCAACCCAAATAGTTGGAGAATAGTTATTAAGCAAGCTTTCGGGTTCAAAAACCCTTCGTCAAGCTAAGGAAGTTTCAGCAGTGGGTGTGTGCTCTTCCTGGATGGAATGAAAAGTAAAGAAGCCAGAGGCTGGGCTGGGCAGTCAGTTGCCAGGCAGATTATAATGGGTCAAAAATCCAATGTCTATGTTTAGTCCATGATCTCTAGTATCCAGGAGGTTGATGAAGTGGAGTTCATAGGCTCGTCTCTGGGAAGTGTTGTGTAAGTTTCCCTTGAGGATCAGGACTGAGAGATTGGAGAGAGAGTGGCCCTCCTGTGAGAAATGTGCCCCCACCGGTAATTGGGTATTTTTGTCTTGATAGTGTTTGATAGATTTCCGGTGCGCGTTCATTCTGGTGCGCAGTTGTTGTTTGGTCTCTCCTACGTATTTTCCATCAGGGCATTTGGTGCATTGGATGAGGTATATCACATTTCTGGAGGTGCAACTGTAAGATCCAGGGATGCTGATGGCTCTGTTGTGGGGTGTAGTAATAGTGGGGGTGGTGGAGATGTGGGGGCAGGTTTTACATTTCTTGTCCTGGCACGGTCTGGATCCTTTTGGTGTGTTCTGGGCTTGAGGAAGTTTGCTTCTGGTGATGAGGTTGGCGAGGTTCGGTGCTTGTTTGAAGGCTAGGATGGGTGGCTCTGGGAAGATCTTTTTAAGAATAGGGTCTCTTTCTAGTATGGGTTGCAGTTGTTTGAGGATTTTTCATACAGGTTCAAGGGAGGGGTGATATGTCATCACCAGCGGTGTGCGATGTGTGTGGGGGGGGGGGAGGGTGTTCTTCTGTACTGCAGCAGTTCTTCACGTGGTATCCGGGTGGTTCTTTCAAATGTGCGATCTACCTCTCTGGAGGAGTGTCCTTGCTGGGTGAAAGCCTTTTTAAGATTGGTGAGGTGGCAATCCCAGGGGTTCTCTTCAGTGCAAATGCGGTGGTATCTGAGGGCTTGGCTGTATATCACAGCTTTTTTGGTGCGTTTAGGGTGATTGCTGGTTTTGTGCAGATATGTATGTTGGTCTGTGGGTTTCTTATATAACGTGATCTGTATTTTATAATTTTGGATACTGATCATCGTGTCTAAAAAGGAGATGCTGGTGCTGGAGTATTCTAGAGAAAGTTAGATGGAGGGATGGTGATTGTTGAATTTCTGATGGAACTCAATCAGAGATTGTAGGTTTTCAGTCCAAATGATGAAGATGTCATCGATATATCTTAAGTATAGCAAGGGTTTGATGGTGCAGTTCTTGAGGAAGTTTTCTTCCAGGTGGCTCATAAAAAGGTTGGCATACTGTGGGGCCATTTTAGTGCCCATAGCTGCTCCCATCATCTGGAGGAAGTGTTGATTATTAAAAGTGAAATTGTTGTGTGTGAGCATGGAAGTGTATAAGGTCAGTAATATCTTTGGGTCTGTATTCTGAGTTGTAATCTTGTTCCTGTAGACATGTAAGGCAGGCTTGGATGCCATCCTGGTGAGGGATATTGGTATATAGGCTGGTAACGTCCGTGGTGGCTAGGAGTGTGTTGCTGAGAAGGTGGTCTATGTTTTTAAGTTTCCGTAGAAAGTCTGTAGTGTCTTGTACAAAACTTGCTCGGTGGGTGACGAGCGGTTTTAGGATTGATTCAGTGAACCCTGATATTTCCTCAGTTAGACATTGGATTTTTGACCCATTATAATCTGCCTGGCAACTGACTCCCCAGACCAGCCTCTGGCTTCTTTACTTTTCATTCCATCCAGGAAGAGCACACACCGACTGCTGAAACTTCCTTAGCCTGACGAAGGGTTTTTGAATCCGAAAGCTTGCTTAATAACTATTCTCCAACTATTTGGGTTGGTCTAATAAAAGATATCAAATTCACCCAAGGAACCTTGTCAAACATATTTTACTACCATATTTTATACTCCAAATAAATTAGGAGAGTCAGAAAGATAATAGGCCTGAGGGAGTGTATAGGATTGTCTCCTTAGTTCCGTATCTCCTCCCTCTTCTGTTTTTCTCAGTCTACCCTTTCTCCTACATTCCCCAGTTCTCTAAAGTGGAATGCACCAAAGAGTGAGAAACATGGAACTTGGTGGAATGCAGGCTGGAAGTTAGGAAGCCATACTTCCAGTTTTATTTCTCATTTCCTTCTGAACTGTGTTTGTAGTAAATTTTGGAAAGTAAATTCAGTGAATGAAATGAGACAGGAAGTTTAATCTTACTTTAAGTGAAATGTGAGTACAACTATAATTCTAGAGTGCTCCTAATGTTTCCATAATAGCCTTTAAAATAAATAAAAAGTTTAAGTTAGAAAAAAAAAAGTAACTTGTTTCTGGTTTCAGTAGTATTTTAAAATTATTTTCTGTACATAGAGAAAATCTATAATTGAGCATGCATAAATAAAGCCTTCAACTTTAGGATAGTAAAATAATTTTTAGCTTCCAACTAAGTTATTAATTCACAAGAAGTAACATACTAATCTCATTCATTAAAAAGACTTATTTTGAATCTTAATGACTGTAACACAAAATACCTAACGAGTTCCATGTAATCCCATTTATTTATAGCAGAAACATAAAATAGCATTCATTTTTTATTAAGCAGCTGTTGTTACAAGTTACATAAGGCCTGCTATGTTTCCTGAGGTTATGTGCAAGTCAGTAGCTTGCTTAGACTCTGCTGACAGAACTGCTCATATCATCTGCGGCTGGAGTTCTCTGAAGCTGTATTTTATTTAAAATACAAAAGCCAGACTTTGTCCCACTAAATTTACTTTGCACTTGTACGTAAAAACAATGAACTTAGAGGCTAGGGATAGACATTGCACATAAACCAGTTTAGGTGATCAGAAAGTAGTTTAAATCAGTAACAGAACAGATGTTCAGAGCACATAAACAAGTTTGAAAATGGCTGAAACCGGTTTGCGATAAACCTGGTTGAATGCAGTATCAGACTTAACTGATAAGGGTCAAACCAGTTTATGCAATGTCTATCTCAGACCCCTTGCTGGTTTAAGTTAAATCAGGCTCCCCCCATATCCCGGCATGCTCCCTGGGCTGGATGGGTCTCTTTGCTCCACAGCAGAGCTGGCCCCTCCCCTCTGCTCCCTGGCTGCAGCTCCGGCAGAGACTGCAGGCACAGCAGGGTCTGCTGGCTTCCCCGTGCCCCCATCTTACCACTTGCTGCTTAAGCAGAGACCCTTTCCTCCTCTCTCCCACAGCACGGACTGTAGCCAGCATGTGGTATGCTAGCTAATACAGTGTAAGGCAGATAGGACAGTGTCTACTTAGGGCTTTTTGGAGCTAATCAACATGTGATATAATCAACATACAATCAAGATGGTAATGTCCCCTCATTCCTTCCTTTGAACTCAAGCCTTTTGAATGTCTTTCCCTAGCCAAAATGTCTGTAGAGTTCCTTTGAAAAGTTCCTACTATATAGCCGTAGGTGGCAGAAAGGGGTGGGGATAACAGGGCTTAGTCTCCCTCCAAACATGGGGCAGTGGTAGGGCCACAAGGCAGCCTTGCTGTGGGTTTCCAGCAGCTGCAGCAGGGGTGGGGAGGGCCCGTGTGTGCAGCGGTGAGGAAGGGAGTGGGGCAGGCATTGGCGGTGCTGGGAGAGCACGTTGGGGGGGCCTGTGGCGGTTTTTCAAGTGCCTGCCTGCTCCTGCTGCAGCCTGGCCCGGCCCCCACTGGAAAGAGCCTGGCTCAGCTCTGGCCCCAGCCTGCAGTGGCAGCCCTCTCTGCCCTGTGCAGATCTAGGAGCACATGACCCTCATGCCCTTCCAGGGCACATGTAGTGGCAGGAGCTGCCCCCCCACCCTGCACCCCTTGGACAAGCCAGTCACGGCTCTGTCCCATACCCCACCCCGGCTGTACAGGGCCTAGCCCAGCCCAGCCCCACTCCCTTCCCCCAACAGCCCTTTCCCCACCCCCAGCAGATTTACCTGCTGGGAGGAGGGGGGGGCGCTCGTGCATACTTGCACGCACTCAGCTCCCACAAATAATTTTTTCTCCCTCCAACTATGAATATAGCTGCCTTGATTCTAGACCTTTCTAGTGTAAGTGAGGTGGTGGTGAAGAGACCACAGAGCTGTCTGGAAGACCTTTTGCATCAGGTCTTGTTCTTCCTTTTCTGGGATTTCTAGTAACATTAATAGTTGGTGTCTAAAATCTACTGGCAGAGCCCTGATGAATGAGCTGTAGGAATGGGCATTCATACCAGGTGCAGTGATGCAGGGAAATTGAGACAGATGCTCTATAAATTCATTTTTCTCTTTGTCCCTCCCGTGCACCGCTCTGTGCATTGAGGAACTAGTGATTGGACAACTTTGGAGTCTTGTTATTTCCCTGCTTGAGTTTGTCATGGAATGAGTTGGAAGTGATTTTTTTCTTCTGTTGTCTTCTCATTCCCCCTCTCTTCACAACACACATGTATCTATACCTTGCTTGAACTTTGGGCAAGGAGACATTATATAGGGATTTTCTAAGACTGAAACCATGCTGTCTGAAAGGTTTTATTTAGGCTTGGTTCTAACTGTTATCAAGTGTAGCATTAGTATTTAGAGAGATGTTTACACTCAAGAAATATGAACTGCTAAATTGCAGTGTACATTATGTTCAGGCACTCATAAATCTCAAACAGTTTATACATTTTCTGTTACCTGGTTAGAGCAGACTAGTTTTCAGCAGTTCCACTTATAGTTTAACCAGTTCATTGAGAAGCAATATAGTGGGAAGTATGGATATAGACAAAAAATAGACCTTCTACTGCTCATCTGTATGGTATCAGTGACAATGTAAAATCCCCACAGTATACCGTTTTGGGATGCAAGGTTGTAGTTGGGGATGGGTAAGCCCATTAATCAGCTTGAGAAATGAATCTC
Organism: Alligator mississippiensis; assembly: GCF_030867095.1. Lineage (NCBI taxonomy): Eukaryota > Metazoa > Chordata > Crocodylia > Alligatoridae > Alligator > Alligator mississippiensis. Next base: position 289,210,172 of record NC_081826.1, read on the forward strand.
TTTCTGAGAACTACTTTCTCTTGTGTATTTTAGGAAGTTTTAGATTATAGTTTTCAACTTTGAAATATTCCTGTCTATACTGGTAAAAGAAGCCAGGTTAAAATACTTTATACATTTGGAACTACACGGTTCTCTTCCTAAAGTAGATTCATAGATGCTAGGGTCGGAAGAGACCTCAATGGATCATTGAGTCTGACCCCTTGCCTAGGCAGGAAAGAGTGCTGGGTCAGATGACCCCAGCCAGATGCCTATCCAGCCTCTCTTAAAGACCCCCAAGGTAGGGGAGAGCACTACCTCCCTTGGAAGCCCATTCCAAATGTTGGCCACCTTTACTTATGAAGAAGTTTTTCCTGATATCTAACCTAAATCCTCTCTCTGTCACTTTGTGACCATTGTTCTTTGTTAACTCAAGAGGTGCCCTGGTGAACAGAGCATCTCCGATCCCTTGCTGCGTTCCCCTAATGAATTTGTACGCAGCTACAAGAACACCTCTCAGCCTTCTCTTGTGGAGGCTGAAGAGGTCCAGGTCCCTCAGTCTCTCCTCATAGGGCTTGTCCTGTAAGCCCCTAACCATACAAGTGGCCCTCCCCTGGACCCTCTCAAGTCTGTCAACATCCTTCTTGAAGTATGGTGCCCAAAACTGGATGCAATACTCCAACTGTGGTCTGACCAATGCCATGTAGAGGGGAAGTATCACCTCCTGTGATCTATTTGTAATGCATCTGCTGATGCATGATGAAGTGCGGTTAGCTTTGCTGATGATTTCATCACACTGAGGACCCATGTTCATCTTGGAGTCCATTATGACTCTGAGATCCCTTTCTGCTTCTGTGCTGTTGAGAGGGTTGCTTCCCACCCAGTAGGTGTACTGGATATTTTTATGCCCTAGGTGCAACACTCTGCATTTGTCCTTGTTGTATGCAGCCTATTGTGTACTGCCCATTTTTCTAACTTGTCCAGGTCTGCCTGAAATCGTTCCCTACCCTCCGGAGTGTGCACTTCACCCCACAATTTAGTATTGTCCACAAACTTGGACAGAGTATGTTTCACACCCACTAATAATATATGGATTATTAGTGAATAATAGAACATGCTGTTATCATTAAAAATATATTTTATATGACCAGTGTAACTAGTATCAGTTAGGGCCCTGAGCCTTTAACATACACGTAGGTACACCAGTGTGTCAACAGTTTAGTACAGGGGTGGGCAATTATTTTGGCTGGAGAGTTGCTCAAGAAATTTTGGTGAGCTGTTGAGGGTTGCAAGGGTAGCCCTGTCCCTTGATGGGTGCCCTGTTCTGTGGTTGCCATCTTGGGACCAGAAGTCCTGCCCATAACCTCTGACGTTTGTCACTGGAAGTCCTTTCCCTTGCCCCTAGAAGTACTCCTTTTGGGAAGGGGGTTTGTTATCTTGGAACTGGAAAAAAAACCCAAATGACATACTAAAAATCGAACATCTACAATCACATATTTTAAATTTATTTCAAAACATATTTTTGTCCTGATTTGTGTGTTTGTGTCGTGTATATAGAGGTGAGTGTATACTCTTGTATATAATAGGGGTATGGGTAGGTGTATATTGGGTTTGTGGGGGTGGGATGGGGGGGGAGGGTGTCTGCAGAGTGTGTGTGTGGGGGTGTGAGTATGTGTGTATCATGGAGTGTGTGTGTGTGTGTGGGGGGGGGTTCCCCTACAAACACCACCCCCCCATTGCGCACAGTCTCTGCTGCCAGTGGCAGTAGTAGATGGAGCCCCCTGGCAGTGCTTGGTCCCAGCAAGCCCCAGGGCTTCATGTGGCCAGGGTGCTGGCTCCATTGCACAGGGCTCACATGCCTGAGCCCCGTGCTGCCAGGGAGAGCCCCACATCCTGAAGCCAGCAGTGAAGATCATGAGGCTCAGCCAGGGTGGCAGGGAGAGGGGTGGAGCTGGCTCAGCTCCATAGTGCAGAGCTCCCTGCCCTTCCCCATGACCTGCACATAGCAGTGAGTGGGGCTGGGCCACCAGCTCTTTTACTTGGGGCTCCCCGCAGAGGTATGCTGTTTGGGTGGAGAACCTGGGAACTGCATGCGAGCCCCATGTGATAAAGCCAGGTGGACCCTGAGGCCCCACCAGACTGGGCTCCGTGTTCCTGCACCCCGCCCTGGGTCCCCACTGGCCCTGCCCCCAGGCCACAGGTGTGGGCCCCATGCTTTCGTCTAGCTGTCACTTCGCTCCCACCTGCCGCTGCCACCGCTCCCCCCCCCCAGCCTGCCTGCTGCTGTTATGGCCGCTGTCACCACTTTTCCTGCCACTTCACTACCTTCCTGCCAGCCTGCTGAAATTATAATTGAGTGCATTTAAAACAAGGGACTACTTCCATGGTAAATATGTCTAAATAATCTATAATCCTAAATCTGCTATCTCCATTTGATCAGCCACTTCCGCAATTCACACCTGGACAGATTTGTGTTTTGGTGGGTGTTTCCCAGTGATCTTTTTCCTATTGAAGCCAATTGCACAACTTTACTTCAATAGTGCAGGATCAAGTCATGATACATAGAAGTGGATTAAATGTGATAACCTCATACTAAACTATTATATTGTTTATGATGAAGACTAACATTGTTAGTCTTAGCACTTTATTAGAATCTTGGTTAAATAAGAAAAAAAGTAAGCAATAATTAAATAATTTTCAAAATGTAAAAAGATTAGCAATGAAGTGCCTTGAGGATATATTCTAGGATACATTAGTAAACTGTTTTTATTAATTATCTGGGAAAAGATACCATAAGAATTGTATTACCCATGAGGCAGTTCTGCTCAATATGTTTTGGCGTCATGCTTTTGAGACCTGGTGGCTACAGAATAAGAAAATCCCCAAACAATTACTTGAAAAGCAGCATATCATTGACAAAAATAGAACTGGTTAGAATACACCAAGGTAACATGGTAAGGGTTCCTTTGGGCTGGCAAATATCTCTGGAGGGAAAAAATAATGATTAAAGGTAAGAAAGATATTGTACTCTTGTAAACACTTTGACAACCACTAATCAAAAATATATTACTAGGATGATGTGGGAGGTAGTATGGGAAAGGAAAAGTAAATTGGAAAGGTGCAAAGATCATCAAATATGCTTTTAAAAGAATTAGTAAAAGAAGCTAAGTAAAATTCATAGTTTACAGATTAAACAGCTGCAGTCTAAAGAGAGTCTTCATAGATTCATAGATGTTAGGGTTGGAAAGGACCTCAATAGATCATCGAGTCCGACCCCCTGCATAGGCAGGAAAGAATGCTGGGTTTAGATGACCCCAGCTAGATGCCTATCTAACTTCCTCTTGAAGGCCCCCAGGGTAGGGGAGAGCACCACCTCCCTTGGGAGCCTGTTCCAGACCTTGGCCACTCGAACTGTGAAGAAGTTCTTCCTAATGTCTAGTCTAAATCTGCTCTCTGCTAGCTTGTGGCCATTATTTCTTGTAACCCCCAGGAGCACCTTGGTGAGTAAAGCCTCACCAATTCCCTTCTGTGCCCCCGTGATGAACTTATAGGCAGCCACAAGGTCACCTCTCAACCTTCTCTTGCGGAGGCTGAAGAGGTCCAGGTGCCCTAGTCTCTCCTCATAGGGCTTGGCCTGCAAGCCCTTAACCAGACGAGTGGCCCTTCTCTGGACCCTCTCCAGGTTATCCACATCCCTTTTGAAGTGCGGCGCCCAAAATTGCACGCGGTATTCCAACTGCGGTGTGACCAGCACCCGATAGAGGGGAAGTATCACCTCCTTGGTTCTGTTCGTCATGCATCTGCTGATGCACGATAAAGTGCTGTTAGCTTTTCTGATGACTTTGTCACACTGATGACTCATGTTCATCTTGGAGTCCACTAGGACTCCAAGATCCCTTTCCGCCTCTGCTTCTCTCTTCTGGCCAGTAATGCCACGTACTACACCTAGTTGGTTGGTTTATAGATTTCTTTATGAAATCAGATTTTTGTGTCTTTTGATGACAAGGATTTTTTTGAAGAATGATTGTAAACTTCCTGAGATTTGTTTAAAGCCACATAGTCTTGTTAAATAAGTAATTACCCTATCTGAAAATAGAACAGAATTAAGATTTTAGATTAAATTGTTTTGAATTAAAACTTCTTATAATTACTGGTATACTATAACCTGGATCACAAGCTGCACAACTGCTTGCTGTGATTTCTCCAGTTAGCTGTAGCTTCTCAGTGGTCCCATATAACTATTTCCTTTCGCTGTATGTAGCCCTATGACTTGTTTACAAGCCCTCATCTTCCCAAGGCCTTATGGAACTGAAGCCTATGAACTGTCCCAGTTCTGCCGTAATACAAATATATTTTTCTAACTGAAATACTGATGGAGAAGGTAACATATAACAGTGAGGGAATATGGAGTTGAGATGGCTTGGACTTCAGATTTATGACACTGTAGTGTTTGCCAAGAGGATAAAATTATTCCTGAACAAGTGACTGCCAGTTACATTCTGCTCTCACTGCAGGAAAGTACACAGCCATGAGAGAATGGGATTCAAACTAAAGATTACTGGCTCCCAAAGCCTTTCCCTTATATTACAATTTTCCTTTCATTGATTAGGTACTTACTGGGATGCCTCTCCCTGAGATACACCAGCAGACATGTAGGATAAGAATAAATATGCTTTGGGCTAGGGACAGACATTCAAAAAACCTGAGCCTGAATTAATTCAGACTTTGCAGGTTAATCTAACCTGCAAAGCTTGAACCGATTTGGAGATGGATAGACATTTCCTTTTCATTCCAGAAAGGCAGATATAAAGCTGGGGTGGGGGGTGCTACAGCAAGCCCTCCCTTCTCTTCCACAGGGCTGAGCTGAGGGGGATGTGGCCAGGCCTTGGCAGGACACTGTGATTAAAGAGCCCCCCTCCCCCCAGTAACAGAGCATCTATCAGCTCTGTTATCAGCATTTAACACCCCACCAGAAAAAGAGCCTCACTCATTAGTTCAAACTCTTCTTAAACAGCTTTTTCCAAAGGAAAGAATGCAGGGACATTATCATCTTGATTGTATGTTGATTATATCACATGCTGATTAGCTCCAAAAAGCCCTAAGTGGACACTGTCCTATCTTACACTGCATTAGCTAGCATACCACATGCTGGCTACAGTCAGTGCTGTGGGAGAGAGGAGGAAGGGGTCTTTGCTTAAGCAGCAAGTGGTATTATGGAGGCATGGGGAAGCCAGCGGACCCTGCTGTGCCCGCAGTCTCTGCCAGAGCTGCAGCCAGGGAGCAGAGGGGAGGGGCCAGCTCTACTATGGAGCAGGAGCCCCACAGAGCCCAGAGAGCATGCCGGGATATGGGGGGAGCCTGATTTAACTTAAACCAGCAAGGGGTCTGAGATAGACATTGCATAAACTGGTTTGACCATGGTCAGTTAAGTCTGATACTGCATTCAACCAAGTTTATCTCAAGCTGGTTTCAGCCATTTTCAAATGTGCTCTGAACATCTGTTCTGTTACAGGTTTAAACCAGTTTCTGATCACCTAAACTGGTTTATGTGTAATGTCTGTCCCTAGCCTAAGTGATTTGAAGCTTTTTCTCACCACAGCTTGTGTGCCTTGCAAGTATTGTTTTGTTTCTCTTTGTTTGGGGAGGGGGGGGTATTTTTTAATGCATTTATTCTTACAACACCTCTAAAAGGTGAAGAAACAACTTGTCAAGCTTGAGGCAGGCGTTGAATCCAGATCTCATGCACCAGTCCACAAACTTTAACCCTAAGGTCATCCTCTCTCTGAAAGATCTTCAGTCAGAATGAACTATAACTTCTGGAAGCCACGTTCTTTGTTTTAGCTTTAGGAACCGTGTTGTCCTTGGGCTCAGACTTCTTGGTTTCTGTTTTCAGAAAGGGCAGCTTATTCATTCATGGTGAAGCAAACTCAATCAAGCTCTCTACACTCATATGAAGGGACAATGCACAAACTTATTGAATCCCCATGAGAGAGAACCTATAAAAAGTCAAAGCTTCAGCTGCTTGGATCTGAAGAATAACAAAGTGCTTAATAGACTGGTGAAACGATTTTTTTTTTCTTTTTTCTGGAACTTAAAAATGCATGAGATAAGTTTGGAGAATACTGGCAAGCCTAGAGAACCACTGTCAGCAACCCACTAGAGTCGCATTCCATCTGTTCATCAAGTATTCAAATAAGGGACCCTGTTGCTTAAGTATATCTCCAAAGTCAGGATAATTTATGGGTTTACTTAGTGCCAGATACTCAGTGAAGGGAACCAAGCATGATGGCAATAACAAAGGGCAATTGGACGACTGTTGCCCCAACCCCTTTTTGCCCCTTGTCTTGCCTTTGCAGGGGGAGAGAGCCAGTAAGGGAAAGGAAAAGTGTTCATGCACTGATCTTTCAAAGAAATGTGCCAGTTTCCCAGGGGCCTCTCTTTAGTAGCTTCAGGAGCTGTATATTGGCATTTTCCTCTACCTCCCAGAATCAAATCTACATTGCTGCAACTCTGAGTTGCATTGTCTGCTGTCTTGACTAATCTAAACAACAGCTTAGTTGCCCTTGAATGGAACTTCCCAAAATAATTAGGCCTCTCTCCCCTAGCCACTGGGCAGTTGTCCTGATGTTTTAGTGAGATTTGTCTAGCTACAAACTTCCTTCATGTTTATGTGCTATTGCTGGTCTGCTAGAATTGTCTATTGGAAGTTTTAAACTGAGATGTGTAATACTGATAAGCTTTTGGATCACCTTGCCCACTGCCTTCAGTTCTTGCTAACCTATGTTTGGATGGTTTTGGAGTCTCGCCTGTAGATTCAGGTCACAAGTTACCTTAACCATTATGAGTTAGCTATGCCTCTACTAGAGAATTGCTCTTGTCTAGGTGAATCGGTAGTATGGAACCAGTTTTAATACAAGTGGTGGGTGTGCTTAGCTAGCTACGCTCCAACTTTTGACCCACAATCATCCTAGTACTGCCTTAAATTTTTTTCTGTTGTAGTGACCTTTGACACACAGATTTTTCTTCTCTTATATTCACTGCTTATAATTAACTGTTAATGAAGAATGTGTTCGATCATTTTTTGTCCTTCCAATTGTGAGTCCTTAAAACACTTCACAGATTTGCAGAAAGTTGGGGGTTGTATCATAACAAATAATTTCACCCAGTCTGGCAATTATAAAAGCAAGAAGTCTCATTACCAAGCTGTCATTGCAACTAAAATACCGTATTAATGTGAACATGACAACACGTTGAGCGTGGCTAGCATGAGTGCTTTCACAGTTTGGGCTAATCCTGGTTCTGTTAATTGAAAATGTGTTGTTATAGTCTTCACAAGAAACCACTCAAGACTATGCAAGTTTACAAAATAAGTGCTTCTAGTGGTACGAACAAACAAAGCATCAGACTGTCAACCTCTTGCATCCCTCTGTCCTTTGTGTCTTTGTTCCCTGGGTGCGTTCTGTCTGCTTCTCTTCCTTGGTTTCCCTGGGGCCTTGTCTGAAAATAAATTGCCTTCTTGGCATGACTAAGAAACCTGTTGTAGGAGTCTTAGAAAATGATAAAGTTCAAGTGAAAATAAAATTAATATAAACAGTGTAGAGATAATGAAACCCGATCAGTACATTTCCAGATCAGTTGTTGAGAAAATGGTTTCACACAGTCCCATGTAAGATGTCTAGTCGGGGTCTGCGGTTGATTCATTGCCACATACTTTGTAGCTATTTGTGGAATGTCTTTGTTCTTGCCTCTTTAAAAAAAATCTTTACTCTTTGACTTAATAATTATTATTGGGGAAGGAAAAATGCTACTTCCTCATAAACTTTTGTCTTGAGTGTAATATGAGAGAATTGTTCTGTTACATTGGTTACAGAACTAATTTTTCTTTTTCCATGGCCATGTCCCTTCTTTCTTTTTCTCTGCCTCCTTTCTCCCTTGCTCCATTATAAGCCTTTTCAGTGTGTTATGATTTCTGTCCCTTTCAGCTTCATCTTAGCATGCCAAAAACTGACATGTCTCATATTAAAGGAGCTGTATTTGTAGAACATGTGAACTGTGAGAGGGTTTGCTTCTGAGGACATTTTGAACCATATTGTTACATTCAATTTGAAATTTAATTTTTAGTAACAATTGAAGAATGATTTAAAACAGCAGATGCCAGCCAATAAAGGTGGAAATCTTCATATCAGAGTTTGTAAGTATTGTTCACAGTGTATTAAGCTACATTTTGCAAATTCCTGCTTTATGTAGGATTGAAATGTTTGCTGTTGGTTTATTCCCATTAGGAGGTAGGTTTCACACAAAGAAGAAAGATGTTATAAAATGAAAGTTATAGTTCTCTGGTAGTGTGGGTGTAGTGCTAGACATAATTCCTTATGAAGTGTGGTGTCCATTATGCAAACAGTCATTGTATCCTTTCTCAAGCGTAGGAAGGGACTTAATCTGCTAGAATGCCAAACCCTTTTGGCCAAAATTGAGCATGGTCCGTCATCCGTAAGTTAATCATGCATGCATGTGGGCGTCTTATCGTTAAACTCTAATGTCTGTGTGAGAAGTGTGGGAGGTAGTAAAAGCTTGGGGCATAATGGTTAACACACTGAACATGTCTGTGTAACATTTTATTTTGACTGCATTTTTGGATCCTTTAAGTGAAGTCTTCCAATAAGACATCAGTGTTATAGTCACTTAAAAGAGCACTAGCTCAACATTATAGCGTTTTTTTCACTTATGTGCGTCTGTACCTAATACTAATCAAACTGGTAGTTTATAGAGGTATGTGAAGCGGGCCCCATTTGATTCAGATTCGGCCTGATTTGGGGGTCAGTCATTTGATTTGTTGATTCGGATCACTGTCCTGATTCGATTTGGCTGAATATGAATCTGAGGATTTGGTTCTGATTTGGAGAATCAGTGATTGGGCCATAGACACAGCTTTAAATGTTTTTTCTACATACCTCAAGGTACCAGGCATGGCTTATGAATTCTGAGATGTTGGGGCGGATGGAGCGTCCCACAGGAGCACGGTGGTGTGTCCACTGCACGTTCAGCAGTGGACACCCTCCCCCATCAGCGATCACCCACAGGGGGAACCCGGGTGTCCCCCCCAGACCCAGGAGATCCCAGCCGCCGAGGTCCCCCCATGTGCTCCTCAGAGGATCTGGAAGTGGACCAGAAGTGCTTCTGGTCCACTTCTGGGTCCACTGCCAAGGATGCTGGGACCCTCCCACGCTTCTGTGGGGTGCTCCATCTGCCCCACCATCTCAGCATTCACGAGCCACCTGGTAGACAGGTGGACCTTGTGGACAGGTGTGCGGAAGTATGGTTCCACGGGATCGGGTATTGTAATGGATGAGTGGGTTTTCTTTTTGAGGGTTAAGGTATGTGATGGAAAGTGATGCGAAGGGGGGTAGTGTATATAACTTTTATGTCACATATATAGACATTTTTTTTACCAAAAAAAATAATCGGCGCGTTTGCCCAATATGGGCCATGTACTTTCTTGTCAGGCTCAGTGTTGACTACATCTAATCAGCTTCATAGTTGGCTTCCATTACTGAGCACATGCTACTTTTAGCAGCAGTTCAAAAATAGATGATGTATTTAATGTGGTTTCCTTGTATGCGGATGTAAGATGAGTGGCTTTCTCCTTCATGCTGATTGGGAGAAAAAGACCTTGTCTTGGATTCAGGTAAATACAGTAACTTACTTAAAATACCATAGTGTATTATTATTAATTAATATTATTTTGCTGTGTGCTTCATATTGCAGCATTTAACTTTGGCCCAAAGAAAGGCAGAGAAACACTGGGGAAGACAAATGGATTCTAGGTCAGGGAAGGGCAACTCAGTTTATTAAGAGTCCAGGAAACTCCAGAAACAAGAGGTGCACAATACCTTTTTATGGAGCTGGATAAGGCAGCTTCATTGTGGACAGTCTGCCTGACAGGTGCTCAGCCACCCACTAAGAACTGAGCTAAGCCACGTTTGCAGGGGAGAGAGGGCAACGAAAGAGTCGTGTTATCCCAGTAGATTGCTGCAGGGCAGAGATCCCTGCATGCGGGTTGAGTCTCAGTACCTGTCCCTGGTTGGATACAGGTTGTGGATTTGTGTTTCATGAGCAGCTGATGACAAGTCGGTAGCGACCCAGAGGCTGAAATCCTGGTACCTGTGCCGAGCCAGCCTGCTTGTTTGCTGACAGGGTTTTGAGGTGCCTGGAAAGTACCGAGATGTTGCTGATCTTCTCAAACTCTGAAGAATCCAAGTGGCCCACATTGCATGTCATGACCACACTATAAAAAATGAAAATCGTCTCTGAAAGAAGGTTAGAGGGGAACTTGTTTAGATCTGTGTGCTAAAAAATAAATGTTGTATTGAAACCTTACATTTTAAATTTTAGCAGGGAACACCAACAAAGGGTGGGGGAAATTGTATGTGAGAGAGGTCTACTTGACGGATGTATTGTCACACTGCTTTTGTGCACAAAAAGTTTGATTAGTAGGGGACTGCGTGGGATTCTGTTGTGAAGCTGATTTGGAATAGTAAATGCTGACTTCTCAGGGTTTATAGTAGCTGTGAGGATTTAATTTTTGGGTAATGCTTTCTGAAAAGTCTTGAAAAGACAGAATTTAGTCTCATGCTTCTAGTAAGAGTTAAGCTGAGATGCAGGGAGAAGGGAAATGTAAGAGCGTCCAGCATGTCCCTCAGCCTGGTACACCAGGATCAGGTATTGCTTGCAACGCCAGTGCTCTGCTACCATCTGATATTGCCTCTCTCCTTGTTTGCCCATGTTCCCTGTTACAGAAACTTCTGAGCAACTTGCATTATTTTAATGTACTTATCCTCATGGGTGTTAGTAATGTGTGGTAGTGTCGTAGCTGTTTAGGGGATTCAGTCAATTTGAGGCTCACTATAAGAATCATTTCATTTAATAAGATGTTTCAGAACTGGAGAAAATCTTGCCGTACCTTGCTTCATACTTATTGACATTTTAATAAAGAGCATGTTTAAAAAAATACGGAATGCAAGCCTGTCCTGAACAGGGATTTTCTGTTTTTGAAAGATAAACTGGTTTGTGGCAAGACCTAGCATGTACTGAGTTTTCAGTCTGCAGACAGAGCAGTCTGGGACAAATTATTCCTGTCATGGATGGAGAAGTTTCCAGGCATCTCAAATGTTGACATTGGGTCACTTTATTTCTCCAAATTTTTTAAAGATCAGACTGTGCACGCACCTAGATCTTCTGAAGGGCAGTTCTATAAATAAACTGAAATAAATTGGCTACAAACTGATTTACTTGTCTCTCTTCTGACTATTTTGGGTACGAAGCCATTACTGTATATTTCTAATATATATTTTCCTTAAAAGACGATAGCAATTTCTTTAAAAAATATTGGAAAATAGCACATCATCTTACGTTGCATATGACGACATGAGCTATTCTACATGAAGCTATGTACGCTTTAATTAACTGACCAGCAGTGACTGGATGATGTATTTTATTTACCCATCTTTCTGTGGTGGGTATATTTTTTTTTATATCGGACACTTGGGTCTTGTCTTTTCAGAAATATTTTTTCCCTGTAACAAATCAAGATCTAGTGAAATTAAACATTCTGAGAGATGGGAAGGAGAAGATTTTTAGTTAGACCATTAAAAAATCATTTGCTTTGTGTAGTTTCCACTTTGGCTTCAAGATTGTCCATATGATTCACAGCTGACCTCTACATTGGACCCTGAGTGCTTAACTTTATGGAGCTGCTTCTCCCTGTAATGGAGTAAGGAGATTTTGGCTTTTGGGCAGTACAGTGTACTCTATTTAAATGCATACCTCTGGATTGAAAAAAGCTGTGCACTTACTTTGAGAAGTATCCAAACTTGATGCAAGGACTGCTCATTAAGGACGTGGCCCCATCAGAGCTGTGGCAGTGCTAATACCAACCTCGAAAAGTAGGGAAACTAGTTAGTTTTGAAGCTGCTAATACCACAGCTAAAGAGTATTGCTTCACAGCAATGTCAGTGCTGTGACATTAGCAGCATGGAGTTATTTCTAGGAATAAACCCTACATTTAGAAATGCTCTTTAAGACCCGCATTCAGTAGCACTGTGGAACTGTTTGCATGCTTAAAGTTGCATGTTTCAAGTACCTAGATGAATTTGGGCCCTGACAAAGGTAATTCTGGGTACTTTTTAGTGCTGTGGTGGCTAAAGTACTTGCCCAGGATTATATAGGAAATCCATAGCTGAGCAGGACCGAACCTTGGGCCACACTCCAATAGCTTAACAGGACTTCAGTGTGTTTTACAAATAAACCACAATACCCTTTTTAGCTATAACCCCTCTGTTTTATAAATGGGGGAAATAAAGGAAACTAAAAGGTTGTGACCTGATTACGGTTCCAGAGCGAATTGATGTTAGGACCCAGAACAGACCCCCGGGGACTTGCTGGTCTCTCCTGCTATAACCTTGCTTCAGGAGTTAATGAAAAGTGCTGCTGTGTGCTTGTAATAACTTCTTATTTGCTGAGCTAAGGTAGTTAACTTGTAGCTTTGTAGCAGAAATGCATGCGTTTTGTTCTGGCTGCTTTTTGCAGGGATAATGTTTAACATTTTGTTAAGTGAAGTTGAATACTTAAGTAATATTTCCCTTCAAGGCTGTTGGTACAATTACTTTCTCAGAAGAACCTTTATTATGAGGTAATTAATGTAAAATGCAGTCAGGTCAAATGTAATTCTAATAGGTAAAAATACCATTACATATTTTAGTGTATGGGTATTTAAATTTATGGAGCCTGAAATTGTGTGTTAAAAGTGACTAAATAAACAACCAACCTCAGTAAATGCGATTACAGGAGGTAAAAGGGACCAGCCAAGCAGAAGAGAGAATGAAAGGAGAGCTGGGAGCTTTGGAAATGTGTCCAGTCAGTCAGGAAGTAGTCATGCCAAGGCTCAGAGGCTGGAGCCTTGGTCTAGTCTCTCTGGTGCCAGTGATGCACAGGGGTCGGTCACAAGATCTTGCTATCTTAACTCACCCTGTCAGTTCTCTACACTGCAACTGGATATGGCTTATTAGACAGAGGATGTAAGGACTGAGCAGCCTGGCATCCATACTGGTGTCAGTTATTTTGCATGAAGTTAACTGACACTCACAGTTGCACAAATATGAAGTGAACCTTAGGAATAAATGCAGTATTTTTTACAAAAACATTAAACATATTCATCCTGAGCTATACAAAGCCAGGTATTCTCTAAAAAATCAAAACTCTGTGGAAGTGACAACTGCAGAATTTTCAGGCCTACAAAGACTGCATATAATGTAAAATGTGAATGGGATATTGAGTACAGGCTTGCAAAGTGGTGTTGGAACAAGACTGAACTTAACGTTAACAGCTGAGAAGTTTAGTTTCTTAAAAAAGGAAGTGAATCATACGGGTACAGGAGCAATTATGCACTTAGTCTTGAGGGCAGTACTGCAACTTGAAGACAATAACCAGTTCCTGATCTGCTTTGCTGAAGAATCACAATTGTGGTATATTAGTAGCTTCTGTTTCTTTAAGTGTAGACATAGGCCTACCTTTAAATTGGGTTATAGAAAATGCCCCTATGTACTTCTAAATATTTCTCATAGAGAGCTAATACTAGAAGAAAAGCTCAAAGGGATCTCCATGGTCACAATTTATGGACAATGGGAGAAGGTGAAATGTCTAAGAGCTAATTATGAACATAAAAGTTAACCAAAACGTGCTTTCCTTTGGGACAAATGCAGTCTTTGTTAGAGTAGTAATAATTGGTAAATCAGACCCAGAAGCAGACATTTTTGTTTAATTTTTCTAACTCAGGGTTAATGAGTGGGTCTAACTGAGTTCATCTGAGTTAACGAGTTCATCTAACTCACTGTTGATGAATTTTGGCACACTTGACATTGCTGTGTTTTATTTTTGTCCTGAAGTCTGTGTAATGTATATATGAAGATAGATACACACACTGTATATCTGTGCTCTATATAGAAAGCATAATCCAGTTTTCCCTGTGCTTCTCTATTCTGCTAAATTGTGCAAATTCAGCCAAGCTGCTGTAAATACGCTGTATGCAAGCACCCTTCCCCCTGCATTCTACATGAGCCACCCACCCCAAAGAGCAGTAGTTTAATAGGGATTAGGTGCATCAGAGGATTGTAATGGAGTATCATGTTTTACACCGCCATGTCACTGCTTTGATTACAGCCCTTGGTGACTAGTGACAAAAAGTTGTTACCATCTCATGCCTCTGGGGTTGATTTCAGTTCTTAGAGCCAAGTCAGAGGCCAGGCGCTAACATAAAACAACTCATCAACATTGGCAGTAATTTATGTTCTGCTTTTAAGAGTCAGAAGGGACGATCAAGTGCACAACTTCTCTCTCAGTTTTAGAAGTAACTGTATTGCGAAGGTTTAGGCACATTGGGACAGAAGGGGAAAGGTTATACTAGTTTGCCTATGATGCACCTACTTTAGGGCTACACTTCTGGTCTGGAGAGCCAGTTACATGCTAATGTTGCATTTTAACAAACTTGATTTTTAAAATTTTTTTTACAGAAAGAGCTGATATTGAAAATGTTAGATACGTTTCCTAGCCCTTTGATTTCAGCTGCATATTTACTTTGTCAAACTTTAACTGTCTGAGCTGTAGTTTTCCATGTTGGGTGTTTTCCTCAGGCTTAATTGTTGGTGGTGAGGTTGGAATAGTTTAATTAAAAACAGTTTTGTTGGTTCAGCGAATGAGGTTAGGGAAAATGCTGTTTTGCCAGTGTTCTTATGACTATCTTACTGAGCAGTTCTTGGGCCTTCATGCTTTGAGAAGGGAAGGCAGAGTCGCCCTGTGAATACAGAAGTGCCATTTGTATTCCCCATTAAAATTTGCCTAAATTTGGCCAAAGTCTAAGCCTCCCAAACTAGCTGTTTGCACATATGCTACAGACTTTTTTGTTAGAAGCTGACTGCAAAGTAAAGTTTGAAAATTCATTTTTCCTAAAGGGTGTTCCACAGAGCTGCATGCCAGTTGCACTGAGTGTGCTGTATGCCCACACAATTCCCACAGCCTCCTCCAGCCCCAGGGCTGCAAGGGGTCAACAAGGCTTTCCTTGCAGTTGCTCCTTCCAGGTTCTGGGGACCCCTATGTCTTGAACCAGGAAAACCAAGACCACTGAGACTTTCTCTGCAGTGCCATTAGTACCCCCTGCTGGCACACTGGGCACACAACAGAGGAAGCTTCCATGCTGGGATACAGACAGCTGGGGAGCAGATGGACAGTTAGTGCAGGCAGGGAAGGATGACTGTCAAGGACAATGGAAGTAGTATATTTGTGAGAAAACGAGCACAGAAGGCAGGATAGAGCAGAAGGGGAACATTTTTTAGGGCGATAGAGTCTATGATAACCAGAGCACTTCTGTCTAAGTTAGCATTTGCTGACCTCACCAGTTGACCCATCAGGAATCCTTATAGATTCATAGATGTTAGGGCCGGAAGGGACCTCAATAGATCATCGAGTCCGACCCCCTGCATAAGCAGGAAAGAGTGCTGGGTCTAGATGACCCCAGCTAGATGCCCATCTAACCTCCTCTTGAAGACCCCCAGGGTAGGGGAGAGCACCACCTCCCTTGGGAGCCCGTTCCAGACCTTGGCCACTCGAACTGTGAAGAAGTTCTTCCTAATGTCCAATCTAAATCTGCTCTCTGCTAGCTTGTGGCCATTGTTTCTTGTAACCCCCGGGGGCACCTTGGTGAATAAATACTCACCAATCCCCTTCTGTGCTCCCGTGATGAACTTATAGGCAGCCACAAGGTCGCCTCTCAACCTTCTCTTGCGGAGGCTGAAAAGGTCCAGTTTCTCTAGTCTCTCCTCGTAGGGCTTGGTCTGCAGGCCCTTAACCATATGAGTGGCCCTTCTCTGGACCCTCTCCAGGTTATCCGCATCCCTCTTGAATTGCGGCGCCCAGAATTGCACGCAGTACTCCAACTGCGGTCTGACCAGCGCCCGATAGAGGGGAAGTATCACCTCCTTGGACCTATTCGTCATGCATCTGCTGATGCACGATAAAGTGCCATTGGCTTTTCTGATGGCTTCGTCACACTGCCGGCTCATGTTCATCTTGGAGTCCACTAGGACTCCAAGATCCCTTTCCACTTCTGTGCCACCCAGCAGGTCATTCCCTAGGCTGTAGGTGTGTTGGACATTTTTCCTCCCTAGGTGCAGCACTTTGCATTTCTCCTTGTTGAACTGCATCCTGTTGTTTTCTGCCCACTTGTCTAACCTGTCCAGGTCTGCTTGCAGTTGTTCCCTGCCCTCCGGCGTGTCCACTTCTCCCCATAGCTTTGTGTCATCTGCAAACTTGGACAGAGTACGTTTGACTCCCTCGTCCAAGTCGCTTATGAAGACATTGAAGAGTATCGGTCCAAGGACCAAGCCCTGCGAGACCCCACTGCCCACACCCTTCCAGGTCGAAGCCGACCCATCCACCACGACTCTCTGGGTGCGACCCTCCAGCCAATTCGCCACCCATCGGACTGTGTGGTCATCCAAGTCACAGCCTCTTAACTTGTTCACCAGTATGGGGTGGGATACCGTATCGAAGGCCTTCCTGAAGTCTAAGTATACGACATCCACCCCTCCTCCTGTGTTCAGGCGTTCCGTAACCTGGTCATAAAAAGAGACTAGATTGGTCAGGCACAATCTGCCTGCCACGAACCCGTGCTGGTTTCCCCTCAGCATAATTTGTCCTGCCGGGCTCTCGCATATGTGAGCCTTGATAATTTTTTCAAAGACTTTGCCAAGGATGGAGGTGAGACTGACTGGCCTATAGTTGCCCGGGTCCTCCTTCCTCCCCTTCTTGAAGATGGGGACCACATTGACCCTTTTCCAGTTCTCCGGGACTTGGCCCTTGTGCCACAAGCGTTCAAATATTTCCGCCAGTGGCTCTGCAATGATGTCGGCCAGTGCCTTCAGCACTCTCGGATGGAGCTCATCCGGGCCTGCCAACTTAAAGGCATCCAGTTCTTCCAAGTGACTCTGCACCATCTCAGGGTCTACGCATGGAAGTCTGGCGCCTTGCTGCTGCCTCTCTACAACCCCAGTGAGAGACTTGTCGTGCCCCTCGCTTAGGAACACTGAGGCAAAGAACTCGTTGAGTTCAGCCTTTCCCCCCCTGTCTGTCACCAATTGCTTCTGCCCATTTAGCAGGGGTCCTATTCCTCCCTGGGCCTTCCTTTTACTCCCTATATATCTAAAAAACAATTTCTTGTTGTCCTTTACTTGGGATGCCATCCTCAGCTCCATGGTAGCTTTGGCCCGCCTAACTGCCTCCCTACAAGCATGAGCAGAGGAGGTATATTCGTCTTTGGTGATCTCTCCCTGTTTCCACTTTTTATGTGCTCCCCTTTTGGCCCTTAGGCTGCCCTGGATTTCTGTGGTCAGCCAGGGAAGCCTCCTGGCCCCTTTCCCTCTTTTACCCCGCACGGGGATCATCTCGCTTTATGCCCGAAGGATCGTTTCCTTAAGGCACAGCCACCCTTCTTGGGCTCCCATCATTTCAAAACTCCTACTCTGCAGTGTGTCCTTGACTGATCACCTGAGTTCACTTAAGTCAGCTTTCCTAAAGTCTAGTGCTTTCGCCCTACTAGTTACCTTACCCACTTGACATCTTATGGTGAATTCTATTATTAGGTGATCACTGTCCCCCAGATGGCTACTGATCTGTAGGTCCCCTACCATGTCATCCCCCATTGCCAATACCAGATCCAGTATGGCATTCCCCCTAGTGGGACCATGCACCTCCTGTGTCAGGTGGAGGTCCTCTACACAGGTTAGAAACCTGCGTGAAAGGTGGGACTTTGCCGTCTGCGTGTCCCAGCAGATGTCTGGGTAGTTTAGGTCCCCCATGACTACCGCCTCTTTAGCTTTTATGGTCTCCGTGAGCTGCCTCAGGAGCCCCGCATCTATTTCTTCCCCTTGATGTGGGGGTCTGTAGCAGACCCCTACCACCAAATCCCTTTCTCCTTGCCCCCCATGTAGCCTAACCCACAATCTTTCTACTTCCTCAGCCTTGGATTCCGTCTTGATGAGGGTTGACGTATATTGCTCATTGACATAGAGCGCAACCCCTCCCCCTTTTTTCCGCACCCTGTCCTTTCTGTACAATCTATAACCCTCAATATGTACCGCCCAGTCATGGGACGAATCCCACCAGGTTTCCGTTAGCCCTACTAAGTCGTAGGTGTTTTGTGCAAGCAGGAGCACTAGTTCATCCTGCTGGCTCTCCATGGTCCTAGCATTAGTATATAGGCACTTGAGCCCTGCGACTGGTGCCTTTGCTGCCCCCCCGCTCCGAGTCTCAAGGGGCCCCTTATTTCTTACCCTCTCGTTTCTTACCTGTGCCGTAGTGCTGGCCGCCCCATGTCTATAGGCCAGTGGTGTTCAATCCAGCCCCCCCGAGCTGTGCCATCTGGCCTGTGAGTCTCCCTGCGCATCTGGAAAGTTGACAGTAGGGAGCGGTGACAGAATGAATTGCCACTCCCGTGCTGGGGGGAGCCCTACATGCCAGATGATGTAGCCCAGCATGCCAGGTGGTGCTGGCACACGGTGGGACCATAAATGGTACATGGGGTTCCATTTGCAGACTGACCTCCCACAGGGTCCAGCCCTTGGACTGGTTCCATGTCACTTATCCAGCCCACAGGGTCAGGTGGGTGAACACTACTGCTGTAGTCACTGAGGACGTTCTCTTCTGATTGCCTGCTTTTCCTCGATCTCCTGCCCAGTGGGGAAGAGCAGCTCCATGCTGACTTTATAGTTCTTGCTATTGCTCAGTGCCCAGTTTAGGGCAAGGAAAAGGAGTTCCTGTGCCTGAGCCTAAGCCTAAGAAGGGGATGTAAAGTTAGGTGCTTCCCTATAAAGGAAGAAGGGCAGAGAAAGGGAGAGAGGTGTTGGGGATTTGACTGTAGGGATATAGTGGCATGGAAGCAGGAATGGCCAGAAGAAAAAAGGAGGGACAATGCAGGAGAAATGGAAAGACCCCGAGGAAACAGAGGGAGGGTTTGAGGCTGTGTGCAGTTGTCCAGTTCCCCAAATCCAGGTGTAGTAGTTCTGCTAATTAACCAAATCTCTGTCCCTTTTGTGAATTCACTCTGTCATGTCACCTGTCTTGATACTGCATCTCATTTAATCTTAACATCAGTAGAGCAGGCCTTGGTGGTCTCAGGCCTGCCAGCAGGTGGGATCACAGATGATAAGAACTGCTATACTGGGCCAGATGGAAGATCCATCTAGCCCAGTATCCTGTTCTCCAACAGTGGCAAGTAGTGGCCTTCGTCTCACCCATATTCAAAGAATTGTAAATCATCTGTGAAGAGAGACTACCCAGAGGCTGTTCTGTTCCTGGTCTGACTTCTCCAAGTGTCCCTCGGTTTTTTAAAAGTTACGTTTGCTCATATGTTAGGAGGTTGGTGGGAAGCACACTGGCATTGTGTAGGGACTGCTTTACTAGCGGGGATGAGAGCTTTCACTAAGGAGAAAACTGGTCTCCAGGAAAGCATGCCAACTATATCTACTTGCAACTTCTTCACTGATGATAGCCCTCAAAGGTATTTGTTTCACTCCCTCAAACAGAGACCAGTGTGATTCTGCATGAATTTCTGATAAGAAACATTGGGAGCTCTGTGAACTTACGTTGTACCAAAAATACTTTGAGGGTCAAAGGTATCGGGACAGACCCAGACAGTACTCTGAAGTATGCCAAGGTTTATTTTAAAACTTTTGGCGCTGTTTCCTGTAGCAGTTAGAGTCCAGACTTTCAGAAGTGTTTAGTACCCGACAGCTCCTGTTGTTCTCATGGTACATTCCTTAAATTCTAGGGAGATAATTACTGGAAAATCCAGCGTCTTCACTTAGGTGCCAGTGTGGGAGCTGTTTTATCTTGCCATTTTTGATCCTGATTTGGACTATTGAACACTTCTCAAATCTGGGCCCAAAGACCATTTCAGTTCTCATTCTGTGAATGTTTAGAAAGATTCAGAATATTCCCTTGGCTGTCTGAAGCCAAGTTGCTTTGAAACATAAGACCGTGACACCTTGTTCCAATTCATCACTTTTTTCTCCCAACCTTTGACATAGTTGTATAGGAATTATTGTCTGGTGAGGTTTAATGCGATCATTGTGGTATACCCAAGACGACCGCACATTAGTCTCTTGCTACTATCTCTGCCATAATTATCAAGCTGTTTGTAACTGCAAATTCACCTACGTCAATTATCTCCTTTTTTTTTACTTTTCTTTTCTTAACTTCTACGAGATGTATTGAACCTAATTGTTTCACTATTTCTTTCTCCCAATTTATATTTTTCCACATGTTGTCTCTCTTGTTTATGCTTAAATTATAAACTCTGAAAGGCAGACATTATCTTTAAAAAAAAAAAATCCCATGTTATGTATAAAAACTAGTGCTGGGGGGCCACTAAAGAAAGGTAGCTGGTAGAAATTCTAGCTTGCTGGATTTTTTGGGGGTAACCAAAGGTTTCTCTGGTATTGATAGGTAAAGTTAAATTTCTAAGTATGTCAGTGGTAGGTTTGAAATTATTCTGGTTCATTCTAAAGTATCTTTATGGGCATGAAATCACTTTAAAATATTTTCCTAGTAATCCAGTTGATGTGATCTGTACCTTTGAGCATGTAGAGCCAGATCCAATACCTAATAAAGTTAATTTAAGCATTTCTATTACTTTAGTAGAAATTGGATCAAGCCCTTAAAGTTAATGTGAAAAGGTTGTACTAGATGTTTAGTATTAATACTTCTCACTTCCTTTCTGAAAACATTGCAAAATAATTTCAAAGACTTTAGATGACAAGTATGTCTTCCTCAGCCTGCTTTAAACATGAATTGATCAATTGGAATTTGGAAAAAAACAATGCTTGCCTCTTACAAAAGAGGAATATTCCGTTTCAGACTAATTTTAACATATTAACATGGATCAAATAACCTGTGTATTCAGTTAACATCTGTGGATCTTTTGTCTTAACTCTGCTTCCCATCTCCCCAGTTTTAATACTTTTCCCCTCTTAACCCAGTCCCTCTGAGGCCTGGGTTATTGCTGCTGGTATTTTTCTCCATCAGACTGGCTGGATCATTTTGTTTTCATAGTCAATACTGCAAATTAGTGTTGCTGTGTTTTGCCAGGAGAAGTTTTTGGAGATGTTTTTGTGTTGGTTTCTGGTCCCGGTGTCTGTCTGATAACCACTGGTGGAACATATTGATTCTAAATGTAATGTGCCGCCACAGTGCTACCTAATCCTGTCTCCCCTCTCTGCCCCCCCCCTCACCAAAAGAGAAAGAGAGTTGGAACAGGGAGCAAAGACCTGTTGTAGGACCCAATAACTGATTGAGTCGGACAGTAATTGTATAACAGAATCTAACACTGGGTGGGTTGCAGTCTTTCCCACATTTCTCATAGATTTTTCTTCCATCTGCGCTCTTCTGCCCATGATATGCACTCACTTTCCCAGGTTTAAAAGCAGTCTTAGTCCCATGGTATTGTATTCCTGTATAGTGCTGTAATCCTTTTTTGTATCATGGTAGCAATGGGGCCCCCCAACTAGGGATCACCATGGTAAGTAGTGCTCAAATGAATAATAAAAAGTTGTTTCTGACCCAAATATCTTAGAACAGGGATTGGCAACTCCCAACATTCGTGCCAGAACATGGCATACAAAGCAATTTTCCTCAGCACACCACAGCTGGCCTAGGCTCTGGGCTGCTGCCGCCAACACAGAACCTGGGCTGCTTGCAGCAGGTGGCCAGAAGGCTGCAAGCAGCTGGGGCTCTGTGGCAGGCAGCAGCTGCCCAGAGCCTGGGCTGGCAGCACTTGGGAGGCTACAAACAGCTGTGCTAGGCTCCGCAACCCCAGCACCAGCTGTGTGGCTGTGGTGGATGTGTGTGTATCTCCAGTGCATGGTCGGGAAGGGACCTGAGGGCAGTGCAGCCCTGCTGTCTGCCCAGAAGTACATGTGCAACTGCTGCTGCTGCAGAGCTAGTGCTGTGGCTGCAGCATCTGGTGCAGCTATTTGTAGCCTGCCTGCCGCCAGCTGCATCTGTCCAGAGCCCAGGCTGGCTGTGGCAGGAAGGCGAGAGGCTGTAAACTGCTGCACTGGGTTCCCTGGCTTCTTGATGGCGGCAGCTGCACATGCGCCTTGGGGTGGACAGCAGGGGAGGGCCAGGGTTGTGCTGCTCCAGACCCCTTCCTCGCTGTGCACCCAGAGGCACATGCCTCTTGGAGTTGGTTCCATGGTGTCAGAACCAGGCCTGAGGAGCATGGCACAGGTGTTTGCAGCCTCCTGGCTGCCTACCACAGCTGACCCAGGTTCTGGGCAGTTTCAGCAAGCGATGGGCAGGCTGCAAACAGCTGCACCAGGCTCCAGAGCCCTGGCACAAGCTCCGTGGCAGCAGTGGGTGCACATGCAGCTCACAGCACATGGCGCGCAGTGCAACCGCAGTCCCTCTCGCACTGTCTGCCTGGAGGCATGCA
This sequence comes from Alligator mississippiensis, assembly GCF_030867095.1. Classification (NCBI taxonomy): domain Eukaryota; kingdom Metazoa; phylum Chordata; order Crocodylia; family Alligatoridae; genus Alligator; species Alligator mississippiensis. The sequence goes on from NC_081826.1 coordinate 289,232,685, forward strand.
TGCAGCCGCTACCAGCAATGAGGATTGATGTATGCCTCTGATATAGCGGTAAGCCGCAATGAGGTCCCCTCTCAGCCTTCTTTTCTTTAGGCTGAAGAGTCTGAGATCCCTCAGCCTCTCCTCGTATGGCTTTCTGTGCAAGTCCCTGATCATATAGGTGGCTCTTCTCTGGACCCTCTTGAGCTTTAGCATGTCCTTGTTGAAGTGCGGCACCCAGAACTGGACACAATACTCCAGCTGCAGCTGTACCAATGTTGAGTAGAGCGGGAGAATCACTTATTTGGTTTTACTGGAGATGCTTCGATTGATGTATGCAGAGTTTTATTGGTCCTAGCAGTTTCTGCATCACATTGCAGGCTCATATTCATTCTGGAATCTGTTGTTACCGCCAGATCCCTTTCATTTGTAGTGCTGGTCAGGTTAGCGATGCCCAGCCTGCAGGTGTGCTGGGGGTTCTTCCTTCCCAAATACAGCACTTTGCATTCCTCTATGTTGAATCTCATCTGGTTCTGTTCTGCCCAACATGCCAGCCTGTCTAGGTCTATTGGGCTAGCCTATCTGCAGGTGTGTCCACACAACCCCATATCTTGGTGTCGTCCACGAACTTGGCCAGTGGGCATTTCACCCCCTCATCCAGGTCGTTGATGAAGATATTGAACAGCACTGGGCCAAGTACCGACCCCTGGGGTATGTTGCTGCCCACATCTGAGCAGAACGACACTGATCCAGGACTCTGTGTCCTACTCCGCAACCAGTTTCACACCCACTGGACTGGCCTGCAGTTGAGCCCAATATCTTCCAGTTTTCTGATCAGTACCTTGTAGGATACCAGGTCAAAGGTTTTCTGGAAGTCAAGGTATATGATGTCAACCGCTTTTCTCTCATCCAGATGACGAGTCACCTGACCATAGACAGAAACGAAGTTGATCAGACAAGACCTGCCCGTGATGAATCCATGCTGGCTGTCATTCAGTGTCATGCCTTCTGCAAGTTTGTCACATACAGCCTCTTTGAATGTTTCTAGGATTTTCCCTGGAATAGAAGTTAAGCTAATTGGCCTGTAGTTTCCTGGGTCCTCACGCTTCCCCTTCTTGAAGATGGGCACAACATTTACCCTCTTCCAGTCCTTTGGGATTTCTCCAGGCGCCCATGATTTCTGAAAGACCTTTGCCAGGGGCTCTGCGATTACTTCAGCCAACTCTTGCAGCATTCTTGGATGTAGTTCATCCAGTCCTGCTGATTTATATACGTCTAATTTCTTTAACCGATGGTACTCCAGTTCTGTGGCAATGGTGGGAATGGTGTCAATCCCATCCTGCTTGTTCAGTGCCCTACCTGGTGTGTTATTCCCCTTGGTCTTGTGAAAGACCAAGGCATAATCATTTAGGAGTTCTGTTTTTTCCCCCCGAGTGGTAGTGACCAGGTATCCTGAGGCATTGAGCAGTGGCCCAACACTCCCATTAGTTTTTCTTTTACTCCCTATGTAGCTAAAGAAGGACTTCTTGCTGTCCTTGATTATTGTAGCTAGTTTTAGTTTGGTTTCTGCTTTAGCTTGCATAATCTGGTTTCTACAAGTGCAGGCCGTTGTCAAGTAGTCTTCCTTAGAGGCTGTCCCAAGCTTCCATTGTTTGTATGTCTCTTTCTTTTTCTGTAGGAGGGCTGCAACTTCCCTGCTTAGCCAAGAGGGTTTTTTTGACCCTTCTGCTACTTTTTCTCTGTAAGGGCATGGATTTTCTCTGAGCATTAAGGATTGTGTTGTTAAGAAATGACCATTCTTCTCATGCTCCCTTTACCTGTGGTCCTTGTTCTCTCATAACATTCTCTACTAGCGACCTGAGCTTCTTAAAATTTGCATTTTTTAAGTCTAAGACTTGGTATCTGTTTTGTCAGCCTTGCGACAGACTGTAAACGTAATGATTTTATGGTGTAAATGCCAAGCAAGGAAGGAGGGGTTTGGACTGTTTTATGGTATTACAAGGAGACAGCCACCTATCAGAATAAATGTATGAAGTTTGTGGTCTGAGACTCCAGCCCGTGGAGCTTTAGTTGTGGCTGGAAGCCACAGTTCATAAACTGCCCTGACACAGGCTGAGTGCCCGGGAAACTTACCTGGAGGTACGCTGCCTACTCTGGAGGTGGTAGTACGACAGCACCGCTGCAACAATTCATAAGCTCCTGCTCCTTTCGGCTTGAAGGACGCATGCGAGCTGACATCATAAAGACTGAGAAGCCAGAACAGGACCTGAGATCAAGAGGTAAAGCGAGGCAGCAGGACCTGGTGTTGGGGAAGCAACCAAGAAGCCTGTCCTGTGGGGCACAGGGTATGAGTCTTGCCACCAGCCCTAGAGGGATGAAGCCTCAAGCATCCTGACTCCAATAGCCAGTAGGGGCTTATCCCTACCAAGAACTATGGCTAAAGCCTTTATTAAGATTTATGTTGCCATTTTGTGAATGGCCAGGGGGGCTGTAATTTTGAGTTCATGTCTGGAGAGTCTGACTCTACTTGTTTGATTATTTATACGTTCTGGATTATTTTCGTAAGACTGTTTTGCCAGCACTATTTCATAGGAGTCAAGGAATAATGCTCCTTGATTGTTTCCTGAACAACATCATGGTTAGCACCTGGATGGGGTGTAGGGGAGGTGGAGCCCCAGGCCGCCGGCTCATTGTGATGTGAGTAGACCTGATGAGAGAGGAAATGACCTTATTCCACTGGACCCTCCCCTTTTTCTTTTAACATCAAAGGTGTGGCAGATGAACTGTAGAGGACTTCCTCTCTGGGTGGTCGCTAATAGTGGACTTTGACTCCCGGCTCCGCTACAGATTTGAGCAAAGTAAAATTTAGGCCAGATATAGAGGAAAAATTCCTAACATCAAGGTTTGTTAGATTAAACAGAGGATGTAGTTCAAGTTCCATTGTTAGTCGCTCAAAGTTAGTGAACATGCTGTAGGGAACGCTTTTCTTTGGGAAGGAGATGAACACAATGACTTAATATGTCTTTTGCATTTATCTCACCTCCATGATCCGTTTCCTGAAAATCTGCTTCTTTAATATGTTAATGGCATCACAGCCTCATCCACACCTGACCCCATTTATCCTTCTTGGTAACACCATTTTTGGAGATAATATGCCCAGAGATTGAGAGAGCTGCTTGTTCAGGGAAATGCTGTATCTGTACTACATGAACAGTCATTGTGGGGGCGGGGGGATGAAGAGAGTCGAATTTTCTGTCTCCTTTGATGGAGAGAAGGATGATTAATTGCAAAATAAATGTAAATTGATTCTCTGTTAACTTTTCAGAAAGCTCTAGTGCCTCTGCTATTCCTCAAAGCTTTCTTGTACTGCTTCTCCATTGTTTTACTTGGGCACCATTGAGGCAAGAGGGAAACTAGCAGGAGTTGGATCCCCTTTCTTGTGCTGGAAAAGCTAGGATCAAAGTGTAGGCAGTCAGTAGATTTCTGACTTCATAATTTGACCTAGTAGAAGTTTTTAGCTTCTGTTTCCTTTGGCAGCAGTGAGGTGGCACTTGTCTGCTTGGGAAAGGTATTACTGTGTTAAATAACTTTGAACCAAGTTTGAATAATCTTTGGTGTAAAAAAACCCAAACAAACAAACAAACAAACAGAAAAGAAGTCCTGTACTCAGTCCTATATTTGTTCATAATCCAGTATTCTTGGATATATCATACTAATTCCATAAGAAGGAAGAAACAAACTTGGTTTTTAAAAAAAATATATTTTCCTGAGTAGGAATTAAAAGTAAGATTTCTTTTAAAATCAGTTTATCATCATAGGATTCTTTCTCCAGTGTTATTGTACCACCATTATTAAAGTCTATGGGAATCTCCTAGTAAAGTTCATGATAATTATGTCTCTAAAATATTGCACAATGCTTTGGATTTAGGAATAAATAGTTTGATTGGGTTCCAGTAACTGCTTCCATTGGCCATACACTTACAGCTATTGCAGATTTACTTTGTTTTTATCATTGAATTTCAAGACAGATTGGCTGTTATATAGCTGTTATCTCAGAACATTAAAAACACTGTGCACATTTCTTTAGATTCAATAGCTCCCTTGCATGAATTTTTGTCATGCTGTGCTGATGTCTTAAAAGTAAGCCAGTCTACAAGTATTTAAAAACTGAACTTATTTTGCCAGACTCTATGTTGCCAAGAAACTAGTCTTTCATAATTAGTTTTAAAATGTCATTCCTTCTGTGTTGCAAGCTAGCTTTGGTTAATTATTTTAGCATAACGCCAGCCAGTGGATTAGCTAGCCCTTATGATTGCACAGAGCATGTGAAATACTCCTGAAAATGAGGAATTCTGTTCTTATTATTTGTACTGTACTACCATACTGCCAGATAGTGTCAGACTGTAAAGATACGTTTTATTAAAACCGTTATCTACTAGTCAGACAGATATAATGTACTAAATATTTAAGAAAACTATATTGTTACTCTAAGTTTTATGATTTCACTGTCTGAAAAGATTCTAATGTTCAAAGGATATAATCTCTTCTGTACAAACTTCTATGGTGGTGTTTTTAATTTTATTGGTTGGTGAAGTGATTTATCCATATCCATAATATGTCTGATGTGTTAAACTCACAAAGATCATTAAGATAGTTTTGAGAATGAAAGCTTTTGACTTAATCGCTCTATCCAGTTAAAATTTACCCTATGCTTTCTTTATTTCAGTTTTTCCTGGTGCTCTCTATATAGAGTCTTCCAAGGACTTGGGTCAGGATTCCTTAAATAGATTAGATTGCAAAACCAGTGTCCAAGTTCTTTTAAAAAACGAGACAGAACTTCCTAATTCTAACTTTATTTTTGTCTTTAAAGTCTGGGTCAGGGCCTTTAAAATAAGGCTGGAAGGTATAAACATTGAGCTTTGACTTAAAACAGGGATCCTCATATTTCTCTGTTGTATGCTAAATCTTGATACAGTGAGTACCTCCTGTCTCATTTACAATTCCATAAACCACTTTGTCCTTTACATTCATTATCACATAGCTTTCTCATGGCAGTTTCTCTAAACTTAAGAGAAATTGCTTATGTAGAAAATTAATATTAGGGAAGTGTTTATGTATTTTTACCTGCTTAGCACAGTGTAGCAACTGGAAACGAGGATGAGAGCCAGAACATCATGAACAGCCAGCTCTCTGCGGATCACCAGACAGTGCTCAGACCACAATGTAAGAAACATTGACCTGACTTAAGAAATACGGTATGCTAGCTGGAGTTTGCAGATATAATAAACTTGAAAAATTAGTTCAAATGATTTTTAAGAACTTTGTTCTTGGAGGAAGCAGAACTTGATAGCAGTAGATGGACGTTTGAGGAAGTTCTTCTGTGCTTTAGCTCTTACTAATCAATTTTTTTCAGTATGTAGCACCAAACAATGCTCTATATTCTCACAGTATTACAGAATTGGAAGCCAAAGCATGGAGCCAAGGCCTGACCTTAACAGACTCCTGCTACCGGAAATGCATTCATTTGTTGTTGTCGTCATGGTCCAAACTGTAAGTTAGTTTGGGTTTTTGTACTGCCTGATTGGTAGCAAGGGTCACGAGAGCAAAACAAATCAACAAGAAATTTCTAGGCTTTACCTCCTGGAATATTCTTACCTCTTCTTCAGCCATAAAGTAGCCTGCAGCTGCCAAATAAATCTGCTTCATGCAAGGCACTAATGGAAGATCTGCAGGAAAAGTCTCAATGGCCAGCAGTTAGCACTTCTGTGAGATTTGAAGAATCAATAAATTCCATGTCAGAATGGAGAATATGTAGGATTGAGGTGAGCCTGCTGGAAAGATATAGCTTTAGTTGTGAGAGAAATGAGGAAATGAAAAATGTTATGTCAGCATTAATTAAAATGAAATGTTTAAGTTTAGACTTATAATGATGGATAATCAATTTAAAGAAAAATGGCTTGATTTTTTTTAAAAATCTTTGATCTTGATTGTAGTGTTTAAATATTGGAATGTGACTAGCTTTTTGCAGCTACCAGGGGAAAAATAATCTAAAAAATATAAAAATCCTTTTCTCTCTACTGCTTCCCAGTCAGAAACATGAAATATCTATGATATAAGGAATTGGTATTGGTCCATCTTTGATTTCAGGATGAAGGCTCAGAAATAATTTTATTTATATTCTTGTGAACTAAAGGTCATGAAGTAGATGACAGTTATTCATAGAGCATTAGCATGAGTACTTTAACAAGTTTTCCAGGAAAAACTCCAAACTCAATAAAGCTGTTGTCATGAGGCTGTTGATTTTTGGGAGATATCTTCTGTGTATAAAATGTATAGTGCTAACGAGCAAGTTGGATAAAATGAAATTAATAGAGTATATTGTAAGAATGAATTATTTTCTTTCAAAAATCAAATCTTTCCTTTAGAAATAAACACCCTTAAACATCCTATTAATTTAATCACATGAAAATCTGAATGTGTGCAATGATTTTTATATTTATTCCAGTAAAGGTACAAACATGAACTTGTGCAGATATATCCTATTGTCCTTTGACAATGGAAAGTTAGATCTTTAGTTTTGGATTTCTGTAATTTTCTGCTTATGTTAAGGAATTGAGGGTAGTGAATAGAGGTTGCTTTTGATGAACTTGTCATAAAATCTCAATTTACTCATTTGATGCTGTTCTGTAAACTGCCAAGCTAAATTAAAATCTGAAGCTTGTTTTCATTGCTGTGGAAAATGTTTTCAATCAGCTCATAAAAGCCCTGAAATTCCCTGCTGAACAAATATACCCTGTATCCAAAAGAAGGGTTTCTACCCACTCTATTAAAAGAATAACCACATAGAGAAACAGATTCAAATGATCTTATTACAGAAAATCAATGGCCTAGAAGACGGGAATTGAAGCAATAATGCCAGGATTTTACTATCTCCCAAGAAGATCAGAGGAAATGACCTTGTTGGGTTTTTAAGTAAAATGCTGGTCAATATTTTGGATATAAGCCCAGTGGCTACCTGAAGGTTTGGAACAGAGCCAGATATCAGCATTTGATTACGTGGTCTGCCTGACAGTAGACAAAAAGAACAGGAGAAGAGAGAGAGGGCAGGAAGAATCTTCTTGGTTGTTTTAAGGTTAAAAATGATTCTGTTGTTCAGAATCTTATTTGTTTTTGCCAGAATAAAATGTTTTCATAGAAGTTGGCAAATGATACGTAGGTAAAGATGAAAAAAAGGTGTAGCACTTTTCTGTAGTGTAAATCAATAGAATGATATTTTAAGATTTACAAGTTAAAATTTATTACAAATATCATATATGACACCAGAGCATGTATAGAAATAAAGGACATAGACATATGTATGTGTCTATGCATGTGAGAGAGAGAGACATTAAGAGATGAATTGTTTTTGGCTGGAGATTTGTTATGGACTGCTGGGATAACTAAACCAAAGACTTTGTGATAGCCAGTATGAAATCCTCAGCAAGAAAGACATTTTAGAGGTTAAAAATATAGAAATGTAGGAAAATGGAGCACCTCTCAGGTCATCACTCAAGAGTCTTCCTATTGTGGGCAGAATCAGCACATAATGAGACACATGCCTTAAGAAAGGCTGAAAGAACTAAGATTTTTTAGTCTGTAGAAGATTTGATATTTTAAAATACCTGAGGGTGGTTATAAAGAGAATGGCGATAGACTTTTTTTTGTGGCTGTAGGGGATAGGACTAGGAGCAATAGCCTCAAACTGCAGCAGGAGAAATTTAAGTTGAAGATTAGGAAGAACTTCCTGACTATGAGGGTGGTTGAATGTTGGAACAGTTAACCTAGAGAAATTGTGCAGTCTCCATTCCTGGAACTCTTTTGGAGGAGGTTAGATAGACACTTGGCTGGGATAATTTAGCCAGGAATGATCCTGCCTTGAGCAGTGGGGTGGACTAGATGAACTCATGAGGTCCCTTCCAGCCCTGCTTTCCCCTTGTTTCTTTGATTTTTGGAAACTGATCAAGCTGCACCTTTAAAATTAATTATTTTGAGTCACAGCTATTGTTTATCAAATTCTGTGATGCAGCCAGGTTTAAGAAAACTTTTATCTAATCCTTTCACAATTTGTATATTCACAAAACAACTAAAAGGAGAATAGGAGCAGATAGAAAATGAAGATTAAATTTGAAAGAAATCCAAATATTAAATGGTAAAACATCCAGACATTTACTCCATGCTATAATGATGTCATGCAATAGCAGTGCAGTCATGATTAATAAATAATTATGATTACTATATCAGATTAAAACGCATTCAATTTCTCACACTCTCTCTCTCATGGTGTTGAAAACGGCAGAGTTAAGGTTGACTTGGTTCCTTAATTTTGGATGTCTGCATCTTTTTAATGCATTTATTTGAAATGTAGTATTAGTTCTGAACTTCTTCAGTGTGTTTTGGGGGTAGCTATAACCATTTTTTTTATATGTCTACCCTAAGTTACAGGTATATCTTCAGCCTCAACAACTTTTATAAAAAAATCATACTGTTTATCAAAATAATTTAAAAAGTTCACACGTTTGCTAACCTTAAAGAAAGTGTTTGCATATCATAGGTCAATGAGTAGATGATAAAGAAGGTAACCTTACATATTATATTATTTTCACTTTTAGGGACTGTTAACTTCAGAAAGTAGATGTGACCACATATTTAAATATAAACATAATTTGTGAATATAAAAATCTTTGAGCAGCACATCTAATCCATCATTGTTCTTACAATGTAAGCTTCATCATAGATGTGGTGTTACATATAGCAAGCACATCCTCTTGACAGCTTATAGGTCAGTATGGAACCCTTCCATTTTAAATTGTTTTGACAACCATGGTCAACATAGCTGCTGCTCTCCTAGGAGAAACTGTAAGTTTACAGATGCTCAGGATTTTTATCCCAGAGCAAGAATGGCCAGTCCAGGAGAAAAATTACTTGGGAACAACCAGGGTTAAATCACTCCCAGGAGAGTTTCTCCTAAGGAAGTGAATGTCTATGTGCATTCTCTTCTGAGAAAAGCCACTGAACATTCCTAGGGTGTTTAGTTCTGGCCCCTCCCCCTTGGGAAACAATGTGTTGCTTACTGGATTCTGCTACTCCAGCCAAGTAGAACAGAACATGCTCCCTTCACAATCCCCATATTGTGCTGCAGGGAGACGCAAGCCAACCCTGAGCAGTCTGGGTCAGCCAGTCAGCACTACCTGTACATTTTTGCTATCTGTCTCCAGGTAGACTTAGGGAGCTTGCAGAGCATGCTGAGATGTGTGCCCAGGGTCCCCCTGACTGTACAATGTCTGCATTGTAAGCTGGCTGTCCTGACATCTGTTCAGGCATCTCCAGGTAATTTTTTTTCTGCCAGGAAAACAAACTTGGGAGAATTCTCTCAGATCATTCAAATGTGCATATGCAGTCTTGGTGTGAACCTCGAAGTGTTTATGTTCTTGTATTTAAGCTTGGGTGGCTATCTTGTTGGCTTTTCCAACCTCACTGATCTATTTTTGATTAGCTGCTCATTTCAGTGCTTTTAATTTGAGTTCTTTAATCAGGAAGAAATGTGTTGTTTAAGACTGTTGGCTTGGAGAATCACAGGGATACCTCCTCGTAACAGTCAGTGCCAAAATTTTAAGTTGCCCCTTGGACCTGAAATGAATGTTAATTTCTTTTAGGATTATAGTGCTGTTCTAGAGACATAATTTTACCAAAAGAGAGAGAGCTTCAGGAGGATATTTGGTCATACGTTAATGTTTAGAATCCTCATGGATATCATTATTTCATTCTCCATGGTGGATGGTTATGGTTACAAATTGCTAGGCAGTGTACAGACCTATGTGCCTCCTTCTCTTTCAGTACAAAAGGAAGGTAGTATAAAGGCAGATACCAGCTATGGTTAGGTTGCTGGAAAATAAAAAATGCTTGTTTTAGCTGAGAACACCGACTACTTAACAAAGCTGTGGCTTAAAGTGGAGAAAATGTGCTATACTTAAATTCAGTTAATAAGTAAAGATAAAAATAGATGGTTATTTCAGTTTTTTAGTGCCCTTTGCAAAATGTGTCCAGCCAAATTGCATTTCTGGATGGCTCTACCATGAGTTAAAAACCCACTTCACTGTTGATGTTGTACAGCATTTTTATTAAACCACATTGTTCTGATTTTGGGACAACTGATCAAAAACTTGCTGATAAAGGATTATTAATGTAACATGAAATGTAGTTAAGAAGGTTCTAATTACAACGCTCTTTGTTACGGGGACTCCTTCAAGCTAATTAGCTCTGAATGGCATTATTTCCCTTGCCTTTGGCAATGGAATAATTAGCTTGCAACTGAAGAAGTGAGTGTTAATTTATTACTGAATCTGAATGTATTTTTTTTTTTTTTAAAGAAAAATGCCATTTTGGTTAATGAAGGGTTTTTTTGCAAAGCCAATTGATAGTTTAAGCTATTTTTATTGACTAGGGCATACTTCTGCTTTAAGTTCAGAAGGCTTGTTATAGACTTTTGTATCCTGTACATCTATGTAAATGTAAATGCTTTCTTTAAATTAGAAAATTATATAATGTATTTTATTTTAAATTCTTAGTTTCCATGTTGTGACTAATGTAGTATTTCATGGTAGAATTATTTGTTGCATGGCTGGCAGCCATGAATTTCAAGATCATGCTGATAAAGTAGCCTGAAACCTTATGACGACATGGTCAATTTCTGTTTTGCTGTATGCTGAAATACGGGTATGCTAAGACATGTATTAAGTGCTAAAAAGGCGTGTAGCTGATCAACTCTGCTTCCCGCACTATTATAAGGAGGCATTTCAAGTATTAAACCGTCACAACTAACTTTCTGCAGAAAACTAAAACCCATGAAGCTAAGATTTCAGACTTAAGCATCAAAGCTTAAGTAACATGAAAACTTAGGTTGAACACTGAGCCTTCATTCTGTCTTTGCTACTGTATTTTCTTGTACGCAACACACCTTTCCCACAAAAAACAGCTTCTGGAAATTGGAGTATGCATTATATTCAAGTAAGAGCAGGTTTTACACCTTACTGTGGGAAGCCAAAAGTAAAATCTGTAGGGAGCAGAACAGTGAGCAGGCTCCTTAGCTACTGCTATTCAGTTATTTACTGCAGGGAAAGGTCTTTCCCTGCCCCTTCATTTTGCTTTTAAAAAACAAGAAGCATATTATATTCCAGAATGTTTTGCATGTAAGAAAATATGGTATGTGAAGTCTTCAGGTACATGATACAGTTAACTTGTTTCAGACAGAATCAGTTTCTAATGTTTTAAATATGTGTTTAGATTAGTTGGTAATTGTGTAATTAATTTCTTGTACAAACATCTTACACAGTCCTTAAAATTAGGATGGATGTTCAGCTCTTCTTACTGCTTGTCTTGTGGGTAATGTCATAGAGCTGGAAGGGACCTCACATGACGTCTACTCCAGCTCTCTGTACAGATGCAGGATCTGCTCTTCTTAAACCAACCTAGATAGATGCTAATCCAACCTCTTGGAAGTCTCCGATGAATGAGATTCCACAACTTTCCCAGGCAGCTTGTTTGTTGTCTTGCTGTTAATGTAGTTAGGATTTGTTTTCCTGAGATAAGTTGTAAAGCTGTTCTGCTGCACTTTTAGCCCATTGCCACGTGCCCTGCCCTCTACAACAGGAAAGAACAGTTTCTTTTGTCGTCTTTGTGGTAGTTCTTGTGAAACAATAGCATAGCATTAGTGTGATTTTTCTTAAATTAACTACTGTTTTTTGTAGAGAAGGATCAAAACTGAAAGCTATCAGTTCTTTAGAGGGCACCAATCAGGGTGACTACTTCCTAGTAGTATCACTAGTAAATAGTGTACGTGAAGCATAGTGGCTATAGGCAACCTAGTTTCTATCTTTTAAAATAGCTGTACAGTCCATTCATTAGAAAAGTCTTAAGGCAGCAAAAGTGTCTCGTACTGAAGTATTAGGACTACTCAAGTTTGTCATTTATAGTCTTCTCTAGGAAACTAAAAATCAAATCATGGATCCAATTAAAACACAAAATTGAAGTTAACTACTCTCAGGTTTGTCTTATCCAACACAAAGACATGACATCCACCTAAAACTGACTGCATAGTCATAGTATCCTCTATATCTAATATTAAAGTTTTGAAAGTACTAGAAATTCTTTGGTGCTTTTCCTGAAATGTGTTATGCTTAAAATATGCAATGTTTTTAAAATTTCTTAATGGACTAGATGCATGTTTTAAAGTTGATTTTGCTGCTTGCTGCCGCATTATACAAATGCCATTTCCTTTTCCAGTGCACCAACCAAATCAGTCTCCTGTTCTTGAATCCCTTCAGTGGCTTTATGTCCTGTTATCTCAGTTTTAATCTCCACTCCTTCAAAACCTTGCTATGTAATTACTTCTCAGTGCTGTGTCTGAGTACTCCTCTGTTATGCTATAGACATACCAATGGACCCTAAAATTGTATTATGTATGTGTTGTAATACTGTCTCCTCTTTTTGATCCTTCTTTAGCTGGCTTGTGGACGGTGTTCACATTGGGTGGTGTGGGAAGTAAACCAACACCACAACAGGAACAGTCCTCACCTCTAGCAAATCAAAGCCTTCTGCTACTGCTTGTGCTAGCTAATTTGACTGATGCACCAGATTCACCAAATCCATACAAGCAAGCTATTATGTCTTTCAAGAACACACAAGGTTGGTACCTTTTCTTAATTTTTTAGAATGACGTGAAATAAATATGCTATTGTTTTGTCCTGACTATTTAAAATGTTGCCCCTTCCAACATATGCTATAATAGAATCCCGCTCCTTGAGGTCCATAGGAGAAATTCTTGAACTTGATTTTCTCAGACCGAAACTCTTGACAGGCAGAGAGTATTTAGATGTAGAATGGCACTGTACCATTCACTTGTTAGGGAGTTTCATAGCTTGCTTTCCTGCAGCATATCCAGGATTTCTGCAAAGCTCTCTCTAACTTCATAAAGCAATGTGAAATGGGAAGGCATCAGAGCCAGAAGGATCCTATTGATGGTAGGAACTCCATAAGTATTAGAAGCCATGGATTGCTTACACCATTCTGAGTTGATTAATTTTACACATTTAGTAAACGTTAGGGGTATGCGAAGCAGGCCCTATTTGATTCGGATTTGAATTCAGCCCGAATCAGGGATAGTGATCAGATTAATTGATTTGGATCACTGTCCCTGCTTTTGTTTCGGCTGAATCTGAAGATTCAGCACTGATTCGGAGAATCAGCGATTTGGACACAGGCACAGCTTTAAAAGTTTTTTTCTACATACCTCGAGGTACCAGTGCAGCTCCTGAACGCTGTGAGACTGGGACGCATGGAGTGTCTCTCAGAAGTGTGGGGTGCCCTCCACATGCTCGGTGGCAAACTCAGAAGTGGACTGGAAGTATTTCCAGTCTACTTCCAGGTCTGCCGGGGAGCACGCAGTGTGGGGCGGGGAGGCTCTGTGCCCTCCCTCCACACCCCCCGCAGCTCAGTGATCGGCCATGGGGGGACCCTGCATGTGCCCCCCAGGAGGCATCAGTTGCTAAGCTGGAGGGGTGGGGGGGGCGCCCAGTGCACTCCCTGGCAGACCCGGAAGTGGACTGGAAGTGCTTCTGGTCCACTTCTGGGTCTGCTGCAAAATGCACTGGGGAGCCCCCTGTGCTCCTGTGGGATGCTCTATACACCCCAGTATCGCAGCACTCACAAGCCCCTGCTACCTAGAGGTATGTAGAAAAAATATTTTAAAGCTGTGCCCATATCCAAATCACCAGATCTCTCCAAATCGATTCAGAGGGTTCTGATTCAATTCAGAGAGATTTAAAGGGTCCTGTGATTTGGTTCGGATTCAGAGGTTTGATCACTGAATTGGGTTGAATCTCTGCGGAATTGAATTGGGGACCGAAGCTTAAGACTGCTTAGTCCAGGGATGCCTTGTGAGGAAGGCAGGAGGAGCAAAGAAGGCAAACTTGGGGAAGGAAGTTTACCAGTTCTTATTCGGGAGAGTAATTGTACCTTCCTGATGCAATAATTGAATGAGTTTGGGGTTGAGATTTAAGTATGTGTAAAAGTTAAATCAAGGATGGTTGTCATGGCTTCTGCAGATAAATGTTGTGCACAGCTCCTGTCCGTACTGTGGTGCCTGTTCAAGCACTACTTAAGTGCTTGTAAAACAAACATAACTGGGTGATTAAATGTATTTTTTAATGTTTTTGCCCTTTTTATTCCAGATAGCACTGCTTTTCCTTCACCAAGTCCACATGCTTTCCAGATTAATTTTAACAGTTTGTACACAGCTTTGTGCGAACAGCAAAAATCTGATCAAGCGACTCTCCTTTTATACATGTTACTGCATCAGAACAGCAATGTTCGGACATACATGTTGGCCCGCACGGACATGGAAAATCTTGTAAGTTATTGTACTGCTTCTTTAATATTTCAGCAGATGGGCTTAATCTGTGGCATCTTGGTGTGTTCAGTGTAATATAGTATACAGAAGAGGTACCTTCATGGAAGAGTGGAGTATAAATGATTTAGTATCTTGATCATGTTTCTTTCATTATACTGAACTTGTGACTAGATTTGCAATGACAAAATAGGCATCATTACATACTTGATAATTTTTGTACATATAAGCATGTCTTAGTGTAGTGAGTTATTGGAGGTCTGTGTAACTTTGGCCCAAAGTGGTATAATGAGCTTCTACTCTTCATTTTAGATAGTAGTGCCATTGGTTACTAGTTTTTTTTTTTCTTCAAGCAGAAAACAAAACCTAAAAAAAATCCCATGTATTTTCTATAGATAAATTGTGTGTGCTAGGCTTCCATTTGCCAACACAGATCTAATATTGCCAGAATTCATTCTAATTAATGAGTGCCAAAGTGAACTAGTAAAAATTTGTTGGCTGTTAAATATAGATAAGATGAATTAGCATTACGTTTTTATAATACATTGTTAGACCAAGGATCAAAACTTACAAATAGCTTCCAAAGTACAGTTGAGTTCTTATTTAATTGTGATAGTTTGTATTCTCTCTTTTTTGAAATATGTAAAGACCAGTGCTGCTTAAATTGGAAAACGATATTTGAACTCCCAGACTGGCTTTTCCATTTTCCTGTGTCCAGCTACAGAAGGTTAAAAGGTTCTGGCCACCCAAAGTGGCTGTTCTTACATTGCCAGCTGTACTTTTCTGTTGAATCACTTGCCCAGTCTGTACATACACATAAAAGCGACATGTTTAATCTAGAGTAATGGGAAAAGGTGTTTTTTATTTTTTTGTTGGTTGTGGGGGGAGGGGAGGTTTTCTATGCTGCTCCTTCCTGTCTTCTAAGGATCAGTAGTGAGAACTGCTGCAATATTTGTGTCAGGATCTTAAAATATTACCACTGAATTATCCTCTTTGGATGCTTCTCTCACCCTTGCCCCTCTGCTTGTCATCTGTTATAGCACAGATCTGTTGATTTTTCAGGGTATTCTGCAATACTTGCTATAAAGATAGCTATGTTTCATTATCTCTGATTGATTAAATTTAGCATGGAAAGCTAAGTCATGCTGCAGTGTGTAGCTAATTTTCAAGTTAATGTAATGAAACCTGACTGAATCTTGGGTGCTTGTACACACAACAAAATTGACTTTTAAAGAAACTTAATTGTCCTTTTCCACCGCTTTAATGGCGTTGCTATTTACATGCTCGGCGACATATTCTGCTTTAATTTTGCGACGATGTACATGCTTGGTGGCGTATTCCGCTTTAAATGACTTTGTTATGTAGAAAGATGAAACCCCTCCAAGGTATTTTAGTTTGCTATGTAACAAAGTGCAACAGTGCATGGGGCGCTGCAAGCTGATGTGCTCGGGGAAGCTTGGGCTTGGCGGGCTTCCCCACAGTGAGGAGCCTGATCCGGGTGGGCTGCTAGCAGGCGCGTACTGCCCGGGGGTGCTGCTGCTGCAGAGGGAAGCACTGGGCCCTGTGCAGCTCAGGCAGGCAGGCAGGCTGTGGGAGAAAAATAAAAGATCAGGTTCCTCGCCACTTTTTTTTCCTCAGTAGAGTCTGCCTGCATGAGCTGTCGCTGGGTCACACAGCCCCTAAGCTGCGCAGGGCCTGGTGCTTCCGTCCACGGTGGTGGCCCCCCTAGGACCACCTGGACCTAGTGTTAGCAGGCTGGTGACGCCTGGGGGTGCTGCTTCCGTGGAGGGAAGGACTGGGGTCCCCTGCAGCTCAGGGACTGCTCAGGCCTCTGCTGGCAGCTCACTGCTCCCCCCACCCCCCTCCCTCCTGCTGCAGGAGAGGCAGGTAGACTCTGAGAGAAAAAAAAAGGGGGGAGATTGGGCCCCCTCACCCTTTTACACGCGATGGGGATTTTGTTCTCCTTAAATTGAAATGGTGGGTTTTTAAACAACATAATTAAAAACCCACTGTTTCCATTTACGAAGAACTAGACCCCCGTCACATGTGCAAGCACCTCATGATAACTGGAAGTAGAGCAAGACGCCTAAAACTGCGTGAAGGTCTCAAAGCGAGGCTGACGGAGTTCTGTATTGGTCTAGCTGCTTTCTCACTGCTGGCCCAGATATACTTGCTACCCGTAGTTTTCTTGCGTGGGAACTTACTGAACTTGGTGGGTTTCTTTTATGACAGCTTCTCCCCCCTGCCCCCAATCTTATTTATAGGCATTGTTGTAAGGGTGGGGATTGGACATCTTGGGTGATCAGTAACAGAATAGAGAGCATTTCACGTTTGGGTAGCTGAAGTTCAGCCTAGGTGATAGGTTATCTTCATCTTGCTGTTTGATGCTCTGTATGAAATGAATTCGATCGCAGTCCAGGCCCTAGAGGACAGCTAAAGGACATTGCTAAACTAAGTAAGCACTGATAGACACCGTTGTGTGCAAAATCAGCTGAGAGTCCAGGAATCAAATCTGTGATGAAGACTAAACTTTATAGCTTTCTGTAGATTAAGTGTTTAGGGTAGTCACCCTGGTGGATCATTTCTGTGGATTAATAACTGCATTATGTTCTCTGGGCTGTCAGTGTGACACCACTTCACAGGCACTAAATGTCCTGATTTCCTCTGGCTTTAGAAAAATATTTTTTAATTGCTCTGTTTGGTACACTATAGACGTCTGCATTTTCTGAAGGATTATATGTGGAAACTGCTCCAGATGTAGATTCTGAAAAGCGTTGTGCAAAACCATTGATGAAGATGCTGGTTGTTTCTTTTAGCACCAGGGAATGAAAATGCTTGCTCTGGCTCTGGTTGTTATCCCTTCTTTCTTGCTGCTTTGTGTCTTTTTGTGGTATTACTGCTGTTCTTAGCTGACACAAAGATTGGCAGAATGGTAAATAAAGATGAGAATAAGTCAGTCATACAGGGCAATTCAGATCAGTTGGTAAGCTAAGCCTGTTGAAACAAAATACAGTTAATACAGCCAAAGGCACAGTCATTTTTGTAGGAACAAGGAGTGCAGGCTGTACCTACAGGAGAGGGAGCTGTATTCCTTAAAGCCATGATTCTGAAAGCATTTAAGGGTTGTGATGAATAAGCAACTCGACATGAGTTCCCAAGTTCCCACTGTGATGCTGTGGCAAAGATTGCTAATGCAATCTTTGGAGGTGTAAACAGGGGATGAATCATTAGGAAGAGAGAGGTGATTTTTTTTTCTTCTGTATATAGCAATGACATGAGTGATACTAAAATAGTCCTTAAAGTGATGCTGTCTATATTTAAAAAGGATGTTGAAAAATTGGAGAGGATGCGAAGAAAAGGGCTACAAAAAATGAATCAAGGACTTAAAGAAAATGCCTTGCAGTGAGAAAATTAGGTCATGTACAGGCTTTAAATTTCTAGCTGGAGAATCACCAGTTTCCCAACAGAAATCACAAGTGTATGGGCATTTATCAAATGTCTTCTGCAGGAAAAATGTTTTCTGTGGGGAAGGATCTTCCTCTTTCAACAAGGGAGTTGTCGCCTGTTGGAGAATTTCTTCCATGGGAAAGAACACCTGTAAGCTGCTTCGTCTTGGGACTCCTCGTGGGGAAGGATCCTGTGCTTTCCAAAACTGGGGTCATCCCAGTCCCAGAAGGCATTACCCCACTGCTCCCATCTCTCCCATAGACTGGGAGAAGATGAACAGCCACCCATTGCTCCCTGGCTCCTCCCCAGACCAGTCTCCCCAGTCTGGGGAGTGGATAGGGTTTTGTCCACTGCATGAAAAAGCAGCTGCTCCCTTTCCCCCCACCCCTTCATCTGGGGAATAGCTTGGACCCTTTGTCCTGCTACTCCAGTCTTTTTCTGAACTGGTCTGAGGGGAAAAAGTTCAGAAAAACTTCTGGAGCAGCAGCTGCTTCCCACAAATTCCTCAGACCAGGATGGCCCTAATCTGGGGAAGGCACACAGAGCAGGGGAGAGGGGTAAGCTGCAGGCTAAACTCCTGTACTGCTTTCCCTCCTGAAAAGATGTCAGAAACTTCCATCTCTTGAAATGAGTGCCTGTTTGAGACCATAAAGAGCTTAATATGTTAAATTTACTAAAAAGTAGCTTGAGAGGCAAGAAGACTACGGTGAGTAAATGCTTTTATGGGAACGAAATGCTGGATATCAGGGCTCTTTAAAGACAAAGCAAGAAGAAGCAGCTGGAAGTTGAAGTTGGAGAAATTCAAATCAGGAATAAAAGTGCATGTTTATAACAGAAGGGAAGATTACTTTTTGGAAAAAAGTTATGATGAGTTCCCTTCATATTTTTAAATCGGAATTAAATTTCTTTCTGGAAGAGATGCTTTGGAATGTTCAGTATGGGGGTAACTTGGTGAAAATTAAGGGTCTCAGATGCATGGGAGGTCAGACAAGAGAATCCAGTTATCTCTTTTGGTCTTACACTATTATTCTAATATTATAAAAGCCTAAGTCTGTCTGTCTGTAATGCTTTATTTGTGCTCTGATTGGCTGATGGAAACAGCCAATCAGAGTGCTCCAAGTGTGGAAGAGCGCTGCCATGATTCCAAAGCCACACCGAGGACCAGATGGGGTGGGGAAGCCAAGGCTCCCTGCAAGAGGCAGAACAACAGCAGCATGGGGCATTGGGTGGCGGCACTCCATCCCAGCCCCCCCCACCTCCGCCCCCGTTATTCTTGATGGGCAAATGGCTAGTTTATTAATGAAAGCTTGATTTCATTTATTTCACCACATTAGGACATCTGGTGTTTCCCCCTTTCTTTTAAAACCCCTTCCTTGCCCAGGAAGCATCATTGGCAGACCAGGCTATGTGATTTCTTAGCTCTGAGATTTTTTTTGGCAGCTGTCTTTACTCTCTCATAACTTTTTTTTAGTTAATTTTTAAAAATAGGTTCAGTATGTTTTAAACTGTTAGAATGTAATGAAGCTGAAATCACTTCCGAATTTAATTTTGTGTTAATCTGCTTTTATCAGTAATTGAGTTTTCCCTTCAAAATTATGGTTATTCTGATAGAGGTTGATAATGTGCAATTTTTAATAAAGCATAGCCTGCTTATGTGAGGTTTATTCATATAACATACAGTCTTAATAACACAATGCATCTTTTTTTGTCTCTATGGCTGCTTGCAGACTTTAAAAACAAAAACAAAAAACTTGCGCTTTACTGGAAGAGGCAGCGTGTTAGTTTGACTTGGCTCCACAGTGTCTGTATAGATTGGGTTTTTCAGTGGGGCTTTTTGGCACTTTTATCTAATAGCTGATTCCATCTATGAACCTCTGATATAGTAAAAAACCATAAATGCCTCCAGGGTATCCTATTTAACATTGAGATGGGTCATAGAGTTGTAAAAAAAAGCAGGGAAAGAGACCCTAGGAAATCATCTGGTCCAATGCTCCTGCTTAAGTCCTAAATCATCCCAGCCAATTGTTTGTTTAACACCCCTAACCACAAGGGGATACTCACAGGCTAGGAACAGACATTGCATTTTCCCATGACAAGTTGTGCTTTTGTTTGTCCCTCCCGGAGCAGAAATATCCTGGAATTTGAGTGTATACTTGTCACCCTTCTAATAAGGACATAGTGAGTGATTGAATGCAGTGCCACTTTTCTGCCATTGATTCAATGATCCAGTTCCAGACTCACTTTTCGATGTCTCGGGACAAACTGTATTTTATCACGTAAACTTTTTTAGGATTTATCCTGGGACATCAGATATGGATGTCTGAACAATTGAGCTTTGTTCTGGAATCAGATGGTTTCTCCTGGAACAAATACAACATCTTTGTAGCCACAGTGTGCTACAGGAAATGATGTTGTTGATGGAGTAGGTAGCACATTGCAAAACTGATGTCTGGGATGGTGTCATGACTTGTGATCTTGAACATTTTGAGTTGTTGTTTTGTTTTTTTGGGGTTTTCTTGCAGGAGTAAGGTTTGTTAACCCCACTGTGAAAGGTAAGTGCTAGCTAGGAAGTGTACAGAAAAAAGTATCCAACTTCTCTTGGATATGAAAATTCTTTGCTTTGGGCAGTTCTGTAGTGTTGCTGTCTACCATTCACTTCATGTCTCTCTCTACTGGAAATGATTGCATTTAAATCATAGATGAGGTAATCTATTTATGTAGAATGTGATGGTATGTTACAATTTAGTTGGCATCAATTTAGTAAGAGCACAGTACTAAAGAATGGCTGAACCATTCTTCAGTATTTTGTCATATACTTTTACACAGGCTATTCTCCCACACCCCTCCCACACCCCTTCCAAATTAAGTTGTCACTCACCCTGGACAGAAGAATACATCTATAATTTTCAGTGACTTCTTTTTACCTGATCCACATTTGGGGTAAAAAAAAAAAAAAAATGTCAGCTGCTCAAAAGCTGCTCAGTGAGGAGGAATGTTAGAAGTAGTCCCAGTAGAGGGATTTTAATGGGCAAAGTATGAGTAAAGTGATCCATAGGAAAAATTTATTCTCAATCGCCTTTCGTCTCATATTGAACAACATCTAATATCAGAACAAGCCGCATTTAAAGCAAGCAAGCCCTGCACTATCCAAATAGTAAACATCACCCAACATATAGAAAGATTCAAGAAAGGGATGATAACAGGTGCTGTGTTTGTAGACCTGTCAGTGGCATATGACAGTCAGCCATTGAAACCTGTGCCACAGAGTGGGGTCCCTAGGGATGGCCATGATGCCCCTAGGGCCCTGTGACCATGCCAGCTTCGCCCTATGGGCACCTTCTATTCTCGCCTGCCATGTCTTGATGGTTAAAATAATAGATAGTAGATGGGAAGGCTGCCCTCAAGTTGCTGTGCGGTCACGGTCCTGGTGGACCCCACTAAATCGTGTGGGTTCTTAGACCTCTTGCTGGGTCCTGCTCTAAGTACATACCTTGTGGGACACCCCAAGCCTTATGGGCTAGATGCATGTCTCCAAAACTGCCCCTTTACCATGCCCCATGCCTCACAGATGGTATTTAGCTATTGTCTCTAGTGATGAGGCCTCAGTTTAGTTAGGCCTCTTGCTGTCCCTGGACCCTTAGCCTCAGTAACTGTGCCCTCTGGTGCTGGGGTTTCCTCACCCCCTGTTGCTGTGCCCTCTGGCACTGGGGTTCTGCACAGCAGAATGCTCCAATGAGGCCTTCTTCTCCCC
Organism: Alligator mississippiensis; assembly: GCF_030867095.1. Taxonomy (NCBI): domain Eukaryota; kingdom Metazoa; phylum Chordata; order Crocodylia; family Alligatoridae; genus Alligator; species Alligator mississippiensis. The sequence continues at coordinate 289,254,299 of NC_081826.1, forward strand.
AGTAGCCTCATCCCAGTCCATCGGATTAAAAGCCACAACATAAATATGAGCCCCTGGGCTATAACATAACAGCAACCGTAACCCTGGATACTTTAGTCTCACCACCAGCAGCACAGGCACCCAGGTATCTCTGTGGAGCTTTTCTACATGAAATCCACTCCCCCTGGCAGCTGCAAGGACCGTAACTGCCTTCAGTGCCAGCCCTGAGGCTTATATGGCCCAGGACATTGCCTTCTTCTGGTCAGTTGACCGGGTGCAGGTGCAGGCTAATTCCCTTGTTAGCCTGCTGCCACAGTAACCTGCCCCTCTGGGGGTTCTGCTTGGCTCCTAGGGCCCTCTCTCTAGGCAGTTTCTTCCCTTAAAGGAGCACCTTAGTGCCCTGCAACAACCAGCTTGCCAAAATCTATGATATGACCCACAATTACCACTTGGCGCAGCTCATCCAAGATGTTTTTACGTAGAACTGTACAAGAAATGGAGCTGCCGGAGATGACAGTGAAATGGCCTCCCACAGGGTAGCATGCTAGCACAGATCCTTTTTAACATATATACCAGTGACCAAACCATACAGAATAATATGAGGAGCTGATGATCTATGCATCACATCACAAGAGAGGGACTTTGCCATTGTTGAGAACAGATTAAATGTCCATTGAGCAACCTCTCAGATTACAATAGCCAGCTTTGCATCAACCTAACCAAGATGCAGGTCCTGGCTTTTCACCTGCCATAGAGAAGCTCAGCAGAAATTGAATATTGCCTGAGGTGGAATCCCACTGACTAGTCACCCAGACCCTGCGTGCTTGAGGGTTACATTGGCCTGAACGCTTACCTTCAGATCACATGTAGAGAAGACAAAAGGCAAGAGCATACCTGAAAAATTGGTCTCCTCAAAGTGGGGAGCAAACCCAGCTATATTACAAACCACTGCCATTGTCTTGTGTTACTCCACTGCAGAGTGTGCACGTTCAGTATGAGGGCCATCAGTTCATTCCAAAAAATGAGAGCCAATTCTAAATGACAGCTGTTTTAAAAACCAAACAAAAAAACCACCCCAAAACCAACAACAACAACAGAAACAACAAGATGTCTAAAGCCAACACTGAAGGATAACCTGTACTTACTGGCTGGCATTGTACCACCTAATATCAGAAGAAAGGTCGCAAGCCAAAAAAAAAGATCAAGGCAGATGGAAGACCCCAGACATCTACTCTGTGGTCATATAGAAGTAACTAACAGCTTAAGAGTTTTATGTCCAGTGTTGCGCCATTGGAAACAATGGCTGACAGGGTGCAACTAAGGTTATGAAAGGAATGATGATGTGCAGTCAAGTGCTCTGAAATGGACCTGGAACCCCAGAAAGAGTTTCCCAGAGGGGCTGATCTAGACTGGCCAACATGGTGATGCCTGACTCACCTACACACGCAAGCTGAAAGATCAAAAGCAAGCATGATCAAATGGGACTACTTTAATTACTTGAATTTATGCGAGTGCAGTGAAGCTCAGGCTATGGAGCACCTGCTCATTTGCCGACTCCTTGGTGAGACCTGTACAAAGGAGGACCTTGCTACAGCAATGACAAGAGCCATCACTTGTGTGTGATTCTGGAAAAACATGTAATATATGACAAGGACATGAGGAAAAGAAGTGCAAAATAAATGGTTTATTACATGTTTTCTGCAGTTTCCTTCTGCAGCCATGGTATAGATTTATTCAGTGCCTGGTATGACAATACAGGTAGGATAACAGGATATGCTATGACCTTTGAACAGAAGAAGCTGTATTGTCTTTTAAAAATAAAATTCATTTTTTATGCATAGATGTGTTTTTATAAGTAATTTTATTGATTCCATAGTATGTGATAATGCATGGCATTTAAAAGTCTAGAGTTAAGAATTAGTTATACTTCAGTAAGTAAACAGTTATAAAATCCCAGTGTGCTGTGGTGATTTGGTTGTCCTTGTTATTCTGATAACATCCACAGCGTGCTATGTGCTGCCTGTACTTGCAGATACTCATATGTACATGAAAACAGTTACTTAAGGAGCTTGCAGTGTAACAGAAGAAGTAACACTTGAAGGGAAAGAGAAATGGATAAAATAATTTGAGTTTAAAAAAAGTCTGCACTCATTAATTCCCACATGATCTGTATTCTAGCCAAACAAGTACTATTAACATCACAACAAAAACGGGCTTCTGGGAAGGGAGTAGTAGCCTTATCAACCAGTTCAAGCTCCTCAGCAGGATAGAAGGAGGGACAAATTAGCTGCTAAGGTGGAAGCGATCAGTGAAGTGTAGCCTGACAAAGTTAGAGGGGGCACAACTGCTAAGAGACGAGGCTGGATATATAGGGATGGGTAGTGGACTTTAAAAAAGAAAAGAAAAGACGGGGACCAAAGACCAGTTAAGTTTGATGCAACAAAGCTGCGGAACCAGCAAGACTGATTGAGAGAGGTTGTGACACCCTTTGCAGAACAAAAATAAAGAAATTGGATTTTAACACTGTTACAAATGCACAGTACAGTGAGAATGTGGATGTTTGGTTTATTTCCCTAATGTACCTGATTAAGACAGGTACCCAATATTTCACATTCATATCAATGAGGCAGCTTTTTAGCCATATTTCTTTAATGAATGCCTTAGGTGCTGTTTGAACTTGCATATAGTTCCCCAGATGTGGTTTCTGATCTCACATCAGTTTGAATAAACAGACAGTATGTGTTAGGCACTTCTGAAGATGCACGTTTCCCAGATGTGCTTGTTGCAGTGTTGTTTAACACAATCCCAGATGGATGGCAAGTATCATGAGGCTCTGGAACATATGTGGCAGTATATTGTGTTTTGATCAGTAATAAAAATGAGCATTTTACTGTAACAAATTCTATAGAACAAACAGCTGACATCCCCACATTTCTCTGCTCAGCAACCATACTTCAAAAGGGCTCAAAAGTCCCTGCTTCATTGGGGCTTTTGGGCACTTTTATCTAATAACTAATTGAATCGGCTATTAGATAAATGCTAAAAAGTCCTGCTGAAGCGTGTAATCTATACAGACACTGGGGAGCTGGGTTCCTTTTCCAGTAAATCGGTGGGTTTTGCAGAGGTTTCTTCCCTTCCCCCATGTCTACAGCAGCCAAAGAGAGTGCACGTTGATTCTGGTTGACTGGGAGATGACTACCTCACGTTCCTTAAGGGTCTTGTAAAATTCTGGTGACATGACTTACTTTGAAGAGGGCTGTATACATTTCAGCCAGGATAATGATATCTGGGTCATACAGTTAGATAGAAATGGGCAGTGATTTGCTCAAGAAATGTGGAGAAAATCACTCATTTCCAAGTGTGGATACAGGGTAGGGTGCAGTGGTGCAGTTGATCTTAAACTGAATAACATAGTGCTAGACTCGTAGCGTATTAGTAAAACTTCTTTCTTTAACTGGAGAAAAACATGTTGTGTTATATGGAAACCCTTTTCCTTGGTTACTTTGTGATAATAGGCATTCTCCTGCCCCATGGGAAAGGGGCATTGTACTGAGCCAGAGTAAAGCTAGTTTTTCAGGAGCTGATGAAGAGACAAGGTTTGCATCTGGATTGTGTTTAGACTGGGGTACAAGTTGGATTTCTGTGGCAATTAAATTTTGTTAGCTATTGTTGAAAGACTTTGGCTCAATCTGTCCATCTTGGTGGAAATGTTATGAAGACCTCAAGCTGAACTTAAACAAAAACGGCAGTTCTTCTGAAACTTTGGCCTCAGCTGAACTAAAATGGGAAAAACAAGCCTTTTCTGGTTTTGAATCCAGCCCAGACCCCAAAGTGTTTTAGATCTGGGGATCCTAATCCAATTATCTCCATTCTCTGAAACTTGAAGGAGTTTGGAATTGAGGTGCCAGTTTTGGCCTTTGGTTGTAAAATGACTCTGGTTAACTCAATTGAAATGCTGTCTGGCTACGCAGGACTGGACATAGCCATTTCCAAACTGTGTCTGTGTTGACTGACATTTTTTAAAACACTTTGAGTGCAACCATTTTCCTGTCTACTCTAGCCAGGTAAGCTTTCTTCCAACTGAGTTTGCCGTCAACTGATGTAAACACAGTTCAGCTATTTTCCCTGCAAGTGTCAGATGTGAGCTGAAACTTTTAGCATCTATATTAGTTGGTGTGGCTGGAAATCCCACTTACAAAGAACTGAAATCCTATTTTTTGCCACAAGAAAGAATTTGATTAGACTGTTTGTGACTCTTGTGGAGACTGAAGAAAACTTTCTACATCAGTAGTTAAGGGTGGCTGTTTCAGGAGGGAAAAACATGACATGAAAGCACAGGGTGACACAAGGAAGGTTTAATATCTTCTGTATTTATAGTCTGGGATGTTTGAAAGACTATGCTAATGCATACCTATTTTTCCTCCCAAGGTTTTACCCATTCTTGAGATTCTCTATCATGTTGAAGAAAGGAATTCACACCATGTTTACATGGCTCTTATAATTTTGTTGATCCTTACAGAAGATGATGGCTTCAATCGATCCATTCACGAAGTGGTGAGTTATTGTAATGTTGAAATCATTTATCTGTGTTTAAGAGTTATTTATTTTTGATTTATGTAGAAATGAACTTGTGTATTTTCGAGATATTAACTGCCTCCTCAGTAGAGGTGGTTTTCAGATGGTATTTGCTTTTCAAGATTTGAATGTGTATTATACTCATTTACTGCAGGTTTGTAAAACCAAGGTTACAAGTTTCTTTTCAAACCTTTTTTAGGGATATGTACAAATGCTTTCCTTGCCATTGGAATATATTTTTTCCTCTAGTGCTTCCTCTTACCACCTGAACATAGAAATTGTCAGGTAGGTTGTGTCAAGGATGTGGAGTGTTTACCAAGGAATGGAAAGAAATAGAACGATGGATAATCTTCTTAAGCTGTCACACAAACCTTACTCAAGTACCCTATATTTCAACAGAAGGGACTGCTGTGTGTTTTATTTCCCAAGTGGAATGTAACTTCCTTAATTGACATCTCCATCCTGCCTTTCTGCCAGCTTAATACTTATTTTATATTGGCCATATAAAGTAGTCCAAATGTTGAGTAGATTTGATCAGCCTTGTGCTGGAGGTTGTCTAAGAGGCCTGTGTTCTCGTTCCTTGCCTTGTAAAGCTACCACATTTGCACTGATTTGATTTGATTTTTGGCTGGAATATGTAAATTCTCTTTGGAGGATGCATAAAGCTGAGGTCAAGTGTTCAAATATTAGAGTAGAATCTTTTCCATAGGTAAATTTTTATCCTGTTTTTGCAGAAATGTAGAGTTTTTCCTTGTGGTATCAAAGAAAGAGAGGCTTATAAATACCTGAGAGAGAGAGAATTTGGTCATTGCAATTCCTGTAACCTTAGATTCATTCATATAGGTCTGAATGAAAAAAGCAGGAAGACTTGGCATTTATGTGAAGTTTCTTGGGAGCAATAAGCAAGGAAGAAAACCCATGGCAAATATGCAAACTCCTGAAACCACCATTTATCTGGAGACTGCTCTTTCTGTTCTACCCCCATTCCCCAAGAGCATCTCTGTGTTTGGATTCAGTATCACCATGACGTTTAATTTTGCTCATGAATTGAGGTCATTGAACTGTTGAGATATGGCATCCCTTTACCACCTCTTGCCTCATCTTTCTTCATTCATTTTAAAGGCTCTACTCTTGGTCTGTCAACAGATCCTTTACTGTTCAAGGGAAGGTGGGATATTTCCCTAAAATGGGCAATGTAGATACAGCCACAAGGTTAGAGCATAAATGAGTTTCCACATTCAGTTAAGCTATGTCCTTGCAGCTGACGCAGCCAACATGGATGTAGTGATGTCTGCAATGTGGCAGATACTTACTGTTTCCCTTTTCATAAAAGAAGTCTCTCATCTTCTTTTCTTCCTGCCAGTCTTCTCATTATTTCCCCTCTCTTCTTCCTTTCTTCCTTTCTCATCTTTTTTCTTTTCCATGTCTTCTCTCTCACTGTTTTCTTTGCTGCCTTATTCTATGACTTTGGTTCCTTAATCACTCCTCGGCAGAGACAGTTGGGGTGGCCATCCAGCAGTGGCTCTGAGGGACATTCTCTCTTTTTTTGCTGCGTAGCGTGGTATTCTGGGAGTGGAACAGGCCATTCTACGCATGGGAGCTGCTACCAGCATCTGCAGCCCTGTTCAGGTGAACGGCTCCAGAGACCAGCTGTGGTAGGAACCACTGGAGAAAGAGGGATGAAAATAGATGGCTCTTGAGGAATCTCACGACTCGTCAACAGCTAAAAAAACATGTTGACATTGAAGAGCAGACTAGAGTCTTCTAGCCGCTTCCAATGCCCTCTGTTCCTTTCCTCTGCCCTAGGCGTCTCTCTTTTCCAGACCTTTCTTTCAACCCTGCCCATTAGTGGACTAGAGACTCCTTTGGGTATGGATCTTTGGCACTCCTGTAGCATCTTTTGCATTCCTAGTATTTGGTGTTAAAAGGATAGATATGTGCAATAAAGAAAAGAAGTTGAAAATCCCTTGCTGTCATCTAGATAATTTCAGCTGTGTGTGAGCACCTTAGGTCTTTGTCCAGACAGAGCCACCACAGCACCACTGTGGCAACTGTGACATAGCCAGTTATAAGAAGGTCAGTGACTATAATGCTGCCCCCAGAGATTCCCCTTCTGTCACTTGTTCTATGTAGAGCCTGAGCAAACAGCACTTTTGATTCCTTCAGGTGGTTCCTGATTCTGAACATCTCTGAACCTTGTGGAAGAGGGGGAGAAAGAGAAGATCTTAATATCACATATCATTCATATCACAATTATAGGTTAGGCCCAGCAGTTAGTGAAAGAGAATAGTGTACAAGTTGTTTTGATTTGAAACTCTTTCTAAGCCATGGAGTTGGATGGTTTCTGGGTGCATGGTTTGTAGAACTCAGTGTAAGATTGCATTGGTGAATCCATAGCTGTTTACCTTTAATGATTTGCGTGTATATACCCACAGCATGAAGGGTAGGAGATTAGCCTCCCAGAAGAATAGATTTATGCAGTGGTAAATACTGAATTAGTCTGATGAAAAATGCCTTCAATCTCAATGACGCCTCTTTCCAAATAGTGAGATCTTACACAGGAAGAAGAATGTGAATGGAGATAATGCTATCTAAATAATTCTACAAGATGTGAATATCTAGCATAGTCATGCAGCATGAATGAAGCTCTTATTCAGTGCAAATATTAATCACGTTTTAGCCATTACGGCAGGAAGGTTCTTCCATCAATCGGCTGAAGCTTGAGAAAATAGGAGAATTTAATGTATTTTGAGTTGACCTGTTTTTTTCTCTGCTGCTGCATATCCTGTAACGTTCTTAAAACAGTCATAACAGTGTGATCCATTTATGGGCATATTTTCCTTTGTGGTATTACACCCACATTTATTTATTGATTTTTTTAAGATTAATTTTAGTAAGCACAGTTTTATAAATCTCTGTGATTATACAGACTGGTAAAGAGCTCAGGAAACCACAGAAACTCTTCTAACTGCTGAAGGGTTCTCGTTTAAAATAAATGTGGTCGTAGCTGCCTGGAAAAGATGATCAAAAACAGAGGCTCTATTCCTACACTTGACTCCATACAGGCAGACCCCTGAACCCACTCAGAGCTGTATTTAATTCACTCATAATAGTAATAATGGAATTAACTTTTAAATTGGGAGTTCCCTAACTGGGGTGGTTATTGGTGAATTAACTCCCCATAACCCCTAAAACATGAAATCATACTTGCAAACTTTAAAGGACATCAAATACTGAAAAACATGTATGTGTTTTTCCCTGCAGGCAGTATTAATTTTGAAATGTTCTGTTTCCTAATTAACCAAAATTCTTTAAAACTACTTTTTCAATGAATTTTTGCTACCCTTTAAAAATATCATCTGTTACTCCATTTAACTTCTACTTTCTTATATCTTTTTTATTGAAACACTTATGTCCAACAATAGTAATCAGCTGTGTGTTATGTGTGATGCATTTTAAAGTGTCAACACTATTTCCTTTTTTCTCACAATCTGAAGAAGTACCTCTCAAGCGAGTTATGTGAAACTTGGCAGCCGACTTCTCATGCAGACACTTTTCAGTTTCTGTTCTTTGGATCTACAGCTCTGGTGTTTCACTTTGAGTTTGGGGCTTAAATTATGTTAACACTTGCAACAAATTTTAGTCAAAACCTGCAAGTTTGTTTTCATGTAAAACCCCAAACCTTGTCTTTGGTTCAAATGCAAAACCATAAAGCAGCTGAGAATTGTTTTTTAAAGTGGGTCCAGATTCTTCTAAGAGACCATTGTAACGGTTAGCTCATTCTTTCAGAAAACCTTGACTGAGTTTGTTTCTGAAACCTAAAGCCAGGTGAATTTCATGGGTTTTGAGGTTGTTATAGGCAGTTCATGCTGCTTTGTTTCTAGTATAGGTTTTCTGAGGACTGTTTGTTGTATTTCGGGGAGAGGGAGGTGTTTTGTTTCTCTTTCTTATAAAAGTAGTTGAATATTTCCAGAAAACAGACAATTCTAGACAAGTTAATCTGGTCAGTTGTTCTTCAGCAAAATGTGTTTTTAGCAGGAACCGCTGGTTTATTAAAACAAAACTTTTTAATGGAAATATTTCTGTTTCAATGAAAGCTTAATTTACAAGCCTTCTCTAGCTTGTGGTGAAATTTCAGAAAGTGAGGCAGGCAGGCAGATAAGACCCACTGACCCCAAAATAGCCTGCATAATTACCCAGTGATTAAGGAAAGCCATCTACAGTATTAAAAATGCAGTTAAAAGTCCTCACTGCTTGATTCAAAACTGGAACTTGCATCTATGTCCCCACACTCCAGATAGAAGTCCTAACAGCTGGGCTCTTCTAGAGGGGCTCCCCCTCCCCCCCCCCGGCGTGTGAAAAACAAAAGGTTTCAGCTTTGTTTCCCTTCAGAATGAAAAAAAAATTATGAAACGCTGACATAGTCCAGAAAAAGAAATTTTTCCTGCCAACACGGCCAACAACTACCTCAGTTTTGCAGCTCTTTCAGCACACTCATGGAGAGAGACCTACTCTTTTCTTCCTTTATCAATCTTTTTACTCATTAATTTGTAAGCTTCTGTGAGAATATAGAGGCAGACATTTAATAATAACTTAAAAAAGAAACCCTGTATCTTTATTTTTCTGTTTCATATATTCATAGTTTATGCATTTTTGGTGGGACTACTTTGAACTTTTAATTTTTAAACATTGAGATGTTCTTCTGTGTGGAATAACACCTTTTATAGATGCATTTCAGAGTGCATAACAACAGACAAGTTTTATTTTCCCCTCTCAGTTTAAAAAAAAAATCTGGTTTTCCACAGGTTTAGAATACCTACAACTTTCTTTTAATGTTAAAAGGAAAGGTATGTGCTCAGTATCACTGATTATCAGACTGGCACTGATTACTTAATATCACAATGAGTCAGTTATGGAGTTGGGAATAATACCCACTTGAATGCCACTCTTTTGCTATAACCATGTAAAACTGCTCACTCTTCTGCCATTTCTTGTAATTGGTAATATGTTTTTCATGTACTTGCTGTATTCTACTGCTGCTTCAGAAAGCAACTTTGCAGCTTTTTTTTCTAAGAATTTTTTTTTGTTCTTGGGTCTTGCAGGTATAAGTAGTGTTAGTTAAAATATTAAATGAAACACGGTTGATTTTTATTTTACTGTAGCTATACCTGAGATGTTAATATCACCAGTCCTTCCGAACAGGTTAGGGATGGTTTAAAAAAGCTAGATGTGTACAAGTCCATGGGTCCAGACATGATGCACCCGAGGGTGCTGAGGGAGTTGGCTGATGTGATTGCAGAGCCGCTGACGATTATCTTTGAAAATTTTGATAATTCATGGTGGTCAGAAGATGTCCCCAAAGATTGGAAAAGAGCAAATATATAATGCCTATCTTTAAGAAAGGGAAGAAGGAGGATCCAGTCAACTACAGACTAGTCAGCCTCACCTCAGGCCTCGGAAAAATCATAGAGCAGATCCTTCTCTGGAGGGGATGGTGATTAGGAATAGTTGGCGTGGATTTACAAAGGGCAAGTCATGTCTAACTATTCTGATTGTCCTCTATAACGAGATGACTGGTTCTGTGGATGCGGAGAGAGCAGTGAGTATGGTATACCTTGATTTTAGCAAGGCTTTTGATACAGTCTCCCACAACATCCTTGCAAGAAAACTAAGGAAGTACAAGTTGGTAGAATGGACTATAAGGTGGAGAGAAACTTAGCTGGATGGTCAGACTCAGAGGATAGTAATCAATGGCTCGATGTCTAGTTGGCAGCTGATATCAAGTAGAGTGCCTCAGGGGTCAGTCCTCAGGCCAGTTTTCTTCAATATCTTTATCAGCAACCATGTAGAAGATGAGATGGAGTGCCTGAGCAAGTCTGTGAATGACACCAAGGTGGGGGGAGTAGTAGATGCATTGGATGGTAGGGTTAGGATTCAGAGAGACCTCGACGCATTGGAGGAGCAGGCCAAAAGAAATCTCATGAAGTTCAATAAGGAGAAGTACGAAGTAATGCACTTAGGACAGAACAATGCCATGTACCAGTGCAGGCTGGAGGCTGACTGGCTAAGCAGCAGCCCTGAAGAAAAGGACCTGGGGGTACAGTGGCCAATAAGATGAATATGAGCCAACAGTGCCCTTGTTGCCAAACAGGCTAACAGCATCCTGGGCTGCATTAGTAGGAGCATTGCCAGCAGATTGAAGGAAGTGATTATTCCTCTCTATTTAGCACTGGTGTAGACAAATCTGGAGTACTGTGTCCAGTTTTGCCCCCCTCCCCCCTACAGAAAGGATGTGACAAAATTGGAAAGAGTCCATGGGAGGCCAATGAACATGTTTAGGGGGCTCAGGAACATGACTGCCGTGGAGAGGCTGAAGGCCTTTTTCAATCTGGAGAAGGGAAGACTGAGTGGGGATTTTAATAGCAGCCTTCAACTACCTGAAGGGTGCTTATAAAGAGGATGTGACTAGTCTGTTCTCAGTGGTGGCAGATGACAGAACAAGGAGCAATGGGCTTAAGGTGCAGCAAGGGAAGTTTAGGTTACATACGAGGAAAAACCTTCTCACAAGAAGGGTAGTAAAGCACTGGAACAGGTTACCCAGAGAGGTGGTGGAAGCTCCATTCTTGGAGGTTTTTAAGACCCGGCTTGACAAAGCCTTGGCTGGATCATCTAGTTGGGAGTGGTCCTAGGCCTAGCAGTCCTAGGAGGTTGAACTAGATGACATCCTGAGGTCCCTTCAAACCCTAATCTTCTGTGATTCCATGACTCCTTCTTAAGGATTTATATGGAACTAAAGAACTTCAAATGCATGAGTCAGCTGCAGGGGCTTTCATATTCCTATATTTTTGTCTTGAGTGGTTATTGAGATGTCCTTTGATTAGACACTTGTAAGTTGCTAGATTCTCAGTAGGTAGTTGTTTAATAAAATAATAATTATGGGAGAGTTGTAGGAAATGATTTTAAATATGAGGGACTGTTTGGATGGAAAAGATGCTGTCTCAAGCAGGGTGGTTGGCTTAGATAACTTCCAGAGGTCCCTTTCTGCCCTACTTTTCTGTTATTTTAGGACTCAGTAGGCATGTCTACATGTCCTGTTAGTGCACTTGAATAAACTTCAGAGCTTATTGCCCTGGAGTTTATTACTCCCAAAGGCCATGTCTGCATGTGTGCCTGGGAGCACAGCACATTGAGCCAGGTTGGAGCAGCCAAAGCTGGCAGGTGGTCTGGGAGGTCAGCCTGCTAGCAGGGGGCTGCTCCCCCAGTTCAGCGTTCTGCAGAGGGGCTGCCTGGGGCATGAGGGTGCTTCGCTGCCAGGCTAGCTGGCAGGCAGCCCCCAAACTGAAGGACCCTCCTGCCCCAGCCAACTGGGGCAGCATCTACATTTGCAGTCTTTTACTCCGCAGCAGGATAGTCCTTGTATTTACTCCGAGTAAATTAGTTTACTCCAGCTTAATAGGGGCGCACATGTAGACATGCAGTGTTTACTGTGCGGCTAATTAGTCAACTGCGCAGTAAAAGTCTTGTGTAGATGTTTTTCCTATGAGTTTTCTGTAGCCAGTGTAGCTCTACCCAGTACTATTAAGTTCTTTTGAGCTCTGAGCTATGTTGTAGGTGGTATATAGCACAAATGTTATTAAGATTGCTTAACATTACCATTAGAAATCCTGTTTTCAATGCCTGTAACTTTGCCAAACTTGAACTGTGTTTGGGCTGAAATTCTCTTAGTTTATGAATTTTTCCACGTGTTTGCCAGAGCCTGAAGTTTTTTGGAAAGTTTCACGCAAAATGTTTCAGCCACTTCCAGGATGAGGTTAGGGAACAACATGTTTGCCCATGCTGTCTTTTTTTTCCCTTTTCTTTTAAAAATAAAAAGTCCAGCAACCATTTCTTTGAGAAGTTGTAGTGCCCCCAAGTTCTGGAGCAGGGACTTGACATTTGGCTAGTGGCCTACTTGTCTGAGATTTGGTCTTTGCCAAATTTGGGTGGGTTTTCATAGGAATAGCAATTGTCTCTCTCTCTCTATACCTGCTCAACTTCAAAACTCTGAAGATAATTCTTGGCTCATTGAGCATGCTCCATCCTTTCACACTCCTAATGCTGACTGAACTGTAGGCAGATCATCCCCTAGAGCAGCTGAGCATGTACCAGCTTCAGGGACAGAAATGCTGTTTGCCTGCTGCTGCTTTTCAGCTGCTTTTGGATGGGTCCAGACATTGGCAGTGAGAGCAGGAAAACTGTTTCCTATGCTTTCATTGATATTCCTGCTGGGGTGCAGGCAGCACTTGGGAGAAGGAGGCTCTGTGACCTGAATGTAGACAAAACATGACAAGGGAGTAAAGGAGTAGATTGGGTCATGGGGCCTAGTGAGAATGGGGCAAGAAGAGGAGAGAGACTGACTGGGAGGGATGGAGACCGGAACTTGGTGAATAAGGAGACTGGTGCTGGTAAACCAGCATGATGGCGATGAATGTGGGAGGTATAAAAGACTAGTCTCCTTAAAAGAACAGTCAAGATAGTGTGACAAAGTATAAGGACAGGAATAAGAAAGACTGAGATGAGGTTTTGAGGAGAGTGTAGAGGGTGAGAGAAGGAGCCTGGGGAGGGAGACTGATGTTAGGGATGAATGTGAGTATGGGAAATTGGTAATGAGCAGTTTGGAGGTGAGGAAACAAATCTGATGATGACCTGGGATCACAGATTTTCTTGTCTTAGCAATACCAGTACCTCAACTTTGACTGGTTCCCAGTGAAGAGTCTCTCTTCGGGGCTCCCTAAAGAAACCTTTCACTATCACTTTGCTCACCTAAATGCAAGACTGTATAGCCCTGTAAGAATATCATTGACATTCAGATTGGACCCAGCACTGTCTTCTAGATCTGTCAGTGCCTCTCAGGATGCTGTTTTTAAAATGAAATAAAACAAACGACTAGGACAAATGACCTAAATGCTCTTTGATATCACATCTATCCAAAGAATCTTGCCTGCCTAAATGCTTTTCTAAATCTCAACAGAGCAGCAGTGTGGTTTTGACTTTCACTCGGGTGTTGAAATATATGGTTCTTGCTTCACCTCAGTGGTGTGCAAAGAGATTGCAAGGGCTAAGTTCCTTTTTCCCAGCTCAACAAGCAAACCGATCCAGCTGGGTTTCAAAACCACCTTAGTCCAGCTCCTTGTTTAAGGGGCTGCCTCAGCAGTTGACCTTTGCTGCACAGCAGCAAAGTGGCACTCTCCATTAACGAGGCCATTTTGTGCCCAGCTAAGACAATCTGGCAAACAGCTGTTAATTGCCTTCCAACTGCTTGAAGGGTGAATAAGAGATAACAAGTTTCTCCTAGAGGGGCCAAGTACTTTTACACTCGCCTCGTGCCTTTGGTTGCTGCTGCCAATCAGAAGACAATGCAGTTTAGATAGAAGGCCTGCTAATCCTTTTCCCTGAGGAAAGCTGAAGTAACAAGGATTTCTCTGCAGGTGGCTCAGTATGGTGCCGATACTGTTTTGTGGTCTGTGATTGCAGCAGGATTGCCGTTACGTGCAAAGACTGGTAAGGCACTACTTGATTTTAAGGACTCCAGAGCCATCCCAAATTCTGTTAGTCTGTTTTTCAGCCATGTTCCACTGACAGGCATACTCAGTAGTCATATTCTTTCCCTCCTTCCTCTATGGACACAAATCGTTGGAATTACCCAGAAATGTCAGCAAGCCCTGTAAGTGGAAACATTCCTCTGCTTCTCCATCTTCCTTGCAGCATGCATCAGGTAGCAGACAGGAGCTTTGGTGCTACTGAGAAGTGTTGGCAATTTCTCATTGGTGTTTTCTTCTCTTTACATCCGTTTGACAGCCATCTTGCCCATTCCTAACTGGCCTGGGTCAAAATTACATTAAGCTAGTGGGTTCTGGACACCAGTGTCGGTGGATATGCTGTCCGATTCAGTTTGCTTCCTGCTCTAAATCCCCTTCTCTGTCCCCTTTCAAGGACTCTTCTCATGAGATTTTGCTGCAACAAGAAGTTCCTACCTTGATATGTCTGGGGACAGTAGAGGAATTCTCCCTGCATCTTATGGGAAAAGGGTTCTCTAGTGGTTACGTCCTGGTTTGAAGAGGAAGGGAGCACCCCATATTGTAGCTAATGACATTCTATGCCTTCATCAAATTCAAGTTGAAGAGGATCATGTTAGTGGCTGTTATGCTGTTTCTGCAGAATAGGGACTGATTTGTATGTCTCAAGTTTCCATTTCCCCATTGGCATCATACCCATGCACAGAAAATACCTCCGGTTTATGATGGGTTATGACCATTACCAGCATAAAATTTTCCATTCAGCTTCTTGACAATCCCAGGAGTCTTCACCAAAGTTCTCTGTGGCTGCTGCCTATCTCAAGAGGTCTCAGCAAGGGGTTGTTGTTTACTTATGTTGGGATGTCTGGTTTCCTTTGAACAAGTGTCAAAAGTGCCTGCATGCTGCGGTGCAACACTTTCATACTCTGGGATGGGTGAATTCACAAAAGTCCAACTTGATTCCTGTGCGGAGACATGTGTTGGACTGTATGGTGACAGAATAATTTCCAGCCCCTACTTGTTGAGGACTGCCCTATAAGATAGTAACCACCTACTTCTTGGTTCTGGTCTACATCAATTCCTGCACCTTTGCAACACGACCTGCCAAGCTTCGCCTTAGGTATGTGCAGTCCTGGCTAAGAACATCTTTCCTGAGAAACATCCTTTACAATGTGAGCGATGATTCCCTACTTGCTTCACTTTTTTCCTGGTGGAAAGGGACCCACTCGTGTGCAGAAGAACTCATGCTACATCAGGATGTATTGGGGATGATGAGGCCTCCATATAAACATGCTGGAACTCAGAGTGATAAGAGAACGTATCAGGATTTTTTCTTTGCTGCATGCAAGGACATTACCTACACAGATCATTCATAGATTCACAGTTTGTAAGGCTGGAAGGGGCCTTGGAAGATCATTGGGTTCAGCCCCCTGCACCAGGTGGGAAAGACAGCCGGGGTCAAGTGACCCCAGCAAGGTGACTGTCCAGTCTCCTCTTGAAGATTTCCAAGGTAGGTGATTGCACCACCTCTGGAGGGAGCTTATTGTACAGTCTGGATGCCTTGACTGTGAAGAAGTTTTTCCTAATGTTGAGGCAGAAATGGCTTACCAGAAGTTTGTGGCCATTACTCCTGTTTTTCCCCAAGGGTGCCTTGGCGAACAGATGTTCACTGAGCCCTTGATATACTCGCCTGATATAGTGGTAAGCTGCTACTCAGTTCCCTCTCAGCCTTCTTTTTTCCAGGCTGAAGAGTCCCAGGTCCCTCAGCCTTTCCTCATATGGCTTGCCATTCAAGTCTCTGATCATACGGGTGGCTCCTCTCTGGACTCTGTCAAGCTTTACCACATCCTTGTTAACAGAACAGGATGCAGTACTCCAGCTGTGGTCTCACCAATGCAGAGTAGAGCAGAAGAATCACTTACTTGGTTTTGCTGGAGATGCATCGACTGATGCATGCCAGAGTATTAGTTACCCTGCTGGCTACAGCATCATACTGCTGGCTCATTCATACTGTGGTCTGTTATTACCCCCAGGTCCCTTTTTTTCGTGGTGCTGGTTGGTTTGGTGCCGCCGAGGCTGTAGGTGTGTAGGGGGTTGTTCGTCTCCAGGTGGAGCATTTTACATTTCTCAGTATTGAATTTCATCTGGTTCCAACTCACCCAACTTGCTAGCCTGTCTGGATCAGCCTGTCTCTGTAGCCTAAGCTTGACCACGCTTTCCCATACGTTGGTGTTGTCCGCAAACTTAACCAGTGAGCTTCTTACCCCCACATCTAAATCATTGATAAAGATGTTGAAAAGTACTGGACCAAGCACCGACCCCTGTAGCACACCATTGGCCCCTTCTCGCCAGGATGATAGATCTATTCATTAGGACTCTTTGGGTCTTACCCCACAGCCAGCTTCATAGCCACCTAACTGCCTCGCAGGTAAGCCCCAAATCCTCCAATTTTCTCGTGACAGCATTGTGAGATACAAGATCAAAGGGTTTTTTGGAAGTCAAGGTATACAATGTCAACCTTTTCTCTCATGATATGATGCTGCCCAGATAGTCTACGTTAGAGCTGTCTAGTACCTGGGGCTGCTGACAGACCTGGGGGCAGGGCGGGGACAGACGCATGCTTTACCAGAAGAAGCAGTGCATTAGTTCAACCCAGCTCTGCAGTCTGTATAGACTGGGTGCTTCAGTGGGGCTTTTTGGCACTTTTAGCTAAAGCTGATTCAATCAGCCACAAAAGTGCCAAAAAAACCTCACTAAAGCACCCGATCTATACAGATGTTGGACCAGGTTACGAAACGCCTGGACACAGGAGGAGGGGTGGATGTCGTATACTTAGACTTCAGGAATGCCTTCGATACGGTATCCCACCCCATACTGGTGAACAAGTTAAGAGGCTGCGACTTGGATGACTACACAGTCTGGTGGGTGGCGAATTGGCTGGAGGGTCGCACCCAGGGAGTCGTGGTGGATGGGTCGGCTTCGACCTGGAAGGGTGTGGGCAGTGGGGTCCCGCAGGGCTCGGTCCTTGGACCGATACTCTTTAATGTCTTCATCAGCGACTTGGACGAGGGAGTGAAATGTACTCTGTCCAAGTTTGCAGATGACACAAAGCTATGGGGAGAAGTGGACACGCCGGAGGGCAGGGAACAGCTGCAGGCAGACCTGGACAGGTTGGACAAGTGGGCAGAAAACAACAGGATGCAGTTCAACAAGGAGAAATGTAAACTGCTGCACTTAGGGAGGAAAAATGTCCAGCACACCTACAGCCTAGGGAATGACCTGCTGGGTGGCACAGAGGTGGAAAGGAATCTCGGAGTCCTAGTGGACTCCAAGATGAACATGAGTCGGCATGTGACGAAACCATCAAAAAAGCCAATGGCACTTTATCGTTCATCAGCAGATGCATGACGAATAGGTCCAAGGAGGTGATACTTCCCCTCTATCGGGCACTGGTCAGACCGCAGTTGGAGTACTGCGTGCAATTCTGGGTGCCGCACTTTAAGAGGGATGCGGATAACCTGGAGAGGGTCCAGAGAAGGGCCACTCATATGGTTAAGGGCCTGCAGACCAAGCCCTACGAGGAGAGACTAGAGAACCTGGACCTTTTCAGCCTCTGCAAGAGAAGGTTGAGAGGCGACCTTGTGGCTGCCTATAAGTTCATCACGGGGGCACAGAAGGAGATTGGTGAGTATTTATTCACCAAGGTGCCCCCGGGGGTTACAAGAAATAATGGCCACAAGCTAGCAGAGAGCAGATTTAGATTAGACATTAGGAAGAACTTCTTCACAGTTTGAGTGGCCAAGGTGTGGAACGGGCTCCCAAGGGAGGTGGTGCTCTCCCCTACCCTGGGGGTCTTCAAGAGGAGGTTGGATACGCATCTAGCTGGGGTCATCTAGACCCAGCACTCTTTCCTGCCTATGCAGGGGGTCGGACTCGATGATCTGTTGAGGTCCCTTCCGACCCTAACATCTATGAATCTATGGACGAGCTGGATCCAACCAATGCACTGCCTCTTCTGGGCATGCACTGGGCTTGGCATGGTGGTGCATGGAGTTTTAAAGTAAAGTGCTTGTTGGTTTTTTGGAGGGGTGGGGTGAGGGGGTTATGTCTGTAAGCAGCATAAGGGGTCAGGATCCACATGCTGCACAGATGCATGCTGTGTGAGCCTGAAGTAGTACTGCATGGCCCCTTCCCTCCTGCCACACAAGCTGCCATGCTGTATTACCAACCCTCTTCAGTCCTGCCACACTGTGCACATGACCCCTTTTATGCCAGACCATGTTGTGGGTGGCCCACCCCACTGGGCTCCCCCTCTGCTACATTGTGGGTGCCCCAACCCCCACCACCCCTCCCCGGGCTGCAGACTTTCTGAGCTGCACTGTGCCTCCTTCACCCTATTTTATATCTTTCAGGTTAGGACAGGACTTATTCTTTAAGCCAAGGCTTAACCTGGTTCATGGATGCCACGTGTGGCACAGGCAGCCTCTAGGTTCTCATTTACCAAAACTTCTTAATGTCATCCTACTGGCTTGAATCTGGCTTTGTTGATTTGAGTGGCTACAGATTTGGGATTGTTTTGTAATCGTAGGAATCCCTGCTCCAGATTAAAATGTCTATCCTGGTGAAGCCAATGGTGTCAATCCCCAAACTGTAGCTGCTCAAATCAACAAAGCCAGGCTCAGACCTTGCTCTGACCTGATACAAGGATGACTCTTTCTCAAAGTAACCATGGGACCCAAACTGGTCCTGACTTACAGACAGCCCCCCAACCTTAAATGGCATCTCTCAAGCAACAAATGAACTCACTCCCATGGTCACTGGGGAACCAGGCCTTGCAGTGCATCCAAACGTCTGTTGTGCCCACACATCAGTGCAGACCACATCAGGAGTTGATTGAATAACAAGTACTATAACATGCAAGGTTCATTCACTTGCAACCGTACCAATATCCTATCAACTATTGCCTACTTACAGTACCCTTCTGCTGTCTGTATTAGATAGATGGAGTGATCTCTACAGGTAAGATCTGCTCTGACATCAGCTGTAGAAAGAAATAACGGCCTGTGGCAGAACGCTTGGATCTCCCTGGACATTGCATCCCTGACCGCTGAACTGATGTTGTTAGGCAGGAATATTTTAAAAGTTGGTCTAAACGGGAAATTGAGGAACAAGAAAGCATCCACAGACTGGATTGTGTTGTTATATGATTCAAAAAAGGACTACAGATTCCTAATTTATTACCAGGGATTTTGGTTTTCTCTGGTTAAAAAAAAAAAAAAATCCCCAATTTTCAGGCTAAAAAAAGTAACTCAAAATCCACATTTTTCCATAATTAAAATGAAACGCCAACTAATACATAGATATAGATATATAGTGGTGTTTCATTTTGATCATGGAAAATTGTGCATTTGGAGTTATATTTTTTAGCCTGAAAATTGGGGATTTTTTTCTCAGCAAAAACCAGGATCCCTGCTCATTGCCTGGATTAGCTTTTGTGTGACCCCCTTGTTCCCGTGAGTTCTTTGCTTGTTGGCTTCTCCCAGGACCTCCCCACTCCCTCCACTTCTACTCTCTTCTTCCTTCCTACCTTTTATTACTCAGATCACACACTCCACTTTATACGCTGCTCTGTTTGTCCTAACCCATCTGATGAAGTGAGTTTGAGTTTACGAAAGCTTATGCTCTCTATCTTATTTAGTTAATCTAGAAGGTGCATATCTACCCTGCCTTTTTTCTGACTAGAGACTAACAAGGTTAACTACCTCTCTCTTACCATCACCTCAGCCAGCCGTACCCCTGGACGTTGTGGAAGCTGGCTTTTCCCAAACATAAGCTGCAGCTGTTTCATCCCCTTAGCTACAGTATGGAAAATTAGAAGGTGCTGACAGAAAGTTGACTGTTGTTACCTGCTACTTCATTCTTGTGTTTTTGTGTTCTGTAGTGCTGGTCAGAGTTTATTTTTCAGAATGCTTTTCATGTCATTTTCGGCCTGTTCTAATATATTCTTTATATTATAAATTTTCTATGTCTAGAATCTAATTATTAGGGGTCATCTTAAATTCAAAGTCCTGTTAGCTTCAGGTAAATACGGTATTTTGATTGCTCCAGTGAGTTTTAGAGGAGTTCCATCCAACTTGCTTAGGAAAACAAAAAGTGCCCTTGCCCTAGATGTTAAATGACATCATCATTGTGTTACTAGTAATATAACGTTGCAGCATCATTAGCATCAACAGTAAGTGTACTTGGCAAAACTGCACTTCAGGTCCCCTGCAAAGGACTGTGTTTGTAACCATACCATGAAATCACATACCTCAGTGGCTGTAACAGGATAACCTCTTGAGTGCTGCTGTGGGCAGGGAGCAGATGGCAGCTGCCAGTTGGGAGTAGTGATGCTTTGGGGCAGTGTGGGCAAATAGAGCCACAAACATAATCCAGCAAAAGGATCAAGATACAGGAGTCGGCTGTGGCACGATACTAGAATTACATCACTGGTTTTGAGGATGTGTACAGCTGTTTTTCTGACTTGAGACATCCCTCAATGTATTTGGGCTCCAAAAATGGCACTTTGTAGAGGATGTTTTGAAGTTTCTCACTCATCCCTCGACTGCCTCTGGTATTTGCTTTAGAGGTGGGGTGTTGACTTTTTGAATAGTCATATTCTCCAGTTTTAGAGATGCTGTTTTGTATTTGGCTTTCATAGGGCAGTGCTTCCTATTTGGTTTGGGGCTAGCAAGAATGTGTTTTAAGTACAGAGCAGTGGCATTTGGTGAATGTATAGGCCTGAGCAGGGGGCAAAAAACACAGGGCCTTATATGCTTGTAGATTTAAGACTTAAGGGCATAAGTTCTGCGAGGCGCCATTCTCAAGGACACCCAATTACCTAGATTACTTTCTTGGTTTTGAGTGTGTATATTTCTGTATTTTGCAGAATAGCTAGCATAAAGCAGTCAGAGACTAATTTAGCTGTTCTTTGTACTAATATCCCTGGACTGTCTGAGTGCCTGCCCAGCTACTTAGAAATAGTAACAGCACTGAAAATCTTTCTTCATGGAGTGTAGTAGATGTAGCTTGATTAGTTCATGAAGTTTTGTGTGTGAATAGTATTTGTACATGCTTACGGAGGAAATGCTAAGGCCAGTAACAGAAAAGAAATTTAGCAACGTACATGCTTTAAAATGCACACGTGCATTTTGAAATATGAACCTATTTTGCTGTTTCATGTCACTTTGGAACTTGATCTGCAGCATTCTGTTGTCTGACTGTTAGTGATGTTCAAAACACAAACTCTAGGAAGTGTGGGAAAATTCAACCAAGAAAAGAGACCAGACTGATATCAAGAAGAACAGGTTTGGAAATAAGAATGAGAATGGGAGCGTAAGACAAGGCTCCGTGCAAAAATATCTTTTTTTTAAATCTGACCTTTTCCTTTTCCCTCTTCAAACATGTCCAGTTTAAAAACAAGATAATTGCCATGTGGGATAGTATTGAAATCAGACATCACCACACAACCTTGACAGTCTCTGTATTACATATAGCACTGATTGTTTTCCTACTGCTTTTCTGATTTTAGGACTTTGAAAAATTGGCATGTTAGAAACTTTGGATTATGGGCAAATGCTAATCAGTGCACACCTGGGATGAGGGCTTTTTGTTTGTTTTTACAAAGACTGTATGGCAGAAGATGCAGCTTTTAGCAGCCAGGCATAATGCATGCATGATGGTAAAAAGGTTTGGTTTTGTTTTTACAATATTTAATATGCTGCATATGAATGTAACTTGCGCTTAGGGACATGGGGTTGTAAAAATGTTTTGTACATGGTTGTAAGGAAAGCATTTTGACTAGCTAGGTAAATTGGTCATGCATCTTTTTGTAAAGATATAGCCTATAAGTGTTGTTCATTTGATTTTTTTTTTTTTTTTTTTTAATTATTGTATGTATCCAAGCTAAATCAGGACAACTGGCAACAATTTTATGTCATTAAAAGTAGAAAATAAGGGGAAAGCTATTTAGGAGGCACCTTGTTTTGTCATCTGAAATAGTGGTTTAAAAAAAAGTACATTAATAAAAAAAATGCAGGTTGAAGCCAAGGCTGGGAGGGTTTCCCTTAATGAGAGTGAAGAAAAATGCTTGCAAAGCAGAAATAGTAAAAAACAAAAAGACCTAGACCAGGGGTATAGAATCATAGAAAATTAATGTTGGAAGGGACCTCAGGAGGTCATCTAGTCCAACCTCTGCTCAAAGTAGGACCATCTCCAACTAGATCGTTTCAGCCAAACCTTTGTCTAGCCAGACCTTAAAAACCTCCGAGGATGGAGCTTCCACTGCCTCTCTGGGTAACCTGTTCCAGTTCTTTGCTACCCTCCTTGTGAGAAGATTCTTCCTAATATCTAACCTAAACTTCCCTTTCTGCAACTTGAGACCATTGATCCTTTTTCCTTCACCTGCCAGTTATGTCCCCTAGCCCCCTCACCATTTTTCTTGCCCTCTGCTGGACTCTCTCCAATTTGTCCACATCCTTTCTGTAGTGGGAGGCCCAAAACTGAACACGGTATTCCAGATATGGCCTCACCAGTACTGAATACAGGGCAATAATCACTTTCCTTGACCTGTTTGCAACACACCTACCAATGCAGCCCAGGCTGCCATTAGCCTTCTTGGCAACAAGGGTGTACTGCTTGCTCCATATTCCACATATTGTCCACTGTAACCCCCAGGTCCTTTTCTGCAGAGCTGCTGCCCAGCCAGTCAACCCCCAGCCTGTCCCAGTGCATGGGATTGTTCTGTCCTAAGTGCAGGACTTTGCACTTGTCTTTGTTGAACCTCATGAGATTCCTTTTGGCTCAATCCTCCAATTTGTCTAGATCACACTGAATCCTAGCCCTACCCTCCAGCATATCTACTACTCCCCTTAGCTTGGTATCATCTGCAAACTTGCTGAGGGTGCACTCCATCCCATCTTCCACGTCACTGATGAAGACATTGAACAAAACCAGCTCCAGGACCAGCCCCGGGACACTCCACTTAGTACCGGCTGCCAACTAGACATCAAGTCATTGATTATTACCCTCTGAGTCTGATGCTTCAGCCAGTTTTCTATCCACCTTACAGTCCATTCATCCAGCCCATACTTCTTTAGCTTGCCTGGGTGAATGTTGTAGGAGACTATATCAAAAGCCTTGCTAAATTCAAGGTACACCACATCCTCTGGTCTCCCTGCATCCACAGAGCCAATCACCTCATCATAGAAGGCAATCAGGTTGGTCAGGCATGACTTGCCCCGGTGACTCCATGCTGACTGTTCCTAATTAACTTCTTGTTCTCCAAGTGCTTAAAAATGGATTCCTTGAGGATCTGCTCTGTGATTTTTCCAGGGACTGAGATGAAGGCTGACTAGTCTGTAGTTCCCTGGATCCTCTTTTTTCCCTTTCTTAAACATGGGCACTATGTTTGCTCTTTTCCAGTCATCTTGAAGCTCTCCTGATCGCCATGTGTTTTCAAAGATGATGGCCAGTGGCTCTGAAATCCCATCAACCAACTCCTTCAGCACCCTCAGGTGCATCCCATCCAGCCCCATTAACTTGTACATGTCTAGCTTTTCTTCATAGTCCCTAACCTGTTCTTTTGCCACAATTGGCTGCTCACCTCCTCCCCAAACTGTGCTGCCCTGTGCAGTAGTCTGGGAGCTGACCTTGCCTGTGAAGACTTGAGGTGAAAAGGGCATTGAGCACTTCAGCCTTTTCTGCATCCTCTGTCACAGGGCTGCCTCCCGCATTCAGTAAGAGACCCACAATTTTCCTGATCCTCCTCTTGCTACCAGCATACTTGTAGAAACCCTTCTTGTTACCCTTCACATCCCTTGCTAACTTCAATTCCAATTACACTTTGGCCTTCCTGACTTCATCCCTGCATTCCTGAGCAATGCTTTTATACTCCTCCCTAGTTATTTGGTATCAAACTCATCTGACCCCATGTGCCAAATGAGGGGTGCGGGGCTAGTCCACAGGCCAAATAAGGCCAACAGACTAACACTGCATGCTGGAACCAGTGCACAAGGCCAGTTCATTGTAGGCGTCATGTGCAGTACATGCCCTGAACTGGTCCTGTATGCTGCATGCAGTGCAGGGAGAGTCCAGTGCATGCTGAATGTGGTGCGTGAGTCTGGTCTGAGACCCCTAGGCAGCACTACGAGCTGGATGATGGGACTGCACAGGCTGGATCTTTGACACCCCTGACCAATACAGTCACCAATAAATAGAATGAGTCTGTTATATGATTTCATGGTGGTGGATGGGGAGTCGAGCTCTCTTCATCTGTGACCAAAAAGGGCATCAGCAAGTTCTTAAAAAGTTACTTTTGAGATTGAACCTGCAGCATGTGATTCTGGGAACTTTCTATATACTGAAGTCTTCTAACAGAAAATCTGAAAAAATAAAGAAACTGAAGTTATGTTGCTTAGCTAGATGGTGACTAAAGTGAAGCTGTATAAAAGGGTTATATGACATTTGAAGAGTAAGTGCTGAGGGAGAGGAAATGCCTGTAATGATCTAGTGGAGTATAAGCAGAAATGAGATGAGGTTGGGCAAAGAGAAGAAAGTAGGCTGAAAATTAGGAAAAAATTCCTAGCACAGAGATCTGTTGGCCTGTGGAATAATCTACCAAGGGAAGCTTAATTGCTTGAGTCATTTAAAACTGGACTGAACAAAGCACTGTAGGAAGCAATCCTGCATTGGCAGCTGGAAGGGTAATGAATGTATTTCTTTCCATTTCTAATAAAATTCTGTGATTCACAATTTCCATAATAAAGTTATAAAAACAAACTGGATTAAATTTAAACACTTGCATCCACTGCCTTATATATTGAAGGGACACAAACTAACACCAGTAACAAACAGTATGGATTCCAGTCCTTAATATGTTGTGATTTTTTTATGGGCTGAGGTATATCCTTCTTTCACTCCAGTTACAAAATTCTTCTGCCCTTGTTTTCCTTCAGTGTAAGAAACTAGTACTCTTCCGAAGCACTTTAATGCAAGTGGCATTCATAGTAAATAGTGTTAAGCAAAGCAAAAAATCTAAAGTCTGGGCTGAATGGGATAAAACCACATTAATAAACTGACTCTTTGGATCTCATGTCAGGGTCAATGGCACTTCTTAGAAACAGGTAAAGGCATGAATGCTGAATATTGTGTTTTGCATAGCTGCTATCTGGAGTTCTCATGTCCCCCAAAAGTGTGTTTGTAAATACAGCTGTTATTAATGGGAGTTGCACATGCTGCATCAAAGGGGGAGAGGCTATGGGCACTCAGTAGTTCAAGTGGGAAGCAGCTTGCCTGCTTGTTTAACTGCAAATGAAATATGCCAGTAGCAGATTGGATAGAGGGAGAGGAGGAAGAGCAGAGAGGCAGCGGAGAATGCAAGTGCAGCAGATCTCTACCAGCCACTTCTCCATATACAAATTAAAGTTGGCACAGAGCACTGAAGTATGAAACAAGCCATTAGGCACTTTACATGGATTAACAATTTTCCTTTAAATCATATATTAATTAGGAAATAATGTTTGACATTAAACTCCTTTAATAGAAGGCATTTAAGAGCTTAAGCAGCAGCAGAGGGGACATAACCATGTGGGGTGTTATGTGATCAGTAAATGACCTGAACATCATGTATTACAGCAATTATTAATTTCCTAATTATGAAATTTGAGTTTGAAATGACAAACTAAATGTAGGGAAATTTAAAAATGCGTGGCACGCACTCCTGGTGTTCTTTCGGTGATCAACAAACACCCCATCCCATAACTTAAATATATGATGTATAATTAACCTTTCACTTGTAAATTTAAAAGCTGAATATTAAAAATGCTGACCATATCCTCTGCCATTTCTGTCCACGAGAGGTGTGGGTCTCTGCATCTCAAGTCATGCATTTATTCTTTCAATTATGCTTCGTTCAGCTGGCAAGGGGTTAACATGCAGACCCCTTCTCCCCTCTGCAGCAGCAGCCAGGGGTTTGGGGCTCTCCCTCCCTTCTCCAGTTTCTACTCCCTGACCCATCCCCAGTGGATGGGGTGGCATATAGTGCATGGGGAGTCAGCAGCCCAGAGCACCCATGTTGCATGGTGCCACAGAGGAGTCCCCAGGGAGCTGCAGGTGAAGCAAGGCACAGTGGCAAGGTGCACACATGTGCAGCTTGGGACGGGAACTGTGGACCCCGCTAGTGCAACCCCTGCTAGTGTAGCCCCTGGGGCTGTGGCTTCCAGTCACTGAGAAGTTGAGCAGCCCTGAGAAGAATATTCTTCCAGGTTAAATCATTGCCATGGACTATAGTATCATCACAGAACTTTTGCTGTGTAGGCATAGTTAATATATTTATTTTCAAAGGAGAAGCGATTTGCCCTGTGATAGGGTTGACTCACAATTCCAGGACTTCTTTTACACCATTATACACTTATCTTCTGCAGTTGGTGCTGTAGTGTCTCTTATCATACCTGTCAGCCCTCTCTCGCGCGCTCTCTCTCATGCTTTGGTTCCAGATTTTGTGAAAGCTTTTTGCAGTCAGGAACATTATTGCCGCATACCTACAAAATCCCCTGCAGACTTCAGAACACTGACTGCCGCCCTGTTTAGGAAGCTATACATGGTTCATAAGGCAGTTCATGATTTTTTTTTAAAAGTGATGGAATTTTATCAAACTAACTTTTTAAGATCCTTCAAAGAAATGATACGTAAAAGATTTTAAAGCCTTTATCATATTCCCTCCCTGTCTTGCTGTAGACATCTCCCACATTCCTGCTAGCAGGAGTTATAACTATATGAAGACCCTTAACCACCCCCTTATACTCAGAAAAGAAGTGGGTGTAAAGGGCATGAAGTTGCTAGAAGCCTGAATATTTCCAAGTCCCATCTATTCCCTGTCTTTTGGATGCTTCATTGGTTGCTCCTTCATGTCTTTTTGTGTGAGAGCATTGGCTGCTAGGTCCCCACACTGTCTTTTTTTGTGGGAGGGTTAGCCTGAGATAAATCCTCTGCCCCATAAAGAGCAGCAGACTAGAGGAGAGTGTCTGACTTCCTTTGCTTTGGAATGGAGAAATCTGCTTGCCATCTGAAAGGCAAGCAGATCCAGCCTTAGAAACTATGAAACCATAAGGTTTCACATGGGCATTGGTTCGGGGAATTGGTAGTTCCTGGTGCCACTGAAAGTCCTGGTAAAGAGAGACACTGTTGCCCAAGAATGGTAATATTTTAGAATGTTTTTTAAGACAGGAGTTTGACTAGTAAAGGTCTGCTGCATATGCTCCCTGGTGTATGATTTGTTTGTGGTGCTGTGCTCTTTTTAAATAAATCCCCTACTAATGACATTTATTTGTACAAAATGAAATTTCTCCATAGAACCACCTGTGTAAAGCAACCTCTCTATTTACTAGCTTGTCTGAAGTAATCCCAAGTGTACCGAGTACACTATTTCTCCAACTTTATAAGGCCATGTCTATCAATCAACTGAACGTTGCTGGTCCCTTAAGTTGTCTTTCAAGACACGTTCATTTTGTGTACATGTGTATACCGATACTTCTTAAAGTGAGTGGGTTCAACACACCAGTGTTTTTATTTATCCGGCTCCACACCAGACCTCTGCATGTGAGGTCATCAATGCAACATGATGAGATCTGCAGGTTGGAAAATACCGCAGGGTCCTTTGTAAGATCCTAGAACACAATACGCTGTAATGGGCTGATCCTGGAGGCTAATTTATTTGTTTTGGGGAAAGTGAGAGTTCAGGGAACTGCATGATTTTATGCCTCTCATTCATAATTGAGGGATAGTGTTAAAGACCCTCTTTGTTCTTCTTTGCAGATATTGAAAAATATTACTTGGTACTCGGAGCGTGTTCTAACAGAGATTTCACTGGGAAGTCTCCTTATACTGGTGGTAATAAGAACCATTCAGTACAACATGACAAGGACAAGGGTAAGAGTTATTTTTAGCACTTATTTGTAGTCTTTAATCCATGTGAATTCAGTTCCAAACAATGGTTAAAACAAAGGAAGAGAGAACCTTTCATGCAGCAAATTGGCACCCAGGCATAGAGGCAAGGGAGGGCAGCACTTAAATAGAGTATTAACTGCTTCTAAATTTGTTAAATAAGTTTGATGGTATCTGTTCTATGTAGTTGCTTTCATCACAAAAATCCTTAGCCCAGATGTATTACTTATGTCTGGATCCTGAAAGAAAATAACAGATTTCAGGTCAGAGAAGAAATACTAGCCTCCCAGATAACTATATTATAGATAGTACTTTCCACCTGTATTAAAGTGTCCAGAAGTATGGTTTTAGCTTTGCTTTTATTAATTAATAGTGTTCGATCAGCTGATGGTGTAACTGGGATGGGACAAAATCATTTCTGTTCAGAAACAACTTTAAAAATTAAATTTTTGTGTTCTGCTGCATATCATTAAGTGACCTATGCAAAAGCAAGGACTAGTGGGCTTTCTTCTGAAGATGGCAAACTTCATTTCCTGTTTTCTCCCCATAGAGAGATAATTAGCTGTGTTAGCCTGAAGTTAGGCAGAAGGCAGGGCACCTGAGAGACTAGCTCATTCAGACAGGCATGAGATTTTATGGGCAGTAATCTACGTTGTCAGATGCTATGAATGAAGTAGGTTGTTGCCTACAAAATCCTATGCCTCTCAATGAGTAAGTCTCTAAGGCTAGGTACAGATGTTACATTGAATGCGTAGGGGGGGAAAGAGGGTTTCTGTCTATGCTGCTGCCTGGTCCTGTGGTGCACTGCAGCCTGGCTAGGGGGACCCCTTCTCCCCAGCAGCAGACAACAGTGGCAGCACAAGTTCCCTGCGCCGCTTTGCTGCTTTGGGAAATTTGGCGGGGGGGACTGACAAGCAGCATCCCTGCCACAGTGGAGCCCGGCCCAGCCCCCTAAGACTCCAGCAGCAATCTGGGGGTGGGGGCACTCCTTTTCCCCAGCTGCAGGAGCAGCCACATCATAAGTTCCCTGTGCAACTTTTTGCTATGTGGGAAATTCTGGTGGGGAGGGAGGGGGAGGAGCAGCCTGACAGGCATGCTCCCTTCCCCCAGTTTTCAGGCTGGGGTCTTGAGGGGGTGGGGTGGGGGTGGGGGGGTTGGGCTGGGCTCCCCTGTGGCAGGGGGCTTCTTTCTACTGTTCCCCCCACCAGAGTTTCCTGTGCCGCAAAAAGTGGAGCAAGGAACTCACGCTGCCGCTAATGTCTGCAGATGAGGGAAAGGAGTCCCCTGCTGGGCGCCCCCCCAAGCTTCTTAGCTGAGGTCTTTCTGGGAGCCAGGCTGGACCCTCTTCCCACAGGAGTGGGGCTTCTTTCCCCCAGCTGTAGCCAACAGTGGTGCTGCACAATCCCTGCACTGCTTTTTGCTGTGCTGGCATTTTCCCCCTGCCAGGCACCTCTGGCAGGAGGAAGGGGTGGAAAAGGAGCCCCCCCTGTGGTGCGGGCTCAGCCCTGCCCCCAAGGGCCAAGCTGGAAAGCTCGGAGGGGGTGGGGATGGCCTGGCAGAGGGACTCCTTTTCTACCTTCTTACCCCGGCCAGAGTTCCTGGCACAGTGAAAAGTGGTGCAGGGAACTCGCACTGCTGTTTCTAGCACAGCTGGGGGAAAGGAGTACCCTGCTGCGAAGGCCCCTCGCCATTTGTTGGCTGGGTTCTGCAGGGGGGAGATGGGCCAGATCTGTGCAGCAGAGGGGGCTCCCTCCCCTCCTCTTCCCCCTTGCCTCTTGCTGTTATAGCTATGTTACAGACTTCTGAGTGTTTCTTTCATGGGTGAAAATATTTTTGCAGTAAGTTAACCAAAGCATGGTGTTAACAGTACACTAGATCAGAGAACATAAAAGAAAAATTGACATGTATGTGTTCATGCCAAACAAACAAGAAAATCAGATAACAAGACCAAGAAATGTATTAACCGCCTATAACCTTAGGGCACTTCCATGCATGCTGTGACATGTTCTGATTAGCAAATGTTGGAGCAGACTCGATTAATTGAGCCTGCTGGAGTGTTTTAGTCAGAATGCTCCAGCATGCTGCAGCGTCTCTTGTATTCACCATCCCCGCGTTTCAAAATGGCGGCAGGGGCGCTTTAAGTAAAGCTTGTCAAATAAGCTTTAGTTAAAGTGCCCCAGCTGCCATTTTGAAATACAGGACACTGAATACACGAGATGCTGCAGGCAGTTTAATTAGAGCAGCTCCCAAGGCTGCTCCAGTTAAAACACTGCCTATCCCCTCCCCTGGAGCACATGTATAGGTGCCCTTAGTTTGTGAGATCACAGACAAACAAAAAGAGGCTGATAGCTAGTTACAGGCTTTATATCAGATGAAAAATAAGCAATACTTTCTCCAGTAAGTATTTATAAACAAGAATAATAGTTTGTGAGCCATTTGAAAAGTAATTTATTCTAAATAGCCTGCATTTGGGTATTAAATTCCATATATCTATTAAATTTATCCTTCAGTTTAAGTAAGTAATTATGCTAAAATATTCTCTGTCCAGTTAGAAACAGATTTTTTCCCTTTCTGAGCATCCTGGGATATATTCCAGCCAGCAATGCAGAATGAATTTTCTTGCTTAAAAGAGGAGCTTTGTACTTTGAACTTCATTGCACTTCTGTTGGAATGCTCTATATGTTCATTCCAGGCCATGCAAATGCAGGTGACAGAGGAAATAGAGTGTTCATATATGTCTAATTTCAGCCTCCTGTAGTGACTGCCAGAATATATAGGTTTCTGGATCCTGGCAGAATAAGTAACAGAAGGAGCGAGGCCATAGTACGTTTAGCTCAATTAGATGCTAAGAACGTTCTCTTCTGTTTGTAGCATTTCAGAGTCTGTGTAACTTTCAAAGCGAATAAATGAATATTTTAATCCTGAGAAGTTGAGAGTAACTTCTTAAGGATGGGAATCATTATGTGAAGGGTTAGTAAAATCCCTGCCTAGTGATAATACTTGTCAATAATGTAGTTATCTTACTTTCTGCTCCAGACTTGTAATTCTTCACAAAAAGTGAGCGTACAACGAGCAACTCCCACCACATTTAATATGTGCTACAACAAATCATTCCTTGCTGTATGCTGCTTAAGATTTATTATTTTCTTCATATTGAGGAATAGTGTAATCCATGTTCACTTGTCTCTTCCACATGAACAGGATCAATGAATATTACAGTCCCTAGAGGACTGTGGATTTTGCAGTTTTATTAGTGTTGTGGATTTCTTTAACAAAGCCACTGCTTTAGTGCATTTTCTTGGTCCAGAGGGGATGTCTGTGTGGTTACAAAGCAGTTCAGCCCAGCCAGGTTAGACTAACCTGCAAAGATTGAATCAATTCAGGCTCAGGCTTTTTGAATGTCTGTCTCTGTCCTAAGAGTGCAGAGTTGGACAGAGGAAAGGAAAGAGATAAAAGATGTTAACAGTAGTTTTCCTCTGACTTTTAGCAGTTTTGATTCCCATCTCACCATGCATCACATGTGATATTTTAAAATATCAATACAGATGCATACTATGGTACCTATACAAGAGACCAGCCCTATTTGGTGAACACACACCGTAATCAATCTTTTAAACATTCCTAAGTATACACAGCGCAGTTCCACTCTGACAGAAGACCACCTTTGTTAAGCAGTGGAAGCTTCAATCCTTTGAATGGTTTTGTATGACTAGTCTCAGTGTATCTGATAAGAATGGTTTCATATATTTTTCCCCTCTTTTTCCAACAGGACAAATACCTTCATACAAATTGTCTGGCAGCCTTAGCAAATATGTCAGCACAGTTCCGTTCACTTCATCAGTATGCTGCTCAGAGAATCATCAGGTAAATATGAGTCTTTGAAAAAATATTTAAATTAGCCTGCACCTAAGTTCAGAAGGAAAGGGACCTGAATTTTCTGTGGCTCAGTACATATAATTAAAATAGATAACTGAAATTGGAATTAAGTTCCCTCATGAAGTTGTGGCTCAGTTTCAAATAAGTGAAAATATGAATCTTCTTCTGACTTCTTATGTTCTTCATAGAACAGCTGTAGGAGTTGCTTTTAAAGTGATTGTCTGTATTGTATTATTTTTGTCTCTTGTTCTGTTATTACAAATGGGCAATTCTTTTCCAGAATGCTGCTTTCAGCTGTGTATATTTCTGCTTGCCTTGATGACAAAGGACCTGTTTTTTTAAGTTTGACCAAATGTAGTCTCTTCTTTGCATGAGGTCTTCTTAAAGCTGCTACATTTACTTACCTTATTTAAAAGTTTAAAATATCAGCCTTTTGAGTAACGAGTTAGCTCATATGCTGTTAAAAAGGTCACAGTTTTCATAGAATCCTAGATATAGAAGATCGGAAAGATAATGTTCAGAGTTCATCATATAACAGTGAGAGAGAGGTGTAAGGGTAAGCAATAGTATGGGACACACCTGTTTATTTTAGCAGCTAATCCAACCTGATGTTCAAAAGAACATAAATATGTCCTGTACAGTACAGTTTTACTGGCAGGGGGCAAAATTATAATGCTTATTAAGTATAGACTTTATGCATACAAAAAAGTCCTTACTCGACAAGTATGTAGGGGGGGTATAGTTTGTAAAAATTCATATTTATGAAAATAGGTATTTCATTTAAATATTGGTTCAGAGGGGTTGATTTCTCAGGCCTCTCCTGTTCTTGAAGTGCTTGCTTCTTTTGCAGTAAGACTGGAAGAGACCTACTGAGCCATCATGTATAGTCCCTTGAGTTTTCATGTAACCATTTGTCCACAACAGCATCCATTCTGGCCTCTCTTGCACACGGCATCACAGCCACAAAACACCTGGTAAAAAAAGAAAGTATTATAAGAGAGCAAGAGAGAAGGCAGCAGGTGTGCCATGTAAAGGAATTTAGTATATTAGGTCAGGGATACTCAAATGATCTTAGGAAGGGGACCACTGCAGTACTACAGGAGAAGGCAAACCCTCCCCCTACAAAAAAGACAAAAATTAAAACAACACCGCCACTAAAAATAAAAACCCCTTAAGAGCTCTTATCAATTTGATTATGGAAAAAACTCCTTCCTAACCCCAGATCTGGCAGTCAGGTTGACCCTGTGTGTGTGAGCCAGATCTGTCAGCCTACATGGGAGCTGCTAGGTTATACAGGTAACCCACCCAGAACCCAACTTCCCTTTCAGCCTCTCGCGGGGATATTGGATGTGATGTCACTTACCCTATACTTTTATGACTTTCATCTTGAAGGAATGCAGGTTTGCTACCCCACCATTTTGCCTGAAAGACCATTTCAGAACATCACATTTCCAGTGTTTAGAGATTGTCTCCAGAGTTGGTTCATAATCAGTTTCTATGCATTTGATCTTGCATCTATATTGTCCTTTATGTTAAATAACTCTGTGATGCTGTTTGAATCCCTTACTGATGAAAGTACCTTCCACCATCATCTCCATGCTTGACATCAGTCTTTCTTTCATACCCAGTGATAACAGCCTAAAATAGGTGCTCATTTTGCATTCTGAATGGCCTTACTTCCAATGTCTGTCATGTCTGAAACTCAGTCTGTCACCTCTATGCGAAGCAGTCTTAAATAGCTCCCTTGCTGTCATTCTTACTCATTTCTCAATTCCTGGTCTCTTTAAGGCCGCCTGCCGTTCACACTTACCAGTATGTTTTCTCCAAAGGTTCTAAGTCAAAATTTGCAGGTGTCAAATAGTGCTGTTGCTCACAGATGCCTTTGGCAGAGGGTATATATTTAATCCTCAGAATTTTTTGTGACTTGTAATGATTTTCAGAATATGTTGTTAATGAACTTCTTCATGCTTCAAAATTCTCCCTTGAACTGGCTTTCCTATGCTTCTAGCTGGGGCAGTCATCCCTTTCTATCCTCCAGCTGCTTCTTTTTTTACGCCCTTCATTTTAAAATGCTTTTGCTACATTGTAGCCGATTAATGCTTCCCCTGTTTGTGAAAACCTTTTCCTTAGTGAGCACTGGATCCTTCTCACAGGCTGTCCTCACCATCTGGAACAGCATCTCAGAGGCAGATTGCCTCCCTGATGATGTTTCTTAAATCTCATTTCAAGACCCAGGCAAGGACGTGCAACACAATTAAATCCTCTTGAGTTGTTGTTGATTGACAATAAACTATGAAGTGGGGGGGGGGGGGGTCGGTCCATCTTCATCTATTTTGTCATATACAGGTTTCCCTTGCCAACCTTGGTTTTGCCAACCATGGTTTTGAGTATCCATGCTTCAGGGAAAGGGGGAGTACAGTTGGAAAATACCGCCCCCCATGCCCCCCTAGGCCGACTGGTGCCTCTCACCCCCCCCCCCCAGCCTTGCCGGTGCCCCTTACCCACAGCCCCTGCTCCCCGAGTCCTGCCGGTTTTGCCAACCATGGAAACTTTGGGGAACCTAACCCCTGTGGTTGGTGAGGGAAACCTGTATGCTGACGCTGCCTGTGATATATTTACTTGCTTTTATTTGTGAAGGTTAATTATTCCATATTCTTATCTGGAAGATATGATACAAATATTGAAGTGTCTTGTTCCTCTTGGATAGCTACAGAGAATGTGTTTATGGATCTGCTTTGCTTAATTCAGAAAACAGCAAGTTTTCTGTCATGTTTAGATTAAGCATATCAAGCTGTATGTCACAGACTAGTCTTGTATAAAGTCAATACAGTTAAAACCACATTTTAAATACAGTGCCCAGTATTGCTTTATGCAGAAATAAAAATGGAGGAGTTAGAGCAACCAAAGAAGGTAACGTAGACATTGGAGAAAACATTTGCTTTTTAAAAAGAGAATGAGCCACTTTTCTCCATTTGTACAGCATCTCACATGGTGGGTCTCCTTGACTCAATGGTAATGTAAGCAACAGCAACAAGGTCACAAGTAGTTTGGCTTCAGTGAGAGTTTTGTCTGAGTAAAAATGCAAGACTATACCTGGAATATCGGTGATCTTTTGTACCAAGCAGAAAATTGCTCAACTTCAACTGCCATTAAATTCAAAAGCTTTTGAAGGGGAGGAGGTGGTTGCTTTCAATCCTGTTGAGGTGCCATCAGGTTTGGGGCCAGACCTACTAGATGGAAAGTTTAAGAGGACAAGTTTACTGCACAATACAGTGTAAGACAAGATGGCAACAAATGAGTGTGAGCAACAATTCTAGACATCAAGGCAAAGGGGCACCAAGAGCACCCATCGGGGGCTAACGTGTCTTTACACAACTGCCAGGAGCATGGGGAATAAGCAGGGGGAGCTCACACTCTTATTTGCTAGCACCTGGTATGACCTAGTCGGCTTAACAGAAACATGGCGGGATCTACTCACGACTGGGCAGTAGGCATTGAGGGGTACAGGTTGTATAGACAAGACAGTGTGGAAAAAAGGCGGGGGTATAGCTTTCTGTTAGGGAGCAGTACACTTCTTCCATCATCAAGGTGGGGGTAGAGGAGGGGAATACCGAGGTATTGTGTGTCAGGATACAGGGGGGTCCAGGGGAAAAGGACCTGGTTGTGGGAATCTACTGCAGGCCTCCTCATCAGGATGATGAGCTAGACCTGGTATTCTCCAGGCAGCATTCAGAGGCCGTTCAGTCGAGAGAGGCAGTGGTCATGGGGGACCGAAATTACCCAGACATCTGCTAAGAGGAGCAGACCACTCACGTAGGTTCTTGTACTGTGTGCAGGACCTCCACCTAACCCAGGAGGTGTCCAGTCCCTCCAGGGGTAACGCCTTGCTAGACCTGGTCTTAGCAACAGGGGATGATCTCGTGGGTAACCTGTGAGTGTACAGTAACCTGGGAGATAGTGACCATCATTTGGGTACAAGTCTGCAGGCCCGGATGACCTCCATCCACAGGTGCTGAAGGAATTGGCCAGTGTCATAGCTGAGCCACTGGCACGGCTGTTTCAGCACTCATGGTGCTCCGGCCAGGTCCCTGAAGACTGGAAAAGTGCCAACATGGTGCCCATTTTTAAGAAGGGGAGAAGGGATGAGCCAGGTAACTTTAGGCTAGTCAGTCTTACCTCTATCCTTGGGAAAACACTGGAAAAAATCATTAAAGACCGCATTTGTGAAAGCCCAGCAGGGGAAATGATGCTGAAAGGAAACCAACATGGGTTCATCACAGGTATATCCTGCCTGACAAACCTTATAGCCTTTTACAGCCAGGTCACACACTGCCTTCACACTGGAGCTGAGGCTTTAAGATGGCCTTTGATACAGTTTTGCATCCTATTCTCTTAAGGAAGCTAGCAGGCTGTGGAGTGGAGGCTTACACAGTCAGGTGGGTGGCCAACTGACTTAGGGACCGCATCCAGAGAGTGGTGATGGATGGGTCATTTTTGGCCTGGAAGGAGGTGGGCAGTGGTGTCCCGCAAGGTTCAGTCCTTGGACTGGTGTTATTTAATATTTCATCAGTGATTTTGATGAGGGTGTGGAGAGCCAAGTTCACAGATGACGCCAAGTTATGGGGCGAAGTTAACACACTGGAGGGCAGGGAGTGGATACAGGCCTACCTGGACAGGTTGGATCAATGGGCAGAATGAAATGGGATGAAGTTCAACAAAGATAAATGTAAGGTACTCCACCTAGGGAGGAAGAATCCCCAGCTCATCTATAGGTTGGGGGATGACCTCCTCAGCAGCTGATTGGGACCTTAGAGTCATAGTTGACTCCAAGATGAACATGAGCCGGCAGTGTAACGAGGCTATCAACAAAACCAATCGCAACTTGTCGTGTATTAGCAGATGCATGACCAACTGATCAAGGGAAGTGATGCTCCCACTCTATGCAGCACTAGTCAGGCCACAGTTGGAGTACTGTGTCCAGTTCTGGGCGCTGCACTTCAAGAGGGATGTGGAGAATCTGGAGAGGGTCCAGAGGAGGGCCACTCATATGATTAGTGGCCTCCATGCAAGAACCTACGAGGGGAGGTTGAGAGATCTGGATCTCTTCTGCCCTCACAAGAGATGTCTGAGGGGAGACCTTGTAGCTGCTATAAGTTTATCAAGGCAGGACAACAGGGAATCGGAGATGTGCTATTTACCAGGGCACCCCTAGGAGTAACTACGAATAATGGGTGCAAACTAGTGGAGAGTAGATTCAGGTTAGACATTAGGAAGAAATTTTTCATAGTAACGGTGGCCAGAATCTGGAACGGGCTGCTAATAGAGGTGGTACTGTCATCTAACTTGGGGGTCTTCAAGAGGAGGCTAGATAGGCACCTGGCTGGGGTTGTCTGACCTTGATCCTTTTCCTGACGGGGCAGGGGGTCGGACACGATGGTCCTTTGTGGTCCCTTCCGACTCTACAATCTATGAATCTATGAAACAATTAGAGAATAGAGGAAGTAAAGACAAAAGGGTAACAGGAATAATGTCCTGCTTTTTTTACATAGTCCGATGTTCTAAATTAGTGTTTTAAACCGTTGCCCCTGTATAAATATTGCTGTTACTACATAATAAGAGAAGAGGCGATGAAAATAGCTGAAATTTAAATCAAGTATAAAATATAGCATAAGCATTCTGGGCAGGTTCAGGTGCTGAATTATACTTAACTTTTTTAGCCCAGATAGACATGAAAGGTATATCCTGTGATTCAAAATATTACAGACTGCTGAAAAGTAGGTTTGGCCTCAGTAGGTAGCTGAGAAACTGCTACCTGCACTGTAACAACAAACAGCAACAAATCTTCAGGGAGCCAAACTCATGAAGGAAGAATTTTAAACAGCCTTTTTTTTTAGTTTTACAAAGGAAGTCATTCTTATTATCTAGAACAGGGGTGGCTAACTACAGCACTGGTGGCACAGGCAGCCTCTGTGTGGCATGTGGCAGATGGGAGAGGAGATGGGCAGCTGAGTGGCAGATTGGGCAGGGAGGACAGGGAAAGAAGTAGAAAGCAGAGTAGCAGGTAAGGCAGGGGTAGGGGATCAGGGTGGTGCTTGAAGAAGGTGCAGGGCTAATTTGTGGCATGCTTGCCAAAATGTTGCCCTGCACTGATAAAAAATATCACCCACCAAGAGCAATAGTGGGAGCAAGTATAAACACATGTATACAAGAACAGTGAGTTATTTGAGTGGGTATTGGCTTTGTGTGGGTAGGGAAAGGGCAGATGGGTATACGGTTGTTTTTAGCCACTGTGATTAAACTTCCTGTTTCAGCACTGATGGGCTCAAACTGCTCCATGTTGCCAAATAGTAAGAAAACAAAGTGATATTTATATTTCGGCTCCTATTCTGAACCCATCACCAGAGTAAAACATCTCTGTGAGCGGAAATAAACTATAGTACAAATAATAAAAATGCTCATGTTGAGGGGCCAAGGAGAGAAGGGAGACAGGGCCATGCCACTAAACATATATTTAAAAATGTTGGATTTTAAAATGTAGTAGCTATAGAAAACTTGACTTAAAATCTGCTTAGACATACAAGCGAGCATGGTCATAGTTTAAGTCTTGGCAGATTCTCTAATAATTTTTCCTTAGTGTGAAAACTAATTTACTTTCCATGCAAGCTTTTTCTTAATCATCTTCTGAGTGGATACTTCTAATTGTTTTAAATTTTGTAGACTATTCTCCATTAAATACTGACTGAGAATGTCCAAGGTAATTTGCCTAGGATCCCAATAAAATATAACTTGATAATATTGGATAATTTACATCACATTCTTGCGGGCTCAGTGGGCCTGGCTCTGCGGCGCGGTGCGGCGCTGGCCGGCAGGACGGAGCGCGGGGCTCCTGCAGGGCTCCGCGCCCGGCATCGAGCCGTGCCTGCTGACACTGGCACCTGGCCTGCGGCCGCCTGGAAACCAATCAAATTAGCACCCGACTCCCCCCCCGCAAACAAGGAGGGTCCCCACTGCCCCCCCAAATAGATCTTCCTTGCAGAAAAAAGGAGGAGGAAAAGATTAAAAAAGAAAAAGAAAATTTGCGGTATCCTCCGTATTAAAACATCCACCGATTTTATTCTCCATTAAAAACTGACTGAGAATGTCCAAGGTAGTTTGTCTAGGATCCCAATAAAATATAACTTGATAATATTGGATAATTTACATCACATTCCTGCAGGCTTAAATTAACTGATCTGTGTGAATCTTTTTATCACATGCAGCTGTTGGAAATAAAATTAGATGAAATAGATGCATGATAATAAAATCAGAGGCATTCATCCAATACAAGCTATATCCTCCTCTGGAGATGTGTGCGCCCACGCATGTGTAGCCTTTCCCACTTTTATTATTCCAGTCTTTTTGTTTACAGTTTGCTATTAATTATATAGAGACTATTTTTGCAGTGGGATAAGGATAACATCTATCCACCTCTCATGAGTTTGTAGAGTGCTGACAACTGTTGTATCTGGAATGATACGGTACTTTGTTGTAACAAACAAACAAACAAAAAAAAACACACACAAAAAAAAGCGGAGGTGTCATTATTGTCAGGTAACTGTCTGAACTGCTGAAACCAGCCTTGTAGTAGCTAGGCGACAAGACAGTCAGGTGTGTGGCTACTACATAACCGCAGCCAGGAGAGCCTTTGTTTGCTTAGTTTACTGAGGCCTGTAGTTTCAAATGTATTTATCCTCCCTTACTGTGTGTATAGTTATTAGATACTAAAATTGCAAACTCAATGAGCATATTACTGCATTATTAGTATAATGCGGGTCACTGAAAGACCACAGCTCATCTGGCTATAATTTCATTGGTGTGCTTCAGAGCAGTTTTGACTGCTACCTGAAGCCTGTTCAGTCATTTGTTAGCCAGGGTGTGTACATGTTACTGTATGGCCCCTTGAAAGAAAAAAAAGTTTAAACTTGAATACCTGGATTCTGATCTTCCACCTATGTTGCACTGAACTGAGTTGTCACAAAAGGAAGAATCTGATCATTAACAGCAAGCAGACCGACAGAGTATTATAGGATAAGTGTTTTGTCCTATATGCTGTCTCCTAAGCGCACATATGCCACTAGAGGTTGTCAGACACTTCTCTAATTGAACCCACGCACACACTTG
Organism: Alligator mississippiensis; assembly: GCF_030867095.1. NCBI lineage: Eukaryota > Metazoa > Chordata > Crocodylia > Alligatoridae > Alligator > Alligator mississippiensis. The sequence goes on from NC_081826.1 coordinate 289,294,423, forward strand.
CTAATTAAATTAATTTACAGAGCTATAGAAGCAGCATCCATCATTCCTTGCACTCTCCCACCCTATCGCTTCGCCTACACACTCCCACCTGCTTGTACCAGTAGAGAGCTGCACTGGCTCTGCCAATCTGTGTTAATGAGAGAAATTGGGAACTTTAGAGTGAAATATAAAAGGGCGTTTTCCTCTCTCATACGTATAAAATCAAAGGAATGTTTTAACTTAGTTGAGAAGGTCAGTGCTGTAAATAGAAGGCAGGAAGGGGGATGGGCATAGCTTGAACAATTTACATGGTATCCATGAGAATTGTATTGTCAGGCAAAAAGTCCAAGTTGATAGAGACTCTAGGTTAGCAGTGATTAGGAAATTCTCAACTTGCACAATTTGGATCACCAAAGTAGACTGTAACATTCTGGAGTTAAATTGCATCCCATCCTGGTTTTGCCCGAGTGGTGGTGATATAGAGCAGGGGTGGGCAATTATTTGGGCCTATGGGCCACATAGGAAGTTTTGGGAAGCTGTCACAAGACAGGTCAGCACCCCCCCTCACCCCCTCCCCTGCAACAGCTCACCAAACCTCCGTGTGTGGGATGGGGCCACAGGCAGTGGGGATCTGGTGTGGGCATGGATGGCAGGTTCAGCTTCTAGCCTGCCCTTTTACCCTGAGGAGGGGCTTGGGCAGACTCTCTGATCGCTAGCGGGAGCCTGCTGGCTGCATCCACAGTTGATGCCAGTGTCTGCCTGATGCACAGGCCAGGAGCTGGTATAAGCTGAGGGGATGTGCTGTAGGGGCAGGTTGGGGGGGGGGGGGGGGACAGAGAGAGGCAGCCTTGCCTGTGATGAATGGTGGGGGCTGGTGCTGGGCACTGGGAAAAAGCAGGACCCAGCAGGAGGCACACTCACTGCTGCCAGGACCCTTCTGGCTGTGGACCCCTGGAGCCTGCTTTGGGGCTGCTCTGCGGCTCCTCCATGCTGCTGCTGCCCTGCAGGCCTGGGAATGCCCATGAACCTGCCAGCAGCATCCACAGCCAATGCCAGCGCACACCCAGTGCTACTTCTGGCGCATGGGACGGGGGCTGGCGTAAGCTGTGTATGGGGTCAGATCATGTCCATTAGCCCAGTACGACACAGCAGCCAGAGCTACCAGCTCCTTGCAGGCCTGATCCTGTGACTTTGCAGCTGACAACCCACAAGCTGGATGCAATCAGTTTGCAGGCCAGAACCAGCCCACAGGTCATCGTCGCCCACTCCAGTATAGTCAGCTGCGCCCATGCCAGTGATTTGTCTGATGCAAAGAAATCCACAGGTGTTTCCTGAGGATCTGGAGAGTTGTCTTGAGACTTTCACTGAGTGTCATTGGCAAAGTGACCTTCTCTGCCATCAGTCAACCATAAAGCTGCTGGTGGTGATGGGAAACTTTCTCAAGTCTCATCCTGGGCTACTAATTCTGAATTACTTAATGTTCAAGCAAAGTGTCATGAACTTCTTGACGTGACTTCTACTTGAAAGAGTGGTGCAGTGTGCTGGGTGCCTGTGTTTGAATAGTATAGGACATTTGTACCTGGAAAGCTCTCTCATCTTTTCATTTTTATTTTGACCAAGTGATTGAAAAATATTCTTTTTCTTTTTTTCTTGGTATTTTTGAATGGCATCGTAAGGCGCTTAGATAAACCATTCTGTAGTTTTCTTTACAGGTGTACGCTCAATAGCATTTTGCAGAAACACGCTTTTCCTGGTATGAATGCTTGCTGTTATTTTTGCAATTTCCAATCTTTAGCCATCTATCTTACCTTAACACTAGGGTTGATTCTTTTCATTCTTTAATTTTTCCTCTCATTTTTTCCACTGGCAGCATCTGTTGGTTGGCCTTAGAGTTTAAATATCTCTGAAGAATGAAGTGCTTCAATTATTTCTTCAAACTACACATTTTATGCTGTATTGAATACAGTATTGCTTAGGATAAAAGAAGATTGAAATTTCAGGTCGAAGTAATTGCTTTTGAGTTGATTGCTATGGGCTCTTTTTGATACATGGAAAAGAGATGGCTCCTGGATGATGCTGAAAATGTTTCAGAAATGCAAGAACTTTGATTGCTGCAGTAGGATAGAAAATGTCCTGTTTGCAGGATCATCAGTGGTCATTTCTTCTACTTCAGTAGGAAAAATTTACTTCAGTGGCACATTTGATCTAGAAGAACTGGAAGAAAAAACATTTTTATGCTTTGTGTGATCCCTTTTATGTTACTATTTACTAACCTTTAATGACATTTACATTTTACTTTGTTTCCGTTACTTCAGCCTTTTCATTTTCATATTTTAATGCTTTCTGTTCTAGGCACATTACATCAGGCATTTTCATATAAGTGATATTTGGTAATCATTAAATAGTAATCAGCTGCCTGAAACATTGATTAGCAGCTTGTTTACTTGTTAGTTGCAATGAGAAGCCATCACTTAGTGCAATGGAGGCCAACTTTTTTGGCAGCTGTATGTCACAAATTAGCCCTACACCTCCCCCAAGTGCTTCTCCTCTTCTGTTTCTCTGCCTAACTTGCTGCTCAGCTTCTGCTTCCTGCCCTAACTTCAGTCTCCTAGTGCCAATCCCTTTCCTTATCTTCTGTGTGCTGCACACAAAGGTTGCTTGCACCACTTGTGGTACATGCGCTGTAGGTTGGCTACCCTTGACTTTTCAGTACTTATAAGGAGCGAAGAATAATTTGAACCAAATAAAAAGAGTGATTTTTCATAACACTATTCTTTTGACTTGGGACTTGACCTTTTTCCTCTGTGAAAGGTTAAAGATAACACCATAGATGAATCTTATTACATATTTTATAATATTGAGTCATATGAATCCATAGTTGCTCTCTTAAAACAAAACATTTTGTATAGTCATATAGAAGATACAGAATCTGATTCTGTGTTTCAGCACCTTTCTTGAATGATGTTCCTAACGCGTGTGAACAAACATATCAGAGTTCTAGCAAATAAATGGTTAACAGAATTCCTACTGGTTATGAGTTGTATTGTTAAAAAATCTTTTTCCTTTGTTATTGCTAGCATCTTAACTTATTTATACTGGTAAAACTGAATGTTTGTTCTCTCAAAGTTTATTCATTTGAGCCTGTTTTTTTTTTAAGCTGTTGCACAGAACTTGAAAATTTGGAACTACACAGACTAAAACTCTTTAAACACAAAAGAGTGACATAGGGGAAAGAGCTGTCATCTTCAAGTCCATCCCCTGCAGTTGCTGGATTATTGCCTGCTCTATAATTTATATTACAGCATGTTAAACATTTTTTACCAAATACAAATTTTGGGTACCTTATAGGGCTCTCAAATGAAGTTTTTTTTATATCATTTCCTTTATCCTTCATATATTTATAAAATTAGTTCCCCCTTATAATAGACAGTAAATATATTTTGGTTGCTTGACCTTCTAGTTTCTTTGTTGAGTAGACTTTGTCTTGCTTTTTGCTGGCTGTATACAGTCAGATTAAACACGTTAGCTTCTGACTGATTGTATTGTCTCAAAAAAAAATACGTTCCTTGGCTATGTTTTCTGTTCTGTCAAGTGTGCCTCTTACAAGTTAAGAACAAGTGTGAAATTTAATCAAACTTTCAGAATTGTTGTATTTGGTAGAAGCAAAAGAATTTACAAATGCATGTGTTACTTAGGTTTGGCTGCAGGGAATGCTTCTCCTGTTGTGGTCCCTATGATGATGATAAAACTCAATAATTTCATTTTTAAACAACTATGTTGGTGATATATTTTTAAATAGATTATTTGATCTACATTATTTTACTAAAAGAGTATCAATGAGGTTGTAAATTGCAAAGTGGAAAGCTGGTTTGTACAGTTTTAAAATTCATGTTTGTTTTCATTTTAAATCAGTCTTAGTGAATTTTAAGTAGTTTCTTAGGCTAGGGACAGACGGGGGCGAGGCCTGAGGGGAAGCAAGGGTTTAATCCCCACGTTGTTGAGGGGGAGGGGGTGGCGCGGGCAAGCTCCACTGCCGACAAGCTCCAGGGCTGTGTACCCAGGGCTGCAGCAGTGAGACACCAGTATCCTGAGTGGGAGGGTGGGGTTTAATCCCCTCATTGCAGGCAGCAGCAGTGGGGGCACCATCATGGTGCCCTGGGCTGAGTCCCTCCAAGGAACAGCCAGCTGGCTGTGGGGATGGGGTGGGGGAATGTCACTTGGCTGGGTTGGGGGAGCTGAGGCTAGTTACAGAGCCCAACTCACCACTGCCTCCCGCTGTGGGAGGTGACAGGGGGCATCCCCTGTCACCTCCAGCCCCACACGGGGGCCACAGGTAGCAGGCAGGCAGTAGCTGCAGCACGGCTCCCCACCCCACTCCCTCTCCCAGTGGCAGCAGCAGCAGAACAAACTTATTGTGGCAGGTGGGGTTGAAGCACCTGTCGCCCGCTGCCTGCTCGGGGTGGGCTGCTGTGGGCTAGGGGCATGGGCAGCAGCCAGGGGAGGCAGTGGACCACCACAGCCCAGTCCAGCCCAGCCCCATGGGTCAGGGGCGTAGACAGCAACTGTCCCCTGGCAGCCCGTCCCTCCCTCTCCTAGTGGCCCCTGGCAGCCTGCCTCTCCCTCTCCTGGCAGTGGAGGTATGGTACCCGTTGCCCACCTTGTGCTCACAGTGGTGCCAGGAGCTTGTGGCAGGTTGCCATGGGCCAGTCACCATCTGTGCCCCTGAGGGGTGAAGGGGGGCTAGCTGGACCAGACTGCACTCCTGGGCCATGGGGTGAGGCTGGGCTGGACTGGACTGTGACAGTCCATTACCTCCCCCTGCCGCTGCCCACTCCCCTGGCCCACAGCAGCCTGCCTAGCCTGCTGTGAGCAGGTGGTTGGTGGCAGTTGCTTCACCTCTGCCTGCCATAATAAGTTTGCTCCACCGCCGCCAGGAGAGGGAGGTGGCTGGGGAGCTGAGCTACAGCTGTAGCCCACCTGCAAACTGGCCCCCATGCAGGGCTGGAAGCAGGAGGTGACAGGTGCTGACCCCCTGCCCCCTGGGGCCACCCCAGCTGGGGCCTTGCTGCTGCAACAGGAGGCAGCTGTGAGTCAGGCTCCATAACTAGTCTTGGTTCCCCCTCCCCCCACAGTCAGGTCACATTCCCCCTCCTTGCCCCCTCCCCACAGCCAGCTGGCCACTCCTTGGAGGGACTCAGTCCAGGCCACCATGTCCGTGCCCCGGCCGCTGCTGCCTGCAGTGGGGGATTAACCACCCCCTTCCTCCTCAGGCTACTGGCATCTGGCCACCGTGGCCCCAGGTACATGAGTGGAGCCTGTTGGTGCTCACACCCCCGCCCCCTTTCAACGGGGGGATTAAACCCCCGCTTCCTCTCAGGCTACCAGGGTCTGGCCCTGGCCCCGCTCCTGCTGTTGGAGTAGTGAGTGGGGTGGGGGGCTGGGGATGCCTGGCAAAATCTGCTGTCCCCCTGCTAGGCTGACCTGGCAGCACTCCAGAGCAGGGTCTGCCACCCCCAACCCTTTCTCAGCCAGCCAGAGCAGAGAGAGTGCTCTGGCTAGGAAGGAGAGCAGTGAGACCAACCCTGCTTGGCTGGAAAAGACAGCCCAGGGCTGCAGAGCATGCTGGGATGCTGGAGGACTCTGATTTAACTTAAACCAGGAAGGTGTCTGGGACACAAGTTCCATAAACTGGTTTGACCTCAATCGGTTAAGTCTGATACTACATTCAGCCAGGTTTATCTCAAACCAGTTTTGGCCATTTTGAAACTGGTTTATATGCACTGAACTTATGTTCTGTTACAGGTTTAAACCAGTTTCTGATCACTTAAACCAGTTTATGTGTAACTTCTGTCCCTAGTCTTAAGATGCAAAGCTTCTGTGTGCGTGGTTCATTCATTTTCCTATTGCTTTTAAGAAGAGCTGAAGGATTCCTGCACCATGCAGGATAAAGCTCTAAGGTAAAATAGGAATTTCAAGATAGCTTAATGTCCTCACCCATTTCTTATTAGTAAATTGCTGCAGTGTGTGTGTAGGTTTTTTTTTCTTTCTTTCTTTTTAAACTCCAAACTTAACCTTTCTTCAAAGGGATCTCTGTGTATAGCATTGGAAGACATTTTGAGTTGGCCAGGTTTTTTCTTATTCGGTTAGCATAGTACATGCTTTTAGTAGCAAGATAAAAACATTTATGCAGCAGCAAGATGTGTATGTCCTAGGCTATTTATCAGAGGTCATGGTGAATTTAAAATCCTGGAATTACTAGTGTGAAAATGTAGTGGGAGATTAGACCTCTGAGATTGCTTAATGAAGTTTCCTAACAGAGATATGTCCAAGTCATAATTATGAATTCAGCACTCTTTAGGCTGCTCACATAGGAAGACAAACAAATTGCTACACCATCCTGCTTTCACCAGTGTGAGCATTCTAGTTTTCCTGCTGCTTATTTTTGTTCCTTTGCTCACCATGCTAGAGTAAAGCTTTTCAAGATATCTCTTCCTATTTTGTGTCAGCATAGCAGTAGACACCAAGGCAAAAACGAGTGAAATAGAACTGCTCACAGTCAAACTTGCTTCTCAAGAAGAACTCAAAAGGGAAAAACTTTTACTGCATAAATGTTTGAGGCAAAATGGTTCTTTTTTTCTAGGTCCTCTCTTGATGAAAAAGCTAAATTTAAAAACTTAGCAATGGCTCTTGATTTTTGGATTCTTTTGTTTATAATGGAAGGTAAAACTTAAAGGGTGCCTGTAGACATGTGGGAAGGTTGCTCTGATGCATTGTAATTACAGCACATCAGAGCAGACTCAGTTGAGACTGCTGGAGTGTGTTAGTTAGCATGCTCCAACCAGCCTCTGCACCTCGTGTATCAGTGTCCCCATGCTTCAAAAAGGCAGCGGGGGCTGTGGTGCTTTAACTGAAGCTCGTTCACTTTATCTAAAGGTTGGACGTTAATACACGAAATGTTGCAGGTGCTTTAATTAAAGTGGCTCTTGGAGCCACTCTGATTAAAGTGCCTCCTCCTCCCTATACCCCAGTAATGTGCAAAAACACCAGTTAATACCAGTCACCACTGAAGCACTGAGGGTAATGGAGGAGCTTAGCAGGCAGGTATGGGTGAGTGAAGATGCCATGTTTAAAACCTCATAAACTGTTTTTAGGCTTCAAGAGCTCATAGAACTGTTGTATCTTAGTGGAAATTAATTCCATCAAGTTGGAGACAGATTATTTTTTAAGTAAATTTTCCTTGTACTTCTGTTGAATTCAGGACCTGATACTCTGATATTTTGATTCATAATTTTGAGGGAAAACATTTATATTTAAAAACTATAGGCCTTCATTTTTTAATAGTCATTTAATGAGGAATTTTAAACTTCACAGTCTCAGGAAGTTGCCAGGAAGCAGAGTTATGTAATACTTCTGCACACTTATTAGAACATGAGAATGGGAATTCCTGCACTATTGTCCCAGTGGCCTTGCTGTCTGCCGGCAGTTTGTAAGAGATGCCCAGCATCTCTGCAGTTTAAGGACATGAGAGCTTGCGGGTGCTAAGTTCTTCTGGACAAGCACTCTTTCTTTTTACTAGCTAGTCAAATGGCACCCAGTGAACAGACTTTTAGCTGCTACTGTAATACAAATTAATAACATGGGCTTAGTCGGTCACAACCCAGATTCAAATCCTAATGGGAGTTAAGTGAACCTCTGTGTATGGATCTCTCAGTTTATCCTTTAATGGAGAAATTTCCATAGTGGAAAATCTTGAGAAGAGGAATGAATTCTGGTCAAAATCTGGTAAATACAGCAGCATTAATTGACAGCAAGTCCTTTACTTACACATGTGTAACCAGGGTGCCTAACCCTTGTTATTTTGAGAGAGCAGCAGAATAGGTAGGTCTGCTGCAGGCAGGAGTTTGGGGCCAGCTGCAAGGAAGTAGGGAGTCAAGGAAAGAGAAGGATGGGCGCTACAAAGCTGTAAGCAGTGGGATGAGCAGGCTGCCTTGCACTCAGCTGTGCCAGGGAGCCAAGCAGTAGTTGAAGTCCAGCTGAGCAGACTGCCTCAGAAGGAAGCAGGCTGATTTCATGAGGAATTTTATACAAGGCCAGCTGGGGAGAAAATGTCAGCGGAAGGGTTGGAGCCCGGGTACTATAAGCACGGCTCCTAAGCCAGAGAGGGCAGCCTAGAAACGAACTCTGGAGGATGAAGTCCTGAGGAACAGAGGCTGTTGAAGGGAATCCACAGGCAAAATGCAGGTATCCAGGAGAGCCGGAGGGAGCCAGCTCAGAGTGGGAGAAAGTCTGCTGAGACCCAGAAAAGATTTAAGTACTTTAGTTTGGAGGAGTTTGTTTATGTGTGGCCATTGGTCCGCAAGGCATTGGTGTGGCTGTAGGGAAGTAAGAGGCCATGAGCAGGTACCCTGGTGACTGAAGAACAAGAGCCTGTGAGAGGCTGCACAGAGGGGTAAGGGCCCACGAAGCCAGCTAGGGCCCAGCGCCTGGTGCAGTACAGCCAGCAGAGAGCATGCTAGACAGAGGGCAGCTCCAGAGTGAGAAACAGAGAGCTAGATGACTGGAGCTAGTGATAAAGAGTGATGCCTTGCTCAACAACTTAAGTACCAAGATCAGACCAGAGCAAGGAGGCCCAGTAATGATGAGCAGGGTAGAGTGTGGCACAAGGCTCATTCTGCTGGATCTGAGGGCAGCCTCCCATCAAGGCACAGCAGATGAGGGAACCAGGGCAGCACCCTGGGAGGACAGAGAGAAGCAGGGTCAGCAGAGCTGCTAGGGGGATCCTGTTACAGCGTGATTTAAGTTAAACTAATAATGAGGTTATTGAGAGAGCCAGTGCTACTGAGTTCTGGCTCAGATGAGTGCCTGCACCTCACAAATTAAATATATACTGTACTGAAGAACTGGTGACTAGTAGCCCTGGAACAAGGGTGCTGTTGCTTGCGTCTGCGGACAAGTCAAGATGCGGTCTCAATGCTGGATTTCCCATGCTGAGATTTAAGTATCCCCGCTGTGAGGGTAAGTGGTCATTATTTCCTTTCATTTGTTTTCTTCAGTGACACACAGATATACTTGTACTAGGCCGTAAAAATAATAAAATGGCCATAATATGGCAGCTTTGCTCCTTTATAACTGTTTTACCACTTAAGAAAGTATATTCTGTATTTTCAGTAAGATACGTATCTGGGTGGTTTAGTTTACAAAAATTCAGTGCCTGCCTCTGTGTGTGGAAGTATTATTTCCACATCACGCTGTATGATCAGGTGGCTTCTTTCAGAAGATCTCAGTGTGCACGTGTGTCCTGGCTGTGTGTGGCCTGGCTTTTCAATAATAAATTTTCTTGAATGATTAAAGCCACTGGACATAGCCACAAAAAACCTAAATTTTGCCTTGCAGTGCTTTGCAGTACTGTAGCTTACAGCGGAACCTGTTTATATGAAATCTGGATATTGCCTCACCGTCCACTTACGACAGAGTATTTTAGCACAAAAATTCCACTTTGTCTGTGCAGTGCAACACACTCCACTACATCAAGTGCAATTTCAGCTTTATTGAACTCTTCCATTCCAGTGACATTTAGTGACCAAAATGACTTTGTAGTAATGACTTTGTGGTATCTTTGTAGCTATTGCTTCAATAAAGCTCCTTCAAAACAGCTTTGGGGGATTCTTTTGCACTAGCAAATTACTGTTGCTACACATGTAGAGCTTGTTTCTGGAGATTGCATGTGATGGTATTTGTCAGATGAATACAGAAGCAACGTGAAGTTCTCCGAGGCATAAAACAAAAGAAGCATATGCTGGTGGAATTAGTAGCTTGTTGACCTAGTTCAGTGGGGGTAGAGGTGGAATCTTAAGCTGATCGGCTATTCCAATATTGTCAAGTGTCATTGCAATTAGTGGAAAGTATTGCTTTAAAAAAAAAACAAAACGCTATTGTTAAAATAGGATAAAGGATATAATGATGAGACATCAAAACAGGAACAAAACTAAAAAAATGGAATGAATGTAATTGTTGAATGAATTAAGTCCTTTTCTGCTGTAGTCTTTAACCATGATGCCTCTGGATCCAGTTTGCTATGCATCTAGTGTTGTGGTGTTCACATGCATTGGCATGACATTCCTACTGCTTTCAGCTGCATATTTGGAAAAAGAAGCACTACATGGGTTGTACATGCCTGCTGGTGTGAAACATAAGGAGATGAGGCTTTAAGCTGGGATCAGCTGTTTCTATCACAGAAATACCACTGAACTTGGTTTAAGCCTGGTCAAACCTGCAGAGGATTCAGAAGTGGGCACCTGGCAGGATATTAACACTGCATTTAAAAAAACAAAGAAACTACTTTGTTGTTGAACGTCCTCATTCTGAAAATGTTTGAGACCATGGTACTGAGCTGGCTTAAGAGTGGAAATGAAACGGCAGTGAGAACAAATCTAAAGATAAGATTTCATAGATTTCATAGACATTAGGGCTGGAAGGGACCTCGGAAGATCGAGTCCAGCCCTCTGCCCAAAGGGCAGGAAGTCAGCTGGGGTCATAGGATCCCAGCAAGATAAGCATCCAGTTTCGTCTTGAAGGTGTTCAATGAAGGCGCTTGAACCACCTCCGGTGGCAGGCTGTTCCAGACCTTGTGGGGCTCGGACAGTAACGAAATTCTTCCTTATGTCCAGCCTGAAACAGTCTTGTAGTAGTTTATGACCATTCGACCTCGTCATCCCTTGGGGCGCTCTGCTGAACAAACGTTCCCCCAGATACTGGTGGTCACCCCTGATAAACTTGTAGGTGGCCATCAGATCACCCCTGAGCCTGTGCTTTTCCAGGCTAAAGAGCCCCAGGGCTCTCAGCCTGTCATCGTAGGGTCTGCTTCCCTGACTCTGATCATGCGCGTGGCTCTTCTCTGGACTCTCTCAAGCTTCTCCACATCCTTTTTGAATTGTGGAGCCCAAAACTGGACGCAGTACTCCAGCTGCGGCCTCACTAAGGCCGAGTACAAGGAGAGAATGACGTCCCGGGATTTGCTTGAGAAGCATCTATGGATGCAAGCCAGCGTTTTGGTCGCTTTACTAGCCGCAGCATCGCACTGCAGGCTCATGTTCGTCTTGTGGTCAATGATGACCCCCAAGTCTCTTTCTTGCATAGTGCTAGCCAGCGTAGCACTGCTCAGCCTATAAGGATGCTGCGGGTTTTTCTTCCCAAGGTGGAGAACCTTGCATTTATCAGCGTTGAACACCATCAGATTCTCATCCGCCCACTTGCTGAGCCTGTCCAAGTCAGCCTGGATCACCCGCCTGTCTTCTGGTGTGGATGCTTTGCCCCAAAGTTTGGTGTCATCGGCGAACTTGGCCAGTCCGCTTCTGACTCCAGTGTCCACATCATTAATGAAGATGTTGAACAGTATGGGTCCAAGGACAGAGCCTTGGGGGACCCCACTGGTCACAGGACACCACGATGAGTGACTTCCATCAATTACTACCCTCTGGGTCCGACTCCGGAGCCAGTTTTCCAGCCAGTGGATCGTGGAGGACCCAAGGCGACAATTGGCCAGTTTCTCATAAGCTCAGTGTTGGATAATGTCCTCTTGACTTACCTGATGCTTGTGTGCATCTGCCTTGAAAACGATATTACTTTGTGATGGCTTTCTCATTTAGTACAAGTTGTCTGCTCTTATTTAGGGAATTGTATGCTTTGCTTCAGAACGTTTAGCAGTTATCAGTCACCACTCAGGATTTAACTTCATATTTATCCTTTTAAATTCAATATGTGAAATCTTTGCTCTGTTGAAGTCAATGGCTGTTCTTCTACTGACTTTAGTGAAGGCAGATTTTAACCCAATATATCTAAGCTATAAAAATCTTTAATACATAAGCTTAGATTCCAGCACTCACTTTAAATTATATGTATTTGCAATGAGAGGACTCCATAGGCTATTTGGGAAAATTACTCATGAGTAATTAGAAGTTGTTTTGTAGCCATGACAGTCCAGGTGATATGTGATGAGCAGGATTCATTTGGTTATATCTTTTATCAAATCAACTGTATAATTAGAAGACTTGTTAGATAAGCTCTTGGAAGGGCACCTGGTACCCAACATCCCATTGCACATAAAGAGGGGCAAAGGGGCCAAGAAACCCTCTTGGCTGAACAGGGAAATCCAGGGAAGCCTAGGGATGACAAAAGAGGCATACAGACTGTGGAAGCAGGGGATAGCCACCAAGGCGGAGTATACTTACTTGGCTTACACTTGCAGGGAGTCAGTTAGAAAGGCCAAGGCAGCAATGGACCTCAGGCTGGCAACAAATATTAAAGAAAACAAAGTCCTTTTTCAGGTATATAGGGAGCAAAAACAAGGCACATGGTAACATAGGACCCCTACAGGACAGGTTAGGGCAATGAATGATGGATAGGGGGGGACAAAGTTGAGGTATTCAATGAGTTTTTTTTGCATCGGTATTCCTGAACACGGATAATGACATCTCTCCAAATTGCACTATAGACAAGCACAGGTGGGACACCAGCCCACCAACAGTTAGCACTGAACTAGTGAAGGGACACTTGGAGAAGCTGGACATGTTTAAATCAGCAGGCCCAGATGTTCTTCAGCCAAGGGTGCTGAACAAATTGGCCAGTGTCATAGCAGAGCCACTGACAGGACTGTTTGAGCACTCATGGTACTCAGAACAAGTCCCAGAGGACTGGAAAAGGGCCAGTGTGGTTCCTATTTTCAAAAAGGGGAGGAAGGAGGATCCAGGTAACTATAAACTGGTTAGTCTCACCTCTATTCTTGGGAAAACCTTTGAAAAAATTATTAAGGATTATATTTGTGGAAGTCCAGCAGGTAAAATAATGCTGAAGGGCAACCAGCATGGATTCATAGCAGGTAGATCCTGCCTGACAAACCTTGTTTCTTTTTATGACCAGGTCACAAACTGCTTAGATGCAGGAGTCAAGGTGGATGTCATATACTTGGATTTTAAAAAAGCCTTTGATATGGTGTCATATCCCATTCTCATCAAAAAAACTAAGCAATTGTGACTTAGATGATTTCACGGTCAGGTGGGTGGTGGATTGGCTGGTGGGATGCGCCTGGAGAGTGGTGGTGGATGGGTCGGTATCGACCTGGAAAGATGTGGGCAGTGGGGTCCCCCAAAGCTTGGTCCTTGGACCAGTGCTGTTCAATATCTTCATCAGTGACTAGGACAAAGGTGTGGAGAGCACACTGTCCAAATTCACACATGACACTAAATTATGGGGCAGAGTAAACGCACTGGAGGGCAGGGAGTGGATTCAGGCAGATCTGGACAGGCTGGAGAAGTGGGCAGAACAACATAGGATGCAGTTTAACGAAGAGAATTGCAAAGTACTGCACCTAGGGAGAAGGATGTGACGAAGTGATCAATAGAGCTAACTGCTAACTGCACTCTATCATGAATTAACAGGTTTATCACGAGCAGATCTAAGGAGGTGATACTTGTTCTCTATGCAGCATTGGTCAGGCCACAGCTGGAGTACTGCATCCAGTTTTTGGTGCTGTACTTCAAGAGGGATGTAGATAACCTTGAGAGGGTCTAGAGGAGGGCCACTCGTATGGTTAAGGGCCTGCAGGTAAGGTCCTACGAGGAGAGATTGAGGGACCTAGATCTCTTCAGCCTCTGTAAGAGAAGGCTGAGAGGTGACCTAGTGGCCGTCTACAGATTCATCGGGGGAGCAGCAAGGGATAGGAGATACTCTGTTTACCAGGGCATCCCTTGGAGTAACTAGAAACAATGGCTGCAAACTGACAGAGAACAGCTTTAGACTAGACATCAGGAAGAACTTCTTCATGGTGAGGGTTACCAGAATCTGGACTGGGCTTCTCAGTGAGGTGGTGCTCTCCCCTACCTTGGGGGTCTTTAAGAGAAGACTGGACAAATACCTGGCCCCAGCACCTTTTCCTGCCCAAGGCAGGGGGTCAGACTCGATGACCTACTGAGGTCCCTTCCGACCCCCAAAATCTATAAAATCTATTAAATCTTTTCTAGTTATATGGTTGGTCCAGTGAAAGAGACTGCCAGACAAATCCTGCTTCAGTAACTATTCATCTAAACAGGAAGTTAAATCTGGCTTTTGAGAAGTTTTGCAACTTTCAAAATGGTTTGTCTTCCAAGACTGTCATTGCTGACAGGTGTCTTTGCTACTGCCTCCTCTTATTTGGACAGAGCTGACCATATCATTGCCTCTCATTAACTTTACTTCTTTTGAATATTATCTTGCAAACCTACTTTTTCTGTGTTCCTTTTCAAATTTATGAAGTTAACATTCAAAATGTGTTACAGAAGCCAACATTCAAGCCTGAATTACTATTTTTTTTTCTTTAAAGTATCACAGAAACCTTACATGAATTGTCTCATCCCTGCAACATACTTCAGGTAACATTTTTACTGCTGCACAAACTGAACCACAAAGCTTCAGCACACTACCTCCTGGCCTGCCCTGCCATTACCACCAATACCCCACTCCCCCATGCCCAGGTCAGCCAGCGGCAGCAGGGGGCTGGTCCCCCCCCTTCCTGCACCTGTCCCCTGCCCTGCCCCCAATGCCAGCCACTGGCCCAGGGGCTTCAACCACGTCTCACCCCCCCATCCTCCACCCTCTACCATGGTTTTGAGGGACAGTGTAGCCTGCCCCCTCTTACTAAATCCTACATATGCTCATGATTGAGAAATATGTCCGGTGAGTTGAGACCCATTGTAGTTGACTGTTCCTGCCTGCTGACCACAGGCTAGCTGGAAGAGCCTGGCAGCAATATCAGATTGTATAATACATAATTCTTCCTCTCGGGATGAGGGATGTCTGTCATGTCTTTACAAAACCATTTTTAAAAAAGGCTGTTGAACTTCTGGAATTTTTATGATGCCAGTCTGAGTCTGACCATATATAAGTGCCTATAAGTTTCAGTAGAAATAATTGCTTGGGAGAAATATAGTAGGGTCTCTCCTGAGGAAGGTTTTTTTTCCTCCAAATCGTGGTCACTGGAACTTTCTAATGTAAGGAGAACTTTTTTCCTATCTAAAATAATTCGTATCTCTCTCCCGATGACTGATAGTGTCAGAGGAAGAACTTGGACAAATAAGAAGTTGTGACTCTGCCTTGCATATTTTTGTCAGCCAGAAACCAGTTCATAAACGCCTTCCTTCTGTTCTGTCTTTAATACAAGTAGCTAGCCTTGTACTGTCATATTAAATATTTGATCAAAATATTTAGGTCTTTAACAGCAAGAAAGAATCTTCTTAAGTAACATGGTTCCCTGAAACTTGATTTAAAGTTTCCCTTTAAAACAACTCTTATTGTGCCTTTAAATCAGTGGCACCAACCTTTTTTGGCAGGCATGTCACAATTAGCCTCTGTCCTTCCCAGGTGCTGCTCTGATCCCCTTCACCTGCCCAATCTGCTGTTCTGCTTTCTGCTCCCTACTCTGCACTCCCTGCCCAAACTTCTTCCCTGCTTTCTGCCCTGTGCTCCCTGCCTGCTCGCCTGGTTCACTTTGTGCTATCTGCTGTTGTGCTGCCTGTTCCTAGTCTGCTACATGGGTGTAGGTTGTAGCCGTGTTGGTCTAAGGATATAGGCAGACAAGGTTCCTTGGGTGAATTTAATAAAAGATATCAAATTCACCCAAGGAACCTTGTCTGCCTAGTCTGCTACATGGCACTCACAAAATTTGCCCCTGCCACTTATGGCACTTATGCCACAGGTTGGCCAACCCGGCTTTAAATAAAGCTTAGGTTTCTATCTACTGTCCATGTTCCAGCATGAGATTAGAGATATAAAAGCCCCTTTGAGGCAAGGTGCTAGGGTACTCTCTGCTCTCCAGCAGACAGGAGGCTAACTCCAATTAAGCTTTCCACTCCCTCCAGCAGGTGCCTAAGGCTACATGTGTAAGAAGAGTAGCTGTTCAGAATGCAGGAGAGAGAAAATAGCTAGCTCCATTGAGTTATATTCCCAGAGCAGTCATCTCTGACTTCTGTTAGATGGGTTTATTTGTTGTAAATACTGCATTTTTACCCTCAAGAACAAACCTAAAAGAAGAAATCTGCCTAACTGACCTTATTATTGTTTGTTTGCTGATAAGCAATTCCTCACTCCTGAATCCCTAAGACCTGATGATGAATTAAATGGGAGAATTACCCACGTTGTGTCTAGTTGAAGCATTACTTTTTCCAACCCAGCCTAAGGAAAGCAAAATGATGGGTTACTTCTTTTGGCTTGGGATTTCCATGTCTAATCAACAACACAGTGCATTGGAAATGTAAATGCTATGTTAATACATTACTCCCATTAAAAAAAAATGAAGCTGGCCCTTGAATTGACAGGGTAGCATTGTATAAGGTTTAGGAGAAGTTTTGTGGGGGAGGAGAGGGTTGTTTTTCTTGTGGGAGTTTTTTCATGAGATTTGGGGTAGCTTTTTGTGTCTATATTTGTGTTTTTTTGGAAGGGTGTTATTTTGCTTTAGAAAAAAAACAAAAATCAAAGATACAGTTCAGTAAAACTTTGAAGCTATTCTATTTTTTTTTCCTAATAGAACTTAACAACTGCAGTCATTGCTGACCAGATCTCTAGTATGTTTTGAAGTGAATGTATTTATAGAACCATGAGCCACATTCTGTAACTATGAAATAAAGACATGACTCAGGATCACTAATAATTTGCTTGAACCCATCTGTCATCTCCATTTGGGTGGTAATTTGCTTGTTAACTGTTTCTGCAGCATCAGAGTGAATTCTGGCATAGAATTAGTTCATGTGTAACATGTGCCAACTCCTATTAGAAATGTTCTTTTTGAGGTGAATATCTGATCTAAATTAGAGTATGAAGTTTGAGGCTTTGAAGATTCATTGCTTACCAGCTAAATTACAGACTATTTTAAAGGTCTATGCAAAGAATAGTACCTAGTCATATATATTTTACTGTCTATAAATCATGATTCGTCTTGTAAGGCTTTTCTTAGCTCTTTGTTCTGTATTAATGGCATATTGCTAATGTTTTGTAACATTACTGGCCAGTGAGCTGTGTTCAGGCAGTGCAGGATCAAGATAGGTATCTCTGTGGGAGTAATGCTGATGAGAAGGATGGTGGTAGCATCTCCAAATGAATACTGTGAGCTGGGTGCTGTGATCCATTTCAAGGATTTCTATCTGTCTGTAGGCATTTAGAAATTTAACCCAAACTCGAACACAAATTTTACCCTGAAGATCCTTATTGAGAATGTAATCTTAGAGTAGTCTCAGCTAAACGAAGATGGAAATTGGACCAATCAAAGATATCACTCGCAAGAATTCTTGCTTTTCTCATGTTTCTTGGACCATTACAGCAGCATTATCACCTCAGTGCTTCCATCCATTTAGGCATTTCATCCATTGAGTTCATGACTCCATGTGTTTACATGCTAATGTCTCATGGTTCCCAGGGTGGAACTGTGGCTTTGGCCTTTAAAATGAAACTTACAGGCAGCTTTGGTTGGTTTTGGGAGGCTTGAAATCTGAAATTATATATGACTTAATAAATGTTTAGAGCACTTTCTATAACCATCTGTTGAATGATTCAGTATTTCTAATGACACTGTTCTATAGTATATATGGGAAATAGCATGCAGTTTGTGATGGAAAAAACTTAGCTCTCCAAATAATGATTAACTTTGTAATAAGGTTGTGTTGAGAGGTTTTAATGACTTGCTAACTGTATTTTTGGCTCTACACATGAATTCTTCCCCAAGAATCAGTGCGTGTTGGGCTGATTTAGGGAGGATGCTCAGAAATGCAACTCTACAGACTCATCAGCTGAGAGCTGAGCCTTCTTTTGCAGACTAGCTGGGTTTAGCAAATACTTATTCTTGACTGAGGACTTTCAAGTTTATGCAGCCTGCAAATTTGCAACTTCATACAGAGATGCCAGCATTTATATTAATACCGGTGTACTAAGCAACTCCTTTAATCCTCTGTAGAGTTTGTGAATTATCACAAGTGTCTAGCGAAAGGATAAAAGTGTAGTACATTTCAAAAGTAGCATTCCTTAAACTGCCCTGGGTATATGCCTTCCAAACAACTTGTGCATCTGGATGATTAAACTCTTTATGTGCTTGTCTTGAACACTGGTCCTGTATAAACACTTCCTTCTGGCTCTTTCAGATCTTTCTTCTTATGGGTCATCAGTTCCTTATGTCTGGTTCTAATTTACAAATCCTTTTGTTCTTTTTTGACTGAATTTTATCTGTATACAGAAAGCTAATTCTGGCACTACATAATGAGACTCCCTCTTTCCATGTACGGCTTACTTTTCAGTCTACAAAGCCTGGAAATGAATTTCCAAATCTTAAACTGTTTTCTGTTTTACCTTCTTACCTTCCAGAATATTTATGTGTGTTCAGAATATTTATATGTATCTTTATATACCAACTCCCATCTGATAAGCCTTTTGTTTGTATTTGACCAACAGTCCCTTTATTAAATTTACTTGGATGCCCAGAACGCTTCTTCAGTGTGTGAGAACTTTACATTTGTTATACATTAGTACACATTATTCCTAGAATTTAAATAACATTTTATACTGCTGTAATTTGGACTGCTGTAGTCCAGGACTGCAAACTGCATTCCAGACATGAATTAATTAGAACTTCCTATCAACCCTGCATGAGAGAAAAATATACTTTTATATATGGGGTGAAGTCCCAACTGAAATGTAGACACCTATTAAATGGGAGATAATAATTTTTACATTAGCCAAGAAAGTTATTGTACAGTTTAGGATAGGAAATAAAGAAATATGTAATTTTCAACTTAAATTGTAGGAGGAGTATTTATCAAAGCGGCATATAGCTGCCATAGCTTAGCCAGCTGACTAGGAATTAAGACTTTTTATAAAAAGGATTAATACTTTACCCTTAAGGAGGTGCGTACAGGTCTGAGCCAGCCAAAAGTTGCTTATTCTACTGCATGGAGTAAAAAAAAAAAAGAAAAAAGAAACTTAATTGGAGGTGCTGTTTTACCAACAATGGAATACATTGCAATCTGTTTTGCATTTGTGGGCATCACTAAAAGAGTCTCTATTAGTATGAGGTAGTTTATTTCCATAGCAACTGAAGTAAATTGGAGGTGGGAACCAGAAAATCCTGAAATTCAAAGGTGAAATGAACTACAGCAACCATGGCATAGATCTAATGTGTAATACTGTGCAATAATCTTGTGTTTCTTCCTGGGAGAGGAATGGGATGATATAATAGGTCACCACCATCTCTATTCTTTTGTAAACTGTGTGGTGTACATTTTTATTGCCACTTCTCCGGGAAGTTCTAAGTGACTAGGGAGTTCTATAATCTAAGTCACCCCATACATGAGAAAGGAAAAAAAGCTTCAGAGCACAGCATTACAGTCTCCACTTGCACGTGTGGATACTTTTGATGGTGACTGACCATGTGGTGGTATTAAAGAGTGCATATTGTTACTTCACTCCTAGATTTAATTGGTCCTTTTCTAAAGACTTTCAGCTGGGTATTCTTATTGGATCACGTGACAGCCTAAAAACCTTTTATAACAAAATTATGATGAGGCTTCCAATCTTTTCTTGACTTTTTCTTAATTAACAATGTTGGCTAGTGTGTATTTTCCAAATTCTGCTTCAGAAACAGTTTGACCTAAATATTTAATTGGGTTTAGTAGCAGAATTGGCTTTTTTTTTCCTGTCTCCAGATTAATTCAGGTCCTCTCAGCTAATACATGTGGCATGTTTGTCTTGAAGACTTAAAAATCAAAACCTTATTTTTCTGACACATTTCAAAGATTTATAGACTCCAAAAAAATCTTTCTGCCATTTGTTGAGAGGGAAATTATGAAATACTATCAACTGAAATGTTAACATTTGGAAGTTATTTCCTCTTCGAATATGTCCAGGTAGGCTGCTTTTGACCTTGTGTTTACAGCATGGCTAAAGAACAATTTTTAGTCGATGAGTGGTCTTTCTATGCCAGGTCCAGACTGGTTTGTTTGTTTGGGTCCATATAGTCAAAGTCATTGGTTCCGTTCCATTTGTACTTGACTAGAGAGAGGAAATATCTGCTTCTGATTGCTTTAGATTCTCATTTTGGAAGGCTAGAAATATAAGAAAGAAAGTACAAAAGAAAGAAAGGATGTAAGCAGTTTGGTGCAATGTCCTGGATTCTGGAGTCCAGTTTTTTTTTTTTTTTTTTAAATCTACCCTTGAAGTTTGAAATGAGAAGTCAACATAATTTCATGTGTTTGAGCATCTTTCATGTTTTATTTATTCCTATATATTTAAAAACTAAAGACACAAGCTTTTGACTCCCAGCTTGTGTGCAGCATTTGAAAATTGTAGAATCCAAGATAAAAATTTAAATGATACTGTCATGCAAACCAAATCCTTCTTTTAAGGTACAAATTGGACCTGTTCTTTCTTTGGACCCTGCTGTGTCACTTGGCCAGTCACACAGCACTTGGGTCCTGTTCCTAGACAGTAGCTGGTCTTTCCTTGTAACAGGATGGCAGTTTCTTTTGATTAGGTTGTTAGCAGCCTTATGCCATGTTCCAAGAGTTGCTAACTGATTCTGTTGATTGGTGTGACATGTGAGCCTGTTAGCATCAGCCTGAATCTAAGGAGGGCATGATTGTCTCTTGGTGAAGGAAGCTAGGATTCAGGCCAGAGAAGCTGTCAGTGAAACCCTGGGAACAGGCGGTTTGGGAAGAGGCTCAGGATAAAGTTTTTTTTTTTTTCTTGTTTTGCGTTATCAATTAAACAGTGACCTGAGAAGTGTATCAATTAAACAATGACCTTGAGTCCTGTGTAGGTTCCAAGCTTGGTGAACATGCCATCTGCTTATCCTGTCTTCTTCCCCCTCCCCCCTCCCCTCCAGAGCTTCAGTTTGAGGCGGAGCCATCGCTAGGGGTGCATGGTGCCCGGGGCATATCAGCCCGTGCCAGACTGGGGGGTGGCGAGCGGCCACAGTGGAGATGGAAGCAAGTGGCTGCTACATGGTGGACATGGCGGGGCCTATATGGCACTGTCCACGGGGCCCAGGCCAATCGCCCTGATGCTCTGAAAAGCATGCTGGGATGCTGGGGGACTCTGATTTAACTTAAACCAGGAAGGGGTCTGGGACACAAGTTCCATAAACCAGTTTGACCCAAATCAGTTAAACTGATACTACACTCAACCAGGTTTATCTTAAACCAGTTTCGGCCATTTTGAAACTGGTTTACGTGCAGTGTGTTTATGTTCTGTCACAGGATGAAACCAGTTTCTGATCACTTAAACCGGTTTATGTGTAACTTCTGTCCCTAGTCTAAGAGACTACAGGTTGAATCAAGCTAGGTTACCTGCTCCACCAGAATAACTCAGTTGTAGACTTTGTGGAGAAGAAACTTTTTCACAATCTTAGTAGAAGAGTTTTAAATGTACATTTTAGGAGAGTTAATTTATACGTACAACAAATATCATAAGCCATTCTGAAAGTGAGCAATATAGTAGTTTAGCACAGGCACCTTTAAAAAAAATGCTTCCTGGAATGTGACAGATCAGATAGTAGTGAGAACATCAGGACCTTGGTTCTACAGGTTGAGATTTGAGTTGAGATGATACCAGCCGAATGTAGAAATCACTACCAAGGATCAGGAGGTTTTGCTCCCCAAAGGGCAAGTTTAGCTATGAGAAGGAGCACAGAGAGGTGCTTTGTGGTGGCAGGGAAAGATAGCACAGTAGGATGGCTACTTGAAACTTTGATCGAAAGTTTGAAGGAGCCCCACGGTAGGTATCTACCTATGTCTGTGGTGGCTCTCTCTCGCTCCCACTTTCCCCTTCCTTCCCCCTGAAGTTTTTGATTTAAGTGCAATTTGTTAACCAGCCTCAGCTTCCAGTAGGATGTAGTATGGGCACTGTTTTGACGATGTCTCTAGTCAGAGACTAGGTAGATACTTCTCATGGTGTCTGATGAAGTCCTCGTGTATACAAGCAAAATCCCTACCTCTTCTGCCTGAGGACAAAGTGTTTTATCTCCTTAGTGCCAGTGCTGCAGTGGTGTTGGAGGAGGAAAAAAATCAAAAGGTGTCTGGAAGGAGAGGACTTGAAGTGCAATGGCAATAGAACTGCATCCATGATGAAAGGGTACAAAGATAATAGTATAGACAGAGAGTGGGAGGCAGTTTTATCCCTAAGCCTAAATTCTTAGGGCTTGTTACACTGCCTGCATGCTGTCTGCCCAGGACAGCCATGATGCACTATGCCCCGCTGTGAAGTAGCATGCCCAGGACAGCTCTCAGGCTCCTTCTCTCTGGGTTGATCAAAGGCAGCTACATTGCCTGACTTCCAGGATTTTATGCAAACTAAAAGAGAGCAGGTAGCGGGGGGATGCTTATAGTGTCACTGTTGGATGCAGCACAGAGGTGACAGACAGGCCCTTAAGGCTTATGGGGACAGCTGGGAGGCCTCCAAAATCTACCAGTGGAGCTTTAAATGGAAAGGCAGAACTCTCGACACTTCTGAAGTTGCAGGAAGGACATTGCTCTGTTAAGCAGCTCCAGCTCCTTTGGCCTGTGGTGGTAGCTGCTGCCAGTTTTATATATAGATATACGCCATTTCTGTCCAGTAGTATGGGTAGTTGTTGTTTGCTTCCTTCCTTCCTTTTCCCTCAGACACATGTCTTTGGGCCAAGTGAGAGGAAGCCACAAGCAGGGGATGCAGCATTGCAGCAGTTGCCAGAAATGTGGATCAGTGGAGGTAAATAAACCTTTGGCTAGAACACGCAGGCCTGCCCAGGGAATGGAAGCTTCTTTCCACTAAGGCCCTGTGGCTTTAATTTCTTTCAGGTACCTTTTGGTTTAAATGGCAGATGCTGTTCTTTCATGTAACATTATTTGGATCTTAATTTAGTGTCTGTTACTGCCCTTTCTTCCCTGTCCTCATACTTTTTTTCCGCCCCCCTAATAGGTATCATAAATATTTTTTTTGTTGTCTTTGGAGAAGCATGGAAGATAAATAGGAAATCATCTCAGAAACAAAGGGTGCCCTCAGATAATGATATAAGTGCTCCCTTTCTGGCCTCAAGGGCTCTTGAGTCTGAAGAAAAGTCACTGAGAGCTGTACAAATACATCTGAGAATAGATTTTGCCTTGGTGACTTGACCCCACTGGTGTTGAATACCATCAGTTCCAAAAGTCATGGGATTTCCAGAGAGAGAAACTGTTTGTGTGTGTCCTAAGATGGCTGGTGGGTTGGTGTCCATATAGAGGGATTTAATAGATGAATAATCAACAGGTTCCTGTCACTTTTACCTCTGAAATAGTGATGCTACTTGCCTTTCTAAATGCTTTCATCCATGTTCATTTA
This sequence comes from Alligator mississippiensis, assembly GCF_030867095.1. Classification (NCBI taxonomy): domain Eukaryota; kingdom Metazoa; phylum Chordata; order Crocodylia; family Alligatoridae; genus Alligator; species Alligator mississippiensis. The sequence goes on from NC_081826.1 coordinate 289,317,760, forward strand.
TTTTCACATTGATTTGGCTTTGTAAGGTCTTGGATCTTATTTTGGTTCTAACTAGGCACGTCTACACGTGCACTTCAATGCTCAGTAGCCTAGTTTACTGCGTGTTAAAGCAGTGCATAAAAAACCGTGCTATTATGCTAATGCTCAGTAAACTATGCTACTGTGCATTAGGCATCAGCTAAAAAGCATGCAGTTGTGCTACTGTGGATTAGGGCAGCCTAATTTAGTACCTCACATTGGAGGGTACTTTTACACGTGCTTTGGGGTTGGGTGGGGAGTGGGGGTGGCACTTTAATTAGAGCAGACCCAAGAGCTGCTTTAATTAAAGCACTGCTGTGTCTCTTGTAGTTCAAACGTCTCCTTTAGTTCAAGGACCCCCATCACCATTTTAAAGCATGGTGATATTGATACACAAGATGCAGGAGGCTGCTGAAATGCGGAAATTGCTGCAATGTGCTGGAATTCCAGTGTGTTGGAAAAGCCTCCATATTTGTGTATAGGTGCCCGGAGTACTAAATTTAATGCGCGTTAGGAAAAGCACATTAATGCATGTGTAGATGCACCCACTTAAAATTAGTTAGTAGTTATTCCAAAGCATAAAGAATATTGATCCCTTTAGATTTAATGGAGCAGATGAGATTTGTTTTGTTTTTTAATAACTTCAAAATTATGTGGCACGTAGGCTTGGAAATATTTTTATAGTGAGAAGGCACTACAGAAAAGTTATTACTTTCATTATCTCAAAAATGGCCAAGTTTCATCCTTAAGTAAGAGCAACTGTTTTTTGATAGTATAACTCCAGACCACACTTACTGGTTTCCCAAGCTTCAGTTATAGTGATGTTCCAAATTTTAACTATTGTAAATGAATATGGATTCCTTAATGGTTTATTATCAAATCTAATGTTATTAAGTTAAGTTCGATGTTTCATTATTTACAAGAAAGGGAATGAACAGATCATTTGCTGTGGTGGTAACTTCTTTTTTTTTTAAGGATAAAACATCCAGGTTGTTTTTTATTTTTAAGAAAATTACCTATACTGTGTACATGTGCTTACCATACCCTGCCTATCAAATTTAACATCATTCTTCACTTGCAGTAATTACTCACTTTCCAGAAATTTAAGTAATAAACTGCTGTGATCATGTAATTTTTATTTTAAAGTTTAAAATAGCCATTAAAAATACTGAAAACTATTAAAAATGTCTATTAGCATTTGACTATAGCCTTTACAGTCACCGGAACATTAACGTATGGGGACTGAAAACGTTAACACTGGTTAATGTTATTTCAAGCACTTTTGGTGTATGATTAAATTAGTAATTGATTAAATTCAGAAGTCACAACATTGTTTTTTTTCAAGTAAAAGTATATTGATAAACTTAAATCTTGTCTGTATTCACAGTTGGCCTGGCTTGATATTAAACCAACTTGGCTGCAAAACCCAATGTAGACACTCTTTCCTTTGATTCAGTCCGGGCCTATTGATTTTGTTAAGGCCTGTATGACACCAAATAGAATGAAATAAGTGTAAGTCAGGCTTCTAGTATTGAGTGTCCAACTTGCAA